>NC_136061.1:810972438-812215473 GCF_964261635.1 Lissotriton helveticus | reverse complement strand
AAGACGAAAATTAACAAACTCATTGAGGATTTGACTACTGCTTTACCACCAGAGTGCTGTGTCTTATCGTGACAAGAGTCGTAAATTTTAGTATCGTTTTGTGCCTCTGAGAGAGTTATCCGAGTGACAGCTATAACTGCAAATGTTCAAAAATAATTTGAAACAGCATTCCATGGAAAGCAGGATTCTCATTTTACTTGTACCATCTTTGGCTCTGCATTCCAATGTATAGCTCATTCTAAGTCCAGGACTCATCGCTGAATTAAATAATAATAAAAGAAACAACATGATCTGGAAAACTTCCCTCCAGATTAGACTCTGTGCTACGACCTGTCTGAAGGACAGTGCTGCACAAGCTGCAATGATTTTGTTTTGACACAGTTACGAGCAGCATCTAAAGGCCTTATTATAAACAATTACAACATTCAAACAGCCACAGCAATGCAGCTGAAGGCTTACATGAAACCACACATGTGACCACACATACGGTAAAAAGCCATGTCTTCCCTGTAATGCGTAAAACACATACACATTTCTTCCCCCTCTAGGCTGCTGCTAATGTGTTTGCAGGTACAATTTGCATCTTTGTGGCAGAAAACGTGACAACAGTATGTTTCTTAAGGGAAAAGACAGCACCCAGTCAATTGTTATGCCTTGTTTATACCTGGAAGCACATGACACATTCAAGACATATTCTGGATTAATGAGTGTGCATACCAGTTTCTGAAAATTGTAAATCTGTTCCTCTGTCATATGACAAACCTCTCATGTCCAATAAGACAATTTTGACTTTGCGTGTTTTATCACACCAGACCGAGTTGTCACTTACATAGAGGAGCGAGAGAGACAATCAGTTGTAAGGGTGACACATCACGTCTTCCCAGATTATGGTAAATACGAAATTTTAAAGTGGGTCTTTTCCTGTATCACTAGGCATAAACAGGAATGAAGACTTGATGACTTTTGCAAGATGAAAGCTGGAGGTGCACTAGTGGGGCTGATTGTGGTACTTATATTTACCCAACATTTTTTAACTTAGGTTCATCGTGTAAAAATATACATGTTTGATGGATATTTAGACAATAAAAACAATTTAAATGTAAGGAATGTGATCCCTGTAATTCTATT
Source organism: Lissotriton helveticus (assembly GCF_964261635.1). NCBI lineage: Eukaryota > Metazoa > Chordata > Amphibia > Caudata > Salamandridae > Lissotriton > Lissotriton helveticus. The sequence continues at coordinate 812,214,345 of NC_136061.1, read as the reverse complement.
GATATCCAATATGAACCACAAAAACAATTTTCCCGGTCATGGATGCACTAAGTAAGGCACTGGGCTTTGAGCTACTTTATTCTTGCCACTAAAACTTGGGCCTGCCTAGACTTGTACTAATTACAGCATTAGATGGTATGTTATAAAGGTACACAATCACAGCGCAAACCATGTAAAAAGTAGTGCAATGCATGCACTGAGCCTTTTACAAAATGTTCGGCCACATGCATCATTGTAGGATTTTGCGATTCCTAAATTGCGAAAATTAAGGAATCGCAATTTAGGAATTGCAAAATCCTATGCATCAAGAAATCTTTAAAGTTTTTAGGATTTCTTAATTTTCGGTATTTGTGATTCCTTAATTGCGAATCGCAATTAAGGAATGGCATTACATTGATTCCTATGGGCCTAGAGGCCCATAGGAATCAATGCCTTTTTGCAATTTTTATTTTGCGAATCGCAATTTGTTGATGCATTTCAAGGGTGCTGAGGGGGGTCCAAAGGACCCCCCTCACCCTTGAAATGTTTTTTTAAGTGCAAGTTTCACACACACATGTCCAAAGGACATGTGTGTGTGTGTAACATGACACTTTCAAAAATGCTTTTTTGAGCATTTTTGAAAGATTTCGCAAATTAACACGAGGGTCAACCTCGTGTTAATTTGCACCTCCTATTTTCTATTTGACATTTTTTTAAATTTCATGCATTGCATTTAAGGAATCGCAAAAATGCGATTCCTTAAATGCAATCGCATTTCTAGAACTCGCTATAAATTGTGATTTTTGAAAAATGTATGAATCATCCCAAAAAGTGATTTTGGAATCGCAAACGGCCGAATTTTCCGATTCGCACCGTTTGCGACTCCAAAATCCCTTGATGCATGTGGGCGTTAGTTCTGTAAGAATCTGGAGTTTTTTTAACACACACACACAACCCACTCACACACCCACCAATCCAGAATTTGTCTTTTTTTAATGAATTTTACTTTTTCGACCATGCTTTAGGCCACATTTTAGATGTGTGTACATGAAAGATCTTTTTTCAGCACAATGACCTTTAGAGTAAAGTACAGCATACACGTAGGCAGAAAACAGGTCTTTGATTTAAAATGTATTCCAGAGAATGTACTTTAAAGAACATTGCTGCAAAGTGCTTGGCCGAAGTGCTTCAGCAGGTGCTCTCAATCTGAGACAGTGTAATGTATATTCTGCCTCAAGGACATTTTAACAATAAAGCCACGATTTATGAAGTACTTGATAGAAGATTAACCTTCAAAGGTGACCTTTGTGACCAATGCTCTGACAAACATAAAATAGCAAGCTACTCTAGAGCTATGTAGTATATGGTGATACTGCAGAGGATGCCCACCTGTGAACAGGGGCATTATTGCTTATGTAGAACACTGTAAACTTTCAGTGTTGAGTAGTACACGAAATCAGAACTTGGACTTCTTATACCAAGTAGGAAAGAGGCACAAATAACCCATGAAAATGTATACCTGCTGCAGCCAAATGACAACATTCTCGACCAACCACCCATACTGGACACAGTGGCCTTGACAAAAAGCAATCTGGAGTCTCAGACCACATACTAAGTTTTAGATTCCATCTGCACAAGGAGAGCATGGATGCATAGATCTTTTATTTTAAATCTGTATGTAAAACATTACCAATGCATCAACACGATACATGTTCAATATACACACACACATATTTTCCTGGATATGTTGCCAATAACATAAAACACATTTGAAAGCAGTATGGTACAGGCAGAGTGGTATCTTGCTAGTGATTAACTTGATTTTTAGCATTTTAATGTAGTTCGGCTTAAGACATTACTTCTCATTCAAGAACATTTTAGCAGTTCAAACGCAAATCAAATAAATTACACATTTCTGAGGGATACAACCCCAGAAACAACACAAGATAAAAAATGGAAAAAACAGTGCATTTTTGGATTTGTTCTTCATAGTCACTCAATAAAATGGCAACATCGTGATCAACTAAAAATCATTAGACTCATGTTTACTCTTTCTCATCCACCATCATTAATCAGTGGCAACATTTAATGATTGGCTACGGGTATAAGAACCAGTTTAGAGTAACTGTTGGTTTGATAAATACACAGAACTATGGCCTGGCCTTTGAGCCTGATCTTCTGTGCTTCACACTGTGCAAGTTTCAGTAACTGTGATACATGTAGTTATTCCCGACCCGAAAAAAGGAAGGCAGGTAATAATAACAAATATTTAACTCCACGCTTTTTCTCTTATTATTGAATACAGTTAGAATGGAGGTTAGTGTGTCCAGTCACCACAGGAGCGTGCCTGGATTTGCAAAGCTGGAATGAAAGTGCATTGAAAAGCGACAACTGTCTCTATTGCTTTCGAGAACAACATAATTGTAGCTACCATAGGGAGAGAGCAAGGTACCATATTAACATCTGTATGGAAACTATATACATTACACATGTCCTTTACTATACTGTACAGGAATAAAAAAAAATCTCGTCTTTGGCCTGTCAAGATGCAGCTTAATAAATTCATTAAAGGTGGTACACAGCGTGTTTCAAGAGCCAGCTCTTGGAGTTTTAATTGGTCAGTGACTGACCAGAGTGACATTCATCTAAATATCACCAATACCTCCCTGCAAGGAATAAGTCCCTTCTGTTTTATGAAGAAAAGGGATACATACACGTCACTTCAATTCATATACAAGTGTCTCTACACATCATAACCTACCTAACAAAAGTATACGTTTATTAAACTGCATTAATTAAAGCAATATATCCATTTCACTGGACTAACCACTAACTTTGGGTTCCAGAGCAGCGTGCTGCCCATCGTAAAGTGCACCATCGCTTAGTGAGGGCGAGTAAGCACTTTATAAATGCAATTCAATTACAATAACAATCTCTTTAGAAGGAGGGGAGGCCGTCTTGCATCCTGGCAAGGGACACCATGAACTTGTAGGTAAAAAAGGATTCAAAGTCTCAGTTGCTGCTGCAGTGCATGCATCGTTGCAGCGCTGCTCTGTAGTTTCTGCATCACAGCATCGTCGTTTAGTGGAGTTCTGACAATTTCCAATACTCCACTGCTTCCGAGCATACAAGGCAGGCTTAAAAACACATCCGTATGTATACTACAAGATCCCTGAAAAAAGGAAAAGAGAGGGGATAAATGCAAACATCGTCATCATTTTACACGCACATCAGTAGAAAACTTGAAGGTGATTGTTTGCTTAATGGATGAAGATTTTAGAAAACCAAGGGTGTGTACTTCGGACTGGAATACGAAAGCGAACACTGACCTATGTAAATATGTTTAGCATGAGAAGTTATATGAAATGGATACTATATGGGGACAGCTTCTCGCAAAAAAACATAAGGGGAGGCAAAAAATCGTCAAGAAGAGGATTCTTCCCACTACATTGGAGCTCCGTTAGTTGACAAACTTTACATTTTTCACTGTTCTCAAAAGCAATGCAATAATCAACAGCATTTAACACAATATTCAACATAAGTACATGTATACAAAGTTTAACAATATTTACTCATTTGTAGAGAACACAGGGGAGTGGGAGGTAACTGATGTGCAATTAGTGCTGCTCATCATATGCAATTGAGAAACTCAATTACAGAAGTTGCACCAATACCTCTGAGCAAATAGTAGCACGGACATCCTACAAAAAGGAATATGGGTATAAAAGGACAAAAGCCCCACTCAAATCCCCACACCTCACACCCTGGACCAGAGACATGTCATCACCAACACTGGTTCATTGCATCAAAGGAAAAGTTTGCATGAAGAGAAAACTCTTCAATGCCTGCAACATGTGATCTTCAAATTTGAAATACCTTACCTTACAGTGAGGTCAATTTTAAAGAAGATCCTGATTCCTTGGTCCATGGCTTGTGGCTTAAGGGCGTTTTATGCTAAGGCAATTAACTGCCCCCTGCAGAGAACCATACTTGGGATTTGTAAGAGGATAACAGATCAAGTTACAGAAACTCACCTCAACAGTCAAAAGATAGCTTTCTTTCTTGATTAATACCCAGGCTCCTTATAATAAAGGAGAGATCTGGCCCTCACATTAAAATAGCCACTCTCCAGCAGGATATAACACGAGTCACGTAGACTGTCCTGATCAAGAAGGGATGAATAACAACACCACTACATTACCTCCAATGTTAATATGACTTCCATATCTACAGCACAGAATATGGCTTTAGACATCAGCCTTGCCACCTCTTTTGCCATTAAAATATTACAGGCTTATAGACCGGAAGGTCCTTTAAAGTATTTCAATGACTACATGACAGACAGCATCATACCCTTTTATGTTCGCTCAGAGAAGTCTCCACACCCACAGGAGGCTTTTCTTTTGACTGCAACTAAACGAGCAAATTTCCAGATGAACACCCTGAGAAAACTGCCTCACTCAGTACAGCTGCTAGACTCATCACAGGCTCCAAAAGAAACTGCCTCATTTCCCCTGACCTTCGTGCCCTCAACTGGCTAACTTTTGAGGCCAGAATCCATTTGAAAATTGCCTGTATGACACATAAGGCATTACATCACAAAACACTGAGATACCAAGCGGAGAAACTAGTACTATCGGGTGGTGACAGATCTACTAGGAGCTCTAACTATCTTCTACTTAAACCACAACGTTTCTCAAGAAGAAAACATACCACCGTACCTTCTCAGGAATGGCTCCCAGGATTTGGAACGCCTTGCCCCCAGAAACTAGACTTAATCCATTGGCATCTTTTTTTAAAAAAAGAAGTGAAATCGATTCTCTTGGCCAAATTCACCTGAACCTTTTTATACACTCCTGTAAATATGTGCTGTTCTATTTACCACTACTGTATTCACCTAATTCCTTGAACGTATATGTTTTATGTCGATATATTTGCCCTGTAAATCGCTCCGATACCCGCAAGGGTCTTGTTCGCGCTATACAAAACTGTCAAAATATAAGAATATAAGAATTTGTTTGATAAAGTGATACAGGTATCCAATCTGAGATATTATTCAGCCAAATTGTTTTCCATGTATCATATGATAAAGAGGTTGAAAATGTATTATTCCAAAATGTTAAATTCGTATCAATATTGTTACCTTGAAATGCATTCATTTTCTTATACGTTAATGAGCTAACATGAGACGAAGAGGATACAGTTTCAATATAAATTAATAAATCTGACTTAGTATTTGAGGGAATATTATGAGGAAAGAAATCTAATATAGAGTTACATAAAACTTCATATTTGAGAAAATCAGAAGATGGTAAATGACATTTTCTCTGTAAAACATCAAATAATATAAAAGTATTGGTATTGTAGACATCATTGAGGTAAAAAAATAAAAGCCTTAATCCATGAATGTAAAAATCTAACAGTTCAAGAACGTTTTAGGTGTGGATTATACCATAATGACATAGCTACAGTGTTGGACAAGGGTGAATGAAAAAAAGTCGAAATCGTTTAATATTAGTTTGGGGGATTTTAAAATAATGGATTTATAAAAAATGTTGATTTATTAGACATAGATGACAAGTTAGACAATGGAAACGGAGTTACCAGACTCCTTTCTATGAAAAGCCATGTAGGAGGACTAATCAGGTGAGAATAATTAAACAAAAGGGAGCTTTGTTTTAAAATAAATGCTTTATGATAATTAAAAAAGTCTGGTAAACCAAATCCTCCATTACATTTAGCCATTTTTAGTTTTTTATAACCAATACGAGGTGCTTTATTGTTCCAAAGAAAATTAGAAAGGAGCTGATCAACAACTTTATAAAACTTCCTTGATTAGGGATCATGGCTAGGGAATAAAAAACATTCGGTGCTATAATCATTTTTATTGAGTCAATTTTTCCCACCATGAAAGATGAAGTGAAGACCATTTAGATATTTTATCTGTAATGTAACTTAAAATAGAATCACAATTTTATGATATTGTCGTTTTTAGGTATCGTGCCTAGCGATACACTGCGCAGCAGTGTTCGCGCAGCGCGAGTCCTATGTCTGGGTTTTCAAAATGGACCTAGGAAATGCACATGCTCGTGCGTGTTCATTTCCTATGGTCAATTTTGATTGGGCTGTAGTGCATGTTGTTTTGTAACATCACCTGTGCGCACCTCCTGCCTCTCCCAGGGATCCTTCCACCCTCCTCTCTCCGCCCTGTCTGCCGCTTATATCAAAGGCTCCATCGTCCAGGACGGCACCGGATCTTCTGCAGGTAGGATCGGGCGGGGCACTTTAAGGGGGCTGGCCTGACAGCGGGTGAGCGCTGGGACACCCGCACACTGAGATACCGCAGGAGCAGAGTGGTGGGTCTCTCTCGTGACCCCGGACCTCTTGGCAGAGTGTGGGGGAGTACAGCTGTAGAGCATGGGGGTCGAACTGAACCCCAGCATTGCAGGTCCGGGGACACTACCTAAAATGAGTGGGGCGTGCAGGGCGCACAGTGACACCCTATGAAGTAGAGCTTTGGTGGGTCATTGTGCCGAGGGCAGAGATTTGGGGGGCAGACACAGCACTAAACACCACAAAGTGAGTTGAAGCGGGTCCTCTCCCCGCCCTCGTCCATGGCATGTGCATATCGCGATGCAGGCACAGGCTGGTAGGAATGTCTGGAAGTGCGGACACGATAACACCACAGGCAGCGGGGGCCGTGCAGGGGGCGAATAGAGTCAAGAGCTGCTGCAATTTGATCTCAGAGGGGCGCCTTGGAACATCACTTTACGAATGGCTGTCCCCCCGGGCCTGTTACATACATTGTGTGTGTCCGGATGGATAGTTATGCTTGTGGGGCGGGCGGCGGCACCTCCAGCAGACTCGAAGTCAATATATTGCCAGATGCGCTTCTTGCGTGCCCGCTTCTGCCCCATCCCGAGGCAGCGGTGTCAGGGGCGGCGCGTGCCGAGCACCGCCCGGTCTCTTATCGCACAGTCTGTGCTGTGGCAAGGGGTTACATGTGGGTAGACTGCGGATTCAAAGAGGGCCGAGCCGGCGTCTGGCGTGGCTCTAGCACAAGCCAAGCCATCCAAAGATTCAACATGTACGTTCCGAGTCTCTCAGTTAAGTACACATATTTTATTACCAAACTGAGTAGCATTTATTGAAAGCAATATTTTTTAAACATGAAGCATTCAAAAATCACCCCATGCTCTGACAATGCTGCCACAAGTTAAATGTGAAGAGATATTAATTTGTAATACTTATACACAAGGGAGGTGTTTGCACAGCACAGATCCTAGGCTGAATTACTTTTGCTTGGTGAAGAAAAATGGTGCATAGTAAAGTCATTTTGCCGTGAATTACACTTACATCAAGTCTCAAGGCGCTGGGGTCATTTTGCCGTGCATCACACTTAGATCAAGTAGGTATGCCGGGATATGAGCCCAGGTTTCCTGGTTACACAGTGTGTAATTCAGTAATTGTAGGGCTAGTTCCTTCTCTACGCTGCTTAGCACCACAGGTCAGTACTTTGAGTTCAGTTATTTCATGAATTGGTATTGGTACACAGAGTTTAATAAATACACTTATGACGCCTTAAATCAAACGGATATTATACATGCATATATTCCTGTACATAGTAATATGATTTGAAGGTGTGCTTTCCTGTTTAGAATATTTCCATAGATCAAGTACAGTGCACAACATGCGAGTGTGAAGCCACACTGCAGTTCAATAACTATTCGCCCATTGAACCTCGTCGCTACCAAGTTTTCTTGGAAACATTCGTATCCATGTTTTATTGACCGTGGCCTCCTTATTCACCTTCAGCAAAGCAAGGGGTGGGTGGGGGGTGAGGGGGTCCCAGATCCCTGCTGCCAATCCACCCCACTGTGGACCGGCGCCACCCCTGCTCAATTCCTCCTGTCGGCACCCCGCCCCCCCCAACAGCATTCAAGGCCTCAGGCTATTTCCGAATGGCACCAAACTGGTCATCCCACGCCCGCCCTGACATCCTTATCTTTATACATTCCTTCTCCTGGACGGCATCCTCCCCCCAACCCAGTCCTTTCCTCCTTTCCCTGCAATCTGACCCGTTGCTGCCTCTTCCATAGCTACCTAATTGGTGGCCACGGCACACTTTTATCACCTTCTCACCCTAGTCAGCGTGTATGTTTTGTTCTAGGAATACCCAGCCCTGCCCCCCAAGTCTTGTCCGCTCCCTGAGGCCCCGCCCACCGTTTTAAATTTAAATTTAAAAACATTTATTGAGCGCGCTTATACCCAGCGGTTTCATGGCGCTTTAAGGACTACGACCAGCAACAGCAACAAAAAAAGACAGGCTAGGCAGCAAAAGCTCTGGAAAAGAGGAAGGTTTTCAGGTTCTTACGGAACTCCAAATAGGAGGTTGAGTATCTGAGTGTCATAGGGAGGGAGTTCCAGAAGACAGGTGCAAGGGCCGCGAATTTCGCCCCACCTGCTTTCTTTTTCTTAAAGCGAGGTGTGGCCAGGAGTGCCATGTGGGTAGAGCGGAGTTCTCTGCCCAGGAGGTAAGGTTTGATGGCTGAGCATATGAACTCTGGGGCAGTGCCCATCCTGGCCTGGAAGGTGAGGCAGCCTAATTTAAATAAGGCCCGCTCCCTCACAGGCAGCCAGTGCAATGATTTCAGCAATGGGGTGACTCGATGGAATTTGGGCAACCCGTGGATCAGGCGGGAAGCCTGATTTTGCACTAGCTGCAAGCGGTGTATGGCATAGGCCGATGCGCCGTTATAGATTATGTTCCCATAATCAAGGCGCGAGAGCACCATTGCCATCACAATTATTTTCAATGCCGGAAGGGAGAAGAAGCGGGATATCTTCCTAATTGTCCGGAGGGAGAAAAAGCAAGAGGAAACCACCGAACTGACCTGGGTGTTTACAGATAGTTGGGAGTTGAGAAAAATCCCGAGGGTTTTAACTTTGGGGACCGGGAGAGGGGGGGGCACCAAGTGAAAGGGGCCAAAACGAGGGGGACCAGGGACTGCAACCACCTCCTGTCAAGACCAGCTCTGTCTTGTCAGGGTTGAGTTTGAGGTGGTTGCAGTTCATCCAATCTTGGATGAATAACATAACAGTTTGAAAGTTCTGGACAGAAGAGGGAGAGTGAGAGAGGTTAAAAATAAGCTGGAGGTCATCGGCGTAATTAAACACCGTGACCTCGAGCTGCTGCAACATAAAAATGAGGGGATAGATGTATAGATTAAACAGAAGGGGGGGATAAAGAAGAGCCCTGAGGGACGCCGCACTCCACCTTTAGTGAGGAGGCAGCAAAACCAGCGAGATGGACAGCCTGTGCCCTATCACACAGGAAGGAATTGAGCCAGGAGAGGGCAGAGCCATCTATGCCCGCCGCCCTGACACGAGTGAGAAGGAAGGAATGATCCACCGTGTCAAAAGCGGCGGACAGGTCCAAAAGGACAAGGGCTTGCGGAAGGTTGGTGTCAATACCCTCGCGGAGTCCATCCATCACTGAGATCACTACCTTCTCCGTGGAGTGCAGGGGTCGAAAGCCCGCCTGGCAGGAGGAGAGGCAATGATTTGCCTCCACATAAGTGCTCAGGGTACTCGTAACGTGGGTTTCTAAGACCTTTCCCAAGTAGGGCAAAAGGGAGATGGGACGGTAATTAGCTGGGGACGAGGGATCAGCGCCAGCTTTTTTTAAAATCGGGATGATGACTGCTGATTTGTGAAGGGTGGGAACAACACCATTGCTTAGTGAGTCATTAAGGAACGTGAGGGGAGGGGTAGGACAGGCCGAAAAAATCTCTCTTAAGACATAGGCGGGACCAAAATCCAAGGGGGAGCCCGACTTCACCCGCCAAAGCAAAGGGAGGAGTGAGTCCTTGGTCAGCAAGGGGATGCTAGCCAGTTTGGAGGTAGAAGGGGGAGGGGACGGATTAGCAAATGTTAACGAAGGAGGTGGTATATTAATTTTAATCTGTGCGACCTTCTCAATGAAGAATTCGTTTAGCGAGTCGCAAAGATGTTGAGAGGGAAGGATAGTTGCCGTAGCTCTATCAGATGCTGCCAATTCATGGACGGCAGCAAAGATCTCTTTGGATTGGGACTCTGCCGCTAAAATCCTGCCTGAGTAGTATTCTGTCTTAGCCTCAAGGATGCCTTTTTTATAAGTCTGTAAGACAGAATGGTATGCGGATTTTAGTAAAGGACAATAGGCTCTCCTCCAAGCTCGCTCAGCTCTCCGTGCAGCTATTTTTTTCACCTTAAGGTCAGAGTGAAACCACCTATTGGCTGCATGGGCCCGCTTGACCGTAATCCGCCTCAGGGGAGCGAATTTGTCGCCCGATTGAATCAGCCAATTATTGATGGATTCCAGTTGAACTGGGGCTGCAAGGCCTGAGAGGTCAGGGCTGGTCTCGGACAAGGACGAGCAGAGGGACGGCATGTCGGCTTTGCCCCATTTCCTGATCCAGATGTTCTTAGGGAGCGGGGGCTTAACCTCAGGGGATAGTGCAAGGGAAAAGGAAATGAGAGAATGGTCCGACCAAGGGCAAGGAGAGATGGTGGGGGGCGTTGTAGGGACATTTAGGGCCCAAATTTGGTCCAATGCATGACCATGAATATGAGTAGGGCTATGAATGTAAAGTACAAAGTTGAGACTAATCATAAGATCAGTGAAATCCTTAGAGTAAGAGGTTTCGGCGGGGTCGTTAGGCCAATAATTAAAGTCCCCTAGGACTAAAACGGACAAATTGTTTATCGCCAGAGTAGCCAGGAGATCTTGGAAACAAGGAATGAAAGATGAGGTGAGTTGAGGGGGGCGGTAGATAAGGACACAGGTCAAAGGGGTTTGGTATGAGGTCGAACGCGCTACCAAGTAGTCCACTTCTGGGATTACGGGGGAGGGAAGGATCTGAAAGTGCAGATCAGCGCGAGCTATCAAGGCTACTACTCCGCCCATCTTGCCCTCAGGCCGATCCGCTCGGATGGCAGAATGTGAGGGGGGCAATGCAGCTAGAACATTGGGCAGGGAGTCCGCTCTGAACCAGGTCTCAGTTAAAAACAAGAGGTCAGGTTCATGCGTGTCGATATAGTCGAATAGCTCGTACTGGTGTTGAACAGCTGACCGGGTGTTGAGTAGGGCAGCCGAGATGTTAAATACCGGTGTTTGAGGGTTAGAAGGAGGGAGTGGGGTGGGGAGTGAGGTAGGAGGCAGGAGTGTCACCTGGGATACAATCTCCGGAGGAGAACAAGAAGGCGAAGTAAACAAACCTAAGGAAGTCACACGGTTGAATACAGCGAGAGGGATGGTATCAGGGGTCCAATAGGAGCAGAGCTGTGATGGAGTGTATCTAATCAGCTGGGCAGAACGGGGTGCCCCTAACCCCGGTCGGCCGCGGACGGGCGCCGACGGGCTTGACTCTGGCGCAACTCCGGCGCGCCTACGGCACCCCCGCTGCGCTCGTCCGCTGCGCTGACTCATAGCGGCCGTTTAAGTAGAGGAGGAGCGTGGGGGGAGTGGCATAGATGGAGTTCGCCTGTCCTACCCAACCAAAGATGGCGGCCGCGGCCGCTGTGAGCCCGCCTAGGACGATCAGCCCACAGCCAGTCGCTCAGCCTCTGAAAGAGAAAACCAGGTTAGTGACCTGCTAACTTTGAGGGTTAAGTTAGTTCACAAAAGTCCCAGCGTTAAAAAAGCGCGCCACCGCTCGCACTCAGCGGGGCAAAATACAGTTTAAAATTCAGCAAAGCAACCATCCAGCTACCGCTAGCAAGCCCACTGCCACCGGGCTGCTCGCAATCGCAGAATGGGAGCAAGAGACACTCCTAAGTAGAGGAGGAGCGTGGGGGGAGTGGCATAGATGGAGTTCGCCTGTCCTACCCAACCAAAGATGGCGGCCGCGGCCGCTGTGAGCCTGCCTAGGACGATCAGCCCACAGCCAGTCGCTCAGCCTCTGAAAGAGAAAACCAGGTTAGTGACCTGCTAACTTTGAGGGTTAAGTTAGTTCACAAAAGTCCCAGCGTTAAAAAAGCGCGCCACCGCTCGCACTCAGCGGGGCAAAATACAGTTTAAAATTCAGCAAAGCAACCATCCAGCTACCGCTAGCAAGCCCACTGCCACCGGGCTGCTCGCAATCGCAGAATGGGAGCAAGAGACACTCCTAAGTAGAGGAGGAGCTTGGGGGGAGTGGCATAGATGGAGTTCGCCTGTCCTACCCAACAAAAGATGGCGGCCGCGGCCGCTGTGAGCCCGCCTAGGACGATCAGCCCACAGCCAGTCGCTCAGCCTCTGAAAGAGAAAACCAGGTTAGTGACCTGCTAACTTTGAGGGTTAAGTTAGTTCACAAAAGTCCCAGCGTTAAAAAAACGCGCCACCGCTCGCACTCAGCGGGGCAAAATACAGTTTAAAATTCAGCAAAGCAACCATCCAGCTACCGCTAGCAAGCCTACTGCCACCGGGCTGCTCGCAATCCACCACTACGTGCTCCCGACCCCACCCTCAGCATTCCTTCACTTCCATTGAACCTCAGCAATTCGAGACACACTCCGCCTCACAGGTGCCCCCCTGCACCCATCCCCCTTCAGCCTCCTACTGAGGCATGCAACCCTCCCCACATCCCTCACTCCCAAAAATTGGAGCCCCCAACCCCGCTTACTGGCACTTACTCTTCTCTCCCCACTCCCACAACCAGCCCCCGCTAGCAGATCGATCACGGCAAAACTCTAACCTCACTGACTTGCGATCCGAACTGGTGCCACCGCAAACCCACTCGCCCCGTGGAACTGCACAGGCGCTACCACAGGCCCCCCTGGCTGCGCTCCATCCATTGCCTTGAGGCTAGTCCTTCTGGTGCCAAAATCTGTGAATGTATGATTCAGTGATCTCTAAACGTAAGTCCAGACTATAATGTTGAGACCTTTATTTCTGTGATAGCCTGACTGGTGTGCACAGACATTACTGTAACATTGGCTGGCTGTACGAGGCATCCTGTCATCTCTCCACTGGTTCTGGGGATGGAAGATACAAATATAAAGGTCCACACAGGCCGCAGTTTCCCAACAGGCACATTTCGGAATGGTGTTGTCCTTGTAGAGATGCAAAGTGTGCATGCCAACATTTGGGATCATGACCGGGGAATATTTTGGTTTTGATTTTTTTCACCCAATTGCATCGGTGCGTAAACAAGCACTTTGTACTTATAGTCCATGCTTATGAGAAGCAAGGCTGGCAGTCTCTTTTACTGCCAGCCTTGCTCATCGTAAGCAAGGACTATACGTTCAAAGTGCATGTTTATGCACCGATTGCAGGTTTTAAAAACAAATTAATAAAAGGCATTGTCATTTACGGTGCCAATAGCTCAAACTTTAATAATGCGAGACCTATTGCATTGTAAATGCTTGTTTTAGATGAGGAGAACAAAATGCCATGGTATTTGAATTTATCTCTTTGCCAAATGATCTCCTTCATAGGTAACATATCTTGGGTACAGTGAATATTTAAAGGAAAAAAAATCAGTTTTACTGGTATTTAACGTGTAACCAGAAAATTCGGAATATGACGAAATAATCTCTAATAAAAGAGGGAGTCAGGATTCAGGGTTGCTAATAAATAAAAGTATATCATGTGCATATGCCAATGTTTTAATAATAACCACATTAATATTGATACCAGCTATATCATTACATTTCCGAATGGAAACAAGCAGAGGTTCAATAACAAGAAGAAATAATAACGGGGAAAGTGGACAACCTTCTCTGGTACCTCTAAAAAGAAAAAATTGATTCAAGATTTGACCATTAATAAATAAACAAGCAGTTGGAGTAGAGCAAAGAGCAGATATCATATGGATACATAAATCACCAAATTAGATACAGTTAAAGCACGAAATAAAAATTGCCAATGAACTTTGTCAAAAGCTTTTTCAGCATCCAATGCAAGTACTCCATATGGTAGGGATAAAGTGGATCCCTGTTCTATACCATGTAATACAGTTCTTGTGTTATTGACAGAGTATCATTTTTCATTAATCTAGACTAATCAGGATGGATGAGAGAATCTAAAATAGGGGTTAGTCTAGTTGCAAGTATTTTGGCATAAAGTTTCCAATCTGGATTTATTAAGGAAATAGGGCGATAATTTGATACAAGAGTAGGGTCTTTATTAGGTTTAGGTTACACAACAATTAGAGCCTCAGAAAAAGAACCTGAAGTTGATCCTGTAGAACTAAAAAAGGTAAAGAGTTTCAACAAAGTTGCAAATGAAATTCCCTAAAAAGTTCTGCTGGAATGCCGTCAGGGCCTAGGGATTTTTTTTGTTTAAGAGATTTAATGGCCAATAGAATTTCTTCTTCAGTAATGGGTAAATCTAGTTTGTTTTTGGTTAATTGAGGAACCTTAGGCAAACCGCATTTAGATAAAAAAGAATCAATTAAAGAAGGGTCATCAAATTTTGGTTAATCATATAGGGCAGCATAATAATTTAGGAATTCATTAACAATATCCTTTTGTGATGATGCAATTTTCCCATTAGGGCAATGAATTGAATTTATTTGCGTTTTATCTTTTTTAATACGCAAATAGTTGGCCAAAAGCCGGACAGATCCGTTAACATTAAAACAGAACTTTGCTTTAGAGTTAGAGAGTTGCACACCCGCTCTTTTGCTTACTATTGAATTGAACTCATATCGGAGTTTTTGCAATTTCACTATATATTGGGGGTCATTGGAGGTGGTAAAAAGTCTCTCAAATGCTGCAATTTGTTTATCTAATTCCTTGGTTTTTTCATTAAAAATGTTGTTTCTATGTGCCATGATTAGCCTAGGCACCGAGGTGAGAATTATCAGGTCCGGGGAGATTGAGTCCAAGAGCCGCCGAGGTGGGAATTGAACCCTGGTCCGGGGCCAGACCTCTGCATCAGGGTCTGCCGCTCTAACCATTGAGCCACGCTTCTCCACGTAGATTAAAGATATTGATAGAGGCATAGGATGAGAAATAGGGTAGTGCATTGGATATGCTTTTTCAGGAGAAAAGTGACAGACCCACAGATTTAAGTACATGGAAGGTACATATATGCACAATGGAAGTATGTACATGTAGACCAAAGATGATTTTTATTTATTTATTAGTTTTTCTCTTAACAATATAAAATTATTTTACATGGTTATACAAAGTAATACACAAAGATAGGTACATATCTATAGTGAAAACAAATGCTGATATACAGAGGTATATGCTGTAAATTTCTGTTTGCGTATTGTGCTTATGTGGGGAAGAGCCAAGTCTGGAGTAGTTTTCTGAAGATAAGGTGGTTGTCGGTGGACCTTATGTTGGGGGGTAAAGAGTTCCATAGTTTGGCTGCTTGAACAGAGAAGGATGTGCCACCCATGTTTTTTTTCTTGTATGGTGCAGGGGTGTGGAATTTATTAAAATATCTATGTGTCCATGGGGCAGGATGCTTCATAAATCTACTTGTCCTGTAACTTGTCCCTTTGATGCCATGTTGTGCGGCGACAAATTATGGCAGCAATCTCATTATATAAGACCTCTTATATAGCCTCTCTGATTATGCCAGGGCTCATACCATCCCTTTATGTTGCCACGTTTCCGCAGCTATACATACTGGGACTGAAGGTAGTGGAACAATAGTTCCAGGGTTGGAATGTCCTTTTGAGTATCTGCAAACCTACTAACTTGCATGTTTTAATGGTTTTCAACAACTCTTCTCTAATCTTTTCCAATACTTAGAAATGTTGGAAAATTACTCCTTACAATGGCAGATGTAAACCTTCTTCCAGAGTTGGGAAAAAAGTGGTTGGAGGCAAAATAAACTTGCAAACACTCAGGTGTTCCCATGAGCAAATCTACACATGCATATTTGCTCATGCTAAAATGCAGTTCACAAATATTTTCTAGAAGTACTATTTCTTGCCCTACTTTTGTAAATTCTTGTGAATTCACGAAAGCCATATAGCTGCCCTTAATGCAAGGACATATACCAAGGGTGCACTTTTGAGACTTTCTTTAATAATTGGGCCCCTAATTTGGTCTGGCGTTACCCAAGACCTTTTGTGTTAATTAAAATTCTCTCTCTGTATCGGCTGGCTTCACGGTGAGTGACAGCATTCTGCTCTTTCACAAGGAGCATATCGGCACACAAGGTAGTTTTATTCCGTGCCAGTAACTAATGTGGCAGTGTGAGCTTTTTTTGAGACCAAAAACAATTTTTGCTTTTGCCAATGTTTGTTATATTGGTGAGGGTCCGGCAGCTCCCACATCAATAAGGTTTTACAAAAACCATGCCAAAACAAGTCACGCATTGCCAAAACTAAAAAGCGGACTACCATTTCAGACCTACTGGCTTTGCCAATGCTTGTTTATTTTTGTTTCCCAAAATCTTATTGAAACTGGTTACACTGATTTTCTAATATGAATAGTTTGGGGAAATACTAACATGCATCAACACATTTTACAAAATGATGCTGAAAAGAAATGGTAACTGAAATTTTACAGTAGTTTAGCAAAAACATTTTTTTCCTACTTTCATTTTTTAGGAACATTTTATATTGAAAGCAAAGAATCATTAATCTTGCTTTAAACTTCTGCAAATATTTGCATCTAATCAGAGAGCATTCTGGGAGCATTATGCATAGCCTCACATTGCTAAACTTTGAAACCGTGTGTCCACATTTTTATACTGGAACCACTGTCAGTAGTGCAGTCAGAACTTACATTTACTGAAAGCGCTCAGCCTACTAATAAAGGCTCTCAATTAATGAACCATAAATACAAGTTTGAACAGCATTAACATATGCACACAAATACAAACTTAACTGCAGGCAGTGCCGTTCCCTGAGCCTTAATGTGGTACTGCAAACTGGCAGCCAAAGGGTTTGCGCAGCAGGGGGTTGGGCTTGCTTGTCCCAATGTCAGGAACCCCATTCAAGCCTTAGGTGAGAATTTGAAAAGAAAAACATTGGCCTCCACCTTCTTACCTGAATTCAAGTGCCCCCAGTGGAAGAAACAAAATCTGTGTTGGAGATCTTCACTTCGCTTGTTGTTGCGCGGACTTCAGCGGTCCGCCATGAAGGAGAGAGATTAGACCTCACCCACTTCCTATAGTGGTTGGCGGACTATTTGTTCTACTTTTGTTCGGCAGTGAGATGGTAATGCGCATGCGTGGCTAGCGCGCTGCACACTTCAACTGTGTAATTATTCCGACAGGAGCTTGTGCCTTACGCTCGCTGTCAACAAATGTTTTTTCCTCACAGAACTTCTTGATTTTGGGTCTGCGCTGACATTCCCTGAAGGGAAGTATTCATATTGAGCCTTGTTAGTGTGTTTACGGAGCAAAATAAAAATAATAACATTTTTCCTCAGCAGTGAAAAATATTGCGAGTCTGAAGAGAAGCAGAACCGGATTCCAGGGGATGGGAGAGTAAGGATTGTGGATACTGGAGTATCTTCTGTCAAGAGAAGAGTACTATTCTTCAAGTAAGAGTGTTCAGTTTGTTCTAATTTTCTCTTGCTGAGGCTTAAAAGGAATTCAGTGTTCTCTGGTGACACAGTATATTTTGAGCCTTTGGGAGCACAAGATTTCAGAGTTTTGAGTGACATTCTGAGTTATCGCAGTTCTGTAATAAAAGTCCAGAGACTATAGGAATAGACTTCAGAGGCCGCCAACTCAATATTCATTTATAGACATAATTATTTTGAGACTTCCTTCATTAATTACTGAGAAGAAGAAGAATTATTTAAACTGAACAATTAAACAGAGAAGAGACATTGAGAAGAACTTGACTGGTTGAAAATACTAGAAATTCAATAACATAGCACTTGTGTTAGGCGGGTTCTTCTAATTAATCAGACCTTACAATGAAAAGAACATCTATAGACAAAACTCCTCAGAGAGTTGCTAGCTTCTAATAAGGCACAGGTGAGACTAATTCCAGTAAAATAAGAGTAGTAAGATCATAGAGACATTACAGTATTAGAACGTTATAAATGTTATGTTATCTTACAGGGTATCTTGCTGAATACCAGAAGAAGAATCCTGTGCCCAGAGATGTGTCACTCTTGTTTTGTCTTCCACTTCCCCTTTCCCCCAGGGCTATGTTCAGAGGCAGTTTTAAAAGTAGCTGTCGCTGGTTTTGGTCAGTGGGATTTGGGGTAGGATCATCTGTTACCGAGGGGACTGCACCAGAAAGTATCCTTTTCTAACACTCAAGGGCAAAATGCACATTAAAACTTGTTGCCCTTGACCCCAAACAATATGTCCTGGGCGTCTGGCTATAGGAATTCTACATCCCTGATGATGGGATTTTGAGGCGAGATGCTCCTTTACAGCGGAGGTTCCTTTGTTGAATGTGTATGGTGATTTTATTCCTGAAGAAGAGTGGTCCTATTCCATATATTGCTTTGTGGGTGATACAAAGCAGCTTGAACGTGTATCTTCTGGCAACTGGTAACCAATGCATGGCTTTCAAGGCCGGAAGATGTGGTCTTGCGGTTTGATATGCAAGAGTAGTCTGGCAGCCGAGTTCTGAATCCGTTGTAGTCTTTTCATGATCATTAAAGGTGATCCGTGGTAGAGGCTATTGGAGTAATCGAGTTTGGACAGAACAAGGGAGATGGTAGCTCGGACCTTATGTGGAAATCCCAAATGAGGGAAAATTCGTCGCAGCGTTTTTATAGTAGCAAAGCTTGATCTTGCTAGTTTATCCACTTGGGCATTCATCGACAGCTTGGAGTCCATGGTCATTCTGAGGTTTCTTACTTCCTTCGATACTTTAGGCAGTGATCCCAGTTCATCAGGCCCTGCGTCAAGCGTGTTGTAATGTTTCCAATCGCCACACGTGAGTATTTCAGTTTTTGAAGCATTCAATTTGAAATGGATCCAAGTCATCCACTGATCCACGGCTCTGAGACAGCTGAAGATTGGTGATTTTCCAATGTCTTTGGGGCATTCCAGTTGAAGGAGTATTTGCGTGTCATCTGCATAGTTATAGCACGTGAGGTGAAATTTATTGATCAGTACTGGTAATGACTTCATGTAGATGTTGAAAAGCATGGGCGAGATGATAGAACCTTGAGGGACCCCTGCTTTTGTGGAGTACGGTTTGGATGAGAAAGGTGGGGTATGGATGACATTAGTTCTGTTTCGAAGGTAGGACGCGATCCAGTCTAGAGCAGTTCCCTCTATGCCGGCTTCATAAAGTCTTTGTTTCAGAGTGTCATGGTCAACCGTGTCAAAGGCAGCTGAGAGGTCCAAGAGAAGTAGCGCAGCAAGCCCGTTGCGGTCAACTGTTTTCTTTAGGTCATCCCAGATGGCAAGGAGGGCAGATTAAGTGCCTCTTCCCGGATGGAATCCTATTTGGAAGTCTGAAAGTATGTCATTCTCTTCAATGAATTGTGACATCTGGGTGAACACTGCTCTTTCTATCAGTATGCCCAGGAAAGGTCCATTTGTAATGGGTCTCTTTAGTTGTCAGGGTTCAGCAGGTCCAAGTTTGTTTTCTTCAGTAAAGGGCGTATGTATGACTTTTTGAGTTCTTCTGGAAATATTCCAGTAGTTAAGGAATTGTTGATGCTTCTTCTTACTGGAGTGGCAGCAGAGGTTGTTCAAAGAATTATCTTGAAAGTTTGTGGCGGTCAGGAGTCAGAAGGGCTGCCGGCAGGCATGCTTGCTTTGACCAGGTCAATAAATTCATTGTGTGAGATGTGTTGGAAGGAACGGAAAGGCTTGATTAGAGCATTCTTGGATTGTTGTTTTGTACAAGGGTTAGTGCTGGTGCTTTGTTTCTATTTTATGTACGAGTCCAACTTGTCTGCTTTATCCGTGGAATGATTTGCCAGTTTGTCTGTGAAATCTTGAGTAACAGTAGGAGTTCCTTCTAGGCAACTTGGTTTGCGAAATTCATTGAGTATTTTATAGAATTCTTTATTTGCACATTTAGCGTTAAAAATTCTGTCTGAATAGTACCTTTTCTTAGCTTTTTTGATAGACGACTTGTGTAATCTGTTAATTTTCTGTAGGTGAAGTTTTCTTGTTTGGCGTTTGTTTTGAGCCAGGTACTTTGCAGCTTTCTAATTGTTGTTTTATGTCTTTTATTTCTATGTTTCTCCAAGGCGCTTTTTTTCTTTTGTTCTGTTGTGGGGTTTTGAGTGGTATCAGGATGTCAAAAGCTTCCTGTAGCCACTCATATAGATTTTGAACAGAATTTATGGTTTCCAGATGTGTACTGGATGTTAGTTGTGTTTCCAAGTGTTCCAAATTGAGTTTGTTCCACGGCCGATAGATGGATGGATGTAAGGTAGTTTTAGGTCGCTCAGCGTTGTTTTATGTTGAAAAGCAAGCAAGTGGTGGTCTGACCATGTGACTGGAGTTATAGTTTGAAAGGTAACTAGTTCAGTATTAGCAAAATGACATCTAGGATATGTCCAGCAGTGTGTGTTGGATTGTGGACAATCTGATGCAGGTTCAATGCGTCTAGGCCGGTGATTATTGTTTTTGGATGGGTCATATTGGGTTTATCAAACCAAATGTTAAGGTCACCCAGGATGCATAGGTTGGAGTGTATTGTTATCAGGTTTGAGACTGTGTCTAGAAGTGGTTCTGAGAATGTTGCCTTGCTAGATGGAGGTCTGTAAAGGAGCAGGAAGTTACAGGAGGAAGACGGTGTAGGATTGCATCTTGTTAGAAGAGCCTCACAATTCTTTACGGAGATGTTGTCAATTTTAGTGATATGTATTGTTTGCCTGAATACAACAGCTAGACCACCTCCTTTTTGGGCTATACGATTTTGGGTGATTATTTGATAGCCTAGAGGAATGGCTTCATGCAGGACTGGAGCAATGTCCTCTCCCAACCATGATTTGGTTATGAATAGTATGTCTGGTTTTGCATCGGTGAGAATGTCGTAGATGTGATGCTTGTTTTTAGAAAGGGATCGAGCATTTATTAGTAGACAGTTTAGTGAGTGGCCTTTGGTGATAGTGGGACTTTGTTTTGTAGAAAGAGTGATCAGTATTGCGTGGGTTTGTAGCTGGTGTGTTTTAGTGCTGGTATTCGCTGTATCAGGATAGCAATTGTGTAGCTGTTCTATTTCGTGTTCCTCATCCAGCATGCTAAGAAGGCACTTTGATGGGTCTGCGTGTGTATGAGTTGGAGATGGTGTTTGAGAGTGAGTTGGAGTGCTGTGTTGCTTTTGTGGTGTAACATTGTTGTGAAGTAGACATGGGGAAGCAAAGTTGTGAGGTGTGGCATGTTGTTTATATTTTTGTGTGTGTATTTAACGCGGAAGGTGTGTTGCAAGGGTGGTGTTGTGCCAGTACTTTACACTTTAACACTGAGGTTAAGGCCGACTGCTCTGTGCCCAGCTACCCAAGGGTGAGCACTGGTTATTGGAAAACTGTATCATACTCATCCTATCTAGGACGGTGGATTCTGTCTGGCTTGGATGTGTCAAAGCCAGCCAGAAACCGCTGCGTCTAATATCCCAGAAATTCACTACATGTTTGGATCCTCTACACCTTCGACAGCTCTTGTTTTTCCAAGCTTCAGACTTTTCAGAAATGGATTCTAACTTTTTAAGGGTAAATTATATGTTATACTTCCTTAATAGATAATGTGCTAGCCTTTATACAAATCCTTTTACAACAGAATCCTCAAGTGTCAAACTGTAAGCCTGGAGCACCTTCAAAGTCTAGGCATGATTCATCTTGTCCTAAATAAAATGTAATCTTCTAAAAAGCGTAGACAAACAAATAAGCACGTCTCTCTTCATATAACTAAAAATGTAGTTACTAGACTAACCAATGACTACAAATAGCATATTAGAGGGGGGAAAGCTGAATTATTGCTTCGAAGAATTAAAGAGGCAATACAGTCTGGTGATCAAAAGATATTTTGCAAACTAGTAAATAACGTTTCCAACTGCTATCCAGGTGAACTTCCATGTATGATCGCAGAAGACACATGGATTGCTCATTTGGATACTCAATATGGTTCACCTGCAATGCATGTATACCCTCAGTCTCATTTTAAGGTTATTGATCTCATTAAGCTGCTTTCAATTAAACAAATTCAAACCGAAATGATAGTTCTGAAATTAGAAAGAGCTGCAGGCCCAGATAATACTCCGGCGATTACTATTAAGACAAATAGTGACTGTGTGCATAAATATAAATGCAATTGTTTCAGTTGATAGCTAAGACTAGCTTAATACCAGATTCTTGGAAAGTTTCTGTTTTGCAGCCCATCTTGAAAAAACACGATGGAAGTAACAAGAAATTATAGATTAATACGTTTGTTGGACATTCCAGAGGCTTTCCTAAATCCTATTGACTCACCTAGAAGAGTGAGTCTATAGGCGGCAGATTTGCCATCCTCGCTAACGATCGCCACCTCTTTTTCGTCCAAAGTGAGCACCACCCATATCCCATGCCTCCTTTATGCAAATGACCTAATACTTCTAGATTATACTGCAACAGATCTTCAGAGAAAACTAGGGGCCAGGTGTACGACTTCTCCTATTTGCGAGTCGCAAATTGTGTTGTTTTGTGACTCGCAAATTGGAATTTACAACAGTGTCTCAGACATGGTTTGCGATTCGTAGTGGGGTTGCAAACTGCGCACCTCATTAATATTCATGTATTTGCGACCCCACTTGGAATGACTAGCACTACCAGACATGGTGGCCTGCTGGGGTCAGCAGACCACCATGTCTGTGACTGCTTTGTAAATAAAGCAGTTTTTCTTTAATGCAGCCCGTTTTCCTTAAAGGAAAATGGGATGCATTTAAAAAAGAAAAATTAAAGGTTAATGTTTCATTTTTTAAGAGCTGGCAGTGGGACCACTGCCTGCTCTTTAAAAATATTTCCAATACCAGTCACAAAGGTGACCCTGAGGAGCCCAATCTTACATTGAAGTGCGAGCAGCTATCAGGAAGGGACGCCCTTGGCACGCCCCTTCCTACTAGCGAGACGCAAACCCTATTTTGCGAGTCAGTAATTGGTTACCGACTCGCAAAATAGGGTTTGTAAATAGGGCATACCTAATTTGCAGTCGCAAACGGGCTGAATTCTCGTTTGCGACCGCACAAAAAAGATAGTACATCTGGCCCCAAATGTTTAAACAACATATTGTAGAAAAGACCATATAAAATTAATTTAGAGAAAACAAAGATCATGACTGTTGGGAAAAAAGACCCTAACTTCACAAAGATGAGAGTTTAACTGCAAGCAGGGTCCCTTGTGAATTGTTATAATACTTAAAGGGGTTGTCATTGGCACCAGTCTTGAAAGCTTGCACAAGTAAAATTCCTCTCTTGGCCATACATGGGTCAGAAGTGTCAGTTTTGGATTTGCAAGTGGGATCCGCGCTGCTTGTGTGAAGTTTCTGGAGAGAAGAGCTGCTACTACCACACACAATACACCACGGCTGAGGAACCATAACATTTCCACAAGTTACTGGACAAAATCCAAACATGCGCCTTACTTGTTAACTGAAGTCTATGCAGCTCATCAAACCAAAATAAAATTCCTAGATGTAATTGTCAGCTGTAATACTCCTTTACCTGAGGTCTGGCTGATCAGCTCATCAACTCTAACAATTCTGCCACATCTGGGTCCACACTCTGGTCACGGATTGTGTACACCTCTTACCGTTTTTCTTGTGTGGTAGCCTGCCAACAAGCCCTAAACACACCATAATCCCAACGGCACCCAAGACAGCAGAGGCTGATCACTGTTCCTCAGACATGCCATTTTGCTGCAGGCTAATCACTGTCTGCACCATATGATTCATTACTATACAAAACCTGAGAGTACCATATGCTTTGTTGCACCTAATGTAGCGGTCATCTCTAAAGGATCACTCTGACACATACCACAGGCACATGGCAAACTATATACAAGGGACACTGGTGATTTTGTCTTTTCCACAGTTTCCTGGGGAACTTGGGGGTTTTGAAAAGGGAGGGATAGATAGCCGGAAATTAAAGCCCAAAGCTGAAACAACAATTTCAGTTTTCTGCAGTCCATGTCCCCAATATACATAAATTCAAGAGTGATCAAGCAAATAATAGTCCAGACCCAATCGATTTGCAGTACCCGACGATCTGAACAAAGCAAAGTAAGTACGGCACAGCTGACAGTTTAGCCCTCTATACTGTTGGGTTCCTACTGACCTCAACACCAGGACAGATAATCATTACTTTGTACCTAGTTTCTAAATCAAATCTTCATCATTTAAACCAAAAGTGTTTGACTACAAGAGCTCCTCCCCTCCCGTGTTGATGCTCATGGGGTCCCAATTAGGAAACTTATAATGTACGTTTCTCTACCATCTTCTTTCATCAATATTGAGGACTTTAAAACCACCTTTAATGCCTTACAATTTTTAGGCTGATGGGAAGTCTTTGCACAAATAAACAGAGGGAAGCACGAATCACATGATTTACGTGATATCGTGCATGAAATGAAAAATATATCACAGAGAAAAAATATATCACTATTTTATCCTCACACAAATAGGGTAAAGATATGTAATGATAATATCAAAGAGCACCTACCTAGACTACTAATTCTTTTTGCGTCTATCCTTTGTCACAATTAGGAAATTGTATATTCGCTCTATTAACGAATATTACCAAGCAGGTATCGAATGAATGTCTTGCACAGAAATATATTAAACTGAAACATCAAATAGTCTAACAGCACTAGACCTAGTCAGAGTAGTAACAGGGATCATTGTATTTGGTCCTGAAGAAGGAGCTTAAGTGTAGGCTTCGAAACAGGTCGACTAGCGAGAGAGCTGCTCATTAAAGCTTTTTTCCCTCCTTTTCTCCCCGTTTTTATCAATATCAGCTATAGGTAGCATTAAAGTTTCATTTTTCCATAAAGACAGGTCTTTTTTAAACACACTCATTCCTGACCCTTCCAGTCTCACCCCAATACACATAGTTCACTTCAAAGTGCTTCCATGTATTCGTCGGTCGTAGGACGCCCCGTCCCGCAGCTGGCAGGAAGAACCCGATGATGAAGCATGCCACCAAGGGACCTTTTTGTGGGTGAGGGTTATTTTAAAAAACGTTATTGCTTTCCATGCTAGTAACCAAACGGTTCACTTGGGTTTAGTCACTTTTTGGAAGGTTAAGCACTGTATTTTGTAAATTTTTGTAGACTCTTTGTTTTTTCATCTGAACAAAGCACCATAAAGTGATCCAGGTGGAAATACTGTGTAACATGCCAAATAATCTACTAAATAACAGATGATTATTTGTTTGATTTTTATAAAGTCTTACAAAAAGCATTAGCCGAGCCTAACTGATATGGAAAGATAACTGTAAGCTCTTTTTACTCAGTTTTAAATCTTTGTAAGTATGGTTTGTTAAACTTTTTCATTTACATATATATATATATTCCCCTTGTTAACGTCTTGTTGTATACCATATTTTGCCATCCGAACACACAATGAAAGCACTGTCAAGAGGAATGTTGTACTTCCCAAGTGCCAAAAAATGTCACAAAAATAAAACAATGACGGTTTGCTGCTGAAAGCAAAGGATACAGATGTAATGTTATTGTCAACACAATGAAATCTGTTCTTATTCATAGAAAAAACCTGAACAAATATTAAAGCAAATGTAATATACACATTTTAAATGTACTGCATTGGAAAAAATATATACAATGTATATATTTGCAAAGAGACAGAGGCATCCTGCACAGCAGTAAAGATAACCATCCTTTTAATTACAGGAGCCAAACATAGTCTAAGAAAATGGTTGTACATAAAGCCCTATGCATTATGCCATGATTCTGTATAATAGAAAAACAAATGTATAAGACATATCAGTGCAATTAATTTTTTCAAAATTTCAAGATCCAAACGGTACAGTCATTTTATCAGTTTTTAGATGACAATGGTTTTATATATCTAGTATCTAGGACTCTTAGGCATGACTTTCAGATGTATAATGACAAATGTGCTAAAATTTCACTGCCAACGGAGTAGCAGAAAGCCAATACCTGTTAGACGGTTTGTGCTGTGCAACATTTGATCAATAACTTTAAGAGATATTAAATGATCTAATGTTACAGCGATCAACATTATCCAAAATATATTATTTATTCAGTAGTAGGATCGCAAATACATAGTCTAGTTGAGAGTAAGTTGTAGGCTGGTTTATAGTGCAGCTTTGCGGGTAGAAAATAATCTATTCAGAGACAAGAGAATAACCTTATCCTTTCAACAAGGCAATTTTATATTTACTACATGACTTACCTTTCTTTTCATAATGGTTCTTTGCCTCAAAGACACAATGTGAGTATTATTCAAATGTACCCAGTGGCCATGGGTAAAGAACTAACTTTGTCTAAAGGGTGCCAAAACGTACTGGGGTACCTGGGATGCCAGAACAAATTTTATTCTCACTGTCAACAAACGTGAAGGCAGCACTATGGCAAATGAAGAAGGTAAAGGACGCAGCCCAATAATTTATTCAGCCGTGCCTTTCTCTCCTCCTAACCCCCCCTACCGTCCCCCCAACAAATACACCTCAGAATTTGATGGCACCAAAATCCAAGTATCCATGCTCTGAATACTCTACCACTTCTAACAAACTCAGTGGAGTTTGCAAGTACCCTGGTAATTGAAAGTCTCCAGTGTGTCTCCATTCAAAAATGAATCCGCAGGTTGCAAAAAAAAAATTCGAAAAAGTCACCAAAAAACAGACACTTAAAATATTTAACTTAAAAGCACACCATTTTCTCACAAGAAAAATCAGGATTAAACTCCGAATTCTCTCCAATTCCTCTATGACGCAGGCCAGAGCATTGTCAAATGCTGCTCTCTTACTATATAACAGATCATGAATTTCCAATCGGTCTACAAACAGTAGCAGAAGCAGTAAAAATGAACAGTAGATCCTGCAGAGTACAAAGTGGTTTGAGAGTGCCCCTCAATCCCACCTTGAGAAAACAGCCAAACCACAATGAACGAGATTTTGGTAGGTATCCGATGGCGCTCCATTCTCTACTGTCAACAGCCCTCCACCTCTGCTCCAATTATTGTCCTGATTCAAACCCAGACCTAAGAGATTCCTACCTCAACCACAGCTCCACCAGCAAATGTCTTCCCATACAACTTGCCTGCTCTGTATCAGTAGTATAAAGGATACCAAATTCAGTAAGAATACAGTTTATCTCATCAATATGAACTCAATAACTCAGTGTGCATGCTTGTGCCACTTAGCACTTTGGCAAAGCACATATGAAATTGCTAAAATAAATTAGTTACTTACCTGTAACTTCAATTCTCCAACATTGGTATCTTTAATATATTCACATGCTTGAATCATTACCCGTCATCAGGCTGGGAATCCCCAGTACATTAAAATAGCAGTATACAGTGTAAAATATATATCATACAGTATATGATGTAAAATGGCCATAGGGCTGAAATAACATAGTATGTTGATAGAAGCTTAAGCTTTCCTACTCCCCCTAGAGGCCACCATAGATCAGATATCAAAGCACAAGTGTATGAACAAATATGTTGAGCCTCTGACCGGGGAGGAGGGAGAGTTGCATGTGAATATATAAAAGATACTGAATTGATAATTAAGGATGCGTCTACATTCTGAGTAACGCACACAACCAGTAATATATAAAAGATACCAATGTTGGAGGACCAGAGTTACAGGTAAGTAACTGAATACTTCTCCAACATTGGATATTTTATTTGTTAGCATGCTTGAATCAGAATAGCAAGCAGTACACATTATAAAAATACAATAAAGCGGGAAGCAGGTTCACCTTTAAAGAAACAGGTTTCTCAGGACTGCCTGTCTCACTGGTGCCTCAGCTTCTACATCCACATCTAGTCAATTATGCTTTGTGAATGTATGCCTCCTCCTCCAGGTGGATACACAGTAGATGTCTTTCAAGGGCATCCCAACATAGACTGATGCAGTTGACGCCAGCACCTTGAGACCCTCACATGTGAGTAGTGTGCTTTACAAATCCCTGATTGAAGCCATACCTCAGTGGTATGGCCCTCACTCTTCCCTGGATAGGACGCTTAGCTTTGGCATGACAGAAAACAATACAGGCTGGGAGCCAATGAGCCATCCATCCCCTATTTGGACAGTGCTTGAACTTTTTGTGGTTGACCAAATGATACAAATAGCTGGTCTGATGTGCGTATGTCATTTGTTTTGTCTATACAGAATGTGAGACATCTACGCAAGTCTAAAGAATGTAATGATCTTTCTGCTGTTGAAGATGGATTGGGTAAGAAAGATCTAAGAACGACAGGCTCATTTACATGGAAGTCAGTGGCCACCTTATGAAGTTAGAATTGGTGCTAAGTATCACTTTGTGAACCAGAGAAAATGTTCCCCGATGGTAAATGCCTGATAATCTCCCACATTCTTTTAGCGGATGTCAGAACCAGTAGTAGTACTGTCCTCTTTGAAACAAATGTTAAGTCTGCTCTATGTATAATTTAAAAGGAGGTAACATTAGCTGGCTTAGGACTGTATTAGGCCCCCATGGAATCGGAGGATGTGGAAGAGGTGGAGATGCCCTGAAGTGTCCTTTAATAAACTGTATAATGACCCTTTTAGAAAGCAGGACCGAAGTTGATGGGTCAGTTCTTCCAAATCTCGAAATTGCAGCCAGATGGACCCTGACAGAAGAATACTTGAGAGCTCCAGTAGCCAAATTTAACTAATATGGAAGGAGCAGTGAAGGCTTCATGAGAAGTGGATGATACTTCCATTTAGCATTGTTAGTCTGATTGGTAGCTGGAGCTCAAGCTTGCACCAGAATCTGTTTACACTCTTGCAATAGATCCAAATGGCCAAATTCTAGGTGCTCAGATATCAAGCTGCCAAGTTCAGCAACTTGAGATTGTTGTTAAGAATATCTGGACAATATCCTGGGATGCACCTTCAAAGAAATGGCTGGATGTGCTGCCAACTGCAGCAGTTCACTGTACCAGTACAAGCAAGGCTATGTCGGAGCAATGAGGATCAGAGGGCAATTGTCTATTTTTGCTTTCTTCTACACCCTGGGGATCAGGGGAAAAGAAGGAAAGGTACAGGCAAATATCTAGAACCAATTGATCGAAAAAGGATTGCCCATTGTTTCTGGATTCCAAAACCTTATAGTAATGCACTGGCATTCCCCTGACTGAAAATGTAATCCACCTGTTTCTGTTTTAGTCCCCACTCGTGACAATTTACTGACTGAGTGCATATGCCAGATCGTTCTCGCAGCCTTGCAGATGTTCCACAGTAAAGTCTATCTTGTGAGAAACTGTCCAGTTCCACAGCAGCTGAACTTCTTCTGAAAGGAGTTTGGACTGTGTTTTTCCTAGCTTGGCTAAGTAGAACATAGATGTTGTGTTGTCTGTTCTGACTAGGACCAGGTGACCTGCCAATCTGGGGAGGGACGCTTATAAACCTAGTCTTATGGCGCCGAGTTCCAACACATTCATGTGGAGCCTCTTTTCTGCTTGTGACCAGTGCCTTCTGGTTGAAAGCTCTTGCAGGTGGACTCACCATCCGTCCATGGACACATCTGTGGTGAGTAATAACCTCTATGTTATCGGCAGAAAAAAAAGACCTGCAGTTAGATTTGCTAGAATCCTCCACCACATTAGAGCTTGCTTCAAACGACTGCTGGTGACACAGACCATACCTTCCCATGAGCCTTCTACCTGTTTCCATAGCAAATCAAGCTCTTGCTGAACAGGTCCCATATAATGCCTGCAAAATGGAAAGAGACCTCTACATGATGCAATCATACCTATCAGAGATTTGTATTGCCCAACTTTGATTGATTGCTTTGCAGCAATAGACTTTGCCATTCTCTGTAACTTTCTCACTCTTTCTGCCAATGGAACGGCTTTCCTCAACTGAGTGTCAAGTACTGCACCAGAATTGGATCTTTGTTTAGGGTTCCAATGAGGTTTTTTCCCTGTTCAAGGTGAGGCCTAATCTTCAAAAGAGATTTATGCAAGCATTTCTGGAAGCTTTTGCTCTTTCCTTGAATGGAGCTTACTTACCAGTAGTCCAAGTTTGGGAACACCTGGTGACCTTCTCTCCTGATAAAAGCAGCAACTGGAGCGAGACGTTTGATGAATATTCTCAGCACTGACTTGAGTTGAAAAGGGAGCGCCTTGAACTGGTAGTGCTGACCTACTACTGAGAATCAAAGGTACTTTCTGTGTTTTTTTTCTTCTGTGTTTTCGATGAATGTGTATGTGGAAGTTTGCATCCCAAAGGTCCAGCGAGGTAAAAAAAACAATCCCCTTCCTGCATCACCAGCAGGACTTTTTGCAAAGTAGACATCTGAAACTACTGTTTCTTTAGAAACCTGTTCAGCTCTCTCAGATCCAGTATTGGTCTCCGCGGACCTGTTTTTTTTTTTATTAGGAAGAACCTATATTAGGGGAGAGGATGTGATCTGACGGCTAGATTGCCGACTTTGGTGCTGGAAACCAAGGTTCGAGCCTCGGAGTCGCGTCCACATCCTGTGATTCTGGGCAAATCACTTAATCTCCCCATGCCTGAATGTGTCCTTGTGTAACGTAACTGGTGCTCATGTAAAGCGCTTCAACACCTTCGGGTCGAGTTTGCGCTATATAAATCTGCATTAAGAAATAAAAAAATAATTTAAAATAAAAGCTACGATTCCTTTGCGATTTGGGGACACCCTGCATGGCTCCTTTAAAGAGATGCATGCACATTTTAATTTGTAGCTCCTTCAATGAAGATGATGCTCCTTTCTTGGTGGATAAACTGGGAGTCTCTGAATGAACTCCAACATATGGCCTGATTGGACAATATGTATCACCCATTTGTTTGATGTTATGTTCTTCCATGCAGGAGCAAAAAGTGAAATTCTTTCCCCCAACTTCTGAGGACCAGATGAGAAAGGGGGTACAAGCTAGGAGTCAAGCTCTTTTCTGATTGTCATTGGTTTCATGCTTGTGAGAAGCTCTCCTGAAGTCTTCCCATAAGTCTGCCTTTGATTTCGACTGACGGAGTATCCTTGATTGTGTCGGACTGTCTTTGAGGATAATAAGGTTATCGCTGACATCCATACGGCTTGAATCGTGCTCTGAAATGTTGCGATCTTCGGGAGCCACGAAAAGTAGACGGATCAAATCTGCGATACTGCAACAGTCCTAACACCTTTGCCGTATCAGTGTCAGTTTCAAGGCCTAGCAAAGCTTCATCAACAAGCTTACCAAAAAGAGTAAGCCAATCAAAAGGCATGCCTAAGACTTTATATTGGACACCAGTAGGGAAGGCTGTAGATTGTAACCTGACTTGTCTCCTTAGTACAGTACCTCCTGCCAGCTGGGAAAAACCTATATTTCATACATCCATCACTGCATTGCCGTTTCCCTCTTATCCTCAGGAATAAGCTACAGTAATGAAGCAATGCATTCCACATTTGGCGATCAAAACAACATGGAATGGTCAGGGCATTGGCTGTCTTAATTGAGACTGCTGTCATAGAGGAAATTCTCCAGTCCAGATTGTCAGTACGTTTGCTATCCTTGTCTGGCGGACTAGGTGATGGTGTTTTCGGGGTTTCAATTCTTCTCCGAGCTGCTGAAGCAATTACTGGATCCGGTTTAATATGACCAGTGAGGTAGGCTAGAGATGAATCTGGGTCCTTGTATTTCTTCTCCAGACAAGGTATCACAGCTGGAACAGTAGTGGGCGTCTTCATTAATTTCAGACCTTGTGACCAGACATAATCAAGAAAGGATATGGACTTAACGCATTTCAGAGGTTGATCTTTAAAAACATAACGAAGCATGGTTGATCTACAGAGGTCATTGGTAGGTTGAATTTCTTGAATGAAATGTAGAGATACCATCTGTAGAATCCTGTGGAATTGGCGCATCATTTCCACTTGGGGCAATGAATTCTCGCTCATTAAATCTTCCATCACCATTTAGTGGTAGCTCTTCTTCCTCTCCCTCTATATCAGAATATGTAGAACCATTAGAGTAAACATCCTCCATATCTTCTCCATGGACAGATCCCCTTGGCGTTGGAGATGGAGGTAGCAGCTATGGCTGCCTACGAGGTGAAACTAGCAAAGACGAGATGGAAGGATGGGTGAAGCAGGTTAACCCATTATACGATTATTAGTTTGTTGCTATGGTAATAACTTATTAGAAGTATTAATTATTTGTTGCAACTTTGATAATATTGGTGCCTGGACAACATCTGGTTCTCTATCAAATTTAGGTGGTTTCTGCCTTAAATTAATTTGAGTACTCCCAGGCTTGTATTCCTGCTGACATACATATTCACTGACGGACTCCTCATCGTCCATTGCTTCCTCTCCAAAATCTGGGACATATCTCAGATCCAATTGAGTTGGGCTGTAAACAATCAGTGAGGCATTATCACTAGCCTCTTCAACTGTAAAGGTGAAAAAATATTTCCTCCCATATCCTTTGTTGGTTGCATGGTTCTCAACGGTGATGCAGTCAATGATGACTTCATCGTCGACGGTATCGTTGCCATCGGCAATGGTATGGTCGTTGTCGACGGTGTCTTTGACGTCGCCTGAATGCTCAACGGTGTTGTCATCAACAGAATGCTCAACAGTGTGGTCATCGACAGAATGTTCAACAGTGTTTTCATCAATGGAATACTCGACATCGACAGTGTCATTGAATGTCATCATTGATGGAATGCTCGTCATCGACGGTGTCATCGTTGACGGTCTCTTCGTCTATGATGGAGTTGAAGTCGACAATTTCGTCAACCAGGTTTACTTTGAAGACTTCCTTTTTATTACAAGTGAATCTCTATAGTGGTTAGACTCTGGTTGGTCAGCAGAGGAGGTGGCTGCAAGCGCTGTACCAAATAAGTCATGCTTCGGAAATTACAAAGCTCCTGCTGTGCGCTGCCTTCATGGAAGTGCTTGAATGGGCACTTCTCACAGAATCTTTCCCTGAAGAGTGGGCATCTCCATTAGAAGGAGTACAATTCTCTTCATTCATATGTAATAAAGCCAGCCTCCTTTCTCTGTCCTTAAGAGTCCTATTTTGAGAAAGACCTACACATTTTACTTTCTGCCGACTTATGATTAGGATAAAGACAATAAATACAGAGAGTGTGGGTCATCAGTGTAAATCGTCTTGCTGTCACAGTTGATTGTCAAACTAATGACATCCCTGGATCAGAAAATGTAACAATCTTCCCTGAAAGAAACTTTCAGTACAGTAGTGCTGAAGATAGGACTGGTTCCCTTCCAGGGTAGACCAAAATGGAAACAATTTTAGGATCACTGAAAGGTTAGAGCAGAGCTCTGACAGCGGACTCACTCGTACCCAACGTGTGGTAGTAATCTGAGCTTTGGTGGCCTCTCGGTGGAGTAGGAGAGCTTAAGCTTCCGCCTCATTGGCTAAAGTTTTGGGTTCTTTCGAAAGAGGTGGATGTGCTACTAAACATAACAGAACAAATATGTCTTAACAACCAAGTTTTTCATTTTTTTCTAAAATGGTGCTCCAAAGGGGATTGTCAAACAGAAAGAGGGAGCGAATTCCCCAAATTCAACGCCAGAAAGCTAAAAGAGTTGCCACCCAGGTGCACTCTTCTCACTTTCGGGATACTAGCCCTCAAGGCCAGAGATTCCTCAGAGGAGTAAAGGGTTGAATGAAGGGCTGTATGTACCAATGACCACTGTTTGTCAAGGCTGCAGCACAATGCCTTAAGTGAGATCCTCTGCTTCACAGGAAACCCGTGTAACTTTATAAGTGAAGATCCCACGGAGATGTGTTTCAGGAGATTGAGTAACAGAAGAGCACTTTCTGCACTTGGAGTCACATCATGCGAGCCAGGGACACCACCAGGTGCAACAAATTAAAGAAGTCAAGCCTTGAGATAATTAAAGCCTGGGCCACATCTTTCCTTGAGGTTTCTAGGAGCAAATACAGGATCTTTTTTCAGGGTCTTGAAGATTTCGAAGCATTTCCTAACCAATGCTGTGATTTGGCGGTCAAAGGACAGCTTCTGGTCAAACAAAATGCACAGGTTTTTAAGCTTGGGCTTGGGAAAAAGGGCCAACGGTTTCAGGCCACCAAGAGGTCGACCAGGTATTGGGTTGTTTGCTCAGGAACAGGACCTCAGTCTTTTCTGCATTTAACATAAAACAATTTTGTCCCATCCATCCGGCAACCTCCTCCGGAAACAACCTTGGAGAAGTAGCCATGGTTGCAGCATCCTGGGAGAGGTTAATGATCAACTGAGTATCAACAGCATAGGCGATTACTGTGAACCCATGATGTTCAATGATCTTAACCATGGGAAGCATGTATATATTGAATAAGGTTGGACTCAGGGAATTGCCCTGAGGTGCTACCTGCAGCAGATTAAACACTTTAAAGTGGAATGGTTTTTTACACATCTGGAAGGTGTGTCTCTGTAGAAAGGAGGCAACACACCATAAGGCCATATTGTTAACCTTGCATCTCCTCAGATACTAAATGAGCAGATTGTGTGTAATGGTGCTGAACGCCACACTGAGATCTAGCACCAAGAGAGTGTCTCCTGCGTCCAAGATTTGGCGAAAGGATTCGGAGGACAACAGCAGGGTTGACTCTGTACTATAGGATGGGTGAAACCCCGACTTTGTTTTATGAAGAAGACCATTAGTCTTGATAAACTGAGAAAGCTGTTGGTTTACATGGTTCTCAGTGACTTTAGCTAACAGTGGCAACAATGATACAGGTTGGAAGTTTTCTCGATTAGTAGGATCAAACAATGCCACAACAAGATGCTTACAGGGTAAGTAACATTTTCTGTTCAAGGCATATGTGGCTGTAGACCCACATGCTGTGCATAGACTGTCAAACAGTCCAAAGTGGTGGCTAGCCAGTGGATGTTGCAGAAGACAGAATGAGGGTATGTGATACAGCCTGACCAACACTGGCTTGTTGGCAGGCTAGCACATCTATACAGTAGTATTTAGTGAAATTATGTTGTGTAAACCAAGTAGCTCCTTTATAAATGTCTGCAATTGGGGATGTTCCAAAGGAAAACCAGAGAGGCCCCTTTCTTCCAGGTAGAGAAGTCTCTCGGATGAGCAGGCAAAATCCTTTCACCGTTTACGCAACAAGCCTGGATGCATTTAACTAATCATCTGGCTATGCCCGATTTTGATAAGCCCTTCCCCTTATGCGGTTCAGAAAAAGCAACAAACAGTTGCTGAGTTTTCAGAAACCAGTTTGTCCTACCCACATAGTACCTTAAGGCTTGTTTGACGTCTAACGTACAAAGGTCGCTAGCTACAATTGAGTCAGGTTGAGGAAAGAAGACTTGAAGCTCGATAAACTGGTTAAGGTGGAAAGGAGAGACCACTTTAAGAAGGAATTTAGGGTTGGTGCAAAGGGAAACCCTATCTCTATGAACCTGAAAGAAAGGTCATGTAGGGTTTAGGCTTGGAGCTCACCGACAGGTCTCAACAATTTGATAGCCACTAGGATAGCTACTATACAAGAGATTAATTGTAATGGAACATGACTGAATGGGTTCAAATGGGGGGCCCATAAGTCTTGTGAGGACAATATAAAGATTCCATGCCGCAGCCGGAGGCACCCATGAAGGAATGACTCTTTAGAGTCCCTCCATAAAAGCCTTAATGACTGGAACCCTGAATGGAGAGACATGTTGTCTATTTTGGAGACAAGAAGCCACGGTGGCCAAGTATAGCTGAATGGAGGTGAAGGCTAGTCCACACGTTTGAAGGTGTAGTATATAAGAAACAATGTTTTGAATGATGGCTGCTAAGGGGTCAATCTGGTTTGAAAGGTAGGTAAGTATCCCTGACCAGTTCATACATAGTGCATTTTCCATGGACTGCATGTGTGGGAATCTGGAGACGAAGTTTGGGCATTTTGAGTTTTCTGTATGTAGTACATGGCTGTCATGTTGTCCATCTGGACGAGGACTACCTTGCTCACTATGTGGGGAAGGAAGGCCTGCAGAACTAGATGGACAGCTAACAGCTCCAGATTGTTGATGTGGAGGCCCGTTATTGGGATCTCACTCATCTTGGACAGATAGATGTGCCCAACACCCAGTGAGTGATGTGTTTGTTGTAGTGGTAATCTGCAGAATCCGGTGGAGAAAAGGTTGCCCCTGTACCAAATTGCTGGTGTTCCACCTTTGCAGAGAGCAATGAGTGTGGCGGCTATCAACACTAGATCTTCCCAATGACCCTCTGCCTGAGACCAATTACGCAATAAACATTCCTACAGTGCGAGTATCTTTAATCCTGCATGGGGTACTATGGCGATGCAGGAGGCCATCATGTCCAGGAGGTGCATGACTGTCCAGACTGGAACCTGTTGAGCTGGCTGAAAAAGAGGCAGCAACACATGGGAGGACTGGATTCTTGTTGGACGGGTATAGGCTTTACTGACCTCTGCTTTGAGAAAGGCTCCCAGATAGGGTTGGATTTGAAGGGTTTGGACCTTGGGCTTTACAGATTGATCCACAAGACCACGGCTGAAGGAAAATCCTTTCTCCTACCTGACTGCAAAGACCTGAAACTCCCTGCCTCTATACCACAGGCAATCACCATCGCTGCCACAATTCAGGAATGACCTTAAGACCTGGCTCTTCGACTGAACCGCAGATTCCCCCCTCACACTCAGCGCCTTAAGGCCCTAGTGGGTGAGTAGTCGCACTTTATAAGAAACCTGATTGATTGATAGTAAACCCTAGATCATGAAGCAAGTCTACTGTGGCTTGAATGTCCGCACAGCACTGCTGTTGCGTGGCACTCTTTATCAGCCAATCGTACAGGCATGGGAATACACGGATGTCATGTCTTCGCCGGTGCAACTTTGAGGCATTTTGCCAAAACGTGAGGTGTGGTGGTGACCCCGAAGGATAACACTTTAATTGGTAGTGTTGACAGCTTACCACAAACAGGAGAAAGCGCCTATTTGCAGGATGGATCGAGATGTGGAAGTAGGCATCCTTGAGGTGGAGTGTAGCCATGAAGTCACCTTGCTGTAGCAGTGCAATGACATCCAGGAGAGTAACCATGTGGAAGAGCTCTGACAGTATGTCCTCGTTCATGGGTCTGAGTGACCCGTGCTTCTAGGGAATCAGGAAGTAGAGGGAATACACTACCCGAGCACTATAAGGTGTTGTGGCACAGGCTCTATAAACCCTTTGAGAAGGAGTGCTTGGACCTCTTCTCCAAGGAGGCGTTTATGTTCCAGGAAGTGGACATCTCTGCGAGGTGGCATGTTGGGTGGTGTGGAAATGAGCTCCAGGCAGTAACCATGTTGAATGATGTCTACTACCCACTGATCTGAGGTGACGTGTTGCCATGCGGGGAAATACATCTGAAGTCGACCTGACAGCTGTTCTGTGGTCGTGGAAGGGGAGTGGCACAAGTAATTGCCTGGCTAGGGCAGCTCCTATGGGGGCTACCTTTGACTCTACCTTTTGCAAGATCAACTCAGTAGGCGCCCCTAAAGTAGCCTCTTGTGGAGGTTTGCTGGGCTAGCTGATGTTGAAAAGACATGAAATATTCGGGAGGAGGCGGTCTTGGAGCATCCATGATAAGCTGAGCGG
Source organism: Lissotriton helveticus (assembly GCF_964261635.1). NCBI lineage: Eukaryota > Metazoa > Chordata > Amphibia > Caudata > Salamandridae > Lissotriton > Lissotriton helveticus. The sequence goes on along the minus strand of NC_136061.1, from coordinate 812,176,744 downwards.
GGAAAGGACCCACGCGGGGTAGGCATCTGCAGGGCACCCATGGTTTTTGCCAACTCCATGTCATTTTTCATTTTCTCCGGCTTTTCATAAACCAGGGGCCCCAAAAGATGTTCTCCGTTAAAGGGCAGGAGAGGAGATGAAGTTGAACATCCGGTTTGAAGCTGGAGACACTGAGCCAAGCTTGGCTGTGAATAAGTATGCTGGAGTTGATGCCCTGAGCAGCATTGTCAGCGGCAAACAAGGCACACCTCATGGTAGTGTTGGAGATCAGCTTGCCTTCTGACACCAAATCACACCCTCTTTTACAGTGCTTCTTTGGGAGATGTTGGAGACCTGGGTGGGGTGGAGGAGAGGAGTGGAGGTGAGGAGTGGCGGGCCAGGGCCAGGAAGAAGACTGGTGCCTTTGTCCTGCTTCTTCCACTGCTTTGGTGGTGGAGCGGGCTTCAGAGCTTCCTTAAAGCTGAGCGGTCTCTTTGGAGGTCGAAAGCCTGGTGTCAAAGGTTGCGTGAGGGTCCGGCCTGTCTCAGGGTGGACGATCATCTGCCTCGGTCGAGATTGTCCTGCAGCTTCTGGAGGATTGCTTCGACGGCAAATTTTCTGGTCAGCACCGAATGATTCATTGCCGACTTGGATTTCAATATCAACAGCTTCGGATTGGACAACTGAGTCCGCGCCTAGCCTTGAGCGGGTGGCACCAAGGGAGACAGTTTCTAGATTTTCTTTGGCGCCGAAGCTGGGCGACGATGAACCGAAGGTTAATCCAGAGTGGCTGAATGCTCTTTGAGGGGAGGAAGCTCGGAGCAGTGACATTGGGGAGGGGAGCAGGAACTGTAACCACAACCTGTTGAGCCAGCGGGATGTCTTTGATCTTGAGGTCGGTGCCGAAACTTCCTTTCGGGCGATAATGACTCCCTGTCTGCAGCCGAGGGGCTCAGGATGATGTTCCCCCTAGAGGTCCTGCATGACGCAGAAGTCTGAGGTATTGTCACTTTTATTTTGAGTCGATGGGTTTGGCGGTCACGAAGAGTCTTTTTTTACCAGAAGGACCAGCACGTGCATTAAGAGGCCTGATCCTGCGTAGGTGAGTGCAAAGATTACAGACCTGGTGAAGGTCTGCCCAAGGGTACTTCACACAACACCAAGGGCAATATCGAAAGGGTGTCCATTCCATCACAGGCAATGCATGGTTAGATTGGACTGAGTTGAAGGGAGAGGACCCGAAGGATGAGGCCCTACTGAGGGCCGAGGTCGACCAGAGATCAGCCCCAGACGAAACAGCAGAAGTAGACCAGATATGAAAGTAGGAGAATTTGATTGAATACAATGCCGACGGAGGGAGAGGAACCGTGAAGACAGAAAAGAACACTGCAACAGAGTTGATCCGCAGCACGAGAGCACACTTCCGTTCCCACATGGCAGAAAGAAAACAATCTAACAAAAGAGCAGATGACCATGCGCATTACAAGCAAGAGGTGGGGCAACAGTACCTGGTGACTAGAAAATAAATCTTCCAAGAAAAGCAACGTGCACACTTCCGAGCCCAATACTAGATGGCAGGAGTATCTACAGCCACACATGCCTCAAACACCTTTTTTCTAAAGTATAGGTAAAAGTTTTATGCACACCAGATGAGATAAACTGTGAAGTAAATATTTGAGACTACATTTATGCAATCTGGTGACCTATGAAAAACTCAAGCTCCTGATTACTGCATAATGAGGATCTACATAACGTTTATCAATTGTCTCCGAGAACATGGTCCAGTACTTCTTAAGGGTTGGCCGTATTTGCAAACAGGTATCCAGCAGAATGAACATTAAGGCAGTTAGTAAGATAGATCATTGGCTTATGAATCCATTGAATAACTCTGGGGTTGAATGCATAAAAAAGCTTATGAGTACCTTAAGTGGTACTACAGGAGTACTCATTTATGTACTTTTTTTAAAAAAAAATTTTATTTTTTAAAAACCTTTATTTGAGCAAGCAAAAAGGTACAAGGATGGGCCTACAACCACACGGGCCAGCCGCTAAAAAGGAGTAGACACATATCATATATGCCCGCAGAGGTAACCGTCAATCAACAATGCAATACTCCACATTATATACAGGACAAAAACAGGTTTTATATATATGAAAGAACAAACATACAGAAAGGCGAGAGTGTATCACTGAAGGTCAGCCCAAGGGACGCAAGGGGGGAACAGCAGCGGAAGTGCAGTAGCAATATCCTAAGCACTAAGGAGTGCGGAGTGGGGGGGGGGGGGGGGGGGAGGAGGGGGGCAGAGATCAGGAAGAAGAAGGGGGGAGAGCCGGAGACACCAGCTCAGTCCCTATATGAAGATTCCGGGAACGCTAGCCTAAGGAGACAGGGTAATCTCGATAGTGTCCACAAGGGGAGGAGTACAAATGTCGCCACGGTATTCGTTCCATTGACCCCACACCTTCACCCATGCCCTGGGTCTGCCCCTGGCCACATAGACAGTTTTCTCACGGAACATGGACCAATCCATGTTATCCTCCCATTGCGAGAGGGCAGGGGGCCTGGAGGCCCCCCAGAGTTGCGCAATATCTCGCTTCGCAATCATATAGCCCAGGGTGGCCCATCTAGTCTGTGCCACCGAATAGTCCGTGGGCTCCCAAACATTCAAAAGACAGCGACGAGGTTCCGGACGCAAGGATATCCCTGTCACCACAGTCATCAGATCAAGCACAGCCACCCAATAAGCAGCCACCATCGGGCACTCCCAAAGAATATGCAGGAAAGTAGCACGCAAACCACATCCACGCTTACACAGTCCATCGGAGGAAAAGCCCATCACCATCAGTCGCGGTCCCGTCACGTACACCCGATGAAGGATCTTCAATTGGACCAGACGGAGTCGAGCCGGTATAGCCACCGCCTTCGGAGAGGAGAGGGCCGATTGCCAATCCTCATCATCAAGTTCCAACCCATCTCCCATCCACTGTTCCCGAAGTCGGGCCAATAAGTCAGTCCGATTGTTAATCAACTTTTTATAGATCAGGGAGATAGTGCTATCAGGAAGATATTCGTCAAGGATACGGTCTTCAAGTGGGGAAGAGTCAGGCGGAATCTCACCAGGAGCAAACACCGAAACCAAAGCGTGCCTGATCTGTAAATAACGAAAGAATTCCCGACTACTCAGGCCGTAGTCAGCCTGGAGGGCCTGAAACGGGCGCACAGAACCCTTAGAGTATACATCCCCCACTTTAGAGATCCCAATCAAGTCCCAACGGTCAAAACCCTTGGAAGACCAAAGACCGCCCAGACGTTCTGAAGCATAAAGCGGCGTCGCCAACGTCAAGCGATCCTCCCAGCCCAGGCTCACATTCGCAGCACGCCACACCGTCAAAGCAGTCAAAGTAGGTCCCACAAGATGGCGCCCAGCGGAGCGAGAATAGAGCACTCTGTTAAAGTCACCTCCCGGAAGCTGAAGTTTATCCATCTCAAACGCCGGATTACGACCCGGCGAGAACATAGCGTGATTAATAGCGGACAGATGGGAAGCCCAGTAGTATCTCTTAATATCGGGGAGCGCCATGCCCCCATCGTACCACGGGATGGAAAGTTTCGCGAGAGCAATGCGCGGTCGCCCATCCCAAATAAGTTGCCTCTGAAGGCTCTCAATCTCCCGAAAATAGGTCTTGGGGATAGGATCATAATAATTCTGGAGAGCGTAGAGAAACCGCGGTAGTGACATCATCTTAAACAGGGCCGCCCGACCCAGTGGAGACAGGGGAAGTTTGCGCCAGCGGGCAACGTCCAAACGGAGCCTAAGCAACGGGGGAAGGAGATTACGATCAAAACGAAGGGACGGATCCAAGGTAACAAAAACCCCCAAGTATTTGAAACCATCCCGGACCACCTGAAGAGGAAGTCTACTCGGCAACGGAGGCAAGATACCAGATAAAACGTATACACAGGATTTAGACCAGTTGATGACGAGGCCTGAGTTAGCGCCAAAGGACGCAAGAACGTCAAATAAAACAGATAAAGACTTGCGAGGAGAAGTAAGATACAAGAGGATGTCGTCCGCATAAAGCGAGACGCGGTCTTCGAAATCCGGGGCCCAACGAATACCTTTAAGGGACGGTTCCCAACGGAGCCAGGCCGCCAACGGTTCAAGAGCGAGCGCGAACAACAGAGGGGACAAGGGGCAACCCTGACGGGTACCCCTGCCCAAGGAGAAGGGGGCCGACACTCTACCGTTCACTACAACTTGCGCCAGAGGTTCCGCGTACAACAGCCTAACCCAGCTAATAAACTCGCACCCGAATCCAAATTTCTCAAGTGTCGCCCATAAATAGGGCCACTCCACAGTATCAAAGGCCATGGAGGCATCCAGGGACGCCAAAATGGCCGGTTCAGTCAAAAGCCCCGCCCTCGCCAGCGCGCCGTGGAGGCGACGTAAATTCAGAGCAGTGTTGCGATGCGGGATAAAGCCAGATTGATCCGGATGGACCAACTCCCCAAGAACCGAAAGGAGACGGGTCGCCAAAAGTTTAGCCAACACCTTAGGTTCAACATTTAATAGGGATATGGGCCTATACGAGGAACAGAGGTCACGCGGTTTACCCTCTTTGGGAATGACGACGATTGTCGCCAGACGCTGATCATAAGGAAGTATGTTCCGCTCACGAGATTCTAGAAACATGGCGCGGAGATACGGCGCCACCTTATCGGGGCGTAATTTGTACAACTCAATAGGCAAACCGTTCGGGCCCAATGCTTTGCCCGAACGGAGCGATCGAACTGCATTGGCTATCTCATCATTCGTAAAAGGGGAGTCCAAAGCAATACGGTCCAAGTCGGTGACACAGGGCAAAGTGATATCACGCAGAAGAAGGCGGGAGTCGGCAACATCCCTCTCTGACACGGGAGCATATACCACACGGAAATATTCCGCAAAACGATCAACAATGGCGGTCGGATCAATCACATTCTCACCACTCGCAGACTGAATCACGGGCACCACACGATTAACTCTTTCTTTCTTGTCCAACCACGCTAGGAGTTTGCCCGCCTTGTCACCCACATCGTACAATCTGCCCTGCTGCTCACGAAACATCACCTTTGCAGCGTCAGTGACCAGAGATTTATATGCAAACTGTTTTAGACCCAGGGCATGGAGTTTCTCAGGCGTGACACCAGATTCCAACTCGTCCTCCAAAGCAGAGATCTCCCCCTCAAGGTCCACCACCTCCCTCCTCCCTGCCCTCTTAGCTTCAACAATCAAGGAAAGGGCCTGTCCACGAATCACAGTTTTAAAGGCTTCCCACAGGGACACAGCCGAAGAGACCGACCCCTCGTTTTCCAGGAAATATGCATCCATGGACTTGAGCAAGAGGGTACGAGTCTCAGGGGAGGAAAGATACCAAGGGTTAATGAGAGCCACTCGGCCCGCCGCCTCTACCCCAACCTCGAAACGAAGCCAGAGCGGCGAGTGATCAGAAATACCCCTCGGCAAATGTAAAATCTCACGAACCGCCGATGATTGGGCTGCGGGCATCAGGAAATAATCCAGCCGAGACAGACTGCCATGAGCACCAGAATGGAAGGTGTATTGGAGCTGAGTAGGATGCAACAGTCGCCAGCAGTCCACAAGGCCAAAGGTATCTAAAAACCCACCCAACCACTGCTGAGCCTGCGGGGTATCTCTAGGGGGATGGCGATCGTGAAGGCCGGAAAGCACCGAATTAAAATCACCGGCCAGAAAGAGAGTGCTATCAGGGAGATCTAACAAAACACGGCCCAAGTCAGTAAAAGTAGAGGCCTGCAAACCCGGGGGAACATAAACATTGAAGAGAGATAGGGTGCGGCCTTCATACCTACCCACCAGGACAGTATATCTCCCACGGTCATCATGAATCACCTCATCGATCGCCAGGGGGAGGGAGGTTCGAACAAGAATACCCACACCCCTAGATCCGGAGGTAAACCCCGAGTGCGCCACAAGGCGGTAGCCCCATCTATTCATTGCATAACAAACATTACCAATCAAATGGGTTTCTTGCATGAAAACAATGTCCGGTGACAAACGTCGTATACATTTTAAGACCACACTGCGCTTAATACGATCTCCCAGGCCATTAACGTTCCAGGAAAGAAATTTCAACCCTCTACCCCCCATCCCAGCCGCCCGAGCCAAGACCCCTCGTCCATGAGCTAGACATCAGAAACAGCAGCAAACACAGGAGCAACTCGCCTTGAAAACAACACACAGAAAAGAAAAAACTTCCCAACCCCCCTCCCCCAAACTGAAGAGAAACACCCCCCACCCTGCACCCCTGCAAAAAGCTAAAGAGCCACCCCAACCTGCAGTGTGCCTGTCGCCCAAGAACCCCTATTCTACACAAAGACCCCGGAGGAGGAAAGGTCTCCGTTCCATCCTCCCCCCGACCTCAGCAAGAACAAAAATAACAAACGAAAGACAGAATGATCACAATGTAGAGGGACGCCGGCCAACACTCCTGAGAATGTATTCAAAATAAGACATAAGAGCCGAACAGTTAGATCTCCACACCACCTTCGGCACCACCAGGGTGAGCGGCGGAGTCCGTCTCAGGAGGACGGTCAGGCAATGAGTCCAGCCAGTCATTAACAGCATCTGGCCGATCAAAGAAAAGGGTACGCTCATTGTATTCGACCCGGAGTCTGGTGGGAAAGAGCATGGCGTAACGTAGGCCCCGATCCCGGAGACGTTTCTTGGCACCACGAAACTCCATACGTTGTCTCTGAACCTGTTGGGAAAAGTCCGGGTAAAAGTTCACCGTAGCATTCTCAAAGGCCACCGGGCCCTTCACCCGCGAGGCCTGCAGGATAGCGTCCCGGTCTCTATAATGAAAAAGCTTCGCTACAATGGGTCTCGGCGGGGCTCCCGGCTTGACTTTGCCCCCTGGAACACGATGTGCGCGTTCCACCGTGAAAAATTTTGTGAGACCAGAAGGGGCCAGATGGTTCAAGACCAGATCCTCAACCAGGAGATCCACCGAGTGGGGTTCAGGGTTTTCCGGTACACCAACCAGGCGAACATTGCAGCGACGTGCCCTATTTTCAAAGTCCTCCAGGCGACGGGTCATGAAGTCGTTCCCCCGACGTAGATTTCCAATCTCTGTTTGGAGCTCCGAGACGTCATTCGTAAGGCTAGAGGATTTAATATCCAGTGATTGTACCCTCTCATTCGTCTTGCCGAGATCAGCACGAATCAGATTCACCTCAATAGCCACGGTGTCAAGTTTGTGGGCCAAGGCCTCGTACTGTAGGCCGATGGATTCCCTCACACCCGAGATGGCGCCCATGATATCCTGTAGGGAGGGCTCCGCCGACTCTTCCAAAACTCGTTCGGACGCTATACTAGAACCAGGCAGGGCAGCTCCGGGGGACCCCTTAGAATGGGTATAACGGTCCATGACATTTGATTGAACTGGAGCTCCGCGCAGAGGTGTTTTCGTCTTGCGCGTCTCTCTGTCCCCTCTGCCCGCCATTTTGAAGATGCGTCACAGGACAAGCCACCAGGTTCGACGGGCCCGACACCCAAAGACAGGATCAAAAGTACATAAAAAAGGGGGCACAACTCGGGTAGAGGTCGCCAAGCCAGCAAATAGGTCACATGAAAGCCCAACAGCCGATCTGCCTCCAAGTCTCAGTCGCAACACGACATCCACATCCGTGGCCCAAGTCGGAACGGAATCGAAACCGAAACTTAGGAAGGGGGGACCCACAAGGCCAGATCTCCTGCCGTTGTTGTTCAATTGCAGGACGGCTACAGAACCGCACCCCGTCCCGGGCGCACCTCAAGGGCGGAGCCCAAAAGTTCAGAGCACCATATCTCAGGAATACGAGATCCAAATCGATTTCTGAAAAGTGCCAGGGTAATCAGCCAAACGTCCCCTACACGAATTCTTGCAAGAAATCAGGATTCAGCCAGGATAAAATGCCGGGAGCGGCGAGGGTCCGGAGAGCGCTGTGCTCAAGCGGCCATCTCGGATGCCCGCCAAGCTCCTCCCCCCATTTATGTACTCTTAAATGCCTATGTGAATCAGGCCTGAAAAATCCATATCGCTATCTCTATTAGTAAAGTGCTGAGATGGCAATGCCCCTTCTATTGGTACTCAATGTATATTTTGTTATAATTCCCGTTTTATATGTTTTGAGGCTAATTCGCAAGGTACATATGAGTTCCTTCAGGAGTAGTACAGGAGAACTAAATTAAATATAAGATTAATACAGATGTACTACTTTATGTTTACCAAAATGCCTTCATGAATAGGCCCCTTTGTATGCAGTTTGAAGATCATATGATTGAATAGCGCCAGAATACTGAGCAAGCTGTTTAGCAAGTAGTGAGTTTAGTTTTACAAACCCCCCAGAGAAGTTTGTTTTGTTTATATGTTACATGAGAACTGCCACATTTCCGCTGAGTGTTATGTCAGTACAATATGAAACAACAGCACAGTATTAACAATGCACAACATTATCATAATTCCAATTAAGAGAACATAGGAAAACATCAGTGTACATTTTTACCTTTGCTAGAGTTGAAACAGAGTGAACTTTCCTTTTATTTTTCACTATACTTTCGACCAGATCAGCGACAGACAGACCAACAGACCAGGATCTTTGACCTTTTGACTTAAGAATTTCTGTGGCCCTGTGGATGAGGAAGAAGAGATCAGCAGAGTTTGAGCATGACATTGATTTATGTTCAATATACCATACTTTAGGCATAAACAACAGTCAAAATCTGATTTTACCAAATTATTTTTAAGCCAACAATGCCTCATAGCAACCTTGTGCTCTCCCTTTTCCTTTAACATATCACCAAAGTGCAATACCTTACATTACTATTAAGTGCCTATGGTTATAGATACAAAATATACACATGCCAAGACACTATATTTTTTTTACTTCTTTTAGATTATTACACAGAGAGAGGATGTCTTGATCTCAGTGATAGACCTGCGCTTAAATGTGGATTTAAAAAACATAGCAACCTTCCGATACATGGCTACATTGAGAAGGGATTTCACCTGGAGGATCACAGCCTGATTCTTAGGGACTGGACCAATGTATCTGTCAGCTATATCATCTCAGTCACTCTGCTTCAGCAAGGTCTCAGCATGCTCTTACTCTGAAACAGATCAATATTCAGAACTTGAAATTGGTGATTTTAGATCGAGGGCCTTCCTGCTGTTCTTTAAGCATATGAGACTGATGTTCTGCAATGACAACAGAAGAGCAGTGCTTAATTTGTAAAAGAATAGAGCTTTCTCAGATGCCGGCAAACTGCGCTTTCGAAGGGTGGGATGCCAGATATGAAGTCTGCATTGTCTTGATTTCACCTCATGCCTCTTAAATCCACTATCAGACATTCCCTGTCTTTATCCATCTTTTCTTGGTCTAGACAAAAGTCTGATGATAAAAAATAAGCGCCAGTCCTAAAGAATGAGTACCTGCAACCAAGGGCTCAAATTAAGCACTGCACAAGAGCAATGTTATTTGTACCAATTCTTTATTTCAATTACAAGTGAAAAACAGAGTACATCTCTACAGTGTAATCAGACTTTATCTGAGAATTTGTGGAACAGAAACCTATCTTGTGTCAGGGAACATGGAGTATAATAATATCACAACCCACTATTCTACCTACTTGTGCCTGAAGTACCTCCAGTAGAAACCACCTGCCCAGCTAAGAAGAGCAATGTTTTAAGAAATCTGTCTAATTATGTAAGCCTCTGGCCATTGAATGAAGGAGGCTGGGCTTCTGCCCTATGGATGTTTTTGGTGCTACAGTGTGTTTCTGTAATCTGCCCACTGATGCCTCCCCATACAGGAGGTAAATAATTGTGTTGTCCCTCGTCTATTCTATCACTGGAGTCTACTCAGCACGTGACCCCCTACCCCCACAGGAGTTTAAGCCTGTTCAGTAGGGATCCTCATTCTGAGGAAAGTGTTCTTTCTTTTTACCAAAGTATCTGTTCATTTGAGTCCTTTCTCGGTGTTCCTGGTGACCCCCTTTTGGCCAATCACTTCTGTACCTTTGATATAAATCAGTGAAGCCGGGAGATGCTCGTTGTTGTCCACTCATGCTTTCTAGATTTGAGATTAGTTTAGAAACAAGTCCATGGCCTACTCCGTTTGTATAGAGCTCCTAAAGATGATTTTAAGTCTTTTTAATGACATTTTTAAAATCCTAGGAATATCAACAAAATGATTCCATCATCATCATCGAGATGAACATACTTATTTTGATTTAAACTTTTGAAAAAGTACAAGCTTAACTCTCTGCTGGGTCCACCATGGCAGCCACAAGATCTACACCACTGCCATAGCAGGAGACCTGCAAACATACTTGGAGTTTTCCATCAGGATAGTGGAGATCCTTCTGCCTGAAGCAGTGCTGACATTACAGCGGCTCATGAAGGCACAGCAACTTTCAAGTAGGTTGGATCATCTGTGCTAAACTGAACAAGTGATCAGGGGTAGTTTGACTGGGCAGCTGCCGGTCAAAGGTTTCAGACGTTGGAGCCACCATAGTTTCCCCCATTGAACACATAGTGGATTGCCAGACTCTAAACAGAGTAGGGGGGACACTGAATTTGGCAGACAGGGCATTCACCAGGTTTATGATGTTTATGAGCCCTTTGAATCTCTCTTTCTGACAGATGATCCTTTTTCGTTATCGTTTGATCTAGAGAGTTGTCAATTCCATCTGTATGCCTGAACTGACTGAGCTTTGCTTTGAATGAAAGTCATGTCTTTGCTAGGGACAAAACTGACAACACAACAACTATGTCTAACAACCCTCTTCTAATCTCTTACTTGGTTTTTCAGTTAGTAACGTTTAGAAAGTCTATAAGTAAAAACTATCTTTGACAGTCCTATTTTCTTAAGTGGAACAGCTTTCAGGATCCCTACCCTGGGTGTGCCAGATATAGTGTAGTCATAATGTTACTTCTGCCAACAAACAACCTGCCCCTCCCACCACCGCTCCCCCATGGTCTCAGAAGTAACCTACATATTTTTAGAAGTTCTTTGTTTGGCTTTAGTCAATCTATCAAGTCAAATGTCAGTTCCTTTCTTGAAGTGCCAGAACCACTTGCTCGATGTCACGTTCCAATGATACTATTAAATCTGTTGAATACTTCTGGAATTTAAAGTTGCTGTCTTGTTGGTCTGAAAGAGCTGTCATTTTCAGGGTGTTAGCACTGGCAGAGATTTTCTACCTCCTGAACTTTCCTTTTGTCATACCCCAATTGGAGGGTAACACGACTGGCAGGGTCTACTGTGTTACAACCGTTGTAGTTACAGTCATTTGCCACTGGTGGCATGGGGTCAGTCCTGCTATGGCTGAACCAACTGGGCCAAATACACAACTTCAACTTAGAGTAGGAAGGGCAAGCAGTTAAAGGCTTCTTTGGTGAGGCAGAGTGGTTGACTGGGGCGGGAGGAGGACCTGTTTTCTTCAGTGTAGGGGCCAAGAGCTCAGAACTCAATAGTTAACCAACAGCGACAATAACAAAGGATCCATAACAAATCTATTTTATAAGAAAGTTCTTTAATCTCACAGTAAAACTGACTGCTAAAAAAATCAATAAGAATCACCATATAGGTTTGTTGTCTCACAATCTTCAGGAAGGCGTTACACCCCCTTTCGATGCCCACATGACAGTGATGCAAAATCATTTGTGTAGTGCACATGGAAATCATGCGAGATACCGAGTTGTTTTAAGCTTTGCATCCAGTGTAGTTCCTGGCTGCCCTCTCTATGCTACTCAGCTTTATTGGACTGTAATGCATGGCAGGAAGACACTGGTCTTCTTCTCTAGGTCAGTTTCTCCTCCTGCAGGGCTCGGCACCCTCCGTTCCTCGCTCAGCAGGCAGGGAGATATGTAAGCACTTCAGGCAGACCCGCAGATCTTCCAGCAGAAAGTTTAAATATCAAGTGATGTTCCCCTCACTGATGGAAGACAGCCTGACAGGCAGGCACCAGTCTGGGTTGCACAGAAGCTCTTCGAGTACTGTCTGGTTCACTTCATAAGTTGTTTAAGTAGAACTTGGGAACAGAACAAAGCGGGGAGGTATGGATCCATCTTTTACACACATTTTTCAGACAGGGGATGTGGATTTCAAAACCAGTTTGGGTCAGTTCTTTAACAGGTGTCACTTTCAGATTGCTCCTCAGTCACAGCTTTTGTTTCAAATTGATTGCTCCAAACATGGGTACAATTAAGTGTAAAATGTATGACCCTAGCTGTCAGCAGCCTTCTTGAAGCAGGATTCAGAGACAGACCAAAGTGCAAGCCACTCTGAGAAATGTCCTCACCTTGGACAACAGAAACTCCAGTTCCAGCCATCACCTCTACCATCTACCAAATGTTAGTGCTCAGGAAGAAATGATCAGTAATCCTTTGCCAAAAAGGGGAACCTTTGAAATTCTAGGAGAAACCCTGCCACCATCCTCTTCCACTTCAATATTTAGGTCTTCACCCTCGGGAATGCAGGATGGAATTCTACTGTCTAGGGAAGCAGTCCTCTACATCCATTTTGTGCCATGTTTAGGGAGGGGCAAGGAGACGTTTAGGAAGAGACATGCTAATAAAAACACGCACTCACTAAAGAGCAAGTACATTGCTATTCACAAACTTCACTTCTGAAGTTACTATAGCCCATAAGGTCACAAGACCGTCGCAAATGTACTCCAGCTCAATGTTGGAGTAAGCTTACTACACCATACATGGCCATTCACAGGTAATACAAGTAACACCAATAAAAAATAATGGAGGCAGGGGCTTAATGCACAAGTTACTACTTGTGTAATGGCATATCTGTAAGAGACATTAGTTAGTGATAGATTCCTTACCTTAGAATATCCCCAGGTGTCAGACTGGATCCAGAAAGTTTTGCTTAGCAGTACCCCTGCGCGTCAGTAGGTGGCGTTGTGCGGCTCCGCATCCGTCACTAGCGTCGTATGCGGCGAGATGATGTCAAGGAGATTACTTAGGCACCACCCATGCGCACGGACGTCAGTTCTGTACACGACTTTCCGCGTCGAAACGCAGAGCCATGCAAGAAACTGACCATTGATGCATAAAATTAGGGCCCTAAAAAGGGGATGACTTTAACCCTAGTAATCAGTCCGCAGAACGGGGAGGATGGGTGGGGCGGTAAGGAATCTATCACTAACTAATGTCTCTAACAGATATATTGTTACACAAGTAGTAACTTGTGCATCTGAAAGAGACACGTTAATGATAGATTCCTAAGCTTAGAATAGATATCCCAGCAATACCAACCCCGGTAGTGGGTCTGCGAACGAGATTACAACAAAAAGTCAAGGAGCACAGGGCGGCCAAAGAAGCTGTCTCTCCGGACCCGACTGTCAAGGCAGTAGTGCTTTGTAAACGTGTGCAGCGAGGCCCACGTAGCTAACTGACAAATGTCCTGCACGGGAACGCCATGTCCCAAGGCAGTAGTGGCTGCAGTTGCCTTGGTCGAATGGGCATGCAGCCCCACAGACGGCTCCTTCTTGGCCAAGGAGTAACATGCTTTGATGCACAAAACAACCCAATGGTAAATGGTTTGTTTGTCCACAGCCCGACCTTTTTTGGCGCCCACGTAGCCAACAAAGAGTTGATCATCCACCCGGAACTGTTGTGTATGCTGCAGAGAGAAAGCGAGCGCACATTTTGTGTCCAGAAGGTGGAGCCTCTCCTCTTCCCTGGAAGGATGCGGAGGCGGAAAGAAGGTGGGCAGAGTGATGGTCTGCCCGATGTGGAAGGGCGTGGCAACCTTTGGCAAGAAAGAAGGACGGGTCCTTAAAACCACCAAGTCCAGATGAACAGAAAGGAAAGGAGGTTTGAAAGAAAGAGCTTGGAGCTCACTCACTCTTCTGGCAGAGGTGATAGCTACCAGGAAAGCCGTGTTTAGAGCAAGAAGACGTAAAGGACAGTTATGAAGAGGCTCAAAGGGAGCGCCCATCAGAAAAGTCAATACCAGATTTAAGTTCCATTGAGGCATTTTGAAAGGCACAGAAGGAAACGTGTGTGTAGTGCCTTTGAGAAAGCGCTAACAACCGGGTACTAAAAAAGAGAAGGCTGGTCTGGAAGCCACAGAAAGGCGGAGATGGCAGAAAGATAACCTTTGATAGTGCCCAACGCAGAGCCCTGCTGGGCCAAAGAGAAAAGGAACAGAAGAACCTCAGAAAGAGGGGCAGAAAGGGGATCCACAGCCATCGCTGTGCACCATACCACAAATTTTTTCCAGGCGTGCACCGTCTTGGTGGAAGGACGTCTGGCAGCCAGAATGACATCATAGACTTCGGAAGGAAGATCAAAAGGTGTCAACTGCCGCCGCTCAATCTCCACATATGGAGGTGGAGACTGGACAGGTTCGGGTGGAGGACCGTCCCCTGCTGCTGCAACAGAAGATCCTCCCGAAGAGGCATACGGATTGGGGGATAGACGCTCATACTGAGTAGCTCGAGATACCATACTCTTCGATCCCAGTCCGGAGCCACAAGAATGACTTGGGCCCGGTCGCGCCTGACCTTCTTCAGCACTCTGGGCAGAAGTGGTATAGACGGAAAGGCGTACAACAGACCGCAGCTCCACTCGCGACGAAAAGCATCTCCAAGCGAGTGCCGCCTTGGAAATTCCAACGCGCAAGACTGGTGACATTGCACGATCTCTTCAGTGGCGAATAGATCTAACCAAGGCTCTACCCACAGCCGAAAGAGACCTTGCGCGACATCCAAGTTCAGATGCCATTTGTGATCCATCATGCACCTGCGGCTGGGTTCGTCCGCCCTGGCATTCAGAGAACCTGCCAGGTGTTGAACCACCAAGGTAATCCCTTGACGTTCTAGCCATGTCCAGGGGCGGAGAGCCTCCTGACATAGGGTCCACAACCCCACTCCGCCCTGTCTGTTGCAGTACCACATGGCAGTGGTGTTGTCCGTGAACACCTGCACTACACTTTCCTGAACAGAGGGAAGGAATGCCTTTAGTGCAAGTCGGATCGCCCGAAGCTCCAGAAGGTTGATGTGAAGCCGGGACTCCGCCGGAGACCCGAGACCTCTGATCTCCGCCTCCCCCAAGTGGCCTCCCCATCCCAGGAGGGACGCATCTGTCGCTACTGTATGCTCCGGTTGGGGGAGGGAGAGGGGTCTGCCACTGACCCAATCGTGATTCGTGAGCCACCACTGCAACTGCTGTGCAGCGCCCTCCGATATCTGGATGCGATCGGACAGGTTGCCCTGATGCTGTGCCCACTGGAACTTCAGGTCCGACTTTAGAGCCCCCATATACCATCTGGCGTGAGTCACCAGCAGGATGCAGGAGGCCATCAGGCCCAGAAGCCGGAGGGTCATCCTGACGAAAACCGGGATAGAAGCTAAAAGAGCGGAATCATAGCCTGAATATCCTGGACACGCTGTTCGGGAGGATGAACCCGAAACAGTGTTGAGTCCAGAACCGCTCTGATGAAGGGGAGCGTCTGAAAGGGACTCAGGTGTGCCTTCGGCACGTTGATGGAGAACCCCAGCAAATGCAGGAGGTCGACCGTAGTCTGGAGGTGGGTGACAACTGTATTGGGCGAGCCTGCCTTCAACAGCCAGTCATCGAGGTAGGGGAAGACTGACACCCCTAACCTGCGCAGATGAGCTGCAACCAACGCCATCAATTTCGTGAACACCCGAGGGGCACTGGTAAGGCCGAAGGGGAGCACGGCAAACTGAAAATGCTCCTGGCCTACCGTGAACTGCAGGTAGCGCCGGTGGGCCGGCAGAACGGGACTATGGAAATAAGTGGCCTGCAAGTCCAATGCCACCATCCAGTCTCCAGGGTCCAGGGCAGTCAGGACCTGAGCCAAAGTCAGCATCTTGAACTTCTCCTTCTGGAGGAAGCGAATAACGTCCCGGAGATCCAAGATGGGGCGCAAGCCCCCCTTTTTACTTCTTGGGGACCAGAAAGTAGTGGGAATAACAACCACTCCATACTTCCTGACCAGAGCGCACTCGATGGCCCCCTTGGCCAGGAGGGCCGTGACTTCCTGACGGAGAAGAGCCAAATGATCCCCCGACATGCGGTGGTTCCGAGGTGGCATGGCTGTAGGGGAGGACAGAAAGGGGAGCAAGTAACCATGGCAGATTATCTGAAGCACCCTATTGTCCGATGTAATCTCGCGCTAGTGGTGGAGGTGGTGGTGAACCTTGCCACCCACCGGCGTAGGGTGCGCCCTGAAGCTCGGATTAGGAAGGCTTAGAGGCGGCAGCAGCGGGGGTGGAGGTGGACTGACGCGCGCGCTGGTTGCCAGGACCCGCCCCTGCGGAATCCATGGCCGCGCAGAGGCTGATTCTGCACAGGCTTGTTGGAGGGACACGCCTGAGTGCCCCCTCCCTGGCCACGGAAGGAACAAAAAACAGGCATGGTAGAGTTCTTTGTAGAAAGACCCAACGACTTGGCCGTAACCCGGGAGTCTTTAAAGCGCTCCAGGGCGTTATCAGCTTTATCGCCAAAGAGGCGGGAACCATCAAAGGGCATGTCCATGAGCGAGTCCTGGACATCGGGTGAGAACCAAGTGGAACGCAACCAGGCGTGGTGCTGCAACGACACCGTCGTGGAAATCGTCCTGCCCAATCAATCAGCGGTATCCAAACTGCACTGGATGGCAAACTTTGCCGTATCCTTACCCTCTGCAATTGCTTGGGAAAGGACAGCCTGGACCTCCTCAGAACACTGAGGCAAGACCTGGGCCACAGAATCCCACACTGCATGGGAGTTACGGCCCAACAAGCAGGCGGTGTTAACTGACTGCAGTCCCAAGCTGGCTGAGGAGAACAACCTCTTGCCAAACTGGTCCAGCCGCTTAGAGTCCTTGTCCGGCAGAGCCAAGGGAAAGGCACTCTGCAATGTAGAAGCTTGAATGAACAGGCTCTCAGGCGTGCGGTGAGCGGTCAGGAAGGCGGGATCGCCGGGCGATGACGCCTAGCGACTTTATCCCCCGGCGACTCCATGGCCCATCTCAACCAAGTACCCAAGAGGACTTCGGTGAGGGCTTGACTGAAAGGGAGCAGCGGCTCCCGCGACGCAGACGCCGTCTGGAGCACTTCAGTAAGGAGCTTGGTCTTGAGGGACGCAATAGGGAGGTCGAGATGGAGAGCCTCCGCCGCCCGACTGAGCACCATGGTGTAGGAGGCACCCTACTCCAAGGTAGGCAGAGGAGAGGGAATCCCCGGGTCCCAAGACACATCCAGTTCGCCCGCATCCTCAAGGTCGTCCACCCAATCCTGCTCGTAATCACATTGCCGAGCGAGGGGATGCACTGACCCGTCCCAGTCCTCGTCTGGCTCTGGCATAATTCGGGCCAGTGGCAGCAGCAGAGCCGGAGAAGGGACAAGCAGCGCTGGGAATGGCGCCGACCGGACCGGAGCCGCCTCCCAATGCGGATCCCAGGCCAGAACAAAATGGTCCGGGAACCGGGGCAGGGGTGGAAGGAACAGCACCCAGTGTGGCACCGGGGGCGGAGCCGAGGGTGGCGCCGAGGCAGGAGCCGGCGCCGCTACACCTCATGGCGCTGAGGCCAGAGCCAGCAGCGCAGGATCTTGAGCCGGTGGCGGAGCCGCAGGGCCAGCAGGATCTGGACATTGGACCGCGGGGCCCGAAGGCGCACCGGTGGGAGCCCGGGGCCTGTAAAGGCAGTCCTAGGCAGCAAGAAACTCTTGCATCTGTTCGGGAGTCGCCGATGGACCCGGGTATAGCGGGTAGGCCACTGGATTCCCCAGCAGAGCCCCTGTCCCCCTCCGGGGAGCAACGGGGGGGACGTCGGAGAGCGAACGCGCTTCTTCGACTTCTTTTTATGGCATCGCTTACCGGAATCTGAAGCTGAAGACTTGGAGCCCGAGGAGCGACGGCTCTGGTCCCGCGAGTGGTCCCAGGAACGGCCCCTAGATGCGGAGCGGCGGTGAGAGGAATGCCGGACTTCCAGCAACTTCAGGCACCGCTCCCTCAGGGCCTTCGGGGCCATGGCACGACAGTCTTGGGAGTCGTGGTTGGTCTCTAGGCAGTAGAGGCACACGTCGTGGGGGTCCGCAACCGACAAGTTATGGTGACACGACCAACAAGACTTAAAGCCAGGCATCCCTACATGCAACAGGAGACAGAAGGGGAGACAAAAGTCTCAAAAGATTTATCAAAAAATGACTGAGGTACATGCTCAATCCGGATCTGCTCTTTCAGCGCAGAAAAATAAAGAACTGACGTCAACGCGCATGGGTGGCGCCTAAGTAGTCTGTGTGACATCATCTCGGCACATACGACGCCAGTGACGGATGCAGACCCGCACAACGCCACCTACTGACACTCAGGGGTACTACTAAGCAAAACTTTACGGATCCAGTCTGACGCCTGGGAACATTCTAAGGTAAGGAATCTATCACTAACATGTCTCTTTAAGATATTACAAACCATAGCAAATGATATGTAAAATAAATTAAACTATTTTAACATTATAGGGAACCCTAGTTGGAGATCAGATCATTTATTTGGAACACTCTACAACACCACCAACACTCCAAATATGTCCACCTCAAATTTTTTTTTCTAGCAGTGTTTAAGCACAGTTTTAGTACAGATACAGCTACGAAGAGCTAAAAAAAAATGACAAAACCTTTCATCATTCCAGGCACAATATCACAGCTTTGGTTGGTAAAATACCACCCAAGCAGATTTGGAATGTCGGTGATGTTGCAGAGTGTTCCATATAAAGGCGCAGCTCTCCATCTAAAATATGGAACCTACCAGGAAATGCAGTGACCAAGACTGGGTAATGGTAGAAACACGTTGGTGTTTGTTGCGGTTTACCATTTATTAAATTTGAAGCCTAAATACCATTCAGGAGTGCTGCTCATATTTTGTCTTCTTTATCTATCTATCTTTAAAACTTACATATTGTATAATTTTAAAAATACATTTTTTTTTAAAAATAAACGTTTACTAAAAATTAAAAAAAATATTTTACACTATTGAAAAAACACAACTTTTAAGTAAACAGACTAAATATATACTAAAATGCCAGTGAGGGTTTTTTTTTTAATTTTGAATAAAAATAACAATTATAGAATGAATATATTTTAATTATCTCATTTTTTTATGTGATGAGTTAATGTGCTGCATCATTTCATTGCATTAGTTCCAGGTTAGTAAAAATGATTTTAAATTAATGTAATATATATATATATATATATATATCACAGCAAAAGTACAGCCTTACGCGTTTCAGGCCATCGCCCTTTGTCAAAGGCTCAATCCATCATCTCTACACAGCGAAATCATCATTAAGTATTCACCGGTACTTGTCCAAGTGGGCGCGGCCGTTAACACAGCCTTCTGGTAACTGTAGTTGTGTTCCCCAAGTGAGGCGCTGTGAGATGAAGTAATATGGAAAAGTTAAAGAATCACAGTGGGTGCTCTGACTGATTTCAAAAGCGCCATGTCAGCATGTGATAGTCTCTGGCAAGCTCCTTCTTCCCGCAGATTGGCGTACGCCACAGGACCGCCGCTGCAGCTGGGCCTCCTCCACGACTGGGTCGGCCGTAAAACATCCACAAAAAAAGGTTACCCATACAGAGGAGCCCAAAACAAGGTAAGTGGTGCTTAAATCCCTTTATTAGCTCAGAGACTGCCAGCAAGGAGTAAGACAGCGTCACAGCAAAAGTACAGCTTTACGCGTTTCGGGCCAACGCCCTTGTCAAAGGCTCAATCCATCATTTCTACACAGCAAAATCATCATTAAGTATTCACCGGTACTTGTCCAAGTGGGCGCGGCCGTTAACACAGCCTTCTGGTACCTGTAGTTGTGTTCCCCAAATGAGGCGCTGTGAGATGAAGTAATATGGAAAAGTTAAAGAATCACAGTGGGTGCTCTGACTGATTTCAAAAGCGCCATGTCAGCATGTGATAGTCTCTGGCATGCTCCTTGTTCACGCACATTGGCGTACGCCGGTTGGCGTCGCCACAGGACCGCCGCTCCGTATGGGTAAAGCCAGTCTCCTCTTTGTAGCTGAGGATAAATCTGGAGCAAGGACAGCATGCGAAATTTCTCCCTGCTAATCCATCTGTTTGCTTGTCGCAAATCCAGAATGGGCCTGAACTCGTTCTTGTCCTTCTTGCGCACCAGGAAGAACCGTGAGTATAGACCCTTTCCCCTTTGAGACAAAGGGACGTCTTCTATTGCCCTTTTTCTTAACAGGGTATCGGCCTCAGCTTGGAGCTCGCGCAGCTGGAGCTGCAAGCGAACCGGTGGAATTCCTGGAGGAGGGCTGACAAAACGAAGCAAACAATATTCAGCACCCACTTGTCCTGAGTAATTTTTCTCCACTCTGCCAGGTAATTTTGTATGCTTCCCCCCACCGGAGCGGGTAACGGACGAGGGGGAAGTAGCACCTCAGGGCTTAGACCCAGCCGGGCCCTTGTTCGCAGAGGAGGACTGCTGGCAGCCTCTGCCCGTCTGACGCTTCTGGAAAGGCTGTCGCTGGTACTGCTGCTGCTGTTGTTGCTGCTGGCCAGCTTGACGACCTTGTCCTCGCTTCTGGGAACCATATCTCCTCTGGAACGGACGGAAGGACTTCCGTTGTTCCTTTAGTTTCTCCAAACCAACGGCCTTCAATGTCTCTACTTCCGCCTTCATGCGGGCCATCTCTTCATCCGCATGCGTCCCGAAGGGCGTCGATCCAGAGAACGCCAAATTTGCGACTCTCTGCCGCGCCTCCGGTTTGAGAGAGGTAAGGCGCAACCAGGAATGGCGTCTTAAATTAATGCCATGGAAATAACCATGAGCCGCCAGGAGAGAGGCGTCCGCCGCAGAGCTGATGACTTGATTGGAGACCATCATGCCTTCGTTCAATATCTCCTGGAAGTCTTCCCTCCTATCCCTCGGGAAGAGCTCGATAAACTGTTGCAGAGACTCCCACAAAGCGCGGTCATAGCGACCCAAGAGCGCCGAGGCACTCGCCGCTTTCATTGATGTGGCAGCCATACCGCAAACCTTCTGTCCGGCTGAATCCATCTGACGGCTCTCCTTGTCCGGAGGCATCATTGAGCAGTAGCATGCTGTTTCTTGGCTGCTGTCACGATGACAGAATCCGGTACAGGATCTAACCTCAAGAACGCTGGATCATAATCCGGGGGTCTGGACTTCCTTTGCAGCCGAGATGGAGCCGACTTCACCGAAGCCGGGGTCAGAAACAGCTCCATAGCAGATTCCTCCAGTCCTGGTACCAAGGGCAACAGCGGGCGAGAAAGATGCCGTTTGTGCACAGTCTCAAAGATCACAGAGGTAGATGGTGTGGGTACCGTCAATGTGAACCCTAACTTCGCTGCCCCCCTCAGCAGCACCTCCTGAAACGTCACAATGTCATCCACAGGTGACACCCTCGTAAGAGGGGAATCCGATAATGTTGGAGAATACCTCCGGTCACTCGAGGAGCCCGTGTACCGGGACCGCGACTTGTCTCTCCGATGGCGGTGACGAGACCTTGTGGAGGAGCGGTGTCTACTGAGAGTGCGATCCCTTCCTCTAGACCTTGATCTAGATCTCCTGGGCTTCGCCGGAGCCGCCATTCTTAGAGGAGGCGGAAGCAGAGGAGTCGGAGACGGAACCTCAGGCCGAGGTTGGGGTCAGATTTAGCCTTCTTCCTACCACACTCAGGGCACTTGTCGAATAGAGCTGGCATTTTCGACAGAAAGAGGTGGTAAAACTGGTTAAAAAACACAGCAAATGGAAGAGGAAGACCCCAGACGTCGAGTGAAACACTCAAAACACTGGAAAAGTGCCAAAAATTTAAGAAATACCCAAAAAGGGAGAGCTCAATGCTCCAAGGTCTTGCTAGCAGGAGCCGGAAAAAAGAACTGAAAGTAAAAGGACTTTGGCTGTGCATCCTGGGATACCGAGGGTCTCTAGAGAGTTCCTTAAAGGCACGGTATCCCTTTTCCAGACCCATAATGGCAGCCTATGGGGGCTTGTCTGTCCAACCCTTCATCTCTATCATTTCAAGGATGTTGGTGAAGGGAAGTTTCTCTATGGGTGAAACCTGGCAATGTGTGTAAAATTTGATTTTATTTGGCTATCCTTTTCACTTTAAGTTGAAGTATTGGCCAGTGTAGCCTTGTAATTATAGGCTGCATTATTTGTCTTTGATCTTCTCTTAAGTGTCTATGCAGGACTGCAAAGAAGACAGCTTAAGAGATTATTTTTGATTGCTCCGGGGTCCCCGCACATGGGCTATTCACTAGATTATGACTATACACAGAGATCCCCTACTACAGAAATATATATACATACATACATACATATATATATATATATTCACTGAAAAAACCATAGGTTATAGACCATATATAGTTAGGAATTAGCATTTACAAAACCTTGAAAATTCACTGAAAAAACCATAGGTTATAGACCATATATAGTTAGGAATTAGCATTTAGAAAACCTTATTTTACTCACACAAAACCATTGAAATTCCATATATAGTTAGTTGCACTAACTATATATCGCGCACCCGCAATCCACTGCTGATGATGTCACATATTACATCATTCATGACATGGTCAGTGACATCACTGATGACATCACTGATGACATCTCAAATGACATCACTGATGACATCACTGATGACATCATCCAGTGACTGTGTGTTTCTGTAAAGTTTAAATATGTTTTACATATTGAAGAATGAGTAGATGTAGAAGTGTCTGGATGAAGGATTTAGTAGGTGCGTGACTGACTGTATGAGTGAGTGATTAAATGTGTCTCACTGAGTGCATGGGTTAGTGACTAAACTGTCTTAATTTGTGCATCATTATGTCTGTTGTTCTGTAAACTGCTGCATGTGTTGATCAGTAGCTATATGAGTAACTATATGGGTTATTGATTGATTGCCCAAGTATTTGTATGGGAGACTGAGTGTGTGTGTGGCTGGCTGGGAGGTGTGTGACTGTGCAGATCAATGTGTACTTGTATCAATGATTGTATAAGAGAGTAATTATGTGTTAGTATATGTTTCAAAATGTAAGGTGCTCTATGTTTAACTGTATAGATTAGAAAATGGAAGTGTGATTGATTCTTTACAGGACTGACTAGGTGTGTGAGTAACTCCATGGATGAGTGACAGAGTGTGAGAGTCTGTATAGGTGTATGAGTGCATATGATAGTGTTGTAAAGATGAGTGATTGTATGTATGAATGATTGTATGGGTAAATGAGTGAATGTGTGTGTAAACATAGGAATCACTGAGTGCGTATGTAGTAACTAGTATTGGTGTGTCAATGGTTTCAAAAATTATACTCTGTATTTAACACTGGGTGTAACAGAGGTTATATTAAAGTGTGAGGAGATGCATTGTATTGTCACATGAATGATATCATCAGTGATGTGGTCATTGATGTCAAATGAGATGTCATCAGTGATGTCATCAGTGATGTCATTTGAGATGTCATCAGTGATGTCATCAGTGATGTCACTGACCATGTCATGAATGATGTAATATGTGACATCATCAGCAGTGGATTGCGGGTGCGCGATATATAGTTAGTGCAACTAACTATATATGGAATTTCAATGGTTTTGTGTGAGTAAAATAAGGTTTTCTAAATGCTAATTCCTAACTATATATGGTCTATAACCTATGGTTTTTTCAGTGAATTTTCAAGGTTTTGTAAATGCTAATTCCTAACTATATATGGTCTATAACCTATGGTTTTTTCAGTGAATTTTCAAGGTTTTGTAAATGCTAATTCCTAACTATATATGGTCTATAACCTATGGTTTTTTCAGTGAATTTCAATGGTTTTTTAATAGCAAATATCATAAGCTGTCGAATGTCAAGTACGTGGTAAGTGAAAACATTTTCGTGTTTATGCACACTGATCTGCTTTGATTGCTGCCCCCACCCCTCATTTCTATTAGGAGTACTCTCTCTTTGCAGATAGTGAAGGGTAGTTAACGCAGCCCTTTGCCCCCTTTGTAATCCGTCGTGCCTGCTTCTCTCTCCATTTGATTGATTGTTCTCTTTGGTTCATTCTCTATTTACAAACAAGCACAGAGTCGCAATACTCTGTTTAGTCTTTGCAGATAGCGAAAAATCGTGTAAAAAAACAAAAGGAATCGAGCAAAATCAGTAGGCCACTAATGGGATCTCTTTTGACCTCGCTAAAATAGAAACATTAGGAACAACCTGTTGAAAATAGCAATGCGTATGTATATAAGCGGCGTTCATTTGTGTTCACAGTACCCCTTGTTGATTGTTTCAATCGAGCATTGAATTGTTCGAAGTTAATTCTCTTAAGGATCTTCTCTACCTGCAAACGAGGAAGAATAGGAATATTCTATCTCCCTTTGCAGATAGTGAAGGGTAGGTAACGCAAGCCTTTAACACGTCGTACCTATTTCATTCCTCATTGATTGATTGATTGTCCGAACATTGACTGTTTGGGAATTAGTTCTTTTTGGAGGTATTCCCTGTTTGCAAATAAACGTAGGAAAATCTTTGCAAGTAGTGAAAGGGTACGTAATGCGGACCGTTCTCCCCCGTTGTAATCTGTCATGCCTATCTACTCCCCACTGATTGATGCACCTTTTTCACCCGGACCATTTACTAGAGATACGTCATCTGGCCCGACCAGAGAGCACCCCTAGTGAATAGGACATATGCAATAATAACGAAGTGATCACTGTATCCTGTTAACAGAAACTTTACCATGAAACAACCTGGAAAGAAAAAAATAGGAAAACGAAAATCAGTAGGCCACTGATGAACATGAACTTTTATTAAACAACGAACAAAGAAACGATAACATAACGTAATGATAAAACCTATTAATGTCCTAGAAACAAGAAAACGTTAAAATATGCCAGTGGTGAGAGACCAGAAAAACAGTAAGAGAAACCAAATCACCCCTCGCTGTCCCACCGCCTGCCACGCCAAAAAAATCGATAGACTAGGGAAAATGCAAGTCAGTAGAACATCCACCCCCACTCTGGAAACTTCCAAGGTGGGGCAGGGTTCCGGCTACGCCCAGCCGGGAGCAGCCCATATAAGGCAGGTCCTGCTGCCACGCCTCGGCCAGGAGATCCTAACGTAGGGTGTAGCCGAAGGAGAGGCCGAGGCCAGCGGGACCCGGCCAGGGGATTGCCTTTACAACGCTGAACAGTTGCAGGGGGGGGGAATGTCTCCTCGACCCTCCCCTCTCTCTCCCAGTCCGGCCGCGGTGGCCCTTGAGAGTTGCAGGTAGTCCCGCCACATGCTCTTCCGGTCCGACCACCAACGGTCGGGGGGCCGAGGCCGACGGGATCCGGCTGCAGCCGATAAACCAAGAAACCCGTTCATGGGGCCAGAGCCAGGGGCGTCCGGCCGACATCCACCGGAAGCCCGGCCCGAAGACGGACGGGACACTTCTTTCTTTTATAATGGCTGCGACAACACTGGGGGGGGATGTCTTGCACATGCCTCCGACCCCCCCCTCGTCCTCATCGCCTGGTCCGGCCATAACAAATCTCAAGCGAGACGCCGTGGGGTGCACTGGGAGGGAGAGACGGTGCGAACAGGCCTCTCCCGCCTCCCCAGGTGGAGACTTCCCAGCTGCACCCTCAGCGCTCCAGGCGCCCGGAAAACGGTTCTTCCACTGTGGCCATGCTGCAACGTCTCGCCCGGCAGGGTGGAGCCCGTCCGCTCATGTGACCCTGCGATCGCCGGTAGCTGCCGAACTCTCAAAATGGCGGTCGACCTGGCAAGAGCGGGCCCAGCATAAAGAAATGGCCCGGTCACTGGTTGACTCCACCACCGTAGTCCTCCACGACCTTGAAGATTCTAGAGGAGCCGCGGGAGTCTCCGACCCCCGATGGGGAATGACTGCCATGATCGCCCGTGGAGTGACGAAACTGTATCCGCGGGACGTCGGCGCTCCCATGCTGGCGCCAGCCTCACTTTGAATTACTAGCATCCTGCAGACCTCACTTCCGGTGAAAGCACAGTGTGACCCGGTAGGAAAAATTATTGCACCCCCTCCCCTTTTTGACTGATAGTTCAAACCACCGATCCTTTCCTTTGCCCTTTTAACGGAACTTTGGACTGCCTCCCCCTCTTTTACATTTTCTAGAGAAAACAAAACATTAACCACTACATTAGCATAGCAGTTGACACCAGAACTGTTTTCAAATTGAAAACCAACAACATCTTCAACAGAATCCTTTTTGTTTCTGCTGTGACCCTGCTACAGCACAGGCATTGTCCCCAGCAGTAATTCTGCAATGCCGGTAAGAATAGCTGTGGTGCCTACTGGACTCACTCACCCCCGCGGCGCCCCACGCCGTTTTTTGCTGGGCGGCAACTTACTAGACATCACTTTCGTGCCATCTAGATTTCAGCGCGTTCTGCTGCCTTGGAACTATTCGCACAACAGACCGCTACTGACAAGAATATTTCATTATTGGTGCTGTCAATTTCAATAAATCTATTGGATAATTAAAAAGAAATTGCCACGGTCTCTTCGTTGTTTAAATGTTTTTACTGTTTTTGTTTTGTTGTATATATTTATATGTTATTAAAGTTTTATATTCCTACTACTTTGTTGGAGTGCTATATATTTTTAATGTGACACATAATTGTAAAAACTTTGATGTACAAAGAGTCATTCCTGGAATCTTCCGCTTCAGGCTCGGTCCCCTCCCCAATCACAATACAGGATGGTTTTCAGATAGTAGGAACACGTGTGGTGTGACGGATCTCATCGGGTGTGGGCCTTGATCTACTATAACTCCTTTGAAGAGGGGTGATTCTTTACAGCTGGGGCCATAAACTACATCTGCAGGGCTAGCTGATAGCCTGGACAATCGGACACAGAGAAAGAGGAGTGTCAGAGGGTGCGGTAGTGAATAGGGCGAAAGGGAGGTGTCGGGCGGGCACAGAGTGTGATTCTCAGGGAAGAGCAGCGCAGATGGGGGGAGGTTTATTGCCCATGCATAAGACAGAGAGCGGTGGTGACCAGTGCCTAGGGAAGATGCTTGCGTGGGTGAGGAGCCATGCTACGAATCGACAGCGTGCAGAGAGTGGGTCTGGTCAAGACATCTAAAATGGCTGCCGTGCACGACAAAAGTGTGGCATTTCAAAAAAGGCAAGATGGCGCAGACAATGTTTTTCAACACTTCCTCATTTCCTTCGAATCGAACGTTAACAGACGTTGGGGCATATTACCAAAGTTAAGCGATATTTATCGCTAACGATGCTTACCAACCAATTTTTTACCACTAAGCATCGTCAGAAATTATCGAAGATAAACCTTACTATTATCAAGGTTTATCGCAAATGCGATAATAAACGGCCGCAATGCATGAATATCGCTAAAAACTCAGCGATATTCATGCATTACCGAGCTAATGCTCTTAGCCATGTTATCCACCTCCCATTGGATAACATGGCTAAGAACTGCTCAGGGCAGGTGTTACTTTTTGGAGATATTCGCGCTTAGCGCGAATATCTCCAAAAGTTGGTAATAGGAGATAGATATCTTGCATGTTGTAATGCAAGTTATTGTGGTATATGGAACTCATACCATAATCTCTCAGGAAAGCAGAAACTGATCCTTTTGGGACCGCCTAAAAAGGCCTAGGGGGTGAGGAGTACTCTACTTTGCCCCCTTTTCACGTTCCGAACTATTTTATTTTACTCTCTTCTGTAATTACACAAAATAGCAGCGATAAGATGCATCGGAGACACACAGTGAGAGAAAGGAGGCCGGAGATGAAGAAGACATGTCAAATACACATTGGAGATAATATAGTGGCAGAAGGGAAGTAAATATGAGTAAACTTACCATGTAACATAAAAATGTTGCACTCTATACTATAAGTCTCATTTTATACTACAATCACTTCGCTACAACCTCATAAATTAAAAATAAAAATGAATAATGTCTCAAACAATTTTTGAATTCTAAATATAAATTTATTCTTCAGAATTTTCTAAATTTGAAAGAACTAGTAACATGTCCTCATCAGCAATGTCCTCATTAAAAGTCTCCAATGATGATTCTTGTAACTCTATGGTCTCCAAACACTCGATAAATTCGCCATCAAGAGATTGATTAAAAAAATCATTCAAGTCATCTCCTCCTTGTGACAATATTTCATTATTGGTGCTGTCAATTTCAATCAATGTAGTGGAATCATTCAAGTCATCTCCTCGTGACAATATTTCATTATTGGTGCTCTCAATTTCAATCAATGTAGTGGAATCATTCAAGTCATCTCCTCCTTGTGACAATATTTCATTATTGGTGCTGTCCATTTCAATCAATCTAATGGAATCATACAAGCCATCTCCTCCTTGTGACAATATTTCATTATTGGTGCTCTCAATTTCAATCAATGTAGTGGAATCATTCAAGTCATCTCCTTGTGACAATATTTCATTCTTGGTGCTGTCCATTTCAATCAATCTAATGGAATCATACAAGTCATGTCCTCCTTGTGACAATATTTCATTATTGGTGCTCTCAATTTCAATCAATGTGTTGGACAATTCAAAAGAAATTGCCACGGTCTCTTCATTGTGAGCCATTTTATTTTGAAATTGCTTGCTGTAAATTGCAGAAAAAAATAATCACTTTCATTTATCGTTTTTAGTAATACATAATATAAAACTAACTTTATCAAGTATTTAGTATAACAGAAGGACTGCAAATAAATAACAGAAAACATTTTTCAAATTATCTTCAAGTGTACAACATAGTTCCCCTTACAAATTAACAACTCACCTTTTTAAAAGTAGCAGAAGTGTTAGTACTGTGTAAATCAAACACCAGAAATTCACCACCAAAAATTCCTCACAAATGTACCTCAGACAGTAGTATCACAAAATGGCTGTGGTTTCCTCTCATTTGACATATATACATAACCAATTAACTTTCATCACACACAAATACAAAACCAAAGTAACATTTTAATTGGTTCTAAATTTCAACACTTTCAAATGTGTTTTCCCCATGCAATTTTCCATAGGACATTTACATACGTCTACAGCCTGAATGGCTGAACGGAATTACACCAAACTTGGCAAAATGGTACATCAAACCTAAGAGGTCAGGAAGGATCTACTATGCCCCCTTATGGTCATTTCCCCCTTCGCTTTGGCCTCCTCTTGTCTCTCAATCCTACCGAGGGACAAGATGGCAGCCGCTACGGACTGTTTGGAATGTTGACAGACGCCGGAGAACCAATCAGCTTCGCAAAGCTCCGTAACGCGAAAAGTACGCGAAGCGGAGCGCTGTTACAGATATATATCTTTTTTTGAACGTTAATTTCTCAAAATCCACTGGAGCACATATATTGAGACCTAGCAAAGGCACATCGGGCTACCAGTCCCTAATATTTTGCCAAGTTTCGTGCAAATCCATTCAGCCGTTCGATTATTATTATTTTGTTTTTTTTTTGCCCCGCGGGGCCCTTTTAAAACCTCCACATCAAACCTAGGGGGTCAGCGAGGATCTACTATGCCCCCTTATAGTTATTTCCCCCTTTGTTTTGACCTCCTCTTGTCTCTCGATCCTACCGAGAGACAAGATGGCGGCCGCTACGGACTGTTTGGAATGTTGACAGACGCCGGAGAACCAATCAGCTTCGCTTCACAAAGCTCCGTTGCGCGAAAAGTCCGCGAACCAGAGCGCTGCCCGGTCCGCTGTTACAGATATATATCTTTTTTTAAACGTTAATTTCTCAAAATCCACTGGAGCACATATATTGAGACCTACAAAAGGCACATCGGGCTACCAGTCCCTACAATTTTGCCAAGTTTCGTGCAAATCCATTCAGCCGTTCGGGCTAAAAGTGAGGCCAACCGCCCTATGGAAAACTCAATGTTAAAAACACGTTTTGGGACCCCCCTTTTTTCTCGGCCCCCCCTTGACGAACCCCCCCCAAATTTTCAAGGGCTGCTCAGAAACAAAATGTGCCATTTTCCTGAAAATTTCAGCCAATTCCGTCCACAAACGCCAAAGTTATTAGACATAGAATTTTCAAAAAACCCATAGAGAAAAAATCCTAACTATATATACCTACTGGCGACCGCCAGTAGGTAATATGAATGCTCCGTTGCCATACCCAAAATAGAGCCGCACACAAACGCTGGACTTAAGGTGGCAGGCCTTTAATGAGCAGTACAGGCAGGATATATATATATATATATATATATATATATATATATTACCTACTGGCAGTCGCCAGTAGGTATATATAGTTAGGATTTTTTCTCTATGGGATTTTTGAAAATTCTATGTCTAATAACTTTGGCGTTTGTGGACGGAATTGGCAGAAATTTTCAGGAAAATGGAACATTTTGCTTCTGAGCAGCCCCTGGAAATTTGGGGGGGTTCGTCAAGGGGGGTCCGAGAAAAAAGGGGGGTCCCAAAACGCGTTTTTCCAATGTTAATTTCCATAGGGCGGTTGGCCTCACTTTTAGCCCGAACGGCTGAATGGATTTGCACGAAACTTGGCAAATTTGTAGGGACTGGTAGCCCGATGTGCCTTTGCTAGGTCTCAATATATGTGCTCCAGTGGATTTTGAGAAATTAACGTTCAAAAAAAGATATATATCTGTAACAGCGGACCGGGCAGCGCTCCGGTTCGCGTACTTTTCGCGTTACGGAGCTTTGTGAAGCGAAGCTGATTGGTTCTCCGGCGTCTGTAAACATTCCAAACAGTCCGTAGCGGCCGCCATCTTGTCTCTCGGTAGGATCGAGAGACAAGAGGAGGCCAAAGCGAAGGGGCAAATGACCATAAGGGGGCATAGTAGATCCTCCCTGACCCCCTAGGTTTGATGTGGAGGTTTTAAAAGGGCCCCGCGGGGCAAAAAAAATAAAATAATAATAATAATCGAACAGCTGAATGGATTTGCACGAACCTTGGCAAAATTGTAGGTACTGGTAGCCCGATGTGCCTTTGCTATGTCTCAATATATGTGCTCCAGTGGATTTTGAGAAATTAACGTTAAAAAAAAGATATATATCTGTGACAGCGGACCGGGCAGCGCTCCGCTTCGCGTACTTTTCGCGTTACGGAGCTTTGTGAAGCGAAGCTGATTGGTTCTCCGGCGTCTGTAAACATTCCATACAGTCCGTAGCGGCCGCCATCTTGTCTCTCGGTAGGATCGAGAGACAAGAGGAGGCCAAAGCGAAGGGGCAAATGACGATAAGGGGGCATAGTAGATCCTCCCTGACCCCCTAGGTTTGATGTACCATTTTGCCAAGTTTGGTGTAATTCCGTTCAGCCATTCAGGCTGTAGACGTATCTAAATGTCCTATGGAAAATTGCATGGGGAAAACACATTTGAAAGTGTTGAAATTTAGAACCAATTAAAATGTTACTTTGGTTTTGTATTTGTGTGTGATGAAAGTTAATTGGTTATGTATATATCTAAAATGAGAGGAAACCACAGCCATTTTGTGATACTACTGTCTGAGGTACATTTGTGAGGAATTTCTGGTGCTCAATTTCTGGTGTTTGATTTACACAGTACTAACGCTTCTCCTACTTTCAAAAAGGTGAGTTGTTAATTTGTAAGGGGAACTATGTTGTACACTTTAAGATAATTTGAAAAATGTTTTCTGTTATTTATTTACAGTCCTTCTGTTATACTAAATACTTGATAAAGTTAGTTTTATATTATGTATTACTAAAAACGATAAATGAAAGTGATTATTTTTTTCTGCAATTTACAGCAAGAAATTTCAAAATAAAATGGATCACAATGAAGAGACCGTGGCAATTTCTTTTGAATTATCCACTACATTTATTGAAATTGACAGCACCAATAATGAAATATTCTCACAAGGAGGAGATGACTTGAATGATTTTTTTGATCAATCTCTTGACGGCGAATTTATCGAATGTTTGGAGACCATAGAGTTACAAGAATCATCATTGCAGACTTTTCATGAGGAGATTCCTGATGAGATGATTGAAGAGGAAATTCCTGATGAGGACATGTTACTAGTTCTTTCAAATTATGAAAATTCAGAAGAATAAATTTATATTTAGAAATCAAAAATTGTTTGAGACATTATTCATTTTTATTTTTAATTTATGAGGTTGTAGCGAAGTGATTGTAGTATAAAATGAGACTTATAGTATAGAGTGCAACATTTTTATGTTACATAGTAAGTTTACTCATATTTACTTCCCTTCTCCCACTATATTATCTCCAATGTGTATTTGACATCTCTTCTTCATCTCCGGCCTCCTTTCTCTCACTGTCTGTCTCTGATGCATCCTATCGCTGCCATTTTGTGTAATTACAAAACGCGTTTTTCCAATTTTAATTTCCATAGGGCGGTTGGCCTCACTTTTAGCCCGAACGGCTGAATGGATTTGCACGAAACTTGGCAAAATTGTAGGGACTGGTAGCCCGATGTGCCTTTGCCAGGTCTCAATATATGTGCTCCAGTGGATTTTGAGAAATTAACGTTCAAAAAAAGATATATATCTGTAACAGCGGACCGGATGGTTCTCCGGCGTCTGTAAACATTCCAAACAGTCCGTAGCGGCCGCCATCTTGTCTCTCGGTAGGATCGAGAGACAAGAGGAGGCCAAAGCGAAGGGGCAAATGACCATAAGGGGGCATAGTAGATCCTCCCTGACCCCCTAGGTTTGATGTGGAGGTTTTAAAAGGGCCCCGCGGGGCAAAAAAAAAAAAAAAAAAAAAAAAAAATCGAACGGCTGAATGGATTTGCACGAAACTTGGCAAAATTGTAGGTACTGGTAGCCCGATGTGCCTTTGCTATGTCTCAATATATGTGCTCCAGTGGATTTTGAGAAATTAACGTTCAAAAAAAGATATATATCTGTGACAGCGGACCGGGCAGCGCTCCGCTTCGCGTACTTTTCGCGTTACGGAGCTTTGTGAAGCGAAGCTGATTGGTTCTCCGGCGTCTGTAAACATTCCAAACAGTCCGTAGCGGCCGCCATCTTGTCTCTCGGTAGGATCGAGAGACAAGAGGAGGCCAAAGCGAAGGGGCAAATGACCATAAGGGGGCATAGTAGATCCTCCCTGACCCCCTAGGTTTGATGTGGAGGTTTTAAAAGGGCCCCGCGGGCCTGGGGAGCGTACTACAAGGAAACAAGAATGATTGACTTTTAACTTATTGTATGTTTATAGACTTTTTTTTTTCTTTTTTTTCTGCTGAGTGACGTCTCGGCCTATCTCCACGGGATGCAGTCCCTACCATCTCGGCGTTTAAGCCCAGGGGGACCGGTAGTGTGGTAGAGATAACGTCTGTTAACGTTCGATTCGAAGGAAATCAGGAAGTGTTGATAAACATTGTCTGCGCCATCTTGCCTTTTTTCAAATGCCACACTTTTGTCGTGCACGGCAGCCATTTTAGATGCCTTGACCAGACCCACTCTCTGCATGCTGTCGATCCTTAGCATGGCTCCCCACCCTCGCAAGCATCTCCCCCAGGCACTGGTCACCCCCGCTCTCTGTCTTACGCATGGGCAATAAACCCCCCCCCATCTGCGCTGCTCTTCCCTGAGAATCACACCCTGTGCCTGTCCGACACCTCCCTTTCGCCCTATTCACTACCGCACCCTCTGACACTCCTCTTCCTCTGTGTCCGATTGTCCAGGCCGGTCCCAGGCTATCAGCTAGCCCTGCAGATGTAGTTTATGGCCCCAGCTGTAAAGAATCACCCCTCTTCAAAGGAGTTATAGTAGATCAAGGCCCACACCCGATGAGATCCGTCAGACCACACGCGTTCCTACTATCTGAAAACCATTCTGTATTGTGATTGGGGAGGGGACCGAGCCTGAAGCGGAAGATTCCAGGGATGCCTCTTTGTACATCAAAGTTTTTACAATTATGTGTCACATTAAAAATATATAGCACTCCAACAAAGTAGTAGGATTATAAAACTTTAATAACTTATAAATATATACAACAAAACAAAAACAGTAAAAACATTTAAACATTTTTAGGGAAAAAGAAGGAAGTAGCGGTCGGCTGTGCGAATAGTCCCAACGCAGCACAACGTCCAGATTTCTGGACGGCACCCAGGTGATGTTGCCTGGGTGCCGCACTGATTTCGGTATTGGGCGTGGGGCGTCGCGGGGGGTGGGTCATCAGTAGCGGTCTGCTGTGCGAATAGTTCCAAGGCAGCAGAACGATGGCACCAAGGTGATGTCCAGTAAGTTGCCGCCCTCCGAATAACGGCGTGGGGCGCCCCGGGGGGGGGGGGTGGGGGGGGGGGGGAGAGGCGGCGTGAACGGGCCTCCCCAGGTGGAGGCTCGTCTGCTGTAGTGGGGCGCCCCTTTACCGTTTCAGTTGCCATTCCGTCCGCTTTTGGTCCACTGTGTCAAAATCCGCCATTCAGCTGAGTTGCGCCCACTCTTGCGGTGCAGCGATAGGCGGCTGCCACAGGACTCTCAAAATGGCGGCAGGCTCTTTCCTTTTTGGGCCTGGTCCACTGAAATGGCCCTGGGACACCTTGGAAATCGGACGCTAGTCTGCTAGGTCTTGGACCCCATTCTCGAAAGCGTTCCCTCAGCCTTGAGGATTGTACAAAAGTCTTGGGGGCCCCCGACTCCTGCAGGCTTCCAGTGGGGAGCGGCTGCCATGATTGCTCGCGGAATGACCACGACGGAGCCACGAGATGGTGGTGCTTTCATGCTGACGCCAGTTTCAGTCTGAAACATCCAGAAACAAGGTGGGGCTTTCATCGTTTGGGAAAAAAAAAGTTTTCATCCAATGAAAAGTGTTATTTTTAGGTCATATGATCAAGCCTTCCATCATTAGGAAACCAAAAGTAAAATGAACCAATGAAAAGTTTTATAAACAAGTCACATGACCTGTTATGCGGCATAGGGTATAAAAAGCGTAGAAAATCCGTTGGCACGTGAGGCAGCGTCAGTAGCGGACCGATGTGCGAATAGGCCGAAGGCAGCACAACGCGCCAAGATCCGGATGGCACCGAGGTGGTGTCTAGCAAGTTGCCGCACTGGTGTGGCCATCGTACAATGCTGAAAGTGGGCGTGGGGCGCCCCGTTGGCCTGTGAGGTGGCGTCAGTAGCGGACCGATGTGCGAATGGGGCCAAAGGCAGCGCAACGCGCCAAGATCCGGATGGCACCGAGGTGGTGTCATAGTTGAGAGTTCTGAGCAGCGGTTGTAACACTGTCTGAAGCTTATTTGCAGCTGCTGCAGCTTCACTACGCGCCAAGATCCGGATGGCACCGAGGTGGTGTCTAGCAAGTTGCCGCACTGGTGTGGCCATCCTATAATGCTGAAAGTCGGCGTGGGGCGCCTCGTTGGCCTGTGAGTTCGCGTCAGTAGCGGACTGATGTGCGAATAGGCCGAAGGCAGCACAACGCGCCAAGATCCGGATGGCACCGAGGTGGTGTCTAGCAAGTTGCCACACTGGTGTGGCCATCCTACAATGCTGAAAGTGGGCGTGGGGCGTCCTGTGAGGTGGCGTCAGTAGCGGACCGATGTGCGAATGGGGCCAAAGGCAGCGCAACGCGCCAAGATCCGGATGGCACCGAGGTGGTGTCTAGCAAGCTATGCAGCTGAGTTGCGTGCGCACTTGCGGCGAATAGGTCGAAGGCAGCACAACAATATTTTCTGAATAGAAGACACCACAAGGCGCTGAGATTCGGTTGGCACCGAGGTGGTGTCTAGCAAGTTGCCGCATTGGTGTGGCCATCCTACAATCCTGCTCCGAATAACGGCGTGGGGTGCCCGAAGGGGGGGGGGGGAGGCGGCGTGAACGGGCCTTCCCAGGTGGAGGCTCGTCTGCTGTAGTGGGGCGCCCCTTTACCGTTTCAGTTGCCATTCAGCTGAGTTTCGGCCGCTCTTGATGCTACAGCGGCAGGCGGCTGCAACAGGACTCTCAAAATGGCGGCCTGTCCTTTGGATTTGGGCCTGGTCCACTAAAATGGCCCTGGGACACCTTAGAACTCGGACGCTCGAATTTTTTTTCCTTTCCTCTACATGCAAAAAAGGTAAATTCCCGGTACGTTACACGCTTCATCTGCCACGATGTACTCTCCAGAGGAACCGAAAAAAAATATAGTTATGGTAACTATACCATGCATCGTCATATGGAGAGGTGGCACCGATTAATTATAGTGCTGCATAAAAGAGAGATTTGGAGGAGAACCCCCGACCTGCCAGTACATTCATCAAAGAACTGGCACTGACAGCATCAGAGGCAAGGGAAACGGTCCCAAATATTTAGAAGAACTTTGGAAAGATTAAAATGACATGTTTAGATTGTGGCAAATTAATTTCATGTGGACAGATGAGTGTTACTCTAATAAATACAGCATATGAACATCATCATAGTCGATGGTTGGTAGAGACATTTTGACTATATCCTGGACCTGCCCGTCCTCGCCCAAAATGGCGCCAGAATAAATGGGAGTCGTAACTCCTTGTTGTGTACTGGTTGCAGAACCTTGAAATCACGAGATACGTATGCAGTTTTGAAGCACATGGCGGGCGGGGACGAGAATTGATTGAATATTTCGACATCCCTATTGATATTAAGTTCTGATGTGTTATTGATTACTGTACTATTGAAAGTTCGAATTAACGTCACCCATGGTACTTGCCCGCAAATGTATATCTAGATAATTTTATTGTAACTGGCCCTGTCGTATTTTAATTATAAAATGTACGTCCACCGATTCCGCAACTGTTAGACACCTTAGTTCTTGCAACCTAATGGCCCGCCCGTTACGTTCCTCTACAGTGTAAATGTCTACTCATCATATACGATTACAGTTTGCTCCGTGGCCGGCCCACGTGGTTATAGGCCCGTATTTGTATACTGACATTTTCACAATAAAGGTTTTTAAAAGAAAACATGGTAGTAGTATTTACATTGGTAAAGTTTTTAATAATAGTCACTGTTTTAGAATCAGTAAAAGGCAAGTGAAATAAAGCATTCGAATTACATGAAGGGTAAAAGGTATAATACGCAGGAACGCAGTAAAGATAAATGGTCAAGGGTTGTTGTGTTTTCTACTCCTGCAACATAAAGTGATCGATAAGAATCTGATATTCTGGCGTATCGGCGA
This sequence comes from Lissotriton helveticus, assembly GCF_964261635.1. Lineage (NCBI taxonomy): Eukaryota > Metazoa > Chordata > Amphibia > Caudata > Salamandridae > Lissotriton > Lissotriton helveticus. The sequence goes on along the minus strand of NC_136061.1, from coordinate 812,139,605 downwards.
CTAAGACAGCAGGCCGACCCTCTTTTGCTCAACGGCTCCGTCATGGGACGAAGAAACGCCCTTTTTCTCGAAAAAGGAATATATTTTACTTGCAGGACAGTTGTAAATTTTCCGGGAAAGTACATTAGCCTGGAACATTATAACATATGTTTAAGAAAAAATAATGTTCGAAAGTAATAAAAAGCGTAATTTTTAGGTCATATGACCAAGCCTTTCATCATTAGAATAAGAAAAGTAAAATGAACCAATGAAAAGTTTTATTAACAAGTTACATGATCTGTTATGCTTACGTTACGCGCTGCGCGCCGCGCCCCGGATCACTTCCGGATGCGCTAACGCGGCGCGTCATATGACGCATTACGCGACAACGCAGGTCCAGAATATAGTCAAAATGTCTCCACCAACCAGCGGTCGGAACACAACCCCTCTCAGCAGGCTAAATAGTTCTGTTAAATGACAACAGAAGGGACAGGCAACAAGAACCATCAGTCAAAGAGGGGAGGGCAAGTTCTTCTCTACCGGGTCACGTTGGGGCGCTACCGGAACTGATCGAATTGGTAGTCTACAGAGTTTCTGGATGTTTCAGACTGAAGCTGGCGTTAGCATGAGAGCACCACCATTTCGTAGCTCCGTCGTGGCCATTCCATGAGCAATCATGCTAGCCGCTCCCCACCAGAAGCCTGCGGGAGTCGGGGGCCCCCAAGACTTTTGTAGAATCTTCAAGGCTGAGGGGACGCTTTCGAGAATGGAGCCGAAGCTCTAGCAGACAAGCGTCCGAGTTCCAAGGTGTCGCAGGGCCATTTTAGTGGACCACGCCCAAATCTGAAGAGCCGGCCGCCATTTTGAGTCCTGTGGCAGCCGCCTATCGCTGCACCGCAAGAGCGGGAGCAACTCAACTACATGGTGAGCGAGACGTTGTAGTCGAAAGAGCGGGCGGTAAACAGCTGAATAGCGGAAGAGGCACAGTGTAGCAAAAGCGGGCGGAATGGCAACTGAAATGGTAAAGGGGCGCCCCACTACAGCGTGTCTTTAGGTGAAACGGATTGTGGGACAAGGTCAAGAATGGAAGAGTTACCAAAAGGCAAAAAGTTCCGCTTGATCCCGGGAGCCGGCCACCTATGTCGGGGGCGATCTCAGGCCACACCAGGAGAACACGACTTGGGGAGGGGGCCGGAGCCAAGCGCCCCCTCCGAGTCCGCGCCATCACACCGTCCCTCGGGGGCCTCCGTTAAGCGGTTCAGGGTGGCACCGCATCACATTGTTTACAAATGCAGTAACGTACTCAAACAGCCCCCACTTACTTTTAGAATAGTGAAGATGAAGCAAGTGCAAATAGGCTTCAGACAGTGTTACAAGCACTCTTCAAAACTTTGAATCATCAGAGTGCATGAGTTTCATGCTCGATCGATTGAGCTAGCCGGATCGGGCAACAAAAAGTTTAAAATAGTTATGTAAATAGTTGTTTAATAAAATGTTTTACCCTGTTACTTTGCTGGTGTGTTGTATATATTTGCATAGAGTTTATCGTTATTTTGGGCGGGGTGGGTGGCGGAGCCGAGCTGTCTTGCAGCCATCATGGTGTGGAGTTCAGTTCATCTCACTAGTTTCGTATTTGTCATGAGGGGTTGTTCCTAATGTTTCTATTTTAGCGAGGTCAAAAAGAGATCCCATTAGTGGCCTACTGATTTTGCTCGATTCCTTTTGTTTTTTTACACGATTTTTCGCTATCTGCAAAGACTAAACAGAGTATTGCGACTCTGTGCTTGTTTGTAAATAGAGAATGAACCAAAGAGAACCAATTCTAAAACAGTAAATGTTTGGATAACAATCAATCAAATTGAGAGAGAAGCAGGCACGACGGATTACAACGGGGGCAAAGGCCTGCGTTAACTACCCTTCACTATCTGCAAAGAGAGAGTACTCCTAATAGAAATGAGGGGGGGGGGGCAGCATTCAAAGCAGATCAGTGTGCATAAACACGAAAATGTTTTTTCTTACCACGTACTTGACATTCGACAGCTTATGATATTTGCTATTAAAAAACCATTGAAATTCACTGAAAAAACCATAGGTTATAGACCATATATAGTTAGGAATTAGCATTTACAAAACCTTGAAAATTCACTGAAAAAACCATAGGTTATAGACCATATATAGTTAGGAATTAGCATTTAAAAAACCTTTTTTTACTCACACAAAACCATTGAAATTCCATATATAGTTAGTAGTACTAACTATATATCGCGCACCCGCAATCCACTGCTGATCATGTCACATATTACATCATTCATGACATGGCCAGTGACATCACTGATGACATCTCAAATGACATCACTGATGACATCACTGATGACATCTCAAATGACATCACTGATGACATCACTGATGACATCTCAAATGACATCACTGATGACATCACTGATGCCATCTCATTTGACATTACTGATCACATCACTGATGACATCATTCATGTGATAATACGATGAACCTCTTCAGACTCTAATATAACCTTAGATACACTCAGTGTAAACAGACACTCACAGACTGTCACTCATCCATGGAGTTACTTACACACCTAGTCAGTCATGCAAAGAATCAATCACACCTCCATTTCCTCAACTATACAGTTATACACACCTTACTTATTCAAACATATACTAACACATATTTACTCTCTTTTACAATCCCTGATACAAGTTCACAATCATCCATACAGCCACTCACACATTCACTGGCTCTTATGCACAGTTATTTATATATGCCAACTCTCACATGTACTGTGTTTTACATATGTACTTACTTTGACATGTAGCACTGAGATATCCATTCACTCACCAATGCACAGTCATACACCTCCCAGCCACCCACACACACACTCAGTCTCCCATACAAATACTTGAGCAACCAATCAATAACCCATATACTTACTCATATAGCTACTGATCAACACATGCAGCAGTTTACAGAACAACAAACATAATGATGCACAAATTAACACAGTTCAGTCACTAACCCATGCACTCAGTGAGACACATTTAACCACTCACTCATACAGTCAGTCATGCACCTACTAAATCCTTCATCCAGACACTTCTACATCCACTCATTCTTCAATATGTAAGACATATTTTAACTTTACAGAAATACACAGTCACTGGATGTTGTCATCAGTGATGTCATTTGAGATGTCATCAGTGATGTCATCAGTGATGTCATTTGAGATGTCATCAGTGATGTCATCAGTGATGTCACTGACCATGTCATGAATGATGTAATATGTGACATGATCAGCAGTGGATTGCGGGTGCGCGATATATAGTTAGTACTACTAACTATATATGGAATTTCAATGGTTTTGTGTGAGTAAAATAAGGTTTTTTAAATGCTAATTCCTAACTATATATGGTCTATAACCTATGGTTTTTTCAGTGAATTTTCAAGGTTTTGTAAATGCTAATTCCTAACTATATATGGTCTATAACCTATGGTTTTTTCAGTGAATATATATATATATACATATAGTATATAGTTCATAGTGATATAACAATATACAACACCATGAGAAACTAGGGTCTCAAAGGCTTCTTTCCCTGTGGGCACTGCAGAGCGTGCCAGGACAGCACGATGGTGAAAGAATATAAAGATGGAGGTGGCAGAGTCGACTCCATCACACAATGAAGGGGCGTTAGAGGGTGCACGGCAAGATGGCCGCACTCATGTGAGGCTCTGCCAGTCTGAGCCTAAATCCGTCCAATATCCGCCACATCCAGCGTCTACTGCCTGATCTTTCTATGCTAATTTATGCCCGAGGACCTGCGGAGCTGATTTGAGCTGTTCCCGGGCGGCGGAGCCCTCTGGCAGCGTGTATTGGTGCGCCATTTCTATTGCTGCGAACTTTGCCGCATAGCGGCCGGAGTTGGCCTACATTTGTCAGAACCTTCCCAGCACCTGGCGCGGTGATTGCGGCGCGTCGACCAGTGGTGCTGTGCCCAGGAGGTGCGGGGGTCTGCTGTATCCGCCGGAGCGAAGACGGAGAAATTTTGAACACGGACGGCTGATTTTGGCTCCGGGACTGTCCCGGCTAGCCGCGCTGGGCCTACGCTGCTGCCTGAGTTGATAGCGGTGAGTGGGGCTGGGATCTAAGGGAGGCCGGGGCTGCGGAGGCGGCGCATGGCTGACCTGGGCCTGGCCGTGCGAACGGCGTTTGGCGAGGGTGGAGTGGGCACCGGAGTGGTCGGATTGTGGCAGCTAGGAGACTGGGGGCACCCGGGAAGCTTCGGGTCCTCGTGGGCAGCTGCGCTGGGGGGCTCCATTCCCCCCGGGACGGGATATTGGCTGCTGTAATCTGCCTGGCTACTGGGAACAATCACGAATTGGAGGCCTGATCTCTACCAGTATTGGATAGTCTGTGGGAGCGGTCGATTGGTGAGTGGACTTGGTCACCAGTGAATGTTCTGGAACGCTGCTAAATCTGGATTGCGGCAACTAGCTCTGGTGGAACGCTATTGTGTATTCCTGCAGTGTTACACACCTGCACGTGCTGCTGTGGGACTGACTGCTTGGCGTGGACACTCGGCGACCTGCTCGGTCTCCATTGCAGGAGCCTTATTGCGACTGGTTTACGTTCGCCTTGCCTAGTAGCGACATGGGAAGGCCTGAGCGAAATCAACCAAAGCTTAACTTTGACACGCGCAAATCCGCGATGTTCCCGTCTCAGGCCCCATCTGACGCTGAGAATGCGGGAGCGTCGGGAGGAGCGCCAAATTTGGAGGCCACGCTCATTACAATGCAAAAGACGTTACAGTCAATAGAGGGAACTATGGAGGCGGTGAACCACAGGCTTGACCACATGTCCACGCAATTTGAAAGGCAGAATGAGAGAATGGGTGAAGTGGAGCAGAGAGTATCAGCTGCGGAGGATGGCCTTACAACAGTCACAGACAAAGTCTTCAGCATGGAGCGGGTGCTGGCAGTGATACAAGCTAAGAACGAGGAGTTGGAAGGGCGGTCCCGGCGCAATAACATCCGCGTCACGGGGCAGCCGGAATCCACGAATGTGGGCAAGATGGAGGATTTTATGGAACGTTTGTTTGTGGATCTATTCGGGTCTGACCAGCTTCCCCGAATGTTTATTGTGGAACGTGCGCACTGCTCGCTAGCGAAAAGACCGGTGCCAGGTGCACCACCGCGCCCCATCATTGCTCGATTTTAAACTATAGGGACAGGGATGTACTGCTACGGTTGGCACGGGAAAAAGGCACTATTGAGTATCAAGGTAGCAAGTTGCAGTTTTTTCCTGATTTTACTGTGGCTGTACAGGCAGCGCGAAAAGAATTCAATAGCGTGAAACAGCTTCTCCGGGCAGATGAAATTCCGTATGCCATGTTGTACTCTGCTCGGCTGCGGATTGGTGCGCCTTCGGATAATAAAATCTTTACCTCTCTGAAAGCTGCCATGGAGTATGCCAAGAAACAGAAGAAGCGTAAGCGTGACTCCGCAGTGGCACAGGAGTAAGACGCCGACATGAACGCTGACAGCTGAACGTAACCCTAAGTACAATGTGTTGATTGTTGCTTGGAAAGATGTTCCCAGGAGCATTGTCAGGCTGGGGTCGCTCTCCTAAATAGTGCTGTTGACCTTGCTTTCTCTAGGCCATTGCACAACGTATGCACTGTTGGGATATATGCCCGGTGGGACACAAAGTTCGAGACTGTGATATTCTGAAGGTGCTGTATCAGTATGTACGTGGCATCTGGCCCCTTCAAGTATGTGGTTTGGGTGTTACAGAAGTAGCGGGATGCAGCCTCCAGGTGGTAGACGTAGGATGTTCATTATTGGGGCTTGGTCATTTCCCGTGTTCCACACATGGGAATTCTGCGCCTCTATGCCCCCACATATAGGAGTACCCCACAATTTACTTGCAGTTGAGACTGAGGGGGGGAGTTTGGGGGTGGGATGTGGCTTTGGCAGGTTGGGGGAGCTGAAGTGGGTGGGGGGTCGGGGTGGGTGAGTTGTGGGATCGGGGCCTACTGGTTGACATGTTTTTTGGTTTACGAGGGGTTCCTTGGACGCAACTACTGGATATACACTTGTGAGAATAACTGTTGGTGTTGGAGGGCGAATGATTTGCTTATTTGTCATCGGACGAGAGGAGGTCTGTTGGCTATATTTCAGGTTCTACATACTGGTGGGCCGTATGGATAAGGGAGGCAAGGTTTCTTGGATCTCTTGGAATGTGCGGGGATTAAACAAGCCACAAAAGACCAGGCAGGTACTAGCGTATTTAAATAGACATGGTGTGCAGGTAGTCTTTTTGCAGGAGACGCACCTCAGGGGGCGGGCGGCGGAGACGGTGGCTAAGCAGTGGGCGGAAACTAGACTGGCAACAGCATATTGCTCATATGCTCGTGGAGTCTCCATGCCACTGGAATCAAGCTATCCAGGCTGATGAGGGCTGAAAGCCCGAAACCGGTCCTTGGATGCTTGTTTCCAGTCCAGGGAGGACCTGGCTTGGCAGTTCGGGCTGGACTGTTCCCATGGGGCACAGGCTCAAGACTGATTTGCATATAGCTGGGTTCAAACTGGAAAGGCAAGGTGAGCAAAAAAACGATGGATTTAGGCCCATATCTCTGTACTGGGGTGAATGTATGACATTGTTCTGCATTCTGTCCATCACCTGTTGTTTTTGCTTTGTCACCCCGAGTGGGACGGGTATGCTCAGACGTGAGTCCCGTGCTCTCCATGCCACTGGAATCAAGCTATCAAGGCTGATGAGGGCTGAAAGGCCGAAACCAGTCCTTGGATGCTTGTTTCCAGTCCAGGGAGGACCTGGCTTGGCAGTTCGGGCTGGACTGTTCCCATGGGGCACAGGGTCAAGACTGATTTGCATATAGCTGGGTTCAAACTGGAAAGGCATAGTGAGCAAAAAAACTATGGATTTAGGGCCAGATCTCTGTATTGGGGTGAATGTATGACATTGTTCTGCATTCTGTCCATCACCTGTTGTTTTTGCTTTGTCATCCCGAGTGGGACGGGTATGCTCAGACGTGAGTCCCGTGCTCTCCATGCCACTGGAATCAAGCTATCCAGGCTGAAAGCCCGACACCGGTCCTTGGATGCTTGTTTCCAGTCCAGGGAGGACCTGGCTTGGCAGTTCGGGCTGGACTGTTCCCATGGGGCACAGGGTCAAGACTGATTTGCATATAGCTGGGTTCAAACTGGAAAGGCATGGTGAGCTAAAAAAACGATGGATTTAGGCCCAGATCTCTGTACTGGGGTGAATGTATGACATTGTTCTGCATTCTGTCCATCACCTGTTGTTTTTGCATTGATTAAGAAGAACTTACCCTTTGAGAGTTTTCATGAGGATGTTGATAAAGAAGGGCGCTATATTATTTTGCATGGCAAACTGTGTGGGACACGTATAACAATGGTCAATGTTTATGGACCGAATATTGACGATCCTGAGTTTTATGTCACTTTATGGAATAAGGTGTATGCCCTACCTCCCTCTGCAATTGTCTGTGGTGGAGATTTGAATGTGACGTTGGATTGTAACTTAGATAGAAAGGATAACCGGCAATGTTCGACTAAAAGAGCGGCTGGAGCGGTGTGGGACGGAATGAAAGAGCTTGGCTTAGTGGATGAGTGGCGCCTTGGCCATCTGGGAGCGAAAGAGGGTACCTGCTACACGTCTGCGCATGATACATGGTCACGTTTGGATTATTGGCTCGTGACGAAGGATGTTAGTGGTTGAGTGATGAAGTCGGAACATTTGCCTCGCACGCTGTCGGATCACGCGCCCGTCCTTATGGAGGTGTGGTTGCCGTCACATGCGCCTGCGCCATTTTCGTGGCGATTGCCGCCTGGTGCGTTGTCGGATCTGGTGTTGCGTGAGAGCTTGAGAGAAGTAATTGAGGATTTTTTTTTGTCAGGAATGTTGGCTCTGTGGTTGACGTGTGTTGTTTGGGAGGCCTTTAAGGGTGCGGTGTATTGGTTTGCAGGCTGGTGTGCTCAAGTCACTGAGGGGCTCCATGGACAAACTGGAGCGTGAGCTGATGAGACTAGAACGGCAATATGAGCTACTACCGACGGCATCTCTTTTGGCTGACATACGTTTTAAAGTTACCGAGTATAATGAACTGGTGGAACAAGAGGTCAAATATTTATCTAAACGCACCAGGGCACGGTATTATGGGTAAGGTGGTAGTCCGGGGCGTGGGCTGGCCGATAGAATCAAAGAACCGTGGGCTAAGCACTGCAGAGTCCAAGAAATTAAAGATGGGGACAGAACTGTGACAGATGCGGCCGGTATACTGAATTGTTATGCGCAATATTACACACAAATGTACGAGTATAGGGAAACGGCTGGTGAGGACGAGATAGCGCAATATTTGGAAGACATAGCGTTGGTCTGGCTGTCGAAGGGACAACAGGAATTTTTAATGCATCACATCACGGAGGGGGAACTTAGGGATGCGATTGCGGACCTGCCTAACGGCAAGGCGGCTGGCACTGACGGTCTACCGTCTGAATTTTATAAGGAATATGTGGACTTACTTTTGCCTCACCTGGTGGAAGTCTTGGAGGAGGCTTTAGATCAGGGGCAGCTTCCAGCGACGATGCGAGAGGCCCTGCTTGTGGCCCTTTCAAAGCCGGGTAAGCCACAGGACCAATGTGAGTCCTATCGTCCGCTTTCCCTGATGAATACCGATGTGAAAATACTTGCCAAAGTGTTGGCGACTCGCCTACGCTTGTTATTGCCTGTTATGATACTGCCGGACCAATCTGGCTTTGTTCCCCTGCGCTCTACATCTCATAACTTGAGAGCTTTGTTTGCGGTCCTCCATCTACTTAAGCCGGACCTTACGGCAGTGGCGGTCCTGCTGGATGCTGCCAAAGCTTTTGATTCTGTCGCATGGCGATATAGGATAGCGGTATTACATCGTATGGGGGTGCCCTTTGTATTTACGTCCTGGGTCACCTTACTTTACACCAATCCGATTGCCCGGGTGCGTGTTAATGGACGAGTGTCAGCGCCCTTTTCTATACAGCGAGGTACAAGACCGGGATGCCCACTCTCGCCCCAGTTATTTGCCATCGTTTTAGAACCCCTGGCCTGTATTTTGCGGCAGCGACACGCGGCCTCTGCGTTGCGTTTTCATCTCAGGTCGCTAGCGGTTTCCATGTACGCTGATGACATGGTCCTATATGTGCGGGAGCCAGATAGGTACCTGGAGGGGGTGATTCGGGAGTATATCCGGTTCGAACGCTTTTCTGGGCTATCGATAATTTGGGATAAATCCATATTATTGCCTTTGACTGACATTACACGACCCTTTCAGCTGGAATTCCCATTGGCATGGGCCACGGAACCTGTCCGGTACTTGGGGGTTTGGGTACATAGAGATTCCCAAGAAATAATCCGAGCTAATTATGGTGTAGCGATTTTGAAGCTGGAGGATCAGGTGGCTCGCTGGACGCGACTACCCCTATCGTTTGCTGATCGGGTCAACCCTGATTAAATTGGTGGTACTACCTAGGTTTCTATATTTCTTTGTTAATATTCCCCTGGCTCTGACGTCTCATTTTTTTGCTACGCTTCAGTCTTTGTTAATCACTTTGGCCTGGGATGGTAAGAAGCCCCGGGTGAAATGGGACACTCTGACCAAGCCTTATGAGTTGGGCGGGTTTGCTGTGCCGGATATGCGCTTGTACTATCTCTGTGCCCGGGCACATTTTGCCTCTTACTGGATTTCGGCACCGCCATATACTCCTCATGTGGCGATTGAGGCTAGTGCAATATATCCATTGCCCTTAAAGGCGATGGTGGTGAACCCGCATTCGGTATATGAGACGGGCGAGGTGGACACGGTGCAATGTACAGCTAGAGCTTGGAGGGAATTAAGGAAGCGTTCAAATAGACTGCCGCTATATGCACCGGCCATGCCTCTATTGCATCATGCGAACATCTCAGTGTCGTGTGAGGCGGGGGCCCTTCAGTTGTTACGAGGTGCTGGGGTCCAAACCATGGGTGATGTTTTTCCGGCTGGTCAATTTCTCCCACTGCAAAGCTTCCTGGAACATGAGACTAACGGTACCATGGCTACCTTTACTTATGTCAGGCTGCGTGCTGCGGTGCGTGATCTATATCCATCTTTCCCCGCGGAGCCACCGGTACTGCGCGCATTACAGTTGCTGTATACTGCGAATACTCGTGTGAAGTTGGTTTCGCGGTTGTACTGAGCGTCGCAGGAGGACGAGGGAGGTGTGAATGTGGCCGCCAGAGCTAGATGGGATGCCTGTTTGATGGAGCCACTGACGGATGATGATTGGTCTGAATGCTGTACCATGACTGGCAATTTCGCGGCTAACGGTACTCCTGGGTGCTTGCAAGGAGGTAACCAGGAAGTACCAGGTGGTACAAAATATGGCAGTTCACCTTATTTGTAACCTACCTGCCAGAACCTCAGCCGCGTCTCATATGCGTAAACTGCATTGGTTGCGAATTGAGAGCAGAGTCAAATTCAAGGCACTTTGTCTCATGCACAAAATCATGACTGGAAGAGCTCCACACTATCTATCTGTTCTAGTGCAGCAATATATCCCCCCCGCACACTTAGGTCATCCACGCAGAATAAGTTTAGGATACCGCGTGTCAAGAGAGCTAAAATGGGAGGTCGCTCGTTCTCCCTGTTAGCACCTTCTCTTTGGAACTCCCTACCCCTATCTCTGCGTTCTGAAACGTGCTTCTTGACATTCCGTAAAGGAATCAAAACCTGGCTCTTCAATACTTAAACTGCTGGTCTGCCGCTCCTCTCACCCTGTATACCATTCTGTTTGCCTTAGCGCCGGGAAACCTCCGGGTAGCTGCGCGCTTAATAAATGTAATTATAATAATAATAATAACGGTAATTTTAGACTCATACACTACAAGATTTTACAGCAGTGGTACTACACGCCAGCGCTGCTAGCTAAATACGGGCTGCGTGATTCGGCTGTTTGCGTGCGTTGTGGGATGGATGGGGCTGACTTTATGCACTTAGCATGGGTGTGCACCCGGGTATTTGCGTTTTGGATGGATGTGACGACGGCGTTGTCTGAAATGTTGGCGGTGACGATTGCTAATCACCTGCGCGTCTGTTTGCTCGGCATTGTCTCTAGCGTGCCAGCCAGTGCGAGCGTTTGGTGGTCTTGGCGTTACAGATGGCCAAGCGCAGAGTGGCAGTTTGCTGGGGAGGGAGGCGGACGCCTGATGTGAGGACTTGGTTGCAAGAGGTGGCGTATTGCCGTGACCAGCTGACGTGCTATTATGAGGAACTACCCACTGCCTCCCGTCCAAGAGATATTTGGGGCCATTACACGGCCTATATGTTGTCCAAGCTTTCCGACGACTGATATGCTACAATGTTTATCACTACCTTGCTCAGCTGTTGCTTTCTTGCAATTGTGGTGCTATGCGCTGTCATCTGCCTTGTTGTTGATGTGGTCCTGCACAAGTACATATTGATGTGTTGTTTGGTACCGATAACCTGCACTTCATAAACATGCGGTTCTCTGAATTCTGATGTCTGGCACGGTCACCTTCCTGCACTTGTGGTCTATTACGCTCCTTTCAGTAAGCATTTCACATGAATACAGGATATACGCAACGTCCAGGTACTGCATGGGAACGAGGTCCATGTGTTTCACACTTCTACTGCACTGTGATCTATTTGAATATTGGTTGCTGCCCTGCTGGGGGGGGGGGGTTGATTCTATGTTTTGTTTATTCCATATGTAAATGAAAGGCTGATGGTACATTCTGAATCAGAACTGCAGGATCTGAATGTGCCAGTTTTGCACTACAATGCCGCCAGAATTGGTTGTCGGCTGAAGGGCTGTCATTCGGACTGTATTCTATGCATATATGATCTTTGCGGCCGGCCCTATTAGGGTTATAGGCCAAATGCTGTGTTTCTGCAGAGTGGAACAATAAAGGTCTTTTGAAGGAAAAAAAGAAAGAAAAAAAAACATCACACAATTCCTGACTTGTGGAACTCCCTTCGTTATCTACTGTCTTGAGTGCCCATGTAAACTGAAATATATAGGGAGCACGATACACCCAGCCAAAAAACGTGTGCTCGAACACATGCGGGCCATAAATAACTATGATAAACAGTACCCAGTAGCACGCCATTTTCATGACCACCATTTCTCTAACAATACTGATTTTAGGTATTTCGCTATCGAACATGTCCAGCGTAACCCAAGGGGAGGTAATAGAGTGTTAAGATTGAGACGTGAGTCTAAATATATCATTGACCTCCAAACCAAATCCCCGGGGGGGGGCTTAACCTGGATGAGGAGTTGCGAATACATTTGTATGAAATGTGAATCAATTTAACTTGCAGTTTTTCCTCCATAATTGAAGAGTTTACATGATGTGTATGTATGAAATTTATGTTCAACGGATGTTGATTTTAATGGATTAATCACATTTTTGCTATTTCTTCTTTTTTACTTATTTTTTTCTCTTCACTACAGGAGGAAAGGCAGGGACCCACACTACGGAGGTAGTGTCACACTCACGGGTCCCCATCCTTTTTTCCGAAGACACTTCACGAATCGGTATCACGTCACCGTAACTTTTTGATGAATTCACTTTTTACCTTGTTTGTGTCCCCATATGTACAGTATCACTGAGAACACGGGCACTGGCCCAGTACAACACTTATATAGTTGATTTAGACTTGGACCTGTCACGTTCACAAGGCATCGGCACTTGGACATTACGCACATACGTTTATTGCTGCCACTGTATTTCGGGCTGTAGTGCTTCATTATAGATGCCCACTGCGGCAATAACCCTGCCAAATACACATGAGCACTTCTATACTCAGACTCACAACCACCAGGGGAGTGTACCCGAGTATAATCATGCCTGCTTGTATTTGAGGGGGGTCGAGATTTGCTACTTGCATATTTTATGCATTATGTGTCCTGCAGCTAACTATGTCGTTGTAGTCTGGCCTTACATATGGGTATTTGGGGACCAGCTAACATGTTAGAGGGTACGAGCATTTAGTAGCGGTTGGACATTAGTCCATGAGGAGTTCACTTTGATAGTCACGAGCATTTAGCTACAGACACTTAGGCGGGCCTTTTGAATATTATATTAATGAGCTTTGTCCATTTATTTAGCTCTCATGATTGCATTTATATTTTGTGGATTATTATTTACGTGTATATATTGACATCTGAGTAATAAGATGGCAACTTTATTGACAATTTGTATACACAATGATTAATACTATGTATGAACCTGTTCCATCATGGCCGCCACATTCCTCATACTGGGGATGATCCTGTTGAGCTAAGTCCTCTCTTTTTGTCTAATGCAAGACGAAATGACGATGTTTGTATATAGTAGTGACACAGTTTGTTTTTCCTTCGTGTCAACAAGTCTTTACCGCCGAAACGCGTAGCGAGGAATAAAACTTTCCTGATTTCTTTATATCATTGAAGCCTAAGAGTACATTTCATTTGCTATAATGGACATTTGTGGACTTATTTATATCACCAGTAGGTAGTTATAGTTAGGATCTAGTTTCCATAAGAAAAGCTTTTTTTGATTTGCGAATATCTTTGGCATTGTTTGACGAATCTTCGTGAAATTTTCAAAACTAATGGGGCAGTCAGGTCAGCCGAGAAAAGGGGGGGGGGGGCCCAAAACGTTTTTTCTCCATGTTAATTTCCATAGGAAACTGTCGCCGCAGCTACAGCTCGAACTGCTGAACGGAATTACACCAAATATGTCAGAAAGGTAGCTCTTGGTCCAGAGTGCACTCTTTTTGTTAAATGGTATAAATCCATTCAGTAGTTCCTGAGAAATGTAAACCGTTCTCAGATATACAACAGGGACCCACATGGCACACAAAAGCATGTTTTTATAATATTTGAGATTCGCGTTTACGGCCGAAATTTAAAAAAAATAATAATCGCAGGCTCCTTCTCTTCCTTTAATTAGGCCTCTGGGTGGGTCAGGTCCTGGTGGCAATGATTAAAATATATGCGGGGGCCCTCACAGCCCCGGGGACCGCCACCTCCCCGGGATGATCTATTCAATACGGTGGAGGCAACGAGACCCCCCCAGCAAATACTGGGACCGGCATCTCCCCAGGGCTAGGTGCTATGTATATTAAATTCAGGGGGGCCATCTCCACAGGGCTACATTACACAGATAAGTGGAGGGGCTCCAGCTCCCCCATGGAACGCCACCTCCACGGGCTGTATTTCAAAATAAAGTGTGAGGGACTCGAACCCCCCCTGCCCCCCCCACCACACAGCCCCAGGGACCATCACGTCCCCATGCCAATTTTAAAAGAGGAGGGGGGCCGCGTGACCCCCCTCCTGGAGCCGAACATGGACCTAGGGACCCCACACTCCAGGGCCGGCTCCAGCAATGTCCCAGGGTGCCCTCCTCCGGGACATTGCAGTTCGCTATTGGATAGCGGGTGCTCCCGTCATCTCATAGAAAACAAGTGCTCCACTGTGAACAAGTGAGAGCATTTTGCTCTCACTTGTTCACATTGGAGCACTTTGTATTTTACCCTCAGGGAGCAGCATGTCAGCGGCTCCGACCTCCCACGCAGGAGGCCGGAGCCCGCCGGAACCGCTGGGCCTTCAGGCTCCCCCGCGTTCCCAGACCATCTGACCATGCCCCGGGGGATGAGGTCCCCGGGGCCGAAATTGGCCTAGGCAGGGGGGCCGTGCGCCCTCCTCCTTAAAAATAAATATTAAAAAAAATAATTAAATGGCCTGGCCCCGGGGAATGGGGTCCCCGGGGGCCAAAAATGGCCGGGGAGGGGGCCACCCGGCCCCCATCTCTTATAAAACAATTATTAATAATGGCCATGCCCTTGGGGATGGGCTCCCCGGGCCAAAATTGGCCTGGGGTGGGGGGCCGCGCAGCCCTCCTCCCCTTTTCTTAATAATTTTAAAAAAGGGAAAGGCCAGGCCCCGAGGGATGGGGTCCCCAGGCCAAAATCGGCCTCAGGAGGTAGGACACATCACCCCCTCCATATTTCAGAGTTTCTTTAAAAAAAAAAGAAAAAAGGTCAGTCCCTAGGGATGGGTTCCCTGGGGCCAAAAACTATCAAGGGAAAGGGGGCTACACAGACTCCCTAACTAAAATATATACAATTTTAAAAAACGGAACTCGCCGAAGGCCCCTCTCCCTTTCTCCACTACTCTGTAAATGTGCCTCATGGCGCACTTTTGGGTGGGGGATTAAGTCCCCTTCACTACTGAGGGTCCTTAAGGGCCAACTTGCCCACTTGTTACCTCCAGTAAGCCCCACATATTGGGATTGCTGAGAGGTGGTCAGAGGCCACACCCCTTTCCACATCACTCTGAAAACACATCTCTCGACGCACTGCTGGTGGGGCAATGAGGTCCCCATGTGTCCTGAGGGACTCAGGACTAAAATGGACTTCATCCCCCAAGCACACACCTCCCCACCCACAGACAACCATAGACTTAGTCAGTCAACTAATCAATCACACATACAGCCGTCCACATACCCACTAACACACTCATACACCCACTTAGACATTAACTGACAGACAGATACACACATTCAGTAGTAGTGTGGCTCACTGGTTAGAGGCGGCAGGCCTGAGAGCAGAAGTCAGCCTGGGACCAGGGTTCAATTCCCGACGCGGCAGGGTCGTGGACCTTGGTCAGCGGACTCGATAATTCTCGCTTCGGTGCTTACTCTAATCAGGGGTTCCACTCGGCAACTCTGGGCATTAGCTTGCCTAATCTCCACAACGGCCGCACCAATTCCGGGGATGCCTGGCTCCACCTTGGGGACTCCCAGCAAGGGACCATCCCACAGGGAAAGCCAGGACGGGTTCCCCAGAGTTATACAGCGCCGGGACGCCCGTTGCTGGGGCAGCTGCGCGCTTTACAAGTATACAACACATACTACATTCACACAATCAGTCACTCACCCATACACTCACTGAGACACCTAACCACTCACTTATACAGTCAGTCACGCACCCACGGAGTCACTAATACACCCACTGATTCATCAATACACCTTGGTATATATATTTAACACTCATAAAAAACACAGTAACTAGATGATGTCATCACTGATGTCATCAGTGATATCATTTGAGATGTCATCAGTGATGTCATTTGTGAAGTCATAAGCAGTGCATTGTGGAGGAGCAAGTTATAGTTAGCTTAACTAACTAGAACGGCTGATTTCTCTGGTTTTGTACGAGTGAAATGTCAGCCTAACTGTAACGTCCCTGTAACCTTTAGTTTTTTCCGTGAATAAATACATATACATCTACATCTACATCTATATATATATATATATATATATATATATATATATATATATATATATATCCAAAGGAGTGTCCATGAGGGTGGCAGCATCCCCTCTTGTATGAGCGCAGCAGTGAAGTTGATCAAATGCTGGCAAAATCGCATCCGGGCTCAATGGAGGGGCATAACACAGAGTCCTAAAGAATGTGCAGCGGACTGGACTCACTGGAGGGTATGAATGGGCGTTATCGGAACTACGAATCCCAGCGTGCATCATAAAATCAAGTGCTATCGAGCAGGCGCACCGGAAGCCAATAAATTAATTAAACACGCAGGGGACTCGTGGTTCAGCCGTCAATTAATTTCCGCTGTCACGGCCTCTGATGAGAAGCGATAACGGCTTTGAAACGTGTCAGGCCAAGGACTTTGAAATAGGTTATGAAGCTGTCAGCATGTTCTAAATAAACAATGTTTCTTACCTGCTACGTTGTGCGGCCTCAAGCTTCTGGGCAAACTTTTGGATCATATTATGCGGCTGTCCGGGCCACAGAGGGATCGCACCACGCCAAGCCAAGCCAATGGAGTGTCCATGAGGGGGGGCAACATCCCCTCTTGTATGAGCGCAGCAGTTAACTTGATCGAATGCTGGCAAAATCGCATCCGGGCTCAATGGAGGACCATAACACTGAGTCCTAAAGAATGTGCAGCGGACGGGACCCACTGGAGGGTATGAATGGCCGTTATCGGAACTACGAATCCCAGCATGCATCATAAAATCAAGTGCCATCGAGCAGGCACACCGGAAGCCAATAAACTAATTAAACACGCAGGAGACTCGTGGTTCAGCCGTCAATTACTTTCCGCTGTCACGGCCTCTGATGAGAAGCAATAACGGCTTGAAACGCGTCAGGCCAAGGACTTTGAAATAGGCTGTGAAGCTGTCAGCATGTTCTAAATAAAGAATGTTTCTTACCTGCTACATTGTGCGGCCTCAAGCTTCTGGGCAAACTTTTGGTATGTATGTATGTATGTAATGAATGTAATGTATGTATGTATGTATGTATGTATGTATGTATGTATGTATGTATGTATGTATGTATGTATGTATGTATGTATATATATATATATATATATATATATATATATATATATATATATATATATATATATATATATATAGATATAGATATAGATATATAGATATTCACTGAAAAAACCATAGGTTTCAAGCCTTATATAGTTAGGAATTAGCATTTAAAAAAACCTTTGAAATTCACTGAAAAAACCATAGGTTTCAGGAGTTACATAGTTAGGAATTCGCTTTTAAAAAACCTTTGAAATTCACTCAAAAAACTATAAGTTTTAGTGGTGTTATAGTTAGCTGGACATTTTACTCATACAAAACCATTGAAATTGCTCCTATATAGTTAGTTGTAATAACTATATTTCGCACACCCGCAATCCACTGCTGATGATGTCACATATTAGATCATTCATGACATGGTCAGTGACATCCCTGATGACATCTCAAATGACATCACTGATGACTTCACTGATGACATCATCCAGTGAATGTGGTTTGCTTCGTTATTTAAATATGCATTATATATATAGCAATTTGCATTGAAGAATAAGTGGATATATATAAATAAATATTTGGATGGAGGATTTAGTAGCAGTGTAATTGACTGTTTACTTAACCAATTTATAATGTCTCATTAAATATAGTGGATAGTGACTAAACTGTGTGAATATCTGTATCACTTTGTCAGTTGTTGTGTAAACTGATTCTACAGTTGGTTACTAGCTATGTGAAAGTCTATATTAGTTATTGATTAGTTAACTGAGTATTTGTATAGGAGTGTGAAAGTGTGTGTGGTTCGGTGGGGGATGTGTGACTGTCCAAAGATGTGTGAATAGTTGATTCAGTAGATATATGAAGTTAAAACTACATGTTCTAACAGTTGTTTGGGTGAGTGAATCTCGTTATGGGTGTGGTGATGAGCAAATATATTTCTCAATGGTACATGTCCAACAAACTAGAAAAATAAAAGGCACTGTATGTGTCAGTTGTTGTATATAAATAAGTATACATAAGACACAATGATTGTGTGAGTGACTGTATGGATAACTGTATACTTGTAATAATGATTTTATAATTCACTAAGTATGACTTACTATCTAAATGAATAGAAGAAGTGGTGTTTGTATAAGTGTTTTGCTAAGTAAATATGTAAGTATGATCCATTGTTTGCATAAGTGAGTAGGATGACTTCATATGTGAAAAGGATGCGTGCTGTTGTTTAATGTCGATATAGATGTATAAGTATTTTTGATAGTGTTCTATTGTTCATTGACAGCATGTATGAGTGAATCCATAGATAAGTGATTAGATGTGTGTATACATCTATGAATCACTGAGTGGATTTTTAGATACTTGTATTGCTGTGACAATGGCTTTAAATATGATACTCTGTATTTTACAAAGAGTGATGAAAAATTGTAATAGTGTATGAAAAGGTGTATGTGATTGTCACGTGGATGATGTCATCAGTGATGTCATCAGTGATGTCATTTGAGATGTCATCAGTGATGTCACTGACCATGTCATGAATGATCTAATATGTGACATCATCAGCAGTGGATTGCGGGTCCGTGAAATATAGTTAGTACAACTAACTATATAGGAGCAATTTCAATGGTTTTGTACGAGTAAAATGTCCAGCTTACTATAACACCACTAAAACTTATAGTTTTTTGAGTGAATTTCAAAGGTTTTTTAAAAGCTAATTCCTAACTATATAACTCCTGAAACCTATGGTTTTTTCAGTGAATTTCAAAGGTTTTTTTAAATGCTAATTCCTAACTATATAAGGCCTGAAACCTATGGTTTTTTCAGTGAATTTCAAAGGTTTTTTAAATGCTAATTCCTAACTACATAAGGCCTGAAACCTATGGTTTTTTCAGTGAATTAGCAAGGTTTTTTAAATGCTAATTCCTAACTATATAAGGCCTGAAACCTATGGTTTTTTCAGTGAATTGCAAAGGTTTTTTAAATGCTAATTCCTAACTATGTAAGGCCTGAAACCTATGGTTTTTTCAGTGAATTTCAAAGGTTTTTTAAATGCTGATTCTATTAGCGGATAACGTTTAAATATATTAATATCCTAGTGGGACCACCTGAGCAGCCCTAAGGGGTCAGGGTGTTTCTACCATGCCCCCTTTTTGTGTTCTACACGTTTGTTTTTCTGCTTTCTTGTGCCTAATTCCTAACTATATAAGGCCTGAAACCTATGTTTTTTTCAGTGAATTTAGGTGTGCCATACTTTTGTCATAAGTAAGACTGTTAGCGCTCTAGTTGTTCTTTAGAACACTCTGGGACATTCTGCCATTGGGCTATAGTTGGGCTACATCTGGCTGATATTTGGGCTACATTTGTTTTTTGTTTGTTTCTGGTGGCCATCTTTGGGCTACATTTGGGCTCTAACATATATATAGCCCAATGTAGCCCAATATATATTTTTTCAAAGTTAATTTTCCTAACAACCACTGGAGCATATATCTTGAGACATAGCAAATATATATATATATATATATATATATATATATATATATATATATATATATATATATTAATATTTTTCCACATATGAAAATCTCCAGTCTGTTGGAAGAGTAAATTCGGTTTCAGATGTCTCCACCTCATGAAATGAGAGGCTGGAGACATGTAAATCTACACTGGATAATGATTAATAGCAAAAAAAGCGTAGGCGTACTCCTAGGAGTTGGCGTAGATTTACAAGTGAATAAATCTACACATATAAATTTAACTAGTGAATATGGCCCCAAATGAACATTCAGTCTTCTCTCCATCCAGTTTCTCCAATATGATTTGAGATAATAGGTTGAACTGCATTCAACTTCCCCAGGTGTCACTTGGGGGACATTCAGTTATTGTGCTGCTTTGTTTTATACATATTTTGTTCTTAGCTCCTTGCCCTATTGTGTTATACTTATGTAGTCCTGCGCTCTTTCTGCTGTCTGACCAAAGGTTTTGACATTTTTTTCTGTTCTGCGTATCCACACAATTTCTTACGTTTAATAAAGAGTTACTTTACTTCCACTTTAAAGTGCATCAACAAAGGACTACATGGCAGATATAGCATCTCTCGATTGTATGTTAAACATCTGGTACTTTATACTTCACCATACTACTAGTTACCTGTTTGCTAACTGCTCCTGGAAGGTTGTATGATCTGTTACCCCATCTGCATAGGATGGTGACCGAGCACGATTGCTCCAAGCAGGCACTGAACGAGAGATAACAGATATGCATTAGAACAAATTCATAAAAATGTATGCGTCTATTACCAAGCAATTCAGAAGAGTTTCTTCTGTTTGATGTGCACAATTAAAAAATATATTTTTTTATAACATAATTTTTACTGAGTTTTGTCGTTACATCTGTTACAACCAGTAATTTATACCATATAAATTTCACTATGGCGTTTCTGACAAATAAAAACAGTAACTAACCCCCCTCCCTCCCACTCTCCAGTCTCAGCGGTACATTATTATTTGCGCATAATAATCAACGTGACATTGTAAATATTGACACAATACATTCCAGCCGTTTTGCTCATCAGTTATATATATCATCTTACAACATCTCATAATGCATACGTCCCCTATATTGAAATCGACATCCTCCAGAATACATTCTTATATTTGTTGTGCCTGTAAATCTATAGCTATAAATTCTTCCAGCATCACATTCCAGTCCAGTGAAATGGGTTTCTTACACAGCCCCTGTCTTCTTCTCGTTTAAGCTCTGCGCTTTCTGCCTTACCCCATCTAACCATTTCGGCGTGCCATTCTAGTAGCGACGGTGATTTGGCCGTTTTCCATCTCATAGTATATTCTTTTAGCTAGTTAGCAAATTAGCAAACTTGCGCGCAGGGCTTCCCTTCTTTCCTTTTGAACACAATCCTAATAAGCAGTATTCCAGTACGTTGCTGCATTTTACTGGGGCAATTCTAACCACTATTTTGTGTATGGAGGACCAATATGGGATTAATCTCGGGCACATCCATATCATATGTAACAAAGCAGCATTGGAGAGTGGAATCTGGGCAGCCATCCGCCGTGTCTGGGAACATTAAATGTAATTTATGCTGGGTTAAGTAGCCCGATGTACAATCATAAACTGTATGAATTTAAATTTTGGATTTCTGGATTTGTTTCTTGGATTTTCCAGCAATGTCCCCCATTCTTTATCATTAAGTACCCGGCCGATGTCAGTGCTCCATTTGTCACGGTGTTCTGGAGCGATACTACAGTGTGTGATCTAATCCCGCGGTATAACCATTTTGTCAAATGGCACTATTACCCATCAGGTATTGCATACTAGGCAGTTCATGAGGCTCTCTTCCTTCTGGGGCCCAGACCGATCTTATATATCAAGTAATATTGGCATGGAGTAGGAATAATGTATTCAGTACTCCCTGCTCTCTCACAAATGCATCGTGGTTCATCAGGTTGGCATCAATAAAGAACATGCCTACCGCGTTCACACCTGCTTCCTCCCACACAGTTATATGGCGGCGAGTCACTGTCCCTGACGGCAATGGAACTCCCCGTATTGGGATATTAGGTGCGTAAGGGGCCTCTGTCTTTGTGCAGCGCACTGCTTAGTTCCAATATATAAATGCAGTTCTCAGCAGTGATGGCGCTGTATAGGAGAGTTTGATGTTTGGTAAGAGAAGTGTATGCAGCTGCCCTCATTCCCAGGCTGAGCAAATCATGGCAATCTCTTGCAAATTGTGGCCAGCTAACCAGTACGCCAACCACAGTAGTTGGCCGGCATAGCAATAAGGTTTCAGATCCGGTACTCCTAGACCCCCTTGTTTCGTATTTCATTGTAATTTAGTAAGTCCTATCCTTCTACGTCCCTTTCCCTAGATTCATTCTATGAGGAGGGAGTCTAAACATCTAAACACCTGTGCCGGGATAATGATAGGTAGGTTAGTGAAATAGTATAGTAGTCTAGGGAGTATCACCATTTTGGTAATGGCAACACGTCCCGGTATTGAGATTGGTAGTGAGGTCCAAAATCTTATTTGTGCTTTGAGTGCCGCAATAGCTCGGTTTAGATTTCCGTCCAGCATGTCCTCCGTCTTTCTGTATATCTGTATGCCTAGATATCTAAATGTGGTATTCGCTATTTGAAATGTCCAGCGCCCGAAGCGTATCTGGTTGTTGTGTGTCATGTCTGCAAAGAATTATGCATAGGACTTATTTTCGTTTATGGAGAGACCCGACACCTGTTGAAAGGTAGCAAACAGTGTGGGTATTAGCTCACAGTCCTCATTAAGGTTGTTCAGATATAATATTAGGTCGTCCGCATATGCCGAAACAATGTGAGTTTCATTTCCGATTTTTATCCCTTTATTACCTGTCATATTACGAAGCTTGATAAGTAAAGGTTCCAGGGCCAGAATAAATAGCAAAGGATATAGCGGGTATCCCTGTCTAGTACTGCTTGCTATTCTATATTTTTGTGATATGTGGGCCCCCCCCCATGCAGGCACGTGCCGTTGGTTTCGTATATAACATCTGACATATTCCTCTGGAATACCAAACCTCAGAAGTGTACGTATCATATATTACCACTGCAATAATACAAGTGCTTGACGCAGGTCAAGGGATATGCAGCCCTGCAAGTTATCCATTGATGATGCATGGGACTTCACCTGATGGAGTCTCCTAATATTGAGGGCCGTACATCTACCTGGCACAAACCCGATCGATATGAATCAACCGAGGGATAAACTGTAAGATCCTAGTTGCAAATAACTTGCTCAGTACTTTATAATCTGCATTGAGAAGTGAGAGGGGGCGGTAGCCTGCCATGTCTTTACTTTCTCTACCTGGCTTCGGGAGCGAGACCACTGTCGCTTGTAGCGTAGTAAGGGGGAGTGAACCAGTGTCTAATGAGGCCTGATATAGTCTCTGTATGTGAGGGACTAATAATTCATTGTATGTGGCGTAAAACTCTATGGGCAAGCCATCACTACCTGGCGCTTTATTACGCTGAAATGCCTTAATCGCCGCTCGTATTTCCAAGCTAGTTATAGGTCCCTGTAAATCTATTGTGCGGTCTCCCAGCAGCGGTGGAATTTGCAACTCCTAAAAGAAGGATTCATAATCCCGGTCATCCAACTCTTCCGGTTGCGCATATAGTGTTTCATAATATGTTTAAAGGCCAGATTGATTTCAAATTGGGTACGCGCTATAGTCCCTTCTGAAGTGTTAATTTGAAGAATAGAACTTATAATTCTAGCAAGTAGATGGCCTGCCCTATCTGCGTGGGCATGCTGTTTCTGCATATATTATCGATAATCCCATACACGGAGTTCCTCTAGTAATTCAGCGTTTTATGCGCGCCTCTTGTAGTGCTTCCCTACGTGTATCATTTGATGCTGCTTTCTGCTCTAACGTACCCAATTTATGTTCATTTTCGGTAAGTTTTTCAATTAATTCTTTACGCGTCCCCACTCGTGTGCTAATTGCTACCCCACGTATCACAGTTTTGAATGTGTCCCATTCAATTTGAAGTGTGCTAGCTGTGTCTACGTTATCTGTAAAATAATTAACTATAGCTGAGGAGAGGGTACTGCGAAATATCTGGTCTTCCAGTAATGCGGGGTGCAACTTCTAAGTAGGGATTGGTGTGGGGATTTTTCCCCATGATAGTGTAATTTCTAGGGGTTTATGGTCAGAGTAGGTTTTGCCTAGATATGTGGTAT
The DNA here is from genome assembly GCF_964261635.1 of Lissotriton helveticus. Classification (NCBI taxonomy): domain Eukaryota; kingdom Metazoa; phylum Chordata; class Amphibia; order Caudata; family Salamandridae; genus Lissotriton; species Lissotriton helveticus. Next base: position 812,115,471 of record NC_136061.1, on the reverse strand, counting down.
TTTGGATATTGGCCAGTAGGTTCGATGATCAGTACATTCTATCTATGCGAGTATGCAGTCCATGTGGTGGGGAAAAGAAAGAATATTCTTTTTCAGTAGGGTGCATCTTACGCCATGCGTCTTCAATATGCAATCCCTCCGCCCAGCCCTTTAGGGCCTCTGCTTGTTTACTGCAACCCGTGCCCTGCAGTGGGGGGTGCAATCTATCTAATTCGATATCCGTCAATGTATTAAAATCCCCTCCCAATACCCCCAGGGGTATTCTTCCCATCCCACTAGCACATTATTAAGTATTACAAGAAATGTGTCTTGTTCTGTGTTTGGGGCATAGATACTTCCTATCACTATGTGTTCCCCATCCAATAGGCCGTGTAACAGTACATATCTGCCGTTAGAGTCTATCCTTTGCTCTAACCATGTAAAGGGGGTCCCATTTCTAATCGGTATCGCTGTCCCACGCGTGAATGCTGAATAGGATGTATAAAACAATTGGCCCCTCCACTTATTTTGAAGTTTAAGGGCTTACGCTTGTATTAAATGGGATTCTTGGAGGAACACTACATGGGCCTTCCTACGATTTAGTTGTGCCAAAATTCTGTGCCGTATATGTATTGAGCCCAGCCTCCTAACATTCCAGGCTATGTACGTATATTTATTAGGCTGTGTTATTTACTTCTTTGTATAGTAATGTATCATGTCCCTGAGTCTCTGCATGTTGATTCTGGAATACATTAGGTGTCCCTGAGCCTGTGTAACCCATTAAACTTCCTAATGGAGTAGTTTCTTACATGTAACTCCAGTTCCGGAAGGACCTGCCCCCCATTCATGCCTTTTTTACCTTTGGAATTTTTAGTAGACCCGAGCCCGAGGATCTCAAGGTTCGGGCTGGCTCGTAGGGAGTAATAAGGTCTGTAGTGGTTTCGGTGCCTTGCCGCCTACAATACGATGACACAAGCACAGAGCTTTAAACTCAATTCTGCTCCTCACCGGAAGCCAATGAAGTGCCTGCAGCGCTGCATTTGAGGCAGATCTTCTAGGCAGCCGCAAAACCAGGCGAGCCGCGGCGTTTTGTAACACCTGTAGGCGGTCGAGGCTCTTTCCCGTGGCGCCTAAGTAAAGAAGATTGTCATAGTACAAGCGTGCAGTGACAAGGGCATGCACCAGAGTCTTTCGTGCCTCCGTAGGGAGAAGCTCGAGAATCTTCCGCAGGCCTTTCAGGACGCCAAAGCATACCCCCACCACCCGACTAATCTGGGGCTCAAATGTTAGTTTAGCATCGAGCCAAACGCCCAGGTTCTTAGCTTCCTGACATGGAGTAGGGGCCGACCCCAGACAAGACGGCCACCATGCCGACGACCAAACCGACGGGCCCCCCCACCACCACGAGCACCTCAGTCTTGCTACCATTCAGCCTCAGACAGTTGGTCAACATCCAGGAAGCAAGCTCCTGCATGCAAGATCTGAACCTGTCAGCAGCAAGACCGGGCGCGCGCGATAGGGAGATGACCAGCTGCGTGTCGTCGGCGTAGGACACTTTGCGCAACCCATGGGCCTCAGCTATGGCTGCCACTGGGGAGACAAAAAGATTAAATAAAGTTGGGCTCAGAGACGAACCCTGAGGTACGCCCTGACCCAATTGAATTGCTCTAGAGTAACAATCCCCCAGCATGACTTGAAAGCCCCCGTCTACCAGGAAGGACTGGATCCATTTCAGTGCGGCACCTGAAATCCCACCTTCATTCAGACACTGCAGCAAGGTGACATGTGCTACAGTGTCGAATGCCGCACTTCGATCCAGAAGGATCAAAGCAATAGTTTGGCCCTCATCCACCCGCTGTCTGATGGTCTCGACTGCCATAAGCAGGGCCAACTCAGTAGAGTGGCGGGGTCGGAATCCAAACTGAGTAGCGTGAAGGAGGTCAGCTTCCTCCACATATTCCATCAGCTGGATATTCACGACCTTCTCCGCCACTTTAGCCATATAGGGTAGAAGTGAAATAGGGCGGAGGTTCTCCAACTTCTCAAAGTTGATGTTAGGCTTTTTTTGAAGAGGGAGAACTACCGCCTGTTTCCACCCTATGGGTACCGTGTGAGTCCCAAAGGATACCTCCAACAGATGTCTAATGTATGGCTCAAGGGTCGTCAAGCTTTCAGCAAGTCGCTTGGGCGAGGCGGGATCCCTAGGGGAGCCCGACTTTATTGATCTGCAGATCTGTATAAGTGCCTCTGGGGAGGGGGTAGTGAAGTTCTCCAGTCCATGTCGCCCCCTGATTGCCCCTGCATATTCTACAAACTCGGACCCTGTTATAATTTGTCCCGGAAAAGAGGAATACATTTTTGCCACTTTTTCTGCGAAGAATTCCACAATACGGTTACATGAGTCCACAGAACAGTCCACCGGCGCAGCGGAGGACTTGACAGTGGAAATGGATTTATAGATTTTGAACAATTCCTTCGCGGAGTTCTCCGCCTCCCTAATCCTCTTAGCAAAGTAGGCTGCCTTTGCCTTTCTAATCAGCCCATGGTAGGCCCGCCTCTTCGCTAAGTACTCCTGTTTAGCCTGGTTAGAGAAGGTCACCCTCCACTGCCTCTCATAGCGCTTACATGCCGCTTTCGCTAGCCGCAGCTCATCATTAAACCAAGGGGCCGTTCTCTGTGTGCGGCATCCTGCATTGGTCAAACAGAGTGCGGCGGTACAGTCCAAAGCCTCTGTAATGCGCTTGTCCAGATTGCTACTAGCTGTTTCCATATCCACCCCGCGCGGCTGCCCTCCTTTAGTGAGTGCTTCATCGAACCTAGCCTGAGATAATTTCGCCCATTTCCAGCTAGGATAATTACGGAGTGCCTGTTCCGGTGTTCTTGCATCAGGAATCTGCACCACAAAAGACACGAAGAAAGTGGTCTGACCAGGGAACCGGGATGGTGGATTTAATCTCCACTTCCCCCCAGTTAGCAAATATCGGGTCCAACAAATGGCCCTGCAGATGGGTGGGGGTTTTTACTCTCTGGTCTAGCTGTAGTGCCTGCAGTTCCTGACAGAAACCTGCCGCCCCTCTGTCCAGGGGGTCTTCCATATGCATGTTCAGATCCCCTAACACGAGGAACTTGTCTCTGCGTAAAGCGGCTTCAGCAATTCCTTCTACCAAGCTATCTGTGAACCTGGTGTGGGGACCCGGAGGTCTATAAATCAGGAAGCCCTTCACTGTATTGCCCGCGTTCACCCTAATAGTGAAGGCACCTGCCTCACTCTCCGCAACCATCATTTGCTCCATTTGACAGCACAAATGCTGCTTGAAAACAATGGCTATGCCTCCACCTCTACCAATAGGCCTGTCTCGCCTCACCATCTGATACCCTTCCGGCAAGGCCTCGATAACATCCGGATCTGAATGCGCGTCTAGCCATGTTTCCGTAAGGAACATAAGATCAAATTGTTTTTCTGTAAGTAGATCATAGATGTCCAATCTATGTTTGCGCAGAGACCTAACATTGAGTAGCCCACAAACCAAGCTGGTATACTCCTGCTCTCCCTTACCTCCCGTGTTACACACAAATTGACAGTGCTTACAGCCTGTGTCCTCCTCCACTCTCATGCTATGAAGACATGAGTTAGGGGTGTTTCTGCAGAGACACAGGAGTTGATCTCTACTCCACTGCGTTCTAGCCATAATCCGACAAGGGGTTGGGGCCCTGGCCCGCGCCCGGCCGCGGATGGGCGCAGACGGGCTCGCATTTGGCGACCCTTCGGCGTGCCACCGGCGCGCCCGCTGCGCTCGTCCGCTGCGCTGCCGAGTAGGCATCCGCCTTTTTACCCCCCCCAGCGTCTAGGAAGACAAACGCTGACCGTCCTCCCCCGCGCACCGGAAGTGGCTGGCTCGGACCTTCCACGCCCTCTGCACAAAAGGTGCTTGTCACCGGCGTCAGAACGGGGCGGGAAGGAAACAAACGAACCCATCCCCCCTGCGCGATGTTGCTGCCTTCAGGTAGGAGACCTCAGCAGCCCAACTGCGTCACCAGTGAATGAATTAAAAATACTTGCGGGGTAGCTACCAGAAGACCACGGCAGTCCAGCAGTGCAGTACAGTGCAGCAAGTGATTAAAACAATGCACTGCGGGAGCCTAATCGCTCTCCTCCCTATGCCCCCTCACAGTTAAAAACCAATATAAAATTACACCACAGGTCGCGTTAGCGCTAGTGCCGTTAAAGCAGCCGGGACACTGCCCACTCAATCCACCTAGATATGGACTGTTTGGAGGTGGCAAGGCCAGTCCTGACTGAACCATAATTCACAAACAACTGATCTAACCTACTAATGTCCTTGGTCTTATCTAAGTAGAATTTCAACATCCGCCTCACATCAAGTGAATGAAGGGACGTCTCCGCAGGAGAGGAGGGATGTTGGAAAAAACGTAGGTAACAGATTGTCTGGTTGACATGGAAATCAGATATCACCATAGGGAGAAATTTAGGGTGAGTCCTCATGACAACCTCGGAAGCATGAAATACAGTATAGGGCTCTTGACAACACAGAGCCTAAATGTCACTCACCCTGCGAGACGATGTTATAGCCACAAGGAAAGCCTTCTTCCAGGACAAATGCTGTAGAGAAGCCTTATGAATTGGCTCAAAAGGCTCCTTCATCAACCTGGACAGTACCACATTCAGCTCCCACGAAGGCGAAGGACGCCTAACGGGGGAGGAAGCACCTTCAAACCTTCCAAAAAGTCTTTAATTACAGGTATCTGGAAAAAGGATGTTTGTGAAGGGCATTTCCTATACGCAGTTAATGCTGTGAGGTGAACCTTGATAGAATGGAAATTAAGGCCAGATTGAGCTAAATGCCAAAGGTATGGAAGGATGACATCTTCCTTGCAGGAGGTAGGGTCAGCATTCTTGGACGTGCACCAAATGCAGAACCTTTTCCACTTGTAGGCATAGGAGGTCCTGGTGGATGGTTTCTTAGCCTCCTTCAGTATTTCCATGCAGTTGTCAGGCAAGTTCAAGTGTCCATACTGTACTATCTCAGGAGCCATGCCGCCAACTCAACGATGAGAGGTTGGGGTGCATCATCTGCCCCCCGAACTTCGTTAGAAGGTCCGGCCGACATGGAAGCCGCAGGTGGGGTTGGAGAGACCGGTGGAGCAGGTCTGTGAACCACCACTGTCGGGGCCACTCCGGAGCAATAAGGATCATTCACGCTCTGGATTGAGGCAGCTTGATGAGCACTGCCGGAATCAGGGGAATGGGCAGAAAAGCGTACAGAAAGCTGTTCGACCAGCTGATCTATAGCGCATTCCCCAGAGTCCCCGGTTGGTAAAACCTGGAGGCAAAGTCTCGGCATTTGCTGTTTTCGGCGGTGGCGAAAAGATCTATTTCTGGAGTGCCCCATCTTTCGAAGATGTTTCCTATCACCTCATCGTTTAGAACCCACTCTTGGTTTTCCTGAACGAGCCTGCCGAGTGCGTCCGCCTGAGCATTCTGCACACCTGGTAGATGGGTAGCCGTTATTGTCAGTCCTCTGGCTATCAGCCAGTGCCAAATCGCTTGCGCTTCCTGAGACAGGGTGCGCGATCTTGAGCCCCCCTGATTGTTGAGGTAATACATTGTGGTCGTATTGTCCGTCTGTACAAGCAGGGAGCTGCTCCGGAAGGACGGATGAAAGGCTTTCAGCGCCAAATGAACAGCCCTGTGTTCCAGAAAATTGATATGATACCTGGACTCCGCCTGGGACCACGTCCCCTGAAATTGTAGATGGTCCGAATAAGCTCCCCAGCCCTGGAGAGAAGCATCCGCCACGTTGGTCAGTATTGGAATGTCCTTGTGGAATGGAACCCCCTTGAGGAGATTCTCTGCTGAACACCACCACTTCAGGGACTGCTGAGCGTGCTGCAACAGTCTGATCCTGTCCTCCCAGCTTCCCCGTTTCTGGTCCCATTGATCCTCCAGACATTCCAGCAGCGGTCTCATGTGGAGGTGGGCATGTGGTGTGAGGAATATGCAAGAACCCACCAACCTCAGGAGAGACAACACTGTCCTCACCGTCGTTGATGGAACGGACATGAGAGTCTGAGCCTTCCGAAGGATCGATAAGCGTCGCTCCTCCAAAGGACACACGCTTGCTCTGAGAGTATCGATGGAGGCTCCCAAGTACTGCAGACATTCAACAGGAGTCGGAACGGACTTGAACATGTTGATGTGCAGACCCAGTTGGTTCAACAGAAAAGCCGTCCTGTTGAAATGCAATTGCGCTTCTTGGAAGGTGGAGGTTTTGATCAACCAGTCGTCCAGGTACGGGTAGGCAAACACCTTGTTCTTTCTTTCTCATTGCCATGCATTTCGAAAAAGTCCTGGGTGCAGACTTCAGACCAAACGGAAGTACGGTGTACTGATAGTGGTTGGTGTCGACTAGGAAGAGCAGGAACTTCCGATGTTTACGTGCAATGGGCACATGGAAGAACGCATCCTGCAGATCAATTGCGCAAAGCCAGTCTCCTCGATGCAGCTGAGGATAAATCTGGTGCAAGGACAGCATGCAAAACTTCTCCCTGTGAATCCATTTGTTTGCTTGTCGCAAATCCAGAATGGGCCTGAACTTGTTTTTGTCCTTTTTGCGCACAAGAAAGAACCTTGAGTATAGACCCATTCCCCTTTGAGACAGAGGGACGCCTTCTATTGCCCTTTTTCTTAACAGGGTATCGGCCTCTGCTTGGAGTTCGCGCAGCAGGTATTGTGAGCGAACCGGTGGAATAGCTGGAGGAGGGCTGATGAAACGAAGACTGTATCCATTGCAAACAATATTCAGCACCCACTTGTCCAGAGTCATTTTTCTCCACTCTGCCAAGTAATTCTGTATGCTTCCCCCCACCAGTGGGTAACAGAAGAAGGGGAAGTAATCCCTCAGGGCTTCGACCCAGCCGGGCCCTTATTCCCCGAAGTGGCCTGCTACTTCCCTCTGCCTCTCTGACGCTTCTGGAAGGGCTGCCTCTGATATGAATGTTGTTGCCGCTGCTGTTGCCCAGCTTGGTGTCCCTGCCCACGCTGGAATCGTTGGGAGGAGTATCGCCTCTGGTTGGGACTGAATGACTCCCACTGTTCCTTTGGCTTCTCCAAGCCCACAGCCTTCAGCGTTTCAACTTCCACCTTTATGCGGGCCATTTTCTCGTCCGCATGGGTCCCGAAGAGGGTGGAACCCAAAAAAGGGAAAGTTGGCAATCCGCTGTTGTGCCTCCGGTTTTAGGGAGGTAAGGCGCAACCAGGAATGGTGACTCAAATTCACCCTGTGGCAGTACCCAAGAGCAGCCAGGAGAGAGGTGTCTGCAGCCGCGCTGATGATTTGATTGGAAACCATCATGCTCTCATTCAAGATTTCTTGAAAATCTTCCCTTCTGTCCCCCGGGAGGAGTTCAATGAATTGTTTGAGTGACTCCCATAACGACCGGTCATAGCCACCCAAAAGTAGAACTTGGGGCTTTCATGGAAGCGGCCGCAGTACTGCAGACCTTCCTTCCCGCCGAATCCATTTGGCGGCTCTCCTTGTCCGGAGGGACCGTAGATGATGAAGTAGTAGAATGTTGCTTCTTGGCCGCTGTCACAATGACTGAATCCGGTGCAGGATCCGTTCTCAGAAAGGCACGATCCGAATCTGGGGTCTGTATTTCTTCTGAAGTCAAGATGGAGCAGACTTCACCGAGGCAGGCGTCAGGAACAGCTCCATGGCAGGTTCCTCCAACCCTGGCACCAACGGCAGTAACGGACGAGAGAGGTGCCTACGCTGCAGCGTTTCAAAGATGACCGGGGATGGATAGGGTAGGCACTGTCAGTGCTATCCCCAGCTTCGCTGCCCCCCTCAGCAGCACGTCCTGAAATGTAACAATGTCATCCACTGGTGAAACTCTCATAGGCGGAGAGTCCGACAATGTAGGTGAATACCTCCCGTCACTAGAAGAGTTTGTGTACCTTGTATGCCTGGACCGCGACCTCTCTCTACGACGACGATGTCGTGATCTGGTCTTAGATCTGTGCCCACTACAAGAGCGGTGTCTCCCCCGGGGTCTTGGACTCCTGGGCGCCTCCGGAACCACCGGCACAGGTGGTTGTGGCAGAGGCTGAGCCGGAATCAAAGGTCTCGGTAGTGGAGGGGGTGGAGGCGGAGGAGGAGGTGGAGGATGTGGAGGATTTGGAGGAAGAGGAGGAGGCGGAGGAGGTAGTTGAGGAAGAGGAGGCGTAGGTGTCCTAGGCCGTGAAGGTGAGTAGGTCCTGGAATAGTCACAGTCCGGAGAACTAATTACTCTCCTTTTCTTACGAGCAGGCCTCGAGGAGGGTGCTCTGGAGGTTGACTTCCCTGATGAAGAGCGCCGGCACGACCGGGTACTCTGTGATGTGGAAATGCTAACCACAGAGGATGAACTTACACTAGACACTGTTCTGGGCGTCGACTTTCTCTTCGACGTCGACTTTCGCCGCGACGTCGGCTCCTTCCTCGACGTCAATCATCTCCTTGACTTTGATCTTCTCCTCGACGTTGATCTTCTCCTTGACGTCGATCTTCACTTTGACGTCGATCTTCCCTTTGACGTCGATCTTCCCTTTGACGTCGATCTTCCCTTTGACGTCGAACATCTCCTTGACGTCGACCTTCATGTCGACGTTGACGGCGAACGGCTGTGCCGCCTCGACGGCGAGCGCTGATGCCTTCGGGACTCAGTACGGCGGCGATGGTGTGTCGACGTCGTCTGTGAAGTCCTCGACCTCGTCCAAGGTCTCGACGTCCTTCCCCTCGACGCCGAGCGTCGATGTTGTTTCGACACAGGACCCTGGGTTGACGGGGAGCATATTGTAGTCATACCTCTCGACGCCGACGTCATAGCCATCGACGTCGACCGGACCGGTGCCGTTTTTGGGCCTTGTCTTGACTGGAGAACCTCCCAGAGGCCACTGCACGGGCAGAGGAAGAGGAAAGAGTCCCTCCATGCTCAGAGGTCCCACCTGCATCCAGATGTCTTCTCTGTTCCAGGCCTTTAAGACGGATCTTCTCCATGTCATGCAGGGTCCTCCTGGAGAAAGATTGACAAATATCACAGGAATCAGGAACATGTGTTGATGGAAGACAGAGTATGCATACTCTGTGTGGGTCTGACTTGGCCTTCTTCCTACCACACACAGGGCACTTGTCGAATAAAACTGGCATTTCGACAAGAAAAAGGTGGTCTAGGAGCTTTAAAAAGCAGCAAATGGAAGAGAAAGGCCCCAGACGTCGAATGAAACACTAATTAGATCAAGAAAGCTCCAAAAATTGAAGTAATAACAATAAAGGTAGAGCTCAATGCTCCAGGGTCCTGCTAGCAGGAGCCGGAAAAAAGAACTGAAAGTAACTTGCCTGTGGCTGTGCATCATGGGAAACCAAGGTTCTCTGGAGGGTTCCATAAAGGCATGGTATCCCTTTTTCAGAGACATAATGGCAGCCTATGAGGTTTGTCTGTCCAACCCTTCCTCTCTATCATGCAAAGGATTTTTGTGAAGTGGAGTTTCTCTAGGTATGGTGAAACTCTGTAAAATGTGTAAAATGTAATGATATTATTTGTTAATGTCAGGCTGCATAAGCACATGGGCGGGACTATTCACAGATTATAACTATACACAGAGATCCCCTACTACAGATACTAGGTTCCCCTTTAAAACACTAGAGGACCAAACTGTGAAAATAGGGCTCAACAGGAACCCTGCATAAGCAATAATATAGAGCATTAATATATATGTTCAGCTAATGCCTCCGCTGTCAGTAAAGCGTCTCTTTGGCTTTCTGTAATCTGCTCTGGCGAGGGGTTCCCAGTGTTATTCGAACCATATTGCTTCTGTCGATCCATGTTTTGTCCCCTAACACGTTGTGGTTGGGGCTGCTGCCGCTGGCTTGCCTGGGACGAGTTATGTGATCCAGGTGGTGTTAGAGTGATTTCCATTCAGTCTGCTGCTTTTGTTTGGGTTATCGAAAAACACTGCTTGTTGACCATGAATTATCTTTAGCAGAGCCAGAAACAACAACTCATATTTCAATTTATGCATCCGGAGTTGCCTTTTAACGTCCTGAAATGTGGCCCTCGCTTTCTGAACCGCCATGCTAAAGTCCGGGTAAAGACAGATATTTTTGTTTTTAAATGTTATTGGACCATTCTCTCTAGCTGCACAAAGTATTGTATCTCTATCTTTGTAATTGAATATTCGTGCTATGATGGGCCTGGGTAGTGCACCTGCAAGGGGAGGACGGGGTGGGACTCTATGGGCCCCCTCACCACTGTAGTGTTCCGTTAAGCCCACAGTTGCCACCTGGGTTCGGAGCCAGCTTTCAATAAAGTTCTTAGTGGTAGACCCTTCGCTTTTTTCCGGTATTCCAAGAATGCGTATATTTTTATGGCGGGATCTTCATTCCGCGTTATCCACCCTGTCTTGCAATTCTTTCAGTTGGTGCTGTAGCTGTTCTAGCTGAGAGGTGTTCACTGTTTGCTGAGGTATCAGGTCGTCTAGGGCTATTCTATTAGATTTGACCTTATCTGATAACTGCGTGGTTCGCCTTCAGCAAGGTGAAACTGGTGGTTAGTGTACCTATTTGAGCTTCTATAGCTGTACGTGAGGCTCTAATTTCTGTTAAGATCAGGTCCAATTTATCATCCCGTCAACCAGGTTCTGTAGGCGGCACTCCCTCTACGTCTGGGCTTTGCTGTAGCGCACCCTGCGCAGTGTCGTTTGTCTCTTCAAGAGTTAGGGGGTCTGGTTGTTTAGTTTTGGGACGTCCCATTATGATGGTGGATATGGGTATAATATGGCTCTGCTATTCGCTGTTGCGTTACTCACTTTTCTCTGCTCTTGATCTGATCTGCGTAGCGATATCAGGCATCCCTACTAGTTGCCACAAACAGTCTGCATGGTATAGCAATCTGTGAGGGATCGGGACGTCTTCTCACTCTCCAATCCGTGGCAAGCCTGTATGTGCTCTCCCTTTATTTTTGCCAAAACTCCCCCTTTAAAATGTCGAATTATCACAGCTTATTGATGCTCAGTCCATAATCATACTCTATCAATATAGTCCAGACAGTGGCGTAACGAAACTGATGGGGGCCCCCCTGCAAAGTGCATGGAGGGGGCCCCCAACACTTCTGACCCAGTCAAGAGCTCTCATGCCCACCTGTGTACAGTGCCGGAGGGGCCCCCATGGAGCTCGGGAGGCCCACCAGTACCGCGGGGGCTGTTTTTACGCTACTAGTGTGCACCACGCTTGACAGTGACAGCGCTATTTCATTGAGGCACTGATATACCCGCTGCTCTGCAAGCAGGTGCGGCCTGCTACCTGACAGCTAAAGTTGTAAGGATCTCTGTGAAAAAGGAGTTTAATCATTCTAAACACACCACTTGTATATGCCTGTCTCTTTGATTACTGCTTAACCTTTTTGCCTTGTAGGGTAATGTAAACGCACATTCACAAAAGAGATTGTGGAATACGTAAAGCAGTACTCCAGTAGTACTAGTTCACATACTACAAAATGCAATTCACAAACCCAAGGCCAGAGATTTCGAACCCTGCTTATCCAGTCTTTTCTGTACATATGTCTGCGCCCGGTGGCTGAGATGATCACACACATACGTGTAGGATTTAGTAGTCAATGTGAGTGATACAAGAGTGAGTGGTGGGAAAATAGGGAATAATTTCTACAAAATTAGTGGGGTTTACAGAAATTTAAGAAGGGTTTAGGGAGGGAAGTGCTGATAGAGAACACACAGCCATATAAGAGTAAGCCATTCGCTAATTCACAAAATACACTTCAAATTCTACTACAGCCCCAATAGTGACAAAATAGGGTTAAATGTCTGTAATGTTCTCCAACCCAGACATGGTGTAAGTCAAGCACCACACGTGGCCTGCCTCTGGAACGGAAACACTTCCATTGAAAGCATTAGAGGTAGGCTATAACACTATCCCCCTATAAGGGCTAATTCTACATTTTATTATTTTGAATATAATATTAGTCATACATTTTGAATAAATTCAATTACATTTTAACTTAGTTAAAAAAAAGTCTAATAAACAAAATCAAATTAATTAAAACCATAACTTATAACCAAGTGTGTTACAAATTAAATTAAAATGCGTAGGTGATACTTTTAAAGTATTGTTCGAAAATAATATTTTAAAAATGAATTAATATATTTAAATTAATTTACAATTGAATACCAAGTTAATTTCAGGAGGCAGTGGCTTATATATTTCCCATTAAGTAGTCATAGGTTAATATTATTTGTTTAAATGTATGTTCTATTTTTGTTTTTCATTAATTTGATTTGCTTAAATTAAGATTAATAAACCTCCCTGTGTTTTGCTATAGGGAGATCTCAATCCAGATGGTGGAGTTTGCCACAAACAGGACAAAAGTTACTAACAGTAACTTTCATATATAAAGTCAGTCGTAGGAGTCTTCCCCCAGCCCTTATAAGCGGACGGAAACTGTTAAGTCTAAGTCTGCACCTGGGATAAATCTACACTTGGAAATGGTAAACATAAAAGGAGTAGAGATTTACACCCATGTGTAATTGTAGAGCTACACATGAGTGGATCTACACATATAAACGTATCTTTGTGAATTTGGCCTATAATTTCGAGGTGGAAAAGAAAAATGAAATACCACCACATTAAAGGGGTGCAGAATTTCTCTGTGGAGATATGGTTTTAAAAAGTACAATGCAGATTTTCATGATACATAATCATGGTAATTGTTCACCTGCGGTCAATCTCCATGAGTAAGTATGATGCAGCAGGTGCACTCATAATAATAACTTAATTTTAGGTCTCATCCAAGACAGCACACTCGCTATCTCTGTCTGACCTTTTGTCTTCTAATAGTGGGCTCAGAAACTGTTTATCGCTTACCATTTGTTGGCTTTATTGTCACTCTCATGTGCTTCTTTCTCTTGGTCAGCTGCCATAGGCTTTCTTCCTCTTTGTGTATTTTTCCCTCCCCTGAAGCATGATCGCGTTACTTGCAATGGTTCCCCGAATAAAGAAAGCCCGTATTGGGGGGCGTTCCTTTAGGCTCAGGGCGCCACAGCTTTGGAATGCCCTACCATTGGCCTTACGTCGTACCTCCAATCTGATGTCTTTCAGGAAGGGCCTAAAAACTTGGCTCTTTACCCTCTAATTCTTTTCCTCTGCTGTCTGTCGCTGCCTCCTTTTCTTCTGTCTCTGTGTTATGTTTTCTTGGTTATGAGTCGCCAAATTAAAAGCGCCGGGACACTACAATTGGAGTAGCCGTGCGCTATAGAAATCAAAATTAACATAACATAACATAACTTGTGTCCTTTAACCGCTCATTTTTTTAAGGTGCTACTTTTTTCCTTGTGTTTAAGCACTCTACATCGCCCTCCTGTACTATTCACCCCTGTGTTCCTCCAGCCAATCCTCTGCTGTACATCTGATTATCGCCAGCATCTTCCTGCCACCCTCTGTTGTCCGTCTGCTAGCCCTTCTACCCTTCTTTGTCTGTGTGCTTGCTCCCAGTCCTTCTCTACAGCCCACCATTTGTCCGTCTGCTTGTCCCACCCCTCCCGAACATCCTCTGTTGTACATGTTGATTGACCCCCATCCACTCTCTTGCAATTGTCTGTGTTGCCCCCCACATGCCTCTCTCCGCTGTCTACGCTGCTGTACAACATGGTTAAATAAACATTAACGTCAATACCTCTTGTAAGAGACACCTATTGGCTTTGCTATTGCTTGTTTTATATAGTGCTGCTTCTTAACACATTTCTGCCATTTGTAAGCACTGTAAATAAGAGGTTTTCTATCACTCAGTTTAACGGCACTCAATCTACTGACCTCCCAAAAAAATGAGGGCTGGGGTTACTACCTTCCGGCATAATTGAAATATACAGATTTCTTGCAATTCCATAACTACTCTATGGTGCTTCCGTTGTCGCAAAACATATTGTACAACCAAATGTCTGTACTTATTGTGTCATCGCAATGCAGAGTGTGAGTAGCTACACAATAATAATCCATGCAGAAGAGTAGACCACACAAATGTACAACAAGCATCTTCTCACACTAAAGACCAATCGGGAAAAGCTCAGCAATAGGATGCAAGGATGCTACATTAAGTCTATTGAAAAACTGCTGTACACAAACAAAGGCACATAGTCTTGAAAATACAATGGATCACATCCCAATTGGAAGTCCGAGACAGCCGCAGGAATCCATAGGTTTTTTCCATCTAAACCTACAAGTGAGATGCAGAGGTAACAATAATGAGTAGCTCACCTACAGGTTGTGGAGGCAGTTTGGGGAGTTACTGGAGAGGCTGTGTTCGGAAGGTCACTTTTCGCAGCTGCTTGACTATGATGTATTTTGCACTCTCCGTAAAAGGGCACAGCAGGGTTACGCAGGTGGCTGGATCTTGCTGCAGGTGGTGACCTCTGACTCCTGTGACCAGAGTCCTGCTGGCCACTACTGGTTCAAAAGCACTCATGTCCCAATGCCTGGTGCAGGGACGTTGTTGCTGCGTCATAGAAAGAAAGGGAAACCCAGAGAGAAAATGTCTCTCTTTAAAGGATATCCCTTACAGGTACAACGATCACTGTAAAGTACACATAAGTTCTTTATTTGATTGTCAACATAGCACGCTACGGCGCGCTCATGTTTTAGCACCCGCTCAGTGTTCCATCATTGTGCACGCACTCTTGAAGAGAATGTTTCTCTTCAAAAGTGCGTCCCCTCGAGTCAATCCTGTATACAGTTTATGTTTAGTAGTTTGTGTCAGTTATTCCCTGGACTTAACTTGAACAGGCTGCGCTCCTGTGTTCTGCTGTATATTACTTAAATAAAGTATTTCTTAATACTTTCACCGTCTGCTTCCTGTATCAATCGCTCCTCACATATTGGCGACAAGCATCTCGGCAACTCCGGCGATTTTACCAGCATTTCACCATTTTTGCGCATCCTTCTCAAATACCTTCATTTTTGTGTGCACCGCGCTAACCTCGATTTTGATCTGCTACTGCATTCCTGGAAACCTCGTCATCCTGTGGCACTGCGCTGAGCCGTGAGGCATTTCTTCTCTTTTCACAGTTTTGAGATACCAGCGTTTGATTTGACTAGCAGCCAACTACGCGTATGACATCGTCTTCAACGTCATTACGCTCACGCCCAGACAGCCAGGTTTATTCACTCGTCTCTATGACAACGCTATAACGAGTGATTTTAAAGTTGATTTTCTTCAACCAGTGACCCTCAAGTTGCTTTTAAACAGCGCGCACACCTAATTCAAAAGGTATTTGCTTCATATTTACAAAAGAAAAGACTTTCTGCATTTTTAAAAAAGTATTTGTTTTATATTTACAAGTTAAAAGACTTCCTGCATTTCGTTTTAACTACATGTTATATACTGTTATTACTATTTCACAAGAAATTTAAAAGCTTCCTGTTTTAATTACTTTATCATGGCCACTAGTCAACAAATTGTTTATTTGAACCAATTTTTACCCAATCCTGGTAAACCTAAAGAGTCATGGAAGTTATGGTTCATAAGTTTTGAAAATTACTTAGTGGCCATTGGAGCAGATGAATACTCTGCAAAAAGGAAGCTGGCCATTTTATATAGCCATTTGGGTACTGCAGGAAAAGAAATTTTCAACAATCTTCCATTGTCTGTACCTCCATCAGGAGATGGAGAAGGATGGAATGTTTTCACAGATGCAATTTCAAGATTGAATAAAAAATTTATTGATCAGCCAAGTGTTATGATGGAGCGTTTCAACTTCATGAAAAGGAAACAACATCAAGATGAGTCTGTGGAAGACTTCATCTCTGTTTTGAGAAATTTGGCTGCGGAATGCAATTTTGGAGCATATCTAGATACTGTTTTAAGAGACCAGTTTGTCTACAACTGCTATCACAAAAAAATTCAAGAAAGGATTTTAAGTTGTCGTGACCCCACGTTAAATGAAGTGTTGGATATGGCCAAAAGTGTAGAAAGGTCGATTGTTTCTTCCAGATGTATCACCGATGGAAATTCTCTTCAACATGAAAAGGATGTACAAATTAATGCTGTTCTTCAAAAAAACTCATCATTTAAACCTTTTCAAAAGAAATTTAATTCTTATTGCTTTAGATGTGGATCAAAAAGCCACCTTAGTAACAGCCCCACATGTCCTGCGTTGGGTAAAAAATGTACTTTTTGTAGCAAAATTGGCCACTTTAATATTGTTTGCAGAAACAGGAAAGGTGTTAGAATCAATAACCTTTCTTCTGTTGAAGACCCTAATGTAAATGTTTCCAACATTGAAATGTCTGTCTTGCAATCTCCATTTGATGATCTTCACATTAACTCTATTCAAAATGTTGATTCTAACCTGTCTATTCCTGAAAGGAAAATTCTCTCCATTGATTTAGTTGAGCTTGATCTAGACACTACACTTGTCAAAGACCCCACTTGCTGTGTAATTGTTGATGGTGTAGAATTAGACATGATGGCAGATTCAGGGGCACCTATTACCATCATCTCTAATACCTTATTTGATAAAATCTGGAGCAAGAATGTAACTTTATCTCCTCTTGACATCATTCCCAAAGCCTATAATAAGAAACGTATTGACATGTTAGGATATTTTATTTCAAGAATTGAATGTTTAGGTAGGTTTACTAATACAAAAGTATACATTGCCATTGATGGAAAACTTATTGTTGGATGGCAAGATTTAGCTAGAATGGGTTTGAAATTGGTTCCTGGTTCTGACACACCAGTCCAAATCAATGAAACCTCAATTTTTAATGTAGTTCATGAAGAAAACTTGGAGATTCAGAGTTTAATATCTGAATTTCCAGAGGTTTTCAAAGATTCCGTAGGCTACATCAAAGATTTTGAGCATCTTATCAGATTGAAACCCAATGCCATTCCTGTCTGTCATAAACTGAGGAATGTTCCTTTGAATGTAAGAGATGACCTTAAAAAAGTTCTAGACAATTTAGTTTCAGAAGGCATTATTGTTCCCACCAATTCTTCTTTATGGGTTAGTCCTATTGTTGTCGTTAAGAAAAAGGATTCCTCTATTCGTTTATGTGCGGATTTGCGCTCCCTTAATCAAAACATCATTGTGGATTGCCATCCCTTACCTAAAATTCAAGAATTGTTGACAGGTATTTCGGAATCAAAAATTTTCTCACTTTTAGACCTCAAGAGTGCTTACCATCAGATTCCTCTCTCGAGGTCCTCCTCTGAGTTAACAACCTTCATAACCCCTTTCGGGGCATTTAAATATCTCAGACTCCCTTTTGGTTTGGCTTCTGCCGCCAGTGTCTTCCAAAAATTCATGGACACAATTTTGCATGACATCCCTAATGTACAAGCCTATCAGGATGATGTCCTGATCCATTCAAAAAATAGATCAGAGCATCTTAAAGTGTTAAGGAAAGTTTTGTCTCGCTTTCAGGAAGTTGGCATAACTCTGGGTGTTAAGAAATGCATATTCATGGTAAAAGAACTTGACTACTTGGGCCATAGTATTTCTGCATATGGTATTAAACCAAAGATTTGTTTAACCAAAGCTATTTCCAATGTTGCTGTCCCTAAAGATAAGGATGCCCTAAGGTCATTTCTTGGACTTGCTGAGTACTATTCACGATTCATCCAAAATTATTCTCAGTTTGTCCAACCTCTCCGCACCTTACTCAAGAAAGATATCAAATTCATTTGGTCTGAAGAAGCTAACAAGGCTTTTGACACTGTTAAAAAGGTTATTGTTGAAGCACCTGCACTATCATCATTCAATCCAAGTTTAGAATGTACCATTGCTGTTGACGCAAGTCAAAAGGGTTTAGGTGCAGTGTTAACTCAAAGAGACTCTTGTAAGGAGAATACTATAGGTTTTGCGTCAAGAGCCTTAAATGTAGCTGAGTCTCACTATAGCACTATTGAAAGAGAAGCCCTTGCCTGTTCTTGGGCAATTGAAAAATTCAAAACATTTATATGGGGCTCTCACTTTATTCTCCTCAGTGATCACAAGCCCTTACTTCATCTTCTCAATGGTAATGGTACAGGCAAGGCTTCCTCTAGGTTAGTTCGTATTTTGTCTAGACTACATGAGTACAATTTCACCATTAGACACATTTCAGGTGGCAATAATTTGCGTGCTGATGCCCTTTCAAGACTTACTTTACTTGAAAATGATGTTGATGATGATTCCGTTGATGACGTAGAGTGTGTTGTAGCATCCATAGAAGAGTTGGTCCTTTCACCTTTTTGTATATCAGAGACTGAATGGAAGCATAGTTACTCTGAGGATTCAGTTCTTCTCAATGTTAAAAATCTAATTGTTTCTGGGTGGCCAAGAATTCGCTCTCTCCCTGCGTCCTTGAAAGTCTTTGCTCAAGTGTCTGGTGAACTTTCCATTGCTAATGATGTCATTTTTAGGGGTGATTTATGTGTTCCTCCTTTGGGTATTAGGAAAAAACTTTTTGACTTTGCTCATCAGGGACACCTTGGCGTTGGCAGCACCTCAAGGAAATTGAAGGAACACTTTTGGTGGCCTGGTCTAGATGGTGATGTTGCTAACTGGATTGGGTCTTGTTCTACTTGTCTGGTTTCGGACAAGCACTGGAAGACACCCCTTTTACCGTTGCATACAGTTCCTTTTCCTGCTGAAGCTTGGCAAAAGCTAGCTATTGACTTCTCTGGTCCTTGGGAGATTTTACCTAGTAATAAACGTTTTATTGTGTCACTAGTTGACTATCATTCTAAGTGGTGTGTTTTTGACTTCTTAGACTCTCCCACTTCTGTTGCTGCCATTGATTTTCTCAGTAAAGTTTTTCTCTCTGAGGGTCCCCCTAGAGAACTGGTCAGTGACAATGGCTCTCATTTTTGTTCATCCTCGTTTGAGTCATTCCTCAAGTCTTATGATATCAAACATCTTAAAGTGGCATTATACTCTCCTTCTTCCAACGGACTAGTCGAGAGAATGAATAGGTTTTTCAAGGAGGGAATACAGACCGCTGTGTCTTCTAGTCTAGATGTAGAAAAATTCCTTAGGGGCAAATTATGGTCTTATTTAGTTACCCCTCATAGTACAACTGGTGTTTCCCCTTTCAGACTCCTGAGGAAGAGAAATCCTAATGGGAACATTTGCCCTTCTTGGTTAAAAGATTTGAAAACTCAGGACAACTCTTGTTTAGCTTGTCTTGACAAAGAAATTGTCAAAGTAAATGTTGCTTCTAAGCAATTATCCCAAGAAAGAAATTTTAATTCAAAGTTTCTTTCTTCTGTTCAGCCCTTCCATGTTGGAGACTGGGTCATGATTAAGTTTAATAACAAGGTTAAAAAAGGCCTTTCGACCTTCTCCTTACCCACACAGGTCCTTAAAGTATCTAAGGGATCTCTCTTTCTTGATGGAAGGGGGTGGTGGAGTAAGCGTGTCATTGTCAGACTCACTCCTGAACAAGCAAGGAAAATTTCCACTACCAAATATGTAAATGAACCGTCCTCTTGTTCCTTTTTCCCTTTAGGTACCACCTCTGATGAAGACACACTTGCTAATAATTGTTCTTCTTCTTCTCGAATTTCACTTCCTAATTCAAACTTTGTTTCAGATTCTCAGATTGAAGAAACAACATGTGATGCTGCTGATGACCCTCATGTTGTTGCAACTTCTTCTTCTCTTGTTTCCTCTGACAGGTCTCACAGAAATTGTTCTCTCCCAACTCGTTTTAAAGATTATTTTCTTTCTTAAATATTGACTTTTTATTGTCATTTTGTTTTCTTTTATTTATGTAAATAGGGAGAAGATGTAAAGTACACATAAGTTCTTTATTTGATTGTCAACATAGCACGCTACGGCGCGCTCATGTTTTAGCACCCGCTCAGTGTTCCATCATTGTGCACGCACTCTTGAAGAGAATGTTTCTCTTCAAAAGTGCGTCCCCTCGAGTCAATCCTGTATACAGTTTATGTTTAGTAGTTTGTGTCAGTTATTCCCTGGACTTAACTTGAACAGGCTGCGCTCCTGTGTTCTGCTGTATATTACTTAAATAAAGTATTTCTTAATACTTTCACCGTCTGCTTCCTGTATCAATCGCTCCTCACAATCACCTATTCGGCCTCATGCTGTAACTTTTCCAGCAGTGAAAACATGCGCACATCTATTGTACACCAGTGCGTATACTCAAACCTGACACTACAGAAAAACAAGCATTTGCAATGCAATAGGTCTCGCATTTGCGACATTTTTAAGCTATTGGTATTGTAATGACAATGCCTTTTTATTTATGTTTTCAAAAACGAAACATAGATAAAAGGTTTGTCATTTACAATGCCAGTAGCTCAAAGTCTCGCAAATGCGAGACGTATTGCATTACAAATGCTGGTTTGCATAGCCTTGAACAGAAGTGTGTGGATTAGCTAGCTAGGTAGTTTGAGCTGTCTACATAGCCTTAGCAATTGCAGGACCTCCACCTTTTGCCCCTGTCCCCATCCTCCCGACTCCGTCTCTCTAGTGGGAGCAGACAGCTACCTACTCCTGGGCATGGCTGGTAGTACGAATAAATTATGTCAAACTTCAGAGGCGTCTGAAAGGAGAGCATATCCATAAATGTTGCCAGCCAACGAGGGGGGGGGGGGCTGGCGGGAGGGGGCTCCCTGTCCGTGCATATCTTTGTGTTGTACAGTTTTAAACCAGCTCTAATCTTACCTCATGCCCTCCCCACCCCTTTTCCTTTTCTCTCACACCCCCTCAGAGGCATAGCCCATCACCTTAGAGGCCCCTGCAACCCCAGGAGCGGGTCTCGAGAGAACCCGATACCCCCCCCCCCCCGGCCCCTCCTCCCCCTTTTACCCCGAGAGTCCCTACCTATCAGACACCTGGTGTTCCATTGTGGGTGGCGGGACGGCATGCACGCCCAGGTTTCCAGCATTTCTAGTAATTCAAACTCGAGAGGGAAAGTAGAAAGGAGTACAGGCTGCAGATGAAGAGGGGGATACAGGCTGCGGAGAAAGGGTCGAGAGGGGTGCAGGGTGCAAAAAAGAGGGTGCGGGTGGCACAGGAAGGGTACAACGGGGGTACAACCTGCAGAAACAGGAGTGGAGAGACAGAGTGGTGCAGGCTGCTGAAAAGGTGGCGAGGAACAGTCAGCAGAGAAAGAAGGCACAGGCTGCAAACAGGGGTGAAGTGGGGCGCAGGACCCAGAAAGGGAAGAGAAGTGGGCAGGCTGCAGCGGAGGCGTGTGGGACAGGTCACAGTAAAAATTGTAAATACGGGGTGCGGGTGAACTTAAAAGATTTAAGAAGGGTGCAGACAAGGAGGGAAGGAAAGGGCGCTTAAAACCACGAAGAGAGGACAGGAGAGAGGATCGGAGCGAGAGAAAAGGGGCAGCAAAAAGGGGAGGGGGGAAGTACATGAAGCACTAGAGAAGAGAGTAGACAAGAGACGCTGGGATGGGTTTACCATTACCAACAAACAGGGCGGTGGAGACTGAGGGAGGAAGAATGATGTGGTAAAAAGGAGATGAAAAGATAAAAACATATGGATTGGGAATTGGCGAGATATGAGGAGCGCTAAGTGGGAAAGGCAGAAGAGGCAAGGCCACTGCTGAGTGTCAGGGTGCTTTTTACGAGTGAGCTGAGTTTTCTCATATAGCGCTCCCTGCGACTTGCGGCACTAGGTAGAGGTGGGCCTCTCTGCAGCCCAAATGTTTGCATACGGGGATCCTCCGAGCTCAGTTTTGTCCTCGCGTCCTCCAGCCATGACCTCCCGGCCCCACTCAAGGCGCTACAGGCACGTTCAATGGGCATCGGGGAGATGTAGAAACATGGGACACTGACGCATGTTGGCATGACGGGCACAGAGACACACTCATGTGACCCTGTTATGCACCAGTGTTCGGACAGCCTGTACTCTTGTCTGACCCTGTTGTGCACTAGGTATCAACACATGGTGTGCTCTTGTGCAAGGATTTAAGTGTACCACGTCTCAGGCATACTTGTGAAAAACGACTTTGAGACGGTTCCACTCCAGGCTCCATTTCCACATGCTCCACTTTACTGGCAAAAAACTGATCGACTTCTGAACAGCACTGTAACAAGCGCCCGCCATTGCCTCGATAAGACTCACTCACGGTGACTCACCTGAGGCCTGGCCTGCCACCTCCAGCTTCTCAAGTCCGACACGCGCACTTTTAATTGCGCTCCACAATGCGCATGACAATGGACCAGCCCCGACCCCACCCTGAAAAGTGCGCAGACGCAGAGAGTGGAGGAAACAACTGCGCGCCACGCACCTACCACCATTTCCTCTTTAATTAATGAAGGGCATAAGACTGAGGCCCCGCCGGGGCCAGCTCTTGCGCAGTTGAACCTGCGCATGGGCACCATTTAATAAATGAAGAGCCGCCTCTGAGGCCCGGCCGTGCATGCATAGCATTTAATTTTTTAAGAGGCCGATCGTGCAGAGCAAAGGGGCCCCCTGGAGCGCGAGGCCCCCCCGCAATGCAATGCGGGGGCTGCGGGGGCCTGTGTTACGCCCCTGAGTCCAGATCAGCTGTATATTTCCAATTTGATG
Organism: Lissotriton helveticus; assembly: GCF_964261635.1. Classification (NCBI taxonomy): domain Eukaryota; kingdom Metazoa; phylum Chordata; class Amphibia; order Caudata; family Salamandridae; genus Lissotriton; species Lissotriton helveticus. Next base: position 812,092,889 of record NC_136061.1, on the reverse strand, counting down.
CAGTTGGTCAGCCGTATGCCTCCTTCATGTGACCGATCCGGAGAGATGTGCAAATTGCTCATCTATGCTTGCCCTTTATTTGCATAGAAAGACGTAACATATGAGCATGCCCTGGTTTATCAGCTCCGACCTACTTTGGTTGTCCCCTTAGGTACCCGCCGTCCGCTTGGTTTGGAGTGGAGCTAAGTGCCGCTTTAAAATGGCGCTTCGCAGTTAGTCATCTCTTGCGCTGTTTTTCTGTCCTCCGGTGTCACTGCCTATCATTGTGCAGAGCAAAGCGTCTAGCCAGCAACCGGCGCAGTGCTCTATCTGTCTGTTACCTCACAATAAAGTCGTCACGGTGCTCATCTGTGGCGCAGTATCCAAGTCCTGTCTCAGTGTCCCCTCTGCAGTGCGCTGAATCGCCTGGATTCTCTCAGGGCTCCCGGTAACACGATAGCTGCGGAGTATGTCTGGGCACGCGTCTGTATGTGGCCTCAGTGTTCTTTACCATACGGCACTCCTCTCACGTCTAACGAACGGTCTGATCCGCATTTTGTTGGGCCCTCGGTGTGCATACTTTGGAACCGACTCACACCGTTACACGGCGTCTACGATTGTCCAGGCTCCGGCATTAGTCACTCTCGGGCACACCGGAGCCTGCGTTCCTTCTGCGTCGCTTAGTATTCGTGTCCGGTAGGACTCAGGCGAAGTCGGCTGTTCTCTCCTCTGCCAGTCTCTGGGCCACCGTGGGGCGTGCCGTGAGGTTTGGCTCGATGTCAGTAGCCGATTCAGATTTCGATGGGGTCGCTGTATGCCTGCATGTATCTGCCGAGTAGCGCGCTACTGAGAAAGCACGGATGGTCATTGTCCTGCCAGATTATTGCCATAGTGTCAGGGTTTCACTCGGAGCTCCTCTAGTCCGCGTCCACCATGATTGGTGGTTGGCCACGCCCCCTTGATGGGCACAACATAAGAGGGCAGTGTTGCATAGATATGTATTGTGAGTATCTTATTTATAGTCATAAGCTTGTTTGAAGGTTTTAGGAATTTTCACAGCCAGTAACTTATTGACATAAGCAACCTGTCAGTGAGATGCCAGGTGTGAATTCACTACCCATTGTCTCAGATTTGTGGACTTTTACTCTCTTTTACCTATTTGTATATCTTTTCTCCCTACAAATGTGAAGTACTTCACAGGTTTCTACTCTTCCCTTGTAGAACAATAGCTCACAAGCAGGCTTGAAATATCGGAGCAGCCACCAACCGCAAAAAAAGATGCTTTGGATTTCATTGTTCAACACTCCATCCATCATCCCTTTGGTTTTGCTTTGTTCGCCCTAAGTTGGCATGGTATGCCCAGACTTGGGTCCCTTGCTCACTTTGCCACTGGATTCATGATAGCCTGGCTGATGACGGCTGATTAGCCAGAAACTGGTCCCAGGATGCTTGTTTCCAGTCCAGATAAGACATGGCTTGGCAGTTTGGGCTGGACTGTTCCCATGAGGCACAGGGTCAGACTGATTTGCATATGGCCAGGTCTGAACTGGGGTGGCGGAGTGAGCTAAAGAATGATGATGGATTACACCCAGATCAGTTGACTGGGGGTGAGTGCTTGCAATGTTCAACACTCGGTCCATCATCCCATTTGGTTTTACCTTGGATTTCATGGCGTGCCCCCTTGCAGGCTTATTTTTAAACAATGGGAATTAGGGAGTATGTGGCTGGCCCTTTCTAAGTCCTACTAGAGTGCTTGTGCAAGGTAAGTACTAGTGTTTCAGAGGTAGAGAAGGGAGAATGCCTGGGGAATCTGGCAGAATTGAAGCTGGTATAAGGACTGGCATAAAGCCCACATATCTTATTTGAATATCTCGGCCATCAAGGAGGAATTCCAATAGCAAGCCAAAATACTCTGCTAATCTTTCACAACTTAAATATGTCTTAATTCTATATACTAACTAGGAGTTATCTGTGTCTGGTGGTTAGAGGTTTTGGGATATAATTTTGCTTAATGATGTTGTTTCAGGACAGTCGGGTAGTCAAGGACTTTATAATAATTTTGAAGAACTACAGTTACATCCAAGTAATTTTAAATTCTTCATGGCATGGTCTAAATAAATCTCCAATAATGGAAGCTCTGGATGGCACAGGGATCTGGAAAAATTCATTTTCTCTTCTCCAAAACACAAGCCCATCTTGAAATTTACAAAATATAAAGTTGCACCATCATATTTTGGAGGAAGCGCTGCAAAATCTGAATGCATCCATATGATTGAAGTATCATTTTTAGAAGGTGAGAATGTACCTTATCAAATATCTGTAAAATAGGCCAGATCCCAAAATAAGAGGTCATCCTTAATTAAGAAATCCTTCGCCATGGTAGAGTCCCACTTTTGAGCTCCCATTTACGATAGGGAAGAATGCTCACAGAACCACTCGAAGCAAACAGATAAACCGGAACTAATGTTGATACTATTTCCACCCCACATCCAGTAAGAGAATTAAACTATAATTTCTCATCAGCATAACTGTGAATATCTGCATACGGTACATGTAAATAGTAGGGTCCTGATTCACAAGTGCAAAACCACTTTTTGCAGTCGCAAAATGTAATACTCGTGAGATGTGAATGCTTAAGGTCAACATGGAGTGGTGAAGACTGACTGGGAATAAGCATTTCAAAGGTATAATACTCTTGAGTTTGTGCACACCCAGAAATGAATACATCCTAATTTGGAAAAAGATATTAATTTACTCCTCACAAGAGCAGGACTAAAGCCCTTTTCTAAGTGTCAAGAAGACTGGAACCCTCCAAAAAAGGTGGAGGTGAAGAGGAAAGGAGTTTTTCATGGATAAAGCAGTTTCCCATTGGAAAGGTTTTTTCTAAAACTTAGCTAGTACATTTGCACTTGCTCAGCAAATGTAATCATGAGGACCAGAGAATGGAACTCAAAAACGTTTTCCTGGGGCACACCTGGAACGCTACAGCGGTCACAGGTTTGCAGGCGTACTCTGAAAACCGCTATGTATTCCAGAAAGCCATAAATCTGCTTCCATGTGCGATTATAGACGTGCAGGTCAGATTTACGACTAAGAGTAGGGCCCAAGTTTTAGAGCCTGCACCCACCACATAGAGCACTTTTATTAATAAAAACAAATGTGAAAATTGCCAGGGCCCAGGATGGTTTATGATTGCTCATCAATTTCTGACAGCCAATGACAGTTGTAGAGCATTTAAATATGAAAGATAAAGTCCTAATATAATTCAACCAGGATTTCTTTTAGTTTTGGGTTCTGTCAAGGATGCTTTCCCCTTGAAGAAAGTCTGTCTAACTTTCAAATCAGTGGTCATTTCCTCACTGCACAGCATCTAATTTCTTTATTTTTTTGCGATTCTTTATTTACCTGTATGTCCAACATCTCCCTGAAGATCAACCCAACGAAGACAGAATTCCTGTTATTTTGCCAAGAACAACAAGCAGGAAAACTGGCTCAATTACATGTCCCTTGACGTCTTCGAATCCAAACATTCATGGAATACCAAGTTTACTTTGGACACCAACCTCAAACACTAAAAACAAAAGACAGTCTGGTACTAGCACTCTTTTCTAAAGAAAGTGAAACTGTTTCTGCCAGTAAGCGACTTCAGAATAGCTGTGCAAGCCCTCATACTCTCACTTCCGGATGATGGCATCTCCATGGTTTCCAGACTCTACAACAATACCACTTACGAACATCCTACACACTAGCACGTCTCATACACGACCAGAAGAAATATGATCATATCACCTACATCCTGATCGAACTCCATTTACTTCCCTTGCCGTCCGACAACATCTTTAAAACCAAGTCTAGCACCCCTACATATTTGGGGGAGAGGCTCCCAATTTGTGGTGCCCCTCTGCAAAACTTTAGCTAGGCCACCATCAGACTGGAGACTGAAAAAGTGCACCAAAAAAATTATATCAAAAATTTAAAAAAAGAAGAAAGCAAGACCGCGTGCCTTTTTCATTTATGCACCCAGAATCTGTAACAGCATCCTTGTATTGGAAAAGACCTCCCCGCGCTGCTTCAGTTTAGAAAAGAGTTGAAGACACACCTTTGTAAAGAACATTACATCACAATACAGTAATAATCCAATAACCAGCTACCTTCGTCATTCCATGACTTTCTACTGGTCTTTGAGCCTGTATTGCACTTGCTGCCTTTTCGGTTAGATTTGCACTATACAAATACCGCATACATATATACTCTCATTATATGAGTGGACATTGGCATATTATGTTATGCTTAATTGTATTGTAGACATATCAGCCAGGAGGGTATTATGCCACCTAAGAAGGTGGCCTTTGGCTGTCTGTGGTCCATTGGAAGAGGCAGGTTTTTAGTTTCTTACAGAACTCTAGGATGGAGCTAGTGGCTCTGATGTGGAGGGTGGGATCATTCCAGGCTTTAGGGGCGGAAAGACACACCACCCAGCTCTGGTTCAATGGATCTAAGGGATAGGGGCGAGGAGGAGATTGGCAGAGGGAAGGTGTCAGACTTGTGTGTGAAACTATCAGCTCTTGAGGTATGCTGCACCCAACTGAAGACCTTTCTGAGTAGCTTGATGGTGTGGCTTGGGTTGAGATGTGTTGGTGGTTCTCAGGGGAGACAGGGAGTCTGGGCAGGAGGTGATCATTGTGTTGACGTTTGTGATGGAGCATGCCACATCATCCTGGTGCGGCAGGCAGGCGTTGCAACTAGAGTTTGGTGATCCAGATGTCTTCACGGATTTTGTTCAAGCTGCACCAGGAGGTCAAGTGCGCCGAAAGTTCGTAGTTTAGTCAAGTACAAGCAGAAAAGGTAGAGTCTGACATAGTGTGGTTATGTGTGTGATGCAAGGATGGAAGGAAGTCAGAAGGTGCGTGTTGGGAGAGTCATCGGTGGGTCTGTTTTGTGTATGGTGGCATCTAGCATGATGTGGTTATGGGTGCGATGTGTGGTGGGTGTGGAGGTGGAGGTTGGAGGGTGCAGGTTAGAGGAGATGCATGAGAAGCGTCAAGAAGGATAAAAGAACAGACCTTTGGATCTTGTGGGGAGACCAGGGCACATCGCCGGGACAGACATCCAGGGTTCAACGTGAAGAGAGTTTCAGCAGGGTAGTGTTGTGGGCTGCTGTGGGTGGCTCATGGACCTGGCATTGGGCGCAGTCAGGGCTCAAATGGGTACAGACAAGCTTGCATTTGACACACTAGTAGTGTGCCCCCCTGCAAACGACCACCATTAAGAAGATCTTGGGAAAGTGAACAGGGTTAGGGAAGGACAGAAAGAGGAAGAAGGTGTGGCACATGAGGCAGGAAGTGGCATGGGAGTTGGTAACTGCAAAGGATGAGAAAGATCACAAGCACAGGGGAAAAAAAGCTGACATTGGGCAAAAGTGAGAATTAGCTGAAGGGGCAGAAAGGCAAGGAGCTAAAAGAGGCAAATGTGAAAAAGAGATGAAAGCCGAAAAAGAGTTAAATCAATTAAACAGGGCTTAACAAGCAAAAAAAGTACCAAGAAGCTGGAGGATGAGAGAGAAGCAGGTAAAGTGTGGGAGGAGGATAGGAGGCCACAGGCGAGTGAAGTGGAGGTCCCAAAGGACTGGGCCTGGTTGGAGGACAGGGAGCTTCGAGGTAAGGTGGTCACGTGGGGGGCCAGGCAGTAACGTCTTATAGTGTGACACAAAGTTTGCTCTGTTTGAAAAGGTTCCTCACCCTATCACCTCTACTAGTTTAAAGTTGTTCTGTGAAATAGCCCTAAAGAAAAACCTATTACAATAAGAGTGAAAACACCTATACCTTTTTCTTCTCCTTGTTCACCAACAATCCAAGCTTCCTTTCCCCAGGAGTGTGCCATTAGTACATTTTCAATGGTGTAACGAAATCTCTCAGTATCCAGATTACATCCAATCCCAATCACTTGGTTTTCTGGAAATCCACTTAGTTTCCAAACAACATGTGTCATTATATCAACTGAAAAAACAGTACAAATAAACAAAAGGAAAGAGAAAAAGTTAAGTCTGCAGCCAAAGTTCTCTGTACCAAGAAATTCAAAACGGGACTATAATCATCCATTAATGTTTGCATGAAGCGAAGATTCAGGCTGCACTTAAAAAACGCAAATACAATGAGGATACAATAAAGAAGAGATAGGAACAAGTTACTAACCATCAGTAATGTTCTTTATGGTGGATACTATATCTACCTGCAGATTCCTCACCTCCAGAATATCCTTAGGCTGTATTCCCATAATGGATTAGAAAGTTTTAAACAGCATTACTCCTGTGTACTAGTAAGTGGTGCTGTGAGGCTCTGCGTTAACTTGGTTCCATCCCAGAAGATATGATGGAGCCGGATATAGGCACCACCCCTGCATGTCAACATAGCTTTCTTTAAAGACTCTGTTTGCACCCTCGAATGCCAAGCACCGCAAAAATCAGAGGTATCAGTGTGCAGATCTCTAGCTTGAGACCATTTTAGCTGTAATAGAGACCGTTCCACAGAATGGGGAGGTGGGAATGCAGTGGGGAATTTGGTTAGTTGCCAAAAGTAACCAATTTGTTCTTCTGATGGATACTAACCACAGAGTCCTCAACTTTAGAATAGACATCAAAGCAGTACCTCCCAAGGTGGTTCATCTGTGGAATGGCTCTGACCAAAAAATACTGCAGGACTGAATGGGAGTAATGTTCTTCCTGCCGGACGTGGCTGTCACGGCAGTAGTGCATCGTGAACAATTGCACTGATTCTGATATCAAGAACAGGCACTCCAAGTTGCAACACAGTGGTAACAACCTTTGTCAGGGTGGAATGGGGCCCGGTCTTTCTGTACACTGCTTCTTGGCCAGTGTTTAGCAGATTTTAGTTCATAAGAAATCCCACCTTGACAGAGTCCTTTTCTGCACTGCCTTGTCTTTGTTCGTCCCTGAGAACCCCACAAAAAGCTGATCATCCACCAATATTCTTTGGTGCGATCGATGTAAAGTTCAAAGCTCTATTGTGGTCCGGTCGATGAGTCTCTCTACCTCTTCTGGTTTGTCCAACGTGAAAAGCAGCCATTGGCTTTGGCAAAAAGGCCACCTTGGTCCTTAACACCAGTTTATCTGGGAAAAATGTGGTATAAGGCGGGTGCACCGAGAGAGTTTGGAGTTCACTCACATGACATGCTGAAGGTATTGCAAACAGGAATACAGTCATGAGAAATGATGAACAGCTATGCATTTGTTCTAAGGGAGTGCACATGAGAAAAGGGAGGACAAAAATGTGATCCCACTTTGGCATCACAGTGGGTTGTGGAGGAAACCTATGAATCAAACCTTTCAAAAACCTCATCACAACAGGTGATTGATGGATGGCTGGCCCAGAAAACACAAAAAGGCAGAAAGGCCTGACAAATAACCTTTAATGGTGCCCACTGCAAGTCCTTGCCAGGCCAAAGTTAAAATAAACAGCAAAACATCTAACAGTTTGGCCTCTAATGGGTCAGTATTGTGAGTGCCATACCAAGCCACAAACTTGCCCCAGCACGAGGGGTAAACAGTTTTTGCAGAGGAACCCCTCACAGCAAGGCAGAAGATCGAATATAGTCAAAAGATGATGCTCAATCTCCATGCAAGGAGTTGAAAATTGAGCAAATTGAGGTGCAGGACCATGCCCTGCTGCTGCTGCAATAGAAAATCCTCCAGAAGCTGTAGCCTGATTGGAGGACAGATCCTCATGCCCACAAGTTCCGGGTACCACACTCTTCTTGTCAAATCCAAAGCCACTAGAATGACTTGGGCCTCGCCATTTTTGATGTTCTTCAGAAATCAGGATAGGAGAGTTACCAGTGGAAAGGGGTATGGGAGCTTGGTGCTCCACTCTATCCAGAATGTGTTTCTGAGAAAAAGCCTCCTTGAAAACTAAAGCCAAACCGTTTGACACTCCGCATTTTCAACTGTCACAAAATTCTAGCCAGAGTACTCCCCATTGCTGGAAGATGCTCTTTGTCACCTCAGGAAGTCATCGTCCTTTTGTGACGTGGCAGTTACTGCCAACTGAGTTTGCTTACCCTGACGCTCAAAGATCACGTCAAGTGATTCGTGATCAAGGAAATGATGCTCCAGCCAGCTCCAGCGACAGGGTGGAGTGGGTAATTTGCCAAGAGGCACTCTGTTTGTTGCAGTACCATGTGGAGGTGGTGTTGTCCATGTGAACCTGAACATCTCTTTGATGGAAGGTAGGGAGGCTTTCAGAGCAAGGAGAACCCCTGAAACTCCAACAGATTGATGTGAAGATGGGTCTTGGCTGGAGACCAGAATCACCTGATCTACACCTTTCCCAGATGACCTCCACATCCCAGCAATGACACATTCGTCATCGTCCCTAACTCTGGGTGAGGCAGGCAAAGGGGTCTGTCAATGTTCCAATTGCGGTCGAGCATCCTCAAGTGGAGGTCTTTTGCACTCTTTAAAACCTGGATGGAATCCAACAGGATTCCGAAGTGCTCTGCCAATTGAGACTTTAGAAGACCTCACAAATGCTACCTGGCATAGTAGACCAGCAGAATGCAGAAGGCCAAGCAGCCCAGTAGCCTCAGAGTCACTTTCATTGAGACCTAGAACCGATGTTGAAATATCGGGATCATAGCCTGAATGCCCTGGACTCGAGGTGGTGGGAAGGTCTGCATCCAGAAAGGCCCCACTTAAAGGGAGCCTTTACAAAGGAGTCAGGGGTGACTTCGGTACATTGATGGTGATCCCCAACGAAATTAGGAGGTTCATAGCCATCTGGAGATGGTCTATGACATACTGTGGAGAGCCCACCTTCAACAGCTAGTCCTCATGATAGAAGAAAACAGGAATCCCCAACCTCTGAAAGTGTGCTGTGACCACCGCCATCACTTTCGTGAACACCCGAGGGGCACTGGTGAGGCTGAAGGGGTGCAACACAAATGGAAAATTCTCTTGGCTTACTTTTAACCGCAAGTGGCATCTGTGGTATTGCAGGACGAATACATGAAAGTAGGCTTCCTGCATATCCAAAGCCACCATCCAGTCATCTGTAACCAGGGCAGACAAAACATTGGCCAACATGAGAGTCTTGAATTTGTCCTTCTCAACATGGCAATCAAAGGGCAGAGATCTAGAATAGGACAAATACCTCTGTCTTTCTTCAGCATGAGGAACTAGTGGGAGTAACAGCCAATCCCTAACACCAGAACCAGAACCCTCTCTTTTTGGCTACCCTGCCAAGAGCGTGCACCTCTGAAAGCTGCTCTGATGTGGGCTGAAATTGCAGCAGATCGAAAAGGAACAGTAGGGCATAGCCCCATTGAACGATCTGAACGACCGACTAGTCAGATGGTATATCAATTGCAGAAAATGCCTGATCCTGCCTCCCACCTGGTGGTCAAGTGCCACTGAGGGTAAACTAAAGCTGATTGGAGGCTGCTGCTGCAAGGGGGGTGGGGGGGGAGAGGGGGGAGACAGGGGAGTTTGCTGTCCCTGGTGGCTTGGATGTTGTCTGCTTGATTCCCACTCGCTCCTGAAAGGGCAAGGGTGCCTGTTGTGGACGCAGTGGGCCTCGGCATTGCCAGTATGCAAACACTCAGAAGTAGACTCGAGTACAAAGGCCTAAGGATCACGCAATGGATATATATTTTTTTTACTGTACCAGCACAGAGTCGCCCTTTTTGTTAAACAGGCAAGATCCATCCACTAACATATCCATCAAAGAGGCCTGCATGTCACCAAAGAAGCCCATAGATATCATCCAGGCATGATGCCAAAGAACCAGGTGACAGCTTGCTGGACTCAAGCAGTTAGTGGGGTCCAGTCCAAAATGCATTTGGCCACATTCTAAACATCCAAGATCAGTGGTTTCCAAACATTCTAGAACCATGACCAACGTTTTATTACAACAAACCTTCACAACCTATTTCGCTTTAATGGACTTGCTGCGGCTGCTTTTGTTTTATGTAACTAAAGATTTGTGTGGTAGAGCCCTGTCATTTACAGACATCACATTTACCATTGCAATACCACTCCATTTGCAGAGAGATACAGTTTTACTGATAAAACTATAACACACACCAATGATTATGTTTAGAAATTGGGTTTTGGTGAATCTATATAATTTGTGCAAGTAAACTGTCTTTATTTGTTTTGAGCCCATTAAAATCTTTGTTTCCATCACATTTCAGAATTACAAAAAAAAAAATCATTTTTGCTTTCCTAACTGGAGAATGTGTAGCATTCATTTGCAGGTATTTACATTGTGTTTTGTGATACAAAAAAATGACATCCTAAAGCCTTTCCTTTCACACTCTGTACTCGGCATAATCTGCTTTACTTTTCCTTGTCTGTCTGACTGTAAAGTGAGATGAAATTGTAAACACCAATCCTCACATAAAAAAATATATGCAGCAATTTGTCGAAAGACAGAGCAAGATAGTTGACCTCTGCATTTGAAGCACAGCAAATGTGACAAGATAAATACATAATCTAAAATACTTCTTTATTTATCACTTGGTCTTTCACAAATCAACAAAACAGCTTGCGACCCACAGTTTGGGAAAAACTGCCTAGTTGGCTTGAGCCAGGTTGCTCAGAAATTCCTAAGGGACTGCCGACAGGATCTCAATGACTATGTCCCATAAAACTATCTCTCCCCAGCAAGTAGCTGGCACTGCCTGACTGGAGGTCTAGGCTGGCAGATGAAAACATTAGTTTCAGGAATCCTTCAATTCTCTTCTACTCTGTATCCGAGTAGGTCGTAGGGAATGAATTGTGGTTCACACTGGTGGTGGAAGCCTAAACTATCAGACTTTCTGGCATAGGGTGTTGTATCAAGAAGTCAATGTTGCCTGCGCCGGCCTGTAACATCTGGGTACCTCCCTCTTCATCGGTGGGCAAGAACAAGGCTTAGACAAGGTGCTCATTAAGGTGGCACTAGAGGCTTCATTGACTGCCAAAAAGGCTCAGAAGAAGACTGTTCAGAATACAACAATTCTGTTAGCACGTTAGTGTTAACTTCCACAGATGGCAGCCGTAAATGTAAGATCTCTCGTGCACGTCTCATAAGCGCAGCAAAGGAAGCCGTCTCTAACTTTGACGATCCAAGAAGAGAACATAACTCAGTGTCTGGGGATATGTCTAACCCACAGGCTTCCTGCAAGTCCATGTACATATAATTATCATCACAGTGTAGGGAAATTATACCCATCATCTATATTGTCGTCTCTGAAATATTGTTGATTTGGATCACAGTTGGAACTGAAAAGTTGTTGGAGCGCTGGGGTGTGGCCCTGAGGTAAGGCATGGTTTTATCTGTTTCGGATTGAACTGCGATCGGGTGCGTCATTATTAATGTATTAGTAAATTGGTCTAATTTTGTCTTAATGGCCACTTCTGCACTTATTCAATGGAGGGCATAGAGGTAACAATTAAATGGAAAGCTTAGAGGTAACAGATCTTGGGATTATCATTGCATGAAATGAAAATACCATTCTGCCGCAGTAATCTACAAAAAAAGACAGATTATTCATCAAATGTTGGATGGGTCAATGCTTTAAAGTGAATGCTATAAGTTTTGAAGAGCATAATACACTGTCAAAATCACACAAGCAAGCATTTAGAAAATCTAATGAAACAACTCATTGGGTCTCAGATGAAGAAACCCACCATTAACATGGGCAGAAAGAAGATACTATTTTCAAAAATAGGAATTAGCTTAGAACAAGTAAAGAAATAACCTTTCACATTCATTCTTTCACAAGAATAACATTTAATATTACAGATCTATCCAGGTACCGCCAGATGTGTACACACAGAAACAAATGTTAAAGAAAAATGCCTTATATTAACACTAATGTCATAAAGAAAGATATTATGCTAATATGTCATAAATTGATTGAAGAGACCAACAGAGTTGATATCTGTCCACTAGAGTAACTCTCTGGGAGAATCAATACATTCAAATGGAAGAGCTTAGGCACCTTAATGGTGTAAAACAATACCCCTTAGACACACTTTCAGTCAACCAAATAATGTATGAAAGTTAGACCTTCACCTGATTCATGACTCAGCACACAAAGAACGAACTACTTCTGGACAATAAGACAAAACCTACTTACACAAAGAATATTACAGTGTTATGACAATTAACAAAACTATACTGCATGAGCGGTACAATGATCATTTCTTTACAAATCCCCATTGAACCCACTTAACGTATAGTCTTTACACATGAGGATATTCATCTACCAGCGAAATACAGAAAGGAAAAGAAAATATATTTTTACGTCATTCTCTGAGCCAATTGTCATAAATATCAGACTTAACTAAAATAGGAAGCACGAATAAGCAAACAATATATAATAAACAGTACATTCTGATGGGTGTTTATTTATCAGCAAGTAAACTAGTCAAACAAAGTCCTAATGAGGAGGAAGATTGCTGTAAAGCCAAGAGTCCAAATGTAAACCTTCAGGATGTTTGTGAATTGAAGGAACTGTATTACATTGTGAAATGAAACAGCCAAATGGATTCATTTAGTGACTTATTTAATGTTGTCTATCTAAACTAGTAATTCTATTCAATGATGACTCAATATGGCCCACACGTGATATATGAAAATGGTATGATTATAAGGAGCTTACTGGTTGCAAAAAATACTTAATACTTTAGTTTTCCATATTGGTGAAGGGTACTTTGTCCTTTATTCCTAAATCACTAAGCTACTTTGCGTCTTGGCCGGCCCTGTTCTAGCAGTCTGTGTGCAAAATTAGAGGTTATTATTTCAACAAACCACACATTTATGGCTAATGACACAAAAACAAAATTGTAATGAAGTACAAAATAGAGGAAAGTACACGCATGTAATATTAGCATTCTGCAGGTAGGTCTCCAAAAAATTGTAAATAAAATAATTAAAAACAGAACTGATCCACCTAAAACAGCTTATACAATTATCTAATCTTCTGGTACTACTACACTGCGCATTTTAAAGACATGCTTAAAATGGCGTTTCACCCAATTCTATGAAAATGGAGGTGTCTCTCACCCGAACAACCTTTGTAGGAATGGGACAAATGATATCAGTATACTGCCAGCTTTGTATTTTTCATAATGCAAATAACATTGAATTTCCATCATAACAATAGTTGCAAATAGATTCACACTCAAACACAGACTATAACTTTATCCTAGAAAGACTGATCAGTCAACATGAACATAACACACACAGATGGGGAAAAAAAGTACTCTCTTGCACAACACCGAGAATACTGTGATAGGGCACACTAGCGGGTGCAGTAACTACGTAGCTCCTAGTTTTTACCGCTTCCATTCACTACATCCAGGGATGGCACCAGAACATGGGCAATGTAAATAATGATGAGCAAAAGTTACATATTACAAGGCCCAAGAACTTGTCGAAGGAGAATAGAATTTCTTCAGTACCATAAGCATAAGCAAGATCATGGTGTTAGTTTGACTTCTATAAGTATGCTGATGATTGTTTTCATCTTATCTGAGATCGCAAATAACCTGTTCAAGTGCAGGCATCAGCACAATGAGAGATGCTAAAAAGTCCTTTTAAAGTACCAGAAGCAGAGAAATAACAAAAGAGGGGCACTGGGGCTCACAGACATCTTCCATGCCCCCAGCAACAACAAGGGCCTAGCATGACCAAGCTAATATTTGCAAATTAAGTTGAGAATGCAGTAATGTGGCGTCCAAATCCGACCTAAAAAAAGTTCTCGGTCAGCCAGAAGTTCTGCTGCTGAGGCAAGGGTTCTGGAGTAAAGTCCTCATTGTCCCTATAGTTTGCTTGGGTAATATATGCCTCAACACTGTACAGGCTCTATCAACAAACAGACCCGGGTCCAACGCCAGAGCTGGTTATGGATCCGGAGCCAGTGCTGGAGGAATCGTAGTGAGCGCTGAGGGAGGGGCCAGAAGGTGGGCCCAATGGCATAGGGGTGGAGGCTTGTCTTTCCAGTGGATACGTTTTTCGAATTTACCTTAGACCTATTCACAAGGATGACTTTTACTGAGATCAACCTTGAATCTAGTGTTCCTTGATACAAAGCTTGCCTAGTTTGCTCCTTTTGGCCCTTCGGATGCATTAAGGAATACCGGTCATAGGACTTGTAGCTAGGTTTGTACCCGAGGCATCATAAGCAGAACCATCACAGACATCTGCTTCTGACATGTGTCACATGGCTTATAGGCTATCAATATCAGGGTTGACACCCCTGCACACTGCCAAAGTTTTAATAAGAATTTGACAATTTGGTAAAAGGAGACAAGACGCCGCAATAGGTGAATCTGCAGGGTGTAACCTCTGACGAATGTGTGACTACAAGGCCGCCCTAGTTTACCTCCTCCATGAGGTTTTCCCTAGTTTAGTATAAGGACCTCTTCAAATACACACTGACTAAGCGTTCTTCCATTTAGCAGGAAAAAAGATGTATACGAATGAGTATGGTGCATGTGCCTGCTTTAACTGTAAGATGTGTGATCTAAGAATCTAGAGAATCGGTATCCCTGGTCCTGAAGAAAGCTGCAGACCCCATTTGGGGGAATTTGGCTGAAACATGGCGAGCTACTTGATGCAGGAGTGATGACGACTCCTAGGCATTGCTAAAACTTTTAATCATCCTGTTAGCCTCACAATTAAATAAAGGTATACCCTTATTGAGGGTTCCTGGTAATTTTAATCCTGAACTTTTTGAATGGATCACACCCCCAAACCTTCGTTGGCTCCTAATTATCTTATTGGTGAAGCTGAAGCACCCCTAGAGAATGCAATGGATTGGTAGGATGGCTGATGATGAAGCATGACACCCACATTGGGGGGCAGGAGGGGGGCGGGGCGTAAGGCCATACCTTTCAAATGTTTGAAATGATTTCCAAGTGTTTTGACTGGGGTTCTACATTTACCATATAAATATATTGCCAAGGTGTTACGGGTGCGGGATGAATAGGCAACAAGTGAATTTTAGTCTTCTTATGTTTTATTTTGTGAAACAATAAATCGGAACTTTTCTTTCCCCTTGTGATCGTCCCACGTGGAGACCGGCTTCTCGCGGTGCTTCTACGGCTGTACTCTGTGGGTTCTGTTCGACGGCCTCTCTCGGGTGTCCGTCGACGAAGAGTCTCGTCCGGTTCCGTCTTGTTGCTCGAAGCAATCAGAAGGAGAATACAGGGTATGAGTCGAATGTCCAATTTATACACTACGTTTAAAGGAAAGGGTGTGAGGATCTAACAACCCGTGCCACACATCTATGGATAATTTCAACGTGAGGGGTAAGTGCTCAGGGTAGGGACACAATACCAGGGATGTGGGAGTACGCAGGTTATTCGGAGATTTTTCCCTTATAACTGACCCAGCCCCTGATCTTGTCTCGTACCTGGGTGAGCCATACACCTCCCGCGGGTGTATGGCTGGGCGAATCACGGAGTCGTTGGCCTCCTGGCTTCTCCCGTCTCTCGTCCTCTTCTCGGCGTCTCGTCTCCGTCTTCTCAAAATCCGCGCCGCTCTTCTCCGGGTCGCTTTCTCTCTCCTCTCCGCTCCGGTCTCCTACTCGCTCCCTCCGGGTGAATAAACACACTGTTGATTCGTCCTTCTCAGTATAAGACTCCTCTACGTCCTGACGTGACTCCTCCCACTCTTGATTCCAGTCCAAATTAAAGGGCCATTGACCCGTCTCATTCTCTTGTAGTTCCAACTCGGTGTTGAAGTTCTGTGGAAAGTATAAGGAATGAGAGGTGGTACCTGACTTCTGTCTCTGTGATTTCTGTATGTATCCCTGCTTTTGCGACAGTCCCAGGCCGTTACATACCTCCCCCTCAGGACACTCACGATCGGTGAGTGGATGGCGAGACAGAAAGTCAGCGCCCACGTTATCAGTGCCCTTCCTATGATGAATAGAAAATACGTAAGGCTGCAGGGACAGGAACCATCGTAGGACTCTAGCATTATTAGCCTTGTTGCGAGCCATCCACAGTAGCAGAGCATGATCAGTAAAAAGGTCAAACCGACGTCCCTCGAGATAATATGCCAGTTTGTCAATAGCCCATTTTATCGCGAGGCATTCCTTCTCAATCGTAGCATATTTCAGCTCACGAGGGAACAACTTCCTGCTGACGTATAGTATTGGATGGTCGTGACCGTCACTACCTACTTGAGACAGCACTGCCCCAATACCATAATCAGAAGAATCAGTATGCAAGGAAAAAGGGCGAGAAAAGTCTGGGGAAGAGAGCACCGGTGTAGATGTTATAACGGACTTCAGTACTCGAAAGGCTTCCTGCATTTGTACGGAAGGTCGTACCGGTGTGGATGATTTCCCTGCATCTCTCAGTGCATCCGTAAGGGGGGCAGCTATGTCAGCAAATTGTGGAATGAACCGTCGGTAATAACCGACAAGTCCCAAGAAAGACCTCAGTTCCTTTCGAGTCGAGGAAAAAGGGGTGTCGGCAATAGCCCGAACTTTCTCAATCTGTGGTTCAATCAACCCGTGTCCCAGAACATAGCCAAGATATTTCACCTTTTGAAAGGCCATCTTACATTTTCTAGCGTTAACAGTGAGCCCCGCATTCTTGAGGGCCCTCAGCACTTTGCACAGGTGACCGAGATGAGTTTGCCAATCCGGACTATATATCACAATGTCGTCCAGATATGCCGACGTGAAATCGGACAATCCAGCCAGAACAGTGTTCATTAGGCGTTGGAACGTAGCCGGTGCCCCATGAAGTCCGAAGGGGAGCACCGTGATTTCAAAATGTCCTTCATGTGTGGAAAAGGCAGTTTTTTTGGCATCCTCAGGTCTTAGGGGAACTTGCCAATAGCCCTTTGTCAAATCCAGGGTAGTGATGTATTTCGAGCTTCCTAGTTTTTCAATTAACTCGTCCACTCATTCAAAGCTCGAAAGTCCATACAAAACCTCCTGCTGCCGTCAGGTTTGGGTACCATGACAATGGGGCTAGACCAATCACTTTTAGAAGGTCGAATAACACCAAGGCGAAGCATCTCGTCGACCTCCTTTTTAATAGCAGCCCTCCTAGCCTCTGGAACTCGGTATGGTCTAATCCTAATCTTCTTGTCACGAGGGGTCACAATACAATGTTCCGCCAGGGATGAACGCCCCAGTTGATCGGAAAAGACACTCCCATACTTTTCCAGAGTATCTTTCAGTTCTGTTTGTTGGCCTGCCGTCAGTTCCTCATTACGTACAAGCAATTCACATGTAGACTCAGTGGGGCGGGATGCCTCAGTCAAATTACACGGGAGGGTGGTGGACACAACCATTTTTTTAAAAGGTTGATGTGGTAGGACTGTTGTTTGTCGCGATTAATTTGCAATTTATAACTAGTGAGACCAATCACCTCGACTACTTTATAAGGACCTGTCCACTCTGCTTTAAATTTGTGAGAGGAGGAAGGCAATAGAACCAAGGCCCAGTCATTGATCTGGAGCTGTCTCCATTTTTTTCCCCTGTCATAAGCAACTTTTTGTCTATGCTGGCTAGTCTCAAGGTTGGCAAAGGCCAGATCTCTCAACTTGCCAAGTTTAGATTTTAGACCCTTAGCATAGTCGAGTGTCGCAGATGTTTCTTCTGAGGATTCATTAACCCATGCGTCCCTAGTCATTTCTAAAAGGGAGCGGGGTTGACGCCCGTATAACAGCTCAAATGGCGACACCCCCATACTGGATTGTCGCTGAGCTCTTATAGCGTATAACGCTAGAGGTAACATCTTATCCCAGTCCGCCCCACTAACTTCCATCATTTTACAGAGGATGGCCTTCAGGGTGTGGTTGTAACGTTCCACCAGTCCGTCCGTCTGAGGGTGGTAAACAGAGGTACGGATCTGGTGGATGTCCAACGTGTGGCATATCTCCTTCATTAGTTTGGAAACGAACGGACTGCCCTGGTCCGTCAAAATCTCCTTTGGAAATCCGACCCTATTAAACAATTCCACCATCTTATCCCCCACCTGTTTAGAATTTGCCGCCGACAAGGGAAACGCCTCAGGGAATCTCGTGGCATAGTCGACCACGACCAAAATGTGTTGGAAGCCTTTCCTAGTTTTAGGCAAAGGTCCAATAAGGTCCATTCCGACACGTTCGAATGGCTTCCCAATGATTGGCAATGGCTGAAGAGGGACAGCCGGGGGTTTAGTCATATTCAACCGTTGTCATATCTCGCACTTCCTACAATAGGAGTCGGTATCCTTATATATTCCTGGCCCAAAAAAAATTCTGAGGATATTTGGAGTGGTTTTTTCGGCACCGGCATGGCCTGCAACCAGATGGCTATGCCCAAAAAAAAGGACCTGCTCCCTAAAAGACACGGGCACCAGGAGTTGAGGGGAGTCACCCCGTTTACCTATTCTATACAGTAGCCCGTCTTGAATTGAGAATCCGGGATAAGAATTTGAATCTTCGGGCCTCAGGTGGGCCTGTTCCCACGCATTGAAAAGAGTGGTGTCACTCATTTGTGCAAATTTAAAACTCTTATCGAGAACCCAGGGGTCCTGTGAAAGAACCGCATGGATCGATTCGCTGTGTTTATCGGAGGACCCAAACCCGTTATTGCCACGACCTGTGTCGTCTAGTTTATTTACTTACCGTAGTGTAGTGGAAGCTATACTTTCACATATCAACTGTGCCACTCTGTCACCTTTACGGACAAGAAACGTCTCAGTCCCGAAGTTAAACAGGAGAATCATTATATTGCCCCTGTAATCTTCGTCAATAACACCAGCCCCCACGTCTATGAAGTACTTAGCGGCTAGCCCAGAACGGGGAGCGATCCTGCCATAGCAGCCCGGTGGTACTGCGATTTGTAAGTCTGTTTGGATTAAGGCTTTTTCCTTGGCTGGTATTTCATACTCATATGCGCTATACAAATCGTATCCGGCTGCTTTGGCCGAACCCTTGGTGGGGGACGTTGTGTGTCTAGATAACTTTACAAAGTTAAGACTGACCTCCCGTGGGTCTACACATGGTTCTTTGCCTTCCTCATCTTTAGGGTTTTTGTTGTTGAGCAGCTTCTCGGGATTAGTTTCTAGCGTTTTTTTAAACATGTTCAAGAAGCTGGGATTATCGGTTTCAATGATTATATCCTCAGGCAAGCTGGACATCACTCCCACCCTCACTGTGTGGGGAATCCCTACTGTAGGTTCTATCTCAATGTTAGCTATAGGATATAGTTTGACATCCCCGTGAACACATTTAATATTAACAGTACCCCGGGGAATGTATTGCTTTGAGGTCACATATTGAGATTGTATAACCGACTGACGACAGCCGGAGTCTAGTAAGGCTAGTAGTGAATGCCCATTAACTTTCACACTTACTCGAAATGATCCGCCAAGTTGCGCCGAGTAGAGAACAGATTTGGGGAGGTACCCGACCTCCATAGGTTCCTCATCCAGTCTCTTTTTTGGACACAAACGAGCGATGTGTCCCCAATGTCCACAATCAAAACACTGTGGTCCGGATGTTCCAGTGTTATCTGTTCGCCATGTACGAGGCCGTGCGGCTTCTTTTCCTTTAGAAAAATTTCTTTCTGGTCGTATAAGCATCTTTTTCTCTCTCTCCAAATCAAACGGGGCGTTTTTCGGTTGGGCTCTGGTAAATGAAGATGCCATCTCTACTGCTTGAGCGGTGGTTAGGCTATGATGTTGTCTAAGCAACTTTTAAGTAGCGTAGGGGAGTGCCTCAAGAAACTGCTCCAAATATATTCGGTCGAGTATTTCTTCTTTACTGCTAGTAGAGGGTGTAAGCCACTTATCCGCGGTCATTTTTAACCGTACGAACAAGGTTTTGGGGTTTTCTCTAACGGTGCCTCTCTCCTTGCGAAACCGGAGACGGTAGGCTTCCGGATCTAGTCCTAAATGGTCTAGTACGATTCTTTTTTGTCCTTTTACCAGTTGTTGTACGACAGTTTCCATCTTTTCTCCAGAGATGGTGCCTATGCCCGCATTCTCCACCACTGTTACGGGTGCGGGATGAATAGGCAACAAGTGAATTTTAGACTTTTCTTTCCCCTTGTGATCGTCCCACGTGGAGACCGGCTTCTCGCGGTGCTTCTACGGCTGCACTCTGTGGGTTCTGTTCGACGGCCTCTCTCGGGTGTCCGTCGACTAAGAGTCTTGTCCAGTTCCGTCTTGTTGCTCGAAGCAAACAGAAGGAGAATACAGGGTATGAGTCGAATGTCCAATTTATACACTAAGTTTAAAGGAAAAGGTGTGAGGATCTAACAACCCGTGCCACACATCTATGGATAATTTCGACGTGAGGGGTAAGTGCTCAGGGTAGGGACACAATACCAGGGATGTGGGAGTATGCAGGTTATTCGGAGAACTTTCCCTTATAACTGACCCAGCCCCTGATCTTTTCTCGAACTTGGGTGAGCCATACACCTCCCGCGGGTGTATGGCTGGGCGAATCACGGAGTCGTTGGCCTCCTGGCTTCTCCCGTCTCTCGTCCTCTTCTCGGCGTCTCGTCTCCGTCTTCTCAAAATCCGCGCCGCTCTTCTCCGGGTCGCTTTCTCTCTCCTCTCCGCTCCGGTCTCCTACTCGCTCCCTCCGGGTGAATAAACACACTGTTGATTCGTCCTTCTCAGCATAAGACTCCTCTACGTCCTGACGTGACTCCTCCCACTCTTGATTCCAGTCCAAATTAAAGGGCAATTGACCCGTCTCGTTCTCTTGTAGTTCCAACTCGGTGTTGAAGTTCTGTGGAAAGTATAAGGAATGATAGGTGGTACCTGACTTCTGTCTCTGTGATTTCTGTATGTATCCCTGCTTTTGCGACAGTCCCAGGCCGTTACACAAGGTTTATAGGGTCTACCAGAATTGGGGAACCTCCCAAATTGGCTGTTCTTAGGTCTCCTTCGCTCTGACCTCCCAGGAAAGCAGGGTGTAATTTCTTTAGGAGTATTTTACCATCCACATTGGTCCAACTTAAGTTTGTTGAAAGCTTGAGAGATACAAAGGTCTAACAAGCCGCTCGCACTGATTCAGAGTTTTTTAAAGCAATGGCGGATGAAGCAGAACAGTGCACAAATCTCAGAACACGTTTCTCGCCCTTACTGCCCATTTGACAGCACATCGATTCACAATGGCTGAGGAAGACATCACATAATTGGTTTGAGCAGCACTATATACCAATTAGGTACTCTAAGAATATAAACAAACAGAATATGCAGATGCAGCAAGGCTGTTCACATGCTATGCAATAATAGATTCCCCAGTCTGTTATGATCCATAAATATTCTCTGAACCGCTGTTAACTTGCATATAACATATGAATGTGCTCCACAGGAGGCTAACACATATAACACATGCAGTGCCTGTAGGATCAGATCTCTAATTTTGCTAGGTCAGACATGGCCTGACTTTGCTACATATAAACCTTACTCAGAAAGACACTGGCTGCCAACAGGTGAGCCTAGGCAAATGATGATGGAGATAAAAGTCACATTCAGACCATTTGGGTAGTTGCATTACAAAAGTGGGACACTAGGGTCAAAGGCACTGTTCAAATATCTATAAATGCCTGAGTCACTGTCCTTAATCAACAAACTATAAATATGATAAAAGTTTAATGCCCAGGTAAACAACATGAATTTCAGTTTTGGATACCCAGGTAAACAACATGAATTTCAGTTTTGGATACCCAGAAAAACCTATCAGTTGGAGGTGGCTCATCTCTACTTAACCTCACAGGATAAACATGAATAATGAGTATATCCTACCAACGGAAATGGTACAGAATCCACATTAATGGCAGTTGTAGGGAAGCATACTTGCGACTCTGCACACTACTATGGATAGCATACCATCAACAGCAGTTTTACAGTAGGTGATCAAGGAAATACAGGCAGATAATTGTGCACCGCACATGCAGGCAATCTGGGTATGAAACAGATAGGCAATATAGACAGTGTATGCAACTCGCTAGAGAGCCATAAAAGCGATGTAGTTGTGTTGGCTATGCACCATAGGTAGGGCACAGCTCAATAAGACGAAAAATAAGTAGAGTTATTGATGATTACCTCTCAGGTTTATGCATCAAGGGGAAGAAACACCCTGGGTGCAAAGACACGGAGGATCCAAATTAAATCAAAACATGAGAATGAAACAGGCACAAAGGAAAAGAAGCAGGGAGAAGCAACCCCAGGGGAAGGATACACAAGACAGGGGTGGATTCAGGAAAATTAAATTACAATACCATCACAAAGAAGAAGAACAGGCAGGGCATAACTTGAGAGATAAAAACTGAATTGAGGGTGGAGGAGCTTCCCTGACTCTGAGATGGTGGCTTAGTCTGCGAGTTCTGCTGTGTTGTATAACAATTTGGCATATAGCCTGCATCTGATTTACCTAATTTGCTTCCCAACCGACAGATTCCCGCATGCAGAGACCGCGCCAACATAAACGGCACCTTTTGCGGAACTTTAAAAGGCCGTTGCTGTGGGTGACCTTGCTGCGGGCGGCCGCAGAGGCCTGGGCTGACTCGGCAGAGACCAGCGGCGCAGCGTGGAAGACGAGCCAACTATACGTGCGCCAGGATTTTGGCAAACCCAGGGGGTTGCTTGCGACTCAGGCCATTGCTGCCCGAAGTGCATGATCGCCCCCCCTGTCCTCCCCGGTGGTATGTCGCACCATGGGAGCTGCGCACTTCACGTGAGGGGTCCTGGGCCTACAGAAGTAGCTGTGCAGGCGTCAGCGGGGGCAATTGGTGGACCGGAGCTTACAGCGAGTTTGTCGTCCCAATAGCGGTGAGTGCACACACACACCCCCGGGGCCAAGGACACCCCTCCGAGGCATAGTGGCACTGCCTGACTGAGCGGGATCCGCACAGGAGTGCGGTGACTGGTGAAGTCTCGTGCGCCACACTCGTGGTGGACAACGCTGAGATTGCGGAGGCTGGGCACTGAGTAAAGCGGTCCTGGCCCTCCCATCGGCCATAGAGAGGCAGCGGGTGCTTGGAGGAAGACTGGCCCCCGCATCGCCACTCAGTACACGACTGCTTGCTGCAGTTTTAAGTGCGAACTACGACCTCCCGGGCCTGGGATGGCTGGAGTGCTGAAGCCTCTCCGGACACGTGTGTAGGTCCCTTTAAGTCCTTTGTCGCACCCCAGGAGATGATCACAGTGGAACTCTAAGTGCCAGGACCCCTGCAGCCAACAAAGTGGAGTGGTGTGGCTCACTGGTTAGAGGCGGCAGACCCGGGAGCAGAGGACGGCCCGGGACCAGGGTTCAATCCCCGACGCGGCAGGGTCTTGGACCAGGGTCAACGGACTCGATAATTCTCGCCTCGGTGCCTACTCTAACTAGGGATCACACTCGGCAACTCTGGGCATTAGCTTGCCTCATCTCCACAACGGTCCCCCACATACGCCGGGGATGCCTGGTTTCACCTTGGAGATACCCAGTAGGGACCATCTCACAGGGAAAGCCAGGACGGGTTCCCCAGCGGTCTACAGCGCAGAGATACTCCTTCGGGAGTCGATTCTAGCGCTTTAGAAATCCACAATCAATCAATCAATCAATCAATCAATCAATCAACTAACGGACTACGGGGTCTAAAACCGCCGATCTCCTCTAATACTCACGCTGCCCCCCTTTGAAAAGCACATTGCAGGCGGTCTTGTCGGTGCCCTAGGCATCCAGAGATCTACAGCAGCCTGGTGGTCTCTGATGGACTCTGAGACTCACTTAGCGCCTACTGCGTTACTCCTGTGCAGGTATACCTCAGTTAGTACTGTGGGCAAAATAGACGAAACACAACCGAGGCTGAACTTCAAGCAGAGGAAGACGCAACTACGTGACCCAACCCCGTCTCGGGACGTGAATGCCCAATCGGAAGTCCCGGATTCGGAAGAAGGAGACCTCAAGACCATGCTGGCTGCAATGCAGAAGAGTCTTCAGAAAAGCCTGTCCACAATTGACAGTAAAATCGACTCCCTAGCTATTCGTATGGGCTGAATGACAGAGCACGGAGGTCAAAGAGGCGCAGACAGAAATGGATACAGACCAAAAACAGATGGGGAAACTACTGCAGTCTCTACAGGATAAGGCTGAAGACCTGGAAGCAGCAATATCCACATCACAGGACTTCCAGAAACCACCAATGTGGGAAACATGGTACTGTTTGTTGAGGGGCTACTAGCAATGTTACTTGGTAGGGAAAAGTTCTCCTCAATGTTCGTTGTGGAGCCTGCGCACCGCTCTCTAGGACCGAGACCACCACAGGGAGCTCCCTTGAGGCCGATCATCGCCAAACTGCTCAATTACAGAGACAGAGATGCAGCATTAAAAGCGGCAAGGGAGAAGCAAACTCTACAATATGAGGGCTCAACTATTTCCTTGTTTCCTGATTTCACGCTCAGAGTACAAGAAGCACGCAGACAGTTTGCACCTCTGAAGAGACAGTTGCATGACAAGAACTTAGACTATTCTATGCTATAACCGGCACGCCTGCGGGTATATTGACAGGGCCAATCTCAGATTTTTACGGACCCAAGACAACTGCAGAAAGCGCTGAAGGAGTGGGCCAGAGATTATGGCTCACAATGCGGGATCACCAGATCGAGATGGAGCAGCCGGCGGCAGTCTGGGCGAGCAAGTTTGAAATCAGAGTACTCTTACTAGCATATAAAACTCCTTGCTTTTCCATAATCTACACAGTTTCACAAACTCTGTAGATTATGGAAGTAGATGATAGAGAATGTGTTTAATTACCAATCATAACAGTTTCTCCGGGAGTGATCTGGGATAGCGCAAGTTGCATGTTATTTTGGGATGTTATCATCATTGAACTCAAGTACAGATATGATGCTGGTAGTCAGATAACCTTTTTAATGCTTGACGACCGGTGTAAATATCACCGGTCATTATTGGGGCGGGATTGAGTGTAGAGCAGGTTACATCTGACCACGAGTGGGATCCGCACACTGGCGATCTGCCTATTTTTGTTTATTTATTCTAAGGAATCTAGAAATGTTATTTTTAGGTGTCGCCTGAGCCAGCGCATACGCTGCTCTGGCGCGACATTTAGTGAGTGGGCTTTAAAAAGCCAACCACAGCTTTTTGGGTGGCATAGATCGTGCGGTTAAGAGCACAGTTACGAGCAGCTCATCCAAGTGCGTGTGCCTTGCTCTGCCTCTCGGTCTTCCTCGCGCATCAACGCTCCTCCCCCACCACAGAGTGAGTCTCACAGCCGCGGGTCTTGTTACTCCTTCTCTCTGGTTCTCGTTGTTTGTCGCCCTGCCCTTGCTTAGACACTATACCCATCTTCTCTTTCATGCTTCACCTCTGCCTTTTCTGTCCTGAGGGCAGTTTACTTGGCAGTGGAAGACGGTACTTGAAAGTTTTCAGCAGAAGCCCTTCCCAAGCTGGCCTCATTCTCGTGATGTATGTATTTCTTGATACTCTGTATCTCCCCGTTGGCTGTCCTGCCTGGCGCCTGGGGAGCAATGTCGAGTTCACACCATTGTGATTGGAATGGTCTTTTTGGGTGCCTTCTCTCCAGCTCACCTATCCCTAACACGTCTAGCCGCCCTCTCAAACGAAGGACCTTTAAAGCCATTAACAAAACGTAGGCATGAGCTTACTATTCACTGTGCGCCTGTCCGACCCGATATTCTTTGAGCAGCGCAGCTCAGTAATACCTCTTACCTTCGTTTCAGGGAAGGTAATAGATTGCTTCTGGGCAGGCGTTGGTACCTGCACGGGCTCTGCCTCATCCCTTGCACAGCGGGGGACCCCAGATGCATTGATCCCCCCCAAACTGACTGAAGTGCTTGCAGTTCATGTGGTGCAGAAGGCCGCATCAGATGGCTTCTTTGAGCAGCGCAACTCTGTAATTCTTTTACCTTTTTTACCTTTGTTTCAGGGAAGGAAAAAGATTGCTTCTGGGCAGGCGTTGGAGCTTGCACGGGCCCGCCTCCTCCCTTTCGCAATATCTGTTCTCGAGGCAGGCTGTTTGAGTATTTATATAACGTATGCGGCAAATTCAAAAGCATACAGGTCTTGATTTGCTCATTTGAGCAATAAGTTAACCGAAACTCTCTAGTTTCACAGGTCAGTGCAGGAGTAGCTCATCCTGCCAACGTTTTTTACAGTGCATTTTGGGACATGTAGTCCTGATTTCCTAATAGAGTCAAGGGCTACACGTCCCATAATGCAAAGCTAAAACCTGGGCTGGATGATCTCTATCGCACGCATGGACAACCTAAGAGTTTCGGGTAAAATTCGGAGAGGGTTAGAAAAGCGGCGCCTTGACGATTCGCAGGAAGCTGATGCCGCGGGCCATGGGCAAAATGGTGTTATTTAAAGTTGACGGCCATGGTTGGTACAGAAAAGACTGATCTGGAATGAGTACATAGCAGCGATAGCTTCTTAAGCTGTTGCTTTCCGACCCACCCCTAAGTGCTTTGTTGGCAGCCCTTTTCACTCCTGAGTGACTGCGTAGCAGCTGCATGGAACCAAGGCACCGGGATGAGCTGCGCAGAGAGCACATGCATGAAGGGAAGGCGTGGGCACTTTCAGCACGGGCCTCGCCTCATTCGGCTTACCTGGGGCAGCCTTTTTCTGAAGGAGAGTTTAGTGGACCTGGTGGGAGCCGCGCCTTCTTGATACCACGCAGTAACCTTTACAACCCGGAAGCGTTTGACAGCAAAGTGCAGCTGTCCTCTGTGCTGGTAGGAAGAAGACCCAGGAAGCACAGAGCAAACAGCCATCCACTTGTCACAGGTCCAGCAGCCCTCAGTCACAGGACTTCAGTCGGCTGTCACAGGTGAGGCTGAGACCATCAAAGGGACAACAATTAACAATGTTAAAAGCTGGTCGTTAAATTGCCTGAAAGTATGGTCACGCATGCCTGTCAACTCACTCGTGCGTGAAGTGATTCTTTTTGGTGCTAAGTCCGGTCTTAAGGTTAATTGGAATAAATCGCTATTCTTCCCGCTGATGGCAGAGATGGCCCAGTTTACGCCAGACTACCCCCTATGCTGGACGACAGAGCCAGTTCGATACTTAGGCATTAGAGTGCATACTTATTCGGATGTTGTATTCAAGGAAAATTATTGGAAAGCGATGTCCTAATTAGAAGATAACGTGGACAGATGGATACACTTACCCCTATCATTAGAGGGAAGAGTATCGATCATGAAAATGTTAGTTATTCCTCGGTTTTTATTCTTATTCACTAATATTCCCATAGTCCTCCCGAGGTCCTTCTTTCGGTTGCTGACAACCCTGATGGTACGATTAGCCTGGGCTGGGAAACACACTCGAGTCAAGTGGGAGATTCTCACACTCCATACAGCTTGGGTGGGCTTGGAGCTCCGGATCTCAAACTGTATAATAGGGCGGCGCAGTGAGTCCATGCGCACCACTGGCTGCACGGCCCCATGGATGCTCCGCATTATCGGATTGAGAATGTGGTGGCGGCTCCAATCCCATTGCCAGCTCTCCTTTTTAAACCGCCTCACCGCAGGACTGGTATCCTTGACTTCATTAATACGACAACGCATGCCTGGCATCACCTCCTGAAATTACAAGCTGGCGCCCTCCTATACTCACCTAAGACACCGTTGGAGTGGTGCCACTGGTTGCCCCCGTGCAGGGAAAAAGGGGTGAATAAGGCCTTAATCACTATAAATATCCCTACAATAGGAGAGTGCTGAGGGTAAAACGGTATCATGGGAAGACATAGTACGGTAAGGACATACAACTAGACCATTGACCCAATTCCACTTCCACAGGGTGAGGCATTCTCTGAGGGAGCTTCTGGGCAGCGGGTTGGATGAGGGGCACCAGATGCAGTTCTGCTCACATATGTTATTAAGACTGAATCGCCATTGCAAATCATCTCAAGGATATATAACACAGCACAGGGATACCGGGCCAACCACTACACTATGGCTCCTTTTTTAGGTTAGCGTGGCAGGCAGACCTGGGTCGGGTGATCGATGATACAACATGGAAGTACTGCTGTGAGAGCACGAAACGCTTCTCATAAAATGGGTGTCATAGTCTGATCATTTCAACTTTTAAATAGGGTATATTATAGACCAGAGAGGCTCTGCAGGTACGGTTTGCGTGACTCGGCAGCGACCCTGCAGATTTTTGTCATCTCGCCTGGTTATAACCTGGGATGGCGACCTTTTGGGAGTTGATATTCAAGACACTGGGGGAAGTCTCAGACACCACACTTGAACCAGACCCTATGCTCGCTCTATTGGGATACTCTAAAAATTGCCTATGGAAATCAGATGTCTGGTAGATATGGGACTCCTAGTTGCTAGGCGTAGGGTTGCACTCTGCTGGTCCTGGGGCCCGACACCCACTGTGACGGCCTGGACTAATGACATGATGTATAGCAGTACACAAACAATATTATAGCGAGTAACTACCCTCTCCAGCAATCGGCCTAAACACTTCTGGGGTCTATACCAGGCTTATCTGGCTGACAAGGCAAATGGCCCAAATCGCGCTGAGTCCCTTGAAACATAGCACAGGAGAATTGATTGCATGAGATATTCCTTGTTGCTGGACTGGGAGTAGTGCTTAGAATTGTGGCCATCCTCAAGTGCCACAGGATTAGTACTGTGAACTAGGTATGTACAACATTTAACTGAACTGTAAATGTTATGGATGCAAATTGTAAGGAGCTGATATTGATACTGCATGCTATAAGATACTAGCATTGCCCTACTGTGTAAGCCTTTGTGTATTGTGTATATTGCAGCAAGACTGATATGTCTCAGATTTTTTTATCAATAAAAGCCTTTAAAAAAAAAAGAGATAAAAACTGAATTAGGGCTCTACAGAGATTAGCAATTCTGTGATGAGCATTATTCTGATCCTTCACAGGATCAAGGAGAAAAGAGACCAGAGCCTAAAAGTGCTCATTCTTCTCAAGGATCTGATGAAAGACATACCTATCAGCAGGGGAAAATGGGCTGAAGAGGATCAAGTCCACAACCAAGATAGTACTTCCAAAAGAAGAAAGTAGCAGCAACTACAAGGAAGGATACCCTTATGGCACACTCAATTTTATATACAACAATTTTAGTAAGAATTCAGTCTTCGGTTGATGTTTTTCAGTCTTGCTTTTTTTTGATTTTGAGTGCTTTATTTCATTCCATAATATTCTTCACAACAGCCTCCCCTTTAAGGGGTATAACCCAAATATTACTCCTGTCCAGAACGCTTATCTCATGATGTAATCAGAGGGGATGGGGAACCCCTCTATACTTTTCTTTGGATTCACTTGTTTTACAGTTTGAACTAATTGCTGCATAAGATTATTAAAACGTACAATTTATTTTCCTGACCAGCCGCAAGTCAATCTTCATGGTCTCCTGGACTGAGCAAGCAGCAGATTCCTCTTATATTGCAGCAGCAGAGTTAAGAGTGTTATAATTGATATTCTTATTGAGGAGGAAGTTATAATGGGATTCTTCTATTTGATATTGCCACAGGCGGACCTGTATGTCACAAGTTGGTATTACAAAAGGTCTTGGCACAATATAAGAATCAAGCGGATTGAGCAAGAGAACAATTCCTCACATCTTCTCCTGTAAGAAGAACCCAAGGTTCAGAGCCAGTGTCCAAAGAAGTTAAAGACAAAGCAGGATCTGGAACTCTTATACAATGAATAGCAATATTAACAAATAACTACCTTGTACCCATCTACCACGAACAAAGCAGATAGTACTGGCTTAACTCATATGCTAAAAAAAAAACTACTAGTGATATACCAAATGGATTCCAAAAGCACAGCTTCTGATTCCAACTATCTAATCTAATTTTGTTCACATTTGAGGGGGACACAGTATGGATTTAGGAGACTGTCTCAAGGGTATAAGTAGCCCATGGGTGGAGTTTGGCCCATATTACTGAACTGTTGCAGGAGGATTTGAATCTGGTTTCTTATGTAGACATACACATTACTGATGAGGACCTAGAGGAACACTGCCAGAAGGTAAACAAGATACTGATGATACTTGCAGAGGCCAGTTGCAAATTAAGCTTCAGAAATTCCAAGATGTGATATCTGAATGTAATTGTCCTGGGATATAAGGTATCCAGTGAAGATAATGGATTTGACATATCTCCCACATTTTGTAGAGGGAATTATACCATTGTACCAGTTAATTATCCCTATTTTCATGGGGAAATACTGGAAAGAAGAGCACTCTTAAAAGCTCAAGGATTTACAGAAAGACATTATTTCGACAACTCACTTACAAGCACGGAACAGCACATTTAATCTAGTAATAAGAACTCAAGATTCAGATCAACTCAGCACATACCCCAGCGATAGAGATTACTTTAAAATACACCCCATTCAAGTGCGGCACTAGTCGTATTAACTTACTTCTATCCATAAAGCGTTCGGCGTGGTATCCAATTCCCTAAATGCAGCAAACAGAAATGGTTGCATTTTTCGGCCATGTATTTATACTAACATTGCAATGTCTTTCAATGCTATGTGATTTTGTGGAACATGTACAATCTAGGCTAAAAGGGCAACATTTAAAATGTGACTGATCAATTCCAGCTATGAGTATCTAATATTATAGAACTAATTTGAACTATTATCATTTCCACTGACGTAGATAAAATGATCCAAACCCCACAAAACTGATTTTTGTTACTTTCTCGTTTTTGGAACATGCCGCTGTATATTCAATGCATGCCATTGTACAGGTATCATGTCAATCGGTTTCCCTGTATGTTTTTCTTTGCGTGTGTCACTGTTAAAGCCAAAAGATGATAAGTCTGAATTATGCATATATATTTAAAATGAAAAATCCCTTGTATATTCAAAAGTGTTTTTAACCCCTTCCGCGCTCATGACGAGCTGAGCTCGTCATGAGTTACGACGCTCGTACGCTCATAACGAGCTGAGCTTGTAATGTAACGTGGCTTTTTAAAAACGGCCGCACACAGCGGGAAAACCGCTAGCGCGCATGCGGTTAATGTTTAAACTGGTATAGTTTTGAATGTTGTAAAACAATTAAAAATTGCATGAATATTGGCCAACAAATTCTTTATATGCACGTTCTTATAGCCTTGAAGAAGTCTCGTGGAGACGAAATGCGCCGCGTCAGCAATGATGGCTATGATTTTGCACTGTATTTTAAATGAATGAACATCTATCAAATATCAAATAAAAAAGAAAACTAGTATTTTCACATAAAATTTGGAGCTTTGTATATTTTCTATGGGGGATTGTTTTCTTTGTTCTTGAGTAACTTTGAACTCGGGATTACTAATCTTGTGATACGCATTATGATTAGACAATACATGGGTATGTGCTGAGTCGATCTGAATCTTGTGTTTTTGGTCATCCAAAAGTTGAGGGAACTAGGGATGGATTAAACCCAGATCTTTTGACTGGGTGTGACTGTTTGATTGGTTCAGATGCTCCATCCATCACCACCCCCTTTTGTACCTCTATGTTGAGGAGACACCTCAAAGGAGATCCGAAAGGACAACAGATGGTAGTAGCTGCAATGACACGAGCTTCTCATCATTGGTGCTCACTTGTGAAAAATTAGGTCATCAATTGCAGGGGAGTGGAAAGGTATATTATCCACCAGTATGAGACTAATCAAAAATATTGAACAAAAATTATTTCAACATAGTTACATCGCTAATCAGAAGCAATATATTGGTCTACAAATATAACAATCCATGTACCAGCTGAAGTCATGACGTAGTGCTCTTGAGAACCAGTGAAGCAACACGAAAAGGCAATGATAAACATTGTAAACTTGTATGTAATGACATAATCTAAAATGATTTTACAGACATAAGGACATGGGTAATCCAGTTGGATATAGGTCAGGGGACTGATCACAAGGGACAATCTATATTGATTTTGTTAATATTTTTAACAATTATATATTGAATTAAAGGGTCTTAACCAGGACAAAGGATGCCTGAAATCAAATGTGGTAGCATCATAGGGACCATTTTTTCACTTTCAATAGTTGAACACCGTTTCCATGGAATGAACAGTTAACCCCCTTTCTTAAATCTAGGAAGATATTCTATTTGCATAAGAATCTAGTAGAACTCAATTTCTGGAGGCACATTCACATTACAACCATCAATCATTGCTCTGGAAGAATCAGTGCTGCAATAGATTACATACCTGGCTGAGATGCCACAAGTAACACACAATGTTGACAGTGATGAGCAAGTGCTGGCACAATTCCTCGCAAGAGATCAACATTGCTCTGTATTACATTGAGGTAGGTCTGTGCATTGGTCCAAGCATTAACAGTAAATACTACCACCTTTGACCCTGCTGCAGCAGCAATATCTGTAAATAAATAGGGAACATTTAAAATTCATGCATTGTCTTTTAGCCTGTAGCACAAGTGGCATTGTAGACTCCTTTAAATATCTGCAAATTACTGATTGAAGCAAAATAAATCATCTATGCAATTTAATTCATGTATGTAGTGTCACTTCAGGACAGAGGGGCTGATTACGAGTTTGGTGGTGTGGGAGTAGGGTGGCACGCCACAGCCCCGCTCCTGCACTGTCAAAGTTGACTGTTGACCGCCCACCAGACTGGGAGTTTTCTCCTGGTCAGGCAGGCGATCCTTTGGCATTCCCACAGCAGTGCCTTTAAAAAAGGCACGGCATGCTTAGTCCATGTCGTGCAGGAACTTGGCATGCAAGCATGCCCCCGGCATTCATCTCAGTGAACAGGGGCGATAGGGGGCCCTAAAGGGCCCCCTTTGTTTCCCCACCGCCAGCCAGGTGGTGGGGAAACGGAATATGTCAAGCATATTACTGCCCAGACCGCCGCAACACTGCAGCAGTCCCAAAATGGTCAGACCGCCATTCTTGTAATACAGTGGCCAGACCACTGTTGTGGCGGTCACCGACCACCACCACACCTACACGATAGGTTTGGCAGTCTGATGGACCAGACTCGTAATCAGGGCCAGCAGTGTTGGTGAAATACTGCATTGCTTTGTAAAATAATCTGAATTATCTGTGTGGACATAGATGTAAACAAAAACTTAAGGGACTGATTACAAGTGGGCCGCATATCCCTGCATCTAATTGTGCCTACTTTAATTTAACAGCCACAGAATGTACGTGTATTACTTTATGTGTGGGGATGTGAGAGAAGACCATCACAGCTGGTGGTTGGCAACGAGATTAACGTGGAACAAAAAGTACTGCCCTCATGCTGCGCAGTTTGTTGTGAGAGGGCAGACTACTTGTAGGATTAAGGTCTAAATCAGTGTGGTAATGAACTGTGCAGTCAATGCTGTTGGGGGCCAACTTGGCCACTGGACAATAGCATTTGGTGGACTAACATACATTTTAACTTGGATGCCAGGGAATAGTAGTGGACCTGCTCCAGTGTCATGGCCTTCTGATGGTAGTATAGTGGTTGCGGCAAAGTAGCTCAAAGGAAACTAAACCCTTGTCTCTCCATTTCAGGACAAATAGCTCCAGGTTCCCTTATTGGGAGGGCAGCAGGCACTTCTACTGTGTTTAATACCCTTGTTATCATTAGCAGGGAACATATGACTGCATTACCTTGAATATACCCACTTTTGGAGGCTTCCATCACCAGCATGCCGAAACACCTGTGAGCATTTCATATTGATTCAATAAAGCCGGGTTCCATGCATTTGATACTTGCTAAAATGAGGTAGAACTAGAAATTATGAAGCATTTAACAGGCACCATCTCAACCCATTGTTCAGGTGTCCAAATAAATATTTTGGGATTCAAGGGACCATGTGCAACACATTATAGATGTCTTGAATTGCCAGAAGACCGGTTTGGAAATAATGACAGGCAGATTTAGCATATAAAGAGGAACTCTGGTAAAACAATCATTTTAATCAAGTACATTTTTACATTAAAAGTAATCACACTATTACTTGAAATATTGTAACAGTTCAGGTAGCACACTGTGTACATTAGCTACACTATATGTCAATTTGAGGTGAACCATATCTGTCTGAGGCCAGACGTGTGAATCCTTATGGCCCCACCCACTGACTCTTCTGCCACCAGTGAAATATCAGCTTTGTCCCACTAGCCACAAAGTAAGAACTAATTCTAAACCTTCTAAATACTTTACAGAATAAATCACATATTTCTGACTCTTAGAGAGTTTCGAAGACAGGATACTCGCAACACCTCTATGCAGTCAGGCAGACCAGCAGGTAAAATGTACTCTATTGGCGTAACACTTCCTCCAATGGCCAGAGGGAGATTGGCAGACCGAGGTAAGCCACTCGACAGTCGGATGGCTTTTTTTAAAAATTGTACGTCACCACCAGGAATATCGTCGCGGTGAGGGATAGTAAAAAATAAACAAGCATTGACAAAACCAATAGTTCTCACCTACGCAGGAGTTATGGTGTATGCAATGTGTTTTAGCCACATTCTACAGCTGTCCAGCTGCTGTGCAGCATGGCTGAACGTAAAGAATAAAAGAGCGATATGACGCGATCAGCGCTGTATGCATCACAGCTCTTTTTTCCCTTTACTTTCAGCCATGCTGCTCAGCAGATGCGCTGTAGTACAACAGGCTAAAAAAACATTGTCAAAGCCACTAACTCTTGCGTGAATGTTACCTATCGGCTTTGCCTAAGCTTGTTTCACTAGCTGTCTCGTTTTTAGTTTCAAGAGCAAAAATCCTACAACACAATAAGCCAACTGCATAGATTATTAAAGAGATGTCCTTCCCAGTTTTTAGAGGTGTAGTTTTCCAAAATTTTGGGAAACTGTGTTTTTTTTTACCCAAAATGTAGTCTGCCGTTTAAAGTAAGTATTGAACTTGTTAAAGTGTTCTGAAAAGCACCTTTTTAAATGTGATGAAAGGAACACGTTTATTTTGGCCACACGGTTTACTTGGCTGAACTGTAGCCAAAGCACCGCAGCTAAACAAACAAAACCGTTAAAGCTGCAAGAAAGCAGGTTTAATTTTACCTTTCGGATGCCTTAAAGTGGGCGAAGAGTGCCACAAGCAAAATGAGAGATTGTAGAGGGAACAAGCAGAAACGGTGTAGGCCCCAAATCTAGGATCACTCAATCTCCCCCTGCCTAAAAATATGAATGTGACCATCTGTAAATGTAACTAGTGCTTTTAAAAAGTATCAACAAATGCCAACTTTGTGAAGCCTCTGAAGGCTTTACCCTTCTTTGAAAGCACTATAGTTGGGCTTCTTGGGCCTAGAAGCAATCTCGATAGCTTGATATGCACTAGAGCGTAGTTTCTATCGATCAATATTGATGATCCTTAATAAAGCCCTCTGTTTTTCATGATAGTAAAATGAAACACGAAGAATCCACAATTAAATTCAGTGGAACGCTCAATTTTCAAGTGAAGTATCGCAGTATTGAATAAAGGGTGTATAAATGGCTGATCAAATAGACCTCCCTCTCCCAGCAACACTTCTGTAATTGTGATAAAAGACCGTTCTTTTGGATTCTGCACTCTCCTCGAATTGATTCAATCTACACATAATTAACTCACAAGGTTCAATTATAGCTTAATTCTCCCGCATTTTTAAATACTCGCAATTGCGACATGCATGGAGAGCTGAGAGTTCGCACTCCTCTTCCCTGCCAGAATATGCCCCGCTGGAGGGTCGCCTACTGCAAGAACAGGTATCCAACAAGATAGTATCTTTTACATATAGGACTCTGAACAATAACATGCCAGATAGATTAGGGAAACTGAGAAAAACTTGAAAACAGAACCTGGGCACGATGGACACAGTAGACTGGGAGGCTGCCTTATGCACCATAGAGAAGTGGTGATTAAATCCGCCTCCGACTCATCCAATACAAGATACTACACAGGGTGTATTTGGCAGGGTCCGATTGCACCGCATGGGCCGGGCCAGTGATTCAAATTGTCTCCGTTGCAGACACCCGTAGGGGGACTTCTATCATATCAAGTTGGACTGCCCCACCATCCACACTTACTGGACACAAGTATTGGGAGAGATGAGTAAGGTGCTAGAGGCCACACTCCCTCTGAAACCTAAATTCATACTATTGAGGATAACCAATGATATAGACCTGAGCCACCCACACCTGATCTTCGCATTGTTGGCCTTAGTGGCAGCAAAGAGAGACGCGGCACGGGCGTGGGGGGCGTCATCTCCCCCTCAATTAGGAGAATGGAGGAGGGGATTGGATATATATATGGCGGCGGAAAGGGTTACATACAAAGCGAGAGGGTGAACCTGGAAATTCCGTAGAGTATGGGGGAAATGGAGAATGTACCATGGTCTGGATGGGGGTCTGGGAACTGATTAATGCAATGTGGGTCCTCTTGAATTATGCTGTTCTCCGCGATGGTGTGTGATTGGACATGTGCCTTACACCCTGGGGGAGCTTCTGCAGGGGAGAAAAAGGAATATCAAAAGCGTAAGTTATGACAGAGCTGAATTTCGATTGGTTGCTTGACATGGACATGATAATGTGGGTTGTGGGTGGGTGAGCGGGGGGTTATTCGGGCGCATGGATGACTACTTGAGACATGCCAGTTGTTTTTGTATTGTTAAAAATGCAAATACAAACATTTCTAAAAAAATTATTTTTGCTTAATTCCAGAACATGTGTAAGGTTAAATCAAGTCCAAATTGCATCCACTTAAATAAAAGAAAAAAAAAAGAAATGCACATAAAATAATAAGTGTATGCCAAATTGCAGTCACATGACGTGTGAAGCAAAGTAAAGAAGTGGCATTCAATTGGTTAGAAGAGCAAAACCACAATTTACCGTAACACAATCTAGTTCCTCATGCTGTAAGCAAATGAAACAGCACTTGCTTGCACAGAAAAATGTAACCCACAATGTAGCCTCAAATGACTGCGATCTATAAGAATGAATCTACCAGTCACAACAACGCGGACATCGCAGTTGAAACGCAACATCGTTCTCTAACATTTGAAGTATAGACAAGCAAGAAAAGCAACAAGCCGAGCCATAAGAACTGGGAAGCAGTGATACACAAGGAGTCAGTCACTTCCCTGGTGGCATTGGAGCTTGGGAGCAGTGACGTATTCCATGATAAGAGTACAATCCGACTGGCTCAAGTCAGTTCTAAGCACCAAATACTGTAAAATTGCCCAGGTTCGTTGTGTGGTAGTTGTGGGAAAACTTTAAATTTAATGAAATTACACCTTGATTAAACAAGCATTTGCAATGCAATAGGTCTCGCAATTACGAGAGTTTGAGCTATTGGCATAGTAAATGAAAATGCCTTTTATTTATGTGTTAAAAGGCACTGTCATTTACAATGCCAATAGCGCAAACTCTCGCAAAAAGCGAGACCTATATTCTGGTAACTAGTCCTGCATGGGGCACGTGAGCTTTCAGAGGTATTTCCGGTTGCCTCTTTTGATAGATGTTTTTAATGGGAACCATGCCAGAGAGAGAAGCTGACACTCATTAAAGAGGCCTCGGCCTGTAGCTGGAAAGGAATATGCTACTTACCATTATACATCTGTTCTTGGCATGTAGAGCTGCAGAGTTGTACATTTAGCAATAGATCGCCACCTGGTGTTGGGCTCGGATGATTGCAGGTTGTTGTTGTCTTCTTGGAAGAAGTGTAGTGTAGTCACGAGATAGGGGACTCCTCCCTTGGACAATACTGCGCATGGTCATCGACTCCATCCTCAGATTGTTTTTCGCCATGATGGGAAATGATGGAGTTAGTAGAATCAAAGAGAAAAGGATGTCCATGCGTGTGCATCTAAGTAAGATGAGTACTGGAACGGATACAAGTCCCGGGGAGGCGGGAGGGCATGTACAACTCTGCAGCTCTACATGCCAAGAACAGATGCATACTGGTAAGTAGCATATTCCGTTCGAGGCATATGAGCTGCAGATTGTACATTTAACAACGATTGTGCTGCAGTGTCTCCCCTAGCGGTGGTCGCTCGTATCCGTTGCAGCATACTGAAATAGTGTTTTAAGTACAGCTTGGCCTACTGCAGCTTGCTGCTTGGCTTGCACATCAACACAATAGTGTTTAGTGAAGGTGTGTATTACCATGCTGCTGCTTTGCATATGTCCTCTAATGGTATGTTTCCTAAGAAAGCCATAGAGGCTCCTAGTTTGCGAGTGGAGTGCGCTCTAGGAGGAACTGTCAGTGTACGTTTCGCTTTTTGATAGCATATTTGAATAAACTTTACAATCCATCTGGCAATTCCTCCTTTAGAGATGGGATTGCCTTTGTGTGGGGGAGAGAAAGATACAAATAGTTGTTTTCTTTTTCTGAAGGGTTTTGTCCTGTCTGTGTAGTATAGTAGAGCTCTTCTAACATCTAAGGTGTGTAGAGCTCTTTCTGCAACAGAGTCCGGTTTTTGAAAAAACACTGGCAACTCTACTGATTGGTTGAGGTGAAAAGGAGTAATGACTTTTGGCAGGAATTTTGGATTGGGTCTAAGAACCACTTTGTTAGGGTGTATTTGAAAAAATGGTTCTTCTATTGTGAATGCTTGTATTTCACTCACTCTTCTGACAGAGGTGATGGCAACAAGGAATGCAGTTTTCCATGTTAGGAATTGTAGTTCACACTTGTGTAAAGGCTCAAAAGGGGGACCCATAAGTCTTGTAAGGACCACGTTTACGTTCCATACTGGTGCAGGTGGTAACCTAGGTGGGATTATTCTTTTCAATCCTTCCATAAATGCTTTAATTGCAGGTACTCTAAAGAGAGATAGATGCTGTCTATTTTGTAAATAGGCTGCAATTGCTGCTAAATTCAGGCGTATGGAAGAATAAGCCAAGTTGGACCTTTGTAGGTGTAGAAGGTAGCAGATGATATTTTGGATGGAAACATCCAGTGGATCAATGTTATTGTTGTTACAGTATATTGCAAATCTTTTCCACTTCGCCGCATAACATGCTCTGGTAGTGGGTCTTCTAGCTTCTTTAATTATGTTCATACAGTCTTGTGGTAGGTTTAAGTAACCAAACTCTAAGACCTCAGGAGTCAGATCGCCAAATTCAGTTGGTTTGGGAGTCTTATTTCTCCACGGTTCTGTGTTAACAGGGATGTCGTGAGCCGTAATATTTGATGTGGAACCAGTGAGAGATCCAGCAGTGTGGTGAACCACGGCTGACGTGCCCATGTGGGGGCCACTACTATCAGTTTGAGAGACTGTTGTCTGAGCTTGCGTACTACTAGTGGAATGAGTGGGAGAGGCGGAAAAGCATAGGCAAATCTGCCTGACCAGTTCATCCGTATCGCATTTCCTTGCGATTGTGGGTGTGGAAATCTGGCGGCGAAGCTTGGGCATTTCACATTCTCATGGGTGGCAAAAAGATCTATCTGTGGATGCCCCCACCTTTGGAAGAATGGTTGGAGAACTTGTGGGTGCAGCTCCCATTCGTGAATCTGTTGTGACTGACGACTCAACAGATCTGCTATCTGATTGTGAATTCCTGGAAGGTGTTCCACTGTCAGGTGTATGTTTTGAGGGATGGCCCATCTCCAAATGGTCTGTGCAAGTTGGGACAGTTGCAGAGAGTGCGTCCCCCCCTGTTTTTGTACATAATACATGGCTGTCATATTGTCCGTCCGGATTAGAACAGCCTTGTTTTGTACTTGTACTTGAAAGGTTTTGAGTGCTAAGAAAATTGCTAGCAGCTCTAAATGGTTAACGCATAACTGTTTCTGTTGATTGTTCCATTGG
This sequence comes from Lissotriton helveticus, assembly GCF_964261635.1. Lineage (NCBI taxonomy): Eukaryota > Metazoa > Chordata > Amphibia > Caudata > Salamandridae > Lissotriton > Lissotriton helveticus. The sequence goes on along the minus strand of NC_136061.1, from coordinate 812,053,162 downwards.
CCCTGTGTGGTATAATGCAAGAGATGGGCTCCCCATCCTGTGAGGGATGCATCTGTCGTGAGCACTATTTGTGGAATAGGGTCTAGGAATGGCCGTCCCTTTGTCAAGTTTTTGGTGTTCCACCATTGCAGAGAGCGATATGTACGGCTGTCTACCAACACCAGGTCTGTGAGCTGACCTTGAGCCTGACTCCACTGTTGTACTAGACATTCTTGAAGTGGGCGCATTTGAAGTCTTGCGTGAGGGACTATGAAGATGCAAGACGCCATCATGCCTATTAGTTTCATGAACACTCTGGCTTGAAGAGAGTGTTGGCATTGAAAAAGGGAAACTAAATTCTGAATGCTTTGAATCCTGGCTTGACTGGGATACGCTAGAGCTACTGATGTGTTTATGGTAGCTCCTAGATATTGGTGAACGTGCGAAGGCTCTAGGTGCGGCTTGGTGTAGTTTATTGTAAACCCTAAGTCGTGTAATGTTTGAATCGTTTGTTTTGTGTGTTGTACACACTGGTTGAACGATCTTGCCTTTATGAGCCAGTCGTCTAGGTAAGGGAAGACATGTATCTGTTGTCTTCTGAGATGTGCTGCTACTACTGCTAAGCACTTGGTAAACACTCTTGGTGCTGTTGTGACCCCGAATGGAAGGACTTTGAACTGATAGTGTTGTCCTTGTATGACAAATCTTAGATCATTCCTGTGCGCAGGATGTATAGGCACATGAAAGTAGGCGTCCTTTAGGTCTAGTGTTGAAAGAAAATCTCCCTGTTCTAGCAATGGGAATACTTGTTGTAACGTGAGCATGTGAAAATGATCTGATTGTATATAATGGTTGAGGAGCCTGAGGTCGAGAATTGGTCTCAGTGTCCCGTCCTTTTTGGGGATTAGGAAGTACAGTGAGTAGACTCCTGTTCCTTGTTCTTGTAGAGGAACTACTTGAATAACATCTTTTTCTAGGAGTGCTAGAAGTTCCTGTTGAAGCAGAGTTATGTGTTCTGTGGACATTGGACGCTGCCTGGGTGGTATGTTTGGGGGGGTTGCTGTGAGTTCTAGGCAGTAGCCATGTTGGATAATCTGTCTTACCCACTTGTCTGTTGTGATGGAATTCCAGACAGGTAGGAACTGTGATAGTCTGCCCCCCACAGGAGTGGAATGCTGTAGTGGAGGCAGAGGGAAGTCACTGTTTGGGAGTGGAAGAGGAGCGGTTGTTATTACCTCTACCTCTTCCCTTGTTGTTATTGCCTCTGTATCCTCCTCTAAAGTAGCCTTTATTAGAGGAGGTTTGTGTGTGTGTTTTAAAAGATGATGTGGTATCTGCGCCGGTTTGCTTGCAGCCTCCTCTATAAGAGGAGCGGCGAAAAGAACCTCTAGTTTGGGTGGATTGTAATTAGGGCTCCCGGTTTTATGGTATTTATTTTTTTGCCATTTCCGTCTGTATTTATCCATATTTATTTTTTGGGCATTTTTTCTGTATTCATCCACATTTATTTTTGCCACAAGCAAAAGATGACTCTACAGCTAGTATTTTTCCATGTTTATTTAAATTGACAATTGTATTTGTTTTCTAGTACAATATAGGCTATATTGTACTAGAAAACGGATAAAAATTTGGTTAAAAAAAGGGCAGGAAGTGTAGGGTGGAGAGAGAAGCGCGAGGTGGAAGCATGACTCTAGAGCCTTTGGTGTTTGGTAACCCGGGGGCTACTAACAAAAAATTCTGGGCCTATATAATGCGACCCTTACCCCGGGAGCACACTATGAGATAAAGAAGAGCAGCATAGTGACCTAGTTCTAGGACACCCCCGCGCCGCACGGCCACCAGCTGCTGCGTGTGCCCCCTTGCCGGTCTGTCTCGCTGCCGCCGCGTGACCACGCCCCCTGCCGACGAGCGGCGTGGTCCGTGATCGCCTGACTTGTCCCTGTGGTCTTTAGCTGTTTTTGTATTGTTTTGACTCTCTATATTGCCTGTTTTCTTATTTTTTATCTGAGTTCCTGTAATTTCCTCCCTGTTTGCCTGTTGTCCTGCTGCCCTCGCCCTCCCTCCCCGCTTCCCGCCACCGCCGCTAACCCCGCCCCTTTTTTCCTTCTGTACCCTCCCCGCTCCCGCCTCCCAGCTGCTCCGCCCCCCCGCGCACTTCGCCATATATGGCGACCGTGCGAACGCGCAGCGGTCACGCGCAGCGGGCGCGCCGATTGTGCGCCGAAGGCGCGCCAAAGGTAAGCCCGTCTGCGCCCGTCCGCGCGTGGACCGCGCCCAGCGCCAGGATCCCTGGCCCCCACCGACGGAAGCCGACCCGACGAACCTACAACGCCGCCGAACTCATCGCACTCAATACCGGCGCCATCCCGGGATGCCACCGAGCCACCCCGAAGCACACCCACGGACCCTTCAGCTGCCACGCCTGCAAATTCACCTGCATCCGGAACTACCCTGCACCAGCACCCGCCAAGCCGAACACCAACAGCAACCACCTCAAGTGCATCCTGCTCAACACCCGCTCCGTCCACAGACACGCCATCGAACTCTGGAACCTCCTCGACACCACAGCCCCTGACATCGCCTTCCTCACGGAGACCTGGATGAACGCCTCCTCAGCACCCGACATCGCCATCGCCGTCCCAGAGGGCTACAAGATCACCCAGAGGGACCGCACCGCCAACCAGACGGGAGGAGGCATCGCCATCATCCACAGGGACACCATCCGCGTCACGACCAACACTGACGACACCCTAACCACCGCCGAACACCTGCACTTCCAGATCCACACCGACCCGAAGACCACCCTCAGAGGCACTCTCATCTACCGACCCCCGGGACCACGCACACGATTCAGCGAGGACATCGCCGACTTCATCAGCCCGCATGCCCTCCCCTCCGCCGACTACATCCTCCTGGGGGACCTCAACTTCCACCTGGAGAACAACAACGACCGCAACACCACCACCCTGCTGGACAACCTCGCCAACCTCGGACTCAAGCAGCTGGTGTCCACCCCCACCCACCTCGCCGGACACACACTCGACGCCGTCTTCTCATCCAGCAAAGACATCGCCTTCACCCACGCAACAGGACTCCACTGGACAGACCACAGCTGCGTCCACTTCACCTTCAAAAGAACGACGACCCACCACCACCAGCAACAGGTTGCCCGAAGAAGCTGGAACAAGATCACAGCTGACCAGCTCACCACCTCCCTGAGCCAGCACCCTCCGGCCGGCTCAGCGAACCCCAGCCAGGCCGCCGACAACCTCACGAAGTGGATCAGCAACTGCGCGGACGAACTCGCCCCTCTGAGGACCCCGCCCAGCAGACCCGGCAGCAGAAAAGCCCCATGGTTCACCGACGAACTCAAGAGCTCCAAGAAGAACTGCCGAGCCCTCGAGAAAGCTTGGAGAAGGGAACCAACAATGGACAACATGACCACCCTCAAGCTCGCCACCCGGGAACACCACCAACTGATCCGCGCCACCAAGAAAAATGCATACAAGGACCGGCTGGACAACAACGCACACAACTGCAAGGAACTCTTCAACATCGTAAAAGAGCTCTCCAACCCCAACGCCGGAAACAACGACATCACCCCATCGCAAGACCTCTGCAACTCCCTCGCCTCCTACTTCCACAACAAGATCGCTGACATACACAACAGCTTCAGCATCCAACCGACGCACGCCACAGCCGCGGCAACGCCACCCACCGCCACCCTCCGCGCCTGGACTCCAATCAGCACCGAAGGCACAATGAACTCCGTCCACTCCGGATCGCCGACCGACCCCTGCCCTCACCACGTCTTCAACAAAGCCGACGTTGTCATCGCACCCCACCTGCAGGACATTATCAACACCTCCTTCGACACCGCCACCTTCCCCGAGAGCTGGAAGCACGCCGAACTCAGCGCTCTACTCAAGAAACCAACAGCGGACCCCACCGAACTCAAGAATTTCCGTTCCATCTCACTCCTCCCGTTCCCGGCCAAAGTCATCGAAAAGACCGTCAACAAACAGCTGGCCGCCTTCCTCGAGACGAATGGATCCCTCGACCCCTCACAGTCTGGCTTCCGAGCCAACCACAGCACCGAGACCGCCCTCATCGCCGCCACCGATGACATCGGAACCCTGATGGACAACGGAGAAACAGCGGCCCTTATCCTCCTGGACCTCTCCGCGGCATTCGACACTGTCTGCCACCGCACCCTAGTGCAACTCCTCGCCAACATCGGAATCCAGGAGAAGGCACTGGAATGGATCACCTCCTTCCTCGACGGAAGAACACAGAGAGTCCGCCTACCACCGTACAAGTCAGAGGCCACCAAAGTCATCTGCGGCGTCCCTCAAGGTTCCTCGCTGAGCCCCACCCTCTTCAACGTCTACATGAGCCCCCTCGCGGCCATCGCACGCCAACACAACCTCAACATAATCTCCTACGCCGACGACACCCAGCTGATCCTCTCCCTGACCAACGGTGCGCCGCCGCCAGAGCCAACCTGCACGGAGGGATGAGAGATGTAGCCGATTGGATGACGACCAGCCGCCTGAAACTGAACTCAGACAAGACGGAGGTCCTCATCCTGGGCTCCTCGCCCTCCGCCTGGGACGACTCCTGGTGGCCCCCCGCCCTGGGCACCGCACCCAAACCGACGGACCACGCACGCAACCTGGGCTTCATCCTGGACTCCTCCCTCTCCATGACCAGACAAGTCAACGCCGTCTCCTCGTCATGCTTCAACATCCTGCGCATGCTACGGAAGATCTTCTGGTGGATCCCCACCGAGACCAGGAAGACTGTCACCCAGGCCCTCGTCACCAGCCGACTGGACTACGGCAACGCCCTCTACGCCGGAACCACCGCCAAGCTCCAGAAGAGACTCCAGCGGATCCAGAACGCCTCAGCCAGACTCATCCTCGACATCCGACGAAACAGCCACATCTCCGGACATCTGAGAGACCTGCACTGGCTCCCCGTCAACAAAAGAATCACCTTCCGTCTCCTCACCCACGCACACAAAGCCCTGCACGACCAAGGCCCGATCTACCTCAACAACCGAATCAACTTCTACGTTCCCAAGCGCCACCTCAGATCAACCAGCCACGCCCTCGCCGCCGTCCCCCGCATCCGGAGAGCGACAACAGGAGGAAGGTCCTTCTCCTACCTGGCCGCCAAGACCTGGAACTCCCTCCCGACCGACCTGCGCCTAACCCAAGACCACCTCTCCTTCAGGAAGAAGCTCAAGACCTGGCTATTCGAGCAGTAACGGCACCCCCCCCTCCTAGCGCCTTGAGACCCTACGGGTGAGTAGTGCGCTCTATAAATGTCTTGATTGATTGATTGATTGATTTCATTTTGGTTCCATGCCCCTCTTAACCATCTCACAATCACTGGACGAGCAAAGAGCTCTCTTTTAGCCCCTTATTAGCTGTAAAATGTGTCTGTGGGGATCTACGTGTGCGGGGGTTGTGTACACTATAGCTTCAGGAACACTTTCAGCCAAAAAGACACACATTTAACCACATGCCGATAAACAGATCTCAAAGTGTGATTGACCGCCAGCCAGCCGCACCCGAGTACTTATTATGATTATTATTATTATTATACAGCTTGTAAAGCGCCTGGTTACACTAACTAGTGTGTCCCCGCGCTGAGTAGTGCCAACATTGACTGTCTAATGAGGATGTCTTATTTAGGGCAGCCCGCAGTCTAGATGTTTAGATGTTAGTATTTGGGGAACAGGAAGGTTTTCAACTCCTTGCGGAAAGCCGCCTCTGATGTCTCCAAACTGAGCCTCTGAGGCAGTCTATTCCACTGTGTGGCGGTCATGACTCTGAAGGAGCGCCCTCCCATTCTCGTTCTGTTGAATTTTGGGACCTGGACTTGCCCCGTCCTGCTTGACCGCAACTGTCGAGTAGGGTGGTATCGGTTAAGCATGTTAGTCAGGTACCTAGGGCCCTTCCCCTGTAGGATTTGGTGACCCACACAGAGGGCCTTAAAGATCACGCGTTCCCTGATTGGTAGCCAGTGCAGTGTTTTAAGCGCTTTCTTGGCAGAAGCTCTTCTGGGTAGCATCAGGATCAAGCGGGCAGCCGTATTTTGTATGTGTTGCAGCCTCTGCGTGCACTTTGCACTAGCTCCCAAATACAGGGCATTATCATAATCCAATCTGGAGGTAATTAAGGCGTGGACCATGGTTTTCCTAGCCAGCAGTGGCAGGAGGTCCAGTGTTTTCCTGAGGACCCTCAGTATTCCAAAACAGTGGCCTGCCAATTGTTTGGTCTGGTGCTCAAACGAGATTTTATTATCCAGCCAGATCCCCAGGTTCTTGACCAAATTACTGGGAGTGGGTAGGGTACCCAGCGTGGAAGGCCACCATGCCGAAGTCCATACTGAAGGAGCCCTACCCACTATCAGCACCTCTGTCTTAGATCCGTTTAACTTAAGACAGTTGTCCTGCATACACGCGGAGAAGTTGCTGGCACACTGCTCCTTTGGCTGTGACAGAGTCACAACCAATTGCGTGTCATCTGCATAGGACACTACTTCCACCCCAAATCTGTCTGTAATATCAGCTACAGGTGCGACATACATATTAAAAAGGGTGGTACTAAGACTGGAGCCCTGAAGAACTCCCTGTGTCAGGCCGATCCGTTTGGATCGAAAAGATCCCTGCGCCACTTGCAAGCTGCGGTCTGCTAAGAATGACTCCAGCCAGTCCCACGCTTTGCCCACTACTCCTCCCTTTCTCGGACACTGTAGCAGTGTGTGATGAGCCACAGTGTCTAAAGCGGCACTAAGATCGAGTAGAATTAGTGCCGCTGTTTGCCCTTCATCCGCGTATTTCCACAGGGTTTCGGTAGATAAAAGTAGTGAAGACTCGGTCAAATGGAGAGCACGGAAACCCGACTGGGTGGGATGAAGCAGGCCGTTGGCCTCAAAATGAGCAGAAAGCTGTTCATTAACGGTCTTTTCCGCAATTTTTGCGAAGTACGGGAGGAGCGAAATGGGGCGCAAGTTCTCAAGCTGCTCCATGCTGATGTTAAGTTTTTTCCTCAGGGGGAGGACCACTGCCTTCTTCCAGGTTTTAGGCACCTGTCCTGAGTCAAAAGAGAGCTCTAATAAGTATCTAATCCGGGGCTCCAGAATTTCCATACATCCTTTTAGAACTTTAGGAGCCGCGGGGTCTCTAGGGGAGCCTGATTTAATGCTGCCTCCAATCTGACATAGGACCTCCTGAGGGGGCACCATGAATGCTGTAAGACAACTATCTGGGATGGTGGGATTTACACCTTTGCTACAACCTGCCCTTGCCGTGTCTGGGAAGGCCGAGTAAATCCTATCCACCTTATTTGCGAAAAACTCTGCAACCTGGTTGCAGGAGTCGATCATAGGGGTCGCTGTGCTCGAGAGGTCTGACAACTCTTTATATACCAAAAACAATTCTTTCATGGAGTTGTCAGCTCCCTCAACAGGTGACCTGTTCTCAGGACACCCCCGCACCGCACGGCCACCAGCTGTTGTGTGTGTAACTCGTCCCGCTGCTGCCCGCAGCCTCGCCGAGCCTGCCTCGCCAATCCCGCCCCCGCCGTATTTGCGTGTACTGTTGATTATATTTTGTTTCCTTTTTGTTTTTCCTGCATCTTGTTAATCTTGTTTTTGTTTCCCATTTGCTGTTCTTGCTTTTTTGTGATTGCCTGTGCTGTTGTACTGTCTCTCTGCCCCCCTGTGCCTGCCCGCCCCGCTCCCCGCTTCCCGCCGCCGTGCTAGCGGCCACGCCCCCTTTTCCTTCTGTGCCCTCCCCGCTCCCGCCTCCCAGCTGCTCCTCCCTCCTTCCCACTTCGCCATAAATGGCGACCGCGCGGACGCGCAGCGGGCGCGCTGATTGTGCGCCAAAGGCGCGCCAAAGGCAAGCCCGTCTGCGCCCGTCCGCGCCTGGACCGCGGCAAGTGACAGGACCCCTGGTCCCCACCGACGCAAGACGATCCGACAGACCTACGACTCCGCCGCCTTCAACGCACTCAATGCCGGCCGGAACCCCGCCTGCTGCCGGGCCGCCCCGAAACGCTTCCACGGACCCTTCACCTGCACAACCTGCAAGTTCACCTGCCTCCGAACATGCACCGCGCACGCCAAGCCAAACTCCAGCAGCGACCTCAAGTGCATCCTGCTCAACACCCGCTCCGTCCACAGACACGCCGTCGAACTCTGGAACCTACTCGACACAACATCACCAGACATCGCATTCCTCACTGAAACATGGATGAACGCCTCCTCAGCTTCCGACATCGCCATCGCCATCCCGGATGGATACAAGATCATCAGGAGGGACCGCGTCAACCAGACTGGGGGAGGCATCGCCATCGTCCACAAAAACACCATCCGCATCACGACCGACGCCGACGACACCTACACCGCCGCCGAACACCTCCACTTCCAGATTCACACCGACCCAAAGACGACCCTCATCTACAGACCCCCGGGACCACGCACACAATTCAGCGAAGACATCACGGACTTCATCAGCCCACACGCCCTCCCCTCCGCCGACTACATCCTCCAGGGGGACCTCAACTTCCACCTGGAGAATAACAAGGACCGCAACACCGTCACCCTGCTGGACAACCTCGCCAACCTCGGACTCAAGCAACTGGTCAACACCCCCACCCACTACGCCGGCCACACGCTAGATCCCGTCTTCTCATCCAGCAAGCACATCGCCTTCAGCCACTCCACCGGACTTCACTGGACAGACCACAGCTGCGTCCACTTCAGCTTCAGAAAAACCACCACCCACCACCACCCGCAGCAGGTTCCTCACAGAAGCTGGAGCAAGATCACCGCCGACCAGCTCACCACCTCCGTCAGCCAGAACCCACCTGCCAGCACACCGGACCCCAACGAAGCAGCCCGCAACTTCACGCAGTGGCTGATCGTCTGCGCCAACGACCTCGCACCACTGAAGAACCCTCCCAACAAACCCAGAAGCAAGAAGTCCCCCTGGTTCACCGACGAACTCAAGGACTCAAAGAAGACCTGCCGCACCCTCGAGAAAGCCTGGCTCCTCGACCAGACCACTGACAACATGACCGCCCTCAAACACGCCACCCGCAAGCACCACCAGCTCATCCGCGCCACCAAGAAGAAATCACTGAAGGATCGACTGGACAACAACACCCGCGACAGCAAGGAACTCTTCAGCATCGTCAAGGAGTTCTCCAACCCCAGCACCGGCAACAACGACATCACCCCATCACAAGATCTCTGCGACTCCCTCGCCTCGTTCTTCCACCGCAAGATTGCCGACATCCACAACAGCTTCGGCGCACCATTCCCGCACCCAACCGCCGAACCAACGCACCCCACCGCCACCCTCCGCACCTGGACCGCAGTAACCACCGAAGACACAGCCCGCACGATGAACACCATCCACTCCAGATCTCCGACTGACCCCTGCCCCCTCCACGTCTTCAACAAGGCTGACTCCACCATCGCACCCCAACTCCGAGACGTCATCAACACCTCCTTCGACACCGCAACCTTCCCGGAGAGCTGGAAGCATGCCGAGCTCAGCGCCCTACTGAAGAAACCAACAGCGGACCCCACCGACCTCAAAAAATTCCGCCCCATCTCGCTCCTCCCTTTTCCTGCCAAAGTCATCGAGAAGATCGCCAACAGACAGCTTGCCGCCTTCCTCGAGACGAATGGATCCCTCGACCCCTCGCAGTCCGGTTTCAGAGCCAACCACAGCACCGAGACCGCCCTCATCGCAGCCACCGACGACATCCGAGCCCTTCTCGACAACGGGGAAACGGCGGCACTCATCCTCCTGGACCTCTCCGCCGCGTTCGACACTGTCTGCCACCGCACCCTAGTTCAACGCCTCAGCAACACCGGCATCCAAGGAAAGGCATTGAAGTGGATCATCTTGTTCCTCGCTGGAAGAACACAGAGTCCGCCTCCCCCCGTTTCGCTCCGAGGCCACCGAAATCATCTGTGGCGTCCCGCAAGGATCATCACTCAGCCCCACCCTCTCCAACGTCTACATGAGACCTCTCGCAGCCATCGCACGCCAACACAACCTCAACATCATCTCCTACGCCGACGACACCCAGCTGATCCTCTCCCTCACCAGAGACCCCGACACCGCCAGAACAAGCCTCCACGAAGGGATGAAAGACGTCGCCGAGTGGATGAAGAACAGCCGCTTGAAACTGAACTCAGACAAGACGGAAGTCCTCATCCTTGGACCATCACCCTCCGCCTGGGACGACTCCTGGTGGCCCCTAGCCCACGCGCGCAACCTGGGCTTCATCCTGGACTCCTCCCTCTCGATGACCAGACAAGTCAACGCCGTCTCCTCCTCATGCTTTCACACCCTCCGCATGCTCCGCAAGATCTTCCGATGGATCCCGATCGAAACCAGGAAGACGGTCACCCAGGCCCTCGTCACCAGCCGGCTGGACTACGGAAACACCCTCTACGCCGGAACCACAGCCAAGCTACAGAAAAGACTACAACGCATCCAGAACGCCTCCGCCCAACTCATCCTGGACATCCCTCGACGCAGCCACATCTCCGGCCACCTGAGGGACCTGCACTGGCTCCCCGTCAACAAGAGGATCACGTTCAGGCTCCTCACCCACACACACAAGTCTCTCCACAACCTGGGCCCAAAGTACCTCAACGACCGCCTGACCTTCCACACGCCCACCCGCCAGCTACGGTCCGCTAGCCTCGCCCTCGCCGCTGTACCACGCATCCGACGAGCCACCGCCGGAGGCAGATCGTCTCCTACCTGGCGGCCAAGACGTGGAACTCCCTCCCCATCCACCTTCGGCTGACCCAGGACCACCTCGCCTTCAGGAGACAACTCAAGACCTGGCTGTTCGAGCAGTAGCGGCCCCCTTCCCCCAAGCGCCTTGAGACCCTTCCGGGTGAGTAGCGCGCTATACAAGTGATTGATTGATTGATTGATTGAATTCTGCTGCAGTAATAAGCTTTACGAACCTTCCTAATTAGGGCATGGTATTCCCTCAGGCCCGCTTTATAGATATTCCTTTCCATCTCAGAGAAGCTTCTCCTCCACAGCCTTTCCAGGTGTTTACATTCTGCTTTCTTACCCCGAAGTTCATCGTTGAACCATGGGGCAGATTTAGATTTCCTCGATGGTACATTATGCGACCATGGCGCAGTGCAGTCCAAAGCTTTAAGAATACGTGAGTCTAATTCCTCACAGGCTAGCTCTATATCTAAACCTCCGGGGGGTCCGCCCTGGTCAAGGGCCTTATTAAATGCCTCTGTAGAGAACTTCGCCCATTTCCTGCATCTGTTTTTGGTTCTCATCTTGCCTTGAACCATGAGTTCAGGTATTATTGCCCTAAATGGGACTAAGTAATGGTCAGACCAGACCACAGGTATAGGAGGCGTAACAGCTAGCATGTCCCAATTTGCGAAAATTGGATCCAAGAGGTGGCCTTGGCTGTGAGTGGGCAGTTCAGATTTCAGCATCAGTTGTATTCCTGCTAGTTCCTGCCGAAATTCTTGAGCCTCCACGTTAGTGGGATCATTGAAGAGGAAATTCAGATCTCCCAGGAGAAGGAGTCTCTCATACCTCAAGGCTGGTTGAGTAAGACTCTCAACCAGATTTGCAGCAAACCGCGCCCCAGGTCCAGGGGGTCTGTATGTAAGAAAACCCTTAAGGATGTGGTTATGGGATGCTGAGATCGATAAAAATCCAGTCTCACTATCCACTATGTCTGCGGCCTCCAGGGTGCACCGGAACTCATGTTTGCAAATTATAGCGATCCCTCCCCCTCTCCCTTCTTGCCTGTCTATTCTGCTGATTCCATACCCCGGCGGGAGAGTGGCTACAATATCTGGTGCTGATGCATTGTTGAGCCACGTCTCGGTGAGAAAAAGGACGTCCACCTGTCCCGCCGTCAGGTAGTAGGAGTAGTTTCTGTCCTGTAACTCCAGTTCTGTAGTAGGGGTATCTCTGTTATAGTCATAATCTAGTGAATAGTCCCGCCCATGTGCGAGGACCCCGGCAATCAAAAATAATCTCTTAAATTGTCAAAAAATTGCAGAACTGCAAAGACACTTAAGAGAAAATTTAAAGACAAATAATGCAGCCTATATCCACAGGCTACACTGTCCAGTACTTCAACTAGAAATTCCACCAAAAAATCCACAAACAGCAAAGCCTGTCCAGATTTTCCTTGTTTTTACTGCAAAACCCCTCAGAAATGATAGAGAGGAAGGCCTGGACAGACAAGCCCCATAGGCTGCCATTATGTGGTTTAAATAGGATACTGTGCCTTTAAGAGAATCTTCCAGAACTTTCTCCCAGTATCCCAGAATGCATAGCAGGTCCAACTTAGTTTCAGTTCTTTTTGAAGGCGTAACACGCCCAGACCTGTCGCATTCCGTAAAGGAACATCTCTCTCTCTCTCTCCACCGGGGAGGCGGGAGGGCGCTTATGACTATAACAGAGATACCCCTACTACAGAACTGGAGTTACAGGACAGAAACTACTCCTTCTGTAGTAGGGGATCTCTGTGTATAGTCATAATCTAGTGAAAAGAATGGCAAGCCCATCCCCACACCAAAGCGGCGGTGGAAAAGAGAGAATTAACGCCACTATTGTGCGAACAGATTACGCAGCGAAGCCTGTCCAACTTGAGCATCTGCCCTGGCATCAGTGTCCAGGCAGTAATGCTTAGCAAAGGTATGAACCGACTTCCAAGTGGCCGCCTTGCATATCTCTGCAATCGGAACATTACGGAGCAAGGCTGTCGTGGCAGCTTTGCCCCTGGTGGAATGAGCCTTAGGCTTACCCCCTAAGGTCTTATTAGCTTTTTGGTAACATAGCTGTATGCAGGACACAATCCACCTAGTGATAGACTGCTTAGAGGTCGCAAGACCCGTCCTGACTGAGCCATAATTGACAAACAATTGGTCAGACCTACGAATATCTTTGGTCTTATCAAGATAAAATTTCAACACCCTCCTAACATCCAGGGAATGTAAAGACCTTTCCGCTGGAGATGAAGGATTCTGAAAGAACGTAGGCAAAGTTATGGTCTGGTTAACATGAAAATCAGAAATAACCTTGGGAAGAAATTTAGGGTGAGTACGCATAACAACCTTAGCAGCATGAAATACAGTATAAGGTTCTTGGCAACACAACGCCTGAATTTCACTCACCCTGCGGGCCGATGTAATGGCCACGAGGAACGCCGCCTTCCAGGACAGGTGCTGCAACGAAGCCTTATGAATAGGTTCAAAAGGCTCCTTCATCAATCTGGACAGCACCACATTCAATTCCCATGAAGGTGAAGGAAGCCTGACAGGAGGGAACACTTTCTTCAAGCCTTCCAGAAAATCTTTGATCACAGGGATCTGGAAGAAGGAAGTCTGTGAAGGGCATTTCCTGTAGGCAGTCAAGGCAGCAAGATGAACCTTAATAGAGTGGACATTAAGGCCAGACTGCGCCAACTGTAGAAGATAAGGAAGGATGACATCTTCCTTGCATGTCGTCGGATCATAGTTCTTGGACTTGCACCAGATACAAAACCTCTTCCACTTGTACGCATAAGAAGTCCTAGTGGAAGGTCTCTTAGACTCCTTCAGAATGTCCATACAATCTGCAGGAAGATTCAAATGGCCATATTGCACTATCTCAGGAGCCATGCAGCCAAACTCAAAGACGAGAGGTTGGGGTGCAACATCAGCCCCCCGAACTTCGTGAGAAGGTCCGGCCTGCACGGCAGCCGTATGTGAGGAAGGAGAGACCGGTGAAGCAGGTCCGTGAACCACCACTGCCTGGGCCATTCCGGGGCAATCAGTATCATCCGCGCCCTGGACTGGGACAGCTTGATGAGAACCGTCGGAATCAGGGGAATGGGTGGAAAAGCGTACAGAAAGCTGTTCGACCAGTTCATCCATAACGCATTCCCCAGCGTCCCCGGCTGGTAGTACCTGGAGGTGAAGTCTCGGCATTTGCTGTTTTCGGCGGTGGCGAACAGATCTATGTCTGGAGTCCCCCACCTTGCGAAGACTTCTCCTAGTACTTCGTCATTTATGACCCATTCGTGGTTTTCCTGAATCAGTCTGCTCAGTGCGTCTGCCTGAACATTCTGCACACCTGGCAGATGTGTAGCCGTTATCGTCAGCCCTCGGGCCAGAAGCCAGTGCCAGATCGCCTGCGCCTCCTGCGACAGAGTGCGCGATCTCGAGCCTCCCTGCTTGTTGAGGTAATACATCGTGGTCGTGTTGTCCGTCTGTACAAGCAGAGAGTCGGTCTGGAAGGACGGATGAAAGGCCTTCAGTGCCAAGTGAACAGCTCTGAGTTCCAGGAAATTGATATGATACGTGGACTCCGTCGGGGACCACGTCCCTTGAATCTGTAGGTCTCCGGAGTGCGCTCCCCAGCCCAGGAGAGAAGCATCCGTCACGATAGTCTGAGTAGGAATGTCCTTGTGAAAGGGAACCCCTCTGAGGAGATTCTCCTTGGAACACCACCACTTCAGACTGAATGGCATGCTGAGACAGTCGTATCATGTCGTCCCAAGATCCCTTCTTCTGATCCCACTGATCCTCCAAGCACTCCTGCAGCGGTCTCATGTGAAGCCGTGCATGTGGCGTCAGGAAGATACAAGAGGCCATCGATCCCAGTAGAGAAGACACTGCCCTCACCGTCGTGGATGGAGTGGTCATAAGAGCCTGAGCCTTCCGAAGGAGTGATAATCGTCGCTCTTCCGAAGGAGACACGCTTGCTGACAGCGTATTGATGGAGGCTCCCAAGTACTGAATGCACTGGACCGGAGTCGGAACCGACTTGGACATGTTGATGTGCAACCCCAATCTGTTCAATAGAACGCACGTCTTCTGGAAGTGAGCTTGCGCTTCCGCGAAGGAGGAGGCCTTGATCAACCAGTCGTCCAGGTACGGGTAGACAAACACCTTGTTCTTCCTCAGGTGTGCAGCTACCACAGCCATGCACTTCGAGAACGTCCTCGGCGCAGACTTCAGTCCGAATGGCAGTACTGTGTATTGATAATGATTGGCGCCGACTCGGAACCGCAGGAACTTCCTGTGTTTGTGTGCAATGGGCACATGGAAGTACGCATCCTGGAGGTCTATGGCACACAGCCAGTCTCCCCGTTGCAGCTGAGGATAAATCTGATGCAACGACAGCATGCGAAATTTCTCTCTGCGAATCCATTTGTTTGCCTGTCGCAAATCCAGAATGGGCCTGAACTCGTTCTTGTCCTTTTTGCGAACCAGGAAGAACCGGGAGTACAGACCTCTTCCCCTTTGAGACAGAGGTACGTCTTCTATCGCCCTTTTATTAACAGGATATCGGCCTCCGCCTGGAGTTCTCGCAGTTGATACTGAGAACCTACCAGAGGAATTGATGGAGGCCGGCTGGTGAACCGAAGACTGTATCCATTGCAAACAATATTCAGCACCCACTTGTCCTGAGTAATTTTTCTCCACTCTGCCAGAAAAGATTGAATGCTTCCCCCCACCGGAGCGGGTAACAGTCGTAGGGGAAGTAAGCGCTCAGGGCCTAGACCCGGCCGGGCCTTTGGTCGCTGGTGCCGACTGATGGCCACCTCTGCCCCTCTGGCGCTTTTGGAACGGCCTCCTGAACTGCTGCTGTTGCTGTTGCTGCTGCTGTCCAGAAGACTGGCCACGTCCCCTGCCCTGGCCACCGAACCGCCGTTGGAATGGACGGTACGCCTTCTTCGTCTCCTTGGGTTTCTCCAAACCCACTGCTGTGAGAGTCTCGGCCTCCGCCTTCATGCGGGCCATCTCGTCGTCAGCGTGCTTTCCAAAAAGGGTCTCGCCAGAGAATGGAAGGTTGGCGACCCTCTGTTGAGCGTCCGGTTTCAGGGACGTGAGACGCAGCCATGCATGCCTCCGCTGGTTGATTCCGTGACAGAAACCATGCGCCGCCAGTAAGGAAGAGTCAGCCGCAGCGCTGATGACTTGGTTTGCCACCAACATCCCTTCGTTCAGCACCTCCTGAAAGTCTTCCCGCTTGTCCCGCGGTAGAAGCTCCACAAATTGCTGAAGGGACTCCCAAAGGGCTCTATCATACCGACCCAACAAGGCGGTGGCACTAGCAGCCTTTATTGAGGTCGCCGAAGTCCCACAAACCTTCCTCCCAGATGAATCCAACCACCTAGACTCCTTGTCTGGTGGAACCGTGGAGGAAGGCGTGGTGGCGTGCTGTTTGCGCGCCGCCGTCACAATCACCGAATCCGGAGTGGGTTCCTTCCTCAGAAAGGCCGGATCCGAGTCCGGAGCCCGGTACTTCTTTTGCAGCCGAGAGGGTGCCGCCCTAGCCATCGCAGGGGTGAGGAAGAGGTCCGTAGCTGGTTCCTCCAGACCCGGCACTAGTGGCAACAGTGGACGAGACAAGTGCTTCTGGTGTAGCGTCTCGAAAATGACCGAAGTCTTGGGAGTGGGTACCGTTAAAGCAATGCCCAACTTCGCTGCCCCACGTAACAGCACGTCCTGGAAGGACACCAGATCATCAATCGGCGAAACCCTCGTGTCAGGGGAATCCGATAAGGTCGGGGAGTAATCCCTGGTCCCCGAAGACCTGGTCCGTGAACGAGATCTGCGCCTCCTGTGGCGCCGTCCGGATCGTGTGGAGGACCTATGGCGCGAGCGTTCCCTCCTTCTGGAACGAGAGCGCGACCTCCCTGCACGTGGGCGCTCCACCGGTTTACGTGGAGGCGACTTTCGTGGAGGTGTCTTCCGTGGACGATCCCGGGGCTTCGGGGTCGGAGTCCCCTTGGGAGGTGTCGGAAGCAGAGGCAATGACACCGACCTCGGTGGCCTGACCGGAGGCTTCTCTGGCAACGGTGCCGTACCATGAGGTGGAACCGGCGGCGGCGGTTGGCCTGTAGGCGGAAGCGGAGGAAGCGGAGGCAGAGGAGGAGTAACCGGAGGAGCCTCCTTCGGGAGAGGAGGAGGAGGAGTCGTAGGCCGTGGCGGTGTATATACCACCGAGTACACCGAGCCCGGTGACTTCTTCGGGGGAGGGGCCTGCGAGCCAGACCCTCCAGAGTGCGAGCGACGCCTCCGACGTCCGTCCCCAGAACCAGCGTGACTTTTCGCGCCAGAATCCCTCCTGCGCCGCTTAGGGGAGGTAGAGCCCCTTGAGGAAGCCGATCTCTTTTTGCTCGACGTCGAGCGTCGTTTTCCAGACCTGGAACGTCGATCCCTTGACTCCGGCGTCGAACGCCGTCTCCTCGATGTCGAGTGCTTCTTCCTCGACGCCGACCGTCGTCCTCTCGACGACGAACGGTCAGACTTCGACGTCGAGCGTCGACTCTTCTTCTTCTCCGTCGTCGACCGTTTCCTCCTCGACGTCGAGGATCCCCTCGACGGCGATCTGGTCGACGTCGACCGGCGGTGTCGCTTCGACGGCGAGCGCCGGTGCCTTCTTCGTCGACGGCGATGCGTCGACTCCGACGTCGACGACTTCGACGACGCCGTCGGCGGTGATCTCGACGGCGGCCTACCCAGGCCTCTAGACGTCGATCTTCCACGCTGTCTCGACCCGGAGCCCCGGGGAGAAGGGGAACATACCGTCATCATCCCTCTCGACGTCGTCGTCGATGCTATCGACGTCGACGGAGATCGGGACCTTTTGCTGGTCTTCCTGCCTCTGGGGAGCCCCCCAGAGGCCTCAGCAGGGGCAGAGGGAGCCTTCCCAGCCTGCCCAGACCCACCTGCAGCCTGCAGTCGCCTCTCCTCTAGGCCTTGGAGCCTAATCTTCAGCCTGTCCCTCAGAGTCCTTGTAGAAAAGGTCTGGCAGATGTCACAATCTTCAGGGACATGCTCTTCAGGAAGGCAAAGGATGCAGACGTCGTGTGGATCCGACTTGGCCTTCTTCCTCCCACATGCTGGGCATTTGTCGAACAAGGCAGGCATTTTAGATCCCTAAAAGCCTGAAACAACACACAGAAGTGAAAAGGAAGCACCAAGAATCAAATGAGAACACTTTTAGTCAAAAAAGTGACCAAAAACTCCAATAAACCCTTGAACAAGTGAGAGCTCAATGCACAGGGTCCTGTAAGCAGGAGCCGGAAAAAAGAACTGAAACTAAGTTGGACCTGCTGCATTCTGGGATACTGGGAGAAAGTTCTGGAAGATTCTCTTAAAGGCACAGTATCCTATTTAAACCACATAATGGCAGCCTATGGGGCTTGTCTGTCCAGGCCTTCCTCTCTATCATTTCTGAGGGGTTTTGCAGTAAAAGCAAGGAAAATCTGGACAGGCTTTGCTGTTTGTGGATTTTTTGGTGGAATTTCTAGTTGAAGTACTGGACAGTGTAGCCTGTGGATATAGGCTGCATTATTTGTCTTTACATTTTCTCTTAAGTGTCTTTGCAGTTCTGCAATTTTTTGACAACTTAAGAGATTATTTTTGATTGCCGGGGTCCTCGCACATGGGCGGGGCTATTCACTAGATTATGACTATAACAGAGATCCCCTACTACAGAAACAGATTTCCACCCTATGTTTACCTAATGAATGGCAGTTAATAAGGGCGAGGTTAAGTGTCTGACCCCTGCCCCTGACCTTCAACTGGCGGCTGACAGCGAAGGAGCAGTACTTGCAATGTTTTTCCTGGTTGTCTAGACTCATGCTGTGCTTACACTTCTCTCCAATTGTAGGGCGTAGTGCAGTAAGCTGCTGGGAGTTATATTGCTTTTTGGAGCAATCACTTGCAGGGGGTCTAGCCCCTAGCCGGCATCCATTTTATTTCCCTGGCGCACCAACAGCTAGCCCGCTGCCTACTCCGTACCCCCAATATGGCGGCCATTCACTAGTTAACGAGGCTTTGTTGTTTTTTTCACCCCCTCTTACCAGACTGCGGGCAGTGTCTACAGGACCCCCTGTGCTCACTGGCTTAAACAACGAAACGTAAGGAGCTGCCTTTTACACGAGACAGCAGAATTGTTTATTTGGAACGACGGCAGCGTGGCAAAATTTGCTAGTATTTTTTTTTCTTTGTGTAGATTTCTTTATTGTATGGCTTACAGAGGCTGCTCAAGGTTTCTCCAACTTCGCAGTGGGAGCTGGAACACGTTTTGTCCCACCGACACACCTTGCGGATCACAAACAGACAGCTGCTGCACAATTATCTGAATAGGTCAAATAAACAATAAAACAGGAAACAGAAGCAGCTGAAGAGTGAAAGCTGAAATACAACATTGATTTAAGAGTTACCTTAGGCAGGCAGATTTGGGATCGAGGAATCAGAATAGGCGACAGACTGACGAGCTAAGGAGCGGCCTCGGGTGCACTGCCTGTAACTGTGAGAGAATGTATATGCTCTAACAGGCCGGTATTTTACACTATTCTGGGAAATGTGGGTGGAACCCCTGTACATCCCTCAAACAGATGCAGGGAAGTGTCCCATAACGACACCAGAGTGGACATTGCTCAATCCCACCATTCATCATGGGAGAAGGACTGCTGGGTTCCCTCTGGCTAGCTATCTCATTGTCTGGCCAGAGGACTTTCTAGGTCTTCCCCACGACAGAAAAAGCAAGCAGGCGCGAGATCAAGGGAATGTACTAACACTCGTCATGTGTCTCCAAACACTGCAACTGGCAGCAGCGGCCCTGTACATATTGTCGTCATTGCCACTTCAGCTTTGAGCAAACCTGCAGGTGTTGGGCCTCTTCCGATATCAATGCTAGCGCCTATTCAGATATCACTGCTGCAGCAACTTTTCTTTCGACACTCTCTGCCCCTCCAAATATCTAGTGCCCCTGCCCAGTCAGATGATTGTATCCTTCCTTGTTCCCCAGTGCTCTGGTTGTCGTCGCTGGACCATCCTCCGGCTAGCTTCACAAGTCACTCTTGTAGTTAGTCCTCCAGCAGTGGCTGCGGTCACTGGCCCCAGAGCTCTGCAGTCAGTGTCACGGTCTCTCCAACGCAGGACCGAAGCGGTCAATGGATTGAAGGACGAGGGAGAAGTTGTCCAGGAAGGAGTTAATAGAAACACGTAGGATCCTGGCCTCAGCAGCTTTCCACTGCACATGCAGGATGTCGGTCACCAGCAGCTTCTTGCTTATGCCACCTTTTCGTGGCTTCCTGTCAGGGGCGAGACTGTTGTGTGCGATCTGCGCCTCCAGGTGGGAAGGAAAAAGAACCTCCGGCCCCTTCTGCGGCGGCCAGAGCTCTGGACCCGCGGGGGGTGTTGAAGGGGGGGGGGGGCGGACCGGGGGCTTTGCCAGTATTTTGCCGTTTCAAAATATAAATACAGACAAAGGAAATATAGATTTGTGTCTGTATTTATATGTAAAAATCTGTAAAAACTGAAAACCGGGAGCCCTAATTGTAATGCACCCATAGACTTAGCAGTGTCTGCGTCCTTTTTCATCTTTTCCAGTGTATTATCTACTTCCGGCCCGAACAGTTGGTTCTGATTGAAGGGCTGGTTTAGGATGGTAGTTTGTACTTCTGGTTTGAAACCTGAAATGCGTAACCATGCATGACGTCTGAGAATAACACTAGTGTTAACTGCTCTGGATGCTGTGTCAGCTACATCTAGTGCGCATTTAAACGAGGCATTAGATATTAATTTGCCTTCTTGTAAGAGCTCTGCTGCCTGATCCTTGTATTGATCTGGTAGGTGTTCCATTAACTTTTTTAGTTGGTCGTAATGAGCCCTGTTGTATCGTGAGAGTAAGGCTTGTGTGTTTGCTATGCGCCATATGTTTGTTGCTTGTGCAGCAATTCTTCTCACTGACGCATCAATAATCTTGGATTCTTTGTCAGGCGGAGGTGTGTCACCAGAAGTTTGAGAATTGGCTCTCTTACGTGCATTTGACACTAACAAAGAGTCTAACGGCAGATGTCCCTTAATGTATACTGGATCAGCTGGTGCTGGTCTGTACTTTTTCTCTATTCTGGGATTTAACACTCTACACCTTACTGGATCTTTAAAAATGCCTGGAGCATGTTTAATGACTCCTTTGATCATGGGTAATATTTGAGTAGACCTTTGTGACTGTTCAAAAGTGTCTAATAAGAAGTCTTCCTCAATGGCATCAGAGTGCATAGAAACCCCATGGTAAAGTGCAGCTCTGTTTAGTAAATGATTAAACCCAATACAATCCTCTGGAGGGGAGGGTTTTGTTGGGTAGTACTGAGGATCAGGGAGGTCTGGTGCATTGTTTGGTGCAAAATTATATGCATCGTCTTCCTTGGGATATTCTGGGTTGATATCCTCATCTAAAGGTTATGTATGTGGCTCTGGTTCATCATCCCCCCCGCCCAAATCATACTCCTCGTCAGTGTGGTGTGATGATGCCGAAGATCGGATAGGAGAAGTTATAGGTTCAATATATGGATTATTAGGAGAGGAAGAAGGTGAAGGAGAGGAAGGGTGCATTGGAGAAGTTGCACAATCCTTTTTGGCAGGAACCACAGGTGTAAGTGGTGTGTCTGCTGGCCTGGTGTGTCTGCTTCCACATGTCCAGTTTTTGGGTTAATATGGACTTTTTTCTGTCTAGGATCTGGTCTAAACAGATCTTCCTCCTGTATAATCTTCGGCGTCGATTTTTTCGGTGCCGGTAGAGGTTGCTTAGTGTTCTTTGCCTTAGGAGGAGTGATTGAGTTCTCTGGCAATTTTTTCGGTGCCGAAGGTGGGTTAGGTTTATCTGGAGTCTTTGGTACCGATATTGGCAGTTTCGGCGTGGAGACAAGTTTTGCTGGGCCTGCGGCGCCGGAATCTGGCTTCCCTTCTTTGTTTTTGGAACCGGAAGGTTTCGAAGTGGAAGCTTTCGGGTCCGGTACTGTCTTTGGCTTCGGCACCGATGTGTCTTTTGGTGTCGAAGGGTCTTTGTCTCTGGGCACCGAAGGGCGTTTTGGCTTCGGTGTCGACGAGTCCTTCGGTGTCGAAGGATGTTTCGGTGCCAATGGAGGAGGTGGAATTGGCACATGTGGTTTTTTCGGTGCCGAGGCACCAGAAGGCATAGTCTGTTTCCTCGGAGCCGAGCCCGAAGGCGGGGCGTCGGAGGGTAAATTTCGGTCTCGACTGGGCCCCATGGGCGGAGTGCTGACCTTTGCCTTTGTTTTGGGTAGTGTGTGTCGTGCAGGGGCAGATGTACTCAAGGGTTGTTGAGATGGAATCGAATCGTCCGAGTCCTCTGCCCCCGATATGATCTGGAGATCAGGCGAGTCTTCCTCGGCGACGAGTGGAGTCTCTTCCTCGGAGATATCTTCGATCGGATCTTCATCCGCGGAGACGTCTTCTTCGACGATCTCCCCCTCAAAGATCGCCTCCGGTGCTGGCGCTGATCTCATCTCGTGTCGACGGGCCCTACGATCCCGAATGGTCTTCTTCGATCGGAAGGAGGCACAGGCTGTGCAGGTCGACTCGTCGTGTTCTGGCGAGAGACAGAGGTTGCAAACCTCGTAATGGTCGCTATGAGGGAATTATGCTCGACATACCGGGCATCTTTTGAATGGAGTTCTGTCCATGAGGCGTAGGCCGTACGGCGCCGATAGGCCCAACAGCCCGCGTCAACGCACCGGGATGTTGCTAGTGATGGCGAAAGTCTGTTCGATGTCGAAGAAGTTTATTTAAAGTTTCACGCTTCGAAAATGCAGAAAAGTGTTTTCTAGCCGGAGCGGAAAACTTTCATCCGAACCCAGTGGCGGAAAAAAACAATCTGAGGATGGAGTAGATGACCATGCGCAGTATTGTCTCTGTGAGTACGCTCCTCCTTTAACTTGGAATCTCGACGGCGGCCTACCCAGGCCTCTAGACGTCGATCTTCCACGCTGTCTCGACCCGGAGCCCCGGGGAGAAGGGGAACATACCGTCATCATCCCTCTCGACGTCGTCGTCGATGCTATCGACGTCGACGGAGATCGGGACCTTTTGCTGGTCTTCCTGCCTCTGGGGAGCCCCCCAGAGGCCTCAGCAGGGGCAGAGGGAGCCTTCCCAGCCTGCCCAGACCCACCTGCAGCCTGCAGTCGCCTCTCCTCTAGGCCTTGGAGCCTAATCTTCAGCCTGTCCCTCAGAGTCCTTGTAGAAAAGGTCTGGCAGATGTCACAATCTTCAGGGACATGCTCTTCAGGAAGGCAAAGGATGCAGACGTCGTGTGGATCCGACTTGGCCTTCTTCCTCCCACATGCTGGGCATTTGTCGAACAAGGCAGGCATTTTAGATCCCTAAAAGCCTGAAACAACACACAGAAGTGAAAAGGAAGCACCAAGAATCAAATGAGAACACTTTTAGTCAAAAAAGTGACCAAAAACTCCAATAAACCCTTGAACAAGGGAGAGCTCAATGCACAGGGTCCTGTAAGCAGGAGCCGGAAAAAAGAACTGAAACTAAGTTGGACCTGCTGCATTCTGGGATACTGGGAGAAAGTTCTGGAAGATTCTCTTAAAGGCACAGTATCCTATTTAAACCACATAATGGCAGCCTATGGGGCTTGTCTGTCCAGGCCTTCCTCTCTATCATTTCTGAGGGGTTTTGCAGTAAAAGCAAGGAAAATCTGGACAGGCTTTGCTGTTTGTGGATTTTTTGGTGGAATTTCTAGTTGAAGTACTGGACAGTGTAGCCTGTGGATATAGGCTGCATTATTTGTCTTTACATTTTCTCTTAAGTGTCTTTGCAGTTCTGCAATTTTTTGACAACTTAAGAGATTATTTTTGATTGCCGGGGTCCTCGCACATGGGCGGGGCTATTCACTAGATTATGACTATAACAGAGATCCCCTACTACAGAAACAGATTTCCACCCTATGTTTACCTAATGAATGGCAGTTAATAAGGGCGAGGTTAAGTGTCTGACCCCTGCCCCTGACCTTCAACTGGCGGCTGACAGCGAAGGAGCAGTACTTGCAATGTTTTTCCTGGTTCTCTAGACTCATGCTGTGCTTACACTTCTCTCCAATTGTAGGGCGTAGTGCAGTAAGCTGCTGGGAGTTATATTGCTTTTTGGAGCAATCACTTGCAGGGGGTCTAGCCCCTAGCCAGCATCCATTTTATTTCCCTGGCGCACCAACAGCTAGCCCGCTGCCTACTCCGTACCCCCAATATGGCGGCCATTCACTAGTTAACGAGGCTTTGTTGTTTTTTTCACCCCCTCTTACCAGACTGCGGGCAGTGTCTACAGGACCCCCTGTGCTCACTGGCTTAAACAACGAAACGTAAGGAGCTGCCTTTTACACGAGACAGCAGAATTGTTTATTTGGAACGACGGCAGCGTGGCAAAATTTGCTAGTATTTTTTTTTCTTTGTGTAGATTTCTTTATTGTATGGCTTACAGAGGCTGCTCAAGGTTTCTCCAACTTCGCAGTGGGAGCTGGAACACGTTTTGTCCCACCGACACACCTTGCGGATCACAAACAGACAGCTGCTGCACAATTATCTGAATAGGTCAAATAAACAATAAAACAGGAAACAGAAGCAGCTGAAGAGTGAAAGCTGAAATACAACATTGATTTAAGAGTTACCTTAGGCAGGCAGATTTGGGATCGAGGAATCAGAATAGGCGACAGACTGACGAGCTAAGGAGCGGCCTCGGGTGCACTGCCTGTAACTGTGAGAGAATGTATATGCTCTAACAGGCCGGTATTTTACACTATTCTGGGAAATGTGGGTGGAACCCCTGTACATCCCTCAAACAGATGCAGGGAAGTGTCCCATAACGACACCAGAGTGGACATTGCTCAATCCCACCATTCATCATGGGAGAAGGACTGCTGGGTTCCCTCTGGCTAGCTATCTCATTGTCTGGCCAGAGGACTTTCTAGGTCTTCCCCACGACAGAAAAAGCAAGCAGGCGCGAGATCAAGGGAATGTACTAACACTCGTCATGTGTCTCCAAACACTGCAACTGGCAGCAGCGGCCCTGTACATATTGTCGTCATTGCCACTTCAGCTTTGAGCAAACCTGCAGGTGTTGGGCCTCTTCCGATATCAATGCTAGCGCCTATTCAGATATCACTGCTGCAGCAACTTTTCTTTCGACACTCTCTGCCCCTCCAAATATCTAGTGCCCCTGCCCAGTCAGATGATTGTATCCTCCCTTGTTCCCCAGTGCTCTGGTTGTCGTCGCTGGACCATCCTCCGGCTAGCTTCACAAGTCACTCTTGTAGTTAGTCCTCCAGCAGTGGCTGCGGTCACTGGCCCCAGAGCTCTGCAGTCAGTGTCACGGTCTCTCCAACGCAGGACCGAAGCGGTCAATGGATTGAAGGACGAGGGAGAAGTTGTCCAGGAAGGAGTTAATAGAAACACGTAGGATCCTGGCCTCAGCAGCTTTCCACTGCACATGCAGGATGTCGGTCACCAGCAGCTTCTTGCTTATGCCACCTTTTCGTGGCTTCCTGTCAGGGGCGAGACTGTTGTGTGCGATCTGCGCCTCCAGGTGGGAAGGAAAAAGAACCTCCGGCCCCTTCTGCGGCGGCCAGAGCTCTGGACCCGCGGGGGGTGTTGAAGGGGGGGGGGGCGGACCGGGGGCTTTGCCAGTATTTTGCCGTTTCAAAATATAAATACAGACAAAGGAAATATAGATTTCTGTCTGTATTTATATGTAAAAATCTGTAAAAACTGAAAACCGGGAGCCCTAATTGTAATGCACCCATAGACTTAGCAGTGTCTGCGTCCTTTTTCATCTTTTCCAGTGTATTATCTACTTCCGGCCCGAACAGTTGGTTCTGATTGAAGGGCTGGTTTAGGATGGTAGTTTGTACTTCTGGTTTGAAACCTGAAATGCGTAACCATGCATGACGTCTGAGAATAACACTAGTGTTAACTGCTCTGGATGCTGTGTCAGCTACATCTAGTGCGCATTTAAACGAGGCATTAGATATTAATTTGCCTTCTTGTAAGAGCTCTGCTGCCTGATCCTTGTATTGATCTGGTAGGTGTTCCATTAACTTTTTTAGTTGGTCGTAATGAGCCCTGTTGTATCGTGAGAGTAAGGCTTGTGTGTTTGCTATGCGCCATATGTTTGTTGCTTGTGCAGCAATTCTTCTCACTGACGCATCAATAATCTTGGATTCTTTGTCAGGCGGAGGTGTGTCACCAGAAGTTTGAGAATTGGCTCTCTTACGTGCATTTGACACTAACAAAGAGTCTAACGGCAGATGTCCCTTAATGTATACTGGATCAGCTGGTGCTGGTCTGTACTTTTTCTCTATTCTGGGATTTAACACTCTACACCTTACTGGATCTTTAAAAATGCCTGGAGCATGTTTAATGACTCCTTTGATCATGGGTAATATTTGAGTAGACCTTTGTGACTGTTCAAAAGTGTCTAATAAGAAGTCTTCCTCAATGGCATCAGAGTGCATAGAAACCCCATGGTAAAGTGCAGCTCTGTTTAGTAAATGATTAAACCCAATACAATCCTCTGGAGGGGAGGGTTTTGTTGGGTAGTACTGAGGATCAGGGAGGTCTGGTGCATTGTTTGGTGCAAAATTATATGCATCGTCTTCCTTGGGATATTCTGGGTTGATATCCTCATCTAAAGGTTATGTATGTGGCTCTGGTTCATCATCCCCCCCGCCCAAATCATACTCCTCGTCAGTGTGGTGTGATGATGCCGAAGATCGGATAGGAGAAGTTATAGGTTCAATATATGGATTATTAGGAGAGGAAGAAGGTGAAGGAGAGGAAGGGTGCATTGGAGAAGTTGCACAATCCTTTTTGGCAGGAACCACAGGTGTAAGTGGTGTGTCTGCTGGCCTGGTGTGTCTGCTTCCACATGTCCAGTTTTTGGGTTAATATGGACTTTTTTCTGTCTAGGATCTGGTCTAAACAGATCTTCCTCCTGTATAATCTTCGGCGTCGATTTTTTCGGTGCCGGTAGAGGTTGCTTAGTGTTCTTTGCCTTAGGAGGAGTGATTGAGTTCTCTGGCAATTTTTTCGGTGCCGAAGGTGGGTTAGGTTTATCTGGAGTCTTTGGTACCGATATTGGCAGTTTCGGCGTGGAGACAAGTTTTGCTGGGCCTGCGGCGCCGGAATCTGGCTTCCCTTCTTTGTTTTTGGAACCGGAAGGTTTCGAAGTGGAAGCTTTCGGGTCCGGTACTGTCTTTGGCTTCGGCACCGATGTGTCTTTTGGTGTCGAAGGGTCTTTGTCTCTGGGCACCGAAGGGCGTTTTGGCTTCGGTGTCGACGAGTCCTTTGGTGTCGAAGGATGTTTCGGTGCCAATGGAGGAGGTGGAATTGGCACATGTGGTTTTTTCGGTGCCGAGGCACCAGAAGGCATAGTCTGTTTCCTCGGAGCCGAGCCCGAAGGCGGGGCGTCGGAGGGTAAATTTCGGTCTCGACTGGGCCCCATGGGCGGAGTGCTGACCTTTGCCTTTGTTTTGGGTAGTGTGTGTCGTGCAGGGGCAGATGTACTCAAGGGTTGTTGAGATGGAATCGAATCGTCCGAGTCCTCTGCCCCCGATATGATCTGGAGATCAGGCGAGTCTTCCTCGGCGACGAGTGGAGTCTCTTCCTCGGAGATATCTTCGATCGGATCTTCATCCGCGGAGACGTCTTCTTCGACGATCTCCCCCTCAAAGATGGCCTCCGGTGCTGGCGCTGATCTCATCTCGTGTCGACGGGCCCTACGATCCCGAATGGTCTTCTTCGATCGGAAGGAGGCACAGGCTGTGCAGGTCGACTCGTCGTGTTCTGGCGAGAGACAGAGGTTGCAAACCTCGTGATGGTCGCTATGAGGGAATTATGCTCGACATACCGGGCATCTTTTGAATGGAGTTCTGTCCATGAGGCGTAGGCCGTACGGCGCCGATAGGCCCAACGGCCCGCGTCAACGCACCGGGATGTTGCTAGTGATGGCGAAAGTCTGTTCGATGTCGAAGAAGTTTATTTAAAGTTTCACGCTTCGAAAATGCAGAAAAGTGTTTTCTAGCCGGAGCGGAAAACTTTCATCCGAACCCAGTGGCGGAAAAAAACAATCTGAGGATGGAGTAGATGACCATGCGCAGTATTGTCTCTGTGAGTACGCTCCTCCTTTAACTTGGAATGTTCAAAACATTTCCAAACTATGCTGTGCTTATGTTAATCCATCAACCTGCTAGGTTCATTAAAGATGCAACAAAGACCACTGTGGACAAAGCATCGTCTACAACTCTGATGAAGAATTAAATACATGTCCCCTCCATTAAACTCCTGAGAAATGTACAAAAGCACACTTCTTAAACTGCTGAATAAATGTATGAAAAATCAAATTCACCACATTCATGTTCACAGCTTTTCCAAAGCAGTATATAAACGAGTGGTGCACGTGCGCACTTCGAGGAATGTCAGGAATGCAGCCGGCACCCGGCCGCGCTGCTGCTCGCTCTCGAGACCCTTAGGCCATGGAAGTCAATGTTCAGAGGGAAGGCGGGACATGCAGCCACCTTTGGCCAAAACGGGCGTTCAATTTTTGAAAGCCACACGCAATGGCCAAACACTTCAGCTTTTCAGCAAACTGGTGCGTTTAGTTTTTTTTTAGCCACACGCACAAGTTTGCTGAAAAGCTAAAGTGATTTCAAGAGGTAATTTTCTAGAGCAGCACGCTGCGCTAGGCTCGACCTAAAACATGCGCTCATGTTTTGTAGCATTCTTTAAGTTCTTTGCTTTGTTAAGTGGAGATCTAAGCCCTGCCATAAACCAAATGGGATGGGGAGCGGCCAGGTCCACATCAAACTATATGGGTTGGTTGTGTCAGGAGGTTATGCATCATCGATGGGCAAAAGGTGGGAAGGCGAGAAAATTCTCAAAATACCACGGTGTAAAGTGAGGAAAAAAGCGCAAGGGCGGGGCCATCGTTGACTGTGTCATAGCACTTTTTTTTCCTTAAGCCATGTTGCGTTATTGTGCAATGTTAAAGGAAGCAACAAGCAAAGACTAATGATGGGGATTATGAATGATTCAATTGTTTTGTGGCACACTGAAGTTCCTGTATTATACTAAAATTAAACTAATTTATGCTTGGGTAGGGTGCAGGTAGGTATCTCCCTCTGACCTGAGGGCATATTCACAAAGATAACGATTGCGCTGTTTGAACTATAAACAACGTCACCACTTTGCACTCCAGAGGGTTGAATAACACTTTAAAGAATTTTTTTTCCCCAAACGTTCAAAAAACCATTGAAATCTTCTTTCAAATTTTCTTTTTATTAAAGTGATGTCATAATGTTACGTCACACTTTAAGATAAATCATCAATAACTCCTCTTAGCGAGGGGATTTCTCAATATAGCGTTTCATGTAAGAACATTCTTAGTTTGCTTAGTGTACATTCCCGATGCATTTCGGGTCAAAGCCCTTCTTCAAGGGAATCATTCTATAACAATAAAACAAATATGGTGATTCAGAGATTCAAGAGGCAGGAACCCTTCCTCTAAGTTAGAAAAGGCTGCTGGTCAATAGCCATAAATTATGAGAACAATATGTCAAGTCAAGTGCCCAGTGAAAAATGTAAAAATTAAAACTAAGGTAGCTGTCTTCTCTATGGTTTGGTGCCTCTAGAAAAGATGCGAATAATGCATCATGTTCGTGACAAGTGTCAGCGTGCCAAGTGAATTGATTATATGCCATGTGAATCGCGTACGCACTCTCTAAGATCTAAAAACCTGTTTTAGATTTTTTAAGAACATTTCTTAAAGAATGTGCACACGAATCTCTACGTCCTGCTAACCCCGGTGAGTTAAGTGAAGAGTTTTAGTGTATCACCAGAAACTTGTCAAATAGAATCGTAAAAAGAACGTACCACTGATAAACAGATAGTGTAACCAACTTGAGTTATTGGTTAAATGCGAAACGCTTTCCACGGTCCAAGTTATCTAAGTGAAAAGTGCAAAAGTAATCAGAACACCTTTCTGCTTTGCGGTAGGCAGTCAATTAGCAGGATTAAAGACTCCCGTGCTGGCCTCTATCTTCCAAGGTACGTTGAATTTGTACGGCGGCGTGGGAAATGTTTACCATCACTGCTGTCTCAGTTCGTGGAGTAAGACGGTAAAAGAAAAAGTAAACGGCGATTCCGGAAGTTAAAAAGGGTGAAGACATGTCGCCATCTTAGAACATGCAAAAAGAGCTTCCGTGACATCATCGAATATATAATACAAGGAACCTGCAATTCTAATGATAATATGAAGCGAATATTGTCCACAAGGGACCCTTTTCAGCATACCACAGCCTACTTCTTCACATTAGTTCTTATCTAAAATATATTTAAAAATTGTTTTAAAAAAATATAAATTTTAAAACACACTTGTTCAGAGGGGAGGGGAAGGGGTGGTGGGTTGCCAAAAGGAAATTTCGGGCTTCCTCGACTGTGGCGATGAAATATTTTAAATACAATGGCCTCAGCAAACGACGTTGTAATATTTGTAATAGGGGACAGATAAATGAGACCTGATTTAAATCCTGTACTCAACTTCCACATAGGTGACGAAGTCTGTCCTGCCTGGCTAATCACTCCCACGCCCATGTTATAATTCGTAGGGGCAACAGATTGATCCTTAAGAACAGGATAGTTCTGCACACTCAGTGAGCGAGATTCCGTACAGCATATGGTTGCGATTGTTTATCAATACTACTCCCAGCCATTGTATGATTGCCGGAATGACCTAAGCACAAGGCAGTATCTCTTTTACGACAGACTTCATAAATGGTCTTTTTAATTAGCATTTTCAAAGCTTGTTTTGGTAAGGAGCCTACGCTACTAAGCCCAATGCCAAATAAATCTGCTGCTTTCACTTAATTACTAAAAACAACACTTTTCCCTTCAGGCTTGCAAATATTTCCTACCTTAGCGCTGCCCGTAAAGGGTTTTCAGCGCTGTTCAGTAAGGCATTACTCCATCTCAAACATGTAGCAATGGCGAACACATAGGTCGAGAGGATCCCGAATTCGAGCCTGATCGCCGCTATGGGGGCTGCTCTATTCAAATTACAGATCTGGCCCCAAATACGCCTCTTTACCTTCTCAAAATAAACCCACTCCTGTTCGTCCACTAGTTCACAAGTGTAACTCAGTACTGGCAGGATTTTATTTTGTATACTGATAAAACGTGTGCAAAGTGTCTTTGCATGCAATATTTGCAAAAAATCTGCCAATTGCGCATGCCTGAGATATTGCCCTACTTCGGCATTGGTTAGTATGATCACTGCTAGAACATCTGCTTGTGAAACCTCTTCCCAGGTACGGGTACAATTTCACTAAATCAATTTTGCCTTTCCCAAGAAACCAGTGGATATTTTTCCTGACTCTACAAACAGATACCTAAAAATCATAATTTTAGTTTTTGCTAGATTTTTTTTTTTTTTTTTAAATCATCATCAGCATAGCGCGCTAACTCATTAAGGCGCCTTTGAAGTCCTATCAGGGTTAGATCATCAGGATGGAGTCATCCGCATAAAGCAGACAACTGAATTTAATTGTTCCTAATTTTGGGGGTCCCCTTTAAACAGCCCCACCCTACGGGGCAAGTCATTAATGTAAAGGGAGAAGAGGAGAGGGGCTAACAGACACCCTTGCTTCAACCCATTATGAGTCTCTACTTTGTTTAACAGACCCTGATTACTCGCCCCCCCAATCAAAACCTGAGTCCAAGTTGAGGAGTACAATGCTATAATCAGTCTCAGCAAATGCATGGGGATCCCCATTGTAGCCAATTTCCTCCACAGTGTCCCCCGGTCTACCGGGTTGAAAGCCGTGGAGATATCTATAAAGGTAGTGTACAGGGCCATTCCCTTACCCATTGGGTATTTTTCAATCAGGATTTGCAAGGTGGTAATATTATCTAATGTGTCGCTATGCCTACGAAACACTGCTTGCTCTGCCGGGACAAAGTTATTTCCAAAAGCCCAATCCTGGAGCTGGAGAAGGATGCTTTTAGCAAACAATTATCCAGTCACATCTAACAGTGCAATTTGCCTAAGCTTGCAGGGGACGTTCTGGGACCCTTTTTAGGTCGAGGTACTATCCGGTTCGGCAGAACCGGAAGTAGCGAGATCTTATGTTTCTTAGAGGGGCTCTTTATCCCGCCTCTAATTTTGGCTCTCTCCCATTGGCTGGCTTCCTAAACGGTGACCAGCCATTGGAGGAGAGAGCCGTCACTCCAAATAGGCTCCGTCCTTTTCGGATTTGGAGGTGTGTTCCGTGTTCTTCTTTCCACTTTTCGGCCACGCACCTTTTTGAACACCGAACACGCCCCCAAATCCGAAAAATCTCAGAGCTTTATGCCGCCATTTTGTTTTCTTCCTCGCTGTTCTCTTCTCGCTGTCCTCTTGTTCTTGTCTTGCCTTCTGCCCGCGCCGTGTCTATTTCCCGCCCCCTCCCGCTGATGAGGACGCAGCTCTCACAAGAGCCGGGCACCGGCCTTCTGCTTCATGTGCGCCTGCTCGCATGCCTTCCGGAGGTAAGGGGCGACGGATGCGCGACCGCCGTGTGGTGTTCTGGGAGGTTTAATGAGGTCTTCTCCTAAGGTAAAACGATTTTCCTGTCTATGTATGCCATTTAATTTCTTACGAGTGGTGACGCGCCCACACTGCCTGCTCTGTCCATGCGGCGCTGGAAGCCCCGTGCAGCAGGCGGAGGCAGTCCGAGCCTTGCCCCCTCCATCTGGTTGCCCTTGTATGAGTTTGGGGTCTGGGTGACTTTAGGTCTTTGTATACCTTTGATTTGGGCCTTCGTCTCGCGTGCTAAATGGAAGTTAAGGCCGTGCCTTGACTGAGGAGCGCGAGGCGGAATACAGAGCATCCGCCGCCCGTAATGGGATTGAGAGCAGCATGTGCGAGTGTTTCAGTCAGAAGCGAACAGATGTTGGTATAAATTACCTCGGGGTCTGATGTGTTGCAAATTAAAGGCGCGGCTGGCATCGGTAAACTCTGTCCCCAAGTTAGGGGGGACGAGGGCTGTGATTACTGTCCCGCTCCGAGGAATGTTTAAGCTGCAGCGGAAGCCGGGTAAGGCAATGAGCAAGAAAATGATTCTTTGAATTAATCAGTGCCTTTGCGTGTTTCCCACTTCACCAAGTGTGTGTCTATTTGTTTTGTGCTCGTCTCTCTCTTCGTCTCCCCCTCCTCCACTGCAGGCTCAGCCTAAGATAATGCGCCACACTGCTCGGCTGCGCTGTGCCGTTCTCAGCTCCCCCCTCTCACCTCCGCCCCCTTACATCAGGGCTGTGATTACTGTCCCGCTCTGAGGAATGTTTAAGCTGCAGCGGAAGCTGGGTAAGGCAATGAGCAACAAAATGATTCTTTGAAATTAATCAGTGGCTCTGACATGTCCAATGACGGGTGAAGGAGAAATGCGCACCCCGTGGGCGTCTGATGTGGCAGGGACTAGTACATTGATCCTACCTCCCTCGGCTTTCGGCCTCTGAATATACACTGACCTCTGGGACCCACCTTGACTACAGGGTGCAGTCAGTACTGCACTGTAAGGTGCGCTGACCTGTGAATCACACCCTTTGCTCAACCTCAGAGCAACTCGCATTGTCCTATGATGACCATGACCGACGCCTCCATCAGACAAGAGAAGGCCGCAGCTGTTCACCACACAGACAAAGGCCCGAAAAATTCCCATATTGTTAGTTGATGGGAAGTGCTGCAGAGGTGAAACGTTGTTCTGCCTGAAGCTGCAAACATACAAGCAAAGCTCCTGCCTCTGAAGAGCATGCCTTGCTTATAGAAAAGGCTCTAAACTCTGGGGCGGACGCAAGGGGCTACCTTACCCTAAAGAGTGCAGCTTGACACATCCTTATCTAGTGCACTCTTTCGGACTTTTGCAGAATTCACCCTAATTGGCGCTTAGTTTGAGCCGGTGGTGTCTACCAACACTAATTTTTGGGGACCGGCACATACTTTTCCTTACCAGACATCGACGAGAGTAAAAGAGGCACGAGAGGGAAAAACAAGCTCATAAAATAGAAGAAGGAAGAGGAAGATGGGAAAATTGTCACAAAAAGAGAAAGCAGGGGGTGAGATAAAAGGGCATGGAGTGTTTCGTAGCAGATTGGACATGAGGTGCATTCAAGAATACGCAGCATCGGTATTCACTCCCCAACATTTAATAGGACCGGCTTTGGGTTTCTGAGCCGAGCTGTGGGCACCGGCACTCATTCTTTCACAAATGAATTACTGCCCTAACTTATTGGAGTAAACTTCAGCCTTGGCTGATATTCGCCTGAAATGGAGATATTCAGATTTGGCTGCCTAGTTTGCTGAGCCAGTGTCTGTCATGCTTCTGCTGTAATGGACACTATAGAGAGAGAAAAGGTAAAGAATCATTGGTAGAGATAAATTTGATCATACTGCAGAGTAGTGAGTGCAGAGTGCTGTGTGCTGTTGAGTGCAGAGTGCTGTGTGCTGTTGAGTGCAGAGTGCTGTGTATTGGCAATGAAAATGACAATGCCATTTATTTATGATTTAAAGAAAAAAAAAGAAATGTCATGAGCAATGCCAATAGCTCTACCTTTAATGATGCCGAGACCATTGCATTGTAAATGCTTGTTATATAATGGAACCACAATACTTCCTATCCAAGAAGGTAGGATAATCTCATATGTGTATGTATTGTATTGTACATGTATTGCGATTTATATAGCGCACGTATCACCCGTAGGCATCAAGGCGCTTGCCTTGGGAACCCGTCCTGGTATTCCCCTGTGAGATAGCCCCAGCAGGGTATCCACAAGGTGAAAGCCAGGCATCCTGCCGCGAGGGGCCGTAGTGGAGATTAAGCAAGCTATTGCCCAGAGTCGCAGAGTGTGAACCCATGAGTCAAGTAGGCACCGGAACGAGAATTATCGAGTCCATGGAATTTTTGAGCCCAAGACCCGGCGAGGCGGGGAATTGAACCCTGGTCCAGGACCGATCTCAGCTTCTGGGTCTGCCGCCTCTAACCCCTGAGCCACACTTCTCCACTATGCATAGCAATATGAGAATACTGGACCAAAGAATTGAGCCGATGCAGATCATTCTTGATTGATTACAGCTATCGGAAGATCATCAGGGCCCATCGGATCTGTATACCTTTCCCCTTTAATGAAACTCTCTTTTTCTTTACAAGAAGGGGGGGGCCGTAGTCACTCCCCACGTGTAACTCCTTAAATACCTCTAACTTGGACCTGGACATTATATTTGGAGCATATAGCTGTGAGATGTATTGGGTTGATTCTGCATCAGATATTAAAATGGCTTTTGCCTTAACTCTACTGTCACAATATTTGGCTATTAGAGCAAAATATTTGCGCAAATCAATAGACTGTGCAACCCCCCTTAGTTTAATCCAGTTTAAATCCTTCACCTCTCAACGTTCAGACGCCTGCATTCTAATTCTTATCTGCTTTAATCTACTAATTTCCGACTGCCTAATCAAAGAAGATTGCTTAAATTGTTCCCTTACTAGGGCATTTATCTGCTGATTTAACATTTTTACCGCTCCCGAATTAGCCGCAGGTTGCTTAGTGCCTCTGACCTGTTAATTCCTTCAGCAAGATCTTAATAAGAGGGTTTTTTTTAAAACCAGGGAATTGGATTTTCCTGTATAGGACCACAGCTAATGTTTTCAACCAGCCTCCCTAAGCATATAATGCTTTTATTGGACCACCAAAAAGTGAGCCCAACTTTCTTATGAACAGGGTGGGTTTGCTCTGCCTGATTTCAAGCTGTACGTTTTAAGCAGCACAACTTCAGCATAATAGGGGTCAAAATTAACAACAATCTTCTGGAGGGTGCTTAAAAAGTCTGAATTTCAACCTTTGTTTCAATTCCATCAGACAGGCATAAGCGTACCCTATTTGGTAAACATGATGATAAAGGTATTTAAATGGAGACTGTTGGGAAAATGCCCATATTATTCTATAGCGCCACTGTCCGCATTCCCTTATTTTTATAAGCTCAGTGCAAGAGCATCAGTTACAAGGTCAATACAAGGTGAATGTGAAGAGATAGGCCACTTGTTTGAGAATGGAATGTTTTTTGTATTTGAGAGTGCATAGGAGCGTTTTGGAATTCAGTGGTGTGAATTTTTGAACTATGTAGGACAGGTAACAATAGCAAGCCAGACATTGGATGATATCCTTGCTCACCACCTTAAAGATAATTTGGTATCACAGACACAGGGAGTCCATGCAATGTCTCTCCTAATCATGACACTAGTGAGTGATAGCCCAAATATGCAATTGGCTCTAAAAGCTGCATGGGATATAGACCGTTAGTCACTGTTGATAGTAGCTGCATGGGATAGTGTATGCTAAGAATATATTGGGCAATGTGCAATTTAAACTTGTACAATGTAATCTCCTCCACAAAATATACATTACCCTAGTGATACATTAAGATCTAGACATTGCTTGGGGGCTTTTGCCCTAGATGCTAAGAAGTAATGGCTGCATTTACATATATGACATGGTCATGCCCGATCATACTTGAATATTGGAAAGAGGTGGTGCCTCAGCAGAATGCTCAATCTTGAATTTTTGGTAGCAATATAAAACACTGTAAACTGGTTCTTCACCTGAGACCTTGTAAAGGAAGGATGCAATACAAATGTGTGTCCCTGCATTTTTTCCTGACTCACCACAGAATTGCCACCCAATGGTGCAAGAGACTGGTCCGCAGGTCAGTCTGTGGTGTAAGTATGTGATGAGGTGGGCAGAGGCTGGTGAGCTAAAAGTGTTGAAAACTATGAGTGATACTGAACTAAATGAGGTATTACATAATTGTCAAGAACAGAATATGATTTGTATCAATAAAGTGTGAATTGATATATATGGGGTTGATGGTATTTAGGCATGATGTCTGCCTCTTGCTAGCTTGATCACTGTTACTCCCTTGACTTATGAACCTGCACTGCACCAATTTGTGGTTTGGTACTTGCCTTCTGTATTAGGACAAATAGATAATATTTTTTAAAAAGCCGATGGCTCTAAAGCAGCAAAGTGACCACAATTGGCCACTGCACAGGAGCCTTAAATGGAACATGGCATCTGTGCCACGTCTGCACTTGAGCCCCAAACAGGTCTTTGCACATTGTGCAAGGAGGCTATGGCACATGAACTTCAAAAGGCCACAGCACCTTAGGCTTACATAGAGACTGTGTCACATTAGTCTTTAAGGGCCATCTTTCACAAAAAGTACCATGG
Organism: Lissotriton helveticus; assembly: GCF_964261635.1. Classification (NCBI taxonomy): domain Eukaryota; kingdom Metazoa; phylum Chordata; class Amphibia; order Caudata; family Salamandridae; genus Lissotriton; species Lissotriton helveticus. The sequence continues at coordinate 812,016,023 of NC_136061.1, read as the reverse complement.
CACATGTGCCTTAAATGGGGCATACCGCATGATATTTAATGGGACCATGGGCCATAAGTCTTTAAGAGGTCAAGAATCATCCACAAAAGAAATTGGCGGGTTCATCAATTTTACAAACGCTATAAAAGTATCATAGCACATCTGCCTTGAAGTGGCAATTGCATAGCCACTTTTAATGTGTCATGGCATGACCATCTTAAAGGAACTATTGAAATTAACCATAAAGGGAACAGGGCACTAACAATTTTAAAAGGACCATGGAATAAAAAAAACTGACCATGAAACAACAAGTTAACACAGTCATCTCCTTCTGCTTCCACACACTTCACATGCTCTGCAGAATCTTCAGATGGAGCCCAACCAACACCAGAAAGACTGTCACTCAGGCACTCGTCACCAGCCGCCTCGACTACGGCAATGCCCTCAGAAGACTCCTGATCATACAGAACACTGCTGCTAGATTCATCCTGGACCTCCCCAAACCAACCTACATTGCCCTCCATCTCAAGATGCTACTTCAAGATCCTCACGCCCAACTACAAAGCTCTCCACGACCTAGGACCAGTCTACCTCAACCATCGACTGAACTTCCACCAACCAACTAGACACCTACGCTTCTCTTCTCTCGCCCTCACACCCCCCTGCATCCGCCACCCTCGCAGCAGTGGCTGCTGCATCTCCTACATCGCAGCCAAGACCAGAAATGATCTCTCCCCCATCTCCGTACAGCCCTCTCGCTGACAGACTTCAGAAAGAGACTCAATACCTGTTGCTCTGGCAGAAACACAGTGCCCAGATACCCCCAGGGGTGACAGTGTGTGTTTTACAAATGCGGATGATTGATTGCAGACAACCCATAATAATCAGCTTGTGAAAGAGCAAGTCAGTGTAAGTCTAACTTCCACATCATGATTAAGTAGCCTAAGAGCCTGATTTATAGTCTGACGTACAGTACTCAGTCTGTCAGCGAGATAGAGGATATGACCTCAATCATCCTCACAGACTATCGGCCATCCAATTCAGAGATGACCACCAGTGCAGCTGTTATCTAGATTTTTAATGAACTTGTTGTCGCTGTGCCAAGTTTGGGAGGGGGGGAAATTATTTCTTTTTCCTGTGAGTTTAAGATCCGCCCAACTTTAAATGAAGCGGGTGGCCCAAGGGTTTGGCAGACAGAGCACTTTGTTGAATTTGAGATGGGGTACCCAGTTCACCAAACTCTAAATCTGGTCCTTAGACTTCTGCCAGTACCAAGCATTATGGTGGACAATAGTGGCCTTCAGACATAGCCATCTATGTCAGCACAGGCAAACTAATGAAATTATGTAAGATATAGCTACACAAAATTAATAGCAAAGAGCAATTAGTGCACCAGACATGTACTGTTACTAAAGGTATGTTATTAGGTCAAAGCAATGAAAGGTGGATTTGCAAGAAACCAAAATATTTCCAAACAGATTAAAAAGAAAACTAAGCACTGAAGCCTAATCCTCTAAAAACTTTGTTTGAGCCGGTCTTCCAACAGTGACATCACTAAAGCAAAGTTGACTGCATGTTGCTTGAATGCTGCTTATATGTTATGAATGAAAGTATTGGTGACAAAATGGTAAAATGTTTTGCTTAACTGCGTCTTTGCCATGCAGATTGGACGTTATTGAAAGATGTGGCAATCTATAACTGGGATTAAAGAAGACTACATTCATGGATTGTTCTCTAGGTGTCATCACAACACAATCCTTGGATGAACCTGTGGTACATTCCCCAACTCATAACTCCCTCCTCCATATCTTGATAAATAATAAATTCACCTGCACTGATTTTGTCGATTGATGAAGTCTTAATATGGATCAGGTTGTTTGAAAGTTCAGTAACAAACTATGATTAGAAAAGAACAGTCTTCAAGCCATGATTTTGACATTCTTGGCAACCATTGCCATACAAATCATAGGTGTCATACATAAACTTTATTTTTCCTCAGGCAGTTGAACAGTAACCATCCATTCTTTCATTTAAGTTTTCACAAATGATTTGTTGGTATTATGATTAACACCAAACTAGACTATGCAAATGCAGTATTGGGGAGACTACCTAAGTTCCAAATTGAATGGATGCAGTAGGTAGAGAATGATATTGCCTGCCTGGTCCTTAGACTCCGACAGTAGGATGGCGATTCGACTGGCTGCAAACAAACTACTTTGGTGTCCATAGGCAAAAGGATTATGTTCAATACTCTATGGCATGTTTACAAATGTGTGTCTGGAACAGCTGCACCATTTCTTTGGGGAACAATCACCCACAATAGGGCTACTAAGTCTCTTCAATCAGTCTTGCTTTGCAGACTTACAGGTCAAAAATGAGAAGGAGGTTGGAGGTTCACTGAATGCGACCCTGGTATGTAGAAATCCGTGCCCCAAGATGCTAGGGAAACCATTCCCTCCAGAAACAATTAACGACTATATTATTCCATTGTAATTCAGTTTTGTTCACCAAGCATAGCTTCTTCACTCTTGGCACTGTTTGAGCTTTACTTTATTTTAATATGCTCTTATTATTTTTGAGTAGGAAATGTAGAGAAAAACTATTTCACAAAGAGTGTCAAAGTTAATAAATAAATAAAATTATTAGGCCAGATTTTTGTATTGCCTAATTGTAACAAAGATAATAACAGCCTTTTCACCAACTTTTAATTTTCAAGTTTGACTATAGGGGTGCAGCGTACGTTGTATGATAGATCATATACACCTATCAGTACACTTTAACTAGAAAGTAAAATTATTATGAAAATGTTATGTCTCTCTCCCTTTTCCCCACTTCCATGTGTGCTTTGTTACCAGGTGAATACAATTTTTTTGTTTCCCAATCGGCGAATAAAGTATTGAAAAATCAAGTCTTGATAGAGAGGAGGGAGATCTGATAAATAGGCAAATTGTTTTTCCAGTTAGTGTCCCATTTGGGGGTTACCATAAAAAGTGATTCATGAAGACAAGTCATATATTTAATTGGGCCACATCATGCAAGTACCTCTGCTTATCTCCAAATTAGGCAAATGAAAAATGTCCAAGTCCATAGCTCCTCCTCCTTTGGTCGACCCTTCTGAGAGATCGAGAAGTACAATCTGTTCTTCAAAACCCTGTACAATGAAAAAAAGAAATCATATTTGGCTTCTGATGGATAATAAGCCTTATTAAAAGAGTAATGCTTTTCACCTGGAGGTAGAACCAACAAAGTCTTAGCTTGCAGTGGTGCAGGTGATGATTATAACCCTAGTATAAGGAAAGTTTCATGATGAGCAAAAACATGTACGGTCATGTTCTCTGAACTACACAATAAATATTTGAATTCTGTGGACAAAACTTGGACTTAGATCCAACAATTGAATGAGAAATGCAGAGTAACATTGATATACTTGCTTTCAGATTCTGCCAGGATTTATTTGTATTTAGTATCTGTGAAATTGAAGACTCCTGATAGAAGTACTGTACTTAGCATTAAGTGGTATATTTAAACATTCAAGGTAGCTACAGAGAAAGAGCGAGGGAAGATTGAATATACATGGTACATTAAACCTGTATATTGAACTGGAGAGACACACATATTGAGACATGGATCCAAGAATTTAAATATACTGTTCCGGTGCACAAAGAGCATAAGAGGCAGCTGGTGAAAATCAAATTGTGTTTTTCAGTACAGTCAAAACCTGGCTTAATATTTATAATTCAATACAAAATAGCTCAAAGGATAAAAAGCAATTTACATTTTGTTAGACTTGGCCTATTTTACTCTACATTACAAACCTCAATTTTTCAATTTATAAACATTGGAGGGAAAAAAATTGGTTGGGGCTACTAAAGTGGTATTTTTTTCCAGAGACTGATTAATGATTAGCCACAGTGGATAATGCCCACAATAGGAGTTAATATTACAGATAAAATAGATTTGTAGAAAGTTAACAAAGAAATGTATGCAGCAGCTGCATGACTGAACACTTTTTCAGCATTTCTTCATTAATAACAGGAGAACTACAAAGAGTTGAAAATTTACAAGCAGAACAATCTATTCTCGTGCAACTCTGAATCACAGAGGGTTTGTTTTCATCAACAATGGAAACTAAAGCAGCCTTCTTTGATTCAATTTGATACATTCCACAGGATATGTAGAGCAAGTGAACTAGCAATAAAATGTGATGCAAACACATTTGTAATAACGTTTACCATAAAATGGATAACACATGAGATTAAACAAGCAAGTAGGTAGGTAGCATAGGAGGACATTTAGATGTGGATTGACTTGTGAATTAAGAGCAAAAAAGAATGAATAAGTGTTTGTTTCTCTGATGATAAAAACATTCAGAGTTTTATCAGTATAATTTCAATGAACTCAGTCCATGTGCTGTGCATCTCCAATTATAGAGGCTCTAAGCTGAAGTTCAAAATCAGTCTTCCCACTTTGAGCAGTGAGGATTAGTCAGATCTACTGCAACACTGCCTTCCCATTAAAGAAACTTAAATCCAGTCATAAGCGATGCCTGCCACCTGGTAAGGAAAAGAATGATTTTGAAAGTTCAAACGTTTTCTTACTCTTATATTAAAACAAACAGAAAGATCAAGTGGTGAGACATTTTAGGCAAAATACAAATTTGACTGAGGTTGCTCTTTCAAATTTCCAAATTATTGTTTATGTACATATTCCTTACCATTCCCCATAAGATGCTTCTTTAAAAATGTTAAGAATGGCCATATGGAAGCTTTTATTACTCATTGCATTACATTAGCTTAAGGGAACATCCGTATTTGTACAAAGACAAAATTAAATCTTTTTTTATGAATACATTGTATACCTTAGCTAAGATTGCCATCACACAAGCTATGCCTAGATCTCCTCCTCCGATCACTGTAATTTTTTTAACTTCAACATTTTTGTGGTCGCCCATTGCTGCTTGGCTCTTGGAGTTCACATCAATGTCTGATACGCCTTGGGAAAAACAAGAAAATACCATTCAAGTACTTATAACATAATTAGCACAGCATTCTGTTTTGCTGAGAAAGGACAAAAAACTGATCTTCAATCAGATAATATCCTCTCCCTCTTTGATCAAGATTATTTATATCATCTTGTACAGTCTGTTCTCATGTTATGCAATAATCCTTAGCTTTCTTGCTAGGTTTGTACGCTACATATACCACTGTATACATACATATATACTGGTAAGGTATATTCATAGGCAAGTTCACATGATCTTGATTTGGCAACCATCTTTGCCAAATCAAGACCATCCCCAAAAAATTATATTTCCTGTGCTCAAATTGCTGACACCAAACAGAGTGAAATGATGTTGACAGCACACAGGAAATGTATTCTTGAGGTGAAGTTTATTAGAGGAAAAGGGAGAGCTGTCCCAGCAGACAGGAGGACACAAGAGCAATAACTGTCTCTCAGAGAACGCTTCAAAGGGAACATTCTCAGTGACATGGAATTGTTCCATGTTACGCAATGCACATCACCACACCTTCCCTCTTTAACAGGAAGAACAACAAATGATAAATACAATAAGAGGAGAATGCAACACATGTGGAGTCACAAGAAAAGTACAAGAAGATTAAACATAATCTCGTAGTTTTTTAGGTCTGACAGCAACACATGTGGAGTCACAAGAGAAGTACAAGAAGATTAAACATAATCTCATAGTTTGTTAGGTCTGACAGACACTCTGGTACTTTTCCTAACCTCATTCCCCTCTGAAGCATTCTTCAAACTAACACTATTAGGAGAGCCAGAGGGATCTTTGGCAATCTGAGAGGTGCACCACCAATTGCCATTCCATTGGTCAATTTAACAGCATTCTTACGAGTATCTACTACTTGCTGAGAATCTGAAAACTTAGAAAGACCCTTTCTAACTGAAACAGGATTCTTAACCTTGATCCAATCTCCAATCTGGATGTCGTGGGAAACTTTCTTTCCAGGCTTTGCATATTTAGAACACACATCAGAGGATTTTCTGTGAGCAGCATCCCACATACTGCTCATGTTGCCCCCCCTCACAAAAATTTCTTACCATCCAGAAAGGATATACTCGTGAGCAAGCTTTTCTCCCTCTCATGAGTTCGAATGGAGTATAATTGGTAGCAGAATGAGGGGAAGTGCGGTAGGACCATACAAGATCTTTGACTGCTTTAAATACACAACTTCTAGACTTGAAAGCAGCTTGAACACACTCCACAATAACTCTGTTAAATCTTTCAGTCTTGCCATTGCTTTGCGGATGATAGAGAGGAGTTCTGGTGTGTTTGATACCACACGACCTCAAAAAGGAGTTCATTTCATGAGAGATGAATTGAACTCCGTTATCGGTTAAGATCTCCTCTGGATAACCTTCTCTCAAAAATATACTTTTCAAGCAATCAATGACACTTTTAGAATTTGGTATACTAATTGGTTCAACTTCGACCCACCTTGACAAATGATCAATGAGGACCAAAAAAGTATTTGGAGTTGTTGGGAAGAACATGGAATGGTCCCAGAAAGTCCATTCCCAACTTCTGCCAAGCACGACCAGGAACAGAAACCTTAGATTCTACAAGGCCTTCCAACACTAATACCTTGTCACTGGCATTACAACGTGAACATAGTCTGACAATCCCATCTATCTGAGAGTCCATTTTTGGCCACCAGAAGTCAGATCTCACTTTTCTTTTAGTAATAGTAGCACCGAGATGACCAGAATGTGCTGCCAAAATAATTTTTTCTCTAAAATATGATGGAGGAACTAATTTGTCACCACGAACAATTATACCATTCTCCATTGAAAGCTCAGTATTAATTTTCCAAAACATTTGGAGATCGGGAGAAAGACATTTCTCTTTCGGCCACCCCTTTTTAATAAGAGAGGAAACTTCTTTAAGAATCACATCATCACTTAGTGCTTTGATCCAATCATCCTCTAGAAAAGAAATGGACTCTTGACAGACATTAGCAACAAAACACTCTTCTACCTCAGTCTCCCAATCTTGTTCATCACTGTCGGTTATGGGAAGCCTAGAGAGGCAGTCAGCTCTGCTGTTTCTTCCCCCTGGTATGTATTCCACGCTAAAAGAGAATTCAAGTAATTTCGTGGACAACCTTGCTAAACGAGCTGTCGTGCGTTTGACATTTTTTCCATTTAAAATATCAACCAAAGGTCGATGATCCGTTCTGAAAACGAAAGACCTGCCCCACAAATATGATTTGAATTTCTCCACACTCCATGTGCAGGCTAAAAGTTCTTTTTCAATGACGGAATATTTCCGTTCAACAGGACGGAGAGTGCGAGAGGCAAAGCCAATTGTATATTCCTTCCCGCCAGAACATTGAGAAAGAACTGCACCCAAACCGTACTCACATGCATCAACCGTGACAAAAGTTTGTCTTCCTTCAACAAATGCTTGTAAAGCTGGAGCTGAAAGTATATGATCCTTGATAATCTGGAAACCTTTTTTGCATTCTTCTGACCACTCGAAGGCAGCCCCTTTCTTTAGTAAAGACCTGAAGCATTCAGTAGTTTTTGCAAAACCCTTCATGAACTTTGCATAAAACTCACACAAACCGAGGAAAGACAAGAGTTGTTCTCCGTTTTGAGAAGCCGGTGCCTCAATAATGCTCTTAACTAAACTAGGCCTAGGTTTAATACCTTTTTCCGAAATGATATGTCCTAAATACTCTATTTCTTTGGTTTTGAAAATACATTTACTTTTCTGCAGTGTTAAACCTCTATTCTCCAGAACTTTGAAAACTTCACTAATTGCTTGGTTGTGCTCACTCTCTGTTTTTAGTAAAGATGAGAATGTCATCCTGGAAAACAACAACATTGGGATTGTGAGCAAACATTTCTGACATGAGTCTTTGAAAGACTGCTGCAGCTGACGCTAGTCCAAAAGGGAGACGACAGAATTGAAAGACACCATCTGGAGTGACAAAGGCAGTGAGATGTCTGGATTGAGGGTGCAGCTCTACTTGGTGATAGGCTGCTCTAAGATCAAGTTTCGTAAACCACGAAGATGATCCCACTTTGGCAATGAGGTCTTCAATTCGTGGTAGAGGAAAACCATCGACCCAAATGGCTTCATTGAGGGTGCGTAAGTCAACACACATTCTCAAATCGCCTGACCTCTTCTTGGCTAAGACAATGGGGGAAAGCCATAGGGTGGATTCAACTTTTTCAATGATCCCTTGATCACACAGAGTTTTCAGATGTTTGGACAAATCACTTCTGATGCTCAAAGGAACATTGCGCAACTTATGCTTGGTAGGAACGGCATTGTCTTTGACTCTGATGGAATGCTGAAAGTTGGTGATTTTACCAAGGCGATCTTCAAAAATGTTACTAAATTTTTGTTCGCAATCATTGTGGACAAAAGTACCGGATGTAGAGTTAGATATTATAGTGGCAGAGATATCTTTTTCAATCTGTTTGTCAATGAATACTGGATTAGCTAGTCCTGGTTTAATGGTTAAACCAATTTCAGCTTGATGGATGAGACCAAGGACATTAATTCCTTTTTTGGCTACATACACTTTACCTTTGATGGTTACTCCTAAAACAATAATATTAGTCCAGAAATATCCAAGTAGATTAATCCTGCTACCTTCAAATGCTACAGTAAGAATATCTGGGGGCAGTAAACTTTTGTCGGACCAAAACTTGGTGTATTTATCTTGTGATATGATGGTGATGCGTGCACCAGTGTCAACTAGCAATTGAACATGATCTTTCCCAATGACAACATCAACCTCGGGATCAGAGATATGTTGGGGATCTCTTTTACCTTGGGAATCTTGAACTACCACGACATATTCCTGATGCATGACATCTTCATGTGAAAGATCATCTTCATTTGAAAAATAGTCACCATTATCATTAGTACCATCATCGTTAATGACACATCGAATATTTCCCCTTACACTTCCTCTCCTGCCTCTCATGCATATCTTAGCAAAATGTCCCATTTTGCCACATTGACCACATTGTTGATTGATGGCGGGGCAATTCTTAACTAAGAAACGTGAAAAGAAGAACCACATCTATAACAAAACATTCTAGATTCAAATTGTCTGAATCTGCCACCCCTAGATATGTTGGGCCTTCTGAAATTACCACGTGGCACAAAAGGAATTTTAGATGTGGGAGTACTAGAAACAGCGCCAGAAACTGTGGTGTTGGATAAAGCTGTTTCCAAATGTTTTACATCATCCATGGAGGTTTCTATACTTTTCGCTATGTCAACTGCTTTATCTAATGTGGGATCTTTGCACGTAAGTAACTTCTTCTGTATTTCTTTGCAATAACACCGAGCAACAAGTTGGTCCCTAATGAGCTGAGATGTGAAATTATCAAATTCGCAATTTGCTGCTAGCATTTTTAAAGCGGTTATAAAGGTATCAATATTCTCATCACTTTTTTGTGTTCTTGTGAAAAACTTATATCTATGTACAACCAAATTTTTAGTTTTAGTAAAGTATTTTTCTAATTTTGCTATAGCTATTTCAAAGTCATCAGGATCCTGACCTTCAGGTGGATCATATGGAGGTAAATGATCAAAGACGTTTTGACCTTCGACCCCCAAATGGTAATACATAAGATTCTTCTTTCTTTCTGGTCTATATCTTTGGCCATCGATAGCCCCTAAGTAGGCCATGAAAGATCTAATCCATAACTTCCATTCCAACGGGGGATCCCCAGGTACCTGTAAAAATGGTGAAGGTGGAGTAACACTTTGCATATTGTGATAAATAGAATATTAATAAGTAAGATAAATTTGCTTTAAGAATAATACATGAAAATAATATGTAATGCGATTTTTTTTTTTTTTGCTTAAACATTTTTTGCGTTGTTTGAGAGGGAATAGCAAAAATATAATGTACTTTTAAAGTACTTAGAGTTTAATTCTTGAGAATTGTGTGCATATCACAGAAGTAATATGCTGCAAAGATTGTGTGTGTATCACAGAGGTAATACACTGCTAAGTTGTGTGTGTATCACAGAGGAAAAAGAAAAATGTTGATTTCAGGTTAAGTTCGAATTTCTGTCACTAGATGGCAGTGTGGTGTAAGATCCGAGAAGATTAGTAAACTTGTTCAAATCTACCAACGCTGCACTTTCATAGCGTGAAAAGAAATGTTTGACAAACACGTGTGGATGCTGTGTGTGTCAGCGCAGCGTTACAGATGTCATCTAATATAATGAGCAATTTGAAGGAAGATGTCGTTTCAAAACGTAGGTTGCGCAAAAATTAACTTGCTGCGTGTGATTTTCATTAATGGTAAAAACGATGAAATTAGATAAGTTTCTGATGTGCGCAAGCGTGTGAAATAGCTTGGCGCTGCTTGCCGTTATTGAAATCGGTTGTTATGGATACTTGGAATCCACAAATGGCTTGAAGTACGTCAATGTGCTAGGACGTGCCTGTAATTGGTTGAGAGTGCACGGGAGGCAGTCACGTCACTCATTGGATGTTCGGCCACGTCATCACAACGATGGAGGCAGCGCCGGTAGAAGATCCCTTCGGCTCCGTGAAATACGGTGAGAAAGAGAACGCATTGGGTACTTTTCCTGGAATGTTTCTTTGGTACCGTGCGTTTTCTAGACGGAGCGCTTTCTGAAGAGGGAAATTTTTCGGACAAATAAGTAGTCTTAGTGAGATTTTCCCCCCCCTTTTTTTTTTTTAAGATATGAAAAATAGTAGACTGTGACAAAGTAGTCCGTGTTGTTAAAATTAGTTAATTGGGCACGGCTCTCCCGACTAAATCTTTGTGATAGATGTAAAGGTGGTACTCACAGCTTTGCGTTGTCAGTTGGAGTATCAGGGTGATAGTGGGGTGGGGGAAAAAAAAAAAGTTCTTCTTGGTGAGTGTCCGAGGGGTTGTAGAGTAGATCCCGTCCTCAGTCGCCAGTGAAATGATGTTGACAGCACACAGGAAATGTATTCTTGAGGTGAAGTTTATTAGAGGAAAAGGGAGAGCCGTCCCAGCAGACAGGAGGACACAAGAGCAATAACTGTCTCTCAGAGAACGCTTCAAAGGGAACATTCTCAGTGACATGGAATTGTTCCATGTTACGCAATGCACATCACCACACAGAGGATTGATACTTTCTGCAACACTGAACAAAACAGCCATTTAAATGTCTCCTGGATAGGTATGAGGTAGCAGGCTTGCTTGGCAGCTCCTCTATATTCATCTACTGCCCTGAATACTCTTCTTACTACCATGATTGGAATAAAGTAAGGCTTGAAACTAAAAGGCAAATGTGTGCCAACAATAACTGTACACTCTAGAGCATTATCCAACATTATTGCAAACAGTGGGAACAGGGAAAGGTGTTGCCAAATATTCTCTCACATAGAGATATGTTTTTTAAATCCCACAAAATGTACCACAGTGTTCTTTAGTGTTTGCATCTTAGGGTTCCCACATAAAGCGCTTCAACTAGATTTCAAAGCAGTGAACCCTTCAATATACTACTCTTTTGGGCATCTGAAGCTGGTAAAAGGTTGACAAAACTATTCTGTGATAACAACCGTAACCATAAGAGTCCACCTCTGCAGCATGTGTATCATTACCCTAGCACACAATTGAAGCCCACATGTACTTGTAGGTACTGTGCAACATTCATCAATCTCTCTCCAACCAGCCACAGCTTACCTGACAGGGAAAGTTAAGTCCATGCTCCAGGATTTACATTCCTCCTTGTTATGGCATATAAGTCTCTAGGCACACCTACGTTTACCATGGACCAGCATCGCTAGAGCAGACCTTGTGCTATGGAATGTAAGCCAATACTTGCTAGACTCCAACAATTTCAAAACTGAACCTTTTTCATTATTACATTTTAAAATGTTGTTTTTAATGAAACTTGAGTTAGTAGATCAACATTAGTTTAGCACATTGCTTTTGGCTCCCTTAAATATCTCCCTTTTATAATTTGGGGAACAGTGACCGCACTTTATACTCTACAGATTTGTTTCTTCCTCCCCTTCACCTCTCGAAAGGCAGGTGGCTGATGGCAGTGGAGGAATCTTGCTCTCATAGGTCTCACAATTACCCAATGACATGTTCAATCTCTGTTCTCATGCTAGCTTCATCGTCCACGAAAGGACACATGGAAGTCTCAAGTTTCCCGCTCTAAGATCATTTTACATAAACTTCACCTTATACTAGAAATGCTTTATAGATTCCATTCCACAATTCTGAAATTATCCATGGTTCTGCTCAATTTTGGACAAAGGAATGGGCTACACAATATCAGGGAGCAAAAAGAAGGGGGGTTATGACCTGTGGGAATAAATTGCCAGACAACTCAACCAGAAAACATATTAATTGCTCACTGGTATGGTATAAAATCCCAAAATATTATTTATTAGCCTTATTTTAAAGCGAAAGTCCATATCTCCAGGGTTGGTGAAGAAAGCAGTGCAACGGCATGCAACAAAATAAACAAGACATCTACTACAAAAGACAACAATAGACAAAATAAGTTAAATGATACAATACAAACAAAAATATATATACGCAAAAATCCCTAAACAGTGGGAAGACTCTCTCTTGCACAATCTTAACATACATATGTATGGCTGCGAAATCTCGACATCAGACTCCGTCCATATTAGAGGTATTCAATTGGTGAGACACTTGTGAGGGAACATCCTGCTTTCATAAAAAAAGTTTTGCGTCCCATATATTTATACAAGAAGATTTTACATTTTTATCGGACTTCACCAATATCAGGGAGTTCTACAGTTTTCTGATCTAAGCAAAGCCATGACACTATACAGACAAGAAAAGAGCTGAAAGATATTAGAATAGTTTTGGTGAGCTATCAATCCACAAAGCAAGCATGCATCAGTATATCATGCCACAAAGTTGTGGGTCTTCAACCAGTCTGAGGCATCAGTTACATTCTTTGATAGTGTGTGGAAGGAGTTACTTCTTGAAAATGAGTTATTTATTTTATATATTTATTCAAAGTTTTCTATAGCGCGAACATTACCCAAAACCTTTGGTGTCAGAGCCCTTTACAGTTCAACAGCATTCAAATTCAGATGATGTATCAATCTTTAACACCTACTACAGGGAATAGGTAATCAAATACCGGTGGCATATTCTAAAACTTACAAATAACATACAATTTAAGATTACTACACATCAACTAGAATTACCGTAATACAAGTAACGTCACACTTACATTTCACAATAAAACAACTACTGAAAATTACTAGGTATCCACAATTGTTGTAGTATATTTAAAATTAACAGAAGGGGTCGGAAATGAGGATGACGGTCAGTGTTGGCAATAGTTAGAAATTTCCATCAAACGCCGTGCATGGAAAACAATGGGAGATATAGACAAGCCCTTTAGTTGTCTACTTAAAAGGGCAAAATACTTAATTTATTCTTGAAATAATTGCCATTCTATTTGCCCCCTTTTCATGTGAATAGCATAGTCACCTTGAACTAATCAATAAATTCAAGAAAGTTAGTGGTAACCAAGTCTCACTGTTATTTTCTTTACAATGCAAAGTGAACGGGACATGTTTATTTTAAACATGATATTAACAAATGAACATTTGAAAACATTCTGAAATAAATATTTTAGAATAGACAATAAAGGATCAAAGGGCCTTGTCCCTTTTTTTTGTTTCTTTTTGGACTGAAGTCCAACAGAAGAAAGATTGCACACTGTATACTCATTTCAACTCCAGGAAGAGGAGGCTGAAGAGTTTATATTCTCTTGTGGTTGTGAATAATGGGGAGCAGCTGGTTCATGTTTCTCAGCATGGGATCGTGCATCTCAACCACTAAGAACTAGGACTGAAAGGTACAGATATTTCGGGGGGGTGAGGGGAGGGGGGGGGAGGATTGGGTTGGCCAGCCAGCAATCATGGCGGACGCGATACGATAGTGCTCCGCTCTCAGAGCCCTAGTTTTCCTGTAACTTATCCTTACGAGGTGCTGCCTACATCCTTGCTGTGTGGGAGCGGAGAGGGGGACGTGGCGTGGGGCTCAGTAGCCCCCAGATTGGTGCTGTGGCAGTGGAGATTTTGCCCTAGCTGAGGTGGAGCGGCCCTGACACGAGAGGAGCGAAACGGTGGACAGCCGTTGGTGAGACCTGCAGCGCGGCCGCAACATCGCTGAGGAAGCCGGACGCTGACGCAGACCCTGGCGCCCCCGGTGTGTCTGAAGGGCTGCGCCTCTTGGGGGATCTTCGGCCTTGTGTTCCTGGGCTACCGGAGGCCATTGCTAGGTGCAGTGAGCCGGGACACGGTCGGGAACAAGAGCCGGGCATGCAACGGCCACCGAGCACCGCCGATGAGGCCTGGACCTGAGGCTTGGGCGGATTGCCAGAATCGCAGCAGGGGGCCTGAACCGGAGAGCGGATTGGTTCTGGTGGGCGCCACGACGGACCCTGCGACGCGCAGGAGACTGGGCCGAGCGCCGCTGGAGGAGTGCGGCTGGGAGCGAAAAGTGCATTGGGCCCAGACGGCCGCTGGTGGGACATACAGTGCGGCCGCAATGTTGCAGAGGAAGCCGGGGAGAGGCGCGAAACGGTGGACAGCCGTTAATGGGACCTGCAGCGCGGCCGTAACATCGCCGGTGTGTCTGCAGGGCAGCGCCACTTGAGGGATCTTCAGCCCTGGGTTCTTGGGTCCAGCCACGGAGTGCTGCTGACAAGACCTGGGCATAAGGCTTGGGCGGACTGTAAGAATCGCTGCGGGGGAGCTCCGGGGACCTGAGTAGGAGAGTAGATTGGTTCTGGCGCCGGCCACGATGGCCCCTGTGGCCCGCCGGAGACTGGGCCCTACCCCGCCGGAAGAGTGAGGCAGACCGGGACTCACAGGTTGGCCCCACCTGCGGTGCTGCCGGCAACTCACGGTGAGGAGCGGGACTCAGGGCGGCTGACGGAGGGCCTGCGGAGGCTCGGGGACACAGAGTGTGGCTGCCCATTCTACGCTGGCCGGCTGGGAGGCGACCCAAATACAGATTCAGGTCCACTATGCAGTGAAAGTGCAGCCTGTGAGCGGCCCGGTGCCCGTGGATGGCACAGCAGGTAATACGGTGAGGAGTCAAGCGGGTGACAGGGGAGAATTGAGGCGGCCACCCCTACGAACTAGCAGTGCCTGGCTGGCACAACATCGAGGCGCCGCACTACACCTAGTGAGGAGAATGATGGGGCAGCCCACTAGCGCACGCATTTGTGACACTGTTTTGTGACTGCTACTTGGTGGTGCTGAGGTGGAAATGGCCGGTGAGGACCGCGTGGCTGTGGCCTGGTGCACAGGGCCCTGAGCGCTATTGCGGAGTCAGCGCCATAGTGTGAGAGACAATTTACGTGCAGAGGGGGCACAGAGCGGACAACGAGACCCTGGTTATGTTGGACTCCTCCTGTTGTGGCACCGAGGTACCCGCTGACCTGGGGCCCCGGTGGGAAGCTGGGAAACGTTCGACGGAAAGGCACAGGAGGAGTGGCGCCTAGAGCCGGCGGTGACAGCAAAGCATAACTGGGAGATTCGGAGAAGGAGGGCTTCCACCTAAGCCACCCAGAGAGTTGACGTCTGGTGATCTGTGAC
Source organism: Lissotriton helveticus (assembly GCF_964261635.1). Lineage (NCBI taxonomy): Eukaryota > Metazoa > Chordata > Amphibia > Caudata > Salamandridae > Lissotriton > Lissotriton helveticus. The sequence continues at coordinate 812,000,425 of NC_136061.1, read as the reverse complement.
ACGGCCCCGACAGTGGCGGTGTCCACCCCACGGAGGGGGGTTCCCTATCTGCTGTTGGCACGGCCATTGGACTGATGGACTAGTGTGGTGGATTTTAACCACCCTGCTGTTCGAGGAAGAGGCCTGGACTATACGCGACAGCCTCGACGAATACCCACGGATGCCTACGGCGCAACAACTGGTGATGGGCAGGCTGCGGGACAAATCGCAGAATCAACAGCAGAAGGCGGAAGGCCTTGGCCCTCCCCTGGGGCATCAGAGTGGCAGCATGGAGCCTCAGGCGGCGGCCCGTGCGGCCAAAATGGACACTGTACTAGCGGCGGTGGAGCGGATCGGCACCACTCTAGAGCAAACCAAAGTATCGCTGGAAGCCAGGATTGATAAAGTTACGTTGGATTTCACTCTCCTTCATGCCGACCATCGTAAGCTGGTGGAGTCGGTCACCGTACAGAATCAAACACTTCAGGAGATCCAGCCCGTGGTGCAAAATCACACCATAGCGCTCCAGGACATGATTGACCGGGTCCATGTGCTTGAAGACCGCATTGAGGACGCGGAAGGGCGCTCCCGGCGCAACAATGTCCGGGTGGTAGGCCTTCCGGAGAACGAAGAGGGTAAAAACTGGAGCAGTATATTGAGAACTGGTTGTGTGAACTCCTGCCTTCGGGGGCGCTGTCACAACACTTTACGGTGGAAAGGCCGCACAGAGTACCAGCGCTGAAGCCCAGGCCGGTGGCGAGGCCCCGCCCGTTCCTCTTCAAAGTCCTTAACTACCGAGACCGCGACGTAGTGCTCCGTGAAACCAGGAAATTGGGAGACCTCACGGTGGGAAATACCCGGGTAATGTTCTTCCCAGACTATACGGCAGCGGTCCAGAGACGGCGGAGCACCTACATGGCGGTGAAACGACAACTGCGGGACCTTGAGATGCCTTATTCCTTGCTGTTCCCCTCTCGCCTCCGTGTGGTCTTGAAGGAAGGTGCTCGATTCTTTGATACCTCATCAGATGTTTGGGATTGGCTGGAGGAGACGGGACAATGGACGGGAACGAGACCCTCAGGTCCAGAGGAAGGTGGCTGGCAGGAGAGGGGTTCACGGCGACTCAGGGGGCGAGGGGCTTGCCGAACACGAGCCCTGGCCTGGCTGCACCCAGCCCGGAGAAGATACGGCTGGAACGGCAGGAAGCTCTTGAGGCAGTGGCGACACTTGTCGCAGCAGGTAACGTCACCCAACTGAAGACCCCGGCACGCAGTGACCCGGGAACAAGTGGTTCATCGTCTCCATACACTGGTCTATCCGAAGATTTGAACATGGCAGAAGTGACACCCCAAACAGCGGACCAACTCATGTGACTAAGTAGTGCCATAAGGCGTCCTCTCAGAGCCCAGTCCCCTGAGTACTATGCGCATTGTCTTTCCTAATATGCCCGCGCGCACGCTGCTGAAATATGTCATGCGCTGAGTGTGTTGCCTATTGCCTGATGTAATGAATGAGCATTTCTGAGGGTTGTCTTGCTGGCCTGAGGGCATGGTGCGCTGCGCGATTGCTACACTCGCAGGCTTCCACAGCTGTGGTCCGCGCTGCGCCTACATGGCTGGCCAGCCTGTGCTTTATTTGGTACCTCTTGCTTGTACAGGAGGCTTCAGATAGGGGCGTAATATAGGATAGTCGCTGATACTGCACGCACCCCATTAGCCAATACACTGGACTGACACTTCATCATTGGGGGTTCACCTTGAGGTTTGGACGTATGCCCCGTTGGGAATTCGCCCCACTAATTGCACTGTTTGCAGATGTTATGTTTCAATTGCGGCACACAGACACTCCCTCCCTGGTCGGCAATTCTGGTCCCCCCTCCCCGAGGCGGCTCCCCTGCCCCATGCTGGTGCAACACACCCAGACACATGACGCACACTAACATAGTGACTTGGAACATACGTGGTATGCACACGCCGTCAAAACGTTACTCTATCTTTTCATACTTGCAGCGACACGAGGTCGGGATTGCCCTCCTACAAGAGACCCATATGACCCAAACAGAACTCGACAAGCTCCGCAGATGCTGGAGGGGGCAGGTGCATGGTACGGTCTTCTCTGCGCATGCGCGGGGCACCCTGATATGGATAAGGGCGGGTGTCCCATTCATTTGCAAGGAGACGAGGGTGGACCAAGAGGGCAGGTACTCCCTGGTGCAGGGGCAACTGAACGGTCAGGAGGTCCTCCTAGGATCAATTTACGCTCCGAACACAGACCAACCATAATTCCTAACACACTTGAACCAGGTGCTACATCTGTACGCTGGCCTCCCCTGGCTGCTTGGTGGGGACTTCAGTATGGTGCTGGATGTACACCTGGAGCGATCCTTCCCTCCCCTCCGATCTGCAGCGGTGGCGTCCAATGTGCATGCGTTCCAGTGCTGGCTGTCCCATTGGGAGATACAGGACATACGGCGCGTACAGCACTCATCAGACAAAGTCTACTCCTACTATTCGTCAGTCCACGATTTGCATGTTAGGTTGGACAGAATGGTAGGCACCCAGTCCCTGCTCTCCCTTATTGCAAAATCAGAATACCTGGGGAGAACACATTCCGATCATAACCCCCTGTGGTTACAGATTAGTTGGGAGGCAGACCACCCGCCTGTCCCCACGTGGCGGCTACAGCCATCTGCATTGGAGGATGCGGAATTCTGTTCATTAGGCATGCCCATTCTCGCTTACTTTGATACTAATGAAGGGACTGCAAGCAGCACCATGGTAGAGTGGAATGCACACAAAGTAGCTGTCAGCGGGCATTGCATGGTGGCCACGTGGAACGGTCTCTGCCTCACTGACGCGCCTGGAAGCGGAACAACTGCAATACAAGTGGGAGGGGGAGGGTGTGGGTGAGCACTCGTGTAAGCTGGGGGACCTTCACACTAGGCACACGGTGCTCCTGGAAAGGTTAAGGTGTCACAATTATGCAGCACACAAAGCCAGAACTCATGCCAGGGAGGATAGAGCGGGCCGACTATTGACTTGGCTGATACAACGGGAAGGGCGTGGCGCCCCAATAGGTGTCTTACGTACAACAAGGGGAGAGATGGTGTATACGAAGCGCGAAATCCACCGTGCTTTGACTGAGCACTATATGCAGCTGTATAGGGCGCGAGGTGTTGGCCCCAGGCAGGTTCTGGAGGGGTTCCTAGGCTCTATCCACTTACCCGTAGCCTCTGAGGAACACAGAGACGCACTTGGGATACCTCTCACACATGGTAGTCTATCTCAATTGTCCGAGCACTAATCTGAAAAGAGGTGCTATTAAAGAAAACACATTTAAACTAATCGTGTGTTTAAGTGGATTGGTTTCCTCATCACATAAGGTGATCATATCAGAACCCTGGTCCTCCTCGGTGATCCATAAGTAAAGTCTATATACTCATTTGAGAGATCCCATAAATCAGTTTAAGATGGCATTCACTTTGAAAGATGCTGTCACGTCATACGGAACACACTCATGCCACTACCATTTGCTATCCCTGTGAAAACCTGATAAAGAAGGGAGCTTAAATAGGACTCACACTGGAATTCTGGCACCAGTCAGGGACCTCAGATGAGGTAGGCTTTCTCAATGCATCTCCTCAACCAGCAGTGAGTACATGGGCATTTTTCGGTGAACGGAGATGGGCTTTGATAAATCCACTTCCCAGGATTACGCTGGTGCTGAGCACAACACATTTGTTTGACACTGCTTACTCAAAGAAATAAATGAAGGATGAGAAGCAGCTCAGAGATACTCAAAAGGGCCCACATGATGACATAATAGGTACAAGCATAAAAACATGGTGTGATATATTGTCGCTACTAATGTGTGCTGTGGTCACAGATATGGTTATGTTATGGTAAATAATGTATAAAGCGCACGTACATTTCCCATGAGCCCAAACATCCCAATGTCTCATCCAATCATAGGACCATGTCACCATATATGTATCCATAACACAAAAGTCCTTCTTCTTTGTTTGCGAAGATCAACATAAGTGCTCCAACCCGAGTCCAACAAAAAACTTTGGCGGAACACCAACATGCCCACTCCACAGGTGGATCACACCGAACAGACGAGACAAACTCCTTTCATAATTATTCATACGACAAACAACTAGAAGCTCCTTTGTCAGCTTCATGTGGATTTATTATCCGTCCCTGATTGAAGAAATATCAAGAGTAATATTGAGTCGCTTAAAGATAGCAAAACAATGTCGTGGAGAAGTGTGGCTCACTGGTTAGAGGAGGCAGACCCTGAAGCAGAGGTCAGACCCGGGACCAGGGTTCAATTCCCAACGCGGCAGGGTCTTGAGCCCAAATATCCACGGACTTGATAATTCTCGTTTCGGTGCCTACTCGAATCACGGGTTGACACTCTGCAACTCTGGGCATTAGCTTGCTTAATCTCCACTATGGCCCCCCTGCGGCGGGATGCCTGGCTTTCACCTTGGGGATGCCCAGTACGGGTATCTCACAGGGAAAAAAGCCAGGACGGGTTCCCAAGGCAAGCGCCGAGATGCCTACGGGTAATCGAGCGCTATATAAGAACGCATAATAATAATAATAATAATAATAATGTCAGGTGGGAAAATTCAAATAGAAGAACAGCAACAGGCAGTGCATAACAAGGACCAGCAATCACATTTATAAATAACTTAACTAGAGTTTTATTTCCAGCCGTGTCCTTAATAGAATTGATCATTCTTGATGCGTCAGCTAGAATTGTTTTATTCTGTCAAGACCAGAGGCTTCGTATTATGTTAGTTTAAATTAGAGCCACCACCATTGATGCAACATCCACAATAGGTATATGATCAAATATCTGCCACAGCATTAATGATCTGTAAACGAGAAACACCTTTAGAGGCCAAAGCCTGAAGCACAGAATGTGTCCCAAAAAAGGATACATCAATTCAGTCTTCTGCCAACAGCCATTTAACGCAACGGGCTAAAGCTGCAGCCGAGAAAGGACAGAAGGGTCTTTCCAGAAGAAATGAGCAGTTGACCCACGGTATATTGCCACTCCGTTCATAAGACATTTAACCATGCATAACTTATGATTATGAGGAAAGGCGGTTTAACTAACACATCGTGATGCAGTTTTAGTATGCCTTCAAATAGAGAACACACCCCCTCCCCACCAGAGGGAGTAAATACTCTACCTTCTAAATCCAGGGCCTTAACATCTGAAACATGTCTACATGAAATGAGACACAAAAGCAGCGTCCACTTCGCTGAACAATATTCGCGAGAAAGACCTTCATTTGCAGGCCAAGTTCTGAGAAAGCGTACAACTACATCAACATACAATAACACTGAATATTTCAGCTGAGGGGCGGAACCAACTGAATACCTCGAAGCAATTTACAGACTAGAGGAAGTTCACCCACCCGTTTGCCATCCAGATGAACAGTTCCTGCAGAAATAGCAAAATGGAAGTTGTTTACCATCCTACAAGATAAACCCTGACTAGCAAGTTCAGATAAAAAATTCACAATCTTATTGATACCCGCCCTCATGTAATTCACACTTTGTTCACTACACCAACATACCCATCGACAACAGCCGTTTCATATAGTTTATGGAGGGAGTGACTAGAACAACATAACTTTGTGCGAAACTCCTGGTACTTGCCAGCGCTGCTGAAAAGTCTGCATGACATGAGGGACAACCGATTCTGAATCACCAACGGGTGAAGACGATCCATCTGGTCAGAGAGAAGATCTGGCAAGGAGTGAATTCACATTTGTGGTGCACAAGACAGCGACATGACTACAACAAACCAAGATTGGGCCTTCCAACATGGGGTCAATAGGACTAATTCTGCTGCCTGTCGGCACACCTGAAAGGGTACTCTCTGGATCACAGAAAAGGGAGGAAACTAATATATAAGACCCGTTTACCAGGATTGACTAAATGAATCTGGATTGGCCTCCAACTGTAAAAGATTGGAAGATGGGGATTCAGACAGGGTGCAAACAGATCTATTGTGCACGGACCCCAAAGCATTTTCACCTCTTGAAAAACCAGTGGATGAGGTCCCCAATTGCTGGAATGACGTAGGAGCCGAGAGTTTTAGCGTGCTATCACATTGGACCGACCCGTATATACTCCACTATCATAGAAATGGGATGCTGGAGGCAGTAATGCCAGAAATCCTGGGCAATCTCCACCAGAATATGGGGTTTCATCCCCCCCCCCCCAGAGCGCTGATGTACAGTACAGCCGAGACTTTGTCCATTCGCAGAAGAATGCAACCACTTGCTTTGCTTGGAGACAAAGTGCGAACTGCAAAAGCCCCCACTTTCAGCTTGAGGCAATTGATGTGGAGATGAAGCTCTTCCAGGGACCACCTGTCCCCGTCTTCACTGGGCTACACCAAGTCCACCAACCGCATCGACTGACATCCGATTCTGTGATCACTTCCGGAAAGAACACAAAAATGGCTTTGCAGTTCCATGCATTCATGTGATCTATCCACCAAGACATTTCCATCCTGGCATCCTCGTCCATAATCTGAATAAAATAGCCTCTCCCGAAAGTGTAAGATCTTTAATCTTTGAATGGTCTGATAATGAAGGGGTCCAGGAAATATCGTTTGGATGGATGACACCAAAAGATTCACAAGGCGAGCCAAAATACTCAATGATATTGGCTTTTCTCAACTCTTTCTTGACATTTTTCAAACTCTCCTGGAAATTAAGGCAACACCAGGGACATTTGTTTCTTGAGACGATTATAAAGAAGCAATATGCAGGCTAAAAACATTTTACAAAGGAAGATGCTCGAACTTCACAGTTTTTTAAAATGAAAATGATTTTGTTAAGAGTCGGTGAAGTAATACATAGCGAGGCTAAAGATTTTGGCAAAAACAGACCCATACTTAAGAGATCAGTTTGTGTTCAACAGGGGTTCCTGAATTGGATTTGACACACAGACGGAGTGCTGCATTCCAATTTTATCTAAACGTGCTAGACATCGCAAAATGAACTGTCAGACCCATTGACTCTAGATCTACTTAACCTGTGTGCCATACATGAAAAAGTAATAAGAAAAAATTTGTTTCTTTCAACACACTTACGTAACAGTCTTTAATGTCCAGCAAGTGTACAAGTGTCACAAAACTGGACATATTTTTAAAGGGTTTCCAGAAGTAATAGATCACCAACTTCAGTTAAAATTAATTCTGTAGGAAGTGTGGAAGAAAGTTTAAGCAATGTAGTTCTCGCTACTTATGTATCAGGTATTTACATACACAGTAGGGCACTCCTTGGTTGGGTCAATAGTGACAAAGTAGGCATAAATATTCAGGGTTTCCATTACTATTTTATCAGCATAGTTTCAAAGATGAATAGGGCAATATAAAATTAGAGAAGACAGACTTTAGTCCCAAAGCATTTGGGGAGTTTGATATAACAATGCTAGGATATTTTGAGGACAGCCAGGAATTTTAGGTGCAAGTCGTACATAAAAAATATAGGTTACCATCAATGGCAGAGATAGTGTGCACTCGTATGATTTGGGAAGAATGTCCCATTTCACTGAGAGAGATTTCCATCTCAAATGTTGATAATGCAAAGAACGGGATACAAAAGATCTTCAGTAAGCATAAGGCGAAGGTGTTTAATTTAAAAGTAGGTTATGTTATGTTTAAAGGGATGCATGTAAAATTAATTTGAAAGGAGCAATGCCCATACAACATAAAGTTCGCCCTGTACATTTAAGTGTCAGGGAAGAGCTTAAGAAACATTTAGATATGTTTGTAAAGAAGGTATAATTGAGCCTACTGACGGATAGGAGTGGGTTTCAGTGGCTGTGATTGCGTAAAAAAAATAATAATCAGGCTGTATATGTCTATGTGCTGACTTTCACTATTTAAATAAAAACATTATTGTGGACTGGCATGGCTTTCACTGATGAATCACATGACTTAAATATGTTTGTAACCCATGTTTGGAGTCTTCTCATATGTGAGACTACCTATGAGACTGACCCCTGAGGCCAGCGTATCCCAAAAGCTTTTGGAGGTACAATTTAAAATCTTCAACAGAATTAAAAAGTTTCAAGACAATATACTAATATTTGCAAAAAATATTGATGAACGTTACAAGCTGCTGGATAGAGTTCTGCAAATATTATCAGATAACGGTCTGAGTGTTAGCAAAGAAATGCAAATGTTTGAAGAGAGAAATTTAAAATTTGGGTGCAAAGTAACAGTTAATGGAATCAAGCCTAAAGCTGATTTGTTAGATGCCATTAAACAAGCTATCAAATTTGGATTTTGATTAAGAGAGTACTACACCATAATTGTGCATGTGTATGCTATTCAAGCTGAACCATTAAGCAATTGCACAATGTGGCTTTTGAAACCATCAAATCCTATATTGTACGGCCTCCCACACATAAGCCTTTGGACAGTACAAGTAAATGCATTGTCACAGTGGTTGTAGTTGCTTTGGCCTAGGGGGTGTCCTTAATCAGGAAAGTAATGGTAAATACAACACAGTGACCTTTATATCCAGAGCATTAAGTGGGGTGGAGTTGCATTGCAGTACGACACAAAGAAAGGTTTAGGCTGTGAGTAGGCTGTGTGGAGACGAAAGCCTTTTCTTTGGGGCAAGAAGTTCGATTTCATGACAGATCATAGATCATTAATTAATACGATGGATGGTCGAGGTACTGCCATGGTTGATGTCCAGACTGCAAGAACTTAATTTGGAAATAAAACACATCACAGGTGGGAAAAAAGTTTGGGCCGATGGTTTACCTAGGTTACACAACTAAAGGGTGATATTGACCTGATTGTGAATGAACAAGAGTGGTGGCGGCTGAGGCAGTAGGTAATTGTGGTGAGCCATTTCAGAAAAAGTGGGTGCAGATGTGTAACTAGTACAGTCAGTTTGCACTAATTAAAAAATACATGTTTAATGGTTAGCCTTCTGACAAGAATTTATATATGCATTTAAAGATCTTTGCACAAATGTCAGTAGAACCCATGGATATTTTGATGAGACATGATTTATTTGTCCCACCTGCCACTTTTCGGGACAGATGGTTAAAATATTTCATTGTGGGCACCTTGGGATTACTGCAACTAAAATGTGTCTTAACAAATAATATTGTCAGACATCAATGGATTCCATGGAGAAGGGTATGTTAATAGCTGTAAGGATGGTCTTCTTCCAGACTGGCTGTCTGCTATACCAATATATCCCAGGGAGAAAGCCTTTTTTTTTTTAGCACTTGATCTAATTTTATTTGTGGTCACATGGCGGCGTCTAAGTACTTACGATTTCAATTGTTCACCCAACCCCATCCCCAGTTCAACAGGCTTCTTCACATGTGAGGTTCAATCGTGACACCATGATTCACAAGTGACTGCTTACTCAGCTCCTTGCACACCATACAGGACAGACGCTCTGAAACAGTGAAAAAGAAAGCTGGAACTTGAGCCAGACAACAGAAACGAGTGAAAGAACGAAACAGGAGTGACAGGGAGGGGACAGGAAAGGTGAGCAGCCTGGAGACAAGCTACATGGAAACAAAACAAAAAAATGGGGTTCCTCTCCAGCACTCCACCCAGGATGTATTGACTAGGAGCCTGCTCACTTAACTATTGACTGTAAAGAAAAACCCGCATCTGAAAGAACTCCCCTACAGAATAACTCTGGACCGATGCGGTACCAAGCTGCTTCTAATATCCGACCAAACAATGGTGAGAAGACCGAAGTCTGGCAGACTGCAAAACGCAACCAGGGAGGAAGGGGGAGAAGGGTGTGGTCAACTCATGCTAAAAGGTCGAGCACTAGTCTGGACGGCTAGACAGGGCACCCACAAACAGGAAATGACAAACGCAGTGCAGCAATAACCATATTACACAAAGCCAGCATCCCTGAACAAGAGCCAACCAGTCACCAGCAGGATGCTAGTTGGCCCAGCGTTTAAGATCATGCCAGTGTTGGCAGTATGGTCCATGTTATTAGTGTGGAGAGATTTATGCCACTTCTTCCTCCGCCTCCTCCTCTAACTCGCCCTCTTCTGCAGTGGTTTCTTGGGACTGCTGGTACTCGGACACCAGGTCGTTCATGTTGCTCTCCGCCTCGGTGAACTCCATCTCGTCCATGCCCTCGCCGGTGTACCAGTGGATGAAAACCTTGCGGCGGAACATGGCGGTGAACTACTCGGAGATGCGCTTGAAGGGCTCCTGGATGGCTGTGCTGTTGCCAGTGAAGATGGCAGCCATCTTGAGGCCCCAGGCGGGATGTCGCACACGGCCGTCTTCTCGTTGTTTGGAACCACTTCACGAAGTAGCTGCTGTTCTTATTCTGAACATTGAGCATCTGCTCGTCCACTTCTTTCATGGCCATGCGGCCTCGGAAGATGCCGGCCTCGGTGAGGTAGTGGCCGTGTCGGGGGTCGCAGGCTGTCATCATGTGCTTTGAATAAAACATCTACTGTGTCGGCTCTGGCACAGGCAGGGCACGGTACTGCTGGCTGCCGCAACTGGTGAGCGGGGCAAAGCTGGGCATGAAGAAATGCAGACGGGGAAAGGGCACCTTGTTGACAGCCAGATTGCGGAAGTCAGCATTGAGCTGGCCGGGGAAGCGCAGACAGGTGGTGAAACCGCTCATTGTGGCGGAGACCAGGTGGTTCAGGTCTCCGTATGTAAGGGTGGTCAGCTTAAGGTTCCGGAAGCATATGTTGTACAGAGCAGAAGGTTTCGTCTGTGTTCTCAACCAGCTGGTGGACAGACAAGGTGGCATTGTAGGGCTCCACAACAGTGTCTGAGACCTTCGGAGATGGCACCAAGCTGAATTTGTTCATGATCCTGTTTAGGTACTCTTCGCTTATCTTGCGGATGAGCAGTGTGCCCATGCCAGAGCCGGTGCCACCACCCAAGGAGTGGGTCAGCTGGAAGCCCTGGAGGCAGTCGCAGCTCTCAGACTCCTTGCGCACTACATCGCTGACAGAGTCCACAAGTTCAGCACCCTCTGTGTAGTGACCTTTAGCCCAGTTGTAGCCAGCACCACTCTGTTCGAAGACAAAGTTATCTGGTCTGAAGATCTGTCCAAATTGGGGAAAGCATTAATTGGATTTGTGCGTCCTTACAATATTTTGGAACATGATAAAATATTTTAGTGGTATTAGCGGACACCTTCTCTAAATAGATTCATTATTCATTTTTGAGTAATCCAACTACAAATGAAGTACTTGAGTTTTTTTTAAAGAGATTCTAATAATGGAACAGAATTTGTGTCAGGGAAGATGGTAAAGCAGGAGAAGGTTTCCTTATACTGTCGTTTTGCTAATGGTCAAGTTGAGAGCACTCTTGCATTCTTAAGAAAGGCCTCCAAACAGCATTACCAAATAACATGGATGCTGATACATTTCTCAGAGACAATGTCTGGAATTATCACAATGCACCACAATCAGTACCTGGTTTTGAGGGACATATGTTGTTACCCCTAAATGGGCAGACAATTCAACAACTGAGACAGACTAAAATAATAAATGCTTTTGATGTCAGTCAGAGGAACATTACATAACAGGCAGATTCTTAATACGTTTGATCGAGGTGCGGTTAACAGATCCAGAGCAAAGCAAATTGTGGAAGGGCATTGGGTTCTTATATGTAAACCCACAAAAGGTTTCAAGATTGAGTATAATTTCACTAATTTTGTTCAGGTCAAATGAGTGTCTGTCAGTGCTGTGTTGCACAAAAATAGAGGTTAGAGGAACAAAAGTCCTGTTGTGGTTCTAAAACCAGGTCAAGAGAAAATTTTGAGCATGCATGCAGGAATGAATGTTTCTCTGTGGGAAGATGTTATCAGTGTGAACTATAAGAAAATAAGAGAATCAAGTGGAAATTGTACTGATTAAAATGACCACTTCTATTCTTGGAGCATCCCTTTATTTGAAGAAAATTACAGTAATGTTAGTCAGGATGATGATGGTGTACAGGAATAACATGTGTTTGATGAAAATAAGAATGGCTCTTCATTTCATGATGTAAATGGTCACAACATCGAAGAGACGCCAGTCAAATTACCAGCTACATTTAATTACTTTGTTGTTTACTAAAATGTATGCTGTGTCGGGCTTTCCATTTTTTTTACTGGTTTATTTGTCTTAAACACTTTATACGTTCATTAAAAACAAAAGGTGATCATGTTGTACCAATTCACATAAAGTAATTGCAAGGATTTGTTTATTAAATAATGGTGACAACTTTGGAATGTCTTGTCTTCTTTGTTCTCATTAGTCAGAATGTGTTTTGTGAGTGCTTCTGGTTAGAACACTGGAAGGTCATTCAATTGGATGACCATTTGCTGTCCATAGCCGCTGTACACATAAACCTTATGCCTATTAAATCAGCTTAAACTCTATAGAGTTCACACCAATATTTGAACCACCTTGACACTACAGCCAGCTCACAGCAAATTTGCTTGAAAGAAAAATAGTTGAATGTTGTCAGAGGTACTTCTAACATGCCACAACAAAATGTAGACATTTTTACAGTGAAACCATGTATTTTTTACCTTTTGGTGTACGTGAGATTTTTAGTGGCTATCATAATACCCACACAGCCCTATTGCCCCAGGAACATATTTTTGCAGAATAATCCCGCCAACTTCATGGCAGATCATGGACAACATTTACTGGCATAAAATGGCAGCTGGAACAAAATGTTTCACTCCTAAGAGCCAATCAGATCCCACATATTTATGGATAGTCCATTTTTATGTTTTTGCTGTAGGCTGAGTGCAAATATTCCTATTGAACATGCAGTTGAAAATGCTGCTTTTGAATCATCCACAACCCCTTTCCTCGATCAATTTAAAGGAAATGTTGTGATACCAGCTGAGTTTTACACAGAACAAATGTAGTATTATACGGAATAATTTGATACTAACTTTCATGCACAGTCATCAAACAAGGCAAAAATTAAATCTGCCTTTCCTATGCAAACACCAACTCATCCATACATCCACTATCATCGCGTTTGTAATATACCAACCTTTATTTTCAAGTATTATGGAAAAGCTATTAGCCCAAAATAATATCATTTTTAGGTCTTTAGTGTGAGAGAGCTGTAGTTTTTATTTCCCGACTAGTGCTTCTTAAAAAAATTAATGTATAATAAATAATCATAAACAAAATTATGGTCAATGACATTTATTTACCTGTCAGTAAATTTTTGTTGATGTGTATGGTATTCTGCACATATTTTATTATTAATTTTACTATACTAAAACTGCTATCATTAGTCTTGGAAGGGTAAATTAACAATGAGTATGCCAAAAAGCCCTCTATCATGTTACCTTTGTGTGAACATGCGAGCACACGCACAAGTGGCCGTCTTTGAATATTTTTTCAAACATTTATAATTATTTACTATTCCAAGATAGCCTATATGCTTTCACAGCATCCCGAAATGGTAAACAATAATAGTATTTCATGTACACAGGGTCCATCTTTGAATGTTTTTGAAATATTTCTTGGTTAATCAATAGCCATCAGCATGGAAAACAAAGCACTGGTAAAGCTAAAGCGAGCCCTTTTAACATTGTTAATACTTGCTTGTTTTGTATTCCATGAAACTACATAAAACTTTCCTAAAAATTTGTTTTCACTTTTGGTTGAAAATGGAGGGTTTTATCTAGATTGATTAGGGGGTATGTAATAGATAGGGCATCCAAAGTCACTTTCCCCATTTTTATTATCATACAGAAGGTATCCCGGGGTTGTATAGATTAGTGTGAAACTTGGCATTAAGGCAAAGGCCACTTCTGGCTGTGTGCTTTTTTGGTTTGGTGTAAATGTGTCCAGAAAAAATATTTTTTGTCATTGTACCTGTCATTTTTTGTCATTGTACCTGCTGTAAACAGCTTATTATTTTGCTTTATCTTCTGCTTTTTGAAATCCACTGTGTTTTGAAAAATAAACTGCTGCAACTTTGTATGTTGAGATAATTACTTGAGGGGTTGAAAATGCTCCCTTTTCTTCATTCATCAACAGCCAGGGAACACACTTCCCTCACTTATGAGGAGAGATGGTATTACTGGTTCCCCCCACCCTACCCCATCATAACCTTAACACTAAGAGATGGGAAGCTTATTATGACTGGAAAATGACGGATGTTATCAGGTTTGGGATCACAACCTTCAAGCCCTATATAGTATATATTTATATTTTTTTGTATGTTACGTATCATAGAGCCAGAGAGCTGGTATAGATCAGTCGATTTGTCTATAAGAAACTCTTTGTTTTGTTTATTTTCAACTTTGAAATTTTCCAATACTTGTGCTGAAAAATATCTTTAGAGATATTTTGGGCCAGTTGACCCATTTGTTAACACTTTGTTTAGGAGGAGACATAGCTAGCAAGTTGGAGCAATCCCAGGAGGAAAGTAAATGTACGAAATTGGGTTTACTGGTTCAAGCAGGAACCACAATCCTTGTCACGATAAGGCACAAGCAAACCCCAAATTAACCTGTGCTCAACCTTCAGGTATCTTGGCAAAGAGCTGTCAGGCTTAACTTATAGGCAATGTGTAAAGTATTTAGGTAGCACTTCAAACAGTAATAAAGTGAAAACACAACACAAGAAAAATCCCACATTAATTTAGATAGAGTACATTTTTAGAAATAAATCTAAGACAAACACAACAAAAATCCCATCAGTAAAAGATAAGATATGCAGGTTTAAATTTTTGAGTGAAATAGTGCCAAAATGCAACTTTACCATTAAAGAGGGCTTTTAATTAACTTGTCCATATAGATAACAAACTCGGGTTGTCTGCCTGCTCCCAACTGGAAGTCACAGTTTGTTAAATGTATTAAGGTAACTCCAATGTTATCCTATGGGAGAGGTAGCCTTGCAAGAGCAAAAAACAACTTTGAGAGTTTTTCACTACCAGTACATCTAAAACACAAACGCACATGTAAAACTTTTTAAATAAACTGTGCCCTGCACTCTGAGCTTTCACTAGGGGTGACTTATGAGCAATAAAAAGGAAAGTTTAGACCTAGCAAAAGGTTTATTTTGCCCGGTCGAAATGGCAGTTCACAACTGCACGCCTAGTCTGCAATAGCAGGCTCAAGACCTGTTTAATGGTTATTACGTGGATGGCACAATCAGTGCTGAAGGCCCACTAGTAGCATTTAATTTAAAGGCCCTGGGTACAGGAAACACCACTTTACTAGGGACTTACAGGTAAATTAAATATGCCAATTGGATAGAAGCCAATTCTACCATGTTTTAAGGAGCGAGCAGAAGCACTTTAACACAGTTTAGCAGTGGTAAAATGTGCAGAGTCCAAAAGCCAGTAAGACTGAAGTCAATAACACAGGAAGATTGAAGGTAAAAGTTAACGGAGAACCACACCAAGGTTACTAGGTCTAGCAGTAAAGTTTCCCTTTTGTAATACAAGTATATAAAGCACCTGATGTGTAAGCTCAAGCCCCAGTCTGCTGACCACAATGGGAGTAACCATGCAAAATCTGGCATTTCTTCTAGGAACTCATGCACAATCAAGAACTTTATGATAAATAATGTTCTTTCAACTTCTGGATGAAATGCTAAATGTGAAGCAGAAGCCACTGGTTGACTGTTGACCAACATAAAATGAAGGAAATGTAACCAATATATTTATTTTAAGTATTGTGCAATTCCTCAAAACATTGGAGAATTTTTTGGTTACCACCCAACTCTAAATCAGGTCCTTAGTTTTATGTGGGAAACACCATCATTTACTTTCATATAGCCAACTTCTGGTCTGCATGGTCTTAAATATCAAATTGAACATGATGGGGAAATGGGTAAAGGACAGTAACACACTTTCTGATTTTATTGTGCCCAACAGAGATACCTCATAAATCAATTGAGGCCTTTTGTCCCCTATAGTTCATGCTGTCCCTTGAAGGAAAATCTGCCCTCAGTCAGGTAAGAAGGAGGGTACTGATAAAAGCAGTGGTATCTATGCACAAACAATCTACAGTGAGCTCAGGAAAGGGCATTAAACAGGGTTGCAGAACTTCTTGCAGATTCCCTACATTGGACATTTCCCTTCAGTGAATATGAGAAATGTATAGGTCTTCTGACCTTAGCAGACAACTTCAGAAGTAGGGTAAGGGAAATGCTCCTTATTCTGTATTTAAACAATGACACCAAAACAGTGTACAATCCTCTTCCTTTCCATACTTATAGTCAAGTCAGGGAGCAGTGGTCAATGCTTTGGGACCAAACTTAGGTAGAGGAGTTGAGATGACAAACTAAAATACTTTTGGTCAATGACGCACAGATCCGAGGGTGGGTTACATAGAGATACATCCAAAAGTGTGATCTAAGCCCTGCAGTACATGAAGTCTACAACTCTAAAAAGTCTAACAATGGCATGAGAGAGAAGTAAAAAAAGCAGCATCAAAGAAAGGCATAGCAATAAAGTTGCAGTCACAACTGTCAAAAAGATCGATCATCAATAAAGAATGGGTGACTTGGAGCACATGTCGGGGGTGCAGTACTGTGAATCAGAACACAGACTGTGATAGAGACACACTGCAGGTACCTACAAGAGAGCATCCGGGGGGACTGGAGATGTTTGCCAGTACAACTATGGCACCTCTTCTAGGCTGACAACAGATTTCTGCTGCTGACCCCTTTTTAGGTGATCCCCTTCAGTATTCCATTTTTGGGGGTGGAGGGCCAGCTGCAACCAATCTTAATCTCTTACACTGGGACAACTGCTATCCAGTGCCCAGTGTATAGTTATAGTCCCTGAAACATGTCAAAACTGGCTTAAAACCAGATTGCACTTGGCTGACTAAAAGAGGTGAAAAAACAGTTCCCAAAGCAGAGACAGTGGCCTGGGAGTAGGGAGGTGTTTTCTTCCCCTAGCAGGAAGACCAATTGGGGTGGGTCCAAGAACTTAATTATCTTCAAAAGGGTCTGCCATGTCACAAGGAAATGTTAGATGACACTTGGAAAGCCCCAGCTTATGCCCACCATAGTTAAGTTGGCACCTAACACAGTGAAAGGTAAACTCCCCCCAGAACTGGCTTTGTGTGACTGCAGAGGAGAGGACTGCTCATTATCCTGGCCATCCCTCTGGTTGTACACACATTGTTTGCAGTAAGGCAGACAGGAACTATTGAAAAAATGGGTAGGGTTGGCCCCGGGAACTTTTTGTCCATTATTTAGAGAGCAAACAGGAGTCACTCCCACTCACTAGCTGGTGCCAGGCATAAATGTTGCATCCCTATGGATCCTGTTCAGAACACTTCCTGGACCTTTGGAAGATACGTAGAGGACTTTACCTGAGAGGAACCCTGAAGGACCGGACCTGTGTCCTCATATACTCAGCAAAAAGAGGTGGAGTCTAAGGGTAAGTTGGCTGACTTCCTGTGTAGTTACAGGTACACATCAACCTGCAACAGGCCTTTTCCTGGAAATGTCTACCCGGCCAGTGGCAACTAGACCTGGACTGGAATTTGCTGTTGGACTCTGCCTGAAATCCTGAGAATCTTTAAATGCCCCCCCAATTAACCCCATTGCTGCTGGCGACATCCAACGGACGTCGCGTGCACTATAGGAATGTCCTTAGATCATGAAATAAAACACTTGATGGGCAGTATGTAAGTATCTGCCAAGAAAGGCGATCTAGACATTAGCTTTGATTTGTGACTTTGAAAGATGATGTATCCAGATCAGAGACATAGGAGCATATTTTAAAGTGATTTGTCCAAAACGGAATGTATTGCTTGTTGTGAAATACAATAAGAAAACCTTTTTATATAAAATAAGGCAGAATGTTCAAAAGTCTTAGATGGTATTTGTTTTTTCACAACATTTTAAGCGAGACCAAATGTATTATGCAGCAAAAGGGGAAAACACTTGCATGAGTTTTAATTCTGTGTCCATGGTTTAAGAAATAATACTACCTTATTTACATCTAAACTAGAGAGACAAAAATAATTAGAATCACAACTGTTTATATTACTTGAGAGACTGAGACTGAATTATTTTAATCTGAGTCTGCAGTTTATTTAAAGAGCTCAAAAAAGGACTCACCTTCAGTGACTTTTGAAATATATGACAGAAGTTCGAACTTTTCTTGAGCATCAGCAGCCGACAGTGAATACATAGGAAGCTCTTCATTAAATTTGGCAATCATTTCATGAAACAAACCAATGATATTTGACTTTGGCTGGAAAAACAAAAATAAGAGCAATTATCAACAGTGTTCATAATTATTTTGTAAACTGGAAAAACAACCAATTTTTCACGACGATTTCAGAAATGTGCAATAAAATGTAACTACGAGGTATCATAAAAACATGTCCATTGCTTTGTAATGTAGGATGTCAAAAAGATTTTAGATTCTATCGCTGAAAGAATTAAATCTATTGTAGATTGTGTCACAAATGACAGCAGTAAGAAATTGCTCTGGAAGCACAGTTTGCTATTCCACAGGATACGTGCAGAAAGCAATCCTAGTTCTCGGTTTGGTATTATTTATTTTGGGCCTACAAAAAATATAATGGATGTTGACTAGGCTAAAGGAAGACAAAAGTAAGAATATTAGAATGATATTTGCTATTTGTTGGGGACTGAATGGTGGAGAGCAGACGTGTCATGGAAGCTGCTGACACTGGTCCAACTCCGGAGCAAATTACGGACAGCCAGAACGATATACTTTTGACGGCAGCAGCGCTGGCACATGATGCCCAAACTGCAGCGACCTCGACGCAGTCATCGGATGCGGCTACAGTGCGCACTGAATCTGAAGCTAGCTTGACATGGTTTCCGTCGATCACTGCACAAATTGCCAGACTACTAAACTTGTGGTTCGGGGATGGCCGGGAGTGGTAACGTATATGATACTACTCCGCAATCTGTTTTGGTGGTGTTAGATATTTTCAGAAGGTCTAGTCAACAAGAGCTGTAAATGGGAATGTTCAGCTATATTGTATTACATTCATTCTTCTAATGTGTAATGTAAAACCCGCTTGGAATGGGGCAACTGTCGCCTCCCACACTAGCAATTGCACTATGGCATTTTTTGTTTCAAATTCATGTTGAACTTTTTTTTCAAGTTTGGTCCTCTGCTGTTCTAAGGGGGAACCTAGTATTGGGGAGTTTAGTTAGTTATGCATGCACGGCCTTCAAGGGGTGTACAGAGCATAGATAAGTAGAGGTGAAATGACGGAGCAAAGGAGTAGGAGTGGAGACAGGGGGTGAGGGAGAATAGATCACATGTAATGGGAGACCAGCATACCCTAGCACAATGTTGATGTGTGATTATCCTTGTTTATAGTGCATGGAGCACACCGGTGGGGGAGTCAGTGGGGAGGGAGAGGGAGGGGCAAGAACATGTAGGGAGCACCAATTTTCGAGAATAATGCGCTGTGGGACGATTTGGCATTCCTACATTGATGTTGATACGAACGGGTGGTGAGAAGGATTGATAGCTTCATGCAAATTTGCTCAAGATACGAATGTTAATTTGAAGGCAGACTGCTAATATTAATGCAATGTAATAAGGAATGTGCCCCATTTAGAAATGAGTCGTGTACCAGGGGGGGTTTGTGTGTGTTGAAAAAATAATACAAATATTTTACAACAAAAAAAATGCTCGGCCTTCATACACGTCACCTCTCAGGTTCAAGGATTCGCATGTTGTCAGTAGATTAAGTCTCCTGTGTCAAGATGGCGTCACATAACAGGTATACACTCTGCACCTGGAACGTGAGGGGCATGGGCTCAGTACACAAGAGACACCTTGTTCTAGCACAGCTGAACAGAAGAAGGATTGATATAGTCTTCCTTCACAAAACCCACCTTAGTCAGGATGAAGCGGCTTAGTTGCAGAAGAAGTGGAGGGGGCAATTGTTTTCCACGGCCTATTCCGCATTTGCTAGGGGGGCGGCGATATGGGTTCGAAATAATATCCCATTTAGGTTGCTGGAGCAAAAAGTGGACCTACATAGGAGATATGCATTGCTACAAGGCTTACTTAGGTATTTGGAAACTCTTAGCGTGACACTGACGGACTGGGCGATAGGAGGGGATTTTAATGTGGTATTGGACATTGATCTGGACAGATCACATCCTCCGTTGCGAGCAACAGAATGTAAAAAACAAGCTGAAGCACTTAGTAGCTGGGCAGTAGGCTGGGGGCTGCATGATACCGGACACTTGAAAAACCCGAGGCATAAAGAATATTCCTTTTACTCCCCACTGCACCTACTACATACCCACATAGACAGGTTTTTCTGCTCAGGGGCGCTACCTTGTTCTGTTAACAACGTACTGCACATGGGCAAGACATTATCGGATCAAAACCCAGTTGAGTTTACTCTCCAGTGGGTTAAGGTACCGACTCCGATACCAACCTGTAAATTACAACCCCTACTACTGGAAGACCAGGTCTACCGTAGCACGTTATCAGAGGCAATTGTTAATTATTTCACTGAGAATAAGGAGTCAGCTAGCACCCGTCAATTGGTGTGGGACACCTTTAAAACAGTTATAAGGGGAGTGGCAATTGGCACGAAGACGGGTGTCAGACTCGCTCTGATAGAATGGCTTACGGAGATTGAAGGCAAACTGCATACACTAGAAGAGGAGGCAGCAGGGACCAATGCACAAACTGACACAACTACAAGAGGGCAATATGCAGAGCTCCTGGAGGAGCTGTGCATAATAGATTACAGGCTATACATGAAGAAACAGCACACACAGGCAGGTTTTTGACGGGTTGAACCTGCCGCAACTAACACGACAGCATAGCCAAGTGCTAAAACAGCCGGTGGCTGGGATGGAAATCCGTTAGGCGATCAAGGCTTCACGGCGCAATAAAACCCCTCGTAACGACTGCTTGTGGGTGGAATTTTATGAGGTGTACGTTGACTTGTTAGTGTCTCATTTACAATGCCAGTATCACAAGTCGTTGAAGGCAGGTACGCTCCCCTCCTCTACATTGCAAGCAACAGTGGTTTCACTATTGAAGCCCGGTAGAGACAGCTCCGACATGTCAGGATATAGGCCCTTAAGGATAAGGAGAGGGAACTACAACAGGCAGCTCTTACGTCCAGAAGTCTAATGCCACAACTAGAGAGGGAGGTGGTCTCTCTGCGAACGAGTTCCAAAGCCAGGATGGATAAAATTATAAAGGATAGATGGGATGCAAGTAAACTGCAACACGTCGCATATGGTGAAAAAGGCGGTTCTCTTCTTGCCTGGAAGTCCAGGGTAGACCGAGTCCGGAACAACATTAGGAACTTGGTCCAAAGAGGGTCGGGATCACTGCTGCAGAAAGAGGATGAAATCAGGAGAGAGGCCAGATCTTTTATGTATGATCTTTACAAGGAAGGAACAGAAAATAGTATTGAAGTGGTAAAAACATGGTTGAATAAGAGAGATATTCCTCATCTGTCAGAGTGATGGGCCATATCTAGCTACTAGCATATCTGAGGGGGAGATTAGGGAGCAGCTCAAAAAGATGAGTACGGGTAAGGCCGCGGGGCCAGATAGGCTCCCGGTTGAGATATACTTGAGCCTGCTGGATAAGGTTATACCGGTTTTAAAAACTCTCTTTAATAAAATATTCTTAGAGAAAGAAGCTATTCCCCCCCTCTTGGTCAGAGGCAACAGTTTCTCTGATTCTTAAACCGGACAAAGACCCTCAAAGAATTGAGCACTTTAGGCCAATTTCATTACTCAATTCAGACCTTAAGATTTTTTCTGGCATTCTGGCTAACAGAATGGCAAAAATTATTAAAACTATTATACACATCGACCAGAGGGGGTTTATACCTGGAAGGCAGCTCAATGAGCTCACTTTTCAAGCCATAGGAGCCATTGATGTTGCTATTGAGAAGGGGTTACCATTGACACTGGTTGCAATAGATTCCGCTAAGGCTTTCAATCAAGTTAACTGGAATATCATTGGGAGGCCATGCGTAGCTTTGGCTTCCCATCAAACTTTATTGATGCCATTAAATCTTTGTATGTGAGCCCACGTGCAAAGGTTTTAGTTAATGGCAGCCTATCTAAATGGTTTAATATTTCAAGAGGCACTAGGCAGGGTTGTCCCTGTCCCCACTATTATATATTGTGTATATTGAACCTTTTGTTTGCTCCCTTAGAGAAGAACCCTCAATTTTGCCATTTAAGATTGGAGATTTGGACCTTAAGGTTGCCCTGTATGCAGATGACCTTTTAATGTACACATCTGATCATATAACTGTTATACCCACATTATATAAGTTAGCGGGAGAATTTGGCAAGGTCTCTGGCTATAACATTAACAGGGAGAAAACTGAAATAATGAGCTGGAATAGTACAGATGTAATTCCAGGGGTGAAGGGTCGGATGAGCTATTTAGGTATCTACCTGACACAACAGCTGAATGATACATCTAGAGTCAGTTGGGAAAAGGTAGCCAAGGAGGTGGGTTCCTTATTGGTACGTTGGGCAAGCCTCCCATTAAACATATATGGGAGGGTGAACCTAATTAAAATGATAATCCTATCAAAGTTAACTTTTTTATTTAATTCAATCCCACTTTCCTTTAACACTAGAGAGCATGCTACCTTGCAAGGCAAAATCAGGTCATTTATCTGAGCCACCAAGACTCCGACGATAGCTTGGAAAAAGCTAAGGAGAGGGCTGAAGTTGGGAGGATTAGCTTTACCTGACTTGCTTTCCTATTGTCACGCTTTCCCCTTCAAGAATTTTAGAATGCTTGCTAATACTATCGATTCTTCATCGTTGGGCCACCTGTCCCGGGCATTATTGCATGAAATTCCGCAGGGACAGGAATTCTTTCTCTATAAATTTGGGGATCCCAAATTCTACAAGAAAGTCAGACTTAAGATCTTATCAGCTGCACTAAGAAACTGGGGGTATATTAGGAAAACATTACAAATATCATACTTTGCACCTCAGGCCCCAATCTGGCATTCCCCGGGTACCCCGGTTTGTTTTCAGGTTGGATTTGTAAAGCGCAGGACTACCCGTAGGCGTCCCGGTGCTGGAGACCGCTGGGGAACCCGTCCTGGCATTCCCTGTGAGATGGTCCCTTCTGGGTATCTCCAAGGTGAAACCAGGCATCCCCAGCGTCTGTGGGGGGCCGTTGTAGAGATGAGGCAAGCTTAATGCCCAGAGTTGCCGAGTGTGATCCCTGGTTAGAGTAGGCTCGAGGCGAGAATTGTCGAGTCCGCTGACCCTGGTCCACGACCTTGCCGCGTCGGGAATTGAACCCTGGTCCCGGGCCGTTCTCTGCTTCAGGGTCTGCCGCCTCTAACCAGTGAGCCACCAGGTCTGCTGGTATTAGATTGTGGGGAGACCTCCAGGTGGATTCACATCTTATGAGCTGGGATTTAATGTCTTGATTAACTAGAGGGACTCTGACGAAATGTAAGTTTTACCAGCTATCCACATGGTGATCATCACAACTATGGGATAATGAAGAGTCCAGTATAACCATCAACTCCATCGCAAGAACTGGAGTATGGAAACACGAAGTGTCCTTCTGGTATGGGGCATTAATAGAAATGGGGGCCGTGTTGGACTCAGAGTTGGTAAAACGCTGGGGTAATACCATCACTGATAATGGAGACAATCTTCGCAAACTCTGGTGTGACTCTTTCTATGTTACAGGATACGATCAAAGCAGCAAATCTTAGGAGAAATCATCTATACACCATGTATAGGGTGTATTGGACCCCAGGTAAATCATCCAGGCTATCCGCAACAATGTATTACTGCGCCAGATGTAAGTTTCCTGCTGCAGACGATCTTCATTTATTTATGAACTGCCCTAAGATCGGCCCCTTCTGGATAGAGGTATGTGGCTTTCTGGAGGATGTACTGGGCCTGCAGATTGAAGTAAGTGCTAAGCTAATTTTCTTTGGTCTGTTAGACAATTATGGTTTGAATGTTCCAGCCTCAAAGTTTGTGCAATATGTGGTAATTATCGCCAGGAGGGAAATCTGTAGAGTTTGGAAGCTTGAAATACCACCTACCTTTGCGGACTGTTTGAGAAACATCATAATGATAAGCCAATCGGACATGGCCTGTGATAATTTGAGTGCTAATAAGATCTGGTCAGCATTGGAGTTGTGGAGAGAGAAGTAAAATCAGTAAGACCAGTCCAATGATTATGCCAAGGCTTGTCGGTCCGGTCCTCCCTAACATCAGTTGGCCATTCGAGAATCGATAATGGGAGTGGGACAAGGATACAGCCGTATCTCTAGGAGGGCCCTGCTACCTCCTCAGGCCTTTTCCATTTGGGCGGCATTCAATCTTGGCCTGTAGGAGGGGGGCAGAGGCATTCCAACTTGAAAGCTCTTGTTTAATGGCATGTATGAGGACAAAAAAATAAAAAAATAAAAAGGATATAGGCACTTATCGCTACTGAATTAGGATTATAAAATCTCAAGTAAGTTGTTGACCAACCGGCTATGCCAGTTGATCCCGAAACGGATACACACTGATCAATGCGGGTTTGTGCCAGGTAGGAGTACATCGCGTAACATTAGACGATGGCATGAAATGATGTCCAATACACTCGGTACTGGAACGAAAGAGGGTTGCATCTCGCTTGATCTACGCCAGGCGTTTGACTCGCTACATTGAGATTACATGTTTTACGCCCTCTCTAAGTTTAGTATGCCAACGGAATATATTAAATGGGTGAGATTACTATATACAGACCCCACAGCACTTACGCGTACTGGGCAGCATATATCCCAGCAGTACGCCGTGGATAGAGGTACCAGGCAGGGATGCCCATTATCGCCGTTATTGTTTATCATGGCACTGGAACTCCTCTTGCATAGACTCCGTTCCCTACTGGGGTGCAAGGGAATAGTGAGAGGACACACAACGCATATTGTCTCTGCTTATGCGGATGATCTCATTTTATATATAAAAGATATGGATATGAACCTTGAGCCTCTGCCCTCAACTTTTACTCTTTTTCAGGAGTTTTATTGCCTCTCGATAAATGCCACCAAATCGTAAGAATATTTTTTCGACGATCATACACAACAAAAAGCTTTGGTCAATGGGTGTTCAACATAGCGCCTGATACCTTTCGGTATTTGGGAATACAGATCTATCCAAGGACAGCAGACCTGTTGGATGGCAATCTGACCCGTGCGGTAACTGCTCTCAAATCCCAGGTTAAGTTCTGGACCTCATTGCCTAATCCGGTGGCAGGACGAGGCACCATAGCTAAAATGGCGCTGCTGCCAAGACTGCTTTATTACTTCACTAATTTACCTATACTTGTTCCAACAGGAATTTTCAACCTGCTGAATTCAATGTTGACAGAGCTGGTTTGGGGCGCAGGACTCAGGCGAATTGGCCTACTGAAGCTACAATTGAGCACAAGACAGGGAGGACTGGGAGTACCGGACTTAAAGGCATACTGCTACGCTATTGAAACAAAAGGAGGAGTATCCCCTACAGAATATAAGAAGAATAGTCTGGAGGGTAGACTTTATGGCAAAAAAGGAGAAAATATATCCTTTTGTTTAAAACCCCTCACTCACCAGCCTAGCGGTGACATGCTTCATCATCGGGGTCCACCCTGGTGGCCTAGCGTCACCAGGGTGTGCTTCGACACCTGAACAGTGGAGCGGGTTGTGACTGTAAGTGCAAAAAGAAAATATGTTAAAAATTGTCCTGGTTTAACTCAAAAATATAACTTTATTGTAGAGCAACTGAACAATGTTAAAAATAAATAGTGGCGAGATGCTGGTAGGCAAGTTACGACCGAATCATCTCTATATCTGTTGGTGTGTATTGGTCGACATGTTTCTACCAATGGGCGAGTGCCCGGTATTCCTCAGGACCAAAAAACAGGTAGACGGAAGGTGTGGGCCCCCTAAAAGGCTCACCCTGTCCTGATCCCCTGTTAACCCACAGGCGAATTGCTAGGGGTGTATGTGCTCAACTGAATAAGTGAGCAGGCAAAAAAAGTGAAAAAGAGACTTAAATAAGAGCTCTAATGTGCTTCATCGGGCAGGGCGTAGGCTCCTCACATCAGAAAAACATATTAGTTTGTCGGTGAAGCGGTTAAGCTGTAACCTACTGCCATGGTTCCCTGCTCTCTCCTTTGATTACTACATACTGCTACGCTAGCCAGCTGCAATGGCTGGCATACTAGTTGGCAGGTCGTAATTTACAGGAATTAGACATGACACATCGAGAATGGGACCACGGAGATGTCCACAAGCTACTGTTGCCCGGGGCCAAGATTCCAACATCGACACCCCACCTATTACGAATACCATTAACTTACTGGAGAAACGCATTTAGATACACGAAGCGGGCGCCACCAAACACCCCTACCATTCCGCTGTTGGGTATTCCCACACATTCGGGTGTAGTCACTAATAGTACCCTTAGGGCATGGTCAGACACGGGAATAACTACAATAGGGGCGTTCTTTTCAGAGGGTGCCCTAATGTCACATGAAGCCTTCGTGCATAAACATGGAGGCTCAGACAGACTGTTATTCTACGCAAGCATCTCTAGGTTTTTTCGCGACACATGGACTCAGGAGGGTACAGAACCTGCTACTAACGAGCTACTTACCATGCAATACCTAATGGGACATGGGGCACACCTGACCAAATGGCTATCTCAGGGGATCCGTACCGTAACAACGATCTTGTTGCAACCACTCTGGGATAAATGGGTAAGAGAAGTGGGCCGTGAATTTACGGACAAGAAATGGGATACCATAATAGGTTATCCCAAGACGATATCTCGTAATCCCAAATTTAAATTCATCCAATTGATGCTGCTGCATAGAGCCTATCTGACTCCACATAGATTATGCACCATGTTCCTGAAAACGAGGGATACATGTCCGCGCTGTCACGCACCCAACGCGGGGCTGGTACACATGATATGGGACTGCCCGAGATTGGGACACTACTGGACGTCTATCTGTCAGATATTGAAAGCCATTGCCCCAGTGTGTGCTAATGACTCACTAGAATATTGTATTTTGGGCCTGGGGCCCCGGGGGAAAAAGGTTAACCCAAGTCATAAGTTCACCAATCTTGCGCTCCTCCTAGGTAAAAGGAACATTATGACACAATGGAAGGCCACTAGGGGGCCATCCTAGCAGGACTGGCATGCGGGAGTGGGGAGGGGGCTGAACTACAAAGAGAAGAACACAGGGGTTTATGTAAAACGCCAATATCTATGGCTTGGAATGCAATGATGGAGGAATATGTTGCAATTGACATACTGTCATACTGGAAAAACATAGTTACACCTGGTCAGACCCCAGACTACAGGTGATGATCTCACATGTCAGTAATGTTAGTGCCGTTCATCACGGAAAAAAAGGGGGTTCAAGTAGGGATGCATGCGGGAAACTGTGAACACAGACCGTGATACGAACATGTGAATATATCAGTATTGGGAAGAGTTGGCCGTCCTTGAGGGAGGAGGGTGGGGTGGGGACGTTTGTTATTGTAAGTTTGGTATAAAACTGAGAAGATTCAAATATGGTCATATAAAATGACACATATACAACAAAAGTAGGGAGGGCCCAAAGGAATATTTACAGACCTACTACTGCTACAACCCCTTAATAGACAGTAAACAAACAAAAAGTAGCAGAGGGTCCAGGATTCATTGTCTCATGCAAATATGCGACTAGTGAAACGTACCAAACACCGTGTAAGATATGGCCTTCAGGGAGTGTAAGAGTGCACTCGATATAGGGTATCTTTCTAATGTGGAAAAATACCCATCAGTTGTCGATTCTGGGCGCCCTGTTCATCATCTGGGTTCTTCCATACCAGGAAGATGGAATGGTGATACCAAATGGGGACACAAACGTTGTCCGCACAGTATGGCCCAGTGTGTATCAGGGAGTCTTTAGAATAAGAATGGACAACTATCGAGCAGTGCAAGTGAATAGTGATAAATGTGAACGACGTGATGTGTTGATAAAATTGGGTAGTAGGAAGGTTAGAACCTTTATTAGCACCTGACTACTCCCAAATCATTAAAAGGCGTGCGATAATAGTGGGTTTAACAAAATAACCACTTAGACTGGAATTAGGTCGACATGTTTCTGCAGACTTTGTTGGAACCTCATGATTTCCTGCTGCTTTCTTCAGGACCTGTGTCGCTACTGCTCATGCAAGGTGTATATATAAAAATAGTGCCATCACCTGAATATTTAGGTGCATCTTCATTCCCCTCTGGTTTAGACATCGATTACCAGATCATCAAGGCAAAGGAGAACGTTCCAACAGAGACATAAAAGAGAGACATACAACCAAAACAGCAATCAGTCAGTTGGATTGCACTTTCCGTTAGTGAAGTGCATTATGAGTTTGGATTTAACAAACAATTCTCAAACTTGTGTCTCTAAATGACACCCCACTTATAATAGTATAGAGTGGGCACTCTCGCTTACCTCATTCAGAGGAGAGTACCGCTCCACCCCACCTGGCCACAGCTCAGGTACATGGAGCCCCGCACTAGTGAGCAAAAACATAAATTGACACGAGTTGCCTCAACATGTCAGTAAAACTGACTTCATACCACCACCTCTAGACAGTCAACAGGAGCGCAGTCTCCTTTTCCGTAATGCAACTTATTCATTCTTTGTTAGTAAAATAATTAACATTAGGTTTTATACATAAGGGCATCTTGTTAAGCTTTCGTTTCATTTTTAACACAATGGGGGTTGTCTACGCATCATTTCATGGAGAACATACTGCCTGTACGCAATGATGTTTCATACAGCCTCTCTGTCTTCAATCTCAGTGTTCATACCGTGCTGACGTAAAATATGACCACAGGGAAGCCATCTAGTGCATGGTCATACATCGCACATATGCATTTGCTTACTCTACGTAAAGCGTTCTTAAAGACCGCAGTGTACTAGTCTCGAAGACCCATCTCAGAATGTAATCTCCGGTCGGTACTCCCAGCGTCCTTCTGGGCTGTCTCGGGGAGGTACCGACCGGGGCCTCCATCGTGTTTACATACTCTCCACTGATTCGGTAAGGCGCAACTAACGCGTCACGCCCTCCGCGACCAGCCATGGAGTTCTGGGAAATGTAGTTTAGAAGTTGGGTAATGTAGTTAGGAAGTTACCAACTTCAAAGAAGGTCGTAAATAACCATTGCCTTGAACAGTAATCCTAATATAAATACAGTACAAATGTATTTGTGCAGTCAATGATTATTTATAGTCCATTACTCGGAAATGTTGTGATGAATAGGTTGTGCTCCCGCAACCCATCCCGAATTTTTTGTGACGATAGTTGTCACGGCAGAAATTAAAACTAATGTTTTTTGGAACCTTTATCATGGAGTGTAAATACGAGTGACTATGATTTTATTCACTCTTGGTTGTGCATAACTAGGAATAATTTCTTAACTCATACCTCCCCAGGACCAGAAGTATAGAGATATAGGGAGGTTGCTTACTCTGCAAGCAAAGTCATGAGGAAGTATCATGAGTAATCACAATACCTCATGGTGTAACCAGAAAGCAAAACCATGACACAGCAAAGGGCAAAGTATACTTTCCAATACAAGGTGGTTGATTGCTCTCTAAGCAAAATCATGTGGGAGTGTCACGAATATTCTCAATAGCCCATGATGTAACCAGAGCATCAAGGCACGGTACAGCTGAGGACATAGTGTGTTCCTTACAATGACATCCAAGGGATGTCCTCATTTAATCCTACTTTATCTGAATTGAGCTTGTACACCCATTTCTGTTCACGTTTAAATAAGAACTTCGTTATATCAGTTATATGGGCCGGGATCACTGGCTGCTCAATCACGGTCCACTTGAGTTCACAGGGACCGTGACCTACTTCTATAAAGTGGTTTGTCATTTTCGTTGTTTGACGCTGGCATCTAATGGAACTCTTATGTTCTGAAATCCGAGTCTTTATTTTTCTTGTAGTTATTCCTACATAATTCAGATTACAAGGACATGTGATCAGATATATTAGATTCGCACTGTTACAATTAGTGAACCTAAGTTGCAACCACGGGCGATCAGTGCCTATGTCAATATTTGTGGTTTTGGTGGTTTGTGGGCACGCGGCACAATTGCCACAAGGATGATGACCCTTGACTGCCGGCAAGTCCCATAATGTTCCTACAGCTCGGGGCAACATAGATTTCAGTCTGGTGTGGACTAGTTGCTCCTTTAGGTTCTGGCTTCTTTTCCATGCGAATAGCGGTGGGAGGAGTTTATCATTTCCTGTGTTGAGAATCGCCCAATGCTTTTTTACAATTTGTTGAAGCTTGTTCGATTGTGTTGAGAAAGTACTGACACAAGTTAGTCGCTCTTCTTTCTCCTTCGGGGGACAAGGTTCAAGTAGGCTCTCACGATTATTATTGGAGGCTCTCTTTTTAGATTTATGGATCAGATTCTTAGGATAGTTTTTTGCTGTCAGATTGGCCTCTAGACCTTTAGCATGTTTCTCAAATAGTACTTTTGTTGAACAGTTACGCTGTATTCTCAAAAATTGCCCAAACGGTAAATTATCCCTTAGAGCTTTAGGATGACAGCTTTGATAGCTCAATAAGGAATTTCTGGACATTGGCTTTCGATAGATCTCCGATTGTAAGCCAGAGATGGTAGGTGTAATAAGCAGATCTAAAAAGGCTAGTTGCTGTCTACTGTATTCTACCGTGAATTGTAAAAAGCGATTCCTTTTATTCAACCACGCGTGAAAACTCTCAAGATCTTTTTCCGTGCCACGCCACACCACCAGAATGTCATCTATGTAGCGCCTCCACAGCCGCAGTTTGCTGCGATATGGGTTATTCTCATTTAGAACATGCTCCTGTTCAAAATTATGTACATACAGGTTGGCGAGACTCGGGGCAAAAATGCTGCCCATACTGGTGCCGCCAACCTGCAAGTAAAAGGAGTCTTCAAACTGAAAAAAGTTTTCAGTCATGGCAATTGTTGCCAGTGTCATGATCAAACTCACTGGTGTGATGGAATCAAGATCTCTATCTGATAATAGCCCCTCTATTACTTCCAACGTTTCTGTCTGTGGTATCGAAGTATAGAGGGATTCCACATCAAAAGACGCAAGTAAATCCTGATCCATATCGAATTCAATGTCTGGTAAAATCCTTAAGACATCATTGGTGTCTTTTAGAAAAGTGGGCATCTCTCTCACGATGGGTTTTAGGAAGAAGTCTACGAATGAGGATAACGGTTCTAATAAAGAACCTATGCCCGAAATAATCGGGCGGCCTGGTGGTGGTCGTTGTACTTTGTGAATTTTTGGTAGTACGTAAAAATACGGTACCACCGGATTCACTGCACATAGATATTGTGCCTCTTTTCCAGTAATCCATCCTTCAGATAGTGCCTCTTCAACAACACTATTGATCACTAATGAGAGTCTCTCTGTGGGGTCCTTACTTAATTTGCAATATGACTTTATGTCACTCAATTGCCTGAGGCATTCGTCACGGTAGGTGCTAGAGTCCATTACGACCTTCTTTGAAGTTGGTAACTTCCTGACTACATTACCCAACTTCTAAACTACATTTCCCAGAACTCCATGGCTGGTCGCGGAGGGCGTGACGCGTTAGTTGCGCCTTACCGAATCAGTGGAGAGTATGTAAACACGATGGAGGCCCCGGTCGGTACCTCCCCGAGACAGCCCAGAAGGACGCTGGGAGTACCGACCGGAAGGTAAGCGCTCGCGTGGGAGATTACATTCTGAGATGGGTCTTCGAGACTAGTACACTGCGGTCTTTAAGAACGCCTTACGTAGAGTAAGCAAATGCATATGTGCGATGTATGACCATGCACTAGATGGCTTCCCTGTGGTCATATTTTACGTCAGCACGGTATGAACACTGAGATTGAAGACAGAGAGGCTGTATGAAACATCATTGCGTACAGGCAGTATGTTCTCCACGAAATGATGCGGAGACAACCCCCATTGTGTTAAAAATGAAACGAAAGCTTAACAAGATGCCCTTATGTATAAAACCTAATGTTAATTATTTTACTAACAAAGAATGAATAAGTTGCATTACGGAAAAGGAGACTGCGCTCCTGTTGACTGTCTAGAGGTGGTGGTATGAAGTCAGTTTTACTGACATGTTGAGGTAACTCGTGCCAATTTTTTTTTTGCTCACTAGTGCGGGGCTCCATGTACCTGAGCTGTGGCCAGGTGGGGTGGAGCGGTACTCTCCTCTGAATGAGGTAAGCGAGAGTGCCCACTCTATACTATTATAAGTGGGGTGTCATTTAGAGACACAAGTTTGAGAATTGTTTGTTAAATCCAAACTCATAATGCACTTCACTAACGGAAAGTGCAATCCAACTGACTGATTGCTGTTTTGGTTGTATGTCTCTCTTTTATGTCTCTGTTGGAACGTTCTCCTTTGCCTTGATGATCTGGTAATCGATGTCTAAACCAGAGGGGAATGAAGATGCACCTAAATATTCATGTGATGGCACTATTTTTATATATACACCTTGCATGAGCAGTAGCGACACAGGTCCTGAAAAAAGCAGCAGGAAATCATGAGGTTCCAACAAAGTCTGCAGAAACATGTCGACCTAATTCCAGTCGAAGTGGTTATTTTGTTAAACCCACTATTATCGCACGCCTTTTAATGATTTGGGAGTAGTCAGGTGCTAATAAAGGTTCTAACCTTCCTACTACCCAATTTTATCAACACATCACGTCGTTCACATTTATCACTATTCACTTGCACTGCTCTATAGTTGTCCATTCTTATTCTAAAGACTCCCTGATACACACTGGGCCATACTGTGCGGACAACGTTTGTGTCCCCATTTGGTATCACCATTCCATCTTCCTGGTATGGAAGAACCCAGATGATGAACAGGGCGCCCAGAATCGACAACTGATGGGTATTTTTCCACATTAGAAAGATACCCTATATCGAGTGCACTCTTACACTCCCTGAAGGCCCTATCTTACAGGGTGTTTGGTACGTTTCACTAGTCACATATTTGCATGAGACAATGAATCCTGGACCCTCTGCTACTTTTTGTCTGTTTACTGTCTATTAAGGGGTTGTAGCAGTAGTAGGTCTGTAAATATTCCCTTGGGCCCTCCCTACTTTTGTTGTATATGAGTCTTTGTGCAATTTATACTGCGGGCCTTCTTTTATTAACTTTCCTGACCCCGAGTGTGACATATTATGTAGACGGATTTGCTTCAACTATATTTGATCCACCTCTACAGTGCAGCGCAGAATGAGTACAGTCTACATCATGGCAACTAACCTAGGGTTAGCTTTTGATGAAGCTGAAATTCAATCAATCTTGTCAGAAAATCCCAGTGTACTAGACTTGATGCCCATAATCCAGACAAATAGCGAGGAAGGTTGGGCAAAGATTCTGACATTGAAGAAAAGCCATGCTCGCATTTGCGTACATGGCATTTCAATGGCTGAATATTTACGAGGCAACTGTGCACCCAGTGGCTTGATCGTTACGAACGTACCACGGTTGTTTTTAGACAACAAAGAGTTTTTGCGCGACTGGTCTCTAGTTGCTTGGAAATGCACTAGAGATTGGCTAGTGCTAATTATAAAAACAGCAAAGAAAACAGCAGATAAAATTCTAATTGAAATTCAGATCCTTGAGAGTCAAATTAAGGCAACAATCTCAGGCAAGGCTTTTTCTAAGAACTGCGATGAGAGCAACAAAACCAGCAAAGAGTTCAAAGACTCAATCCTCTTTGCAAAATTGGAAAAGTTTAAAAAAGACCTTGCCAAGTTCACTCTAGAAAAAACCTATCCATACACAAGTGACACATATGTACCCACACCTTACAACCAGAATGGTCGAAGGGGTGGCTCCACATATGGTACTTCCAGCTCGGAGGATAAATCTAGTGATTCTGACTCATCCAATTCTGGGACTGGACAGATAGGCTATCGAGGGAGAGGGAAAAGAAGAAACAGGAGAGGATTCAATCAAAACTTTGGACAGACCCAATTCCCACCCTGGTGGCAACCAAATCCTTGGGGTGTGGTGGCACCATCCTTTCCACCCCCGATGGGACCATATGGCCCACAACAATTTTATCCTAATTACAACCAGCAACCTTTTGTAGGGTTTGGTCACGGGAGATCGAGAGGGAGGAGACGATCCCAACAACAGGGACATGTCCAGTGGAATGTGCCACCCCAGACAATGGATTTGAGGAATGGGAAGAAGATCCCCCAAGAGCAAGCAGGGACATCAGCGGGACCAGTCTCGTAGTCAATCTGAGCTCACACGAACTGACTGACCTGGAAGAACAAGTCCTTAACAGAGGGCTTGGTTTTGTTGCTACAAATACAGGAGACCCTTTTCTGACCCAGATAGAATTGGGTAAATTCTTTAGAAAAGTCCGCCTACACTTTCTGTTTTCAAAAAATGATGGAGACTCGCCAAAAGATACAGAAGAGTTAAATACTGGCCTTAAAAGACCATCCACTTTCAATCCTACTTTAGCGGGACTTCCGGCTAAAGTTATGGCCTTCGAGGAGGCAGTGGACCATGACCTCAGGAACTTGCTCCAACAACAACCTAAACCCTTTTCTAACTTTTCAAAAAAGGAACGAGAGACAGTGAAGGGCCTGACTGATAATGAAACGCTCACAATCAAACCTGCAGACAAAGGGGGTGCTATAGTCCTAATGGACTCTAGCACCTACCGTGACGAATGCCTCAGGCAATTGAGTGACAAAGTCATATTGCAAATTAAGTAAGGACCCCACAGAGAGACTCTCATTAGTGATCAATAGTGTTGTTGAAGAGGCACTATCTGAAGGATGGATTACTGGAAAAGAGGCACAATATCTATGTGCAGTGAATCCGGTGGTACCGTATTTTTACGTACTACCAAAAATTCACAAAGTACAACGACCACCACCAGGCCGCCCGATTATTTCGGGCATAGGTTCTTTATTAGAACCGTTATCCTCATTCGTAGACTTCTTCCTAAAACCCATCGTGAGAGAGATGCCCACTTTTCTAAAAGACACCAATGATGTCTTAAGGATTTTACCAGACATTGAATTCGATATGGATCAGGATTTACTTGCGTCTTTTGATGTGGAATCCCTCTATACTTCGATACCACAGACAGAAACGTTGGAAGTAATAGAGGGGCTATTATCAGATAGAGATCTTGATTCCATCACACCAGTGAGTTTGATCATGACACTGGCAACAATTGCCATGACTGAAAACTTTTTTCAGTTTGAAGACTCCTTTTACTTGCAGGTTGGCGGGACCAGTATGGGCAGCATTTTTGCCCCGAGTCTCGCCAACCTGTATGTACATAATTTTGAACAGGAGCATGTTCTAAATGAGAATAACCCATATCGCAGCAAACTGCGGCTGTGGAGGCGCTACATAGATGACATTCTGGTGGTGTGGCGTGGCACGGAAAAAGATCTTGAGAGTTTTCACGCGTGGTTGAATAAAAGGAATCGCTTTTTACAATTCACGGTAGAATACAGTAGACAGCAACTAGCCTTTTTAGATCTGCTTATTACACCTACCATCTCTGGCTTACAATCGGAGATCTATCGAAAGCCAATGTCCAGAAATTCCTTATTGAGCTATCAAAGCTGTCATCCTAAAGCTCTAAGGGATAATTTACCGTTTGGGCAATTTTTGAGAATACAGCGTAACTGTTCAACAAAAGTACTATTTGAGAAACATGCTAAAGGTCTAGAGGCCAATCTGACAGCAAAAAACTATCCTAAGAATCTGATCCATAAATCTAAAAAGAGAGCCTCCAATAATAATCGTGAGAGCCTACTTGAACCTTGTACCCCGAAGGAGAAAGAAGAGCGACTAACTTGTGTCAGTACTTTCTCAACACAATCGAACAAGCTTCAACAAATTGTAAAAAAGCATTGGGCGATTCTCCACACAGGAAATGATAAACTCCTCCCACCGCTATTCGCATGGAAAAGAAGCCAGAACCTAAAGGACCAACTAGTCCACACCAGACTGAAATCTATGTTGCCCCGAGCTGTAGGAACATTATGGGACTTGCCAGCAGTCAAGGGTCATCATCCTTGTGGCAATTGTGCTGCGTGCCCACAAACCACCAAAACCACAAATATTGACATAGGCACTGATCGCCCGTGGTTGCAACTTAGGTTCACTAATTGTAACAGTGCGAATCTAATATATCTGATCACATGTCCTTGTAATCTGAATTATGTAGGAATGACTACAAGAAAAATAAAGACTCGGATTTCAGAACATAAGAGTTCCATTAGATGCCAGCGTCAAACAACGAAAATGACAAACCACTTTATAGAAGTCGGTCACGGTCCCTGTGAACTCAAGTGGACCGTGATTGAGCAGCCAGTGATCCCGGCCCATATAACTGATATAACGAAGTTCTTATTTAAACGTGAACAGAAATGGGTGTACAAGCTCAATTCAGATAAAGTAGGATTAAATGAGGACATCCCTTGGATGTCATTGTAAGGAACACACTATGTCCTCAGCTGTACTGTGCCTTGATGCTCTGGTTACATCATGGGCTATTGAGATTATTCGTGATACTCCCACATAATTTTGCTTAGAGAGCAATCAACCACCTTGTATTGGAAAGTATACTTTGCCCTTTGCTGTGTCATGGTTTTGCTTTCTGGTTACACCATGAGGTATTGTGATTACTCATGATACTTCCTCATGACTTTGCTTGCAGAGTAAGCAACCTCCCTATATCTCTATACTTCTGGTCCTGGGGAGGTATGAGTTAAGAAATTATTCCTAGTTATGCACAACCAAGAGTGAATAAAATCATAGTCACTCGTATTTACACTCCATGATAAAGGTTCCAAAAAACATTAGTTTTAATTTCTGCCGTGACAACTATCGTTACAAAAAATTCGGGATGGGTTGCGGGAGCGCAACCTATTCATCACAACATTTCCGAGTAATGGACTATAAATAATCATTGACTGCACAAATACATTTCTACTGTAATTATATTAGTATTACTGTTCAAGGCAATGGTTATTTACGACCTTCTTTGAAGTTGGTAACTTCCTGACTACATTACCCAACTTCTAAACTACATTTCCCAGAACTCCATGGCTGGTCGCGGAGGGCGTGACGCGTTAGTTGCGCCTTACCGAATCAGTGGAGAGTATGTAAACACGATGGAGGCCCCGGTCGGTAGCTCCCCGAGACAGCCCAGAAGGACGCTGGGAGTACCGACCGGAAGGTAAGCGCTCGCGTGGGAGATTACATTCTGAGATGGGTCTTCGAGACTAGTACACTGCGGTCTTTAAGAACGCTTTACGTAGAGTAAGCAAATGCATATGTGCGATGTATGACCATGCACTAGATGGCTTCCCTGTGGTCATATTTTACGTCAGCACGGTATGAACACTGAGATTGAAGAGAGAGAGGCTGTATGAAACATCATTGCGTACAGGCAGTATGTTCTCCACGAAATGATGCGGAGACAACCCCCATTGTGTTAAAAATGAAACGAAAGCTTAACAAGATGCCCTTATGTATAAAACCTAATGTTAATTATTTTACTAACAAAGAATGAATAAGTTGCATTACGGAAAAGGAGACTGCGCTCCTGTTGACTGTCTAGAGGTGGTGGTATGAAGTCAGTTTTACTGACATGTTGAGGTAACTCGTGTCAATTTATGTTTTTGCTCACTAGTGCGGGGCTCCATGTACCTGAGCTGTGGCCAGGTGGGGTGGAGCGGTACTCTCCTCTGAATGAGGTAAGCGAGAGTGCCCACTCTATACTATTATAAGTGGGGTGTCATTTAGAGACACAAGTTTGAGAATTGTTTGTTAAATCCAAACTCATATTGCACTTCACTAACGGAAAGTGCAATCCAACTGACTGATTGCTGTTTTGGTTGTATGTCTCTCTTTTATGTCTCTGTTGGAACGTTCTCCTTTGCCTTGATGATCTGGTAATCGATGTCTAAACCAGAGGGGAATGAAGATGCACCTAAATATTCAGGTGATGGCACTATTTTTATATATACACCTTGCATGAGCAGTAGCGACACAGGTCCTGAAGAAAGCAGCAGGAAATCATGAGGTTCCAACAAAGTCTGCAGAAACATGTCGACCTAATTCCAGTCTAAGTGGTTATTTTGTTAAACCCACTATTATCGCACGCCTTTTAATGATTTGGGAGTAGCCAGGTGCTAATAAAGGTTCTAACCTTCCTACTACCCAATTTTATCAACACATCACGTCGTTCACATTTATCACTATTCACTTGCACTGCTCTATAGTTGTCCATTCTTATTCTAAAGACTCCCTGATACACACTGGGCCATACTGTGCGGACAACGTTTGTGTCCCCATTTGGTATCACCATTCCATCTTCCTGGTATGGAAGAACCCAGATGATGAACAGGGCGCCCAGAATCGACAACTGATGGGTATTTTTCCACATTAGAAAGAAACCCTATATCGAGTGCACTCTTACACTCCCTGAAGGCCATATCTTACAGGGTGTTTGGTACGTTTCACTAGTCACATATTTGCATGAGACAATGAATCCTGGACCCTCTGCTACTTTTTGTCTGTTTACCATATAAAATGACATACAATGGCTGATCTCTGTTAGATGCACATGAGTCATTAGACCGCACATTACTTTAAAGCCATAGTCCTACTTTATTATACACTAGAACTGTCGCAATGTGAATTAAGCATTGTAAATGTTTCATTAGGACATTGGAGGAAACAGCTGAATACATGATGTAAGCGCATATGACGAGTGCTGTACAAAGTGTATGTTAAATTAATGCTTTTTCATTATATGGATAATTAATGTACAAAATCAATAAAAATATGTAAAAAATAATAATATTTGCTATTTGTTAGGTAATTCTGTAAAAGTAGCTTTTACTATCACTGATATTAGTGCCAGTCCAATTTGTGAGAGGTGAAAGGCATGAGCTGAATTAGCAACTTTCAGCATATTTTGCTTCTCTCTCCACTCATCAAGATCCCAGAAAAATAAACTAAGAGGCTATCTACTTTCTTTGAAATAAATCAGGTTCTTGATCCAGTCTAGTTCTACTTGTGGCCCTTTCACAGCATCAAGGCAGCTTTAGGCTAAATTCTGGATGATCTCAGATTTGTATTGGAACAGGTAAGGTCTACAGCTCTAGTCCTACTTGAC
Organism: Lissotriton helveticus; assembly: GCF_964261635.1. Taxonomy (NCBI): domain Eukaryota; kingdom Metazoa; phylum Chordata; class Amphibia; order Caudata; family Salamandridae; genus Lissotriton; species Lissotriton helveticus. The sequence continues at coordinate 811,961,188 of NC_136061.1, read as the reverse complement.
CATCCTGCAGCCTTCCGCACCGTTTCCCTCAACCACCTGTTGGCTTGTCTCCATGTGGCTGAGGTATGGTTTATCTCATAACTACAAGTCACAACCAGCCCATCCATATGCCTCCATGTAGCTCTCAATTGAAATCTTTATCACAGGGAGTGTCCTACTATTTTTTTTTATATCTATGTCAATTACTTAGCTAAACTCATCAGTTCTTAATGCATTTCTTTAAAGGGAGAGGTGATTAAGATGGCTGCTTAACAAAGTATCTGCAGAGGAGACAACAATTATCCCACAAAATCTAGTCCATAATCCAACTTGCTGGCCTGAGGCAGAGAGCGAGCTGCCTGATCAAGATTCAGGGCCAGCCAGAGGTTGAATCCGCGAAATCGGGACAGCTTAGCTGTTCCTGCCACTGACGCGAGTGTGGCCGGAAATGGGAGACATTTCCAGCCTCGACTGGGAAGAGCCAGAGAACTGGTGTTAAGTGGGGAAGGGGGAGAGGTTGTGGCTGGGACTGGCATTGGTGGTGACTTTTGAGGAGAGCTGCGTGGAGTTGCTTCATCCCTGCCTTCTTCTATTTTGAGATTTTGTCCCTGTTGTGGAGGAGACTGCCAGAGAGGAGGGGGCAAGGGTGACAATGTGGATGACAAGGCTAAGGTTGGCACAAAGGACAGCTAAACGGTGAGAGGAGCCATCAGAGGAGAGAGGAGGAGGGCTCTCCCGTACCGAAGCAAAGACACAGCAAACCGCCAATGAGGGCGGCAGCATTGTCTGGTATCAGTAGGGAGGCCGCAAGAGTCAGTTCATCTACCTGCTCTCTCCGCCCTTGAGTAGTTCTTCTCCCTGCATGGTTACCATCAACAGTGGGGGCCTTAAAGAAGAACATATTGACCCACAGCCAGCTGACATGTTCGGGGGCCATCAGAGAGAAGTGGGAGCGTTCTCCCTGTTCCCTTCTCCCCACACCTGAAACTAGGAGGTCCCGCAGATCATATGGGGCAATAAAAGATATGTGGAAGGGTACCCTGCGCACCTTCCTTGCCTGTATTGGGATGGACCATTAGTGACCGCAGGCCAAGACTCCGCACTGGAGGAAGTGAAACTGAGAGACCACTAGAAGGGGGATTACAAGGGTGGCTTAGAAAGGAGGTTGCCCCTCTGCCTACCTTGGTAGGTGGAGGTAACACCCTACATATCAGATCATCTTCCTGGTGGGGAATTCGAAATCCTGAGGGCCTTCAGACTGGGATACTCGAAGGTGGAGAGGGGAATACCAACATTTTAACAATGTACCATGGACTGGCATGCTGCGGGGCAAGGTGGCAGAGGAGGTCAACAAAATAAGATGGCTTAATATGCGGTGTGGAGACTGCATGTGGAGACCTTGTCGTAAGCTACTCTGTGCTACGTTGAGGAGGTGGCTGTGGACGGGTCCCCGAACCCTCCCTCAGGGTCATAATAAAAGGCAGACATGAAGTCAGGTATTTTCTGGAACCGAAGATTGACTTTGTGACGTTAGAGGTGAACCAATGCAGTCAGGCTTTCTGAAAATGGGCAACAGTCACTGAAATGGAAAAAGCTGTGGAGGATGGTGCAACCCTGAACAAACAAGTGCACAGACTGCGTTAACAAAATATGCAAATTATCGTGCGGATTGACTACTATGAGGTGCGCTCAAGAAGGGACAGTATTAGAGTGCCAGGTGCCCCGGAGAAAGGGTGGAAGGGCCCGGCATAGAATTCTTTCTGGAGGACAGCATAATACTGGACATCCTCAAACCAAAGGGTCTATGCAAACTTTTCACTACAGAAAGAGCACATATTCCACCCCCTCTCCCCCACCAAACCGGGGAGCCTCCCAGCGCTAGAATAGAAAGGATCTTCAACTATCATGACTTGAATGCAATTCTCCAAGCAGTCTGATAAGGGGTGGGTGTGTGGGGGAGGGGGGGGGGGGATTTAAGACTCTTTTTGGGCACAATTATTTCAGATAAGGTATTTGGTGCTGGAGACACTGATGTTGACACATCAACAACAGATGTTTACACGATTGTTGTTCTTTGAATCACCTATGGGCCATGGCGGAGTGTTGGGGGGAGGGAGACAAGCCGTATCATTGGGAACATCAAAAATCCACTGAGTTAGGGCCATAATGGTAGTAAAATGGGAAGAGCAAAACCAACCCTGATATACCACTACATTGAAACTCTCCTGGAATGTCAATGGACTGGGTGGCAAAATTAAAAGGGGTGGCCTTGCAGTTCCTCAATAGGCATATACCAGAAATGATCATGGTTCAAGAGACTCAACTCAAAGGGGAGGTGGAAATTCGAATGATAAAATCTTCACCATATGTTCCCCAAATAACATGGGCTGATGAACCCGGTAGATATGGAATACAGCCAAAAACATGGGATGGGAAGATATTCAACCTTCACTAAGTCTACATACCACCTGCTAAACCATACATTGATGGAGATATCAGTCTCGAAAGGTGCCAATAGATTCCTGGGGTGGGAGACAATTCTAATTGGGGAAAGCCCACTGTAGGACAGTGATATGCTGGATACGGTAGGCATTCTGGAACGTTCCCAAGGCTGGGACCAATTTGGAATAAGTAAATTGGATGACAGATGGCCGGGCACTGAGATGATTCCATTTAGGGACCTGTAGAATTAATAAAAAAATACCTGCCATTGAGAGGCTTCTGTCAATGTAGTATAGACATGCCCTAATGAGTCACATGTCAAAGGATACAGAGCTACCTAATCCTCCCCACTGGAGGACAGGGTATTAAATGACCCCTTAGAAAGAAGGAAGTATCTCTGATCTATACAAAATAATAAATAACTCGCTGGACTACTTCCAGAAGTGGAAAGACAGTTGGGAGGTAGATCTGGGGGCTTTCAAGAGGAAGAATGTGATAGTGAGATCACAACAAGCAGTAGCAATGTGAACCAGTTTCCGACAGGTTCGACCTGGGAACTTACATGTATCATATTATTGTAGGTCAGTAAATAATATACTCTTTACCCACTAAGGTCTTCTTCTCGCAGACTCTGGAGCTTTCCCGAAGTCTGTGCCTCTCGAGGCCGGGTCACCCCCTTACCCCCTCACCTGCTCGCCTGCTGATCCTGCCTGCCGCCTCGCCTGCTGCTCCTGCCTGCCGCCTCGCCTGCTGCTCCTGCCTGCCGATTCCGTCGCCCCCCTGCACCCCCGAGCGGCCCAGCACAGCTGTGCCGGCCGCTCGCCACTTTTTCCCGCCGCTGGCCCCCTGTGGCCCCGCCCACCACCGGCCCATTGGCCCAGCCCAGCTGACCCGCCCTCCCGTCCCCCTTCTTAAGGGGTGAGCCTGGTAGCCGCGGGAGTGACCACTGTGCCTCTCGAGGCCGGGTCACCCCCTTACCCCCTCACCTGCTCGCCTGCTGATCCTGCCTGCCGCCTCGCCTGCTGCTCCTGCCTGCCGCCTCGCCTGCTGCTCCTGCCTGCCAATTCCGTCGCCCCCCAGCACCCCCGAGCGGCCCAGCCACAGCTGTGCCGGCCGCTCGACACTTTTTCCCGCCGCTGGCCCCCTGCGGCCCCGCCCACCACCGGCCCATTGGCCCAGCCCAGCTGACCCGCCCTCCCGTCCCCCTTCTTATGACGCCCCCGGAGCGACCGCGCAGCGGACGCGCGCAGCGGGAGCACCGATTGAGCGCCAAAGGTGCGCCAAAGGTAAGCCCGTCCGCGCCTGGACCACGCCCAGTGCCAGGACCCCTGGCCCCCACCGACGGAAGCCGACCCGCCGGACCTACGACGCCACCGAACTCAACGCACTCAACACCGGCCGAACCCCGGGCTGCTACCGAGCCACACCGAGACGCACCCACGGATCCTTCAGCTGCCACTCCTGTAAGTTCACCTGCAACCGGACCCACGCCACACCAGCACCCACCAAGCCGAACACCAGCACCACCCACCTGAAGTGCATCCTGATCAACACCCGCTCCGTCCACAGACACGCCGTTGAGCTCTGGAACCTGCTCGACACCACAGCCCCTGACATCGCCTTCCTCACGGAAACCTGGATGAACGACTCCTCAGCGCCCGACATCGCCATCCCAGAGGGTTACAAGATCACCCGAAGAGACCGCGACAACCAGACTGGAGGAGGCCTCGCCATCATCTACAGGAACACCATCCGCATCTCGACCAACACCGACGACACCCTGACAACAGCCGAACACCTGCACTTCCAGATCCACACGGACCCCAAAACCACCCTCAGAGGCACCCTGATCTACCGACCCCCGGGACCACGCACACAATTCAGCGAGGACATCGCCGACTTCGTCAGCCCGCACGCCCTCCCCTCCGCCGACTACATCCTCCTGGGGGACATCAACTTCCACCTAGAGAACAACAACGACCGCAACACCATCACCCTGCTCGACAACCTCGCCAACCTCGGTCTCAAGCAGCTGGTGTCCACCCCCAACCACCTCGCCGGACACACACTCGACGCCGTCTTCTCATCCAGCAAAGACATCACCTTCAGCCACACCACCGGACTCCACTGGACGGACCACAGCTGCGTCCACTTCACCTTCAGAAGAACGACGATCCACCACCACCAGCAACAGGTTGCTCGAAGAAGCTGGAACAAGATCACAGCCGACCAGCTCGCCGCTTCCCTGAGCCAGCACCCTCCCGCCAGCTCAGCGTACCCCAGCCAGGCCGCCGACAACCTCACGAAGTGGATCAGCAACTGCGCGGACGAACTAGCCCCACTGAGGACCCCGCCCAACAGACCCGGCAGCAAGAAGGCCCCATGGTTCACCGACGAACTCATGAGTTCCAAGAAGAACTGCCGAACCCTCGAGAAAGACTGGAGAAGGGAACCAACTCCGGACAACATGACCACCCTCAAGCTTGCCACCCGGAAGCACCACCAACTGATCCGCGCCACCAAGAAAACTGCATTCAAGGACCGGCTGGACAACAACGCACACAACTGCAAGGAACTCTTCAACATCGTGAAAGAGCTCTCCAACCCCAACGCCGGAAACAACGACATCACCCCTTCGCAAGACCTCTGCAATTCCCTCGCCTCCTACTTCCACAACAAGATCGCGGACATACACAACAGCTTCAGCACTCAACCGACGCACGCCACGACCGAACCACCGCCCCCCACCACCACCCTCCGCGCCTGGACTCCGATCAGCACCGAAGACACCGTCCGCATGATGAACTCAATCCACTCCGGATCTCCAACCGACCCCTGCCCTCACCACGTCTTCAACAAGGCCGACGCTGTCATCGCACCCCACCTGCGGGACATCATCAACACCTCCTTCGACACCGCCACCTTCCCGGAGAGCTGGAAGCACGCCGAACTCAGCGCCCTACTCAAGAAACCTACAGCGGACCCCACCGAACTCAAGAATTACCGCCCCATCTCGCTCCTCCCGTTTCCAGCCAAAGTCATCGAGAAGATCGTCAACAAACAGCTGGCCACCTTCCTCGAGACGAATGGATCCCTCGACCCCTCACAGTCTGGCTTCCGAGCCAACCACAGCACCGAGACCGCCCTCATCGCTGCCACTGATGACATCCGAGCCCTGATGGACAACGGAGAAACAGCGGCCCTCATCCTCCTAGACCTCTCCGCGGCTTTCGACACTGTCTGCCACCGCACCCTAGTGCAGCGCCTCAGCAACGTCGGAATCCATGAGAAGGCACTGGAATGGATCATCTCCTTCCTCGACGGAAGAACACAGAGAGTCCGTCTACCACCGTACAAGTCAGAGGCCACCGAAGTCATCTGCAGCGTCCCTCAAGGATCCTCGCTGAGCCCCACCCTCGTCAACGTCTACATGAGCCCCCTCGCGGCCATCGCACGCCAACACAACCTCAACATCATCTCCTACGCCGACGACACCCAGCTGATTCTCTCCCTCACCAACGACCCCGCCACCGCCAGAGCCAACCTTCACGAAGGGATGAAAGACGTAGCCGAGTGGATGACAACCAGCCGCCTGAAACTGAACTCAGACAAGACGGAAGTCCTCATCCTGGGCTCCTCGCCCTCCGCCTGGGACGACTCCTGGTGGCCCCCCGCCCTGGGCACCGCACCCAAACCGACAGACCACGCACGCAACCTGGGCTTCATCCTGGACTCCTCCCTCTCCATGACCAGACAAGTCAACGCCGTCTCCTCGTCCTGTTTCAACATCCTGCGCATGCTACGTAAGATCTTCCGGTGGATCCCCACCGAGACCAGGAAGACGGTCACCCAGGCCCTCGTCACCAGCCGTCTGGACTACGGCAACGCCCTCTACGCCGGAACCACCGCCAAGCTCCAGAAGAGACTCCAGCATATCCAGAACGCCTCGGCGAGACTCATCCTCGACGTCCCCAGAAGAAGCCACATCTCCAGACACCTGAGAGACCTGCACTGGCTCCCGATCAACAAAAGAATCACCTTCCGGCTCCTCACCCACGCACACAAAGCCCTACACAACCAAGGCCCAGGATACCTCAACAGCCGCCTCAACTTCTACGCTCCCAAACGCCACCTCCGATCGACCAACCACGCCCTCGCCGCCGCCCCCCGCATCCGAAGAGCGACAACAGGAGGAAGGTCCTTCTCCTACCTGGCCGCCAAGACCTGGAACTCCCTTCCGACCCACCTCCGCCTGACCCAGGACCACTTCTCCTTCAGGAAGAAACTCAAGACCTGGCTGTTCGAGCAGTAGCAGCACCCCCCCCCTAGCGCCTTGAGACCCTCCGGGTGAGTAGTGCGCTCTATAAATGTCTTTGATTGATTGATTGTATGTTTTACTGGGTAGTGATCTACATCACATAGGATATCCCTGTCACGCCTGTGGAAAAGCTGCACCAAAGGCACCCTGCTTTTGTTTCCCAGTCTAGTTCAAATCGAAATGGAAGTTAGGGATACAAATATATGCTGTGATGATAGACACTCCGTATCCCCATGCCCACACCACTAAGAACCTTGACTAAAGGAAAAGCAGTCATTGCTCTGCCACATGCGTTTACTTGGGTGACTTCACACAAAAAAGTACTTACAGATTAACCTACTGGCTTCATATCCAAGAGAATGAAAGAAATCCAAAAGTTACTGAAAATCAAATGTATCAGAACCAGTCTCTATTATCCCAAAATTGAATCCCAAAACCCTCAAGAAGACCGATGGTGTGTACCCAGAGTAACGTGTAGGAAGATACATTACTCTCTGTGCTGCTTTTGATATGACAAATACCATAGGATTCAATGGGAGTTAGTCCACTGGAACAGCAGCATGATCTACAACCCAAACATTTGTTGCATATTATAAAAAGTAAATGAAAAATGCAAACCAGAACTCAATAATACTCCCACTAGGAACCATACAACTAAGGTACCCTTGTTTTTCTAAAGATGACAGGGTAACAGTCCTATTACAGGTGGGTGTCTTCCTTAAAACTGAAGTTCTTATAAGAGACAAATTTCAGAAGCTTGACATGACCAGAAAGTGGTCCAGGTAAACTATCTCGAGAAATAGGTTGAACCCTGCCAAAAGCCTAATACGACAGCATGTAGTGTGGTTTACTTTAATAACTATACCAGTCCTTACTACAAACTCAAAGCTACCAGCCTTCTGCTGTTGAATCCTATAATCTCACTCTCTCACAACAAAAGTAATTGGACCTTAAATTCTTGCACCATAGCACATTATTTTCAGAGACCTCTGGGTGGATCCGGATATCAGCCACAGAATTGGAAAGCTTGAAGAGGCATGCTTATGGTTGAAAACAAAGACTTTGTTAGTATAAAGAACATGGGGTCCAAAAAGAGGGGCAATACAAGTTGATGAATCATACACTATGGCTGACAATAAGTAAATGGAATTATCCAGAGATGTTAACATCAAGACCAGATGACAGCATACAATTTCGCGTGAATTTCCTTATCTAAATGGGTATCATCATTATTCAAATACGTGCATCCCAAAAACCAGGCTAAAGTAGCTGGTTCAATTCCCTAAAGTTCATATCAGCTCCCAATGAGCTTTCTGGTTCGAAAGTGACTAGTACTACAACAGCTTTACATATGTGTCAATCTTCATGACCTAACCATCAACAGTAAACCTGAGAGGGTAACTACAGGACTTAATCCAGTACCACTTTCAGCAATAGCAGTCTCACCCAAAGCCTGTAAACCTTGCATGTACGTTAGTTGACATCTTAGAATATTAGGTGGGCAATCACATTATCCAACCCAACAAAAAAGGTCTAAGCTGGTGACTCTTAAACTGGGGTCTGTGAGGCCAACAATGGGAGTCAGAAATTGTGTTATAAAATGAAATAATATTAAAATTAAATACATTAAAATGAATAATGTATATGCAAAGAAAACTTGTTCTAGATTTTATTGCAATTTAAACTAAATATTTAACACTTGAGCATTTATATGGGTTATACTTTTTTTGTATTTTCATTTATTGTTTTGAGGTTCGAATCCTGGAAATTTCTTATGCCAGGAGTGCTCAGCTTCCAAAATTGACTGAGTGGGGCTCCCCAAATTCCAGTATGATTCAGTGGTGGTCCACAGACGTCAAAAGATGAAGAATTGCTGGTCCTAGTCATTAAGAACAATCTACTACTCAAAAGAAAAAAGATCACTGCATGCTTTTCTTGGACTCATTAGATTTTATTCACATAATAGAGCTTTAATATCCACCCTAGCCACTGTCAGCAAAAAAGTTCAAGCTAACACAGTATCCTGGACAGTGCCGTTTTTGTGGCACCTGATGACAACAAATGGTTCATTTTGCAGATTGACGCTTCGATAATGGTCTCAATGTACAGTTGTCTTAGCCTCAAGACAAATGGAGTGACAAATTCTCAATCTCAGTTGAAAGTCGCCTTCCCAGGTGGTCCTATCCTCTGGAATGAAAGGAGTGCCTTAGTGTGAGTCATCAAATATTGTGCTACTAACTGGAAGAATGGTACAAGAATTGGAAGAATGCCATTTTACTTGGTTGCAAAACATGCCCCATGTATCTGGATAACAAGATACAAGGACCAGAACCCCCACTTTATTACTTTAGTTCTTGATACTTCAGTCTTTCTCCTTCATGCTTATCCATAATACGCTGAGACTAATGCTGATTTCTTCTATAATGTATCGATCTTGAGCATGCTCTTTGCCTGATCAGGTAAAGCTGAGAGGAAAGGTGGGGTTGTGCAGTGTAGGCTGGGACACTTTGAGCACAGCATTTAGTCACATTTACCTGGCGAGGTTCTGCCTAATCATCTGAAGCGTTGCTGTCTATGGTGATAGCCAATGAGCACCTTAATGATCTCTTGCCAGCATGTTACATGCAATGAGTTCCCTGTTGTTCCCCAACCAGCCTACCACTCGTACCATACGCATCGTGTTGCTTGAGAAATCAATGGTCACTGAAGAGCCACAGACTTTACAAGGCAGAAGACTGTGTGTCAAACTACCCAGCTACACAACTAGTCAAAGAAGCTGAATAGAAAATGAAAACAAGCAACAGAAAACCTGGCATGCTGCTACTCAGCAACAGAAAGGTCAGAAATGGTACTACTCAGCAAGAAAAGACTGTGTCAACAATGATGTCAACTTCTCGTATCAGACTGCCTGCTAAAAATGAGACACTGAAAAGAGTTGAGCTATGCAGGATACGAAAGGAGGAATATTAGGGATACAATGGAGAACTATATTGTACATCTTCTGGGCTCACTGTTTATAAAGCCAAGTAAAAATGTATAGTGCTGGAACTAGTTGGCACAAGTGTTTTAATACCCAAATATGCAACAGTGCTAGGCACAATAACAACAACTAGACTTTTGAAGAGTTATCACAGAAAGGAATGTCCATCCAAATAGACTGAGGAACGCTGCACTGTTTTGCTGGTACCTTAAATAAATACATCCATGGCTTTGCAAGTAAATGAACCAGTGTTGCCCCAGTCTTCACTGAGTCTTTTAAACAAACAGCGAAGAAAGGACATCATTAAATATACTAACAGCTTCTTGAAACAAGACAAAATCTTACGTGGCTCCAAGTTTGTAGGTAAGGCAAATATATCCGGCCTTCAGCGTCAATATGCTTCCCAACACGGATTCCCATATTCACAGTAGGCATGAGGAAACAAAGTGGAGGGGCGAAGGGATGAGAGTCCAAAATCCATAGACGAACGGGTATGTTATATAAATTACCTATTGGAAAAAATTTGATTATCATCACCATCAAGAACAAAATGTCAAACACATACTGATGGCACACAGAACCAAAGATATAAAGTGAACTAATACATTAAATTCAACGTTCTGGAACCACTCAGTTTACTGGAAAGTATATGTATCTTATTCCATTGTTCTGGAAATGGAATGAGTTTATAGTCAGCATGTCAATGTATATATAAAGAAAAGTAATGGACGTTAACAAGAGGATAAGTTTATATATGTGGAATTTTCTTCTTTTTCAGGCTTTTAGGGTCAAATTACAACAGGGGATATGTATGTGTGTTGGCTTCTTTCAGCCTTTCAGAAACAAAACATAAAAGAAAGATAAAATATCAGGATTCCTACAGAGTGAGTAATTCCCAAAATGATTGGAAATTAATTGCAAAATGAAAGACAAAAGACAAAGCTGAATCATTGTGAAATATCCGACATAATAGGATTTACCACAATTCATGATTTTACAGAAGAGCCACATGGCCGAACGCACAACTAAAAGTATAAGATTGATCAAAGTAAATACTGACCACAACTGTTTTGCCTGCAGGAAAGCATATTAGCTGTACAAAAAACGTATTCAACAAGCAGTGGCAAAGCCAAGATGTCTGCATTGGATTGCCAGTCTACATCCTTTGAAAATGCTTGTTTTTTTTAAATGATTTTGTAAATCTGCATTAACCCCATTAAAACATGACCACGCTTCTGTGCACAGAGGTTCTGGAATAAATGTTTACAGAAACACTCAAAGATGGCAACCCGTGAATGCATACGTGCATGCATGCCACACACCACTCAAGGGTAGCCATTTTTTTAATGGACGGCTCTATATCAGTGTCAAAGGAGTTGCCAAGTGCTGACAAAGTTTTAAAAAGTCAAAAATACTAAGAATTATTATTTAGAAAAAGTACATAATGGCCCAGTGGTCCATGCCACTGAGGGGGACTACTTTCAGCTTGGCTGACGGCACTGTGCTTCAGTCACCCACAGAGTAAGGAAACAATAGCTGAAGTATGCTGACCAATTGCCTTTTGCAGTATGTTGGGGTGAGTGAAAGGAAAAGCACACCAATGGATAAAGAAAGCTGGCTGAAAAGCATTTTAAGTATGTGTAATGCATGTATCTTTTTGTAAAATTAAAAGGTCTTGGCTAATTCTGGTCTTAAAAAATGTACAGAAATACAAATCATTAAAGAAGAACTATTTTCAAATAGAGCAGGTATAAACAAACCCATTATACGCAACTAAAGAATGGGAAAAGCATCACACAACAGACAAAAACCTGAATATTCTTACATTTCGAATTGGAAGCCCACACCCACAAGGTTGTGCTGAATCTCACTGCGATGAAGTTGGTGAAACTGGGCTTCCTGACGTTTGAATGTGGGAACCAACAACACAGTAAACTAAACAGTAGGGAGACATACTTTGCAAGACAATAGTGGAGAAGGATTTCTACAAAGGTCATTTTAAGAAGCCCTTATGCAAGGCCCTATTACACATGGGCAGGTGATGTAGGAACCTCTTTCATCTCATTGGTTCAAATCCACACTGTGGATTCAGGAAACCTGAGGTCAAATGGGAAGATCGAGAAAAATGAATGGAAAAAAAAAAAGATCAGAAATGCTTTTATAAATTAAATGGTCTGAAACACCTGGCAAAAACTGAAAAGTAGAAGCTAACTGTCCATTTTGGGTGTAACAATTTTCGGCGAAAGTAAACTGGAATGAAACAAGCCTTTGTCAAGCTACTTCCCCACAGGTGATACATTTCCTCACTTCCATAATGGAGAGGACCTCCTAACACTGCCATGTCCCCTTCACTTATGCCACCGCCTTTCTGTTCATCCTCCTTTTTGAAAGTTTCACTCAAACTTGATTTTAAGCCTTCAGCAGTGATTTTATATTTATTTTAAGAACTTGGAAGAATGTTGATCAGCTTAATTTTGACAAACATTTCCTGCCAGAATATATACATTTGTTCTAAATAGGTCTAAATATTTGTTTTTGTTCAAAACCTAATAGTCAAATAGCTTCAATCATAAAAAATGTCTGCTGAACCAAATCGACTTACAGACCAAAGACTGAATGGAAAAGTTGCAGTCTACTGACTGGAATACAGACATGTCAAGTAAATCCCGACTAGAAGAAAGTTAGACAAGGGCTTTTTATTGCCAGAAATGTTAAAATAAGTGACTGTGAATTTCATACTTTTACCCAAGGGGATACATTTCTGAAATATGTTGCAGGGATGAAATAAGTCAAAATGGGCATATAGGCAGCATACCTAAAGCAGTAGTTAGTTGCACTCTGCACAAAACTCCTCCAGAGAACCATTGTCAACGAGTTGTGTAGGACTTTTCCAACCGTAGAACTAACACACTGAGAAAAAATTCTTTAGATAAATGCAGCAGGACCCCGCATTTTAGGGCTTCCAGTACATGTAGAAATAAAATGAACTACTACTGCAACCAACAGGCTCCCTCACTGTTACATTATATGGTGTCCATCCATCATATACTTTGTTTCTGCTTAAGTGCTAAGTCCTGAGATGATACATTACAGACTTCAGTGGTGGCAATTAACATTCCAAAAGTTCTGCAGAATTTCGGTTTTTATTTTGATTTTATTATTCCAGAGTTTTACAAAGTCGTGCATGTCGCCTTTCGGTTACTTCAGAGAGGTTTTGAGTGGTAGTTCTGCACTACACAAACTATGATGGTATGCCTGGAATCACATCATTTGGAAACCAGAATAAACACCATAGCAGGGAGAGGTGCCAAGACCCAGAGGGCCTCTCTTAGGGGACATCAATACATTCAAGCAGAATAACTGTTGACATAAAAATACCACAAGAAGGACTAGCTGTGTGCCTACCAGTATGATGCTCTTAGATTAACCTGCCATTATAATTCAACTGCAGTTCGAGAGATTTGTGAAAGAGAAGAGTGAATCCTTCCAGTCAGAGGGCAGCTCAGAACTAAGCTATGCAACCAAAGCACAACGCATTGCATCACTCCTGTGTCCGGATATATCAAGAAAAACATTCCCTCAATATGACAGAGGCTCCCGTGCAGCAAATAATCTGGGGATGCTTTGGCTTACTCCCTAGAACATGGCCATAGATGAACAACATATGTTCCAGTTTGACTACATTTTCTGCCAGACAGAATGCACAGATGGAGGGGCCCTTCATTCTGTCAAGCAATCTGCCAAATACAGAGGCATATACACAATAATTGTAATAACTTTTTTATATAGTATTTTATACCACACGTCTGCATTTTCTAAACACAGTAAATAAAAAATTTAATTTGTACCTAATGTATCCTACGTAGGGGAAATATCAACCAAACATCACAAGTACTTCGATGGTTTACTGCTAAGGAACAGCTGTTACTTCCTCGTGAGGGTTATGATTATTGCATTAATTTCACACCTGGTGCATTGGTGCTCACTTAATGACAGTACATTGATGGCAACTTAAAGAGAGGGTTCATTCATCTTTCTTTTTTTTTTTTTTTTAAACAACACAAGCTTGCATTTTCTCCAGGTCAAACAATCAATACAGTACCGTGTCACTGTACGGACTACAGGGAGCTAAAAAAAATATCACAACTAGATTTACAAAGCACACAGTTACCACAGGGCATAAAGGCGCTAAAGAAAGGAGAGCGCCGAGGGAAAAGAGAGAAAGGAAAAAGCTCCTATCGTAAGGACAAAGAACATGATAACCCTAGATTAAAGCGTAAAAAGCAAGGTCTTCAATGCTTTCCAAAAACTATTGTGTTCCTGCCAAACACTATTGGCTCGTGGGGAAGAATTCCACAATTTTGATGTGCCTACTGAAAAATCCCTGCTGCCCCCACCCAGACTTTCTAAATTGAAGAACGCTTACAAGATTACAACTAGCAGACTGAATATATCTAGTGGGAATATATCTCTGGAACAGCTTTGTCAGTCCTCTGGGCCTGATGTTTTGCACCGCCCTCTGATGCATAAAGTCTTAAAGGTAATGTATTTGTTCACCAGTAACCAATGCAGTTTGGAGATCCCCGCGGAGACTAATTGGTGTTCAGGAATTTCAAGTATAAGTCTCCCGGTCACATTCTGTACTAACTGTAGTTCAACAATTGCCATTTTATTGATCCACAAATAAAGTGCAGTACAATAGTCTAACCAAGAAGAAATCAAGGCAAAAACTACCTACTTGCATGCTTTCACAGGGAAAATCTTTCTCGAGGTCCTAAAAATCCCAAAACAAGTGATTACCGTATGACTGACCTAAAGGTCAAGAGATAACTTTGTATCCACTAATATGCCAACATATTTAGTGGAGTCTGCCGGGATGGGCAATACCCCTAGCATCTCCGGCCACCAGGAATTATTCTGAACAGAGGAAAGGATAGCCAAAAATCAAATTCAGTCTTGTCCCCATTCAGTCCAAAATAGCTGCTACCCAACAAGGACGCTACTGCCTATTTGCATTTCTGGAAGTTAGCAGCAGTGGCATCCATATCCCTGGTGAGAGACACGATAATTTGCGTGTCATCAGGAAAGGGCCTGCAGTCCAAAAGACCATATCAACTTGGCCAGTAGGGGAGACACAGAGATGAAAAAGAGTGATCTCAGAGTGGAGCCCTGAGGTAACCCACATGGCAGAAGAATGGGATCAGAACTAAGTTGGTTAATAGAAACCGTCTTTGATTTATCCTTCAGAAAGGAAGTTAAGAGATCTAATGCTGGCCCAGAGAGACCCAGATTATACAGTCCATCAGCCAGGAGGGCAGGAGAGACGGAATCAAAAGCTGCATAAAGTCCAAGAGGATCAATACTACAGCCCACCCTGCATCAACCACAGATCGGACATTAACAACCGGTAAAATCAAAGCATTTTCTGTCCTATGATTAGTTCTGATACCAAATTGAAAGGATCTAGCAGTTCATGTTCCTCCAATTAAGCCAACAGTTGTAAACTGAGGAGCTTCTCCAAGATTTTGGACGGAGGGGCAGTAGAGAAAGGGGCCTATAGTTTTTAAAATCGGTGGAATCCAAGTTATTTTTTTTTTTTAAAGAGGCTTAACCATTGCTCTTTTCCTTTCCTGAGCTGATGGATTTATTAATGGTGGAAGCAAGATAAGGAGCAACCGTCTTAGTTAGTTGCAGGACGTTAGGAGGATATGGTTCAGGAGGCGAGACAGACTTTTAAGAAGATAGACCACAACTTGCTCAGGAGTCAGGCAAGAGAAACTGGAAAGTCCTGTAGTCTAATTAACACCGAAGTCTCTAAACTCTAATGAGGTACCATCCCCCTACACATTCTCATACATAGAAATACAAGAGTCTTCATTGAGTGAATAAAGTTCCCTATAGATATTTCGAATATTAGTTTGACAAAAGCTCCCTAGCCGGGTACAGAATTCTTGAGTGCCACCAATAATGGCAAGAGTAGTGGACATAGCAAGCAGATGGATCAATATAAGGAGCTCACTTGAGGACTTAGCTAGCTCAAATCCTATTTTTCTTTTTTCATGAGGGTCCTGTGTAGATCTTTCTCCTCCGAATCATAACTTTTCGCTATATCCTTTCTTGGCGCCTATAGGCCTGTATTAGCCCCGGGAGCTTCTTACAGACCCATGTGACTCTCCTAGATAGGTGCTACAATATCAACAGCTGATATAAACCAGGATGAAAATTTAACTACCGCTAAATTGTCATGGTTTATCCAGCTGTAATACATCAGAGTTTTAGAAAGAGTTTCTTCCAAGAGCATCTTCTAGTTCCTTTTAGAAATGTCAGTACTATGGCATGTAGAGTTCACTTGAGATTGGTGTCCTTCCACCAAAAAGGGACAGCATAATGGTCAGACCAGATTATTGGCAGTGCCGTCAAAACCTTACGATTTCATACAGTGTATGGCCCGCCCCGTGAGAAGGGTCATTGACCAGTTGTGTAAAAACCACTGCTTAACATCCAATCCCTAAACATAATCGTGAATATCCACCCTTCTCGTTTTGTAGATGGAAAATAAAGTCCCTCATAAAGGTAGTACTAGATTTACCTAAATTAGGTTCTACCAGATGTAAGAACTCTGATGTAAAAGAGGACCTTAGGTCCAGGGGGCCTGTCAGTCAAAATCTTAATAAACAAACAGATGGGATTGATTTTAATAGAGAACTATACTGCTTCACAAAGACTCTAACACAGCACTCCCTCAGTAAGACAGGTATAGGAGGATTTAAATATAATAGCCAGCCCACCTCCCACTCTTCCTATCCTATCTTGCTTTAGGATGGTAAAGCCAGGGGGCATAGTGTCAACCAGGTTGGGCCAGACAACTCCTTAGCCCATGTTTCTGTAATAGAGACTCAATCTGGGTAATGAGCTGAAATGAAATTCGTCACCTCACCTTTATTATTAATGAGCGAGCATTAATCAAAAAAACATTCAGACAAGATTTTCCAGGAGTTCTTTCAGCTATACTAACAGGGGAGGTGGCAATGTGAGAAGGGGATACCAATGGAGTAACCATAAAACCACATAAGGCGCTCCTACAGTTATGATGATAATACAGTTAAACTACAAAATGGAAAAGCACTGTGGAGAATTGCAGCACCAGCTTAAAATCTGCTCTCTTGAGTTCATAGTAATGGTGGTCTCATCTGGAGAGAAACATCCAGGGATTTTGGCACAGTCCAAGCACGGATGGGTGCAGACTAATTAATGTCTGTGAAGATGAGGAACACAGAACTAGTATATACTCCGAAAGGGACATACAAGAAGCATAAAATATGGTCAAGAAGGATCCAGTTGAGGAGGAGCTTCGCGCGCAACCAAGATGGCCGCGTGAGCTTAGGGCTCCCGAGACCGTCGTAACCTCCTGCATCTATCCTGTCGTTTATCCTGTCCCTCATTGATGTCCTCGTGAAGACGAACCACGGGTGAGGCGAAATCTGCATTCAGATCCCGAATCGGACCCCCGGAACTGGTGTTGTGGTGCTCCAAAGATTGTGGCCTACGTCTCCGTGATGCCCGGCTGTGGAGTTGGCATGGTGCCCGAGCTGTAGTTGAACAACATTGGCCCGAGGGGACGGGGACGACCGGTCCGGTTGACTTTCACTTCCGATTTGTCTTCCATAGAGATCCTCGACTGGGATCTTCCCCCCGTGCTGAGGGCTGTTATCCTGCGCTGCACTCGAGTGTGCTCTTTCATTGCCTTGTTGGTTTTGAGACGACATTTGGCTGATGCCCTCTGGCTGAAACTGGGCCACCGCTCGGGGATCCCATGGGCCGCCATCTTTCTATCTAGTCTAACCACTCCAAGTCGGTTTCCATCCCGCAATGGCGGGGAAACCGGAGGGGGAGAAGTAGAAACTTAAGACCACTCGGCGGGGTGGCTATACCCAGACTAACATCATGGATCGCTACGCTCAGGCTAAGGGATCCCCCGGTGGACCGGGCAGGTCACTGGAAGACACTAGAGATCCACCGACTTCGGCAACAGAGCTGACCCTTCAGGACGTTATGGCCGCTATCGATTAAATCCTCACTTGGGCAACAAATGGAGACTCTCGCCCATAAGCTCGATACTGTGGTGATAGATGTCAACTTGATCCGTACGGACTTGACGAAAACGAACAAGAAAGTCAAGTCGTTGGACATTAAAACTTCCAGTCTGATGGGTGATGTTGCTGACTTGCAGACAGAGGTCCGCAAATTGAGGGCCTCCAATGACCTCTTTGCGCGTCGCCTGGAGGATTTTGAAGGAAGGGCTAGGCGAAATAATGTTCGTATCATCGGAGTTCCGGAGAAGGCGGAGGATCCAGCGGCTGACCTCTTCGTCGAGGATCTCATCGTTAGCCACCTTGCACCCAAGGGAATGAGTACGTTTTTTACGGTCGAACGGGCCCATAGAGTTCCGGGCGGTAAACCGAAGATGGGTGCCCCACCGCGGCCTATCATCGCAAGAATCTTTAATTTCCGTGATAGAGACGCTATCCTGCAGGCCTCACGGATGGGTGGACCTATAAAATTTGAAAACACTATCATCAGCTTCTACCTGGACTTCACTCAATCGGTCCAGAAGCAGAGACTTGGTTTCCTAGGGGTAAAGAGAAGATTGCGTGATATGGGCTATGCTTTTCCCGGCTAAGTTGAGGATCGAACATGCGGAGCGGACTTATTTTTTTGATCGACCGGAGGGGGTGGCCGACTTGCTGGACACTCTGCCGAGCCAGCGTGCACAGGAGGAACAGTCTGGTGGGGCGGAAGGCGGACCGATGGCATAGGAATCGACACCTGCGGTCTGGTTTCTGGGGTCTCTAATTGGCCTCGAACTGTGGTTCGCTGATTCTGTTATGTGATTTGATGTAACATTTTGGGGGGTTGCGGGGCTATTGGTGGGTCTCTTTCCTCCTCTGATTGACTTTTTGTAGCTTAGTTAGATGTGGGGGCGACAGGCACACTGCAAGTTGGGGTGGCTTTCTAGTCTCACGCAGGGGTACAGGGTGGAGGGGCTTGTAACGGGATGTTGGTGGGGGGCATAGGGGTTCTGTTGGGGAGTTTGGTTTTAACGCAAGGCAATGTATTGTTAGACTTTCTGATCGAAGTGCTGAGTTCTTACTGGGTTTGCATCTTCTTTCTTTTTCGGGATGGGGGTAGGGGGTTGAAACTGATGAGCTGGAATGTGAATGGGTTGGGAGATAGGATAAAACGTGGGGTAGTACTGCAGTTGTTAAAACGTCTTTCCCCTGATGTTGTCCTTCTTCAGGAGAAACACTTTATAGTTAATACTTGCCATGCCATGAATAGGAAGGGGTATCGTTTGGTCGCCCATGCTGGGTTTTCCTCTGGTTCCAGGGGGTTGGTATCCTTGTTAAGAATTCTCTCCCGCTGGGGATTGACGCCACTGTCCTCGATGATATAGGGCGCTATGTCGCTCTTACGGGTAGGTGGGAGGGCCGGACCCTTTCCCTGGCTTCTGTATATTTCCCCCCTGGCCTGCAGTCAACTACTTTTGCGGACTTGGGGCGGGTTATCCTCGCTCTCCCCGAGGGATCACTGCTATTAGGTGGCGACTTTAACGCTGTTGTTTCTGGCATGGTTGATCGACATCCACCTAGGGATCTTAAGGGGGCTCAGACTTGGCTCCACAATCTCATTGACACTCTGGGCCTGGTAGATTGCTGGAGATTGTTACACCCCGCTCAGCGGCAGTACACGTTTCATTCGGGCGCTGACGGTAGCCTTTCACGGATTGATTATGTTTTGGTGCCTGCTGCACAGGCACTTTCTATTACTGAGGTTTAGCATTTGGCTAGGGGAATTTCCGATCACTCTCCGCTATGGCTCCAAATGGAGTTGAATTCCGGGACTGAGGGACGGGTAGC
Organism: Lissotriton helveticus; assembly: GCF_964261635.1. Taxonomy (NCBI): domain Eukaryota; kingdom Metazoa; phylum Chordata; class Amphibia; order Caudata; family Salamandridae; genus Lissotriton; species Lissotriton helveticus. Next base: position 811,941,552 of record NC_136061.1, on the reverse strand, counting down.
CCCGATTAATCCCTGGTATTTCCGGAACCCTAAAACTCGTGCCGACCTGGTAAAATCTTTTGACCAATATTTTCTGGAAAACGAGGGTTCTGTTTCGTCTGCGATGTCGCTTTGGGAGGCTTTCAAGACTGTCCTTAGGGGCCAGGCCCTGTCGTTAATCGCGGGCGTTAAGAAACGGAGGGATGAGGAGATGGTCAAGATCGAGACGGAGATAGTGGACTTAGAGCTTTGCCTGGAGCAGGAGGTTACCCGTGCTAAGACACATGTTCTGCGACTAAAACAGTTGGAATACAGGGCGTTGGTTACTGACTCAGCTAAGGCCATGAGTAGAGAACAACAGGGACGTCTATATGATGTGAGAGATAAAGCAGGCAAATTGATAGCGTGGCTGGACAAGAAAGATAGAGCTAGTCGTGTGGTGCCTGTGATTGAGACGGCGAGTGGTGCTCATGTCACCGACCCTGAAGAAATTGTTCAATGTTTTGCGGATCACTTCCAGACAGTTTACTCCTCCGTGTCGGATAGGCCGGAGGAAGACTCACACCTATTGTTGCGTGATATCGCTTTACTGCGTCTTTCTGATGTTGACAGGGAACAAATGGAAACCGCAATAACCGCGGATGAGGTGGCTCTTGCGATTAGCTCCCTGCGTTCAGGGAAAGATATGGGTCCTAATGGTCTGCCTATTGAACTTTATAAGTTGCGGCCTGACAAGATGGCTCCCTATTTACGGGATATGTTTTTGGAGTCACGCGAGTGTGGTTCTCTCCCCCGTGATCAGCGTCTTGCTACCATTGTGGTTATTCATAAGGAGGGGAAACCAAGAGATAGGTGTGCATCGTATCGGCCGATATCTCTTTTGAATGCCGAACCTAAGATCCTCGCAAAATTACTGGCTAACCGATTGATTACCGTTATTAGCGGGTTGATACATCCGGATCAATCCGGTTTCATCCCGCATAGAAACACTGCCCTGAATCTTAGGCGTCTACATGAAGTTCTCGCGAGGGCTGCGACGTTGCGGGAGCCGGACATCTTGGCGTCATTGGATGCCACGATGGCTTTCGATACTGTGGAATGGCCATATTTATGGGCCGTGTTGGCTAAGTTTGGGTTTGGACCCGGTTTTATTGGCTGTGTGCGACTTCTCTATGAGGACCCCCTTGCGCAAATTGTTGTGAATGGTCGTGTGTCTATTCCGTTTAGTCTTGAGAGAGGTACTCGCCAGGGTTGTCCCTTGTCGCTGCTCCTGTTTGCTTTAGCTCTCGAGCTCCTTGCTGCGTGGATCCGGTGGGAGCCCTCGATGAAGGGTATTCGGTGGTCCTCTGAGTTTGAAGATCGCATCTCGCTTTATGCGGATGACATTTTACTGTATCTGACCTCGCCTCGGAAGTCATTGATGGTCTTGTGTGATGTTTTGACCGCTTTTGGTAGAAACTCGGGCCTGATTATTATTTGGTCGAAATCCTATCTATACGTTCTTTCTGGTGACGTCCCTCTTCTCCCACGTAACTGTCCCATTCAGGTGACGCAATCGGGGTTTAACTACCTCGGTATCTATGTTTCATTGGACCGCGCAACTCGGTTTGAACAGAATCTTCTCCCGCCCTTGACTAGATTGAAACAGGACGTCGCAGGTTGGCGTAAGCTTCCGCTTTCGCCGCTTGGTCGTGCGGCCCTCTTTAAAATGATGTCTCTGCCTCGTTTTTTTTATGCCCTCCAGAATACTTTTGATATAGTTCCTGCTATTTTCGTACAGTTGAGGGTCTCCAAAGGAAGTTGATATGGGACGGTAGACCCCGTATTGCACTTGCCAAAGTGATGCTCCCGTAGTATAACGGGGGTATTGCTCTCCCTGACATCAAACATTATTATTGGGCGTCTTAATTGGGTGCCATTAATCATGGTATGTTTGGTCCCGAATTGAACCCTGCTTTCGCCATGGATAGATGGCTGTTGCCTGGGGGTAATTACTATAGGGCACTGTATTCAAAATCGGTGATTAAGGTTTTGTCGGGGCCCACGAAGACGGCAGTACGAATGTGGCAGGACGCAACTAGTTCTATGGGATGGAAAGACCGCTTGACTCTAGCGACCCCAGTTTTTGGCTCGGATAAGCTTGGTAAATTGTGGAAGACCAAGGGTTTCGATAAGTGGGACCTCATTGGTATTAGTAAGGTGGGAGACCTCTGGGTCAAAGGTCAGGTGAAATCGTTTGAGATGTTAAAGACGGAGTTTGAATTGGGTGACACAGAGTACTTCCGCTATGTTCAAGTCTGCCATGCTTTGATGTCAGTTTTCCCAGTGGGGGGTGTAATTCCGGAATCGTCTCCACTAGAAGATAGACTGTTGGATGGTCATGTACCTGATAGTACTATCTCCCTTGTCTACAAAAAATTAATTATCGATAGGTCGGACCTCCTATTGCATCTCCGGGACTTGTGGACCCGTGACGGTCTCGAGTTAGATGACGAGGACTGGCAGTCTGCGATCTCCTCTCCCAAGGAGGTCGCGATTCCAGCTCGACTCCGACTGGTACAACTCAAAATCCTCCACAGGGTATACGTCACGGGCCCCCGTTTGGTTCGAATGGGCTTTTCTGAAGAGGGCCTATGTAAGCGGGGGTGTGGGCAGGTGGGGACATTTCTCCATATTATTTGGGAATGTCCTGACGTTGCTGCTTTCTGGAACGGGGTGCATGAGGTAATGAAGGAAGTGTCGGGTGTTGCTCTCTTGCCGGAAGCCAGGCGCTGTTTGTTAAATGTCTGGGAACCCACTGATTATAATGTAGCCCAGACACAGTGGGCGACCCTGGGGGCCATGATTGCCAAGCGAGATATTGCTCAGCTGTGGGGGTCCCATAGGCCTCCTACAGTCGAATTATGGAAGAAAAACATGGACTGGTGTATGTTCATGGAAAAAACTGTGTGTTTGGCCCGGGCCGTCCCCGGAAATGGTGTAGATTGTGGGGACCTTGGAATAATTATCGTGGGGATGTATGTGCACCGCCTGTAGTAGATAACACTGATGTCCCACTCTCCCCCTGACCCCACATTCTGGCTATTTCATTATATGTGTATTGAGTCGGCCCATGTCCCCCTCTCCCTTTCCTTAATTTGATTGCTGATCTTGTTGTGATGTCTTTTCCTTCCTCGTATGAACTGGTACTTTGTATGACAATTTTTCTGCCTTGCTTGTTTATGTTTTTTCAAATAAAAAGAATAAAAAAAGAAAAAAAAAAAAAGAAGGATTCAGTTGTGATAATGTAAAAAAACAGTAATTCGATTACATTCTGGAGTATTTCATGATACCATTTAGGTTGTGCAATATCACATTTGATTTTCACTACTTCCTAAACGAGGTCCTCAGGTTCATATCCTGTATTAAACATGTTTTTACGTAGCATGTAAGTGCTCAAAATGTGAAGATCACAAAAAGGTGGCTGTTAATGTACTAGTTGAGACCTAGAAATGTAGAGAAGAAACCAGAAAAAACACAGCTATCCTGGCATGGCCGGCCTCTACAAAGTCGAGTGAACTGCAGAAGGATCTAGGGTCTTCAAACATCTATGAGTATTTTACTCGAAAATACTCATTGCTAGTGGTTCCCCTCACTGCAGTTATGAAAAAGGAGGACATACTTTTTGGATACAGTGACAGAAAAGAAACTCTTACAACTTGAAAATGTGTCTGATTATGCTCCAACTTTCCAATAGCTAAAAAGTGAAGCGGTCTTTGCTTAGAGGCTTATGATTTGATTATTCCAGTGGGGACCATTTTGTTACAGTTTAATTAGTACACAACCCAGAGAGATGCATTTTGTACTTTATAATTATGTTCTTCGACAAACCATCAGTGCAGACTAACTGAGCAGTAAATCACACAACAGTTGGTAGATAATTGCTGCATGAACATGTCCAACTTTTCGGTCATGAAAAGGCACTGGCCATTCCTGGCATTAGCCTATGGATTCATTCATTACATGTGCAGTTTAGCCACGCTGTGGCCTCGGATTAAGGAATCCTATTCTTCTCCATTGGGAGGAAGGAAATTCATTGTCCTTTAGTGGTGAAATGTCACCAGTCATCAAGCTATCACCCAGAAAGTAAAATAACATAGAATGGAAAAATGACAGAAAGGAACAAGTGCACCCATGCTCTTACGAGGCAATAAGACATTTGTCATGGCTCTGGTACAGGAACACCTTCCTGCTGTTCAGATGTGTATCATCACAGTTTATTATCAGTGATCCTTTAACTGATCAATTAAAGTCCATGATTTTCTCAAATGCTTGAAAAAAAGACCAGGATTTGATGATACAAAATCTAAGGGCAAAGAAAAAAGCAAGAGACAAACCCCATTGCTCTATATTTAAGTGTCAATGAGGTACAGTTGCACAAATGCAACTCGAACCATGATTCACAGAGTTTTATATCAAACCAAAACCAAGCCATTCTTGTTTTTTTTTAAAGGCAGTGAACAAAGGCAAACAAAAACGTGTCAGTGTAGCACAACTCCTCCAGTAGTGGCCGTCTTTACATCTAGCAATATAAAGTAGTACATATACTACAGTGTAGAACAAGAGGGTGCCCCCGTACATGATACATCTATAACTGCTTCACAGACTGACAAAGGGTCCTAAAGAATGGTGATGGGAAACATTCTCTCTCATATGAGCCTAACACTTGATACATTTATTTCATGATAGTTTCCAATATCATTTAGGAAGGAAAGACAAGTCCTTCAGCGGACCCCACCGACCTCAAAAACTACCGCCCCATCTCGCTCCTACCTTTTCCTGCCAAAGTCATCGAGAAGACCGTCAACAGACAGCTGGCCGCCTTCCTCGAGACGAATGGATCCCTCGACCACTCGCAGTCCGGATTCCGGGCCAACCATAGCACCGAGACCGCCCTCATCGCAGCCACTGACGACATCCGAGCCCTGCTCAACAACGGAGAAACAGCGGCCCTCATCCTCCTGGACCTCTCCGCAGCGTTCGACACTGTCTGCCACCGCACCCTAGTGCAGCGCCTCAACAACATCGGAATCCAGGAGAAGGCACTGGAGTGGATCATCTCCTTCCTCGCCGGAAGAACACAGAGAGTCCGCCTCCCCCCATTCAGATCCAAGGCCACCGAAGTCATCTGCGGCGTACCACAAGGATCATCGCTCAGCCCCACTCCCTTCAACATCTACATGAGCCCCCTCGCGGCCATCGCACGCCAACACAACCTCAACATCATCTCCTACGCCGACACCCAGCTGATCCTCTCCCTCACCAATGACCCCGCCACCGCCAGAACCAACCTACACGAAGGGATGAAAGACGTAGCCGAGTGGATGATGAACAGCCGCCTGAAACTGAATTCAGACAAGACGGAAGTCCTCATCCTGGATCATCACCCTCTGCCTGGGACGACTCCTGGTGGCCCCGGCCCTGGGCAGCGCACCCAAACCAACAGACCACGCACGCAACCTGGGCTTCATCCTGGACTCCTCCCTATTGATGACCAGACAAGTCAACGCCGTCTCCTCGTCATGCTTCAACATCCTACGCATGCTACGTAAGATCTTCCAGTGGATCCCCACCGAAACCAGGAAGACGGTCACCCAGGCCCTCGTCACCAGCCGTCTGGACTACGGTAACTCCCTCTACGCCGGAACCACAGCCAAACTTCAGAAAAGGCTCCAGCACATTCAGAACGCCTCAGCACGACTCATCCTGGACATCCCCCAACACAGCCACATCTCTGGACACCTGAGAGACCTGCACTGGCTCCCCGTCAGCAAGAGAATCACGTTCCGACTCCTCACCCACGCACACAAAGCTCTCTACAACCAAGGCCCCAGATACTTCAACGACCGCCTGACCTTCTACACTCCCACCCGCCAGCTACGATCGACCAGCCACGCCCTCGCCGCCGTTCCCCGCATCCGAAGAGCCACCATGGGAGGAAGATCCTTCTACAACCTGGCTGCCAAGACGTGGAACTCCCTCCCCATCCACCTCCGCCTGACCCAAGACCACCTCTCCTTCAGGAAGCAACTCAAGACCTGGCTGTTCGAGCAGTGGCGGACCCCCCCCCATGCAGACTTGGTATTCTGCACTGCTGATCTTTTTAGCACTGGCCGCAGACTTCTGACCAAAACTTTGGGCCCGATACTTCAAACACTGCCCTCAAGATCCCTGTTCTGTGGTGAAGAATCACTAAGAGCCACACGCCAAACAGACTCGGTCACCAAAGCATTGAGACTCTGTAAGGTGACAAGATGTTACAGTCAAGCAGGCCAAACACATGCAAAGGGGGAAAAAAACTGGAAACACCTATGTGCAGCCGTCACCCGGAGAAGGTGGGTCTCTCAGGACAGGCCTACACTACAAAGTTTCAGCAAACTTGAATTTTTCAACACCATCTCACCATTAAAAAACTACACTTAGAACATGAAAAGGAGATCTGGTCTTACTTGGAATCTGTTTTGCATCCATATGCTTCCAATAACTTACTTTCTATTCTTGGGAAGATGGCCGAAAAACACAACAGAAACCACTAAGGTAAGGTGCTTCCCTTGAAGATCTCGTACCGTTTTTTGTTTTAGTTGCCAAGCACTTTGATTGCCTTCAACAGATATCTTTTAAATTGTGACGTTCTGTGGTGGGAGGTGGAATTCTCATCGAAGTTGGTCCTCCTGGGCATTTTTGATGGTGTGGGAGGCACATGGGCTGACCAAGTGTTTTTGGGAGTGGCCACCATGGTGGCAAAAAGAGACATAGCTGGTAAGGGAAAAGGCACATGGTTTCTTCCAGATTCCATGGTACAAGTAATGATAAACACAGCACATAGTCCAGCACACTTGGGAGAGAAGGCAATGATAGACAGCTTACAGAATATCTGGTTTAACAAGCACCTGCGTGCAGCAGCGAAACAGAAAGTACGAACATGTATGATCTGTTGCCAGTTCAATCCAGGTAAAGGCATTCCGGTGGAACAAGGCGGATTTCATCCTCCTGACCACCCTTTTGAGGTCCTCCAGATGGATTATATCCAAATGGACAGATGTAGAGGTTACAAGTATGTCTTGGTAGTTGTGTGTGCACTATCTAGATGGACAGAAGCGTATCCAGTTCCAGATTATACTGCTGTGACAACAGCCAGGCAATTGGTGCGCGAGTTCTTCCCCAGATATGGTTTGCCCCATGTTATCTACTCAGATAACGGGCAGCCATTTTCCTCTGAATTAATGAAACAAGTGTCTCTTCTGTTAGGATATAATTGGAAGTTCCATTGTGTACGACACCCTGAAGCAGCAGGCCTTGTAGAAAGACATAATCAGACAATCAAGACGAAACTAGCGAAGATCTGTGCAGAAAAAGGCGTGGATTGGATGGTAGCCTTGCCGGTTGCCCTCTTTTACATGCGTATGGTAGCTCATTCCAGAACAGGCCTATCTCCATATGAAGTAGTTTTCGGTAGACCGCCAAATATGTGGGGTACGCCTATGCCTAAGAAAATAACTGATGTTGACAGTAACATGCTGACAGATTACCTGGCTTCCTTGATGTCTGCACTACTCTCTTGTCGTTCACAGGTTGCTGCCGCCTTCCCTGACAACACCCAGGTCAAGGAACACGCCATAGTCCCTGGGGATTTCGTTTTTGTTCGGAATTTTGATCGATCAAGTCCCCTTGAGCCGCGTTGGAAGACGCCAAAGTTAGTGCTACTGACCACAAGGACTGCAATCAAGGTGGAGGGACGAAAGGGGTGGCTTCACGTTCACCACTGTAAGAAATATTTTGGACAATCTGGAACTTTGGTAACGAATAAAGACATTAAAGACATTAAGGACAATACAGACTTTGCGCCGCCTTTGCTAGAAAAGACTCCACAGCAAGAGTATAGGTCTAAGTTACGATCTAGTAAGTCAGACGTAGTTTAATTGTTTAAGCCCACTAGGTGGTGAATCGGTTAGACTAGATTTCTGACATGTATAAGATCACATACGAGAATAGTAAGAAGAGCAAACTGAGAGAAAAGTACTGCAAGATATTACGCAGTAGATGTATAGTTACTTTGGTTATTCTTTTTCTTCTGTGCATCGTTATAATCTGTGTCAGTTTATTACTACATGTTTTTTTCTTTCCTCCTTTTGCCTCACATATGCACTCTTCCATTAACAATACCGTAGAGCATACATTCAGTGAACTGCCACCACATGAACTGTCATATCGACTTGCCCTGCGTAACAATACTTTCATTCGAATGTTACACCGTTCTCATCAGACCAGCAATGCGACTGATTGCTGGGTATGTGGCCAACTCCCACCTTATCAAAAGACGAAGGGAGTACTGCCCTTCTTTCCTTTACCGTTCTCACACAATGGTTCGTGTGGAGCATGGTTTGCCTTAATGACCTCAATAGATAGAAAGTACATAGCTTATCAGGGTGGCTGGATATATGGAAACTTGAATAAAATAATGAATGAAGCATGTTTTCCAGACAAAGACGGATTTCCCCCAAAGGAAAGGAACCGACCTAGAAAATGAAGAATACGAGCAAGGAAATGCATCCGTTAGTTTTGTAATGTTGAATGTTCAGCCCATGCAAAATGTAGGTCCACCGTTTATTTCAGTCCTGCCAGCAAAAGGTGATTTGTGTGTTAGAAAGAAAGGCTCAGTACATATGGGACACAGCGAGTGTAAAGTTGTAGTAGAGTTTAGCGATAAAGGACAGTCTACTTTCAAAACATCACGCCATACCTATTTCATTTGCGGTCAGACAGCTTATGTACATCTGCCCTTAGACTGGGGTGGGACATGTTATATAGCGTTCCTGCTGCCACCTGTCTTCCTGGCCCCATCCCATTACCATCGAGATTCACGACTAGAGTATGTTAGACAAAGGAGAGAAACAGATACCTCAGGGATCGATCAGACTGAAACAGCTTGGGAGCAATATACAGATTTCAACAAAGGTTTCTTTTTCTTCATAGGTCCCGTCCAAAACAGTAAACTAATACGTAGGTTAACTAGGACTCTAGAAGCAGTAGTGAATGTGACTGCATCTGCCCTGGCGAACTTGACCCAGGAGCAGTCTGCCATGAGACTTGTTGTTCTTCAGAACCGCCTTGTTCTTGACGTCATCCTGGCGGATAGGGGCGGGGCTTGTAGAGTGATCGGCTCTAGTTGTTGCATTTTCATCCCAAATAACGCGCCATCTGTGTACGCAGCAATAACAAGACTCCACAAGATTGCTCATGATATACATCAAGACCCAGGCACATGGACTTGGTCCAGTTGGCTCTGGGGTGTGATATCGGCATGGGGATGGAAAGTGATGTCGTTCCTAGGAATGATTCTGCTTATGATATTCGGTTGCTGTCTCTGTCTGCAGTTTGGCCCGGTCATTTGCGGCCTGTGTGCGACTGCCTGTATTCCACATCCACGTATACAAAGGATCAAAGATGAACAAATGATGCTGTATGATCAAATATACGGTCTGAATATAGATGTGTTCTGAAGGGTAAAGTAGGGGACAAGGAGGGAATGAGGAAAATGAAATTTTGCCTGACCAATGTGTCCCCTGCGTGTACCCTATGTTTCATGTATGTGCATGTCACCCATGCCTTTTCTCGTAGTGGCCTGAATCACAAGGCCTCTGCAATCACGTCTTGCATTAGAATACCAGTCATCAAGTCCCCCACATGTTAAGTTAGTATTAAGCATTGAGGCCCATGTGTTTGCATTGTACACTTTTAATATCGAGATGAACCCTTTTTGTGGTTCAGCCTGAGCCAGTTTCTGAATTAGAGGTTTTCATTGCCCAGACACTCTGAGAGCTGCAGTTACGTATCCCTGACCTCGCATACTTCTGGCTCAGCCGAAAGAGGCCCAGCAAGGGGTGCCAAGACCAGTTATCTGCTTGCTTTACAGAATCACATTCTTGCCTAGTGAAGAAGGTAAACAGAACCTGTCTGTAGAGATAGGGCCCAGCCTTTCTGTCTCTGTATAAGTGAATTACAGTACTTGCATCCATAGAAAGCTCACAGCCCCCACGTAATGAACGAAGAAATATATGCCCTCTCTGGCTCTTAGTGATGAGCGACCTTTGCTTCAGATAATACATCCCCTGACTCAAGATATCAGATAGTACCAGACGTGCTGGTCGCCCTGACACTGAAGGCTTCTCTACTAGACTGAAAGTCAGCTCCCCCCAGTTACACGTCAATTGCACGTCATGACCAAGTTGCACACAATTAGGGCAAAGTTCCAGCTGGCCATGCAACTCCTCCTCTATGTAGCCACCCACCTATAACCCACCTATCACACACCTATGACTCATCAAGTATACACCCTCATGCACGCCCACATGCTCTTATCTCTTATTCTTTCTTGCTCTGCCTTGAGCGCTCCTCCCTATGTCCTATGTACAAGACTAAATGTATATATATCATGTTCTGTAAATAATTGTTAGAAGACCCTTTCTGAACCTCAGTGGTGATGGAACAGATTCTCCCTTAACTCGAGTTATTGGAATAAAGCCCTTTTGAATCGGACACCACGGACTCTGCCTCTCATTTAATGCATGATGCATGTATATGCCTAGAAATTATGTCAGGGTAATATTTTATTTACCACATTAATCTGGCGCCCGGTCAGGGACCTATCCCCTTCCCCACTCGCCGGAGACGTAGGTCCAGCTCTTGCCCCCTTCTACAGCCGTGACGGACTTCAAAGTGTACACGGCAGCGGGACTTCCTGCTTACTCCCTCAGGCCCACGGAGGAGACGGACTGCGACCAGGCGTCCACACGAGGCGGTGAGGATTGCGGATCATCCCGACCAGAGCCCACCCGTGAGAGAGCAAGGTCCGAGGTTTCCGAAGGCCCACCTGTTCCGAGGTGCATGCGTAGCAGTAGCAGTAGTAGTATCAAGTTTCCGAGGCCTTCAAGTTCTGCTTCCCGGTGAGTACCACTATGGGGAATGCATAAAGTTCAAGACGGGTTCATTTTATATGAACACAGTAGAGACGGGTTCACGTTTACGTGAGCACGGTAAAGACGTGCCTCATTTCCATGAGCACGGTAAAGACGGGTTCGTTCACACGAACACGGTAAAGACGGGTCCACGGTAAACGTGGGCACGGTAAAGACGTGTCTCATTTCTGAGACCGGTATGGCTATACTGTATTCCAGTGCATAAAGTTTTTTTCAAGTACATGTTTAGTTCTCTGTAATGGTATCTGTTTTAGTGTTTTAGTGTTTTAATGTTTAATTTTGTTTAGTGTGAATGATTGTTGATTGTTTCAGTCTATTTTTGTGTATTGTGTTTTCATTGTGTTGGTTTCAACATGCCACTGTTTTCGAAATTGCGTCAGATAGGGACCAGAAAAGGTATACTAGAAGAGTCAGTTAACATCCCGCCTAGAGACACACCTGGTCATTATATGTATAATAAGCACGGGCTAGACGCCATTTTGTTTTTAGACTTATGGGTAGACTATACAAAGGACTTGGAGGAAAAGTATAGATGGCCTATCTCGGGAACATGGGATTCTGAATGTATTATGAGAGTAGAGGAAGCGCTATGGAAAAAGAAGTCAAGACCCTCTCAGAAAGATGCCATTGAGTTATGGCGCAAAGAGTCACATAGGAGAGCAGAGAAAGAATTCAATAAAGCAGAGAGAAGTAAACAAACAGTGGAAAAAGCCAAAGAAAAAGAACTACGGGAGGAGGGGGAACGGGTCAAAACAGAACAGACTGATAGAGAAAGAAATGCCGTTGTTACTGGTATTTATCCCGTCCTGTCAGAAGAACTAGCTAAAGTGACCACTTCAGTAAGTCCCAGTAGGTCGCGAACGCCACCACCTGTACCATATAGAGTACGTAGAATAAAGCCGACAGCATCCGAAGCGTTTATTTCCTCGTATTTAGACTAGTCCCTTCCGGACTACGTCAATGCAGGTTTCCCTCCGCCCCCTCCAGCAGATCAGCTCCAGCAGCTTCAGCAACCGCCTGTGAAAGATGACGTAGGGCCCGGGGAGGAGGGAGGGGTGCCTACTGTAGATGCAGGAATTCCAGACTGTGTATACGATCCAGAACCAGGAAAGGGTTCAATGCTCGTGATATCACAAAGACTAAGACGAGCAGTTGCATATTTAGAGGCATTACCAGACATGAAAGAGCACCTAGATAGAATGTATTGTTTCATTAGAACGGGAAAGGATCCTGATTGTATAGCACAAGTTATGTTACACAGAAAGGTAGGGGTTAAAAGCCACATCCTACGTTTTATTATTAACTGCCTGATCAGGGAACAAGATGACGGAGATGGAGATGTAAAGTCTGGTCTGATAGAATGGAGTGATCATATAGATGCCGGTAGACATGATAAACAGGGACAGATAGATAGCATGTACAAGAAAATACAAAAGGAAATATTAGCAATACACAGAGTAGGGTCTGACGAGAAGGATGAGTCATCAACGGAAGAGGTAGACGAGCCAAAGGACAAAATGAATTATGTAGGCAATGCACGACAGTTTGACAGACCCAAGTGCCTCGATTACCGTAAACAAGGGCCGGCTATAAAAGAAAGATATTCCCTTGAAGCTCTATTCCACGCTACTGAAAAAGCCCTGAAACAACGGATAGATAGCGAGCGACCTCCCACACAACACGAAATAGAGTTGGCCCGGTCAGCCACCCAGTGGGTGTCCAATTCAAATATATATGGCAGTGATATAGTGGCTCAGACATTTTTGAGCCTTCCACCGAACGAACAGCGTTTGGCTGGTATTTACATGGTTCAACATTTGATAACGTTGTATGAGAGTCAATATTCTGATCCTGGTCAATTGTATAAATTATTAGACGACATTTTACTAGTAAGATGGACAGGCCTAGGTACTGAATTAATTAATGTCATCCTGGATCAACGACATAAGTACATAAATTCTCTGACCACATGCATGCTTCCAGTCCCACACCACGATAGACATAATGTACACATAGACAGACAGAACCCCCTACGAGAGGTTCATCCCGTCAAGAATGCAGCCAATGAATTACAACGGGTGTATGTTTACATCCCCTTAACGAAATTGGAAATACTAGAAATGAAAAAGATGTTACCCTGCCATGACAAAGACCCGGGGGGGGTTTCACCGAGAATTAAAAGACATCCTCCGCATAGGAGATTATACGTACGCTGATATTCTGAAGCTATTGAAAGTACTGTTACCTGCAGGGATTTATGAAAAGCTTAAGGAAAAAGACTGGGAAGTAGGCGAGAAAAAGTTAAGTTGGGCTGCACTGGAAACAGAAGAAAAAGGCAGGGCCCCGGGAGTTGGTCTTGGGGAAAAAGCTAAGGAACTGCCTGAACTCCTGATTCAGGTTTTGCCGCGATTATTGATTACTAAAAAGGAGGACTGGGATGCTATTTCAGCCTGTAAACAGAAACAGGAAGAGGACACAAGTGATTTCTATTCTAGATTTGAGAAGTGTTTTGCTATTAATAGTGGCCTTAAGCCAGGTAGCGAATCATATCCACATCTTTTCGTGAGCAAATTAGTAGAGAATTCATTACCCCAGATCAAGAATAGAGTACTGAAGGTTGAGAGTACTTGGCAAGCAAACAGCCCTTCGCAAATGTTACAGATGCTACAGTATCACCAGAACAGGATTAGAGAAGAGCAGGATCATGAAAAGAGACGCATGAAAGAGACAAAAATGAAGGTGCTGGTTGCCCAAACGGTACCGACAAACACGAACAAAAATAGCACGACACCTGTCAAGGCGAACTGTAATTATTGTAAACAACCAGGTCACTATGTAAAGGATTGTACTGTCCTGAAACACAATATAGCTACAGGCAAGACAAAGGAACGACAATACACTCCTAGACAGAATAACACGCAACAGAACACACAGCAGACAGTAGCGAATTATCCTCCACCACCGCCTGTTCATGCCACACAACAAATGTATCAGTACACACAGTCAGACTATCCAGAATATCAAGAGTTCTCATGAAACCACCTCGAGAGGGAAGTTGGCTTGCCCCTTATTGAGGTTCCTGTAGATCAAGAGGGCCCGTATGTACATAGTCGTGTACTAGGTCAGGACCGAAAGTTTCTGATTGACACAGGGGCGAGCAGAACTACCATCAGTCATGACGAGGTTCCAGGGGCACCTCTCTCGGGCTCACAGAATGTTTCCCTGGGATTTTTAGGAAAGCCTATTGTTAATGAAATATCGAAACCAGTTTCCCTAGGGGTTGGTCCACTGTCACGTACCACAGACTTGCTACTTACTAAGTCATGTCCAGAAAACTTACTTGGTATAAAGACATTAAAAGAACTAGGAGCAGTTATCTGTTGTTCTCCAGAAGGAGTACGACTGTTCTTACGTGATTTTAAGGGACATTATGTGTTGACTGATTTTGACCATAGACTCAAGACCGTGCCACAGATCCTATGGGCACAAGGACTGACTGACGTAGGTTACATGAACATAACACCACACCATGTCACTCTCAAAGCAGGAGTAGTACTGCCACGTATTAGACAATACAAGTTACCACCTGATGCCGAAGTAGCATTATTGAAAATAGTCGACGAGCTCATTTCACGAGGGGTAGTGGTAGAGACTGACTCGAATATATGTAACTCGCCTGTCATTCCTATCCTTAAACGATCAGATCCTAGTGTACCACCAGTGTACCGACTAGTTGTTGACCTACGAGAATTGAACAAATGTGTAGTACCACAATATCCTGTGGTTCCAGACATTTCTTCGTTACTGACTGCTATTGATTCTGAGGCTACGTTCTTTACTGTTATCGACTTGAAGAACGCTTTCTTTAGTGTCCCCATTCATCCTGACAGCCAGCATCTGTTCGGATTTAGTTTAAAAGGACGAAGTTTTGTATTTACGAGAGCTCCTCAAGGTTTTACAGAAAGCCCTAGTATTTACAGTCAGGCATTGAAGAGACAGCTGGACAGTATTAACATGCCTACCAACACTGCGCTACTCCAATACGTAGACGACATCCTAATTACAGCACGCTCAGAACCAGACTGCGAAAATGCATCACTGACAGTTTTACACTTTCTGGCTGACAAGGGGCACAAAGTGTCCCCTTCGAAGTTGCAATTCTGTGAACAGCAAGTGGTGTACCTTGGACACTTGCTGTCCAAGGAGGGTAGACAGCTAACACAAGAACGTATACAGCTCATTGCTAACCTTTCACAGCCCAAGACACAAAAGGAAGTACGTGCCTTTATTGGCCTCACTTCATACCGGAGGCAATGGATTCCCCAGTATGCCTATCTAGCCAAACCACTCATACAATTGACAACACAGGAGGCAGCCACTTCGACTGTCCTCCCTTGGACACGAGAACATACCTTGGCATTTGAGGAATTAAAAAGAGCATTATGTCAAGCGCCAGTTTTAGCGACTCCTAGTTACAGTAAACCTTTTATGCTTTTCGTAACTGAACGGGATGGAACAGCGTTATCTGTCCTCACACAAGATCAAGCAGGAAAACACAAGCCGTGTGCTTATTTTTCTAGTACACTGGATCCAGTGGCCCAGGCTCTGCCTGCGTGCCTGAAATCGGTTGCAGCAACAGCCCTAGCCATAAGACAAAGTGACTCGATAGTGTTGGGTCAGCCCCTGACAGTACAGGTACCGCATGCAGTAGAAGTTCTCTTAAACAGGACACAGACACAACATTTGACTGTAGCTAGACTGACAGGATATGAACTGACATTATTTCAACCACACACAGAGATCAGACGATGTAATATTCTGAACCCTGCAACACTTTTGCCCGCAAGTACAGTAAATGCACCACCACATGACTGTGTGGAAGTAATGAATATAGTGACGAAACCAAGACAAGACCTGACAGATATTGCACTTCCAGACCCTGACCTGACACTCTATGTAGATGGATCATGCATGAGAACGAGTGCAGGAGAATTAGTAGCAGCATATGCCGTAACCACTGCTACTGAAGTCATAGAGACACAAAGAATAGACACACTGTCAGCACAAGCAGCAGAGCTCATCGCTCTGACACAAGCCTGCATAAGAGCCAAGAACTTGAAAGTAAACATCTATACAGATTCACAATACGCTTTTGGCGTTGTTCATGATTTTGGAGTACTATGGCGAGAGAGAGGTTTCTTGACCTCTCATGGTACGAAAATCCAGCATGGTCCGCTTATTCAAGCCCTGTTAGAAGCAATACATTTACCTACAGCCATAGCTATCCTGAAATGCAAAGCTCACACCAAAGTAACAGACACCATTTCCCAGGGTAACGACCTGGCAGACCAAACAGCTAAACTTACAGCCCAGACACCAACAGACACGACAAGGACAGAGGTACCATTACTGACAAAATGCATGACAGTCAGGGATCCTTCTCAAGATGTACTCAACATACAGACACATGCCACTACTGATGAAATAAAGAAATGGACTGAACAAGGAGGGGTCCAGACTGATCAAGGCTGGATGACTAAGGGAAAAGGCACATGGTTTCTTCCAGATTCCATGGTACAAGTAATGATAAACACAGCACATAGTCCAGCACACTTGGGAGAGAAGGCAATGATAGACAGCTTACAGAATATCTGGTTTAACAAGCACCTGCGTGCAGCAGCGAAACAGAAAGTACGAACATGTATGATCTGTTGCCAGTTCAATCCAGGTAAAGGCATTCCGGTGGAACAAGGCGGATTTCATCCTCCTGACCACCCTTTTGAGGTCCTCCAGATGGATTATATCCAAATGGACAGATGTAGAGGTTACAAGTATGTCTTGGTAGTTGTGTGTGCACTATCTAGATGGACAGAAGCGTATCCAGTTCCAGATTATACTGCTGTGACAACAGCCAGGCAATTGGTGCGCGAGTTCTTCCCCAGATATGGTTTGCCCCGTGTTATCTACTCAGATAACGGGCAGCCATTTTCCTCTGAATTAATGAAACAAGTGTCTCTTCTGTTAGGATATAATTGGAAGTTCCATTGTGTACGACACCCTGAAGCAGCAGGCCTTGTAGAAAGACATAATCAGACAATCAAGACGAAACTAGCGAAGATCTGTGCAGAAAAAGGCGTGGATTGGATGGTAGCCTTGCCGGTTGCCCTCTTTTACATGCGTATGGTAGCTCATTCCAGAACAGGCCTATCTCCATATGAAGTAGTTTTCGGTAGACCGCCAAATATGTGGGGTACGCCTATGCCTAAGAAAATAACTGATGCTGACAGATTACCTGGCTTCCTTGATGTCTGCACTACTCTCTTGTCGTTCACAGGTTGCTGCCGCCTCCCTGACAACACCCAGGTCAAGGAACACGCCATAGTCCCTGGGGATTTCGTTTTTGTTCGGAATTTTGATCGATCAAGTCCCCTTGAGCCGCGTTGGAAGACGCCAAAGTTAGTGCTACTGACCACAAGGACTGCAATCAAGGTGGAGGGACGAAAGGGGTGGCTTCACGTTCACCACTGTAAGAAATATTTTGGACAATCTGGAACTTTGGTAACGAATAAAGACATTAAAGACATTAAGGACAATACAGACTTTGCGCCGCCTTTGCTAGAAAAGACTCCACAGCAAGAGTATAGGTCTAAGTTACGATCTAGTAAGTCAGACGTAGTTTAATTGTTTAAGCCCACTAGGTGGTGAATCGGTTAGACTAGATTTCTGACATGTATAAGATCACATACGAGAATAGTAAGAAGAGCAAACTGAGAGAAAAGTACTGCAAGATATTACGCAGTAGATGTATAGTTACTTTGGTTATTCTTTTTCTTCTGTGCATCGTTATAATCTGTGTCAGTTTATTACTACATGTTTTTTTCTTTCCTCCTTTTGCCTCACATATGCACTCTTCCATTAACAATACTGTAGAGCATACATTCAGTGAACTGCCACCACATGAACTGTCATATCGACTTGCCCTGCGTAACAATACTTTCATTCGAATGTTACACCGTTCTCATCAGACCAGCAATGCGACTGATTGCTGGGTATGTGGCCAACTCCCACCTTATCAAAAGACGAAGGGAGTACTGCCCTTCTTTCCTTTACCGTTCTCACACAATGGTTCGTGTGGAGCATGGTTTGCCTTAATGACCTCAATAGATAGAAAGTACATAGCTTATCAGGGTGGCTGGATATATGGAAACTTGAATAAAATAATGAATGAAGCATGTTTTCCAGACAAAGACGGATTTCCCCCAAAGGAAAGGAACCGACCTAGAAAATGAAGAATACGAGCAAGGAAATGCATCCGTTAGTTTTGTAATGTTGAATGTTCAGCCCATGCAAAATGTAGGTCCACCGTTTATTTCAGTCCTGCCAGCGAAAGGTGATTTGTGTGTTAGAAAGAAAGGCTCAGTACATATGGGACACAGCGAGTGTAAAGTTGTAGTAGAGTTTAGCGATAAAGGACAGTCTACTTTCAAAACATCACGCCATACCTATTTCATTTGCGGTCAGACAGCTTATGTACATCTGCCCTTAGACTGGGGTGGGACATGTCATATAGTGTTCCTGCTGCCACCTGTCTTCCTGGCCCCATCCCATTACCATCGAGATTCACGACTAGAGTATGTTAGACAAAGGAGAGAAACAGATACCTCAGGGATCGATCAGACTGAAACAGCTTGGGAGCAATATACAGATTTCAACAAAGGTTTCTTTTTCTTCATAGGTCCCGTCCAAAACAGTAAACTAATACGTAGGTTAACTAGGACTCTAGAAGCAGTAGTGAATGTGACTGCATCTGCCCTGGCGAACTTGACCCAGGAGCAGTCTGCCATGAGACTTGTTGTTCTTCAGAACCGCCTTGTTCTTGACGTCATCCTGGCGGATAGGGGCGGGGCTTGTAGAGTGATCGGCTCTAGTTGTTGCATTTTCATCCCAAATAACGCGCCATCTGTGTACGCAGCAATAACAAGACTCCACAAGATTGCTCATGATATACATCAAGACCCAGGCACATGGACTTGGTCCAGTTGGCTCTGGGGTGTGATATCGGCATGGGGATGGAAAGTGATGTCGTTCCTAGGAATGATTCTGCTTATGATATTCGGTTGCTGTCTCTGTCTGCAGTGTGGCCCGGCCATTTGCGGCCTGTGTGCGACTGCCTGTATTCCACATCCACGTATACAAAGGATCAAAGATGAACAAATGATGCTGTATGATCAAATATACGGTCTCATGAATAATGATGTGTCCTGAAGGGTAAAGTAGGGGACAAGGAGGGAATGAGGAAAATGAAATTTTGCCTGACCAATGTGTCCCCTGCGTGTACCCTATGTTTCATGTATGTGCATGTCACCCATGCATTTTCTCGTAGTGGCCTGAATCACAAGGCCTCTGCAATCACGTCTTGCATTAGAATACCAGTCATCAAGTCCCCCACATGTTAAGTTAGCATTAAGCATTGAGGCCCATGTGTTTGCATTGTACACTTTTAATATCGAGATGAACCCTTTTTGTGGTTCAGCCTGAGCCAGTTTCTGAATTAGAGGTTTTCATTGCCCAGACACTCTGAGAGCTGCAGTTACGTATCCCTGACCTCGCATACTTCTGGCTCAGCCGAAAGAGGCCCAGCAAGGGGTGCCAAGACAGTGTTTTGCACAACAGTTATCTGCTTGCTTTACATAATCACATTCTTGCCTGGTGAAGAAGGTAAACAGAACCCGTCTGTAGAGATAGGGCCCAGCCTTTCTGTCTCTGTATAAGTGAATTACAGTACTTGCATCCATAGAAAGCTCACAGCTCCCACGTAATGAACGAAGAAATATATGCCCTCTCTGGCTCTTAGTGATGAGCGACCTTTGCTTCAGATAATACATCCCCTGACTCAAGATATCAGATAGTACCAGACGTGCTGGTCGCCCTGACACTGAAGGCTTCTCTACTAGACTGAAAGTCAGCTCCCCTCAGTTACACGTCAATTGCACGTCATGACCAAGTTGCACACAATTAGGGCAAAGTTCCAGCTGGCCATGCAACTCCTCCTCTATGTAGCCACCCACCTATAACCCACCTATCACACACCTATGACTCATCAAGTATACACCCTCATGCACGCCCACATGCTCT
Source organism: Lissotriton helveticus (assembly GCF_964261635.1). Lineage (NCBI taxonomy): Eukaryota > Metazoa > Chordata > Amphibia > Caudata > Salamandridae > Lissotriton > Lissotriton helveticus. Next base: position 811,921,423 of record NC_136061.1, on the reverse strand, counting down.
TATCTCTTATTCTTTCTTGCTCTGCCTTGAGCGCTCCTCCCTATGTCCTATGTACAAGACTAAATGTATATATATCATGTTCTGTAAATAATTGTTAGAAGACCCTTCCTGAACCTCAGTGGTGATGGAACAGATTCTCCCTTAACTCGAGTTATTGGAATAAAGCCCTTTTGAATCGGACACCATGGACTCGGCCTCTCATTTAATGCATGATGCATGTATATGCCTAGAAATTATGTCAGGGTAATATTTTATTTACCACAGCCGGAAGAACACAGAGTCCGCCTCCCCCCGTTCAGATCCAAGGCCACCGAAGTCATCTGCGGAGTACCACAAGGATCATCGCTCAGCCCCACTCCCTTCAACATCTACATGAGCCCCCTCGCGGCCATCGCACGCCAACACAACCTCAACATCATCTCCTACGCCGACACCCAGCTGATCCTCTCCCTCACCAACGACCCCGCCACCGCCAGAACCAACCTACACGAAGGGATGAAAGACGTAGCCGAGTGGATGATGAACAGCCGCCTGAAACTGAATTCAGACAAGACGGAAGTCCTCATCCTGGATCATCACCCTCTGCCTGGGACGACTCCTGGTGGCCCCCGGCCCTGGGCAGCGCACCCAAACCAACAGACCACGCACGCAACCTGGGCTTCATCCTGGACTCCTCCCTATTGATGACCAGGACAAGTCAACGCCGTCTCCTCGTCATGCTTCAACATCCTACGCATGCTACGTAAGATCTTCCAGTGGATCCCCACCGAAACCAGGAAGACGGTCACCCAGGCCCTCGTCACCAGCCGTCTGGACTACGGTAACTCCCTCTACGCCGGAACCACAGCCAAACTTCAGAAAAGGCTCCAGCACATTCAGAACGCCTCAGCACGACTCATCCTGGACATCCCCCGACACAGCCACATCTCTGGACACCTGAGAGACCTGTTTTGAAAAAGACTTATAGCAAACAGATAATTATATGCCAAAACCTCTCACTCATATATTGACGTATATAGCTACAACAATCACACAATTCTCTATGTATATAATAGCAGAGAGATATATAATTTGATATACAAAAATCTTTTTATTTCATATCATTGATTACCTAATTCTTTTAGTTGTCCTATATAGACTTTATAAATGGATGTTTATAATACAAAATTGTATATTACATTTTCTAGAAGTATACACATAGAAAGAAAAACATGAAAACATAAACATATATCACGAAAAACCAAAGAGACAAATCGGTCGATAGTCTATAATGGTAGGCAAAAGCGGAGCTGAGAGACCTGCACTGGCTCCCCGTCAGCAAGAGAATCACGTTCCGACTCCTCACCCACGCACACAAAGCTCTCTACAACCAAGGCCCCAGATACTTCAACGACCGCCTGACCTTCTACACTCCCACCCGCCAGCTACGATCGACCAGCCACGCCCTCGCCGCCGTTCCCCGCATCCGAAGAGCCACCATGGGAGGAAGATCCTTCTACAACCTGGCTGCCAAGACGTGGAACTCCCTCCCCATCCACCTCCGCCTGACCCAAGACCAGCTCTCCTTCAGGAAGCAACTCAAGACCTGGCTGTTCGAGCAGTGGCGGACCCCCCCCATGCAGACTTGGTATTCTGCACTGCTGATCTTTTTAGCACTGGCTGCAGACTTCTGACCAAAACTTTGGGCCCGATACTTCAAACACTGCCCTCAAGATCCCTGTTCTGTGGTGAAGAATCACTAAGAGCCACACGTCAAACAGACTCGGTCACCAAAGCATTGAGACTCTGTAAGGTGACAAGATGTTACAGTCAAGCAGGCCAAACACATGCAAAGGGGAAAAAAAACTGGAAACACCTATGTGCAGCCGTCACCCGGAGAAGGTGGGTCTCTCAGGACAGGCCTACACTACAAAGTTTCAGCAAACTTGAATTTTTCAACACCATCTCACCATTAAAAAACTACACTTAGAACATGAAAAGGAGATCTGGTCTTACTTGGAATCTGTTTTGCATCCATATGCTTCCAATAACTTACTTTCTATTCTTGGGAAGATGGCCGAAAAACACAACAGAAACCACTAAGGTAGGGTGCTTCCCTTGAAGATCTCGTAGCGTTTTTTGTTTTAGTTGCCAAGCAGTTTGATTGCCTTCAACAGATATCTTTTAAATTGTGACGTTCTGTGGTGGGAGGTGGAATTCTCATCGAAGTTGGTCCTCCTGGGCATTTTTGATGGTGTGGGAGGCACATGGGCTGACCAAGTGTTTTTGGGAGTGGCCACCATGGTGGCAAAAAGAGACATAGCTGGTAGGTGAAAATCGCCCAGTCCGCCCTCGCTGTCTCAACGGCATTGTGGGGTGGACTGGTGTGCTCAGCAAGAAACAACGGTATACGAGACCAGAGGCTGCCATAAGAAAAATGCAGAGATCTGGTGGAAACGGTGGTATCACTTTGGGTTGGGCTTAATGTGACGAGTGTATTGGAAATTTCCTTTGATTAGTGTTTATAGTGGACCTGATGCCTTGTCTGTAAGAATGTTGTTCTACTTATTTACTGTTTACCAGCAAAAGCTGAACGTGGTGGAAAGTTTATCATTACATAAAACAATAGAGTTGGATAAAAAAAGAAATTTGTGCCCAGGCCCTAAGAGGGCCTACACCATTCTTAAGAAACCATTGTGGCAGGCAAGAATCTCCTCTCTGTGACCTGCTGCCTATGAGAGCACATCAAGATCTGCTAAAGGTACACCAAGACCGTACTCATACATTACTATCGTAAATCAATAAAAAAAGTATTTCTGGCACTTTCATTTTAGAAAACCTAGAAGGCAAGCAATTGTTCCAAACAAACTATTTTTGCAATTGTCAACAAAATCATAACTTCTCAAACATTTTTAAATATTCACCATCTACAAATCCAACAATTGTGTAATTGTATAAAATAACTGCTTGTTAAACGGACTCAATGCTTCAGAAATGTGCTTACCCGTCCCTGTTAAAAAAAAAATCTAGTCCCATTTCAGGACATGCAGCAAGGCAACAAATGATGGCACGGCGCTCATTATATCAGAGCTTTGATAACACCCTCTCTGATTATGCCAGGGTGCATTTTGCATTTTTATCAGGCTCTGTATTCCACCAAGAATTTGTTTATGCAACCTTTATCATTATACTTACGTCCAATATAAGATCTTTGAATATTCGCAAGAATAGGTTTATGAATGGGCTGGGACTAGGCCTGCATTTTGATCATGGTAGGGATCTAATATGCCAGTGAATTAATTATGCTGATTATAGAAGAGTTCAGAATATATATTTCTTTTAATTATACTTTTTCCCCCGATTTCTCCATTTTTTGAGGAAGGGTCATGCTTTAAGAAGCCAGCCGAGGGTCAACAAGACCCCCTCACAGTGTGATCTTCTCCACTTGACCACAGTGTGCAATTCTTGGGCAAATCACTTCATCTCACTGTGTTTCAATTCCCTTGTTAAAAATAAATGTGAACATATACCAAATGCTAGTTGATTGGTTTACATTTCACAACTAGATGAACCCTGCAACGCCTTGTCAGTCCAAATGTTACAGCTCGATTCTGAAAGCTATTTACGCATTTAAGATTGGCTCATACCTGCAAAAGCTGGAGAAGAGTTTCATGCAAGTAGATCTACTCATGGGGTCCCAAAACAGGTCTGATATGTACTCCTGACAAAGGCAGGAATAAAAGTTTTTGCAGAGTCGAAAGGGATTTCAACTACTTCTAAAATAACTGCAAGCCAGGAGAAAGGAGTTTCTTTATTCTCCAGGAAGAAAATATTACCCTAAGCCCTGGAGAAAAAAGAAAAGAAAATAGTGAATTTGCACTTGCGCTACAGATGTTTGCAGACGCACAAACTCACATAAGTATTTTCTCATGCAAAATGGAAATCAAATAGGATTGCAAGGAGTGTGGCTTCCAGGACTACTTCTGTAAATTCTTCTGAATTTCTGAAAGTTGTAAATCTGCATCCATTAACGGTCCGAGGCCTGTGGTTACAGTTAAGTAACTTTAAGAATATGATTCTCCAATCATTTTTTGCATGTTGCTAATAATGGTTTTATACTAATTCTCCATTTAAAACAATCAACAGACTTGCTTTTATTCTCCTGCAAATGTCAGCATGTTATAGGAAGCATTCTATATGGCCGGACATTGTTAACTTTGCAAACATATATACATGTTTTCATATTGGAACCAGTGTCAGTAATGCAAGCTGAGCTTATATCTCACAACATTTCCTTAAAATGCTTATATTGTCTTTGCAAAAGACAGTCGTCTTTCTATCAACCATAATATAGTACTGTTTCTGACTCTTTGTCCAGTGGACAAAATACACACAAAACCTTGCTGCCATTGGTCCTAAACAATATGTCCTGGGTGATGGGCTATGGGAATTCTACACCCCTGAAAAATGATGGTTCTGTCAGAGGACCCTGAAGTACTTACCCTGATACTTTGTTGGAACGGTACCCTTACAGTTCAGAAGGTGCTTGAAGGTGCCATCTTTAAAAGCTGAAAATGGGAATTAAAGTGTAAGTGTTAAGGTTTAGGTCATATAAAAAAATAAAAATATAAATATTATTTTTTCTTACTGGTTAAATACGTTTCAATTCAAAACAGTCTTAAGCCTTCAGTGAAAATAGGCACTAATAAACCACTGACATTTTCCCATTGGAAACCTCGATTTTAACCAAAAACTGATACACAGTAAACAGTCTTTCAGTTAATTGCTGGTCATTTATCCACATGTACATCAGACAGGTTTGGAAACAGGTCAGGCAGGGGAAAGATCACGAACAGAGGCAGATGGGCGGTTTCCCTCTGTAAACATATCCAGATCGTCAAACTAGCTCTTATTATCCACGGCAATGCTCATTCAGCCCGTGCTGTGTAAGTAAGCCACTCACACATAACCCAAGAGCATTGGGCATCTGTTTCATGAGTATGGTCATCACTGAGCTCGATAAGCCGACTGCTCGCTGCGAGATCGCCCTACACCCCCCCCACCCCCACAAATCTATCTAAGGTTAACAACCTCACAGAGTACTACAACTCGACTAGGTCCGTCATATTAGATGAACTGGCACGGTTAAAGCTCAAAAGGTCCCAAATCAAAGACAAAACCCTGGTTCAGTGGACCCTCAATATGGAAAGGGGAGCTCTCGGACTTACAGAAAGAAACGGGAGACTGCACCCCTCAGCCTCCCAACTTAAACTTCTCCGTCAGGCCAGAAATACCTACAACAAGAACATCCTCATATCTAAAAAAGAGTTCTTCAGATCAGAACTGAAAAACAGACCCCGCAAACTCTTTTAATAGTCAAACCTCCAAACAAAAAAGCTAAATCATCCAAAGAAACTACAAAATCCCCAATAACCTGTGATGAGTTCTTCTCCTTCTTTCCAACCAAAATGAACTCTCTAGGTAACGAACTTAATGCCATCTGAAACTTCCCTCCTCCTCTTACCGGGACCCATTTCTCCTCTCTTAACCCACCCTCCCCCCGCAGGCAACACCCAAAAACAAAGCTCACTGGTCCAATTTCGAACTATATGATGACCATTCCATCTTGAAAAAATTCTATCCTCCTTAAAATGGAATACCCCCTTCAACGACCCTCTCCCCGCCAATTGTGCTTGGCAGCGACCTCCCTACTCATCGTTCCCATTTGAACTAGAATTATCAACACTTTTCTTCTGCAAGGGTTCATATCGGACTCCCTGAAAACCGGGCAAGTCAAGCCCATCCTAAAAAACCCACTCTGAATCCAGCAATTCCAGACAGCTTCAGACCAATTTCCAATAGTCCTCTTCTTGCGAAAGTGCTGGAGAAATGTGTGCAGCTACAACTAAGTCAACATATCGCACATTATAACTTGCTTGACAAATTCCAATCTGGGATCAGCCCTGGGCATTGCACTGAAACTACTATTCTTCACATCGTAGATGATGCTCTCCAATCCCTTGGCCAAGGCAAAACCTGTCTCTTGATCCTTCTGGCTCTTTCCTCGGCATTCGACGCAGTCAACCACGAGAAACTTCTTGAACGCCTCGAACACAGGATGGGTCTAGGAGGTACCGTCATTAAATGGCTTTGTTCTTTTCTCCAGACCCACACCCAGAGATTCTTAATCAACAGCAACCTATCTGCTCCTTCCCCGTTATCAATTGGTGTCCCTCAAGGCTCTACTCAGTCCCCTACCCTCTTCAATCTCTACCTTGAACCATTAGCTGAAATTCTTCGCACAACCAATATCTCCATCCACACGGACGCCGACGATATTCCGATCTACATCAAAATCTCTTCTCTTGAGGAGAATGACGCCCTGAAACTGACTGTTCAAGGACTCGCCAACAAACAGCTAAAACTGAATGCCCAAAAAACAGAGTTCCTTCTCATCTCCCCCCTGAAAACGGCAATGAAATCCTGGAATGAATTAACTCAATCACAGCACACAACTGCACACCGACCATATTGTATTCTGCAAAATCTATTGGTATAACCTAGGACAGCAACCTGAATAAGCGGGAACACATCAAATCGATTGCCAAAACTGCCAGGATCCATCTGAGTTACTTGAGAAAACGAAAACCCTTTCTTGATTCTGCGGACCTAAAAACAGAGGTTCAGGCATTAGGTATATCCAGAATTGAATACGGCTGCTCTACCCTATCTGGCCTACCAAAGACTTGCACGGACCCTCTAAAAGCTTGCCTCAACGCAGTAGCTAGACTCTTATCTGGCTCAAACAAATTTGACCACATTTCACCACATCTGAAGGCCGTAAACTGGCTTCCTCTTGAAGCCAGAATCCAGCTCAAGCTTGCCTGTATCACACACAAAGCCTTGTACACGAACGCCCCGGCATATCTCGCCCAGAAGATCATGGTATCTGGGAGATTCAGAAACTCCCGGTCCACTAGAGACCTCGTGCTCCAGCCACCCCGCTTCCGCAAGGAAAAAACATACAACCGAGCATTCTCTGGGGCTGCACCAAGAATCTGGAACTCTCTACCATCCTCCATCAGAAGAATACCTTCTCTGTCAATCTTCAAAAAGGAAGCTAAAACCATAATTAAGAGCAAATTACTCCAATAACTCTCCTCTGTCGCGCATACCGCCTTTTGACATGGTTTATGTTTCTGTGCATAATCTCCTGTATTGCTTGGCCCTTGCCGTATACCAATTCTCGCTCCTTCTAATGTTCTGCTGGTTCTCTCTGCCTTTTGCCATCATATGTCCCCTTTTATACAATTGCTCGTTTTCTCTTTTTATCGCCAACATGTCGCTCTGCTGATTATTATACTGTACTTTTTATTGTATACAACTGCCTTTTGTCCTAATGTAGTCAATTTCCGTACCCCTATCCTTGTGTTTTGCCTGTGCCTAACCTGTACGTAACGTGTTATCCCTGTAAAACACTCTGATACCCTAACGGGTCACGTTCACACTCTTATAAAACCTCAAATAAATAAATAAACTGAGGTTTAGTATATTACTCTCCACTTTGTACAGTTAGTTCTCCCAAGAAGGCTATTAATTCACCCATGACTACTAATAAACTATTTTCCCTTCTCTTAAATTAACATACTCCATTAATCCCCAGACCACCTGACTCCCCATCTAAGCTAAGTGGGTTTGGACTCCCATCTTGAATCCTGTAAACTAAGGAATCATGGGTACTGTGGTTCCAAGAGTCACATTCTCCCTTTTTTAGAAGAGAAAGCATCACAAATGTGTGAACATCATTAATATTGCCAACTCCTCTTACATAAATACCAACAAGAAATGCTGCAGTCCTGTTCTGCCAGCTTTGCTCACCCCTTATCTCGATTCTAAAGTCCCTGCATGCTACCCATACAATCCACAGTGTTTTTCCATCCAGTGCAAATTCGTTTTCTGAACAGAGCTAGTCGCATTTCAGTGCAAACGGCCACACCCTGATCTTGTTCCTAAATGCTTCACATGCTTTAAGACTTTCTTCACCATCTAACAACATTTACTAATATCAGTAATATCAGAATATTGGCTATACAATAAATGTGCTGCAGCGTTCCTTTTAGGGCTAACTAGCCCTCTAAAGATGAAGAAGTATTAAAAGGAAAGTAAATTAAAGGAATATTTCAACAGGTCCCAATTTTAGTAGTGTGTATAATTCCAATTAGACAGTGATCCCCACATCAACTTAATGTCTGTGACAATCCGTCACACCTACTTAAATCAAACATTGTTGACAAAACGTTATTTAAACTGTTCTAATATTTTCAAAAGTAATCATTTTCAGTGGCATATGTATAGAAGAGAAAGAGACTCCCAGAGTTCCGCCTCGGAGACACAAGGGTCCAATGGAGAGCTGACACCTTCAAATACCTGGGGATCCAGATCTACTGCCAACCGACTGACCTGTTTGATGGGAACCTGGGGCGAGCGGTGACCGCGCTCAAGTCCCAGATGAGCTTTTGGTCCACACTCCCGCTGACAATCTCGGGTAGAGTGGCGCTGACCAAAATGGTCATGCTTCCCCGGCTCCTCTACTACTTTGTTAACTTGCCTTTGTTCGTCCCAGCCTCCTTCTTTTCAAAACCTAACATGGTCCTTCGTGACTTCATCTGGGGCACGTCTAGGTATCGGTTGGGGCTACCGAAGCTGTTCTTACCGACAGACAGAGGAGGTTTAGCTGTCCCCTGCTTTGAGCACTACTACCTGGCTGTGCAGCTACAATGGATTGCCTGCTGGCTGGCAGACAGGGGTAGGGAAGACACTGCCTCGACCAAACCACCATACTCTTTAAGCCGCGTCGTTGATCTCTTTTACCCACTGGCGCCGCCCGTGAAACCCAAGCCGCCGTTGCTGGCGGTAGCATACAAATGCTTCCGCAGAACCCTATTCCTCACCCAAAAGGTGTCCCCATATGTGCCTGCTATACCCATAGACGGTTCCCCTGGGAGCGGGGGGGGCGAACACACACCCTCTGCTGGAACAGTGGGGAGCGGGCGATGTTCGGACGCTGGGGGACCTGTACAGGGATGGAAAGCTGGTGACATACGACACGTTGATAGCTGAAGACGGATTGCCACCAGGGGGGTTTCTGATGCACCGCTCGCTAGTGGCAAGGATGGCGGCCCGATGAGTGATATGGCGGCGGAGCCTGCACAACATCTTACAATGCAATACCTACACGTTATGGGGAGGGGTAGGCACTGGGTCCGCTGGTTCGCTGCATCGCTGCGAGCACACACAGAGGTTAGCCTGGCCCCACTCAGAGGCAAGTGGGAGCGGGACATGGGCAGGGTGCTTACCTATAAGGAGTGGGAGTGGCTCCTTAGGAGCCCGGTACGTATCCCCCGAAATATGCGCATGCGTCAGATACAACTTTTGATTGTCCATAGAGCCTACCTTACGCCTGAGCTAATTAATAGGTATTTTCACCGCTCTGACGTGTCCTGCCCTAGATGCGATGAGCTAGATGTGGGGCTGGTTCACCTTCTGTGGAGCTGCCCGAGACTGGTCATCTACTGGCGTGAGATAGGCGAGGTGCTCGGGGCATGCACAGGCCGCGTCATTCCCTTCAACTGGCCTGAGTACCTTCTGCACCAATTCAGGAAGAGACAGCAAGATAAGGCTTCGTCCCGTTTCCTAGATCTGGGTCTGGTGGTAGCTAAGCGACTGCTAACGCGGTGATGGAAGGCACGCGAGCCGCCTGCAGTGCAAGCGTGAGTAGCCTCCCTTAAGGCATGGGCACGGGCGGAATGGATAGCCATACGGCGGGAGGAGACAACCGGGCTTGGGAAAGAACCCATGGCAGAAAGGTGGGAGCGCATGCTTAGCGCCCTGCGGCCGCCGGAGGAGGCGGACGCACTGGATACTGGAGCGGCCTAATCTGCTGCCCCGGATGGTCACACATGCCGCGAGCTCTTCTACTGTCAGTTGCTGCACTGGGCCTGTCCGCATCTGGGCGCACAAGACTGAGATGCGTACATGCTCGCACATAATGACACCCATGGGGTGGGACGTCGGGGGTGGAAGGGGATGATTAACATGATGTGGTTGTGCCGCAATAGTTTGAAAGTTTGCATGTTCGCATTAACGGTTTGATTATTGTCATCTCTATGTGTAAGCACACAGTAGTGGGATTCACCTCATGATTATGTGATTATGTTATTGTGCACAATTGGACTAGCAGGAAGCCGTGCAACACTCCAGAGGACTCCGGGGCACAATCCTGCATGTATGTACCGGGACACAGCGCACACACTGCCCGAATGTGTTAGTGTAAACATGGCCTCAAGACTGTACAACAAGCCGATCTGAGAATTGTTAATAATGCACTGGTGCGCCCGGATTGTCCCGTTACACTATCTGAATATTGCACTGTCTTTCGACTAATATAAAATGCTAATAAAATAGATTTGACAAAAAAATAGAAGACAAAGAGACTGGTAGGGGATGGGGGAATAGGGAAAGAGTAACAGTTTACACACCCTGGGCAATGACATATAATTATATGCAGCAGCCTACAAAAAAAGGATACGAATTGTGTCCTATATCTTAATCAGCCTCCCAGTGGGTATGCAAAGCTACAAGCCGCTTCTCATTCTATGACTCTGGGGAGAAGTAGTTTGGGACAAATGCTGTCAAACGATAATCTTGTTGTCAGTTTGCGAGGGCTAACATTGACATTAGTGGGCGGGCAATAAAGTGGCCCATATTTTCTTAAAGATTGCCATTTGGACTTGCATTTTTCCTATACTTATGTCTTGATCATTTCCGTTTTCCAAACCATCAAGCTGTGAAGTCTGGGGCAGTCTTCCATCTCTGCGGAATAAAGACTGCGGCCACTAACAGAAATAGAAAATGTATATTTTCTAGTGCATCACAGCATGAGTGATACTTTGGAAGTTATGAGGGGATACCCTAAAACGGTTCTCTCTGAAATATATTCACTGGTACTTTTGAGGTGTCAATCTAGAAAGCATCCAAGGCCCACACACAACTATTAATTATCCAGATTTCTCTCCTTGTTCATAATATGTGAGTTTCAACCAAGTCAGGGGGTATTTGTCTAGGTATGCAAATAGAATATATGTCCTATTTTACAGGCATTCAAACCTGTCTTGGGACTGCTACTGCAGAGCCTGTGTGCACAGTTTACTGCCACTTTGACTTGGCATTTAAAACTACTTGCCAAGCCTTAACCTCCCCAATTGTTATACATAGGTCACTAATAAAGTAGGTCCTAGGTAGCCCAATGCTCAGGGCGCTGTGTAAGTAAAAGGTAGTATTTCAATGTTATTCCTCTGCACTCGAGTACCACACTCAAACTCTGATGTTGTACTTTCAAGTTGGCGCAACCTATGACACACGGCGTCCTTCCGTGTCTTTAATGAAACTCAAATAGTGGTACAAGGAGGAAAACCTTCTTGTGAATAGGTGCGCAATTTCATACATGAACCACACTGGGATTCTTCACTTGTGTAATTGCTTTTATTTTTGTAATTTTTCATCATATATTTCCGTTAGATTCTGATTTTCGTTGATTATTTCCTCTCATAATCATATTAATTGAACGACATATTTCTTTTTAACATCAGTTTATCCACACCCAATGCATTTCGGGTCATACAAAACAAATTGACCCTTCGTCAGGGGTCTGAAACGAAATGGAAAACAGGACCATTAGGTTCACCAACCTATTAAACAAATACATATTCTAGATTGTAATCATGATGGTTTGGCAAATGAAACATTACTTTTCAAAAAAATAGTCGCTTAGTGCATACTCTGGTAACATCAATTGCTGTACGTGTGGGTGAAATATCTACTCCGTACGTTCAATGAAATATATCATGGCGTTATTCAACAAACATTCAGGGCACTGTTTACCGAAAGCGATTGACCGGCATAGAGCAATGTACGGGTTTTCAAAAACAATCTTTACGTGCAACAATGTATCAACACTTACGTCCGGATCAGCGGGTTTCCTAGCCTGTCTCTCTGGACTCAGTGGCTTCTCTGCTTTTACGCGCCAAAATCTGGTGTCTGATTAACGCCAAGCTATGAGTCACGTGATCGGCACAACTACCAATGGGAGTGATTTAACTTCGCGCTCCTATGGGACTAGTTTACCTTCGCGCACCAGTGTCATGTGACGGGGGTACAAACCCGTTTCTGAATACAATGTGTTGTCAATAAAGTTAAATAACAATTTTAAATGATCTGAACCACAATGTTACATGGTAAACAACATCGCGTTGTAAAAATGATAAACAAAATTGCGTTGAAAAACTAAATGTGAAGTGTCCTGTGCACAAACAATGTACATCAATCTTGTATAATTTAGTCACGGAGTTCTCAGTGACCTGGTATTCCTTAAACTCACGCCAACTTGTATGTAGGTTATCATAAAAAACATGAATGTTCAATACGATCATTAAGCCCCATCGGGTGGGCCGAGTTTAATTTCTTAATCCAAAAGAATTCATTCCTCAGTCTTTGTTTTATAGGATCCTGGTCGGGGCGTATGGTGAGCTTTTCCAGAACCATGAATCTTAGTTGTGAGATTAGGTGATTATTTTCCATCCAATGTGTCGCAATACTGGATTTAGTGTTTTTTAAACGAATGTTGCTTTTGTGTTCTGTTATGCGTGTCTTTACTTTTCTTTCAGTTTGTCCTACATAAACTTTGCCACAGGGACATTTGATCATATAGATGCAGTTCATTGTATCACAAGTACTTGTGTGTTTAAGTTCAATTTGAGAACCCTTAGTCGGATGTGTAACTGTTAGACTTTCAATAACATTCCCACAGTGTGAAGAATCCCAGTGTGGTTCATGTATGAAATTGCGCACCTATTCACAAGAAGGTTTTCCTATTTAAGTAAAAGGTAGGACATGTGCCTTTATGTGTGGAATGTCCTGGTAGTGACAAGCAGCCTATTTTGTTTCTCACTGCCGTGAGGCCTCACCTCTCAGACTAGAATTGGGAATTCCTTAATATATTTTTAAGTGGCAATTTATGATCAGAAAGAAGTGGTGTTGCCATGTTTGGTATGTTTAGAATGGTAGTGATAAATCCTGCTTACTGGTATAGTTGGATTTTACATTACTATTTTAGAAATACCATTTTTAGAAAGTGGGCATTCCGTTGTGCATAGGACTCTTTGTGCCTTGCAGCCTGACTCAAATACATGTTTAGGACTGAGTGACAGCTAAACGTGGGGCATACTTTCCATACATCCACCACACAGGAAGGGCTGGGTTTGACAGAGGTTACACCTGCATTAATCTGCATACTGGTGGTCTTCCTGGGTTAGGAGAGGGCGCTCACACTTCACATTTGTATAGGTTGTGTCCTTCCCTCACACAAAGGACAGGTTTAACCCCTACTGATGTCTGAAGACAGGGCTGGGTTGGAAGGGATTGTTGTGCACTTGAAAGGGTTCCTTTTGAAGTCACCCCTTGAACAAAGACATTTTTGAGTATAAGCGATACAAAAGGGGATGATTGACGGAGCGTTTGAGCAAATCAAACACTCACCCCCAGTCAACTGATCTGGGTTTAATCCATCACCATTCTTTATCTCACTCCGCCACCCCAGTTCAGACATGGCCATATGCAAATCAGTCTGACCATGTGACTCATGGGAACAGTCCAGCCCAAACTGCCAAGCCATGACTTCCCTGGACCGGAAACAAGCATCCTGGGACCGGTTTCTGGCATTTCAGCCGTCATCAGCCAGGCTAGCTTGAATCCAGTGGCAAAGTGAGCAAGGGTCTCACGTCTGAGCAAACCCTGCCAACTTAGGGCGAACAAAGCGATACAAAAGGGGATGATTTTGAGTATAAGTACAGGGGCTCTGACCCCATGATTTCAGACACTGCATGGACTTTTAACCAGATGCTGCTAGCTCTACAGACTGCACATTGCTAGAGGACTTCTGTGCTGCCAGGAGGAACCAGCATAGGGACCATTTTCTTTGCTATGCTGACCTGCTTGCCTGCTGGAGAAAGTGCCAATCTGGTCAAGAAAACTATTGTGCTGGCCTTCTGCCTACCTGCCTGCTCTTTGTGCTCCAAGTGCTCTCCAGGGACATGTGGGCTTGCCCACTCCCTGTTCAGTTAGGATTTCAAAGAATTCCATCAGGCTAAAATCTTTGTTGAACTCTGGGGATTTCAGGACAGTGCTTTGTCTACCCTCAGAACCTGTAGTGTGGGCACTTTCTGGGAGAAGCCCCAATTAGCGCATGGTGAAGCACTGATATCTCCGCTGCTCGTGTTCTCAAACCATTGTGTAGTGAGGCGCTACTGCATGTTCCCAGGGCGTGTGTTCTGCGACAACGGTTTCCTGAGTGAAGCGCGTGGTGAGCCCTTAGTCTACCTTCAGTCTGAAGTACGGGTGCCGTTGGCATGACGGGGCTGTGGGATCGGCCCTGCAGCGCCTCCCTATGTAACTCTCACAAACCACTGAGCCTGGCTCCTCATTGTCTAGATTTGCCCTGCCCTCTTGGGAAGTTAACAGATATTTTCTGGGTCCAAGGGACTGCTGTTGGCGAGTCAGGACCGGGGAAGTTTGGTAGCTGTCCAATGCTCATTTGGCGGGTGGCTCAGTGTTCACAAAGGAGGACCGCTCTGGGGTTTCGGCAGCTGCACTCCCCTCCTCTGAACGTGAGGGGCCCAGCAAGGCCTCCCTGAAAAATCCTCCAGTTTGTGCCCTCCCTTACCTGGGTGATGCATTTTGGGGGCATCTTCTCCTTATGAGGGGGCATGACAGGGGGAGTTATTGGTGCAGCCCCCCCCGCCCCCGAGGAGAAACGGATTGTCTTTGGAAGAACTGCCTCTAAAATTACTGTATCACTTCACTTGTAGTAGGCATGCAGGTGCTCCTGCGGCCTATGTTGTAAACCAGCAAACCATCGTTTTCAACCAGGCTCACAAAGATTACTATAACACCACCAATAGGAGCGATGGGGTTTCTGTACCTATAAGGGATTATTGTTGCTGGATTCTTTATAGTGATATTACGGGATTTATGTACTACTGGTGATAGGTGGAGACTGATGTGTTTTGGTTCTAACCTAACTGCTGCATTTCATACACTGATTTCATAATGTATGTTTTGATTCTTGCATTACCAGGATAACGGGTACGATCTCAGGATTTGCATAGTATGCACAGTATTTATGATTTATGTTGTTTTGGTCTTGTTTTATGTATAATATACTATAGATTTATATTTAATCCTGTGTGTTGGTGTATTCATTGAGGTTCAGTGCTAGCGTGTTGCGCAAACACATTACACATTGCCTCTGATGATAAGCCTGACTGCTCAGTGCCAAGCTACCAGATGGTGAGCACAGGTTTTCTTTGGTATTTAACTGACTTACCCAGCCTAGAGTGGTGGGTTATGCCTGGCGTAGGTGTATATCCCAGAAACCCCATTTCTAAGAACTATTGTCCAGGCATTTATCATAGCGTGGCTAGACTATGGAAATATCCTTCTAAGGCTGCTGTTAAAAGGCACCAAAGGACCCGAAATGCGGCTGCACGTCTCTTGGGCCACATGCCTAAACAGTCTTCGATCTCTACTCAGCTCAGGGACCTTCACTGGCTGGCTGTGGTGAAGCGCATACATTTCGAAGCACTTTGCTTTGCCTACAGTGCGCTCACTCAGGTGGGACCTCGCTACTTCATGAAGCTGGTGACCCCCTACTGTCCATCGAGAACCCTGTGCTCTATTGATCTTAGAGTAGCTCAAGTTCTGAGGATTCATTGTGCTATACAAGGAGCACATTTCTTTAGATACCAGGCTCCAAAATTATGGAATTTCCGCCCCCACCATCTCCGCCTCTGTTCCACGGAGAAGGTATTCCATACACAATTGAAGACTTGGCTATTCTTATTCTGGCATCAGTGTTGCTAGTGGCTGATTTGATTGCTGCATTCCCGATGGCAAACCCTATTTGGGTAGCCATGCGCTCAAAATGGAAAATAGAAATAGACATCTTGTATTCAACGGAGTTGATTGACACTTTGATGGTGCCATGCCATGTTTACAAGTTGTTGATCTCTGCCTGGCAGCCAGTCTGCCGCATTGCTAGGAGAAGAGACTGCTGCCTATTAGAAAGGAATGCATTAACGGAGATAGCTGGTATCATTATTGGCCTTCTTGCCAGGCTGCCTTCAGCAGGTTTCTACTTAAGCTTAGGCATTCAGAGCAACGGTTAGCAATAGTGTACAGATTACATAGAGTGTGGGAGGTGTCTTGAGTAACAATTATAGTTGTCTGTTTTACTGCAGGTAGGTAAATACAAATGGTGGATGAAGTTGAAGGCCTATTGTACTGTTGCTCATCAGTTTGTTATGATGATATTGGGACAGGATGGCTCATGCTCCCTCATGTTCGTCACATGTGCTGTTTACATGCTCTTTACATTACTCTTCCATTTTCTTCATCTTTTTTCTTATGTCTGACCACTCACTCATGAGTACGTCAAAGAATTACATTTATATCCAGGATTTGCAACTGCATTTATTTCATGTACTTTCAGACTGTGAGAAGGCAGATCTCATCAATTGCTCTTCTCAAAAAACCCTGCTGCTACACATATTGAATGTTGTTCCATGGAACTGGTCAATATGAGACTGTCGCCATTGTGTCTACACTTACAAACAAGCCCACCTTCTCCCTTTTTTCAACCTCTCCCTTATGCTGCCTTCTCTCTCACGACTACGCCTCTCTACTAAGTAAAAAATATTCTTATGGCTAATATGTGGTTGGGGGGGGGGGGCTTGCTTACTCTTTCAAGCAGAAAGTCGATATGTGTACATAAGCAACCATTATAATTGCTGCTTATTTAATCCTACAACCATCCTCTTCAATATTAACTATGAAAATTAATAATATATTTTTAATAAAATTAAAAGAAAGACTGTTGTCCAACAGACAGTACTTTGACACAATGGAGAACAGAGATGCCATTTAAAAATAATGCTGAAGTGTTGTGCAGCAAAAGGTTCAAGGATCGTCACAGAAGCGATTACCAAGATGGTGTAACAATCTAGAATCACATATGCCGAACTGATTTACAATACATGAAGGACTGTGTTTTCAGAGGCATGATGCATAGAGCTACACTACTATTGTAGTTGAAGTACACCTTTTTGACCACAAAAGTTGTGGATCAGCAATGTATACCCCAAATACCATTTTAAAAGTACTCAAGTATCTGATTACAATGAGTTGAGCAATCTCCACTCTTGTAGCAGAAGAAACAAAAGCCAATCCATCTAAGCCATTGTACTAGCCAACATCTAAGTCAAGGTAGAATGTGGTAACAAAGCCTTAAAACAGTGGATGTGTCCATGACGGTTAGTGGAGAACTGGTGGCGTGCACTGTGCTTTTAGTGAAGTATAGGAGTCGAGGACGTTCTCAGTTTGTTCTCCTGGCTTGTGTACGGTTCAGTCTGATTCTTTTTAGCAAAGCAGGCTGCTTTTGAATCCAGTGAATTACCTGTTTCAAGGCTAAATTCCAGGGGCAAGTAGTACTGTGCTCTGGTAGTGTGTTTGATGGTACTGCAAAATTGTGTTCTAATTCGGCATGTCATCGTTTTTAAATTATCAAGCACTCCTCACATGCTTCACAGATCTATCAACCTGGGCTTTCGACATATTTTGCATCTCCAACTTTTGGGTGACTTAAAGTACACCCGCATGCTTTCAGACAATCGGTTATCAATTCAGGCATCCTAATTGGTGGGCCAAGGAATTGCCAGCAAAGTTTAGAAAATTATGGCCAAGCTAGTAAACATGAAAGCCCCATCTTCCAACCCGCTGCACATTCATATACTATCATCTTCAAATCCACCATTGCAGGAGAGTGTTAAAGTTAGAGCTTACTTCCGTATACCTAAGGAGGGAAACTGAACACAATCTTCCCCTGACGAGGGTTCCATTTCTAACAGATGTGTGAAAACTGACAATCCACTGACTGTTTCCATTTAGGAGCGGCATTCTTAACACGTTTTTTCCATGTTTCAGTACAGAGCTGATACAAAAAAAACCTGTTCATTGAGATTCTTCATTCCTTACTCTTTCTTGACTTATTGGATTTCTATTGCTATAGATAAGAACAAGAACATGATTGCTCATTATCTATTCTTTAAGGTTTTTCAAACTCAACCTGAGGATGAGTGGGACTCGGAGGGGCAAGACGTATAATATTTGACTAAATGCAGTGGTATTTCATTTTAGGGCATCAAGCAGTGCTCTAGTAGAAGCCAAGCAGTAAGACTGGTGTACAGCGGTGCTACCTCCAGTAAACTGATGAAGGCAGCAAAGCACAGCTCCTTTCTCTCCGATTGACAAAAGCAACAGTCAAAATTAAGTGTGCCTGTGTGATGGTGGGTCAACCAGTGACACATTTTTGTTTTTTGATTATTGTCAACAGGCAGGGCTTTGTCAGAGATGACAAGGTGGCACCATCTATAACAGAGTGATGTTCACTCATGCCTCCCAGGCAAGCCAGATAACCATGGCACTTTGGCAAGTGATTGGCAAGCGGCTGGCCAGATTCAATGCTCACAAAAACACAGTGTGGCAGACAGTGTAGGAATGCTGCTTATAGTGAATCACAATGGGGTTTACTGTAAGCCATAAAGTAGGTGACCATGTACATCAGGTTATTCGTTGTCAATCGCATTGGCTTGTGTGAGCAGACCCAGCCATGGAGTGTTAGGCAGTCAATGTAGGCTTCTGTTGTATATCGGCAAACACACCTGAACAAAAACGTTATTGAACCTGGAAATGAGTGAGAGTAGTGAAAAGTTGGCATGTATGTGAATGTGTGATTCTGGTGCGCAGATAGTTGTGTCAATTTGTAGTACTATCAATGGCATCTCATGACCCTCACCCCTTAGTGCCTGGCGGTTACCAACCACCAATGTCTTTTGGCAAGTTTGCACCAATGGCATCCGGGAAGCCTCTCTTAAAAAACAGGGCAGTACCTTGCTAGGCATATATGGCATGATGTTGGAGGCACACTTGGCAATTACAACCCACCACAGACTTAAGTTCTTTTTTGAATATTAAGGACTCCTATGTGTACCAATGGTGTACCATGATGGTGGCCTCATGTGGCATTTTGTGCTCATCCCTGGCTAAAGATGACCTCACTAGTGTAAACGGGCCCCCCCCAGCATACTCCCTTTTATTGTCATCCCCGTCCTTTAATGACAGTTGTCCCCTGTGTATAACGTGGGGATGAATGACAATTGAGAGCATACAGTGGACTTGCTGGAATGAATGGGGGCACTCCTGGCTTAGGCCCTCCATACCAGGCATCTGATGGCCCCCCCGATCATCCATGATAAATCAGGTGGAAATAAGACAGTTTATAGTGCCCAACCTTAGCAACATGTGTCATGTGTTGGCTGCACATTGGTTGTTACTTGGGGACCAACCTATTACATTTACCAAAAATAGAAAGGCTGGCATTACAGATTTTTTTTTTTTTTAAGAAGACAAGCTTCTGTTTGGCGAGTAGGAATTACTTTGCCAAAAATAAAAGGTAGCTTTTTATGTCAACATGTGGCTTTATCCTGAATGTATACCAAAAATGAAAAACAAGTATTGGAGAGAGAAGGTGAACAATTTTCAGGACATTTCAAGGTGACTTTTGAGGACAATAACGGACACTTGAAGGACTTTTTTTAGGACAATACATGCACATGAGTGATTATTAATGGTGAGTTGAGGGTAATTATTGCCGATGTAATTTCTCTGCTAGCAACTTTCTTCAAAGGCTTTTATGTAATAACTTAAGAGGCATTTTAACTGCCTTAATAATTTTTACTACAGCTCGTCACTCCCGCCATATCAAAACGGAGACGAGTCGTCATGTCCAACCATCTGATATTAACCTGAGATGTACCTCTGCCATCTTTCCTGTTACGATCAGTCTAACCTCAGGGATAGGGCTGCTGTCTAAGTACTGAGATCGTAGGATCTGTTAATATTTAAGGGTTTAATTCTTTCTCTTCAAACTAGATTTTCAGTCAGAGAGAGTGAGAAGTTACATGGAAGGGACTGAGAGGATTGAATGTAAAAGTCAGGATGCCATATACATCTTGAAAAATGATAACGTCAAATCATGAAAATTTGAAAGTCCGGTAACATTTATGGATTTTGTCTATATTTTAGGGACAATAAAAAATGTATTGTTTCCAAGGATGTCAAGTGCAAGATAGGATTGAAAAAGAACAGGGGGGGGCGGGGGCGGGGGGGGGGAGTTTGCTTAGTTATCGTATCTACTGCTTGGCAAAATACTCGTAAAGACGATGGCCTTTTAGACAACATATTAAAAAGTGTGCGGAACATGCACCAGTTTGCTCACGTTCAGAAAAATATTCACAGAGGCTATTGGGAGGCCTCAATGGAGTCGTTGCTTGTGAAGGGGAAGAACAGTCAGAGCAATTTAGTATAACAATGAATCCCCCACCATTTTGTAACTTTAGCGGACACCAGTGCAACCAACCTTTTTGATGGGGCTCAACCTCCATATTATTTACAGCTGATTACGCTGTCAGGGACACACATAGCAAGCCCATCCTTATAAAGCCAAATAGGATTTGTGAGTGGCTAACATAGCATAAATAATATTATTGGCGGCTGCCTATGCATAAACTACATGCAAACACAGCCTCTGAAACTCAGTTTTGACCAATGGTAATCCCAGGCAAACATCAGAGGTCGGGTTAGGAAAACACATTGAAAATGAGGTGCGCATGTGAGCAGGGAAGGTCTGGAGGTCAAGTTGGTAACCTCAGCAAGGGAATAGCCTATAAACCCCAGCACCTTTTCACAAATAGACACAAGAGATCTAGACAGCCTTCTTGGAACCTGGTGCCCACACTGGACAGTGCATAAACACCATGTAAGCATATGGAAAGGTCTGACACAGAGTAGGAAACGATGGTACATGAATTAGGACACCTCTGGTACATGAAGTAAGGTATCACTGAAATGTAACACAGTTTAACAAGCAGAAGGTAGCATGAGATGCCTGGGTCAATTTGAAAGTATTGAGGATGCTCTATCTGTCCTCTATTGCCTTTATAAACTTAAGAACTCCTGACATCACTTCCAGCATATCGTATTTCGTGGGGGCAGATGGCATCCTTCTTTAGAACATGGATCCATCAATTTGTGCGTTTTACTATAAAAACTAGAAACGCAAGGCAGTACCCAAATTCTGGAGGTTTGTTGTAAGTTGCAAACCTCTAAAGGTGTATTATGACCCTGGATACGATCAGAGATTAATCCTGCCAAAAGCATGAGTAATTCTGAATGCCGAAAAGCAACTGGAACAGACAAAAACCTGTGAAGTCGGTGATGCTGGGGCTAGGGAAGAGTGCTTACAAGAGACTTGGTGCAGCATTAGCGGCTAGAAGCATGGAACGTCTTGAATACTATACCACACACTTCGCTTTTTCAGCAGACATGTTGAAAATCCAGGATTGATTGAAAAAACTGCAACAGCATATTATGGAAAGGCCACACCTTTCACGTATTCAAGTTTGTTCAGCTACTTCCAAAGTGGCTGGCTCACATCTGCCTGTGCCTTTAGCAATCGAGTGGTTGTCACCAATCTATATGGTGGGAACATTATATGCATACCTCAGTGGCTGGAAACATACAGTTGAGTACTTTGTGGATTAAAACGACCAAGCTGGAGCGGTAGGATCCTGGATGCTCACGGCGGGACAAGGAGACCTTGATATTGCTGTGTGGGGGTTGCAGGAAGGGCCCGGGCAGGTCGCACACCTTTAAGATGCTTTCGCCTTCACCTGGTCATTACATCAGTGCATCGGGCGCTGCCTGTCAACTGCCCGCTCAAGATCTTGGAGAACTTTCCCAATTAAAACTTAAAAAGACTGAGGGCATAGGTGGACAACGGAGGAGTCGGTAGGGGAAGCAACATGAGTGAGCAAGTAAGAAGGAGAGCAGCAAGGAGGAAGGAAAGCAGCAAACAAGGGAAAGCAACACAAGGGAGGAAAGAAGCACACCACTGAGAGTAACACGGAGGGTGGGAGAGGCAGAGTTTGGTGGTGGAAAGAAAGCACAAATCCAGTGTTTGCAACTCGAGGGATGTTGCACTGTCTCAACCTACTGAGCTATCCCACTTCTTCCTACACAAGCTATCAGCCAGGTCCTCTGCAGCACACAAGCCTCCATCTGTCAAAGATCATATTCCAGCCCTGGACCAAGACTCTCACTGCCCTGGACAGTCAGCACTGGCTCAGGGATAGTGACTGGGCAAATCCCCCTTAATCTGCATAAGCCATGACATTACATTAAATACTATAAAGTGACTATTAATCCTATGGCATTGTTGAAGCCACTTTCCTGATGCAATATTAGTAGAACAGAAACATAAATAATTGACCTAATAATACAAGTAGAAATATTTTAAAACTATATTAAGTGAAAAAAACATATTATTCACTCTGGGTAGAAAAGCTAGGTTCAGGTTTCTTAACATATATCTTTATTCCAATGTTAGAAAATGTTTCCTGGCTAGTATGTTATTACATGTATATGTAATGATAACATTATTGAAATTTGTAAAGCGCGACTCTTACCCGCAGGTGTCCTGGTGCTATATGACGTCCTATAGAGGCAGAGAGACTATGTGACTGAACCTTAGGCAGTAAAAAGCCATGTTTTTAAGGCCTTCCTAAAGGCCAATAAATTAGTCATGAATCCAAGAAATAGCGGAAGATCATTCCATGCCTTAGCTGCCTTAGTATGTGTATTTATATACTGTAATCCTAACACAAAGGCAGTGGAGAGCTGCACAGGGTCAAAGACAAAGTCAATGTGTGTAAGAAGGGGTCTATGCTTTGGGGACTGTTAGTGTATCATGGTGCAGTGTTCTTTAAAGAGGTCTGTATTCAGCTATTTCATAAATTGGAGCTGGGTTGGGGATGTGCGAGGGATATCATTCCAGATTCTTGGTGCATGGATGGAGAATACTTTATCTTTGGTTTTAGCACTTCTTTGTCCCCCTACTGAAGGTGTCCCGGCTGGGTGTACGGCGAACCCCTGGAAAATGTAAGCTTGACATGCAAGTGAGCAGAGGTGCAGGCCGCCAAGAGGAGACCATGGAGTTCCTTCAGTGTGGGGTGATGTGGTCATATTTCTTCAAGCCCTAAAAAGCCCTTAAGGGGGGATAAGTGTGGATTACAATTCCAATATAGTTTCCCAGATGCCTAGTGCAAGTTAAGTTGTGTGGTACAGAAGATTTCGGAGCAAGAAATATATAAAAGGAAACAGAACAATTGAGAATAGCTAGAGTCCTATTGACGGTGGCACTAAAGTAAAACAAGCATTTGCAATGCAACAGGTCTCGCATTTGCAAGAGTTTAAGCTGTTTATATTGTAAATTACAATGATTTAATTTATCTGTTTTAAAAACCAACACATAAATAAAGGGCATTGCATTTACAATGCCAATAGTTGAAACCCTTCGCAAACGCGAGACCTATTGTTTCAAATCTAGTCACATCAAACATATGCTCAAGCCAAGAACGAATTGTTGGAATAACAGTTGTCCCCACAAAAACGTAATATATTAACTTTGGCTAAACTGAGAGCAGTAGAAAGCCATTTAAAGAAACAAATGGACATAGGAGGCAATTCATGTCTGAGCCCTTCAAGCCTTGACCCCCTTCCTGACCGCAGCTTATAAAGTGACAATATTAACTGATGGCTCTTTGTTACTGGGTACTCTGGCCTCAAATGTCACAAAAGCAGCAATAATGGAACCCACGGCTCTAGGCTGCGAGTGTGCAAAACTTTTTTTTTGCACTCATCACAAAGTTCTGTTCAAAATGTTGCAACTTGCTAATATTTGGTTTCCTACTTCTGTGTTAAAACCGTCACATTTGGTACAATTTGTGTAGCGCATATCCTTATCTAAAAAACATGAACAAAACGGTTCCGTATTAAGATCTAGTTTGAAGAAAACAGTGAAAAGGGCTGTCTAGTGTAAACGTGCACACGAATGGAGTGGAGTGGTGTGGCTCACTGGTTAGAGGTGGCAGACCCGGAAGCAGAGGACGGCCCGGGACCAGGGTTCTATTCCCGACGCGGCAGGGTCGTGGACCAGGGTCAGCGGACTTGATAATTCTCGCCTCGGTGCCTACTCTAACCAGGGATCACACTTGGCAACTCTGGGCATTAGCTTGCCTCATCTCCACAACGGCCCCCCACATACGCCGGGGATGCCTGGTTTCACCTTGGAGATACCCAGTAGGGACCATCTCACAGGGAAAGCCAGGACGGGTTCCCCAGCGGTCTACAGCGCAGAGATACTCCTTCGGGAGTCGATTCTAGCGCTTTAGAAACCCACAATTAATGGCTTGCATACATTTCCCCTCTTTCTGCATCCGATAAGACTGAAAATGATCTTGTAATTCGAAGAAAACTTTTGCACAGTAGACGGTAGCTAGCTAAGCTTCTTTTTTTGTCTATGCCCCCTAAGAGTGCCTGTAGTTCCAGGCTTCACCTGAAACTTGGAGGGGAAGCATAGAAAATATCCTTAAATATTCAATGGGAGTTCGATGTACTATTCTAACCCCAGCCTTGCGCTTTCTGGCGAAGTGTTAGTGTGAGCACTGATGTACTTTCTAAAGACCAGGGGAGAGTATATATGCCATGCAAAGCACAGGGATGAAATGCTCTCTCTTTTGCACAAGCATCGAGAAATGAAAAGCGCAGACAGACCTAACACCGGAAACCACAAGTGGAACAGGCATTTGCAATACAATAGATCTCGCATTTACAAGAGTTTAACTATTGTCATTTACAATGCAATAGCTCAAACTCTTGTAAACGCGAGACCCATTTCACTTCAAAGAAGCTGCCGCCACTGTCCGGGGCTGCTTGAAAGTGAAAGCGGGCATGACGGGGAAAGCACGTTCATGCTCGCAGTAGAAGAAACCCATTAAAGAAAAGAGTGCTTACAGACTAAATAAGACATACTATGTCACATCCGAAGTAAAAGGGCCAGTTGTCATGGAAGGTTACAAATGCAGACAAGGCGGTACCAAGGAGGGACTAACAACACTAAAAAGAACTCGCAAGCCAACGTTTACGAAGGACAATGAGACAAGCCAATGAAAAATATGGGAGAGTCTTCCATACCCCACTACAACAAGTCTCGCAGCGCATGCGCGCTGACTCAGGCTCGACTAAAAAAATTAAGCAATGGGACCCAGTGAGATAACTATGAGTTCGGATACATTTACATTTTTATTTAAAAGATTGTAAAGCACATGTAAAAAGGGCAGCAGAGTGCTGCACAAACAAAGCATTAATATTTAGGGTTTTTTTCAGACAGTAATTAGCATTCTATATTTTGCATCTACAACTTATATTGTTAAATGCGAATCTACTAGAAGGCAATGATATGTAGGCTAAAATATCTTATTGTCATGTGCTGAGCCATGGCCACAAGACCCGTCAACCCCTTCTACAGCCTTTGCTGGTGCCGAAGTACATTTGCCCCCTCTCTTGGACCTCACAGTGCTAGATCATAGCTGTTAGGGCCAGCTGTAAGGGAGGAACTGGAACTCAATAAAAAGGCCATGTGTGCTGAGCACCTGCAGGAGAGCCGGAGGAGCATAGCTAAGGTCTGGGCGAGCAGTGATTGCAGTGTTATGTGTTATATTATTTGTTATGTTATTTTAACTTAATGAAATGCACCGAATCATACTCTGTGGTATAGCTTGGCGCTCGGCCAACAACTAAGATGCATCTAGAGCCTAAAAAAAGCAAGGTTTTCAACATTGCCTTTATTATATCACAGCGGCATAAATGGAGAGGGAGTTAATTCCAGGCAGCAGGGGTTGTGAAGGAGAAGTCTTTGCCACAGAGTCTAGAAGTAAGAACACAGGGCATTGTCAGCAGCTCCTTGCCGCAAGATCTTAAAGTATGAGAAGGTCAATACTGCAGTTTACCCATTAGACATGATGGGCCTTTATCCATCAAGTACTTGTGGCAAAGGCAACATGTCTTAAAAGAGATGGGCTTTCTGATAAGAGCCAAAGAAGAGCTCTAAGAGTACGTACCGAGAGGGAGCCTGCTGGGAAATTACAACCCAGGCAGGCAGCCGTATTTTTCACCACCTGGAGCTTAGACAGTAAGGTGTCACTAACTGCCTTAAACAAACCATTACTGTAATCATGGTGGCTAACGACCAAAGCTTGGACCAATGTTTTCCTGGCAGAAGATGTTAACCAAGGAAAGATCCTCCAGAGTAGCCTCAAAGTAGCAAACCAGGAACCACTGGTTGCAATAATGTGATTCTTCAAGAAACATTCCTGACCTAGTTTGATGCCAAGATTCTTTAAGACATAACTTGGGAAGGGACCGGCCCTAATATTGGAGGTCCACTAATCGGGGGTCCAGAGGAGCTGAGCTTTTCCAAATTTCAGCTTTCTTGCCGTTCAGCTAGAGACATTTAGTCGCCATTCAAGCTGCAATTCTTCTCATACAATCCTAAAAACTATGTTTTGCATCGTTAATATCCTGTCCCAATGAGATGATCAGCTGGTTGTCATCGGCATATGAGATTAAACAAAATCCACAGGATTTAACAACCTGGGCCAGGGGGGCCACATAGATCTTAAACAAGGTCGGGCTCAAAGAGAGCCCTGAGGAACCCCCTTATTGATGGAAACCGTGCAGGATTTAAATGAAACCAGCCTGATCATTAGCGAATATCTAAGAAGTCAGCAAGCCAATCAAGGGCCTTGCCCTCAACACCGATCCCCTGCAGTCTTCTGATCAATACTGCATGAGAAACTGTGTTCGAGGACGGTGAGAGATCTAGCAACACAAGCATGGCAGGGGAGCCAGCATCCAAAATATGAGAAATGGTGTCCCTCTGTGCAGTGGGCAGCTCAGAATCCTAATTGTAAGGGGTCCAGAATCTTATGCTCCTCCAAGAATGCCAGAAGCTGTTTGTTGACACAGCTTTCCAACATTTTCCCTAGTCGAGGTAGAAGTGATATGAGGTGATAGTTGGACAGACTGTTTGAATCTGCATTCGATTTTTTAAGGGTAGGGGAGAGCCGAGTGGCCTTCCAGGATAGTGGTATTTTGGCCGATTCTAGCGAAAGGTTAAATAGCGAAAGAATCGAAGGAGCAATCACAGTTGCAAGATTTGCAAAAACTCCAGGCAGGCATAAGTATGCAGGAGAACCAGATTTGCCATTAGGTCAATAACTGCTGAATTTGGTCTAAGGTGAGGGGTTCAAAACTATCCAAGTTCTGAATAGAGGCCTTGGGAGGAGGAGTTAGAAGGGTTGAGTTTTCCCGACTCTGGCTGGCAGGGAACTTCTTGTATGTGGCATCGATCTTATCCTCAAATAAGTCTGCCAAAGAGTCACAAAGTTGTTGGGAAGCTGGAATATCCGAAATGCAGGCAAGAGGCTTGGTGAACTCATTGAGCACTTTGGTAGAGTTGCTCGCCTTCTCGATTCTGCCAGAAATATACCTTCTCCTAGAACTCCTGACATAAACATGATATAGAGATGCTGCAAGTTTGTAAGCAGCTCTATGAGCTGGAGTTTTAGAATGGCGTCTGCATCTCTCCAGGCTTTTACAGCCAGCTTTAAGAGTCCTCAACTCCACAGAGAACCATGGAGCATGCACCCTTGAGGAGGAGTGCCTGGGCTGTGTAGGTGGTGTTGATTTTATCAAAGGCTTAAGTCAAAGTTGTGTGATAACTAGACAGTGTTACGTTATAGTCTGAGTTTGGTGTAACGACTCTGGGGCTGAATGCCCCGGAAAACCCATTTAAAGGGATGGCATTCCAAGCTCTATAGGCCTTAGTCCCAACTGTGACGGGCTAGTGTAGAACATCCCCCCGCTCGATCTGAAACTTGATTGGATGATGGTCCCTCCATGTGAGAGTGAGAAGCCTCTTCACTCTTTAAATGTGGAGATTTAGTAAAAATCATATCTAAAGTATCCCTAGCTGCGTGTGTAGGGCCCATAACAGTCTGGCAAAGGCCACGCATCTCTCATTTTCTAAGAAGATGGACAACCTCTGGTAAGGCGACGTCTTCCCCATGAGAGTTGAAGTCATCCAGCAATAAAAAATTGCTGGAGGACAGAATGAGAGGGGCAATATGTTAAGTCAAATGACGGCTGAAATCTTTCTTTTCACCTGGAGGCTCGTAAATAAGTGATGGAGTGATGGAGGTGTTCTTGTAACACTGAAGAGGTTGCTATAATAATGGGTGTCATCAACCAACTCAGGGTAACAGAACCTAACTGCAATCTTTAAATACATCAGACATATTTAAGCATTGCCGATTTAATAGACTAATTGTAAAATATTCAGAAGAGGGGTGATTACTTTTCCCCCCACAGGTGTACAGAGATAAATGTGAGAAGGGTGCTGTGTGGTTTGTGGCCAACTGATACAGGGCCCCATGAAGACAAGGTGAACTTTGGCCCCGGCAGCTGCTCACAATACCCATGCCAAATGCCGGCCCTGGCAGCTGCAGACACCCACTCCCCTTTAGAGGCCCTTCTCGCCTTATGGTCCCATGCACATCTGGTACCTGTTACCGCACAGAGGTGCAGGAGTAGTTCCCTGACAAGGGAAACAGCAACACAGAGCGTTGGGGACAGTGTTTTGGCTGGGGAGAGAAGCATTTGAGAGGGAAGGCTGGAAACAACGTTTACTCTTGTGGAGAGCAAAAAAAGAAAAAAATTGTACAATTAAAATGAGCCATGAGAGGATGGAAGCCAACCAGTCAAAGAGATGGTAACAAATCTATGCTACATGGGAGGAAACACAAGATAGACAAGCTGACAGAAGGAAAGCCACTGAACTAGAAGCAAGCAAGAGAGACAATACATCTAACCAATGAGAAACAATGGGCGGCTGTAAGCTCCTTAAGGTTCTTGGTGAGCCAACAAAAGGTCTTTTGATACAAGACAGCTTCAACTGTCTGATAGGCTTCACCTAAAAAAGGCAAGTAGGGTCCTCGATTGAACAGTTACATCACTGTATTTCAAATATATTTGCTTCTATCCCAAGTAGTTCATATTGTGCATACTAGCTCTACTGCGAAATTTAATGGTCTAAAAGAGGTTTAGGTTTTCTTTTATTGATTTCATTTTTGTACAATATTTTGACTGACACAATTACTACTAAGTAGTCATCAATATACCTCGAGGACTACTAAATGCAAAGATCATCACAATAATTGAAAAAACGGTAATCTAACAAAACGTCCATCAAATCCATCATTACTGAAAAGAAATATATAAGAAAATTAATGTGAACTTACTGTACGTGTCCATGGAGTAGGTAAAGTTTTGATATGCTTTATGCACATTCTTTAATTCTTGCACCGTCAAATCTCTGAACTTGTACTACAACGAAAGATAAAACCAGACAAGCACTTAGAAAAAAATCATCCTCTTAACATGATGCAAACAGCTGATCTCTACCCCCCTCTGCCTCCCATATCCCCATACCAAATGCCTACACCTAATCTGCCAAATTAAAAAAACTAAAAGTGGACTAATGTATCAGAAGTGGATGAGGCTAAGAAAAACTATAAGGGCCCAAATAACCAGCTAAAAAGAAGTTAATATGGAACCCTCTACTACACGCACAAGAATGGACGTCAATTCACTGAAATGCCCGAGGTAGCAGGAGTGACATCACACACTCTTTGACCTCCACTTTCACTCGCATACACATACTTACAAATACACACATATACACTCTCGCTCACATAAACATACTCTTATCAGCAAGCATGCACCCAACATACATTTTAAAGCATTTTTTATTTACCTCACCTGCCATGGAAGGTCATATTCTAGCTTAATCCATTCCATTTTTATTACACCATTAGTGAATAATATAGTTTATTTATCCACTATTAGTGTAATAAAAAATTGACAAAAATAAAGAGAGTGAAGCCACAGCTGTGTTTGCCAGGGGTCGCAAAGGCAGTGCTAGGGATAGCAAAGGGCAAGCCAGGGGTTGCAGCGGCGACCCCTAAATGATGTCCATGCACGCAAGCCCCGCCTCTACTGTGTCTCATCTCAACTAGTGACGCACAGTAGCCGTCGCTTTCTCCCTGGTCAGTCATTACATAGTGTGCCTCACTTTCCCTGCTACTACATTGAGCACTGCAAAACAAAAAATTTTCATAAAAAGGAAGTAATTCTTCTTTTCACCCTCTTTGAATTTAATTTCAGTATTTAGGGGTTTGTATTTCCTGCAGGAAGACAGATGTTTTGTGTCAATCTTTCATTTCGAGTTGTTTGAAACAAAAATACCACCTCAAGTGCCCGAATACATAATGTAGTGCTGAAAGGTAAACAGATAACTTTTAAGACGTGCAAGCAACATCTTTAAACCCCATTTACAGTACTTAATAACTTTTGAGCCAACACCACTTGAAACATTTTTTGATTCAAAATATTGCGGAAAATAGTGGACTAGGTGGTATGTGCAACAAATTCATATTTACTAGTTAAACTATGCTGAGGCAAAAACTGGAAACCGCTTTAAAACCCAGCATTTGCCACACATTTGCCTTTACCATGCATATGCCTTTACAACAAAATGGTATGTATATATCTGGTAAGGATAAAGGAGTGTAAGTATATGTGTATATATTTACTGAAAAAAACAAAGGTTACAGGGACGTTATAGTTAGGCTCACATTTCACTCGTACAAAACCACAGAAATTCTGCAGTCCTAGTTACCTGAACTAACTATAACTAAAGCCCCCACAATGCACTGCGTATGAACTCACATATTACATCACCCATGACATGATCAGTGACATCACTGATGACATCATCCAGTGAGTTTAAGTGTTTTGTAAATGTTTCAGGGAGTTAAAGACATATACTAAGCTATTGCATACATTAAAATTACCATTTCTTTAGTACTACTGAGTGATACGGTTTCGAATACATGTGATTTGAGTAGCACCGTGACTGTAACAGGGTGGTAGCGGGTGTCTCAGTGGCTGTATGGGTGTTTGTGTGTGCATGTATGAGTGGCTGTATGAGTAAATAAGTGGGTGTGTGAGTAGCTGTATGGGGGAGTTAGTAGCTGTGTTAGTGCCTGTAGTGGAGAGTGTGTGAGTAGCTTTATGGCTGGATGAGAGACTGTGAGAGTGGCTGTATGGATGGGTGAGTGTGTAAGTGGCAGTTTCAGTGGGTGTGTGCGTGGCTCTATCGGTGGGTGGGTGTGTGTGTGTGAGTGGCTATATAGGTGACTAGGTGACTGAGTGACAGGCTGTATGGGTAAGTGACTGGGTGTGTAGTGTATGTGAATGTATGGGTAAATGAGTGGCTGTTTTAGTGGGTGTATGATTGGCTATTTTGCACTGTAGGTATCTGTGTAAATGGCTGTATAGGTGAGTGAGTGGGCACATTAGTACTTATATCAATGTGTGAATGGGTATGTAAATGGTTTGTGGATGAGTGAATGGATGTGTAAGTGACTGTATGGATGAGTGAGTACCTCTGTTAGTAGCTGTGTGAGTGAGTGGCTGTATGGGCGATTGAGTGTGTGTGAGTGGCTGTATGGATCTGTGAGTGGGTGTACAAGTGGTTTTGTGGGTGTGTGAGTGGCTGCATATGTGTGTGAGTGGCTGCCTATGCGTGTGAGTGGCTGTATGAGTGAGTTGTTATTTGAGTGACTAAGAGTGAGTGTGTGTCAGTAGTCGTATGGGTCTGAGAATGGGTATGTGAGTGATTGTATACGTGTGAGTGGGTGTATGAGAGATGGAATGGGAGTGTTAGTGGGTGTGTGAGTGATTCTGTGGATGATATCATCAGTGATGTCACTGACCATGTCATGAGTGATTTAATATGTGAGGTCATAAGCAGTGTATAGCTCAGGTAGCTAAAAATACTGAATGGCTATGGTTTTGCACTAGTGAAATCTGAGCCTAACTATAATGTCCTTGTAACCGTTGGTTTTTAGAGTGAATTTCTACGTTAAAAAAAATCTATTTCCTAAATAACTTCCCTGTAACCTTTGGTTTTATTTTTAGAGAATTGCAATGTTTTTTTAAATTTCATTTGCTAATTTTAACTTTTAACTTTTGAGAGTGGGTGTGTGAGTGGCTGTTTGAGCCTCTGAGTGAGTGGGTGCATGAGGGTCTGAGTGAGTGGGTGCATGAGGGTCTGAGTGAGTCTGTCAGGAGGTCCATAAGTGTCTGATTGGGTCTGGGAGTTGGTGAGTGGATGTGTGAGTGAGAGAGAGTGGGAGTGTGTGTATGTGTATGTGTGTATGTGTATGTGTGTATGTGTATGTGTGTATGTGTATGGATCTGAGTGGGTCTGTGAATGGGTGGATGAGGGTCTTAGTGGGTCAGAGAGAGCGTCCAAGTGTCTCTGAGTGGGTCTGTGAGTTGGTGCGTGACTGAGTGGATGTGAGTGTGTCTCTGAGTGGATCTGTGAGTGGGTGCATGAGTTTGTGAGTGGGTGTGTGAGTCTGAGTAGGTCTGTGAGTAGGTGAATGAGTGCCCGAGTGTGTCTGTCAGTGGGTGCGTGAGTCTCCGAGTGGGTGTGAGTGGGTCTGTATGTGAGTGTATGAGTGGGTCTGCCAGTTGGTACACTGAAAAATAAAATAGGGGTAGCACAGGGGGAACAGGTCTTCCTGCCCATCTTGCCTGCAGTCTACTACCCTCTGCTGCCTTTGTTTTTGTGCCTCCTCTGCTCATTTTTCTCTCTTTGCTCCTGCCCTCTGTGTTGCCTCTTTTTGCTCATTCTGCCTTTTTTTTGGCCTCTTTCTGCTCGCTCAGGACCTTCAGTCTGCCTCTTGCTGCTGGTTTCTCACCGCTATATTGTCTCTATCTACTCATTGTGCCTGTTATTTTGCCACTTTCTGCTCGATCCAACCCTTATTTTGCCTGTTTTTGCTCATTTACGACCTTTATTCTGCCTCTTTGTGCTTGTTTCTCACCTTTCTTTTGCCTCTTGCTGCTTGTTCAACCTTTAGTCTGCATCTTTCTGCTCCCTTCTGATCTTTATTAAGCATCTTTGTACTCCCTTCTGACTTTTCTTTTGCCTTTTTCCGATCATTTCTGATCTCTATTCTGCCTCTTTCTGCTCGTTTCTGACCTCTAATCTGCCTC
The DNA here is from genome assembly GCF_964261635.1 of Lissotriton helveticus. Classification (NCBI taxonomy): domain Eukaryota; kingdom Metazoa; phylum Chordata; class Amphibia; order Caudata; family Salamandridae; genus Lissotriton; species Lissotriton helveticus. The sequence goes on along the minus strand of NC_136061.1, from coordinate 811,888,189 downwards.
TTTCTACTTGTTTCTCACCTTTATCTTGCCCTTTTCTGCTCATTGCTTACCTTTATTCTGCCTCTTCCTGCTTCTTTCTGACCTTTATCTTGCCTCTTTGTGCTCATTGCTCACTTTTATTCTGCCTCTTTCTTCTAATTTCTGACCTTTATTTTGCCTCGTTCTGCTCTTTACCGTGGAGCGAGCATTAAGCCACCCTCGGGGCCAGCCGGCTGCCTGCCCCTGCAGGAGCAGAATTGCTCCCACACAAAGGGAGTTGCTGGAAAAAAGTTTGCAGGCAGGGAAAAGAGATGAAACCTCTGCTTCCAGTGGGTGGGAGCACTTTCAATGCTCCAGCCCACTGGAACCGGAGTGTTTGCTTTGGCCTGGCGGGCACTGTCACAGCTCCTGCCAAGCAGAAGCAAACAGCTATGTCCCAGCGATGGGCACCCCGGGACACAGCAGGAGCCTGCCCTTGGCAGTCTGCAGGGCCATTATTGGCTCCAGGAGGGGGGACATGTGACCCCCTCTTTAATGTTACTTGTAGTCCCAGTGAGGTGCTGATCACAGCCTAAGGGGGTCCACGCCTCCATACTTATTCATTTCATTTATAGCCCGTGGAGGTGGTGGTGCCTGGGGCATGGAAATGCCTATGGCGGGGGACTTGTGTGCCCCCCTCCTTAAATTTAATAAAGGAGGCATGCCCCTGGCCCTCTCTAAGCCAAGCAACTTTGTTTTCAATTTTGGCGCAAATTTGTGGATCCACCCGCAATTTCTTATCAAATTTAAAAAAATATATTTTAACCCTTAGTCGGGTAACTGTAGGACCCCACTACAACACCTAGGGGGTCAGGTTATTGCTAGCCGGTCCCCTTTTCTTTATTTTATATGTTTTTTAGGAGACTCAGCTGAAGTCGCTTCCCATATTGGCTGGCAACATTTCCTGGTTGAAGTGTTGGCAGTCAATCAGATCTCAGCATGGCGACTGTCTGATCCAAGGAAGACCTGCACCGTTAGATGTACAATTGTGTATTTCGGTTAATATCTCCAAAACTAAGAACGGATTTACACCAAGTCACACAAAAGGCTATAGTTGTGTTCAAATCCCTATTTGAATTAAAACGGGGAAAGCGTATTTTGGGACCCCCCCTTCACACACCCCTTTTTCTCGGCCCCTGCTTCACGGATCGCCGCAAAACTTTTTAGACAGTAGCTAAAGTGAGTGTTGAATTGCTTTGGAAAATTTTGTGAAGATTGGTCTATGGGCGCCACAGATTTAGGCAAGTGAAAAAACTCTTTTCCTATGGAAACATGGTCCTAACTATAACTACCTAGTGGCGACCGCCTGTGGGAGGGAAATAGATAGATAGATAGATTAGATAGATTAGATAGATTAGATAGATTAGATAGATTAGATAGATTAGATAGATTAGATAGATTAGATAGATTAGATAGATTAGATAGATTAGATAGATTAGATAGATTAGATAGATTAGATAGATTAGATAGATTAGATAGATTAGATAGATTAGATAGATTAGATAGATTAGATAGATAGATAGATAGATAGATAGATAGATAGATAGATAGATAGATAGATAGATAGATAGATAGATAGATAGATAGATAGATAGATAGACAGATAGACAGATAGACAGATAGACAGATAGACAGATAGATAGATGTTTAGGGTAAGGCCGTTTTTAGGGATGGGTAAGAGTATTGGGTGGTAAGGGTATTTTAGGGGTGGGTGAGTTTAAGGGTTGATAAGAAAATAGGGTGGTGAAGTAAACAAAAAATTAGGGTGGTTTAGGGTCACCTCACTTCACTCTACCCCACGCCAGTCTACCCTTAACTCTAGTTTGCACCCCTCCAAGCCACTGTACTCCAAACTATGCCACTGAACTTCACTCTGCACTACTGCTCTCTATGCCAACAACATGTGCCAGGGCCATAATCAGGAGGCAACTGTAGCTTGCTCTACCTATTGCCCCTGCCAACACTGTCAATGACCGTAACAACACAACTACTAACCATCACACTCTTACAAGTAGCACAGTTGTGACTATACCAGGCCCCCAATGTATAAGAATGCTTTGGAGCGGTAGGCATTGATTAATTTATGCATAGTGAACTAAAACAACTGTTGTTGTGTTCATCTCTAAATTACAAATAGCGCCATCATGTGGCAGACAGTCACAAGAGTCGGAGTTAACAATTAAGTGCTGTTGTCGGCCACCGGAAACCATTGGTTGAAATTAAGAGCTGCACTCTACTCCAGTTTGTACCACTGTGCTCGACTGCACTCTACCCCAGTACACAATAAGCCACTCTACTCTACTCTGTACCACCTTATGCCACTGTACTCTACTCTGTACCACTGCATTCTACTCCACCCCACTTCACTCAACCCATTTTTAGTCTACCCCACTTGCCTCTACACAACTCTATGCCACTCAGAGCGCTAGAGAGCCCGAGTCAAGATGGCCGTGCATTAGGTCTGCTCTGCCAGCCAGGTGTAATCATCCAACAATAATCTGCCCATCCAGCTACAAATTATAAAAAATATAGCTCTTTAAGAGAGAGAGAGCAGTAAAGTACTCATCGTATGCCGAAGATTTTAAAGAATCAGCAAACGAACAACGTGATTAGACCCGGAAGGCATACGAACAGCATCCGAAGACAGGTCTCACTGCAAAGCTCTCTGACCAGCTATGCAGGTTGTGACGCACTCGGTGAAGGCTAGGCTGTAAGCAGGCAAGTACTGATCCGGAAGGGGCCACAGTGCGGACGCCGTGTGTGGTAGCTGTGCCTTAGCCTGCAGAGTGAGAGGAGGATAAAGGTCCTTGTCTGCAGGTTGAGAGTTCAAGTTCAAGTTCAAAAATTTGTATAGCGCACTACTCACCCAGAGGGTCTCAAGGCGCCTGGGGGGGGGGGGGGAGGTGCATTACTTATCGAATAGCCAGGTTTTTAGCTGCTTTCTGAAGGAGAGGTGGTTCTGAGTAAGGCGGAGGTGAGTAGGGAGAGAGTTCCAGGTTTTGGCCGCTAAGTAGGAGAAAGATCTTCCTTCCATGGTGGATCTATTGATGCGCGGAATTGCGGCGAGGGCTTGGTTGGATGAACGTAGTTGGCGGGTGGGTGTGTAGAAGGACAGTCGTTTGTTGAGGCATTCGGGTCCTATGTCGTAGAGGGCTTTGTGTGCATGGGTGAGGAGACGGAATTGAATTTGAATTTGAATTTAAAACATTTGTAGAGCGCAGCATACACCCTGCGGTTTCTTGGCGCTGTGTAGACAAGGTTAAGCAAAACGGAGCCGTGGATGGCTGGCCCAAGTAATGACATGAGGCACAATTTACAGAGGAAAGGCTTGTTTAAACAAAAAAGTTTTAAGGTCTTTGCGGAAAGAGGGATAATGGGAGGCAAATCGTAAATGGTCGGGGAGGGAGTTCCAGAAGGTAGGAGCCAGAGTTGAAAAATTGGCTCCTCCCCACTTTTTTCGTTTGTAGCGCGGAATTTGGAGGAGAGATTTGGACGATGATCGAACCTCTCTGGCAGGAGCATATTCATTAATTAAGGAGGAAATAAAAGCGGGAGCAGAACCCTGGCGAGCATGGAAAATCATACAACCAGTTTTAAAAAGGGAACGTTCCTTGACAGGGAGCCAATGAAGCTCCTTAAGGAGGGGTGTAGAGTGATGAAAGCGCGAAAGACCATACACCAATCGTGCCGCTTGGTTCTGAACCATCTGGAGCATCCGCAGGCTGTACGCAGGGATGCCGTTGTACAGGGCGTTGGCGTAATCCAGCCGCGAAATCACCAGAGCGGACATGATCAGTTTGAGTGCCAGAGGGGAAAAGAAACGAGAAACAGTGCGAATAGTGCGGAGAGTGAGGAAACAGGAGGAGACGACAGAGCTGATTTGTGAGTGTAAAGTGAGTTGGTTATTCACTTTAACACCCAGGGTTTTGACTGTGGAGGAAGGAGTGGGGGAAGGACCAAAAGAAGGGGGCCAAAAAAGAGAGTTCCAGGGACTGGAAGAACCACCTGTGAGAACCAACTCGGTTTTGTCCGGGTTCAATTTGAGATGGTTGTGGTTCATCCAGTCCCTGATGAAAATCATAATAGACTGGGAATTAGAAATAGAGTGGGGAGAAGAGGAGAGACCTCCAGCTGCTGGAGCGCAAAGATTAAAGGAAAGATGTATAGGTTAAAGAGTAAAGGAGAAAGTGAGGAACCCTGGGGAACACCACAAGTGACGTGGAGTGGGGTAGTCGTGAAGTCCCCCAACCGAACCGCCTGGGTGCGGTCCCTCAGGAAGGACGATAGCCAGACCAGGGCTGAGCCCTCGATTCCCGCCGCTCTGACACGTGAAAGCAAGATGGTATGGTCCACCGTGTCAAAAGCGGCGGAGAGATCGATGAGTACCAGCGCCTGATGTTTATTTTGGTCCATGCCATCCCTGAGGTTGTCCAGGACCGACACCACGACGGATTCGGTAGAGTGCCTAGGGCGGAAGCCGGCCTGACGAGACGCCAAGCCTCCATTTACCTCTACATGGGCGCTGAGTACCGAGATGACATGGCGCTCAAGCACCTTCCCCAAATAGGGCAGTAGGGAAATGGGGCGATAGTTGGCTGGGGTGGACGGGTCAGCGCCGGGCTTCTTCAGAATGGGCACTATTGTGGCTGATTTGAGTGCGGGGATCACGACTCCCTGAGTAAGAGAGCTATTGAGGAAAGTGATTGGGGGCTGGGGGCAGGCAGAATAAATCTGTTGTAAAATTCGTGCCGGACAGATGTCTGCCGGAGAGCCAGATTTGACTTTAGGCAGCATCTCTAAAAATACTTCTTTGGTGAAGGGAGGAATTGAGGTGAGACGGGACTGAACAGTAGGGGGAAGAGGGTCAACAAAAATAGAAGAGGGAGGGGGGATATTTGCCTTGATAATTGCAATCTTATCCAGAAAATAAGAATTTAATTGGTCACACAGGGCCTGGGTAGGAGGGGATTGGGGTGAAGCCCTGCCCGAGTAGGCTAGATCGTTGACTATAGTGAAAATCTCCCTAGGTTTATTTTCAGCTGAATGAATTTTTGTGGAAAAATACATAGTTTTGGTGGCTAAAATGGCTTTTTTGTACTCTGTTAGCAATGAAGAATATTGGTTTTTCAATAAAGGACAGTAATTTCTTCTCCACTGCCTCTCAGCCTGCCGTACGGCCAATTTTTGTTCCTTTAGGTCGTCACTGAACCACCTATTGGAGTCCTTGAGTCGTCGAGTTGAAATGCGGCGTAATGGGGCGACCGAGTCGCAGCTTCCAGCAAGCCAGGTGTTAATAGCGGTGGCTTGTGAATTGGAAGATAGACCTGAGAGATTAGGAGAGGAATTCAGAAGCAGGGAGGTCAGTGTAGGAAAATCAACCCGATTCCAATTCCGCGCCCAGGTGTTTTTGGCGTGCGGAGCCTTGGTGGCGGGGTTGAGAAGGAGAGAAAAGGAAATAAGGGCATGGTCAGACCAAGGGCAGGGAGATAGAGACACGGGGGAAACAGAGAGGTTGAGGGACCAAACCTGGTCTAATGTATGACCATGAGAATGTGTGGGGACAAATATGTGAGGGACAAAATTCAAAGACTGGAGGGATTTAGTGAATTGTTTAGAAGGGGTACACTCTGAAGGGTCCGAAGGCCAGTAATTAAAATCGCCTAACACCAGGACAGAGGCGTAGTTGACCACCAGGGTGGCCAATAGGTCTTGAAATGCTGGCAGAAACAGAGGCGAAGGCTGGGGTGGACGATACATTAGAAGACAGGTAATCGGAGGAGTAAAAGAGAAAGAGCGGACTACAAGGTATTCAGTGGAAGAGGATGGGGGGGGGGAGGGCAAAAATTGAAAATTATAGTCCGAGCGGGCAATTAAGGCTACGCCGCCACCAGTCCTGCCCGCTGGGCGGTCGGCGCGTAGAGCAACATAGGAAGGGGGGAGAGCAGCCAAGAGAGCAGGTAAGGAAGAGTCACAGAACCAGGTTTCGGTCAGGAGCAGTAAGTCGGGCTTTTCAAAATCAAGCAAAACAAACAGCTCATGGTGGTGTTTAACCGCTGACCTGGTATTGAGCAAAATGATGGATAAAGAAGGAGTGGGAGGAAGGGAACCAAGCAAAGAAGGAGGCGTGGCAAAAATACAGGGGAGGGAGACGAAGGAGTCAAGGAAGAGGGGGTAAGCCCTAGTGAGGCGATGTGGCAGCGGACTGACTCTGATAGCGGCCAGTGGCCCTGAAGAGTTGTGAGCTCCCCAGCAGAGTATGTTAAAAAATGGACATTACTACGGGGCCCTGGGCCTGGTCGGCCGCGGACGGGCGCAGACGGGCTTGACTTATGCGCGACTTCGGCTCGAAGTCGGCGCTCCCGCTGCGCTCGTCCGCTGTGCTTCCTCCATACTGCCATTTTATACCTATGAGAGGGAACACTAGACCGCTAACCTGCAATGCCTGTAAGCAGGGCGGAAGTGGTGTTGCAGGCAGGCAGGAAGTGACGCTCCTCTGACTGACCCTCCGCGCAAACGGCACAGAGCCGGGGCGGAACGGGGTCACGAGCGTGGCAAAGTGAGGCAAGGTAAAATTGTGCGCTACACAAATCAAGTAAAATACAAGAGTGCTATTAAAATCAGCAATCAACATTCAGATCGATCTTTAACAATTCCAGCAGCCTCAGCGAGCGTGCATCCGCAGCCTAGCTCGCCGCTTTTGTCACTGGCCGGGCGCTGGGAGCGAGAATAAATCTACTCCAGTTCGGCAACACTAGACCGCTAACCTGCAATGCCTGTAAGCAGGGCGGAAGTGGTGTTGCAGGCAGGCAGGAAGTGACGCTCCTCTGACTGACCCTCCGCGCAAACGGCACAGAGCCGGGGCGGAACGGGGTCACGAGCGTGGAAAAGTGAGGTAAGGTAAAATTGTGCGCTACACAAATCAAGTAAAATACAAGAGTGCTATTAAAATCAGCAATCAACATTCAGATCGATATTTAACAATTCCAGCAGCCTCAGCGAGCGTGCATCCGCAGCCTAGCTCGCCGCTTTTGTCACTGGCCGGGCGCTGGGAGCGAGAATAAATCTACTCCAGTTCGGGAACACTAGACCGCTAACCTGCAATGCCTGTAAGCAGGGCGGAAGTGGTGTTGCAGGCAGGCAGGAAGTGACGCTCCTCTGACTGACTGAGAACGTTATTCTCTTGTTGACGGGAAGCCAGTGGAGATCTTTCAGGTGACCGGAAATGTGAGCTTGACGGGGGATGTCCAGTATGAGTCTGACTGAGGCGTTTTGGATGCGTTGGAGTTTTTTCTGTAGTTTGGCTGTGGTTCCGGCGTAAAGGGTGTTTCCATAGTCTAGTCGGCCAGTGACTAGTGCGTGGGTGACTGTCTTTCTTGTTTCGGTGGGGATCCAGCGGAAGATTTTTTGGAGCATGCGTAGGATGTTGAAGCATGATGATGAAACGGCATTGACTTGTCTGGTCATTGAGAGGGAGGGGTCTAGGATGAAGCCCATGTTCCGTGCGTGATCTGTAGGTATGGGTGCTGTGCCCAGAGCCGGTGGCCACCATGAGTCGTCCCATGCAGAGGGGGACGATCCTAAGATGAGGACTTCCGTTTTGTCCGAGTTTAGCTTTAAACGGCTGTTCTTCATCCATTCGGCTACTTCTTTCATTCCTTCGTGTAGATTGGTTTTGGCGGTGTTGGGGTCTTTGGTGAGGGAGAGTATTAGCTGGGTGTCGTCAGCGTAGGAGATGATGTTGAGGTTGTGTTGACGCGCGATGGTTGCGAGGGGACTCATGTACACGTTGAAGAGGGTGGGACTGAGTGATGATCCTTGTGGTACGCCGCAGATGACTTTGGTGGCCTCTGATTTGAATGGGGGGAGGCGGACCCTCTGGGTTCTTCCGGCGAGGAACGAGATGATCCAGTCCAACGCTTTTCCTTGTATTCCGGCGTTGCTGAGGCGTTGTAGGAGGGTATTATGACAGACTGTGTCGAAGGCGGCGGAGAGGTCAAGTAGGATGAGGGCAACTGTTTCTCCGTTATCCAGTAGCGTTCGGATGTCATCTGTAGCAGCGATGAGGGCGGTTTCGGTGCTGTGTTTGGCTCGAAAGCCGGACTGTGAAGGGTCAAGAGAATTGTTGGATTCAAGGAAGGCGGAGAGCTGACTATTGACGGCTTTCTCGATGACTTTTGCCGGGAAGTCGAGGAGTGAGATGGGGCGGTAGTTCTTAAGTTCAGAGGGGTTCGCTGTGGGTTTCTTCAGGAGGGCGCGGAGTTCAGCATGTTTCCAGCTTTCTGGGAAGGTAGCGGAGTTGAAGGAGCAGTTGATGACATCGCAGAGATGGGGTGCGATGATGGCGTCTGCTTTGTTGAAGATGTGGTGGGGGCATGGGTCAGTTGGTGAACTTGAGTGGATGGAGTTCATCAGACGGATGGTGTCTTCAGTAGTGATTGGGTTCCAGGCGCAAAGGTTGTGAGAGTGCTGTTTTGGTTCGGAGGTGGGTGGAGTGAGTTGTTCCTCGGACAGGTTTTCAAAGCGGTTATGAATGTCGGCGATTTTGTTGTGGAAGAAAGAGGATAGTGAGTCGCAGAGGTCTTGGGAGGGAGTGATGTCGTTGGTGCCGGCGGTGGGGTTGGTGAATTCTTTGACGATGTTGAATAATTCCTTGTTGTTGTGGGCGTTGTTGTCGAGTCGATCCTTGAATGCTGATTTCTTGGTGGATCGGATCAATTGGTGGTGTTTGCGGGTGGCGTCCTTGAAGGTGGTCAGGTTGGTAGTGGTTGGGTTTTTCTCCAGGTTTTCTCAAGGGTACGACATAACTTCTTGGATTTCTTAAGGTCGTCGTTGAACCAGGTGGCCTTTCTGCTACCTTGTATGATCTGGTGGTTTTTCCAGGGTGCTAATTCATTAGCGCTGTGGGTGATCCATTGTGTGAGTTTGGTGGCAGCTTGGTTTGGGTCCGATGATGTGGCAGGGGGGTTTTGGTTAAGCGAGGTGAGGAGTTGGTCGGTGGTGATTTTGTTCCAGTTTCTTCGAGGAATCGGTTGTGGGGGGTTGTGGGTCGGGGTCTTTTTGTAGCTGAAGTGAACGCAGCTGTGGTCCGTCCAATGGAGAGCTGTGGTGTGATCGAAGGATATGTGTTTTCAGGAGGTGAAGATGGGGTCGAGCGTGTGTCCAGCAAGGTGGGTGGGGGTGTCAACAAGTTGTTTCAGTCCGAGATTGTTCAGGTTGTCCAGGAGTGTGGTAGTGTTGTTGTCGTTATTCTTTTCCAGGTGGAAGTTGAGGTCTCCCAGTAGAATGTAGTTCTCGGAGGTGAGGGCATGTGGGCTGACGAAGTCAGTGATGTCTTCGTTGAATTGTGTGCGGGATCCTGGTGGTCTGTAGATGAGGTTGCCTCTAAGTGTTGTACTGGGGTCGGTGTGGATCTGGAAGTGAAGGTGTTCGGCGGTAGTGAGGTTATCGACGGAGCTGGTCGTGATTCGGATGGTGTTTTTATGGACGATGGCGATGCCTCCTCCTATTTGGTTGGTGGTGAGGTCTTTTCGGATGATCTTGTAAGCATCCGGGATGGCTATGGCGATGTTGGGCGCTGATGAGGCGTTCATCCAGGTTTCTGTAAGGAAGGCGACGTCCGGTGATGTAGTGTCGAGTAGGTCCCAGAGTTCAGTGGCGTGTTTGTGGACCGAGCGGGTGTTCAGCAGGATGCACTTCAGGTGGTTAGAGTCGGAGCTGTGTTTGGAGTTAGTGGATTTGGTGTGGGTCCTGATGCAGGCGAACTTGCAGGAGTGGCAGGCGAAGGGTCCATGGGTGTGTCCTAGGGCAGCTTCGCAGCATTGTGGTGTGCGTCCGGGGTTAAGGGCAAAGAGGGTAGCGGCGTCATACGTTATGCGGGTGGAGTGGGTTTTGCGAGGAACAGGGGGTCTGGCGCTGGGCGCGGTCCAGGCGCGGACGGGCTTGGACGGGCTTACCTTTGGCGCACCTTCGGCGCGCATGGGGCGCGTCCGTTGCGCGTAGGCTGTTCTGACATATGTAGATATTGGAGGGGGCGGAGCGAGGGAGGGTCAGCTGGGAGGCGGGAGCGTGGTGGAGGGAGGGGCTGGGACGGCACAACACAAAATGGCAGCAATAATAACAAACAAAGCGAAGCAGGGTGAGATTGGGGTCCAAAGTGAAAGAGCTGTGCAAGCAATGGAGCGCTATGGGTGATATTGAGGTCCAAACAGCAGTGGTATAGCGCTGCGATCCCAGCAGCAGTCGAGCAATGATACACGCTATAAATGGATTTTACAATACCCAGCAGTCGAGCGAGTGATCAGCAGTGGAGAGTTCAGAGCACTTTAAAAACACTGCACAAACAATTTAGAGGCATAAAGCACAACCAGCAGAGACAAAGCGCAACGATATCAGGAGGAGAGGTATCACGCTATAAATGGATTTTACAATACCCAGCAGTCGAGCGAGTGATCAGCAGTGGAGAGTTCAGAGCAATGTAAAAGCGCAGCACAAACAATTTAGAGGCACAAAGCACAACCAGCAGAGGCAAAGCGCTACGATACCAGGAGGAGAGGGAGTGAGGGGAGCGACCGCTTCTGCACAGGTCAGGGCGGTCACAGCTCTCCACGAGGACGAGGTCAGCATGTACTATCAGTGGGTGGGAGGGTCAGCTGGGAGGCGGGAGCGTGGTGGAGGGAGGGGCTGGGACGGCACAACACAAAATGGCAGCAATAATAACAAACAAAGCGAAGCAGGGTGAGATTGGGGTCCAAAGTGAAAGAGCTGTGCGAGCAATGGAGCGCTATGGGTGATATTGAGGTCCAAACAGCAGTGGTATAGCGCTGCGATCCCAGCAGCAGTCGAGCAATGATACACACTATAAATGGATTTTACAATACCCAGCAGTCGAGCGAGTGATCAGCAGTGGAGAGTTCAGAGCACTTTAAAAACACTGCACAAACAATTTAGAGGCATAAAGCACAACCAGCAGAGGCAAAGCGCTACGATATCAGGAGGAGAGGTATCACGCTATAAATGGATTTTACAATACCCAGCAGTCGAGCGAGTGATCAGCAGTGGAGAGTTCAGAGCAATGTAAAAGCACAGCACAAACAATTTAGAGGCACAAAGCACAACCAGCAGAGGCAAAGCGCTACGATACCAGGAGGAGAGGGAGTGAGGGGAGCGAGTGAGATGCCACGTAAGGAGGCCGGGAAGGCCGCTGAATCCACCACGAAGACCAGGTGAGCCGGGACAATATGCTGCGGCTGCCCTCCAATCCACGAGACACAACTGGTGAATTTGCAAAACGCGGACAACGATCTGAGCGAGCACCAGACAGGCCAGAGAAACGTGTAGAGTGGCGGCGGTGGATACAGTTCGAGAATTTGGACGCCCATGAGCACCACACCACTGTGATAGCTGGCAGCATAATGAACCGGGATTGAAGAGGGCACCGGAGCAGCACAACGGATCGCTAGTTCAGCTAGGAAAGTAAAACAGAGTCCAATCAAACAAACAAAAGGTCTGTATTATACATGGATGTTGGTCAGTAAACTGTAGAGCTAATATAGGCCTAAAGATCATAACCACCTGACTAAAAGCCAGGAAAGGAGGCCTCAAATAAAAATAAGCATCTAAAACAGGTACACCATCAGAGCAGAGTGCAACTGTTGGCATAGCTGGTCTGATGTGCAATCAGCGCAACAAATAGGGGGAAGCGGAGAAAAAAATAGCCAGATATCACTTTCAAGACCAAAAACAAAAAAAAGCACAAAACCAGTGCATGAAGAACAGAGAGACCCAGATCAGGAACCAGATGCACAGGGCGCCACGGACTAGAACTGATGCTACAGGCATGCAACAAAGCCTCATTTCAATCAGTAGCAAAATGGACTCTTTAAATTAGCGTATAGACAATATAAATGCTAAACTCGACAAGCAGGCGTCCAGAATCACAGAGGCAGAGCAAAGAACCTCGACGGCGGAAGACGAGAAACAAGCCACAACTAGCAAGTGTTCAGAAATGGAAAAGCTCCTGACCATAATGCAAGCAAAAAATGAAGATTTAGAAGCACGCTCACGGAGCAACAATTCACACATTATAGGGGTTCCAGAATCAACTCATACAGGAAGGATGGAACTCTTCGTTGGTGGTTGAAAAAGCACATAGATCACTGGTGGCAAAACACCCGCCAGGAGCAACGCCGCGACCCATCATCGCTAACATGCTCAATTATCGGGATAGTGGAGAAGTGTGGCTCAGTGGTTAGAGGCGGCAGACCCGGAATCTGAGATCGACCGTGGACCAGGGTTCGATTCCCCGCCTCGAGGGGTCTCGGGCTCATAAATTCCACGGTCTCGACAATTCTCGCTCCGGTGCCTACTCGACTCACGGGGTCACACTCTGCGACTCTGGGCAATAGCTTGCTTAATCTCCACATCGGCCCCTCGCGGCGGGATGCCTAGCTTTCACCTTGTGGATACCCTGCCGGGGTTTCTCACAGGGGAATACCAGGACGGGTTCCCTAAGCAAGCGCGGAGATGCCCCAGGGTAAGTCCTGCGCTATATAAGTTTCATACATTTACATTCACATTTACATATGATATTGCCCCTAGCTTGGGAGAAGAAGGAACTCAACCATCAAGGATATTGGGTAGCTTTTTATCCAGACTTCACAACAACAGTACGACCTGCAAGAAGGGAATATTAGACTATTAAACAGCAATTGCAGAAAGAAGAAATACCATATGTGATGCTGTACCAAGTCAGGCTGCACACTGAATACAGAGGGAAGCAGAAAATATATACAACCCTGAAAGCCGCACAGGAGTTTCTAAAATCCATCACAAGAAGAAAACGCACTCAATGCACTCAGGATGGAGAGGATTAAGACCAATAACTTAATCCTGATGGGGCACACAACCACTCAAAGATTCTCCACTCAGGCACAAGACAGTGAGACTAATGAAGAATGAACTAGGATCCCATCTTTAGTCACAGACATTTTGAAAGCAGACTATCTGAATCACCTGGTCCCATCCAAGACCGGAGGGGGTCTGAGTTGGTGGAAGCCCTCCACGCAGGAGAACCCCATAAGAACAGATAAGTAAATTGTTATTGTGAGACAGTTAGACAGGAGAGGAGGGAAAGTGTCTTTAGAATGTTTGGGATGCTGAAGTGGAAGGAGGGATGGGGGAATATGTTCGTTGTTAGGATCATCATAGCTCATTGAAGGCATACACACAGTTCAGACACAAGATTATCACACATGCAGATAAAGCATTTCCAACACTTAGATGGCGATAGATAGAAACTCCGGTAACATCAATTTAACATGGAATGTACGAGGTTTAAATAAACCCAAGAAAATACAACATGTAATTGCATACCTCACCAGGCATAATATTCAAATAGCACTTCTTCAAGAAAAACATCTAACTTAAGATACAGAAACGAGGGTGGGTGCATGCTGGGCGGGAGTCCAGCTGGCATCCTCATATCCCACATACGCAAGAGGGGTGCTGAAGCCTGTGAGAAAAGGAACAACATTTGTGGTTACACACACTGTCACGGACAAACCGGGATGCTATTCCATACTACAGGGCTGAATAACATTAGTCAATGTGTACTGGCCAATCATTGATGATCTACATTTTTACACAGACATACTCAAAGCCCTACGACCCCTCCCACAATCAGAAATAATATGGGGGGGATCTAAACCTACATCTGGGCCCAAGCAAAGATTAATCAAGCCATCACGGGTTGCAAAACACTAGGGCTGCCAGAATCATCAGGGATGGGATAGACGAAATGGACTAAGTGCACGTATGGAGAATCCGTAATCCAGATTGCTTAGAAGGTACACATGCATCACTGGAACATAGATCCTGGCCCAGTCTAGATTACTGGCTGATGACCGCAAGAGCAAATGCCTGGGTGAGTGGGATTGGGACACTGGCAAGGACATTGTCAGATCATAATCCAGTCAGGCTGGACATGCAGATCCCAGCATGCACCCCCGGCAACTAACATGGAGATTCAGGGCAGACACACTAATAGTTCCGGTCTACAAGACTACAATTAGGGAGGCCATCATAGACTAGTTAGTCATAATCTCAGTCAGCAAAGTTTTCACGCTTTGGGAAGCATTTAAAATCACTATACAGGGTGTAAGTATCAGTACAAGTGCGCGAATACTAAAAGACATCCGTACACAGATGCAACGCGTAGAACAGACCCTGCAATACCTAGAGCAGGAATATGATGCAGAACTGTGCCAGGCCACCTCAGCAGATACATGTGAGCAAATAACAGCATATAATGATCTAGCAAAAAAGGAAGTCCAATATCTGTCAAAAAGACACTGTGCAATGGCGTATGGTGAAGGGGGAAGACCAGGACACAACCTAGTAACCAAAATAGCAGCAAATAAAAATCATCACCATAAAGATCACGGACGATGAAGGGAACCATTATTACGACCCAGGGGGAATTCTGACACAATTTAAGTGATACTACGAGGGCCTCTACGCCGCCAGTAGGCAGGTAAACCCACAAGGCAAGATGACTACTTATCGGATAGAGCATTCTCATGGCTGTCTGACGGACCGAGGGAATATCTAAGCCAACCCATCGAAGAAGCAGAGCTACAAGAGGCTATACACTCATTACCAAACGGCAATTCACCAGGTCTTGACTGACTCAGCGGTAAGTTTTATAAAGCATTTTCGGACATAATAATCCCACATATTATAGAAATGTACAGGGAAGCATCTGGGAAGGGTACTCTTCCAGCAACACTGCTCAAAGCTCACAAGCCCAAAATGAGATGTGTCTCCTACAGGCCCTTATCCCTCATAGATGCCAAAATACTGGCACGAATCTTGGCCACCAGATTACAACTCCTACTGACGATGATGGTATTTCCAGACCAATCGGGATTCATACAAACCAGATCCACCACCTATAACCTGAGCACAATTTGGCACTTTATCACCAATGCTGGACGCGGATAAAGCTTTTGACTTTATTGAGTGAAACTATATGTTCTGAATACTTCAAAGAATGGGGCTTCCTGAAGACTTCCGAAAATGAATAGGTCTCTTATACACGTCCCCTGTGGCGCGAGTGACTGAAGACGGGCACACATCTGAACAGCTAGCAATACACAGAAGTACTAGGCAGGGCTGCCCCCTTTCGCCGCTGCTGAGCTCCCTGCTGTTAGCTCCACTGGCATGTATCATACGGCAGCAACATGGGGAAACACTGTTGAGATTCAGACAGAGGTCAATTACCATCTCTCTATATGCGGTTGACATGGTACTCTTTTGTATGGGAGCCGGAAACACACCTGGCGCCAATCCTCGCAAATATATCCGCTTCAGACAGTTTTCAGTGCTAAGCATCAATTGGGGGAAAACAACAATCACAACTCTAATGGAATGCACCACACCATATGCGCTTGAATACCCCCTAGAATGGACCACACAACCAGTGAAGTATTAGTGGATACACAGAAACCCAGATCTGGTTATAAGAGAAAACTATGGAAGGGTACAGACTAAATTAGAAAACAGAGTGGAAAGATGGATAAAAATGCAGCTATCGCTCGCAAATAGGATGGCATTAATAAAAATTATATTAGTCCCAGAGTATTCTCTACTTGTTCATAAATATTTCCATAGTCCTGCCTGGTTCGCTTTTTGCAAATACGCTCACAATTGCTAAGATTAATCTGGGAAGGTAAACAACCTCGTGTTAAGCGGGAGCCCTAACCATGCCTTATAAAAACAGAAGATTAGGCTACCAGACTCATATGCATACTGCCTATGCGCACAAGTGCATTTTGCACATTAGTGGTACAACCCGCATTCGTAAACGCCACATTTAGCAGAGGAGGAAGGAGATGCACACCCAATACTGCTACAGAAGGTACTATTACATCAAAAAAGGGGAATACCGCACACAGAAATGAACACTATACAATGCACTACTTCCGCGTGGCAAACTTTGGGGAGGAGAGCAGATAAACTGCCATTATATGCTATGTTACTCCCTATTGAGTATCACCCGGCTTTGTCAGTCA
This sequence comes from Lissotriton helveticus, assembly GCF_964261635.1. Lineage (NCBI taxonomy): Eukaryota > Metazoa > Chordata > Amphibia > Caudata > Salamandridae > Lissotriton > Lissotriton helveticus. The sequence continues at coordinate 811,872,101 of NC_136061.1, read as the reverse complement.
TGCACAAGGAGGGAGCTCTCAATATACTAAAACAGGCGGACAGGGAGAGGATGAGCGATATGTGCCCAGAAAGGAGGTTCTTCACAGCTGAAGATCTACAATACATACAAAACAAAACACCATTATTCACATTCACTTATCAAAAGCTCAGAGTGGCTATGAGGGAACGGTACCCCACATTTCCCGAGGAACCACCCGCGCTAAATCCACTGCAAGTGCTGCTAGCAACCCCTATGTGATGTAAATTAGTTACCAAACTGTACAAGACGGTGCTAGAAGATAAAAAGAGTACCTCTAACCAAGCTCTAGAGTGATGGAATGCACAGCTGCACCCTCAGCTTACACAGGAGGAATGGATGAGTTGTAATCAGACAGAGATGATAACTTCCAATTGTAACCTGCGTATAATACATTTTAAATACATACAACAAATGTACTCCACACCAGATAGGTTACATAGATATGTAATCAAAGAAAGTGATGAATGTCGAAGATGTGGGAATAAGGGTGCAGACTTTATGCATTTAGTAAGGGAGTGTGCTCGGACAAGAAATTTATGGATGGAAGTAGTCAGTAGTGTAAATAATACGATAGAGAATACGATACAGTGCAGCCCGCATGTCTGCCTGCAGGGCCTACTCTCAAACCTGAAAAGAATTGTACTTCAATTCACAGCAATAGCGCTTTTAATGGCCAAGAGGTGAGTGGCAATGCACTGGAGGATCAGGTCAGCCCCTAAGCTGGAGCAATGGATTAAGGATTCGTATTATTGTTAAGAAATGCAGAATATCTCCTAAAATCGTCAAAACCTAAGGACATATGGGGTCCACTGGCAGAATGGGACAGATGCTGGTATCTAGATGTCTAAATAATGTGATTTAGTGCTGAATAATAAATGTTGATGTAACTGTGTATAACTTAACGTACAATGTAAGTTGCAGCATCGATGTAACTATGATGAATGTTTGTCGTTGATAAAATGATAAAAAAGTTCAAAATCATTTTTTTTTTTTTAAGTGTACGCCACTCTAATGTACCCAACTCCACTCTAACCAACTTCACTCTACCACATTTCACTGCACGCCACCCTACTCTATGCCACTTTACACCACTTCAATCTGCTCCAGGCAACTGCACTTTATGGCACTGTACTCTACTCTGTATCACTCTACGCCACTCTACTTTACCCCCACTTCAATCTAGCCCCCATTTCTATACACAGCTACTCTACCCCACTCAACTCTAACCCACTTCAGTCTTCGCAACTCTACCCTATCCTACTTCACTCTAACCTATCCCACTTCACTCTACCCTATCCCACTTCACTCTAGACCACTCTGCCTCACCTAGCTCTACCCTATTCCACTCTACCTCACTTCACTCAACCCCACACCATTCTACGATAATCTACATCACGCTACTAGTCACCACTGCACTTTATTCTACGCTACTCTGCGCCACTTCATAGTACCCAACTTCACTCTACCTAACACTACTCTACGCTACTCTATCCAACTTAATTCTACCTCACTACACTCTACACTACTGTATCTATGTTACCCAACTGTATGCCACTCCAATCCACTGTATTTTCCCTCATTCTACTCAACTTCAGTCCACACAGTTCTACTCGACCGTATGCCTCTTCCCCACTCCAATCTACTCTACCCCGACATCGAGCAAAGGTCTATGTACGTCTATTACTAAGGGACCTAGAAGACTGGGTGAACAATAATGGTATCCTCCCCCCATATCAGTCAGGCTTCAGGACAAACAGCTCAACAGCAGATAATATCGTGGCTTTGTCCTCTCTCTCTAAGCAAGCGGTAAAGAGAAACAATATGCCCCTGTTTTGCTGCTTATTAGACTACACAAGAGCCTTCGATAGAGACAAATGAGGGAGACTAAGGGCAAAACTCGAATCCTGGGGGATCACTGCAACTCTTTTAAAAGCTATAAAAGCCCTCTATAAGGGGACATTGGTCTTGGGCCAAGTAATCCACACGACTGCAACCTCAAGAGTTGAAACTAACACCGAACTAAAGCAGGGCTGTGTTCTGGCTCCACTATTATTTAACTTGTATACAGCAGACAAGCTCTGAAAGACGCCAGCCTAATACCCCAAGATTGGGTAAGATGACCCTTGCTACCCTTCTGTATGCAGAGGACACAGTGGTCATGGACCACACCAGGGTGGGGCTCTAAAGAGTCTAGCAGAGCATAACAAGGAAAATAGCCTGCAAACAAATGAGAGCAAGGCAAAGATAATAATCTTTGGCAAATACCCTCACAAAAAGCAAGCGTCCTGGCTTTAGGCGACAACCGAATTAGGACAGCTACTTCCTCTAATTACTTGGGGGTATGACTAACAGAGAGGGCTACAGCAGCCAAACACATTAAGGAGCTAATCCCGAAAATCAACGCAATAATTCTCTCACTTAGCTGCCTAAGCCATCGCCTAGAAAGCCCATTCGTAGAACCCATGTTGACAGTACTCAGGGCAAAACTAATCCCATCAATCAATTATGGCCAACTAGCCTTCCCAGTCGCATTGGAGAAATCCATCACCGCAGGCCAGATAAAAGCCTGTAAGATTGTGCTGCAGGCACCTTGAAAAGCAAGGAATACCAGGCTAAGGCTGGAATTAGGACTAAACAGACCGGATCTGGCATTACAGGGGGACCTAATAAAATATTATATCAGAGTGATTAAAGCCCCCGACACCACCCTCAAACATTTCCTGAAAACCATTTTCAGGGCAGCAGGATCTCCATGGCACTTCAAGCTGGACCAAGCTGCAGGATCATTGAAAATAGAGGCAGAAAGCATGCCCCTATATGAAATCTCACACATCGCTTGGGCTAATGTAGCGAAGTGCAAGGTCCAGTCCATCTTGTTCTAAATGGATCGCGCTTCACTCCGGTACAACTTTCATACACTGGCACTTGACAGTTCATGAATCTCTGGGAAAACTCAACCTTACCTGAGAGACGCACTCTCAGCCCAAGCCAGAAGAAAAATCCTGTTTCTACGCCTCATTGCCTTTAAGATCCTGGACTTCAACCCAACATGTGCTCGAATAGACAACACTGTCTCTTGGCAGCTATGCAACTACCATAGAGAATCCTAGCTACATCCCTTATGTTGCTGCTGTACTCTGGCCAGTGATCGCCATTGCTTGCTATGCCCCACCCTAAGGGACAAGGGCTTTAGAACCAGCAGGGACGCTTCGGATTGGTGCTTTTCAGAAACTATTACCTGCTTACTTGCCAGATCAGTCAGGTTTAACCATCAAATTAAAAATCGCACTTGACATCCAGCAACAGGTAGCAGAAACTAGGGCCAACATCATTCAGCAACTGAATCATCCGACCACCCAGCTATAATGGATGTCACTCAATCCAGGAGCTTCATCACATGCATAATCAGAGCAGAAAGGCCGTCGTGGGGCCAACTGTGGGGCCAAGTATGGGTCCCACCAAGGGCCCCCATCAAAGTTAACCGACTCAACTCAGGCAATGACACCGACGGATCCCATAAAACTATTGAACTGTTAATAGGACAATGAAAAGTTGGAGCAAACTATCATTATAAAGGAGCTGATCGCTCATTTTTTATTCTTTTTTTAATCAGTTTGTAGTCTTAGAAGGACACAAAGTAGTAATCAGGGCACATGCAGGCATGGAACATTTTTACCTTCAGCATTGGGAAGCTTCACTGTACAACTCTGTATAGCACTGCACTGTACGCCACTCTACTCTAGTCTGCAACACTCTATACTAGTGTATTTGACACCACTCCACTGTAAGCCGCTTCACTCTGCGCTATTGTACTTTGCAACACTCTACTCTAGCCCACGGCACTCTACGCCACTGTACTCCATGCCTTTGCGCCTTACACCACTGTACTCTGAGCCAGTGCACTCTACAGGACTCTAATCTGCACAACTGAACTCCACAGCACTCTACCCTAGTGCACAATACGCCACTCCACCGTACTCTACACTACTGCACTCTTCGACACTGTACTTTACTCTGCACCACTCTATGCCACTGCACTCTATGGCACTCTACTCTACGCCACGCCAATCACCTCTACATCTTGAGAAATTATGGATTAAGTACTATGGCAATCTGCAACTGTAAAAAAAAAAAACTCTATAACAAAGAATACCAAAATAAACTAAATTATATGATTACAACACGATTTTTCTAAGGTAAAGATAAAAAACATATTCAGTTAACAAACACAAAGGTTAAAGATAAGTTATAGTTAGGGAAACTTAATTTATTTCTATACAAAAACAACTAAAACTACACAAACCTTAGAAATTAAAAAGTTAGAACTCAAGGTTATAATTTCTGCCCTGACAAACTTTATAGAACTCGCACACCTTCGTACAGAGTGTTGTAAGCTAAGGCTAAATCAACTATAACTCGTGCCTTCACCATGCACTGCTTATACCTTTTCATATTACATCACTTATAGCATGTTAAGTCATAGCAATACCCGTGCCATCTCAAATAACAATTTATGTTATAATTTCTAAGAACATTGTGCATGGTACAGGTGAGAGTTATAGTTAACTTAGTCTGCGTAGTGAGTTTACAACCCTCGGTACGAAGGTGCATGAATTATGGAACGTTTTGTTCGGGCAAAAATTATAGCTTTAAGTTATAATTATAACTTTTTAATTTCTGAGGTTTGTGTAGTTTACGTTGTTTTAATATAGAAATAATAAATTGTTTTCCTAACTATAACTTTCCTTCAAACTATGTTTTTTATATATATGTCGCCGGCAGCTGCCTCCATAATAGAGTTCCACTATAACCAAGACAACACAAAACAAGCATCAACAAAGCCAACAGGGTGGCAGCCAACACCAGACCTACCAGGGGTTGCTAGTGTTTACGTTTATACCCAGTTACTTGAAGTCTTATTGCAAGCTTGTGCCGGCAACTACAAGATTCAGACAAACAGGAGCGGATGAAATTCACACATATCTGCTGTAGGAGAACTACAAATTTGCTGTAAGTAGAGTTTTCCAACGTGCCACGGTCTTAGAAGGTCTCTTAGCGGTGACCAAAGATGTGCAGTTCCCGGAATCAGGAAATTGCAATGTTACCGGGTTTCTTTTTACGTCTCCTCGCTGGCAGACCTACTGAACGGCAAGCTGGGACAAGAAACCACAGTGAAGCTCAAGAAATTAAGACCTCTACGTGATCTTTTCAGCCCAGTTAACTTACCTTCGCCAGCATAGAGCGCACAGTATCCTCTCTGAACTCCATCGCTGAGCGCCAGGCAGACTTCTCAGCTTCCGGGTTTCATGATGGGAATAGAAAGCGGACTTTTCCAGTACCGTGAAGAAACCTGGCCCCAGTCCAGCGACTTGACTGCTCGGTCCGACTCCAACCGCCGAAACCAAGACTACAGGTGGACAGCAACCCTAGAGCAGCAGGAAATAGGGGATTCGAAAGTCTCTTCCCAACGCATATCAGCTAATCCTTCCTTAGAAATATTGTAAATCCTGTACAAATCCAACACACCTCATAATGCGATACCCAGGAGCCCAAGGACAAAATACAGTACAAAGAAAGGCAGCGATGCGTGCCAGGAGGCACAATATGCACCACCTCCAGGCCTCCTGACCTTTTTGTGTTTCAGCGTCTGCTTTTTGGAACTTTATAGTTTCACGTCTCCATTATAAGAATATATATCTAAGCATGCATAGTTCTGCTGGATAGCTAGTATTAGGTAAAGGTGTCACATACCTTTTTTGGATGTCAGTCACTCACCTCGCGTCTCCTTACGATCATGCCTTATATTGACAACAATGGTTCGCCCACCTGAAAACCATCTTCACCCTCCCAAAAATTGCTAAATCTCCATTGATTTAAATGTGGTCACCACCCAGAACCCCTGAATCTCACCTTTCTTACTAAGGGAGGAGGGTCACTAGATGCCATGGGTAGTACCGCAAATTCTCACTCGCCAATACAAACACCTACCTGCACAACAGACAAACATTCACATTCATGAACACTCTTCATTTCTGTCACTCCTCCCTTCGATTCAACCCCATCACAGCGACTCCAAAACGCTTTGGGGCAAAGACAAAGTCCCATCAGGCATGCAGACACTTAGCACAATAGCATCCAATCAATCAGTACTTCTGCACAGAAAGTCGTGAGGCAGTAGCTTGGACACTGGAGTAGCACAGTCTGCTCTGCACACTGAGTCAGTGCTGGATAAGCCACTTGCCTGGCAGGTCAGCCAGGGTACCCCAGTACAGCCACCTGAGTTCACAGGATACTTTTTCGTCATATTCAGTAACCGTTCGGGTACTGGTCGGTCAATGGCAAGGTCACACTGACCACACCTAAGGGTATGCATTGGGTGCCGCAAAGCAATGTCAATCCCTTCTTCAGTCAGCAATTGGGCACATTTAGCAGCAAACACAAGATGATGATGTACGGAGTGCTGAAACCTTTCAACCACTCACCCCCAGTCAAGAAATCTGGGTTTATTTAATCCTTTGTTCTTTTGCTCACCATGCCACCCCAGTTTGAGCCCAGCCATATGCAAATCAGTCTTGACCTTGCACCTCATGGGAACAGTCCAGCCCGAACTGCCAAGCCAGGTCCTCCCTGGACCAGAAACAAGCATCCTGGGACCAGGGGGCGTGGCTTGGACGCCGATCGGGATGGCGGCGTGAGCCTGCAGCTCCGTGCCCGATCCCGCATTTTATCCTGTAATTCACCATACACGCGCTGTTTTTAGCGTGATTATCCTGTGTGGAGTATCGGGGTAGCCGAGGGGCACTGTTCCGGACTGGAAGGAGGCCGAGAAGTGTGTTGAGGCCCGATTTCTTTGCTCGGCGGGACGACGCATAGCGAGGCAAGATGTCGGCGACCCCGAACTACGGAGGCTGACTTCTTCGACACGTCGGCTCGCAGCGGCAGCATAGTGCACATCGGAGCCTGGGGGTGCGAGCGGAGAAACAACTGCCGCGACAAGTGGCTCTTTAGTTGGAGTGGCCGGGCAGAGCCCTCGCTGCTGCATTACCATTTTGTGGACTGGGTGCTGCTCCCCCGTCACTGGCGATGGCGGCCAAGTAGAAAGTCGCCGTTCCTCGACTGTGCCCAAGGGTCCCCAGGAGCCTGGTGGCGCCATACAGTGTAGACCGGAAGAGAGAGAGTGTAACGGGAACGGATCGGAACTGCGTCCTGGAGGACCCAGCAGCCGCTCTGACCGGATGCCCCGGCTGGTCGCTGATTCCTGAACGAGACGACGGCCCGCGGCAACGACTGTTGGGCTGTATTCGGAGTGGTCCCCGGAAGAGGGGTGACGCTACATAGGCCACTAAACAGGGCAACAGTTACCTGCGGACTGCGCACCTGACCCCACATTAAGTTTCCTGGACTGGATTATACCATTGGCATCGCTACCCGGTTTGGTTGGACCTTCCTGTTTTCTGTCATAGCCATACTGTGGGTAATGCGAAACTGGTTAATCAGCGGCCCCGGGTGCTCTCAGGTGTGGGAGCTGCCTGCCCGGAGCAGGAGGAGGCGGTGACCGGTCGGCCATTTTGGGCACGGGAGTACACCCGTGTATGGTGATCGCCTTCGCCCCTGGGATTGATGTTCGTTTCATGGGGAGTCCACTGACCCTGTTGAACTACCAGAAGGTCGGAGAGCCACCCTTGCTTAGAGAACGAAGGTGAGAGCTGGGCTACCCCCCCTCAAGCGAACCGATGATGGCGCCCACGGGGCACAAGATGGCCGCTGAAGGTGATGGCGTAGCACTGAGTAAGGCGACTGAACAGGGCGCAGATGGAGGTGCTCATACAGATCCAGAAAGTTCAGCACAGGAGCGGCGGCTGAATATGCGACTGGATGGGATACTGGAGGTGATAAATGCGTCCAAGGAATCCCTGCATACGGATATAGTGCAGGTCGCCACGGGACTGGGTCTATTGAGAGCGGACCATGCTAAGCTTACAGACAGAGTGAAAGACAACGAGTTACTGCTCCAGGAGCTTAAACCCGCAGTGGTGACTGCAGAACACAAACTGTCTGATATACTAGGTCGGTTGGAGACACTGGAGAAACGTGCAGAGGATTCCGAAAGTCGCAATAGGCGCAATAATGTAAGAGTAGTAGGCCTTCCGGAAAAAGTTGAAGGGGATGATGCAGTGGCCTACATGGAGAACTGGTTTAAAACGGCCGTGGCACCGGAGGGTCTGTCCCCCTTCTTCTCCCTGGAGCGGGCGTACAGGGTCCCGGCCCGTCCGCCTATGCAGGGCCGCCCTCCCAGGCCTATGGTGGTTAAGCTGTTGCATTTCAGGGACCGGGACCTCCTGATACAGAGAGCACACTCACAGGGCCCCTTTCAAGTGGACAACAGCTCTGTCACGATCTTCCCCGATTACAAGCAGGAGGTCCAGAGGCGCAGGGCTTCTTATCTCTCCGTGAAAAAAGAACTGAGGGACGAGGGCATACAGTATTCCTTGCTCTTTCCGGCCAGATTGCGAATGATAGTGGATGACAATACTCAATTTTTTCAGACCCCTGATGAGGCATGGTCGTGGCTGGAGTTGTATCGGGCCGGTACGGATCGCAGAGGTAGAGGTGACCATGAGAGACAGAGACCGCTCCAGATGCGAAAGTCGAAACGCATCCGCAACCGGAATAAACTCAAGAAGGAGCTGATGGACAGCCAGATGGCAGCAGACAGGAAAGGGGCACTGGCCGTGACGGCGTCCATTACGGGCTCACAACCTGACAGACTATCGGTGGGCTCGGACTCTGATGAGGACGGAAGGAAGTCTGGAGGAGACGCTTCGGAGGTGGACAGTGCTGGCGGACCGGAGGTCACCCCACAGACGGCGGACGGACTATTTAACGAGTGACATTCCAGGAGGGACCAGTGTAGGCTATTCCCGTCAGAACATTATACCCTGGTGCTCTGCGCTCTGCCAGGTACTGTGTTGCAGTGTCACATGGGATCAAGGCTAGGAGCGGGGTGCCTGTCTGCCCCCGGTTGGCTCTGACTCACCCTCCCATTGCCCTTAAGGCCTTCTGTAGTGACGACTACAGAGTAGTGAATTGTGTGTTGTGTTACGAGTTTAGATGGGGGCTGATGACTTGTTGTTAGGTCCTGTTCTGGGGAATGGGGTTTGGGGAGTTTTTTGGGGTGTTCTGTGTGGGGGGTTTTACTGCAATGATGTGGGTGGTCGATTGATTCGGTGGAGGTGGTGGGGTGATGGCTGCAATGGGGGCGTTACCTGATTTGAAGTGCCTCACGTGGAATGTCCGTGGACTCCGAACGATCTCAAGGAGACACAAGGTCCATGCCCATTTGGTGCGGCGATATTTACAACAAGGGGTGGTGATGGACAGAGTCTCTGAATTAAGCAGAGTACTCTCACCCAGTCAAGAGATCAGGGCTAGATCCAACACCGTTTTTTGGCTCATTGCACCATCCCAGTTTCAGAACCTGGCTGTATGCAAATTAGTCTGTCCCTGGCCCAGTGCATCATGGGAACAGGGCAGACCAGACTACAAAAGCCAATTCTTACACTGGGAAGGAAACAAGCTTCCGGGGACCGGTTTCTGGCATTACAGCCGTCTTCGGCCCAGCTTGCTTGAATCCTGATCACACATTCAACACATCAATGCAATGTGAGTCGGTTCTTTTGTCTTAAACGAGAAAACGAAAAACATCGCGCACACGGGATATATACCACCGAGCCAAAAGAATTCCCAGACTACATTTCCCGGGATTCCTTGTGGACCCGGAAGTCCGCCGCCGAGTGCCCGCAAGTGACTTACGAAGGAGAACAACAAGACTGAACGCTGCCCAAACGGAGACAGGTAAATGCCGCAATCTACTAACCCGTTGTCCGATGCCGAAGACCAATTTCGGAAGAACTAGTTCGTCAGTTTTCTTGAGGCTTCGCCCAAACTCATTGCGCCTTCATGTTTTTATACCCATAGGCAAACAGCGGTCCACAGCGAACTCAGATTAATACCTGCTCACACGCTGCTCGGTTCCCAAAGGAGTGACGAAAGCACTCGTGTTGTCCTTTGTCACCAAACATACAAGTAAGTCAATTTGAGAACCAGAAGAGTGATACAGGATGCAAGTTGTGTATGTGATTAGTAATGAGTCCCTTGCTCATTGCACCATCAGGATTCAAGCAAGCCGGGCCGAAGACGGCTGTAATGCCAGAAACCGGTCCCCGGAAGCTTGTTTCCTTCCCAGTGTAAGAATTGGCTTTTGTAGTTTGGTTTGCCCTGTTCCCATCATGCACTGGGACAGGAACAGATTAATTTGCATACAGCCAGGTTCTGAAACTGGGATGGTGCAATGAGCTAAAAAACGGTGTTGGATCTAGCCCTGATCTCTTGACTGGGTGAGAGTATTCTGCTTAATTCAGAGACTCTGTCCCTCACCACCCCTTGTTGTAAATAATTTTGTCCACCCTAAGCGTGGAAGGGTATACTCAGACATGAGTCCCTTGCTCATTGCACCATCAGGATTCAAGCAAGCCGGGCCGAAGACGGCTGTAATGCCAGAAACCGGTCCCCGGAAGCTTGTTTCCTTCCCAGTGTAAGAATTGGCTTTTTTAGTTTGGTTTGCCCTGTTCCCATCATGCACTGGGACAGGAACAGACTAATTTGCATACAGCCAGGTTCTGAAACTGGGATGGTGCAATGAGCTAAAAAACTGTGTTGGATCTAGCCCTGATCTCTTGACTGGGTGAGAGTATTCTGCTTAATTCAGAGACTCTGTCCCTCACCACCCCTTGTTGTAAATAATTTTGTCCACCCTAAGCGTGGAAGGGTATACTCAGACATGAGTCCCTTGCTCATTGCACCATCAGGATTCAAGCAAGCCGGGACGAAGACGGCTGTAATGCCAGAAACCGGTCCCCGGAAGCTTGTTTCCTTCCCAGTGTAAGAATTGGCTTTTGTAGTTTGGTTTGCCCTGTTCCCATCATGCACTGGGACAGGAACAGACTAATTTGCATACAGCCAGGTTCTGAAACTGGGATGGTGCAATGAGCTAAAAAACGGTGTTGGATCTAGCCCTGATCTCTTGACTGGGTGAGAGTATTCTGCTTAATTCAGAGACTCTGTCCCTCACCACCCCTTGTTGTAAATAATTTTGTCCACCCTAAGCGTGGAAGGGTATACTCAGACATGAGTCCCTTGCTCATTGCACCATCAGGATTCAAGCAAGCCGGGCCGAAGACGGCTGTAATGCCAGAAACCGGTCCCCGGAAGCTTGTTTCCTTCCCAGTGTAAGAATTGGCTTTTGTAGTTTGGTTTGCCCTGTTCCCATCATGCACTGGGACAGGAACAGACTAATTTGCATACAGCCAGGTTCTGAAACTGGGATGGTGCAATGAGCTAAAAAACGGTGTTGGATCTAGCCCTGATCTCTTGACTGGGTGAGAGTATTCTGCTTAATTCAGAGACCCTGTCCCTCACCACCCCTTGTTGTAAATCATTTGGTGCGGCGAGGCATCCAAATTGCACTATTGCAAGAAACTCATTTAACTAAACAGGAATGCACAGCGCTGCAGAAGAGGTTGCGTGGTCAGGTATTTGGTACCGCGTACTCGGCCTATGCCTGGGGAGTGCTGATATGGGTGAGAGCGGGGATCCCATTCCAGGCCTTAAACCAGTTGGTAGACCCTGAGGGGCGGTTTGTGGCGGTGGAGGGGAGGCTGTACGGTCGGGATGTGGTTCTGTGTAGTATATATGCCCCTAACACTGACCAAGCTCGATATTTTGATGGCTTGACGGGACCGCTCGCACACTTTCTGGCTGGCCCCATAATACTGGGAGGCGACTTTAACTCGATCACTGATGTCTTCTTAGATCGGTCGCATCCACCATTGGTTGACTCCCCTGTGCGTAGGCTAGCCTTACATAGACAGGACTGGCAGGAAAGGTGGGGCCTTCTTGATGTATGGAGGGAGCAACATCCGGACTTTAGGGACTATTCTTTCTTTTTAGCACTGCATGCCTTACATGTTAGGATAGACTCCATCCTCTGTAGTGGCCCCTTAGCTACCCTGTCAACCCACACGAGGTACCTAACCAGGACCATTTCGGACCATAATCCCTTACTGATGATGATTAGGTGGCAGAGGGTAAGGTCGGCGGTCCCGACATGGAGGCTACGGTCTGACACATTAGAGGACCCGGTGTTCAGTGATAAGGTCCTTCAGGGTATTGAGAGCTACTTTGCTGAGAATGAAGGGACTGCGGCCACGAGATCGATCTAATGGGATGCGATGAAAGTGGTGGTGAGAGGTGTCTGTATGGGCAGATTCATGAATGAAAGGGCGACGGTCCTGGCTGACCTGGAGAAAGCGGAAAATGTGTTGAGAGATCTGGAACAGCGTAGCCCTGAGCGGCCTGATTTGCAGGAGAGACTGATAGAGGCGAAGGAGATGGTTGCTACAGAGACCGAACGTCTGCGGTGCTATGATTATAAGCTCTATCTCACCAAGGTGCATGCGGAGAGGGATAAGGTGGCACATTGCTTGCTAAACTAGCTAATCAGGAACCTGGGGGTAGCCCGGTTATGGCCATTAAAGCGGAAACGGGGGTGATGGTCTACTCTCAGACAGCGGTTTTACAGCGCTTCCAATCGTATTATACGAGCCTATACACGAGTCGGCTGGAGATGACGGGTTCTGGAATAAGCGACTGCCTAGAAACCGTCCATCTCCCACGGCTGGAGGATGAAACCGCAAAGTCATTGGGTGGCCCGATAACGTTGTCAGAGATTCGAGTGGCCATCAAGCAGATGGCCAAAAATAAGACACCGGGGGTAGATGGCTTCCCGATTGAATTTTATGTGAAATATATCGATACTCTGGCACCCAAGCTGCTGACGGTATACTCGGAGGCCCTGTCGCTCGGGCGTCTGCCCCAATCGATGAGGGAGGCCCTAGTGATACCACTGCTGAAACCTGGTAGGGAGGCCTCGGATGTGACATCGTATAGGCCCTTGTCTATGTTGACAGTGAACTATAAGATCCTGAGCCGTATCCTGGCCACGAGATTATTACCACACATGACCACGCTTGTACATGGGGACCAAGCCGGGTTTATACCTACTAGGAACACCTCCATAAACATCCGCCGCCTGGTCCGCCTATTGGACGGTGCATGGACGGCGGCTCAAAGGTCAGCAGTCCTATCCGTAGACATCGAAAAAGCCTTCGATGGCCTTGAATGGACATATCTCGACAAGGTGCTTGAGAAGTTCGGCCTGGGAGACGGCTTTGGACGATGGACCAGGGTTCTCTACTCCTCGGCCACTGCCAGGGTGCGATTAGGTTCTGTCATATCCTCCGATTATCCGGTGCACAGAGGAATGAGGCAGGGTTGCTCGCTCTCTCCCCTGTTGTTTGCTTTAGCAGTGGAACCGCTGGCAGCGCAGGCAAGGGAAGGAATATGGTACAACGGGATTGAGCACGGTAGGGACATCCATCATATCTCCCTATATGCAGATGATCTCTTATTGTACCTAGCGGACACGGAAAGGGCTCTGGAAGGGGCAGTGGAGTTGCTGTCACACTTTGGTCGGCTGTCGGGCCTCAACGTAAACTGGAATAAGACTTGTGTTTACCCATTGCGGGCGGATACGCCGTATCCCCCTCTTACGGTGGATGTGGTCTTGGAGGATGCGTGCTTCACCTACCTGGGTGTTCGCATCTACCATGATACCACGAATCTACTGGATGGCAATGTAGGGCGCTGTTTGCGGGCCCTGAGGGGCTGTATGTCTTTCTGGGCCTCCCTCCCTTTGTCGGTGCTGGGCCGGGTGGCGCTACTGAAAATGGTGGCACTACCAAGGTTGCTCTATTACTTCCGCACCCTTCCGACGTGGATCCCACAACGGATCTTTAAAGAATTGAGAACGATGATTATTGGTTTCCTGTGGGGGCCTGGACGGCGTAGGGTTGCAGTGGATACTCTGACGCGACCCAAACTCGAGGGGGGGATGGCAGTCCCTGATTTTGAGTTGTATTACCTGGCGGCTCAGTTGCAAGTGTTGACGCAAAACGTTGCTAGAGAATTTAGAGGCCCAGACCATACACGGGGGACGGGTATCCAGCGACACATCTTGTCGTACATTGTCATGCAACAGACACTGGAATTGAGGACTCTGACTGCAGAGGAGAGGACCCTTCGATTATGCTGGCATAGGAGTTTGAAACGGGCGAAAGCAGCATGACCATATGCGCCGGAGATCCCTTTGGGGATGTTGACAGCTCTGCCGCACGGGGGTGACTGGTCCCCATTGCTGAACTGGGAAGAGCTGGGTCTACATGTAGTTGGGGATCTATATCGTGACGGAACGTTGGTCCCGTTTACGGTACCGCAAGATCAATTTGGGCTCCCAGATGGGAGCTACCTTTTGCATGCGGCAGTGGTCGCGGCAATGCAGAAGCACTGGAAGGGAGGGCTGACGGAGCCGAACACGACCATGGCCTGCCAGTATGTGGTAATGGCAGCGGGGACATTCAGGATGCTGCATGAGGGATTAGAACCGCTAACCAAGCTGAAGGCTACATGGGAGGAAAGTGTAGGCAAACCCATACCGGACACGGTCTGGGGCCATATTTTGGAACGGACGTGGAAGGGTTGCAGGAACGCCCGCTTTCAGCAGGTGCACTTCTTCATACTACATAGGGCTTACTTGACCCCGGGGAAGATCAAACGGTACTTTCGAGTGCAAGATGCGATGTGCCCGAGATGTTTAGCGCCTGAGGTTGAATTCGACCATCTACTGTGGGGTTGCCTGAAGTTGGGGACATATTGGCCTGCTGTGGGGGAGCTCCTGAATGTGGTTACTGACCGGGAGGTGGAGTTTGACATGGCGGCCTGCCTGCTGCTTTGGTTCCCTCATACGGCTAGGACGAAAGTCACAAGCAAATTTATTGACCTAGGACTCGTTCTAGCCCAGAGAGAGATAACCTGGCACTGGAAGTCCAAGGAGGGCCCATCGGTGCGGAGATGGATGAATGAGCTGTTGAAATGGTCCAGGTGTGAAGGAGTGATTAGAATGCGACTGGCTACCAGGACAGGTAACGAAAAGAGTTTAGAGAAAGCGAGGGCCTGGGAGGTCATAGTACAGGCCTTGAAAGACTACATGACAGAGGATGAAGAGCAGGAAGGATAAGCGAAGGGGGTTCCACGAGGCCTAGAGGTACGAATGCGCATGCCCGATTAGTAGCGTACTCTTGTGCCAAACCCACAGTTGCCACCCACATCAGCAGGGGGTTGGGGAGAGGGAGGGGAGAGGGAGGGGTGGGTGGACCGCATTAGTGCACCGCTGTGGAGATGGGGGAAGCACCAGTAATATGGTCAGTTAGCTGGGACTGTTGGACAGGGACCTTTGGGACTGGTGACATAGGGGCACCTCAGGTGCTTATTGAGGGACCTTAGGAACCACCAGTGTGGGGAGCGATAGTGTAGGCCTGACACAGCGGACACTGGTGTTCCGGTGCCATCCATACAAGATAGTTGACTACGCTTAGCGGTGCCTTGGGGAAGGGAGTTTGTTGGTATAAAAGCGGATACTAAATTATACTGTTGACCAGACATTTCCTAGAATTGGCCACTGTGTACTCTGCTTGAACTAGTTGATATGCCGCCCTACCTCCGGGATGTGGGCTAAATGGCGGTGTGCAACTTTATAGATACAGAGGTACTTTATGAGGTGATGACTATGAAGGTTGACCAATTTCAATGTTTGTTTTGTACATCTGCAATAAAAACTTTTTTAAAAAAATCCTGGGACCAGTTTTGTGATATTAACCCTCATCAGCCAGCCACCTTTCTTGCTAAGGGATGAGGCTCACAAGATGCTATGGTTAGTACAACAAACTCACACTCACCAATACATATATCTACCTGCACAACAGGCACACACATGCACATGCATGCACACTTCATTTCTGTTACCCTGCCCTCATTTTCTTTTTTTTTAAACATCTTTTTATTACATAAACAGGCTCCATACATTCGCACAGTAGTCAGCAGCAGTAGGATAGTGATACAGAAAGGATAGTGCTCCATAGTGTAACACATCAACAATTCAGCATGCATTGGTAGATCAAACCCCCATTCCACCCCCCGCACTGGCAGTGGACCCGCCGGCCACCATCACTGTGGAACCACCATTGGCGGACATTTCAGCTGGCATTGTTACAACACTACAGCCACTTCTGCCCCCTCCACCCCGCCCACCGCCCTTCCTTCCTTTTTTGAGTGTGGAGCATCAAGCAAACATTTTCTCGCAACTAATCAGACTCAGGCATGTCCTGGGTATCCACCAACTCTCCTCTATATTGCCTCCACGCCGCACACACCTTCTTCCACTTTTTAGGGCACCCTCTACTTTTATAAATGACTCTCTCGGCCCTCTGGCACCAATCCAGGTCCCTCTCCCAGTCTTCCACTCCCCAATAGTCTCGCTATGACCCTGCCCTCATTTTCAACCCAATCACAGCTTTGGGGCATGGGCGAAGGTCAATCGGGCATGCAGATACTTAGATCCATGGCATCTAATCAGTACTTCAGCACAGAAAGCGGTTAGGCAGTAGTGTGGCCTGCTCTGCACACTGCATCAGTGCCGGATATGCCACTTGCTCAGGTCATCCAGGGTACCCTAGTACAGCCACCTGGATTCACAGGATACTTTATCATCAGCAGCAAGGACAGTTTGGGTACTGGTTGGCTAATGCGGCAGTCACACTTACCACAACTAGGGGCATGCCTCGGGTGCTGCAAAGCAATGGCAATCCCTTCTGCAGTCAGGCGATTGGGCACACTCAGTCAGATGCCATGGCTGTGACGACAGAATTGATGACGGCAGGAGCCACTTAGGTACGCTTCATAAATGCTGCAGCTCCTATGCTAGAGTTCAGTGAGCAAATGTGGATTGAGAGTACACCGGTCACGTTTTTTTCTGGTCTCTGGTAGATGGATCACACCACCAGGGTTAACCGCTTCTGTGCCCACCAACAGTCAGCTCCTCCTGCAAGGTCAGTTTGCACCTTCACTATTGCTCAGGCAGAGCACTCTTTCTGGTGGATACTCAGTCCACAGATCCTTGTGGATACACCCAGGTGCCAGACTAGAACTGGAGATTTTTCCTCGCAATTTAATATGCTCCAGTAGGTGGCATCCTGCGTCTTCCACATCGGGTCCATCCACCCCAGAAGTGAAGTTCCGGGCCACATTTAATTGCCGCACCTGGGCATCAGGTTTAGTTTCATTCTGATATCTGTCCATGCCTCAGGACAAGGAGCCATGCATGAATCAGATATGACAGTGTGCAAATCTCGAATTGGTACCATTTTAGATGTAGAAAAGATTCCATTCCACAGAATGGGGAGGTGGGATGGCTGGTGAAACCACCAAAAGGGACATTACTGAAGGTAAGTAACTTGTTCTTCAAATGGATACTTCTAGCCACAGATTCCTCACTTTGTGAGTAGATATCAATGCAGTACATTCCCAGGTGGAAAGACCATGGAAAGTCTCAGATCAAAAAGTCCTGTGTGAACGAATCGGCAAAATGTGCCTCTTGGCTATCTAAACAGTAGTACTTTGTGAATGTGCAAACTGATACACACGAAGCAGCCTAGCAGATTTCCAAGAGAGGTACTCCTTGCACCAGCACAGTGGTAGCTTTCTTGGCTGTAGAGGAATGAGCTCATTAACCTTCTGGAGACTGTTTCTTAGCAAGTCCATAGCAGAAATTCATGCAAAGTGTAATCCTAATAAAGAGGGTCAGTTTCTGCACTGCTTTGCCCTTTTTGTCCGATAGAATCCCACAAAAGGCTGATCATTCATATGATCAATATAAAAGCTCAGGGCTCTCTTTGGGTCCAAACAATGGAGTCTTTCTTTCTCCTTCGATGAATGAGGTGGGGCAAAGAATAGTGGCTGGCAGAGTAATAGACTGCCAAATATGGAAAGGAGTCAAGCCTTTTGGGAGAATAGTGGCTTTAGTCATCAGCACTAGATTGCCCAGAAAAAAAGGTTGTTTATGGTTGCTGAACAGATAATGCTTGTAACTCACTCACATGAGGAGCCAACATGATTGAAATGAGGAATAGAGTCTTTAGCATTAACAACCTTAAGAGGGCAGCTGTGCATTGGTTCAAATGGGGTACACATCAAGAATGTGAGTACCAAATTCCGGTCCCACTGAGGCATCACAAAACGTTTTGGCAGAAACATTTGGGTCAGTCCTTTTACAAAGAGCATCACAACAGGTGATTTAAACAGAAATGGCTGATCAGGCAATCATAAAAGTGCAGATAAGGCCGACAAGTAACCTTTAACAGTAGCCACAGCAGGGCCTTGCAGGGCTCAGAATAGTATTGAAAAGTAAAACAACACGTAACTTGGCTTGTAAGGGTTGGATATGCAGAGAATAACACCAAGTATAGATGGTTTTGTTGGATGGACGCCTGGCTGCTAAAAGTAAATTAACTACCTTGGGAGGAAGATCAAAGGCAGTTAACTGTCATCACTCAATCTCTAAGAATGGATGCGTAAGGAGGGCAGGAGTCCCAAGTTCTATTTCTGCAGAAAGGCATCTCCTTGGGAACTCGAACGAGCAAAAGCTTTGTAACATGAGCAGTCTCAGCTTTGTCAAAAAGATCCAGCCAGGGTTCTCCCCATTGCTGAAAGTTGCTCTGCACCATCTCAGCATGTAGGTGCCATTTGTGATCCTCTGCCAATGCCAACGAACCTCATCCTACCTGGTGTTTAAAGATCTGTGCATGGGTTTTATGACTATATCGATTCCCTGACAACTCAGCCAGTCCTTGAGGCAAAAAGCCTCCTGATACAGGACCCACAAACTCACACTGCCCTGCTTGCTGCAGTACAACTGGCATTACCTCATGATGGCAGACCAGAAAGCTTTTAGTGCCAAGCAAGTCACCCGCAACTCCAACAGCTTGATGGCGAGACTCATCCCTGGAAGAGAACAGAGTCCTCTGATTTCCAGCTCTCCCAGATGTCCTCCCTGAACCAGCAATGATGTATTCATTACAACTGTTAGTTCCGGGTGGGGTAAGAGGAGGTGTCTGTCACCATTCCAATTGTGGTCTAGCAGCTAATATTGCAGATCATCTCTGACACGTGGATGGAATCTGACTGGTTCCCCTGGGGCTTAGCTCACTAAGACTTCAAATCCCACTGCAGAGCCCACATATTCCATCTGGCTTTGTCCACTAGCAGGATGTATGTGGCCAAAAAGGGCCAGAGCTGCTCTCCCTGAGAACCCAGTCAAAGGTTGAAACATTGGGATTGTTAGACCTGGCACCATTGGCGTGGGTCTCCCTTCCATGTTTTGCTGTTTGCTGGTTATAAATGCTTTGGGCACTGTGCCACTGCTATTCAGTGCCACAGTGCAAGAGCTCCCTATGGTAAATCGATTTATGGATTAGTGACTCCATGATTGGCTGGTTTGATTTACTTGTCAGACCCAGTACAGTACACGGAGTGTGCCCAGGGCTTGTAAATCAAATGCTGCAGGTGGCTTGCAGCACTGGTTGTGCCACCTACAGAAGCAGCCTGTAAAGTGTGTCTCAGGTCTGCCATTGCAGAGCCTGTATGCAGTCTGGTACTGCCATGTTGACTGGGCAAGTGCACCCACTTGCCAGTCCCTAAACCTTCCCTTTCTGCATATTAGTCACCCCTATGGTAGGCCCAAGGGCAGGGTGCATTGTAGGTAAAAGGTAAGACATGCCCTGATGTGTGTGGCATGTCCCAATAGTGAATTAAAGCCATTTTTGTTTTTCACTATTGCAAGGCTACCTGTTCCCCATAGGCCGGAATGGGCAGTTTGATTATAACATCTTATAATCCTAACTGACTCAGGGAACTAGGTAGAAATTCGAGTTTAGTATGCCTGAACTCAGAATGATAAAATACATATTTTAGTGAAGTTGGTTTTAACATTCTGTGTTTGAAAATACCACTTTTAGAAAGTAGATATTTTCTTCCCTAACTATCCAAGCCTGCCTCTGCTAGGTTGTGTATTCCTTGTCTGGAGTTTGAGTGACAGGGCCTGGGGGATTCCAGGAGACAGGGCGAGTCAGCACGGGGCTGAATAGACCCATCTGCATGTAGAGCGAGGGGAGGGGAGCACCTGGGACCTGAATAGGGCTGTGCCTGCCTTCCACAATGCTGGCTCGACCTCCTGTGGTGCGCCTGATGTCCCTGGCCCACACTGTCAAAGGAAAGAAGGAGTCTTGTCAACAAAGTGCTCCAGGACTGAACAGAACTGGTTTGGACTAGGCACAGACACTCTCTGCCTTCATAGACAAAGGATTGTGGTGTATAAAAGAGGAGACCCAGACCCTAGAACTTTAGATCACTTTTGGGAAACAAGAAGAACCTTTGCTGAGGAGAGGAACCAGAAAGAAAATGAAGGAGGAGACTATCCCTAAGCTGAGGGCTGTTTGGGGGATTGGCCTGCAGTGGTTGCCTGACTGCCAAAGATAGGAGAAAGGAACTTTGTGCTACTTTCACCAACTTGTAAAGGATCTCCAAGGGCATGGAAATTGAGCTTGCCTCCTGCTGAAGTCTCAGGAATAACAGACTTCACCTTATGAGGGACTGCGTGTCGCAAGGAGCTGGAAGCGCGACTCACGAAGAAGAAGCGTGACGCCGCCACAGTTGTCGCATCACTAAAGAAGGGTGTCACCACTGGCGCAATGCATCGCATCGCAGAGGCACCTCGCATCGTCGGAGAAGAGTGCTGCCTTCGCAGCAGATGCGGTCGCATCCCCAGAGAAGCGTGTCGCGCCGCAGTCTTCGCATCACTGAAGAAGGGTGTCGCCGCTGTCGCATGGCATCTCAGCAGCGCCTCGCATCACCGGCGAAGAGTGTCGCCGTCGCAGTAGATGCCGTTTCATCCACCGGAGAAGTGGGTCACGAAGAAGAAGCGTGACGCCGCCGCAGCCACAGTCGTCACATCACTGAAGAAGGGTGTCGCCGTTGCCGCTGTCGCATGGCATCTCTGCAGCGCCTCGCATCACCGGCAAAGAGTGTCGCTGTCGCAGCAGACGCCGTTTCATCCACCGGAGAAGTGGGTCACGAAGAAGAAGCGTGACGCCGCCGCAGCCACAGTCGTCGCATCACTAAAGAAGGGTGTCGCCGCTGTCACATCCCATCGCAGAAGAGCCTCACATCGCCGGAGAACAGTGTCGCTGTCGTAGCAGACGCCGTCGCAGCACCGGAGAAGCATGTTGCGGGGCCTGTCACAGCTCAGAAGATTTGTTGAGTCGCCTCATGGCCGTTGGGTGTGCACGCATCGTTGTCGCATCGAGAAGAAGACGCCATTTTGTTTCATAGCCCCAGATCTTCATCTCATCCCAGCGTTGCGGGCAGCATCGCCGCGTAAGCACAGTAAGAAACCGACGCATCACCTCCCCATGCAGAGAAGAACCGACTCATCAGCGTCCCCTACGCAGCAGTAGGGAACCGATGCATCACCGTTCTTGCGTGTAAGGAACCGACGCATCACCTTCCCTGCAACACTTTCATTGTATAGCGTTACGCATCCAAAGGTGCATAACTTAAAGTGTCGCATTTACCATCTAAAGAGAACTAAGCTATTTGTACCATTTTTGAATTACAGTATTGTGGATTTTTGTCGTTTGTGGTCTTGTGTTAAGTCTATATAAAAATACTTCTTTTTATGCTACAACTTGTGTGGTGTCCATCTGTAGTGTTGTCACTATTACTGTATGTGTTCACCAATGCTTTACACACTGCCTCTGAGATAAGCCTGCCTGCTCGTGCCAAGCTCCCAAGGTTGTGAGCAGGGGTTATTTTAGGAGTGTACCCCCTTACCCTGACTCGACGCAAGGGTCCCCATTTGGTCAAAGGTACCTACCTCTGCCAACTAGAGACCCCAAAATCTAACAAGGATCATAGCCAGAATGTCCTGGACTTGGTGAGGTGGAGGGAAAGCTCAGAACAGCACTGTATTCAAGATGGCTCCTATAACTTATGTATATTTGCTGTGAAGCGCTCTGATACCCTCGGGTCCAGCCAGCGCTATACAAAACTTTAATAAATAAATAAATAAAATAAGAGGGAGCCTCAGTGAAGGAGTCAGGTGTGACTTCAGCACGTTTATGGAGAATCCAATACATTTTAACAGATTTGTGGTCATCTGTAGACAAGCGTATCTTAAGTAACCAGTCTTCGAGGTATGGGAAGACTAGTATACCAAACTCCAAAGATGGGCAGGGTCTACCACCATCACTTTCGTGATCACCTGAGGGGCACGGGTGAGGCCAAACGGGAACACCGGGAGCTGAAGGTGCCAGTGACAACCTGAAACCACAGGTAACGCCTGTGGGACTACAGGATAGGGATGCAAAACAGTTGTCCCACAAGTACAGATCTACCATCCAGTCACCTGTATTCAAGGCAGACAGGACTTGGGCCAGGGGGAGAATCTTGAGCTTTTCCTTCTCAAAGAAGTAGTTCAGAGGCCGAAGACCTAAAATAGGATAAAGTCCACAGGGCAGTTGGAGGTCAAGGACTTCTGTAGCCCCCCGATAACCATGGCAAAAGATGCTGATTTCTTCCATGGAAGTCCCAGGTGGAGAGTTGATGCCAGTGTCAGGCAATTGTCTAGACTACTGGCATTCTGAAGATCCACAAATAAATTCTCCTAGTCATATGACCGGGACTCATCATCACCACCCTCATGGGGTACTGGGTCTGAGAAGCATTGTGGCAAAGGGCAGAAAGAAGCATACCTTTGAAGTCTGGAGTTGAGATCAAGGTGGGCCCAACTTTGGCCAAGATAATGGTTGATTCAATTCTGATAGGAAAATAGAATCTTCCTCCAGTATTGGTTTTGGTGTCAAAGCTCAGGGCAACGGAAAGGGTCTCAGCGTTAGATAAGGAACTGAAGCAGGCATCAGCCCCGGAGTCAGGACATGCCTGGCAATGGGATCGAGAGGCACAGTCAGCGTTGACAACGAATTTCTTAGCAGTAGTCTGAATGGAGGCCTCATCTGATCCTTGGGGCCCGGAGGCAACTCAGAGGGAACCGAAAGAGTACCAAGTGATACGCAACATGGCCTCTTTGAAGACCAGGATGTGTTGCAGAGCTGCTGTGCTTTGGAATTTGGGCTGGATTGGAACAAGCAGAGGAATCAATTCTGTGGCAGGAAATTGAGGACAAGACTGTGAAGTATCCTAACGTCTGATGGGCTTTTCTTGATGAGAGTGGCTGGAAGAAGATGAATTGTGCTTTTTATGTTTCAGAGTTTGTCTTCGACTTATCTGATGACTTGGAGTGAGATGAAGACCTTTCTAACAATGGTCTCAAAAGTTAGAATAAGTCTGCATCCTCAGCTTAGACAAAGACCGGGCTTTACATGCTTTCCTGTAGTGCTCAGTGATCTAAAGTTTGGCCTTGCGGCTTGAATGGCTTTTAGATTCATCTGAGCAGAGTTGTCGCACAATTAAAATTCATTAGAGGATTCCAGACACCAGAGAAAGACCTTGTAAGAGTCTGTCATCAACATCTATTTACAGCAATCAACACCGTTGCAATTTAGGTAAAAAACTTCTATCAAGCGAGATAGTCGAGAGAGTGAGCTCCAGGTATGGGTTAGAAAGGGGCAGGAAGAAAAGAATGGCCATTGATGCTCAGTGTTTATAATTATATGATGCCCCAATGTCACTTCCTGGGAATGACGAATCTGACTTAGAAGTCAAAGAAAGGGAGTCCCTATATTCCACAACTTGGGAGTATCATGCTAGTATACCTCTTTAATAAACACATAAGCCCTTGAATTTGAAAACCACAATGTATATACAAATACTTTCAATTGACTGAATCATACAGACACAATGTTGGATAAATTTAAAAACAATTGTACAATTTATTTGAACGATAAAAAATTCATATATTCATTAACACTTTCAGTGCCTACATATTATGATGTTTGAGAAAAGATTATAAAATAATTTTAAAATAACACAAGAAGAACAGAATTATTTACAGTAGTTGTGTTCAAAAATGTCATTGACAGAAGCTGGCTGTCAGGCAACACCAGCTTTAGTTGTGCATTACTCCTCTGGGTACTCTGTGGAGCACTCTCTGATAGAGAACTTGGGATTAGAATAACAAGTGGGTCAACAGCTTCCACTCTTATACAGGGATAGAAGACAGGGGATGTGTATTCTCTGTCTGCACTTTCAGAACCAGTTTGAGTCAGTTCCCTTTCATGTGTTTTTCTCAGGCTGTCTTCCGAGCTATCAACAAACACATCTGATAGTCCTCGCCTCGCCGCCAAGACGTGGAACACTCTTCCCATCTGCCTACGGCAGACCGAAGACCTCCTAACCTTCAGGAAACTCCTCAAGACCTGGCTCTTCGAACAGTAGCAGCGCTCCCCCCCCGCGCCTTGAGACCCTCACGGGTATGTAGTGCGCTGTACAAATGCTATGATTGATTGATTGATAGTGATCAGGAAGAGAGAAAAAGGGTTGTCCCCTTTCTAATGTATTATTCAGACTTTGGAAGAGGTATGACGCAGGGGCCAGGGTGCCTGACTCCGGACCACGGGGTTCACGGTTCGATCCGCGGCGCCGGCGGCAGGTTAGCCCAGCACCAGGTAACTCTGGGCAATAGCTCGCTTAATCTTTCTGATGGCCCCTAGTGCCGGGACACCTCTCCAGAGGTAGCTGTGCGCTTTACAAATGCTGGTACAAATGCTGGCGCTTGCGAAAAAAGGAACATCAAAACCCATTATTCACCCTTACTACCAGCTAAATGACAGTTTCAGGAAGAGTATTCAGATTCGCACAGTATCAAAAGGACCTAATTGAATTGCTAAGGAAAAGTTTGTCTCCTTTTTGTTCGCTTCAGTGTCTTGGTTTCCTCCCTTCAGTCTCAGAAATGTCCCCAATATACTTCCACTGTCTTGGAAAGCAACCTCAAAGTCTTATGCACATAAACAGTCAAGCAGCTTCCAAAATGGAACCCGCAGGCCTGTGTAACTCTTGCTAATGCAGATCCTCATGCAGGATGTAATAGGATTCTATCAGACAACACGTATTCATCAATGCGTTCAGGATCTCGGTGCTAAGATTCCAGGTTCATACTATCAGCAGAAATGTACGCAAGTAGAATAGTATGATCATGCTATTGTAATGCAGGCCTGAACATGCTAACATCACAAAAAAAAACATACAATATGCTGCCATCACCATGCTACTCGCATGAACCTATTACAGGGACAGTAGGCCTCTGCCACTACTGAGGGAATGCTAGGTGTGCCCCTTTTGGGCTAGGATAGGTCCATGACAAGACTCTTCGAACATGTGGTAGATTAGCACAAAACTAGGACCAAAAATTCAGAATCCAGATACTTGCAGTTTGGCACACAAGGCAGGAAGCATACATGTCCCAACAGTGTCACCCTCCTTTTGGAAGTTTCCACAGCAGTGTCATTTGTTTTTACTCCAGTGTTGATAATCATAGGAACCCACTGTAGGTTCTCCCTTTTGCCAAACGTACATACCCTTTTGTGAGAGAGTGGATGCTTCCCTCTCAGACTGATCAAAGCACTGACCAGTGGTGGAGGCACCATGTTTATGGCCAATAACACAGGACTGTTTACCTTTACCTCTGTTGGGAGACTGCCTACTGGCTCTCCCTTAGAAAATGTAATTTAATCCTCCCATACCTGCTGCCTTGAGACCCCTTTCATACAAGAACAAGCATTTGCAATGCAATAGGTCTCACATTTGCGAGACTTTATGTGTTTTCAAAACCTGCAAGCAGTGCGTACCGCTTGCAGGTTTTCAAAACAAATAAATAAAAGGCATTGTCATTCACAATTGCAGCGAGTACGCCGGCCGTGGTCACACCACTCCGAGGTTCCAAAGTGACCGAGAAGACTCCCGGTCGGAGAGGAACCCATCAAACATCTTTTAAGTGTTGCCAGAAGCCCTGAAGAAGTCGTGGGGTACTTCCCCAGACAAAACACGTGGTGGATGGGCAACTGTTCGGATTAAAGAACAATACAATTACAAGTGCACTGTTTCTTTCTTTGCATAATATATGTACTCTTGATTTTGCGAAGGTTAGATACTATGTCGCAATCAGCACTGTAATTTTAGCATGTGCACAAGTTTGCGATAGTAACATCATACCAGTGTCAAAATATGTTTACACAGGACTATAAAAGTACATCACACTAGCCTCAAAATGCCAGTGCAAATTGACAGAAATTAAGCTCTAAGCTACCAGTTGAAGGGAAAGTCCCAGGCTTGCTTCATTTTTAGGGCTCGCAAGCGAAGTGAGCGAAAAGCACTTTTACTAGGGTTTCAAAAATGGACCTTGAAATTCCACACAGCTCGTGCATGTGCATTTCAAGGTCCATTTTGATTGGGCTTTGCATGCGTGCTGTTTTATAACAGAACAGGCAATAGGCCTTAGGCGGTCGAGTAGCTCCGCCTATGGCCTATTGGTGTCTGTTACGCGCACAAAGCCCATATGTCTTCAATTATGGTGGCCAGACTCGGCCGCCATAATTGAAGACATATGCTTGCAGTGGCGCGCGCGGCACCACTCACAAGCTTCTTTTTTTTTTTTTTTGATCCATTTCACGGCAAAGCGCTGACGTCTTCTTTAATTCTGACAGCAGCTCGGCCTGTGAGTTGTGCCTTTATCTAAGCGTATGAAGTTAGAGCTTTATGGCAGAGAAGACACATTAAAGTCTGGCTCTTTTTGGGCTCGTTTATTTATTTGCAAGCAGGGCGATTTTGTTGTGTTTTAACTTATGTGGGAACACTGTGCATGGTGTTTATGCCTCACAGAAAAGTGCCAGGCTGACTGGGTTGTGCTGTGATCATGAAGAAATCCTAGTTTTATCTTCGCTGGCCTCCCAGACTGGATTAGCCCGCTCACAGATGTCAGAATGCACCTGAGCTCCACACTCTTTTAATCACCACCGCAGGCTGGGTTGACTTCAGTATGCTCAGGCTGCTCTGCCACAGTGGAATACAAGGCAGTGAGCGGAGGCGATTATTTTTTTAGGCAGCAAAAACAATACCCGCTATGACTACCCAACACACGTCACCACACCAGTCTTGCAGTGTGAGGGGCAGGCTCGCCGCTCAGTGTATGAGGTGAGTGAGGCTATCGGCGTGAGAGTGGGGGTTTGTCACCATTCATCGCCAGTGTAGCAGGCAAGGATTTGTGAAACCACAGCAGACGAAAGACATCTTTTTTTAAGTACTGCCCTTCCCTTTATTGTAAAAAACAAGCTCTCTATACATTTCTGACAGCAGTCGGAGTATCGGGTGTCTAATTGCTTGTGTGTGTGTTTTTTTTTAAGGAGTGTGTGTGTATGTGTGCGCACAATTGCCTGTGTGTTTGTGAAGGAGTGTCTGTGGGCACAACTGGCAGTGTTTTTTGAAGGTGTGTGTGTGTGCACAACTGGCAGTAATTTTTGAAGGAGTGTGTGTGTGGGCACAACTAGCAGTGTTTTTTGAAGGAGTGTGTATGCGTGTGTGTGTGTCTGTGTGTGTGGGCACAACTGGCAGTGTTTTTTTAAGGTTAGTTATGAACCGTGCATGCGGTACATGTGACACATGCTAAGTTCAGAACCATATATTTATATTTAGCATTGATTGATCATTTATTTTTTTGCACAGTACCAAATATCACAGTTCTGCCCTTTCTTAGCACCGAAAATAACAGACGTTACTATTACTTAACCTATAGCAATCAATGCAGCCACCTTGGAAGGGTGAACGGCTGACTGCCTTGAAGCGATTCAAACGCTCGTACTCTGTCTCGCAGCATTTATCAGCCTCACTGTGTTATGTTTATAAAACGTACGGGTTATGTGCGTATTTCCTTATGTCATGCCAGATCTTTCCCTCGAAAAATCCTTGTTGTATGCCTGCATGCTACTCTGGCAAGTAGCCGCCTGGACCGACGAGTCTGTATCAGACCGCTCGGACACAGTTTTGTGTACATGTGTTTTTTTCCCTGCAGTTTTTATATTGCACACGTTGCTCGAAGGGCACTGTGAGGCTTTATAGGACCACCAGATTACATTACATAGGGTAGTCATGTTTTTAGGCACGTAGAGATTAAGCGATTTGCCCAGAATCACAGGTTGTAGAGCAGACGCCGGGACTCGAACCCGTGTCCTAGTTCTAAAGTCGGCAGCTCTGGTGGTTGGGCCACATCCCTTCAACTGCTCTCGGCGTTAGGCCCATGCTATACAATACCCCAATAAAATCAAAGGAATAGTACCGGCTGCCATAAAAGAGCCACTCTCGCCTTGGTAAATGCAGTACCGTGGGCTTTGTAGGAGCTGCTTAAAACTGCGAGGACCAATTAAACAAACCGCACCGTGAAGGACGGCGGCAGACCCTGCGTGACCCCCTCACTGCTGGCGTGAAATCACTCTTTTCACAAGGATAGGAACTGTTTGAGGTAGGTAGCGTCGGTGTCTTGCTTCTTCGTTGCGGTTTGAGTTGTTGACTGTACTCCTTTGACGGACGTCAGGAAGTAGAGAACTGTGACATGCAAACTGCTCTAATTTCTCTAGAAGGTGCATTAACCCACTGAGGTGCCTCGCCGGTTCAGGAAGGTGCATTAACCCACTGAGGTGCCTCGCCAGTTCAGGAAGGTGCATTAACCCACTGAGGTGCCTCGCCGGTTCAGGAAGGTGCATTAACCCACTGAGGTGCCTCGCCGGTTCAGGAAGGTGCATTAACCCACTGAGGTGCCTCGCAGGTTCAGGAAGAGGAAGGTGCATTAACCCACTGAAGTGCCTCGCCGGTTCAGGAAGTGAACACGGTCAGTGTGTTCCAGTGGTGAACTGTGAGGTCCGTGTTTACGCGTGGGAGGCTCGGTGGCCCCCTGGCACCCCCCCTCCTTTGCCTGTACTGACCTGCTCATGGTTGGAGTCTCTGGCACGTGTCCTCGTGCAAGCCCCACCCCTTCTACTCCCCCTCACTTGTGCACAATTTCTGTGCAGTGCTGTGGCTTTGTAGCCAGATGTGCACTATACAAATCTCTCACACACACACACAGCAAGATTCACAGTTAGAGAATATATTGGACAGTGCAGTGTCTGCTTTTAAAGTTCGGGCAGGCCCTAGATTTCCAGGACACCCACCTGCAGAAAGAAATAACGCAAGTTGCAGTTTAAAAACAAGCACTGGCACAGCCAACGGTAGGGCGCTGTCTACCTTTTGGCTTTGTCAATGCTAGCTTTCTTTTTCTGTTTTTCGTAAAAAAAAAAATTGTCGGTGGAGCTACACAGCACTCACCAGTATATAAGAATCATCTAAAGGCAAAATAATGTTTTGGGTCACACATTGCATTAGCAGCTCTGAAAGGAACTACTTTGCGTGCAGATGTGCTTCTTGTGACAGAGAAAAATTCCATCACTCACGTTGGACTTAGCCAATGGCTGCAGAGGGCTGACCTGTTACCCCTCGCTGCATGCTGTAGTGGTTGGAAAAAAAATTGAATGACATGACAACAGACCATTGGAGGAAGAAGGGTGGCTGAAAGACCCTATAAGCAGGGTCACGTGAAGATCATTTGAGGATATAATGTGAGGGTCACTTTAGGAGCTAACATGAGGGTTATTTTATTAAATGCTTTAGATTTCACAGGAGGGTCTCCATCAGCCGGCCGATTAATCAATGTACTGGTACGCTGCTTCTTCCCAGTGGCGATAGATGCAAAGCGGAAGTGTGCCTGGGATTTATTGAGGCTTAACAGCAGTGCAAGGTATAATTCGGACCGACCGTCAAGGGGGAGCAGGGAGTCTGGAAACACATGCAACCACACACACAAACACAACACACACAACAACACACACACACAACCACACACACAACCACACACACAACCACAACCACACACGTAACCACACACACAACCACACAAACAACCAACCATCAGTGCACACTTTCACCAAGCACAGACACCATCAGCCATCAGTGCACGCTTTCACCGGACACAAACACCACCAGCCGTTAGTGCACGCTCCCACCAGGCACACACCACCAGACGTCAGTGTGCGTTTTCACCAGGCACACACACACCACCAGCCATCAGTGCACGCTTTCACCAGGCACACACACACCACCGGCCGTCAGTGCACGCTTTCACCAGGCACACACACACCACCAGCCATCAGTGCACGCTTTCACCAGGCACACACACACCACCAGCCGTCAGTGCATGCTTTCACCAAGCACACACACACCAGCAGCCGTCAGTGCATGCATTCATCAGACACACACACCACCAGCCGTAAGTGCACGCTTTCACCATGCACACACACACCAGCAGCCGTCACTGTATGCTTTCACCAGGCACGCACACACCACCAGCCGTCAGTGCACGCTTTCACCAGGCACACACACACCACCAGCCGTCAGTGCACGCTTTCACCAGGCACGCACACCACAAGCCGTCAGTGCACGCTTCCACCAGGCACACACACCACGCTTCCACCAGGCACACACCACCAGCTGTCAGTGCACGGATCCACCAGGCACACACATCACCAACCGTCAGGGCACGCTTTCACCAGGCACACACACACCATCAGCCGTCAGTGCACGCTTCCACCAGGCACACACACCACCAGCCATCAGTGCACGCTTTCTCTAGGTGCACACACACCACCAGCCGTCAGTGCACGCTTTCACCAAGCACACACACACCACCAGCCGTCAGTGCACGCTTTCACCAGGCACACACACACACACCACACGTCAGTGCACGCTTCCACCAGGCACACACACCATCAGCCATCAGTGCACTTTTCAATTGTTAACGCATCCACAATTAACTATTGTAGCAATCGCAGTAAGGCGTACTTTACTTTTAAACATATTCATTTAAAGCGCAGCATGCCACCATTGCTACAATAATAAATACACACTTTTTTGGCCTACAATTTATAGACTTCTGTTGCAATTGGTGTTGCAATATTTAGCAATGCCAATAGCTCAAACTTAATTAATGCGAGACCTAATGCATTGTAAATGCATGTTCAGGTTTACATCTGTTTATTGTAGTCATAAGCCGGGGTTCTCGCAGGTACTCAGGGCACTTAATTTTCGTATACTCTCACTTAAGGAACATGAGGCATGGTCCCCAGGACCATGTATTGTATTGTGACACCTAAGCATGAGATAGATTTCTGCGCCCAGGAGAAAGGGTAGTACTCCTGAAGAGAAGCCTGGAGGTTTTTCGGTATATTAAGTCCTAAAATTTGAGACTTTTGCATCTTGACCTTAAACCTTGATGTAAAGCCAAAGGTGTCGAGATCGTGGAGTTGGGATGGGAGAGTGGTCTGTGGATTGGTGAGCATCAGCAGGACGTCATCCGCATATAAAGCGTTCTTATGTTCTGCTTTACCAAATGTGACCCCAGCGATCCGCAAGTTTCGCCGGATCGCCTCTGCCAGGGGCAACATGTTGTGAGTGAACACAAGTGGAGACAGAGGGCACCTCTGGCACATCCCCCCTCTGTACCTTAATAGGGCCCAACTGTGCCGTACACCCTAACCCTCGCCTTCGGGCTTGTGTAGCCACTTAACACCCAGTTCCGGAACCTGGGGCCCATCCTGGATTTGTTAAGGAGTTGGACCGCTCAGAGAAAGGGCCATTGTACACGATCAAACGCTATGGACAATAGAAAGGTCGGGTTCTCGGTACGTGAGGTGGTATCTATTATGTGTAGTGTGCATTTTGTGTTGTTGTGACAGCCCTGCTCTGGGTTGAATCCCTTCAGGTCTGGGCCAACCAAGTCCTGCATATATGGGGCCAACCTGCCGGCAAGGATGCCAGTAAAAATCTTCGCATCTACTTAAGAAGTGAGACTGGGGAGGGAGGAGGGAAATACAGTGGGGACTTTCCTTGGTTTGGATATGACTTTGATGGTTGTTGTGTGCATCGTGGGAGTAAGTGTCACAGTGTCTACAAAGGTGTTCAATACTCTAGTCAGGAGGAGAGCCAGTTGTGGGCTAAACATCTTTTAGAAGGAAGTCGTGACACCGTCTGGTCCTTTCCTTGTGTGCAGTCTGGAGATGCTATTTACAACCTCTCAACTGCAATGTTCTTTCTCCATCATTTCAGACTGTCTTGTAGTGAGGGTCGAGAGGGGAATCGTATCTATGGGGGAGTGTGTGGTCCCCGCGAGGGGCAGGCCAAGGGTATATAGTGCAATGTAATAGCATTGGAAGGCATCTGCAATATCCTATTTTTTCCCGCCATCGCTGGTGGTAATATAGTTGATGGTCTCCCTCTGCCATTTTGCTTGGTCTCCCCCTCTGTAATATCTGTGTTTGGCACGCAATAAAGCATATTTCGTGGGGTTCCAATCAAGCGCTTTAAATTGCTGTCTCGCAGTTGTCAATTGGTGCCAAACTTTCCAGGATCCTGAGTGTTTCCAGGTCACTCGCCATTTCTTTCGAGCTCTCTGTTCTTAGCCCTCCTATCTGCATTTAGGGTGGCGGAGACAGCAATAAATACCCCCCTTAATACCGCCTTAAGGGCCTCACATAACACCTAGATCCGGGTGACCGATCCCTCATTTTCTGCCAGGAAGTCCACGATCCGAGTGCGAACGGAGGCAAGAACATCTGGCCATTTCAGAAGGTTATTGTTCAACCTCCAGTGACCCTGACATAGGGAGACATCTCTGTCATGTAGGGAAATTAAAGACTGGGGCGCGATCTGACAGCGCTATGACCCCAATATACACCTGTTGAACTTGTATTAGGAGTTGCGTTGTGCCAAAATAGTAATCTAATCTGGTATAGGTCTGATGTGCGGCAGAGAAAAATGCGTAATTCTTAAATTCTTACTAGTGGGGTGCTGCATGCACCATATGTCTGTTAGTCTCAGATCTCTTAGCCATGTTTGCCCACGTGCTGAAAGGGCTGCCTTTTGACCCACCCTCCACGTCGAGCAATCGAGCTCTGTGTCAATTATTACCATATTGAAGTCCCCCCACAAAAGTATTTTGGCTTCTGGGGTGACCATGATTAACAATATAACATTCCAGATTAATTGCTCCTGGTTTTCGTTGGGGGCGTATATGGTGCAGATTGTAAATGTGTGAGCCTGCTGCACTATTCTCAGCACCAGCCTCCTACCCGGTATTTCTGCGATTGTGGATAGGATTTTGCCCTGGAATTTGTTGGCTAATAGTACAGCAATTCTCTCCTTCTTGTCCGGGCCAGATGACAAAAGTTGTTGTGTGAGTCAACGGACTGAAGGCAACCCCAGTCCTTCTGGAGTAGATGTATCTCCTGGAGGAGACATATGTAACAGCCGGAGTCCCTAAGCAAGCAGAGCACCGAGCCTCATTTCACTGGTGCGTTAAGGTCCCTGGTATTTAGACTAAAGACCTTCAGTAATAAGCTCGAAGTGTCCTGCCATGTGGTCCCTTAGAATGTATTGCAAAGTCATGGATGTCTCTTGTGTGTTAATCATGTGATGGTGGTGCAGATGGTCTACTGTGTTATTGTGGCGTGGTTCCCAAATCTACCCGTGAACTGGACAAGCGATCTCGTAAAACTACCACTCCCCCTAACTGGAGTATACCAATGAAGGAATAGTGCTAGGAAATGCCCATCAGGTCCATGGTCCATCATACCTGCTATGATCCCTCTGGTTCACTCCAGCCAAGCGTAGTGTGCCGCGTCTACTTTAACCAAACCTGTCTCCCCACCCCCATTTCACGTCAGCCCAAGTCACAGACTTAAGGCTCCAGGTCCCCAGCTTGGGGCTTCTCCAGAATTGCCTGCTGCTTTGGCTTCTGTGGGCTTTGCTTTTGGTTGCCTTCCTCCTGCACCTTCCTCCACTGACCGGCTCTCCTTG
The DNA here is from genome assembly GCF_964261635.1 of Lissotriton helveticus. NCBI lineage: Eukaryota > Metazoa > Chordata > Amphibia > Caudata > Salamandridae > Lissotriton > Lissotriton helveticus. The sequence continues at coordinate 811,838,127 of NC_136061.1, read as the reverse complement.
ATGCTCGATCTGTTGCGGAGAAAGGCTCCCGCTGGGAGCGCTTCTCCGTCAGCTCCAGAATTGCAGCCACTTCCATTAGGAAAAAAACTCCATGGGCTTCCTTGTTCCAGGTGAAAAGTAATTTAAGCCATCGGTACTTTATTACTTTACTTTGTAGGAAGGAGGTAACTGGTTTCAGCTGCCTGTGATGCTGTAGGGCACCCAAGAAGAGATCCTGGTGAAAGCAAATTGTAGAATCCTCGAACTGTATTGTGCTCATTTGGCGAGCTGCTTCCATGATCGCCTCCTTCTGGCGATAGTAGTGTAGACCGGTCAGGATGTCCAGTGGAGTATTTCCTATACTACCCTATGGGTTCTGCCCAGTTTTATGTCAGACAGAACCAGATCAGGGAGAACAGGGTGGAGTAATCACTTTACATACATTGAAATATCTCCCTTTTCCGCTCCCAGTGGTGCTCCCTGAATGAATAGGTTCGATCAGCGTGATCTATTTTCCAAATCATCCATGTGGGCTTGCAGTGCAAAGTACTCTTATCACAGCTCGATCAGCTCTCTTCTAGAAGCCTCCAGTACCCCTTCCTCGCGCCATGCTGTTTTTCAGGACAAAGCCTCTTTGGCCTAATTCCCCCAGTTTGAGTACATTGTATTTCACGTGTTTCACTTTCATGACCTTCGTGACCTCCCCCCATAGGAGTATTATATCCTGGCGAAGCCTACCAAATAGGTCCTCCATGAAGATACTGGTCACAGGTGTCTCTGCTCGTGAGATGGTTGATTCTTTTAAGAAGGTCCTTGGCAAGCATATCTTTAAGGAAGGAGTCCTTTTGCACCTTGTGCGTCTCCATCTTGTCCAGGTTCAGAGTCTGTAGGGGCACTGTTGGGTCTGGTCCCTCACAGCGCCTCCACTGCACAGCCACGGTGCATTCGTATCTATGAGGCCCAGTGTGCTGCCTGAGCAGATCCAGTCGAGGCGATAGTTCAGACACTGATGCACCCGTTATCACCCCTGTTGTCATGGTGGCTCCTTGGCAGTCTAGGTGGGAGCTCGAAGCGTGATGCGGCTGATGACTAGGTGAGAGGTGTCAGCATTCTCCTCAACCCCTGGGGTATCCAAACCTCCAGGTGTCTGATCCACAGTCATAATCTCCCCCCTTCCGGCCGGGGCACCTCGCAGGACTGGCACCCGTCCAAGGCGCGCACACACAGCAATGAACAGTGTAGGCCCGTCTGGGGTGAGCACAGTTCAGGGCGAAGGGGGGGGGGGGAGGGGACCTATTGGTCCCATGTGAGTTCCTTGGCTTCCAATAAGGCAAGTGCACTGGTGCGCGGTCAGCCGGCTCCTACCCCCACCGAAGGAACCTTGGTATGTGCCATTCAATTCGGGCCTGTTGCTCTCCTGTGTGTGGCCAAGATAAGGGCGGGCAGCGCCAACCCACGCGCAGGCTAGGTCCAGTCCGTAAAAGGTTTCTGTCTTCCTCCACTTCCTCTTTGTGCCTCGGGCATCCCGTCGGGGGTCAGTCTGGGTCAAAGCTGCAGGGGACAGAAGCCACGTGCTGTCGCGCTGCGGCCCTAGCAGCCAGTGTTCAACAAGTTCCGCGCTCTTAGGCTGGGCCCACTCAGTCCCTGTCAGCTGGCTGTGACAGTGTCTTCCTCTCTGCTCTCTGAGGGCCATGTGGGGTCCTTTCTATGCAACAGAGTAGCTACTGCATCTGTGCCCCCTGGGTGGGTAGATGCGGGCAGTGCTTAATTTGTAAAATATGAAGTCCAGGTGCTCAAGTGTTTGTTGGAGGACACACCCACTTTTCCTGGCTCCACCCACTTCCTCCACCTGCTCCACCCACATCCTCAACTGCCACTTGTAAAAGTCAGATGTACTTTACACAGAAAGAAACATGCATAAAAACATTTTTACTGACAGTCCAGTGCAAAAACAACTTGTGTCCGACAGTCTAGCACTAAAACGACGTTTCACCTTTTCGCAAATGAAGACCCCATCAACTGTATTCTCTTTTAAACTGCTGGTGGGACCTAGCTCTCCATTGGTCATTTTTTATAGAATTTGTTGAAGGTTATGTTTTCTGGTTCATAATAAATGAATGTGTGCAACAGTGAGTTTTAAAGTTGTAGGTACTCAGGGCCTGCCCAAGATCACATTCTCACGGGTTTCTCCTGCAGAAGAATGGAGAGCTGATCGGGGTATCTCGAAGTTACATTACAAGGGTTGCCTTTAACTCATCTCGCGTCGCTGGCTCTGGCCTTAATCTTGCGATGTCTGGAGCCCCCAAGTTGCGCGCGTCTCAATGGGCACACATTTTTAAAATGTCTGAAAGCCGGAGCCATGGGACGGATTGACTGATATGAAAACTTCTAGAACTCTCCTGTATTATAAAAAATATGGAAAAAAATGAAACTATATATATTTTGCGCAATTTTTGCTGCCACAGAATACATACATTCTTTGGTGGTAGCGATGCACAAACATTTTACACGCAGAGAAAAATGGGACACAGCAATTTCTTTTTTTAGTAAGTAATGCAGAACAAGATCAGAATAAAATCTGTATGCTTGATGAGTGAGATGTGACGCAGACAACCTAAATCGTGCACGGTAGGCTTGCTGGTGCTTCTGAAAAGGGTACAAGTATGGTGTGTGTGAGGCAGCCCAGGCTCCCACTATTAATAACTGCTATTGGTTGACTCTCCTCTAAGGAGAAAATACGGAATAACGGCTTCGAGACGGAAACTGAGTTATCAAGCAGCAGTTGACTGCTGAGAGTTTTCTCATGGTGCTGAGCTAATCCCGAAATGTCATTTGCAAAGTGGTGACTGTGAGCTCAGACCGCATGGTGTTCTCAAGCCAATTGCATATCCAACAAGAACGTGCACAGGAACCCTATTCACCCTAGGACTTAAAATTAGTCAGCCATTTTTATATTCTTCAAAAGAAGACTGCTGGGTTTGAATTGAGTTAACAACCCGTCAGCTATGGCAGCAACAAGGCCTAGCAAACAATATTGGCAAATGCAAACTAGCTAACACAATATTCCCAAAGGGTAACACAAAGACCAAGTCAAATTAAAAAATAAATTGTCAAAAGGTATACGTTTTTAAGATTTGTATAAAAACTGTTTGAGGCTTATTCCATCCAGTCCTTTTTGACCGAGGAGAGTACCTGAATTCCAGCAGTTGTCAAACAAATCGGCCTAACAAAAGTAAAATAAAACTATATAGGCAAACCCACAAACAAGAAGAAAATGAATGGGAAGTTAATATAAAACAAGCAAAAACACAGTATTGCCAGCATAAGTCAACATCTAGACAAAGTATTTTCCTCCATGAAGCGAAGCCATAATATTATAAATGGACTAGAGCATAAGGTAAGTGAGCAGTACCCTGGAATATATGAGTGGCTTCCTGACATATTCGAGAGACAACTTGACATAAAGAGCAGAAATCGGCACTGGCCTTACCATGAAATCCAAGTTTGCTGGGCAGACTGCAGTTTCCCAGATTCAGGTACAGTTTAAAGGCACAGCTTCTTGAAACTATACAACCTAAGTATGCTCAGGACTTTGGACAGAAACTACCCTTCCCAGCATTTGGGAGGATGAAATCAAAGCATGAGCTCTCAATTTGTTGGAGACTAGGCCATGCAGCTGTGCTGCTAAAGTCCGGGGTTAAGTAAAGTTAAAGGCCCTGCATGGCCACTGCCCTTCTTCTAGCCTTCTCCTCCTGACCTGGCCCGGGCAGTCCCAGTGGACTTGCACATGCAACACAACTCGGTATTTACTCCGTGAGCATCCTTTTCGTGTAGCAGACCCACTGTGGACTTTATAGGGGTACTAGAAGAAGCTTTAATGTTTTGCATGGAACAAATCACCCTCAACCTCAGCACTTTAAGTATCTAGAGTCTCGCAGAGCCTCGTCAACACTTCACCAGCCTTCCACTTCAATAACTAAGTAAAGATAAGTAAAAAGACAAATATTCAATGCATATATGAATGTGGACATCAACTAAGATTTTGAATTACTTAAGCCGACTACAACAAAATGTATTCTGTCAAATTGAAATTTATAGATATCTATACATCTTAATATAAATTATATTCAGTTACCATTTTATCACTTTACAAGCATACAAACCGTCAATTCTAGAGAAAAGGTTAACAGAGTTTGAAACTTTTCTAAAAAATCTGGGGCTTTCTGGTTATGTAGTTGACCTGATAACTTATGCTTCACAGTAGTTTCACAGAGGAAACCACACCTCCTCTGTATTAGAAATTGTCAATTCAAGTTGGTCATCATAATGTCAGGACAGATGGCAGCCGGACTTTTTCAGTCCCTCTTCCGATTCTACAGGGCTGACAACAAACAGTGGCTGCATGTTTGCAATTGTATACCTGTGAAAGCCCCAAAGAAGCCACTGCTTGTGAATCTGCAAGGTGGCACAAGGTTAAAACAATCAGCCTTTTAATGCTATTTCCCAGTATGGAGGCGGGGGGAAGAAGACAACGTGGCACAGGAAAAACATACAAAATAGTTACAAGCACGAGTCTTTCACACTCTCTATAAAACATAATTCACATAAAAAATTTTGTTTTAAACTCACAAAGATGATAAAAATGTGTTTTCCTGTAGAAAGATTTCAGTCCATGCATCTTGGTGTGAGTGTGACACAGAAAACATACCGTATGTCAAAAAAAGGCATGAAAAGGGTGGCTTATCACAAAAGAAAACTAAAATGGAAATGAGATATGCCATGCTAAAGGGCAGAATGAATCCCGCCATTCCCTGCATCGAGGAGCGCATGTTTCAAACACATTGTAGTAGCCCCTCAGTGTCCCGAGATGGTTTTGTTTGGAAGGCGAAGGGTGGGGAGAGGGGAACCTCTCAGATGTTGACAAGCTGCTCAGCGTGGTCCGTCTGAAGTTGATCTTTCAAAGGCATGTCATTTGTCCATATTGTGGCTACTTCCAAGTCGCATAACAACCAATTACACAGTCAAAAACACGGTGCCCGGCGCTGGAGGCATGATTGCTCATGGCAGGCCTTGGACACGTCACTCGGTGGTTCACTCAAATTCAAATTCAAATTTATTAGTCTTTATTCGGTACTTAAAAAGACACCATGAAAGCACACACACAATATACACATTAAAAAAAATGTTTTAAACTAAAAACACGTATTTCATTAAGCTTAGGAAAAGGAGTTATCCATACAGGTTTAAATGGTATTACAGTCACTTTTCTCTTGTGTTCCTTAACCGTAATGCAATTCGGATAAAGTTCACAATACAGAACAGTGTATGGGCATCTGGGGCTTCCTGTAAAAATGTCAAGGCCATTTTTGCTTGTCTGAGTTTTGTTTCTTTCAGAATCCCTACTAAAAACTTGCGCCTTGGGGCAGAGTAAAAGGGGCATAACAAAACAAAGTGAAGGGTATCCTGCGGAGACCTAGCGTCGCAGCCGCAGGTACCCTTCGCCTCCACTGTAAGAGTGAACCCAGGGGGGGACCGAAAATAAGTGGTGGAGCATATTCAGTCTAAAACGGGTCATATGATAACGATCCTGGGCATTATACATGACCCTCAGGTATGGTTCCATTCCCTGTTTCACTGTTAGTTGGCAGTAAGATAAGACAGTGGGCTTTCGTCTTTCCCTCTCCGCCCTGATCATACTTAACCGTTCAGAGAAAAGTTTTTTAACCATTGTTTTATTCTCAATAGTTAGGGATTCTGGGTCTGCAAAGACATTTTTACAATCAATGTCCTCCATAGAGTCCTTAATGTACTTCAGCCAAGGTATATGAGCCCATTTATCCCGTTTGAGGCAGTCTTTTATAATTTGCCTTGTGAAGGACGCATCGGGATTGGTCCAGATTTTAACCCAGGCTAAAAGAGGTTTGCTTCTAACCCGATCTTCGATGTACGACTCTCCAACTTCCTCATGAATGATGAAGGCCGGTACACTCTGTGGCACTTTCAGGATTCTTCTGAAGAACTTATTTTCTTCCACCTGTATCAGTTGCAATTTTTTATCAATAAAACCCCAAACTTCTGCACCATAAGTGACCTTGGCACAGCATTTTGATCTATACAGATTTAATATTTGCTCTGGGGACCATCTACCCAGTCTTCTCCTGAACCCCATAATAGCGCCAGATGACGCCGCCAGTTTAGTTGCGTGTTTCTCCACCAGGGGTTTAAAAGTCAGTTGATTGTCAAACAGTACACCAAGATAAGAAAAAGTCTTAACCTGCCCAATTTTATGTGAACCAATATGATAAGTGATTTTCCCTTTTTCCTTGGTTCCTGTTGACATAATATAAGATTTTTCCAGGTTTGTTGATAGATCAAGTTTGGCCATAAAATCAACAAAACCGTCAATCAACTTCTGCAGCCCCAGGGGGGTTCCGGCTAACAATACTGCGTCGTCGGCATATAATAATACCGGCACCGCACGATGGCCAATTTGGGGCGAATTTACCTGCAACTTAAGAAGTTCTTTTTCCAGGAGGTTTATATATATAGAGAAAAGGAAGGGCGCTAAAATGCAGCCCTGCCTCACTCCACTGGTGCATACAAAAGGATCGGTCTTACTTCCCTCTTGGTTATATCTCACGCTTGCAGACGTATTCCAGTGTAGATTTTTTAGGACATCTACAAGTGGTTGATCCACTCCTAGATGTAGCAATAATGACCATGGTTTTTCTCTGTTTACGCGATCAAAGGCCGCGGAGAGGTCCATAAACCCCATATATATATTCCCACTACCAGCGATGGTATATTTTGCTGCCAGTAGGTACAGGTTCAAGCATTGATCAGTGGTGGATCTACCCTCCCTAAAACCATATTGAACATCTGATAGGACCTGGTACTCCTCAGCCTATTCCTGCAAATGGCGTAAAATGACACATCCCAAAACGTTCGCCGCACATCTATGAGGGATATGGGGCGATAGCATTGTGGGTCATCACGATTCCCCTTTTTATAGATCGGCACTATAGTTGCTGTTGACCAAGAGCGAGGCAGTCCTGCCACCACTGCCTCGTTCAAAACCCTCGTGAGCAGCGGTGCCCAACGATCTATATTGCTCAAGTAAAGATCAGGGGGTATTCCATCAGGGCCGGGTGCTTTATTCTTGCTGAGCCCAGCTATAGCCGATGTTACTTCTTCCAGGGAAAAGTCCAGTTTTGGGTGTTTTATTAACCTAGGTCCTTCCCCTTGGATTAGATGTCCTGTGTAGTTATAAAGACTCTGGAAGTGAGTCTGCCATTGTTCAGGTAAGATAGTATTCATTATTTTTGGTGCTCCTGGGTCCTGGAAACATGGGGTATTAATGACTTTCCAAAAAGCTGAAATATCTCGGCTTTCTGCAGCCTCCCTTAAATCCTCCCAGGCTTGATTTTGTAGACTCTTTTTCCGTTTATTCAGTATTTTTTTGTATTCAATTCTGTTTTGTGCTATTGTCAGCTTGTCTCTGGGTCTAGCATGAAGGCTAAGTTTCAGTTTTTTGTGCGCCTTAGTACAAACAGAATCAAACCACTTTGTTATTTTTTGATGTCCTCAGAAGATTATGTACATAACGTGCGATTTCTTCAAATGCGCTAACCACTAGCGCTCCTTCCACTAGGGGATCAAGGCATACATTTATGGCGTTTAGACCCTCTGTTATCAGTTTTTTGTAAAATCTGTCTCCATCAATCTTAGCCCACTTAATCCTTCTTCCCTGATCCACTGCCTTTTCCGTGATATCTAATCTCTTAGTAGAATTATTAAAAACAAACCCTTTTAACACAATAGTCAGAGGGTTATGGTCACTAAAGATGCTAGTGTCTATGGCCATGTTACTAATGTTTTTCTTTAGTAGGGTTGAAACTAGAACAAAGTCAATATAAGACTGGCAGCCTCTACCTCTAAAAGTTGGGTTGAGGTCTCCCTTTTCACCCAACTTAACGAGGTCCAAAATGTGGACCAAATTATACCTTTTCGTTAGTTTCTCTAGCTCCCATTCCTCCGTTACATGAGCAAAATGAGGCCCTTTCAAAATAGTGCATCTTGACCAATCTCTGTTGAACGGTTTTAGATTATCACAGAGATGACAATTAAAATCCCCCAAGAGTATTATATTTGGGGGGTTTGGTGTCTCATTCGCAAAACTCAACTTTTCTAAGCAGGAGTCCAGTTCCTTAACAACGGACCCCTTTCCCGTCATACCAACGGCATTATACCAATTTAGAAAAATAAGATTGAAACTTTTAAAATGAAATCCGACAACTTGTATATTGTGTGAGTCCCAGTTATAACTAGACCATACACCCTGAATTTGAAGGTTTACATACATTATTAGTCCTCCCCTTGCTCTCCCCGATGGTGAATTTATGGCCGGAACAGCAAAGCATTTGTACCCTTCTAAACTATATGGATTGGGATCAACAGCCCATGTTTCTTGTAGGCATATGACTTGAAATTTAGTAATGTAATTATGCCATTCCTGGGAATCAAATTTGGCTGCTAGTCCAGCAATATTCCAGGATATAATTCGGAAGTTTTCGTGATTATCCCCCGTACATTGTTCTTTTGGACCCCTTAGAAAATGTTGTGGTTCACTCACTTAACAGTTCATGCGTATCAAGTGAACTGTGAAGTGAACAACCGAGTGACGTGTCCAAGGCCTGCCCTGAGCAATCATGCCTCCAGCGCAGGGCAAGGGGCACCTGACCAGTTAAATGCCACTGCCAGGCCCAGGAGAAGGCTGGAAGGAGGAGGGCAGGGGCCAGTGATCTGCAGGGCCGCGCAGCCCGCTCTAACTTACTTAACCCCGGACTTCATGTGGTGCCGAGCTGGAGCTACCACCCGATGTCGGTGAACGTTATGTATGTTAAGACACCCAGCAAGTCCACGACCCAAAACATCCCCAGTGTTGGTAATGTAATTGTTTATTACAATATGGCTGTTACTTACCATGACTGACTGCCCTCGTGGTGGTGTGCGGCCGAGCATTTGCCCGTCTGCCTTTACATTCGGTAGGCGGTGTAGGCCAGGTTGCTGATGCAGCTGCTGTCTGCACTACGACTTCGACTCGTCGGGCCAGGCGGGCTAACCACATCAACCCAGATCTGCATCAATGACTCGGGGCAGGGACCGGTGCGTGCGGGTGTGCCGGGGCATTGCATTTTGGGAAAAATCTACACGCAGTGCCTGCCGCCCAGCCCAACGCCCACAGAACCAAATCCAGCCCCCTACCTCTGCCTAATCAGTGTCCCGCCCACCGGAAAGGGCCGCCGCCAAACTTAAGGAAGCAATTTCTAAAAGTGCGTTGTGACCGGCGTCACGTCACTCACAATCCGATCTGATCTGACTGCTGCATATTGGATTCATTCATGCAGTAAATAAATAATGAGTGGACGGTCTGAACCACTAATGTGATGCACTGAGTCAGTGAGGTAATTACATTTTTTGTACTGCCATTTACATTGATATGACGTGCAGAGTTGCAGACGTGTATTAGACCCGGCCCTGGTAAATAAGTGCCGGTGCTAAGCACCGGAAAGCACCGGCACAAATTAAGCACTGGCGCGGGTGACGGTAGGTTTGCAACGCAATCGAGAGGCCGAGCGCGTAGCAGAGAAAAGGGTGCTCCTACTCCGTCGCCATCTTGGCCACGACTCACCACTTGCATCCTTTTTAAGAACAACTGGATCACAAGCTAGAGCCAATGGTGGATACCCCCAAAGGCAATGAAGAATAATCACCCAGGCAACACCCAGGTGTGAGATGCATGAATGTATATTTAGCAATTCCCACTCAGTGAATCAGATGTATTCACAGATTAAGAGTAGGAAAACTATATGGTGGCAAGTCATACAATTATTTTTTCCACAAATAAACATATGTTTACATCAACATCTCCTTCCTTTATGCCAGCCACAACCTCATAAATGAATTGTGACAAGTGTAAATGAGTTTACTAATGTGCATTTCTCTGCTACGGCATTGAAGAAATCTGCAGTATTAACTCCCATCCAATGCGTAGTTACCTGTAACTTTGTGAATGTATAGAAGAACGGTAGACCGGTGGATCAAATTGCCTCTGTCCCTGACTGATAGGATTGCCATACAAAAGATGGTGGTCTTGCCAAGATTTTTATACTTATTTATGAACATCCCGATCTGGCTCACACAAGAGCTGTTTTCTAAATTGCGCTCAGCTATGCAGCGACTAAAGCCGGGCGAGAAGCCGGCGAGAGTTGGGTGGAAAGTTCTAACCAAACCATATCGTCAGGGGGTTTGGAGCATCGGATCTCCAATTGTATTTTTATTGCGCTCAGGCACAACATGCCCGTTACGAGCTACAACCACATGCACACATACCATCAGGGTACATGGCACAGCACTGAAGATCTTTGCGTTTCTGCGGCTGCGTATGACAGTCAGGGAACTATATCCATCATTCCCAGACGAACCGCCACAGCTTTACGCACTACAAATCCTGCTAACAGCGCCCACACGCCAACACTTGGTAACACGCCTGTATAACTCATCACAGGGGGAACAGGGTCAAGCCCAGAATAGATCGTTCCAGAGATGGGAGGAGGCAGTCGGAAATCCTATAGACAAGGAAGATTGGGATTATAGTTGCCCACTAAAGCAGTTGCTGACATCAAATTGCAATTTGAGCATTATTCATTTTAAATTTCCACATCAAATATATTACTCTCCAGCAAAACTGAAAAGGGGGGGCCCTCGGCCCCCCCGCCCGCATAGCGGCGCGGCAACCCCCCTCTCCCCTTGTCTCCCGGTGGTGGGGGCGTGACCTGCCGGCATCCAGTGATGACACGGGGGTGCGCGCCGCACCACCGGCTGGCTGGCGCCCGACCCCTGACCCGGAAGGCCTTGTGCAGACTTCCGGGTCGGGGGGGCGGGCGTCTAGGGGGTGGGGGGAGGGGGCGTGTCGCCCCCTCCCCGCGATCCTAGGATAAAAAAGGGGGGAGCGCTCAGGTGGCCCCTTGTCGCCTGGACGCTCCCCCACACTGGTCGTGCCCCGCGCTCGGGGCCTCCTAATTTTCCCCACCCACCATCCCTGGAACATGGCAGTGTTTTGTGCTGTCTTATTGTGTGTATTGTCGTATATTAATTACTTATTTCCCGTTTAGGAAGTGGTATTGAAACATAAATGTCGGTTGCAATGGTGTCTCATGTATATTGTATACCTGTTTTTATGACGTGTATTGACGTGTATTAACTATTTATTTCCCATTTAGGAAGTAGTGTTGACACATAAAAATGTCGGTTGCAATTTTTGTTTAGGCCTTTTTTCCCTAGTAGCCTGACGATGGTATGTCATGTCGTGTTGATTTAGTTAGTGTAGTTATCCTTTAGATCTTTTTCCACAGGTCGTCGTATTTATTAGGGTATGGACATGCGGTAAGGTCATGACCGGTGAGCAGCTATTTTAAGGTCTGAGGGGGCGGCATCATCCTTTGGAGGTGTCCGCCCAGGGGGAGGGGTCACTGGCCCCTCCCAGAACTTCAGGGGCAGGTATAACTGGTGCTGCAAAGGGGCGCGGGTAGGAGAGTCACGCTGCCCTTATGGCTGGTAGCCACCCCGCGCGTACTCATGACGTCAGCGAATGGCGCGAGTAAGGGCCCTCCTTCAGTGGGTAAATGGAGTTCACGGCGTGGACCGAGTAATTAACGGGCTCGGCTGCGCATGCGCACCTGCGGTAAGGGCGCAGCTAGTAGGACCTGACACCGGTTAGGACCTCGCCATATGGGCAGTAATGTTAGATGCAAAAATTTCAGAGGAGGATGTTAGATTCGGTTAGGAAACAAGCTGTATTAGAATCTTGTTATGGTTAGCATATCATGCTTGTTGATATGGTTGTATCTAATGTCCCTGAATAAATTTGCATAAAACGGTATCTTTTGTTTAATAATTTTATTATTTTGTATCTTAATAAATACGGCCGGGGGGTCTTGCGATCCCCCGCCTTCCAAAGACAATCATGTTTTGTGTCAGTGTGTCCTGGGTTGATGGGGGTCCACAGGGAGGGGGGCGGTAGCCGTCGCTGACCATGTACATAAATACGGACTTAGACCAAACAATAGGTGCCACAGATGCGACGCTCCGAACGCAGACTTTCTACATATGGCATGCACATGCTCCCAACTCCAATTATACTGGCAGAAAGTTACTAGTACTCTTACGGCTAAGCTATCTGAGCAGATACCAAATGCTCAGCTAGTATGTTTGTTAGGACCCTGCAAGATTTGGCTGGCTAGAAGAGGAAAGTTTCTGGCTGTGGCGTTATTACTAGCTAAATGCCGTGTCAAATTACGATGGGGTAGCAAGCGCCCACCACGATACAAAGACCAGCTATCTGATATGACCTACTGTAAACATATGCAGAAGAAATACCGCAGGCCTCTAGACCTAGATATTTCTGGGAACCTTTTGTACAATACCTTAGGTCCACACAAGATGCTGAATGAACTAATGCCACAGTGTATGGATAATGCTTGATTAGCACAGGGGTGGCTTTGCGACAAAGATGCTGGTGGTAAGCAATATGTAAAGGTGACAAGCAATGAACCTGTGGATGGATGAATGCTGCGTGAATATTACACTGTATAATCGATGTGCGGGCATGTATGTAAGACCTATGCGATACACAATTGTATGTACCAAATGACGTCATGCTGTGTAATCATGCTTATTTCTTGTTTTGCTGACCAGAATAAATAAAAACAAAAAAAACAAAAAACTTTGAGAATGTAAGTGTGTGGCCTTCCACAAACTCAGATCCGACTGTTTCCCATGCTGAACATGGTGGGGATTTACTTCAGCAAAGGGCTGGTGTAACTTGTAACTCCACAGGGAAAATGTGTTTCCTAGGGAGGTAAAACAGCAAAACAAATGTGCCTTTGAATATTGTTCACCTTTTCCTCATTACTTAGGGGTATGTGATGTAGAATTATACATTGGTGAAATGGGAACCTTGGGAATATCACATTCCCAGTAGTACTTTGCAAACTGCAGGGGGAATAAGAAAAAAATCCAGTCTATCGATAAGCAATGCTGCTTCCACTGGACATTCCATTATCGATTCTAGATCTTTAGGGTATCCTATTGTGATGTGTGGGAATTAATGGAAAATGAAAATTGAGAAACCACATTGGAGGAAACCAAGTCATGGAAAAACTATTTTAAGGAAAGGCAATTGGAAGAAAATAAAAAAATAAATACAAAAAATTCAAAAATGAATGAAACATTTTAAAGAAAAGATAGTTTTAAGGAAAAATCTAAAATTACATTAAACTTGGGTGGAGTTTAGGACTACTGTAGGGTTTTGTTCAGGGATGGGTACTGTTTAGGATGATGAGGGATTTGTAGAGGTCAGGATATTTTTTTTTTAAATTCTTTTTATTATTGAAAAATAAAACAAAGCAAAAGATACAGTGGCAGACGCCTTACATCACGGAATAAGTAAGTCTTAAACAAATAAATGGTATGCAATGATCGGAGAGTCCATACGGTGAAGCTAGAGCTTGGGCTAAAATGGCGTGCGATCTTACAGTGCACAATAATCATCAATCCAATTTACCGACATTATTGACTCTTCCATCACTCATTGAAAACAGGATATTAAATACAAGATAATCGAGTGGTTGTTGAAGGCAACACGATAGAAACAATAAGCGAAACTACGATCGTTATCCATTTGCAGCAATTAAGGTGAAAACATTGTGAAGAGTCTAAAGCAACATCAGCACCCCTAGGGCCCGTCCGCCCACCGATCAAGATAACCCCACGGGAAGGCATCTACCACCAGGATTTGAATAGGAGTTTGAAACATAAAAACACCACAAATACATACAACAAACACCCCCCCACCCCTGCACCCTTGCATATGGCTTCCGCCCAACCCCAAATAGCAGTGTGCCTGTCGCCCCATCTAACTAAGAACCAAACATGGAAAACTGGTGGAGGAATTTGTCATACATGCTCCAGGCCCCCTCCGCCCCCCGCCAAAAGTGAGCGACCCTTACGACTAAAAAATTATTAAAAGGAAGTCGCTAGCAAAACTATATAAGGGAAGTTCTAACAAACGCCCAACCTCCCGCATCGGCAAAGGTAACAGAATGCCATGTCCATTACGGTCTCAATATCGAACCCAGACAGTCAAGCTCATCCCTGGCCCTTACGATCCTTCGTGCGAGCTCCCACCATTAGAACCACTGTGAAGACAGGAGAGTTAAGATGTATAAGGAAGTTCAGACGATTGCAGCAGAAACAAATAAAAAATATTAAGTCTTGGAATGAATCAATCACGCTGAAGTATTCCCCCACCGACAGAAAATCTCGACAACGCTTCCTCGATGAACGTGGTAAAGTCAAATGGGGGAAGAGGGATGTAAACTCAATCCAAAAGGTAGCAAAGGAGTCCTCCAGCCGTGAACGATCAAGTGGTTCCATCTCAAGCGGCAATATCGTTGGAAGCAAGAAATTTCAGAGATCTCGAGCTCGCAAGCTGTTACTCGAGCGTTGATTAAGGTAATCAGATCTGTTTTCAGCACGGGGCCCTCTTCCTCGGTTAAGAACCGCTCCGCAGGAAACTCAACTTGTGTCGAGGCTGGCGAAGGGTCAGAATCCGGTCTCAAACATATAGTCTCGACTACATCGGTCATTTTGTGGATAATGGCGTCAACTTGATAGTGAAGTGCCCCGATAGCGGCCATTACAGTACTGAGTGACAAAGCACACTCCGTCCGATCCATCTCCTCACGCCTGATCTCAGACAAACTCATTTATATCGGAGGGGCCGGACAGCTCCGGGGGAACAGACAAGAGCGGGGTGGACGGCAACGGAGGGCGACCTATCGGTACGGCAATTTTAATCCGCCGTGGAAAGCGGGGACCCCAGCCCGTCAAACCCGGGAGGCGGTGCAAGGTCCCCGGGGATGGGATCCTGCTCACAGCCACAGACCTTTGGTGTCGCCGGTCCTGTTTCATCAAACATACCACTCGACCGCCACCCGAATTGGGCAAGGATGACCTCCACTTCGAAAGACCGAACTCTGCCCAAGTCCCGCGGCCGATGTTGAAACCCGACTGGGTCAGTACTCGAGGCCCCGGCTCCCAGGCTGGGCTAGGCCGAAAAATGAAGCACGGTGTAACTCCATCATTCGAGCCAGCAAAAGTCTCGGGAATGCACCATTGGGATCCGCAACGCCTCAGCTGCACGGAGGTCGGGCGCAAACTCAGGATAAATAGCAGGATTGTTAAGCCAGTGGCGGAGGTCGACGGAGCCGGGAGCTTACGCGGCCATCTTGGTTGTTGTCGTAGCTCCTCCTGTAGAGGTCAGGATTAATTGGAATTTGGGCATAGAAAGGATTTTTTAGGGTTCAGAGATGGTGGAGTGCATAGGTGGGAAGAGGTTTTTAGGGTTTATGGATGAGTGTTTTAGGTGTGTTAGGTGCTTTTAGAGTTCAGGGATGGGGAAGTGTAAGGGTACTGAGGGTTTTAGGGTTCAGGATGAGGTGGAGTTTAGGGTGGTGAGCGGTTTTAAGTATTCAGGGATGTAGAAAGGGGTTTTTAGAGTTCAGGGATGTGTAGTTTAAGGTGAAGATGAGTTTCTATGCATAATGGACTGCTGGTATTTAAGAACGGTGGGGGTTTGTTGGGTTCAGGGATGGGTGAGTTTGGGTGTGCTGAGGTGATTTAATGGTTGGGATGGATGGGGTTTAGGCATTGGAATGGTTTTTTTAGGGTTCTGGAATAGGTGGAGTTTGGGTATGGTTCAGGGATGGGGCTGTTTGGGGTAGAAAGGGCTTTTAGGCTTCAGGAATGTGTGTAGTTTAGGCGTGGGAAGGGATTTTAGGGGGCAGGGTTTGATGCTATTTAGGGGTGGTGAAGGGTCGGCAATGGATTGTGTTTATGGGTGGTGATAGGTCAGCAAATTAAAAGCATCTGAATTGTTTGATAATGTAAAAGATATTAATATGAAATAATGTCCACTATGGTGAAGCACTGATATAAATATCCCAGACAAAAGTGTTTCTGGAAGTAAGGCCTGGAACCATTGCCTTTACACTTGAAAATAAGCATGCAAAAGCCAATTTAGATGAAAAAGACATTCTATGAATCGGTTTCTATGCAAAGGTAAATGCCATTCCTTCAGGAAATTCAATCAACCTATTGCAGTGTGCATGTAATCGAAGTAAGTCCTGGTAGTGATGCAACTTTAGTTTTAAGGGTGTTGCACCCTCATTCACAAAATGTGGCGTTTCATCATTGTCTCCTCTCACAGTGGGGGTGTACATCCATTGTGAATTTTGTTAAATACAAAGGATGAACAAAGACATTGTGATGCTCAAGAAAATAATGTAAGTCTTGAACACAATCACCACACACGTTCAAATACTCTAGACCTGGCGTCTCCAACCAGTAGCTTGGGAGCTACTGGTAGCGCACCAGCACCCTCAAAGTAGCTCACCGAGGTGAAGCCAAACCAATCTGAGCTTAGGGATTCTGTGTATATTAAAGAAGGCAGTATCAATGTTTCCCTCATAGACCATCATCCTTTTAATAAATGACAATGTTCACATCTTTAACAAGTACATTTCAAAAAGTACACCACTGAGCAAATCAGTTCATCTCAAAATATCTTTTTAATTATATCAAAAACTTATCATTATATTTATATCAAAAATATATATATATATTTTTTTGTAAATCCTCATTTGCCAACTCGCCACCCAGTTTACTAACTATTCCGCCTGCTGTTTTGTTTTATATCTCATAAGCTAGTATATTGAGGAAGAGACATCGGGGTCACCTCCACAGAGTCCGGCCAGCGCATTATCCGAGCCCTTGATGCCGTTTGACCCATCCGGTGTGCCCATCTAGTCCTCATTCATGGAGCGTGAGTGTCAACCCAAATACTAGCGAGAAAGGCGTGGGGCTTAATCATAGGATTGATCTTGCTTTGTTCAATAGACAATTCAAGAATTTTTCCCCCACATACCAGTCACCCAAAATGTAAAAGAAACGGTACCCAGAATGCTGGTTTTTTCCTGGTGTGATTCAGCATATCTAATTTAGCTGTATATCTCATTGATAATATCCAGTCTAAAACATTTGGAGAGAGGGAGGAGACCCATAACTTACAAAGTTCTCTACGTGCCAGTAATATGGCATAAAAAATCTATTTCACATTATCATTAATTCTGTCTTCCTCTGGGTCAATCCTCCCAGTAATCATAAGTTCGGGGCTTACCTCTATTTGTAGATTCAGAGCTTGAGATAGACAGTTACTCACATCTTGCCAGAAGCCCCTTATCTCCGGGCAAGAGATAAACATATGGGGGTCGTCGGCGTTGGGGGTCTTACATTTGGCGCACTCCACCACTCCACTTGATTTGAGTTTCGTCAATCTGCGTGGAGTCCAGTAAGCCCTGTGGATTGTGAACAGAAGGTTTCTCCTTAAATTCGCAGGTTTAACCACTCTGTATAGTAAAGCCATAGATACTTGCCATTGGTTTTCTGTTACAATCTTTGGCAAGCTTTGCTTCCACGGGACCTCCGGAAGTAAGAAAGGGCCATCTTCCATCTCCAACATTGACCAATACCACAAGGCCACCTCCTTCTTAAAAGACCCTTCCATCGCCAATTTTTCCTCAAAATCATTCTGTGTTCCAATTCGAAATTTGACGCCCTTCGCCCAGCTCTGAATCTGTAAGTATTTATACCTTGAGAAGACTTGCCCCCACCTTTGTTGGCATTCACTCCATGCCAACAAATTGCCCTCCTGAAACAAGTCCTTCCATCTCTGAACTGAGCCCTCTCTCTTTAATGGAGTTGCCAATGAATCCTTTGTCCAAGGCGGAGACCCTGGTGAGTCCCATATTGGAGCCATACAACTCAAATATGGTATCTTTAAAGATTTCCTGATCTTGTACCACATCTCCGCCAAATCATATAGAACTTTCAGCCTAATCTTTTTAAAGAACTTAGGATCTGAAAACTTATACAAAAAGCCAAAATCTGTATAGCCACCATTCTTTAACATCACACCAAATAAATCACCAATTGGTGACTGAAAGCAGGTACCCAATAGCATCCTACAATTTTTCAATCCAAAAGCCCATGCATAAATTTGCAGGTCCGGGGCAGCCAACCCTCCTTTACAAAGCCTCCTTCTTATTTTCTTCCATGACAGTCGTGACCCCTTTGATGCCCAAATAAAAGAAGCTATCTCGCTCTGAAGTTTGACTAACCACTCCTTTCGAAATCCAAGCGGAATAACCTCAAACAGAAAAGTTACCTTTGGCAGGATCATCATCTTCACTAAATTAGTTCTGCCATATAATGACAAGGGTAGATTCATCCATCCTTTAAGCATGGCCGAAACATCTTGTTTAACTCTGAAGAAGTTTGTTTTCGCCAAATCCGCAATCTTATGTGTAACCCTCACCCCCAGGTATTTCATCTCCGCCTTAGTGACTAACCCCTCTGTGGGCAAGTTCCACGCCATAATCTCAGTTTTTTCTTGGTTGGTCTTATAACCCGAGACAGCTCCAAAGTCCTTAGTAATACCTGTCAGGGCATCCAAAGAGCCATGCAAATTTGAAGAAAGAATAACAATATCATCTGCATAAAGGCCTATTTTTTTTACCAATTTGCCACCCCAAAAGGCAGAATCCTGTTTGAGCTCCTTATTTTGCAAGCCAGTGGTTCTATATATAAGTTAAACAAGAGAGGTGACAAAGGACACCCTTGTCTCGTACCGTGCATAATTTGCACGGGTGGAGTTAATAATCCATTAACCAGAACTCTGGATGTCGGAGAGTCAGTAAACCTCTTTCCCAAATTAAAGTATTGTAGAAGAGATTTTAAGAAAACGAAATTAACTCGATCAAAAGCCTTGGTGGCATCTAAAGCGATTACCGCCAAGGGAAGATCATTTGTGACTGCCATATCTATACTGCCAATAAGAGCAAAAGTTAGTTCTTTTAAATAACGACCCCTAATGAAGCCTTTTTGATCTTTGTGTATCAGCTTAGGAATCACTAGACTTAACCTATCAGCAAGAATCTTTGTGAAGAGCTTATAATCACAATTTAGGAGTGATATAGGTCTGTACGAGTCTAACGATCTAGGGGATTTGCCAGATTTAAGTAGCAAAGTAATAATAGCCTCGTTCCATGTACTCGGTATAACTGCTCCACCCATAAAGATTTGATTAAATGAGTTACACAATACAGGAGCCAATTCTTCTACTAGAGTCTTATAGACTTCAGAAGGGAGGCCATCTGGACCTGATGCCTTCCCCCTTTTGCTCTCTTTAATGACCTTAACCACCTCTTCTATCGTAATGTCATAGTTTAGCACCACCTTCAGATCTTCCGCCAGGGGCTCCACCTCCTGCAGCCATACCTTAATCTCCTCTAGCCTCGGGTGTAAATCCTCCCTATATGTATCCTCAAAAAAGGTGTGGAAGGCTTCTGCTATCCCTTGACTATCAGTAATCGGAGACCCTGTAGCTGAGGTCTTAACCCCCTTAATTTGATTCCGAAGCAAGTCTTTTTTAGCTTTCCAAGCTAGCAATTTACTGCACCCTTCACCATAGGAGAAATGCGCTAGCTGGCTGGCCTCCCATTTTTCCTTAACTCTTTGTGACAATATAGTTGTTAATTCTAGCTTTAACTCAAACAGTTTATTCTTTACCTCCTCCTCACCCAATATCCCCCCCCTGAATCTACATCTGCCTCCTCCCATGTGCGGATTTCCATCTCCAAGTCCAAAACTTTCCTCCGGTATAATCTTCTCCTCTTGGCGCCCTGTGCTCCCAACCTCCCTCTCAAAAAGGCCTTGCAGGTGTCCCAAACAATTTCCGCTTTAGCCGAGCCCTCATTAACCTAAAAAAATGCTTGTATCTCACTCCTCAAGATACCTACATATTCCGTATCTAAGAGGACTGTCCGATCCATCCTCCAAGTTGAAGTCGAACCCTCCGCTCCTAGTATTAACTTCAAGGCCACAGCTGAATGGTCAGAAAGGTGCGCCCCCAAATGCTCCACTTCCGTAACCTCATCCTTCAATCTTACATCGACCAAAAAATAGTCTATACGGGACTTATGGTTATATTTCTTATTATGGAAAGTATACCCTACCTTCTGCCCTGCTTTTATTCTCCAAATATCACAAAGACCATGTTGAGCAGTGAGAAGTTAGATCCTGGCTGCCATCTTGCTATTTACTGCTGCCCTGTTGTTATTTGACTTATCTAGTTTATGATCTAACACAACGTTGAAATCTCCTGCCATGATTATTTTACCAGAGAAATCCAGCAGTTCTGCAGCTAACTCATCCAGAGGGGTTTCATCATCTACATTTGGCCCATAATAACCAACCACTACTAGCTGTTCCCCGGCCACCTTCAATTTCACAATTGCCCATCTTCCTCTCGTGTCCGCCACCTTATCTTCCATAGAAATATTAACCCCCTTTCTAACCAATATTGCGACACCTTTTGTCACTATCTCTTGAGGAGTGTAGAAAGCGTTTGCAATCCACCGTTGAGTGGAAAAGATATCCTTACTCTCACTTGCAGATAAGTGCGTCTCTTGTAAGATTATCACATGTGCTGGGGAATCTTCAAGATACTTCAAAATCAGCTGCCTCCTGGACTTCACTCGCAAACCATTAACATTCCATGTAAGGAACCTTAACTCCACAGGCTTAACCCCATTCATCTCTGCTGTCCCATCTTCTCCTTAGACTGGTGACAAGAATGCTCCTGAGGATGTTTTTTCGTTTTTCTCCCGTCTCGCCCTCACCTCCCAGCCCTAATCCCCACCCCCCAGACCCCCCTCCCACCCTCAACCAACACCCAACCCCTCCCCTGGAAAAACCCAACCAAAACATCCATGGCTAGTAGGCCCATTGGATGCCTTTGAGTGACGGTGCATCATTACCAACTACATTTTCTTTTTCAGTACATTATTAGTGCTGAGCTCGTATTCTCCTTGGCACTGCTCCAAAAAATCATCCACCTCCTCAGTACTCCGAAATGTAAACATTTTATTCTGCCACATGACTTTCAAAAACGCTGGAAACTTCAACTGAACTGTGGCCTCTAGTGCTCTAAGCGGTTCCATGCGCTTCCCTAGCTCCCATTGTCTATTTGCTGTAGCAGGAGATAGGTCCGATCTGATATCCACAGAGATTCCATCTATTATTAAACTTTTCCTTTTTAAGGCCAATGCTAAGATTTTTTCCTTCAAGTTATAAGTCAAAAATTTAACTAGAACCTTCCTAGGTTTGGAGCGGTTCGGGTTCAACCGGAAGGGATCTCGGTGAATCCTCTGTATATCTTTAAGTAGAAATTCTTCTGACACTTCCAGCTCTAAATCTGTTTTTAACAAGTGTACTATATAGGTCTTGATATCCGCCCCCTCCTTTCCTTCGGGTAGTTTTATGATTTTCAGATTATTCCTCCTCTGCATATTTTCTAGCCTTTCGACCCTATCTTCTAACTCAAGTTCTCTAGACTTAATAGCAACAATCTCCTTGTGGTTATCAAAGACCCTCTCGCGCATCACTTTTACTTCTGACTCCAGGACTTCTGTGCGGGCACTCAGAATATCAAATTTAGTCTCAAGTTGGCTGCAGGAGGCTCTAATACTCTCTTGATTTTTCTTTGAATCTTCAAAACTTCTATTCGACGCCTCAAACCCCTCGTGAATATCCTTCTCCAGTTTCCTAAGAAGCGCAACTACCGTGAGATCCGAGGTATCAAGTTCAAGACCCACAAGCTTCTTCTCTGAATCTGTGTGGATTAAATCAACACCCCCTCCCGCTGCCTCCCCCTGTGGGCTTACTCCGCCAGTTAATCCCACACTTAACTGTGGAGAAATATCGATTCTATCTGCTGCTGAATCAACACTTGACTGTATTGACTTATCCGAGTTGTCCGTGCCAGCTGCTTGCTCCAGCCCTCCTTCATCCGCCATAGTGAAGACCTGAAATCTATTGGGAGTTGTATGTCGTGACCAATCTTGGGCTGCAATATTCTCTAAGTTATTTACTAAACTAGAATCCTCTTCTGAATCTAGTTGGGATTTCAGCTGATTATTTAGAGTGTCTTGTGGTTTTAAAACCAACATTTTTGGGACAGGTTTAAAGTAAGTAGTGAGGGAAGGTGTCGTTACTAACTGATGATTAAGCCTCTTTTTCCAACTCTTTTTTTTAACTGGCTCTACCCAACTCTCCTCTCCCCTGACAACTATCTTCTGCGAATTTTTCAGCTTATCAGAGGAAACCCCCAACTCTACTTTCTTAATACTTCTTAAGGGGTACCGGGGGGGCTCTGCGCTAGTTGTTGCTTTATCCTTACCGTTACCGTTACCCACTTTCTGTTCCACCTCTAGCTCCACCTCTAGCTCCTTCTCAGCTGCTCCCGTCTTTCCTACCAGCTTCCTAGTGTCGGCTAACTTAAGTGACAGTCCTTCCAGGGATTCCACACCTTTTCCTCGCCCACCAACTCCTCTCGGAGAAGACCTGGCCACTGCTAAACGACCTCTATTTAACTCTAAAGCTGCTCTTCTCCAAGTAGCAGTCCGTGTAGATATTACAGGGCGCTGCACGCTTTCATTTTCATCCAGCCCCTCCCAAAGCTGTGTAGATCCCTCAACCTCCGCCATGCGACACCGAGCAAAGAGTCTGAATCACTAAACTACTGGATTACTGGATTACTGAATCACGATGACAGTAAAAAAAAAAAATATATATAACAAGTACATTTCAAAAAGTACACCACTGAGCAAATCAGTTCATCTCAAAATATCTTTTTAATTATATCAAAAACTTATCATTATATTTATATCAAAAATATTTTTGTCTTTTCTTTTATCACATTAATTCATCAAGCATTTCAATAAAGGACACAATCCTACAATACATATAATCATTAGTACATTTCTTTCTTTTCAACCATGATCATTGTAAAATATATAAATAAGAAAACATTTCTCACACAACCCACCTGGATCACCTCACACACAACCATACATAATACCAATCATACCACTTCTTTCACTCTCAAAACATAAAGGCAGACTACATCCATACATGGTACTAAAGAAGTCTCAATTGCAATGCATGAGACTCCGCACATGTTGGCATCTCAGTATATGTATTTTTAGGTCCCCTGGAAACTGCAAGTGGTATATCTGACAAGGTCCTGAGGAAGGTGGTTGTTGAACACCATATAATCCACCAAAACGCACGTAGACCGATCTAGTGCGGAGTCTCATGCATTGCAATTGAGACTTCTCTAGTACCATGTATGGATATAGTCTGCCTTTATGTTTTGAGAGTGAAAGAAGTGGTATGATTGGTATTATATATGGTTGTGTGTGAGGTGATCCAGGGGGATTGTGTGAGAAATGTTTTCTTATTTATATATTTTACAATGATCATGGTTGAAAAGAAAGAAATGTACTAATGATTATATGTATTGTAGGATTCTGTCCTTTATTGAAATGCTTGATGAATTAATGTGATAAAAGAAAAGACAAAAATATTTTTGATATAACTATAATGATAAATTTTTGATATAATTAAAAAGATATTTTGAGATGAACTGATTTGCCCAGTGGTGTACTTTTTGAAATGTACTTGTTAAAGATGTGAACATTGTCATTTAGTAAAAGGAAGGTGGTCTATGAGGGAAATATTGATACTGTTGTATGTTCTTTCTCCTCTTTTCCCTGACCGCATAGGTTCTACAGAGGGGGTCCCCTATTTTTGCTCTATATTAAAGAAGACAGCACTGCTCGTTTCATTACCCGTAAGAGTTACAGACAGCCAAACCAATGGCAGGACCTCTTGATAACACTCAAAGACACACTCTGTTGGCCTATCAATCAATCAATCAGGGATTTATAGAGTGCACTACTCACCCATGAGGGTCTCAAAGCGCTGGGGTGGGGGTATTTGGGCAGCTCCGGTCATTCGAAAAGTCAGGTCTTGAAGCTCTTCCTGAATGCTTTCAGTGTAGGGCTTTGTCAGATGCTGAGGGGCAGTTTGTTCCAGGTCTTGGCCACGATGTAGGAGAAGGATCTGCCTCCTGTTTTGGCTCTGTGGATGCAGGTGAGTTCGGCCAAGGCCTGGTCAGCAGAGCTGAGGTTTCTCTTGGAGGCATAGAAGAAGATTCTTTTGTTGAGGTATTGGGATCCGGTGTTGTGGAGGGCTTTGTAGGTGTGTGAAGCAGCTTGAAGGTCACTCTTTTTTTGAAGGGGAGCCAATGGAGGTCCCATAGGTGCTGGGTGATGTGGTCTTGTCGTGGGATGCTGAGGACGAGTCTGGCTGCGGCGTTCTGGACGGTCTGGATTTGTGGAGCAGAGATTTGTTGATTCCGGCATAGAGGGCATTCTGGTAGTCCAGCCTGCTGGTGATGAGTTCATGAGTGACGGTCTTCCTGGATTCGGGAAGGATCCATTTAAAGGTCTTGCTAAGTATGTGGAAGGTGTTGAAGCATGTGTAGGGTACGGTGTTGGCCTATGGGTCTGTCACATGAACCATCTTTATCCACTTTAAATGTACCTAAGAAGGAGATTGGCCATGTTATATGCCCTGCTCTATCAGTCACACTGTGTGTGATATCAAAGAATAGTGGGAGCAGTAACCAGGGCTGACCCGCCAACGTATGTGACTGCAAGAACTAGAGTGAAAATGTGTTAGTTGGGAGCATGATCCACCAAAGAGCTGAGGGAAGAGAGGATGCATCCAGGGCAGAGAAAATTAGAAGCCTCATATTCATTTTTGTGTGGGTGTGTGACATTGTGTCCTTCCCTAATAAACAGTGTTAGTTCCTTAAAGCTACTCCTAGTGTCAAGGGCTACCAAATATGTATGCTACTCCCCATCATAAGAGTATTATCTCTGACGCAATTGTGCTCGTTCATGGTATAATTGTGCCATTGCCATATTATTACATCCTTGACTATTTTGGGCATACAAGTCTAGAAATTACATACTTGCTGCCATCACTGACATATTAGGAGCATGACTGGCTTGCTTTTAGCCATTCCTGACAGAGTGGCAACCGCTTCTCCCATAATAATGTCCATAACTTATATATGTTGGGCATGCAGCTGTGGCACAGTGGTAGCCCCGGTTTAATGGTGGGCATTAATAGCATAACAGATGCATTAATAGTGTTATGGTGAGCAAGAGTAGCCTATGATTTCAATTCCTGAGTATTTGGAGCAGAATTTGTCCATCCCTAGCATTTTTACATGGCAGTACTCAATGAAAACGAAAAGCTGATGTTTAAGGACTGTGCATTTTCTAACAGCGAAAACTGATTTGATTTTTAAAGCAAATAATATGTTTTTTCTGAAAAGGTTTTTCTTTTGGAAAATTAAGTTTGATTGCTGGAAAGTGGTTTTGATAGAAAAACATGTGTATTTTTAAAAACTAATATGCCAATGAAGACAAAATATTACAATTCTAAAACACATTTAAAGTTGTTAGCTGAATGAAAATTCAGTTTGAATTGGGGAGACTTACTGCTGTGGTAGTACCCTTTGTGGCACACGGCATGTGATGATTTGAATTTTACTTGATTATAAGCATTCAATATTGTGATAAACATTTTCCTAGCGTTCTGCTTATAACTTCATTTGGAATGTTTGGGTGGTGACTCCTGATAAATCTTTCTTAGGGTGGTCATAGTGTAATGTTAATACATATCATCAGCATTTTACAGTGATAAAATATACTAGTAGCTCGGCAGGACTTTCATTGAGCAGAATTAGCTCTCACTACAGAAAAGGTTGGAGACCCCTGCTCTAGACCTATCCTCCGCCCTATGATAATGTAGATGAACTAGTTACCTACCAATGGTAACACTCGTTCTGGTGGACACTCTATCTAACTGCAGAG
Organism: Lissotriton helveticus; assembly: GCF_964261635.1. Lineage (NCBI taxonomy): Eukaryota > Metazoa > Chordata > Amphibia > Caudata > Salamandridae > Lissotriton > Lissotriton helveticus. The sequence goes on along the minus strand of NC_136061.1, from coordinate 811,812,175 downwards.
TCCTCACCTTTAGAATATCCCCAGTGTAATGAAATGCCTCTTTTTGTATGGTCAACCCCAACATTTTTGGACTGATAGTACTGATTTTTGGACTCTCAGATGAAATGAGGCCTACCAACCAGACCTCAGTGCCTGGACCCTGTCCTTAAAGATTGTATTTTGAATTGGCTTCTACCCCAATAGGCATAAGCTAACTTATTCGTAAGTCCCTAATGTATGGTACTCAGGGCCGGTAAGTTAGAGGGTCACCACAGGCATTGCATCACTGGCTGTGCCAACTTGGGTATGACAAAGGTAAACCGTGACTCCAGACTCTGCCACTGCAGACTGGTGTTAGTATGGGTAAGTATGATGTCAATGTATACCATGATATATGCAGGCCCGAAAATGGCAATGCCCATATAAAAATGTAGATACCAATAAATGCAATATCAATGTATGCAATTAACTATGCCTGCATAACAGTGTCAATACCAGTAGAAACAATGTCAATGTATGCCATGATCTATTCACACATAATAATGTCGATACCAGTAGAAACAATGCCAATGTACGCCATGATCTAGGCATGCATAACAATGTCAATATTAGTAAAGACAATATCAATGTACGCTATGACAACTGTCAACACAATAATGAGGACATCAGTAAAAATTATATCAATGACCGCCACATTATTTGTATAAGTTCTAATGAGCTTGTATCATTGCTGTCGGATTCACCCACGGTGACCTCCACATCAACCCAGAGTCAAGGATAGGTGGTCAGAAAGGCCTTGCAAACCCAACCCACACCTATCGAGTGACAGGTTCATAGGTGAGGTCTCACTTAGCCCAAAGACAAACGCGCACCCAGGGAAAACCCAGATCAATCCCACGGATAGACAGTTAAACCACAAACACGACTGAACAAATTGTCCCAATAAAACACGTTTTGGCAAGAGGTGTGCGTTTCCCAAAATACCACATGTAGATAGGAACACTCAACCAATCGGGACACAATATGCACACCACACGTAGTCATCACATGGTCCCCCACACCAGACATATGAACATATACATACTGGCCCAAACCAGCTCTTCTTGAGGTCAAGAGCCACCTGTGTTCCCTTATCAGACAACTGTACTTGTTATTTATGGCTTAGATGGTTTTGCAATCATGCAGAATTGGTTTATTATACCTCATGAGATATATATATTGTCAGACGAAACTCTGTACAGCGAGAGACTTTCTTCGCACACAACTCTGTTGATACTCTCCCAGCTGCTGCATTTGGTTAAACCAACTTGTTCCTTTTTTGCCAAATGCCTCTTGTCTTTTCATTTCTTTTAGTTAAATTCATATCCAAGCAACACTGGTAGAGCAGATTTACACTACAAACCAAACTTTGCAGTTTAAAATAAAGGCAAAGTCCAAACCTCCCTCTCTAATATGTAAGTCACCCCTATGGTAAGCCTACCGATCCCTAAGGCAGGGTACAACATATTTCCAGAGCAGAACATGTATTTTACCTGTTCTGACAATAAAACCACAAAACTGTTTTTTTTACTGTGGAAGAACTTGATAGCATTATTGGCGAGTACAGGATTAGCGCGCTGACCCCCCTCAGTTGTGCTAAATCTTAAATGGTACGATCAAAGTGAATACATCAAGGTATCAAACAGCTCGTTACATTAAACCTGACTTGATACTCAAGTCAAAGTATCGTAACTTGTTGCAATGTGCACCTTTTGCAAAGCTTACACTTCGTTTTTCAGAGTCTCCTGTACTCTCCATCATGGTTGCACATGAGGTCTGTCCCTGAGAGAGCGTTCTGCCCTCCTGGGGAGACGTGAAATCAGCTCCCAGGTAAGGGCTGAATAGAAGCCTGTGAGGCCGAATAGAAGCCTGTAAGGGGGAGAGGTGTTACCTGTACCTGGTAGGAAGCCACATGGGTGTTGGCCCAAAAAGTGATCACCAAAGGAGAAAACACCTTTGAAGGCCAAGTAGGAAACACTTGGGAGAGGGGCTGCTCTATTGTTTAGGTAGACAGGCCTTCACTGGGGACAGTCAAGGGAAACCAGTTGTCAAACTGGTTTTTCAGGAACATGTAGCTTCCTTGGTAGCCAAACCTCTGGGTTGGTTTAGGGAGCTCTGCACATTAAGAGAGGGTTTCTGCCATCTCGAAAGTGGGCAGAGTAGAGAGTCTTAGGACAGCCAGATGCCACACTTTGAAGGAAGTGTTAACCAGGAGGGAGGGAACTTTGGTAGCCCATTGGCTGCTGATTCGCAACCTACTCTGAGGGCATTTTCTGGGCATAAAAGGGGCACCCCTGGCACTCAGATTTCGTGGGTCTGGGGAAGAGGACAGAAGGAGGACTGCCCTGCCACACCAGGGACGTGGTGAAGAGAGGCTGCACATAAAAAGACTGCACCTGCTGAACATGATGGCTAGCAAAGAAGAAGGGACTGAGTCTGCTGTGTCCTGCTCATGGAGAAGTCTTCTCTTGAACCCATCCGAAGCAAGAGACTCTAAGAATCAGTTGGTTGACCTCCTGTTCGCAGCACAGAGCCACAACAGTTGAACAAGCCTGCTTGTTTGAGTTGGTAGCCTAGATTTTGAATCACCAATCCTTGTCGCCATGCAGCACCAAGGACCAGGACCCGAAACTCAAAAAGTGCCCCGTATCTGGACAATGGAGAGTGGGAGTGCACCTTGGTCACCCAGAAGGCAAGTTATTGCCAAAGGAAGGATTCCACTGTGACTGCAATATGTGGCAACTGGATTTTGCCAGGCTTTAGAGGACCTCAAGGGACGTCGACCCTTGTGGGCAGGACTTCCTCACCAAGTCCGTGGATCGAGGAGTAGCCGCAGGGAGACCACCATTGACCGCATCCCATCCACAGCACTTTGAGCATGTTCAGCATCCTGTATCCCTTGAATCGGACCCATTCAATAGGAGTCTATGATAAGGGGATACACAAATGGAACTGACAGAAGACTGCTTCTTTTCTTGAATTAACTGTTTCTGAGGACCTTGCTGGCCTCCCTGACTGGCTCCCTGCCGGAGTTGGTCACCTATAATAACTCTAAGTAACCGCATTGTTACTTACCCAAGTTAATCTTGAAAAAGTTTCCAAGTGTCAAATTTGTTGAATTTGCCAATGTTTGTTCACAGTTAAGTAAACATTGCATATTTATATATCTTGTAAAGTCTGTGTCACCGGAATCCAATGGCGGATCTTTTTAGTGTTAGTGTAAAAAATGACATCAAAATACAATCTATTGTTATATATTAGTGTTCGATTTCTTGAGTATCTTGTGTATATCTTCTGCAATTGTTTTGGTGCTGTTTAACGGATGTATGACGTTACAACGCATACTTTACAACGCATACCTTTACAACGCATTTTTTATACCGCAACATCCATTACAACGCACACCATTACAACGCATGCCATTACAACGAATTCTTTGAAACTACCTTTACAACGCATTCCACTACAACGCATACTACATTTACAACGCATACCATCACAACGCATTACATTACATTGCATATAAGGTAAGTGTTGGATAGTGTAGCGGTAAAAATTGCTATTCTAACTCCAGGGGGTGCAACAGTAGGGTAAGTGTTGGATAGTGTAGGGGTAAAAATTACTATTCTAACTCCAAGGGGTGCAACAGTAGGGTAAGTGTTGGATGGTAAGTTATGCGTTGTAATGGTATGCGTTGTAATGACTGCGTTGTAATGGTATGCGTTGTAGTGGTGTGCGTTGTAGTGTCATGAGTTGTAAATGCATGCGTTGTAATGGATTTTGTGTTGTAAAAGTTTTGTTGTAATGGTAGTGCGTTGTAAAAGTTGCGTTGTAAAGGTTGTATACCTGTTTAACCCCTTTAGTGCTGCCGTCGGCCGCTGGACGTTGCGAGCACTACCTCCGTAGTGCTGCGCACGTCCAACGGCCGACGCGGCACCACCCGTTTCTTAGAACGTTCAGCACTGGCGCTGAACGTTCGACGCAAGAAACGGGTTAAATGCTTTACACTAGTTCCTTTCTGTAAGCCTGACGGCCCAGAGCCACAGTTACTCAGAGCTGAGCTAAGGGGTTCTAAAGGGGTTGATAAGTATATTACAAGGTGAGGTCGCTCAACCACATAATGTAATACACTGCAATTTCCTCATACCCAGGCACAAGAATGGACCCAGAAAAGCTTCTAAACAATGCTCCTGCACACAGGTAGCTCCACAGTGACTCTATTCCAACCCGGAGGAGGCAGAGCGGACTGAAACTGCATATAGGCACCACCCTTGTGCTCCCAGACACAGAGCACTATGAAACAATTGCTGGAGACAGTGCGCCAAAATTCAAACCCCACTTTATGATATACATGAGTCCAGGTAATAACTAAGTGTAAAACCTTTGGTTGGATACTTCTAATTGCAGAGTTCTTCCCTTAAGGATAGATTCTATGGCAGTACTTCCCAAAGGTGGAAGATTCTGATGAGTGAATTCGGATCAGAAAGTCTTAGAGAGGAAAAAGTGGCAGTGATGTTTTGTGAACATGTGCACCGATGCCCACGTTGCAACCTATCAAATGTCCAGAATGCCGCTCCTCCCCCCTTGCAAATGCCTTGGCGCTGGCTTCTCGAATAAGCCTACAAGTGTCGGGGGTTGCTTCTTGGTCAGCAAATAGCAGTTTTTAATGCCGAGGACTATCCATTTTGCTAAGGTAGTTTTCTGCATTACCTTTCCTTCTTTTCTTTAGAAAATCCTTCAAGGAGCTGATAATCCACACAATGGTCTCTTGTGCAGTCAATGTAAAAGCTCAAATCCCTTTTAAGGTGGAGCCAGTCGAGTCTCTCCTTCTACTTGAAATGATCAAGAAGGGCATAAAATGTGGACAGTAACTGATTGGTCAACATGGAAAGGAATCACAACTTTGGTCAAGAAGGCAGCTTGAGACTTCAGCATTAAAATGCCACGAATGATAAATGGTGTAGGGCAGATGCAAAGCGAGCACCTGTAGTCCCTCCTGCTGGTATCTAAATCAGGGATGGTGCCGACACGCAGCACGTAGAGGCAGACAGTTTGACACAATTCTATGTGCTCTCACATTGCACGTGTGCTGCTTAATGTTAATACTGGGAATGGTTTTAAAATTATTTCTGCACCATTACTACAGATCGCTTTTACTCTTAACTTGCACTATTACTGCAGATTGCTTTTTAGGTTTTGCCTTAGCCATGCGTACGAAGTACGCATGCGCTAGCAAAACCTCTTGATTTCTATGTGGGGTGATGACCCGCCTCTGCCTATCATTGGCTAGCTCCATAAATGGAGGCTAGCCATTGGGAGGCAGAGGCTGTCAATCGCGCTTTCTCTCGAAAACGCGATTCGGGGGCGTTTCTGGTGCTTTTTTTAAGCCCCGCCCCTTTGTCCCGGGCCGCGCTGCCATTGGCTGCAGGCCCGGGACACCCCCGTGACGTCATTCCCGGGCCGCGCTGTGATTGGCTGGCCGGCCCGGGACCTGACTTGTTTAGGACTTGTGCCCTGGATATTAAGATATGCTTTGAGTACATTTTACAGTGTTGTGCAGTTCCGGAGATGATGTTAGATTCTGCCTCTGCTATTAGGAACTGTTGTGAGTTTATCTCCAATGACATGAGTCGGTACATCAGAGGCAGTGTCAGGTTCTACCTCTGATAGTATGAGGTGCGTTGAGTTCGCCTCCAGTGCTCTACAATAGTTCAGTGTGCTGTCGCCTTTTGCCTCTGTTGTGTACATTCGTCTGGTGCGAACCTTACTCAAGGATATTAGAGCACTTTACAATAGAACCAGTTTATTTTTTCGTCACAGGGTTACAAGACCAACCCGAGGTTCGAACCTGCTTCCCCGTATTTCGAGGTCGGTAGTTTTAGCCATTTACGCAACATCTCCTGTGACAGAAATGGGCTGCTGTGAGTGCATTTCCAGTGGTCTGCATTTCTGGGGCGCTGCCCCCGATAATACGAGGTGCTCTGAGTTCATTTCTAGTGGTCGCCGTCCTAGGGGCCATGGTCTTCGTTTGAGATTATGAGATGCTTTCTGTGCAGCTCCAGTGGTCCCAGTGCCTGGATCAGGGCGGCTGCTGAGCTGCAGGCAGCGCATGCACAGATCACCACCTTCTGCATCCAGCCAGCCTGGCCGTCCTCAGCCTGCCCCTTTCCGCAGCCACCTATGGCAGCACAGCTCGCTGCTCTCTGCCTTCCCCCTGTGGCTTCCGCAGAGCCATGTCTGCGTATTCTCGAATAATCTGACACCAGAGCAGCACATTCGAGTCAAACTAAAAATATAGATTAAAAAAACGGAAACCCAAACGAGCCTTTCAGAATCCCTGTCGTGCTCTCGGTCTTCAAAACCAGATTATGTGTATGCATAATTTTTAAATGCATATCATTTGCCAGTTTATAAAAAATAACACCCCCTTCATTTTTTTTGCCCTTCCCTGAAACTGCTTTGTTAATCCTGTATGTAAATTACAGCCAATAGATGTTGTTGTTGAGCGGGGCTGGGATTAGAGACGGGGCGAATGGTTTTCAATATTACTGGGATTACAGAACAAAGACAGAACAGAAACGGGGGGATGTGGTAGGGGGGGAGCAAATTACCAGCCCCCCACCCTTTCCCCCTACACACCACAGACAGAGATGATTCCAGGAATAAATCAATGGTTCATTTTCCACTGCGGATCGGGGGAGAGATCGCTGCTGATCTGAGAAGAAATTATACCCCCATGGGCACCACCCCCCTCTCTCTCCCTCCGTTTGCCTTTCCTTTCTCCCAGATTAACTGGTGCAGGGAGCCTGAGATCTGGACTGGGGAGGCTGTGCACAAAGTGCTCCGATGCCTGTGGGTAAGAGAAACTTTGCTCCTCTTTTTATGCCTGCTTGCTGTCTGAATGTCGCCTTTTCTTCCGATTTTAGCATAGGATACAGTTCTGGGGGCACGTGACTCGGGAAGGTTACAGGGCTGACATGATTCCGGATTATAATTTAAATGGAAGCGATAGGAGATCGGGGAGGGTTGGCGCTGCTCGCAGGGAGAGGCAGGCTGCTGGCGGTGGAGGGGAGCATCCAAGGGTGTTCCCACTCCCCCACCCCTCCGCAGTGTGCTGTGGATTACACATTCGGCGCTAGATGGAAATGTTTTTGTAGAGCAGACTGTTTTTGAGGAATAGCTAAGCTCAGGGCTATATACTAGGGCAGTGTGCATGTGATGATCGCATAAACGTGTAGTTTCCTGGGTCCGGTGGGCCGTAGGATAGGGTTGTGTTCACTACAGGGCCGCGGTGGGTGTTTAGATCCGTTTCCCTAAGTACAGTTACATGGTTTTGATGTAGGCTTTTTCTGCTGTACTCTGTGTTCCTCCCCCTTCCGTCTTCCACCTCCTCCCCATATGAAGGAAGCTGGTGTGTGAGAGACAGGAAGCAGGGAGGCAGCAGCAGCGGGTTATTGTGCCCTCAGATGTGTCTGGTCGGATATGGGGCACAGGTCCTCCTGCAGGAAGGAGCTGGTACTTCGGTGGCAGTGCTTGTTACCCACACGTTGTCAGTGCAATTCATGTTTGGAAACATCCGTACAATACAGATTACAGCTTGTGCTAGTGGATTTGAGCCTGTCATGCGATGGTCACTTAAAAATCTAAAATATTTTTGTTCTGAAAAAAAAAAAAAAATCTAAAATATAGTGTGGTTTAAAATTCATTTATATTCTCAAAAAAATGAAACTGTACTTAATCACTGGTATTTCAAGTTTGTAAAGTTCGCACGCCCTATTTTTTTTGTTTGTTGCCCCCCCCCCCACTATAATAAATACGTTATTTCTTTAATGTTAGGATATATGCTGGGTTAGGTGGTATTCGTAGAGTAGAGAGAGTATCGGCTACTGTGTTGGTCTCTGCGCACTTAAATAAGAAAGTAGCAAACTAAACTAAGTAAGCTACTCTAATGTAACATAGGCCTCTATAAACATGTTTGGACTTTTAAATATTCACTGGTATCTGTATGTAACCTTTTTTCGGGGTCGATAACATGGGCACCTTTGGGTTGTGAAACAGCAAGCACTAGCTAAAAACGTATATCACAATTATTTTTATTAACAGCAATTGTTTTAGCTGCTAGACAGTAGTTTTGGCTAGTTACCCAGAAACCAGCATGAATGTGGAAAATATGGCACACATTAGGTAATGTTATCAAATTAGTCTGATAATATTTACAGAACACATGTGGGCAGTGTAGGTGTATTATAGAAATGTAGCAAGATTAGGTACGAAATGCCAAGCGAAAAAGAGCATAGCCTATGTTAATTTCTACTGCTTGCTAGATTATTTTAATTACTTGATTATTTATCCGTATTCTGAGCTCAGGAATCGCACCGCCGCAGCATATTCTTACATGTACTCAAATGGATTACAGTAATGCAGTTCTTAGTATAGAACATAGTAATGCCTGCACCAGCGAGCTTGGCTCCCCCAAAGGTTTGCATTACATTGTTGTCACAAAGCTACCGTCGCCTTGACCTAAATTGATGTAACTGTGGTAAAACCAGCCATTGCATGTGCATAGCAATGCTCTTCTTACATTCGTGTTTAAGTGGAACGAGTTTAAAGTTTACAAAAATGGACTCTGGAACTTATATGAGCAGCCAGTGTAATAGTTTCTCCCTAATGCTAAAAGCTAATTTGATGTCTGAGACCAATACTATGTGTATATGTGTGTGTGTATATATATATATATGTTGGTCTCACACATCAAATTAGCTTTTTGCATTAGAGAGAACTGCATTGTCTGCTTGCGCAAGTTTTATATATAATTTATATAATTCAGTTTTTGCACTAGTGGGAGATTAAGTAATTGTGGTTCCTATATTGTTTTGTATATGCTAGTTGATGATAAAACAAGCATTTGCAATGCAATAGGTCTCGCGTTTACGCAAGTTTAAGCCATTGGCATTGTAAATGACAATGCCTTTTATGTTTTAAAACCAAAACATAAATAAAAGCATTGTCATTTACAATTCCAATAGCATAAACTAGTGTAAATGCAAAACCTATTGCATTGCAAATGCTTGTTTAAATATCGCCGCCACTGGTTTTAATCATGTAATTCTCTACCTGCATAGTTGTTGCTCCTCTGCTGTTTTCCCCGGCCCACTGCAGGACTTTGCGCTGATTGAGTGGAGGGAGAATTCGAATCTTTAGTTCCCTCACTTCCTGGTGGCCATTTGCAGGCTCCATTTTGAAAAGAGGCAGTCTAGTATTTCGGCGGAGCGCCTCCCTGCTGGTATTTAAATCAGGAATGGCGCCGACGCGCAGTGAAGACGCGCCAAAGGCAAGCCCATCTGCACCTGTCCGCACCTGGACGTCCCCAGAATCCAGGATTTCTGGTCCCGGATCGCCCCACAGGTAAATTTATACATGGACGCATTGCTTGCTCTACAATCAAAAGCCGCCTGCGGACAACAGAACTGGAACCCTGATTCCTCCCACATGCAGTGCAACATATGCGGTTTGGGGGTAGGTATCTGCTCCCGGCTGCCGCTTGCTGCCCCCGGGTTGAAAGGTTTTGCCATCAGCATCCTTAACTGCAGATCCCTTGTTAAACATCATGCAGAGGTATTAGACCTTCTGTTAAGAAACCTCACTGGACATTTTATTCCTTACGGAAACCTGTCTCACCACTGATTCTGTGGCCATTCCGGCCTTGGCCTTACCTGCAGGTTACTTGATGCACACCCAGAATAGAACAGTCGGGAGAGGAGGGGTGCTTGCCATTATACTCAACTCAGGGTACTTCTGCAGCCTCACTCCGCAGAATATCCCCGGTTGTGAAAGTGTTCTTTTTAAAATTACACTGGCCCACAATTTCACACTATCTGGGTTGCTTACATATCACCCACCAGGCGTTTCAAGAAGCTCTAGCTAACACCGCATCCACGCTAATACTAGAATCTGACAGTTTCAGCATTGTTGGGGCCTTAACCTACATCTGGACTGAAAAGAGTCCCAGTAGATCATCAACTTCGTGGGAGATATGGCTGCATGTCAGATGAGGCAGTTGGTCGACGGACCAACACATGTAGCTGGCCACCTTCTGGATCCCGTATATACTAATATCCAGATTATGGAGGCTACCCCCCACCTTCCGATGCTCTGGACGGATCATTCTCTCATCTCTTTGCATCACCATTTAGAAGGCTCCCCACTTCAACTCCTTCACCCGCCTTCTATGAGGCACCCATGGCACAAATTAAACCCTACTATTTTCACATCCTATTTAAACTTGCATTATCCAGAATGGCAACAGATATAGAGACAGTTGATGCTGCCTTCATGGGATGGGTCAACAATAAACTGAATTGCTGCATTACCGCAAAAATGACTCAGGCAGAGCGCCCCCAAACTCATGCATAGTATAATGAGTCTCTGACTATGGAACAGTAAAAAATTTAAATTCTAGAAAGGGCCTGGAGAAGTTCCTATGATCTCACAGCAAAAACTATCTATAGGAACACATGCTAAATTTTACTATAAACTGTTCCGGAAGACCTAAGCAAGTTTTATGCTAACATGATTTCTACTAGCTGTAATCCAACTAAAACCATTTTTTTCCAAATGAAGGAAATGGTAAAACCCTCGCCTACTGCTAATAACACTATATCCTCCAAATTGCAATGCGAGACACTTGCTACATTTTTTATCAGCAAAGTGGAACGTATCTCCGCTAACCAGAGGAATACATTCCTGGTAGCAATGCCTTACTCCCTCCAGGACCCTCTGTCCATGTCCCCAAAGGATATGGAGGCACTGTCGGCTAAGGTAAAATCAGGCTCCCCGCGGACCCATTAAAATCTGACTTTATTAGAAAATTTCATGACTGCCTCCTTTCGGAGTGCGGGGAGCTGATTAACAGGTCACTATTAGTGGCAGTTATCCCCAAGTCCTAGAAGCATGCCAAAGTTATCCCCCTGTTAAAAAAATCGACATAGATGCGTCGCTGCCTGAAACTTATCACCCTTTATCTCTGCACCCGTACTTTGCTAAAATCATGGAGTCCCATGTCAACTCCATCCTCACTCAATACCTAGAAGCTAATGCGATTCTAGATCAGTCACAAAACGTCTTCCGGCCTAAATATAGTATGGAATCTGCACTACTTGCAGTTACAGAGCAGCTACGGTCTACTTTGGATAAGGGCATAACCTTGGCACTGATACTGCTGGATTTCAGAGCAGCCTTTGACAAGGTTTACCACAGGATTTTGCTACATCGACTAGAGGAGATTGGGGTCAACGGCAAGGCCCTGGCCTGGTTCATGTCCTTTTTTTTTTTCACAACAACATTTTTATTTTATTGATCAGGTAAAGCATAAATGCGGTCCTCCACAGTCAGGAGAGCCCTGCCAAAAATATCAAAGCATGTATGAGCACGGTGCAAACCCAATCAGAAACAACCCCACCCAACCCCCCCACCACCCATGACCACCCAACGATCCCTCTACCCTCCCCTTATCCCTCCCTAACCCAGCGCATGTAATTACAGCCAGCCTCCAGTAACTGTTTGTATCAAGCAAGGAAACTAGCGTCTCCTCAGGCCTGGGGCCCATCTACGAAGTCCACATCGTCGTCAGGTTCCGCTGGAGGATCCAAAGTCAAACCCCTATATTCCGCCCACCTCTTCCATATCTTGTAATGTTTTCGGGGTCACCCTCTTGCCTCGAACACCGGGCGCTCTAGCCCCATACAATAATCCATCACTGCTTTCCAAACGCTTAGCGGGGGGGCTCGATCACTCTTCCATGCTTGCGCCAAGTCCCGCTTGGCCACGACAAGGCCCAGCAGTAACAGGTGACGCTTGTAGATGTTTCCCCCAACGCCCTCCAGCACATGGAGAAGGGCCAGACGATGAGTCCGGGGAAGATCCCAACCCAGTACCTTAGATAAGCAGCTCCATACCCCCCGCCAGAACCGGGTCAGACCAGCACAAGACCACACCGTATGCAGCAGAGTACCCATCTCGGCTCCACAGCGCAAACACTCCGGGGACCCAATCAAACCTGCTTTCCACAGTCGCTCTCGCGTATAGTAGGCCCTATGTAGATACTTGAATTGCACTAGTCTTAGGCGCACCGCGATTGCAGTCCCTCGCGGGGACTCCAAGGCCTCTCTCCAATCGTCTTCATCCAATGGGCCAATGTCCCTTTCTCAGGCTTCCTTCAACTTAAGTAAGGGGGAGGAACAATGAGTGACTAGGGTTTGATAAATACGGGACACCTTCTTGTCTCCAAGGTCTCCCATGAAAACCTTCGCCTCCAGAGGGCTAAACTCCAGCAACGACTCCAGGCCCACCAAGCTGGGTCCAAGTGCGTGGCGGAACTGTAGATATTTAAAAAATTGAGTGTTGGGCATATGGAACTCGTCTTTAAGCTCCTGGAACGATTTGAGGGCCACACCGGATACGACATTTCCTAGCGAAGAGATCCCTATAGAATCCCATCCGCCGAACCCTGGCAGCGATGCTAAAGCGGGGAGTCGCCCGTTATTCCACAACGGAGTCTCCGCCGTCAGTCTGCCCCACCAGCCCATGCGACGCAGCGCCTCTCGCCATATCGTGAACACCATTTGCGTGGCTCGGGGCAACTGCCTCCGCAATCTGGCCGAGTACAAGATCATATGCAATGTGTGAACACCCATCAATGAGCGCTCTAAGGCATATGCTGGGTCTCCCCTGTCGCCATACCATCATTCATTCAGTACTAACAAATGGGAGGCTTGGTAGTATGACAGGACGTCCGATGTCGCAAGACCACCACAGTATGTGGACAGGAAACATGTACGCAGCGCCACCCTGGCGGCAACCCCAGCCCACAAAAATCGTCCCAGTACCGAATTAACCTGCCGGAACCACTGGGGTTCAACCGGATGTGGGTGGTTCTGCAGCTGATACAAAAGGCGTGGGAGCGCAACCATTTTAAAAATCGCAGACCTACCGAATATAGTAAGAGGCATCCGGGACCACGTTCTAATATCCGACTGAACTCTGTCCCAAACTGGTACCACGTTGCGCTCCCAAGAGATCGTCGCAGACTCGGACAGGAACACACCGAGGTACAACAGGCCTCCGACCGCCACCTGTAAGGGTGACGCCCAGGAACCCACTGACGCCCCATCTCCCAGGACCCACAATGTGGACTTACGCGGGTTAAGGCATAGACCCGAAACCTCGCCGAATATGCGCATAATTTCCAACACCCGCGGGCCCGACCTATCCAGGTCCGTAAGGAAGAAGAGGACGTCGTCCGCATTAAGTGCGATCCTGTCGGTAAGTTCTCCACCCCACCTGAAGCCCCGTAGCTGCGCATCAATTCGCACCCAAGAGGCCAGTGGCTCCATTGCTAGCGCAAATAAGTACGGGGACAGCGGGCAGCCCTGGCGGGTCCCCCGACCGATAGGACACTTCCCGGAAACCGCCCCGGAGACCCGCAAGGCCGCCGTGATGTCGGTGTATAGCAGTTTAACATATGAGATAAACACAGGACCTAGGTTAAGACGGGGCAGAAGCGCAAACAAGTAGGCCCAGCTCACAGAGTCAAACGCCCTATCTATATCCGCCAGGAGCAGGGCAGCCCGCTCTCCCATGGTCCCCATCGCATCCACAGCTGTCTGTGCCCGTCTGATGTTGTGCCGCGTCGCCCTATGTGGCATGAAGCCGGCCTGGTCCGGGTGAACCAGGTCCGCCAACACCTTTGCTAGTAGTTTAGCCTCAATGTTAAGCAAAGATATAGGGCGATACGAATCATGTCGAGCAGGCGGCCTACCCGGTTTCTGGAACACCACTACTTCGGCGTGTCGCCAGTCTGCTGGCAGCCGACCCAGCTCCCTCGCTGCCTCCAACACAGCCCTGTAGTGGGTCCCCAATTGGAGCTGGAATTTCTTGTAGAATTCGCATGGGAAGCCACTCGGCCCGGGTGCCTTTCCAGTATTAAGCTGTGCCAACGCAGCCCCCAGCTCCTCCACTGTAATGGGGAGGTCCAATGCCGCGCGCGCCTCATTGGAGACGGCCCTCGGGGGCAGGTCAGCAATAAACTTATCTACCGCATCGACCGGGAGGCAATCCTGTGGCGCATATTGTTCCGCATAATACCGAGCAAAGCTAGCCGCCAGCTCCACCGGGTCCGTCACCGTAACGCCAGAACTATCTGTGAGTCCCGGCAGTGTACTCGGCTGCATAGTATTCTGACACAGCCTATGGAGCATAGTGCACGACTTGTCTCCCCACTGGTAAATCCTACTGCGCGTGGCCAGCCATGCCTGTCGGGCCTCATCTAATAGCACGGACGCATAGGACTGTTGCGCATGTAGGAGTAACCGCACCACCACACCGTCCTCTTCCCCCTGGCACCGCCGCTCAAGGACCTCCACGCGCGCCGCCGCTGCAACTATGGTTTCCTTGCGTCGACGACGAGCCGCCGCACACCACGCTATGTCTACTCCCCACAACGTGGGCTTCATGGCCTCCCAGACTATTGTCACATCCGCATCCGCGCCAAGGTTCTCCTGCCAATATTAGGCTATTGCCCCCCACAAATGATGTACATAATCATCCTGCTGAAGATGCCACGAGGACATTCGCCACCGAAACGGTTGCCTCCTCCTGTGCAATTCAATATCCACGCCCACTGGGGAATGGTCGGACAGCCCCCGAGGCAGGATAGCCGCCCCTCGCACCCTACTCAAATACACACCGGGCACAAACACACAATCCAGACGCGAAAAGGAGCCATGCACAGCTGAAACAAAGGTATACTCTCGGGCCGCAGCATGCAAGTGCCTCCAAGCATCTACCCAGCCCAGCCCTTCCACCATTGCACTCAACCGGGTGGGGGTAGCAACTGTTAGTGTCTCCTGCAGCCTCCGACGGTCCAGACTCGCATCCAGCACATCATTCCAATCTCCTCCCATTACTGCCAGGGACTCCGGGATTTCCGCCCACACCACCAACAGCCTCTCAGCCAGGGACCACTGCAATGGGGGAGGGGCATATACACTCCCAAGCACAACAGGTTTCATACCCACCATCCCTTTCACAAAGATGTATTGACCCTGCGGGTCCAGCCACTGCCGCTCATGAACGTAAGCCAACCGTCTATGGACCAAAATGGCGACTCCCCTGGAACCCCTGGAAAAGCCTGCATGGAAAACCTGCTGATAGCCAAATCGCTGCAGACTAAGTACTTTCGTCCCCATCATATGCGTTTCTTGTAGTAGGAGTAGGAGTACATCTGCCCCTTTCCCTCTTCCCCCATCGCAGGACGGCACTCCTCTTAATTTTATCCAGCATACCCCTAACATTCCAGCTCAATATGCGCATGGACGCCCTAGGGGGCCCCGGAGTTAATGCGTCAGCCATGATCCCAGGGAACACAAATCAAGAGCACCCAGCAGCAGGCCTGAATACACAACACTAGTACTAACAAGGCATTATAAATCACATGCACATCCCATCAACCTCCCTCAACCCCCCCACCTGCACTCCCCCAGAACATCCCCTTCAACTTACCGTCCCCCAACCCCCACCCCCCACCCCTATACCGCGGCATGGGCGACCTCGGGCCCAAAACAGAGCGCCCAAGACCAACCATACCAATGGATCCCAACTACCCACACAACCAAGAAGAACCCCCCCACCAACACCCACCCACGCAGAAGGCAAATAGCCCCTGTAGACAAGCTCCCCGAACTCCACCCCGCAGCCCCACACAGTCACCAATGTGTAGAGCGAACAGCGTCCAATTACTCAGTCCTCATCCATCCGAGCAGCAGGGCACATCCAACCGACCACTCACAGCCGGAGTCCACGACATCAGTAAGCCACCTCGCAATCCGATATCCTTCAATGTTCCTTTCCGGAGTGGTCCGAGTCTGCAGGCGCCCCGTCTTGTGCCCCACTGCGAGAAGAGGAGCGCTTCCGCGATCTAGATCTCCTGTGTCTCTTACCCTTGACATTTTGGTCGCCCCGCTCTTGAGAAGAGCCCCTGGATGAACCCGGGTTCAGGCCCGGTTGGGCATGCGGCCGGACCCTCACCGTCTCATCAGTCCACCTGAAAACCTCCTCTGGGGTATCAAAGAAGTGTGTCCGTGACTGGAATATCACCCGAAGGCGGACAGGATAAAGTAAAGAATATTGGAGCTTCAGACCTCGCAGTTTCGCCTTGGCCGCTATGAAAGAATGTCGTTGCTGCTGCACCATCTTAGTATAATCCGGAAAGATCATGATTTTCTGGTTTTCGAACACAACAGAGTCCTTTGCCCTCGCCTCTCGTAAGATGGTATCTCTGTCATGGAAGTTCAAAATCCTGGCAATCACCGGTCGGGCCGTTCCCCGGCGGGCGGTTTCTGCGTCAGGGCTCTATGTGCACGCTCTATCACAAAACAGCGTGACAGTGCGTCCGGGGGGATCCAGGTCTCCAACCACTGGGATAAAAAGTGTTCCATATTCCCCTTCTCGCATCCTTCGGGAAATCCCACGAAGCGGAGGTTATTCCTGCACGCCCGCCCTTCGGCATCCTCCACCCGGAGCGCAAGGCCCCTCTGAATTTTCTCCATCGTGGCAACTTTCTGCTTTAGGGTCCCCACATCGTTTTCCACACTCGAGAGTCTGGATTCCGCCTCTGTGATGCGAGTCACCGCATTGCGAAGGTCTTGACGCAGCAAAGTCACATCGGCCCCAACTGCTCCTATCTTGGCGTCGAGCATATCCCTGGATTGGGTTATCGCCGCCATGCGCGCTGCGTTGTCCAGCCCCGCGCCCTGGCCTCCTACAGATGCTCCGGGATCCCCACTCGGCCCAGTGTATTTGTCGATGGGCCCCTGTTTGGCGGGCCCACTGCCCCCTCCGCCCCTGGTCATGGCCAAGGTATTATGTGCTCGGCCGCGTTCAGGCACTTCAAGAGGCCTCAGGGTACTACTCCAGACTCCCACCCGGTCAGCCTTAAGTCGCACACCGCAGGGGCCCCCTCACTCCACCGTCCAGGCTCCTAAGGCGGTCTGTCCACTGCGGCTCCAATCAATCAATCAATCAATCATGCCATTTGTATAGCGCACTACTCACCCGGGAGGGTCTCAAGGCGCTTGGGGGGAGGGGTATGCTTCTGCTCGAACAGCCAGGTCTTGAGTTGTTCCCTGAAGGCGAGATGGTCCTGGGTCAGCCGAAGGTGGATGGGGCGGGAGTTCCAAGTCTTGGCAGCCAGGTAAGAGAAGGATCTTCCTCCAGCAGTGGCTCTTCGGATGCGTGGTACGGCTGCCAGTGCGAGGTTGGTGGACCGTAGCTGGCGGGTGGGCGTGTAGAAGGTCAGGCGGTCGTTGAGGTACTTGGGGCCAGGTCGTGGAGAGACTTGTGTGCGTGGGTGAGGAGCCGGAACGTGATCCTCTTGTCGACGGGGAGCCAGTGCAGGTTCCTCAGGTGGCTGGAGATGTGGCTGCGTCGGGGGACATCCAGGATGAGTCGGGCGGAGGCGTTCTGGATGCGCTGGAGTCTTTTCTGTAGCTTGGCTGTGGTTCCGGCCTAGAGGGCGTTTCCGTAGTCCAGTCGGCTGTTGACGAGTGCCTGGGTGACAGTCTTCCTGGTCTCGGTCGGGATCCAGCGGAAAATCTTGCGAAGCATACGCCCTTCACTCACACACTCGGGGGCACTTACTTCTCCGGCCGCGCAACCACTGTTACCTGCCCTCAGGTACTCTCGGGTCTCTGGCACCACACCAGCAGGGGCCCCCAAGGCGGCCACTAGTCAGGGATCACAGCCAGCACACCAGCGTTGTGTTCAGGATATCAGGCAGGGCCGCCCGCCTCGCCGCCCGGGCTATCTCCAGGCACCACCACCAACATCCGGGGAGCCACCAAACTCGAGGCCCCGGTCTCTGGATCTTCGTGCAGGCCGCGACTCCCCTCCGGCATCCCCACAGCTCGGGCCGCCACACGGAGAACCGGGGGCACAGCGGGACGTCCACCCTCCGCTCCGAAGCCAATCCAATGCCTCGAGTCAGCTCCAAAAGCCGCAGCCACGGGCCAGTGCCAGGACCTCCCGTCCGGGAGTCACCGAAATCGAGGCCCCGGCTGCGCACGCCGGGACTAGGCCTCAGGCCGCCGCTATCACCGCTCCCAGGGGCCCGGGAGCTCCTCTCGCTGCACCGGAAGGCACTCCCCGCCGTCCGCTACCGTATCCACGCTCGTAGGCTGCAGAGCGGGCCCGGGAGCCAGAATAAGTGTGCAAATTGATGTCGGGCCAGTGGGAGCTCTAACAAGCTATGTCCACCATCTTCGCCCGCTAAGCCACGCCCCCCGGTTCATGTCCTTTTTGACCGATCGGTCTTTCCCGGTCTCTGCTCCTCCCTACACCTCCAATGTCCATCCTCTCAGCTGTGGCGTTCCTCAAGGATCTGCCCTGAGCCCCACTCAATTTAACATTTATGTCCGTCCCCTAGCCCTTCTGGTCAAAGCCCGGAACATGGCTATGGTATCTTACTCTGATGATACCCAATTGGTGTTTACATTCTCCAGCAACGTTAAACAAGATAAAGCGAAATTCTAAGGCGACCTTACGGCCATCTCTGAATGGATGGCAACAACTACTTGCAATTGAATTCAGTCAGAAGTGCTTTTGGTGGGCCGAGACACCCATCTATGTGGTAATCAATGGTGGCCTAGAGCCCTTAGTACCCCTCCCCAGCCAAAAAGCGTGGCTAAGAATCTGGGAATTCTGATAGACAGCACCCTTTCATTCGAGGTGCAGGCGAAGGCTGTGGTGGGCACCTGTTTTGGTCTTTTATGTGGCCTGAAACCCATTTTGGGATTATTTGATGCACCCACCCGACAGACGATTGTTCAATCCACCGTGATGTCACGTCTAGACTATTGTAATGGGCTAATACTTGGGACCAACAAAGCTGTGATGAAAATACTTCAACGGACTCAGAATGTGGCTGCCCACACGCTTGTTTGCAATACCTAAACATTGCCATGCCTCTGACCTCCTTTGACGGCTTCACTGGTTTCCTATAGAACAGATAGTTTACTTTAAGACCTTATGCACCACACATAAGATCCTGCATGGCCTGGGTCTGCAAATTCTGAGCGAGTTGTGCTCAGTACATACTCCGGCCTTGCGCTCTGCGGTCCTGCACCTGGCCTGTGTCCCATGGGTGCGCAGGACCAGAGCAGGAGGGTGCTCTTTCAGGGCATTGGCACCTGCCCTCTGGAATATCATCCCTCTTGATGCCCGCGGCATGCAAGACCATTGGGTTTTAGGAAAATGATCAAGAAGTGGCTTTTCTCCAATCTTTAGCCAACTGCCACTTTGTTCGCCTCTATCTGATTTAGCGCTGGGACGCCCCATTGCTGAGGCAGCCATGTGCTCTATAAGGGCTGATACCTTCCAAAAGAAGAGAGTTTCCCAGATAAACCAGAAAGGACTGGGTATACGTAATCAGAAAAAAAGGGGGGGTTTCCTTTCTGTGTTCTTCAATTAAATCTAGACCATTTGGCAAGTAGCAGATAAACTCAATCAGTTATCACATGACATGTAGAAAATATAAAATACTAAAGAAACTTTATAGGTTCCTCATTTCTCACAAATTTATTTTTAGAAAAAAAACAGGTTAGAATTTCAATTCACAATTTAAAACAATGTAAAAAAAAATAAGAAGACAATATGCAATCAATTGCTCTAAGATATTCTATTTCTATACAGTTCTAAGTTGATCTATAAATCTTTGTTGCAGATGTTACATACATTTAACATACAGTATACAGATTAATACATTTTTAGACAAAGTAAAAATTAGTTGGAGTGTTTTTACATTGTTTTTAAATTGTGAAATGAAATTCTAACCTGGTTTTTCTAAACATAAATTTGTGAGAAATGAGGAACCTATAAAGTTTCTTTAGCATTTTATATTTTCTACATGTCATGTGATAACTGATTGAGTTTATCTGATACTTGCCAAATGGACTATAAGTGCTGATAACATAACATAACATAGCATTCAGGCAGCATGCAGTGGTGATGACAATTAGGAAGACTGGTCTGAACATCAGTAGTCACAGTGACTCAAAAGTCAGCGGTAAAAGGCCTTAAATGCACCTGTCTTTAGGATTGCCACTATGAAGGGAATTCTCTCTGTGGGGTACAGGAGAGACTTGTGTTCATTAATGGAAAATCCCAAATGCGTCGGGAGTTAGTCTGTCATCTGGAGGTGGACTATGACTGAATGCAGCAACTTCATTTTGAACCACCAGTCACGGAAACAAATGTACCCCCAATCTCTGAAGGTAGGCAGCGACCACTGCAATCACTTTCATGAACAAAGGTGAAATGACGGAACGAGGAGCCACAATTAGGCCAAAGGGGTGTGTAGCAAATTGCAAGTGTTCTGACCATGCTGGGAACCACAGGTAGCACCTGCAGGACTGCAGGACATGTATATGAAAATATACAACCTGCAAGTCTATGGACACAATCCAGTCTCCTGGATCCTGAGCAGAAATAATCTGGAATAGGGTGAGCAACTTGAATTTATCTTTCCACAGAAAGGTATTTGGTGGAGGGAGGACTAGTATAGGCTGAAGCATCTTTTCTTCTAAAGTAGCACAAATAGCACCCTTCTACTGTGTTTGAAACTGGCACCCACCCAGTGACTCATTGGACAGCAGAAGTTTGACTTCTTACAGCAAGAATGCAGGATGATCTGCTATACTAATCTGGAGGGAAAACAGGTTGGTGAGGAAATGAAAGGTAAAGCATAGTCTGTTTGAATAATTTGTAATATTCACCTGTCCAATGTGATCGTTCTCCATCTGGAGAGGAAATGTATATGATGCCTACTTGCCAAGTGTGGGTTTAAGAAAGCAAGTTAAATCGGCTTAGAAACCACCGCTGCAGGGTAGGAAAAGGTAGGGGAGAGCTGTCCTTACTGCTATGAACAGCCTCAGCTGCATCATGGCCTTTGCCGATAAAGGACTTGCCCAGCTGCTGCTTCACAGATTGAGAAGGCTCCGGTTGCCTGTAGTTTGGCTCCCTGTACTGTTTCTAGAAATGTCTGGTTGGAGACATGGTTCATGCAATGTGTTGGCTGTTCTTAAATCATCTAAATATCAAATCAATTTTCTTTCCTAACAATCTAGAGCCATCAAAGTGCATGTCCATAAGGAAAGCCTGGACATTTAATCAAAATCTGATTATCCATGCATAGCTTCTAAGCACTATACTGATTCCAAAAGCTCTGCCCAAGCAGTCCATTGTATCTAAACAAGCATGTAAGACATACTTCGCCCCACATTCTGGCCGTCATGTTCTATTTGAGCTAGCATGATCTGAGGTCTTTCGAGGGAGCCAACAAGATTTCGCTGGCCATATCCTACAACACGTGTGTACCTGCCAAAGTGGCTGAAGATAAAAATCTCTTTCCAAAAGAAGCAATATGTTTTGACTCCCGGTCCACAGAAGTGGTCAGAAGAACAAGTTACCTACCTTCGGTAACGCTTTATCTGGTGGAGACTCTATTTAGCTGCAGATTCCTTACTTTAGAATTATCCCCAGGTGTTAGACTGGATCCTGATTTGTTTTGTGAGCAGTACCCTTGCGCCGCTAGGTGGTGTCGCTCATCTCTGCATGGCTGTGTTGGCATCGTCCGCGCTGGAAATTACATTTGCTATGCCTATATTTGCACCACCCAGGTGCGCTGACGTCCATTACTTTTGTGACTTTCCACAGAAGAAGCACATAGCCATGATGTTTCTTCTGACCACCCGTGTGGAAAACTAGGGCCCTGAAAGGGGAAAGACCTCTGCCTAGAAATCCACTCACAGGGCAGGGAGGATGGGTAGGGTGTTAAGGAATCTGCGGCTAGATAGAGTCTCTACCAGATAAGGCATTACCGAAGGTAAGTAACTTGTTTATCTGATAGAGACTTCTAGCCGCAGGTGGGTGGGTGGACCAATTTGATATGAGGAAGTCTTGCAGGACTGAACAGGCAAAATGCCCATCCCTACAGACCTGACTGTCCAGGCAG
Organism: Lissotriton helveticus; assembly: GCF_964261635.1. NCBI lineage: Eukaryota > Metazoa > Chordata > Amphibia > Caudata > Salamandridae > Lissotriton > Lissotriton helveticus. The sequence continues at coordinate 811,790,094 of NC_136061.1, read as the reverse complement.
TAGTGTTTGGTAAACGTGTGCAAGGAAGGCCAAGTTGCCACCTTGCAGATGTCCAGGAGCGGAACTCCGTGTGCTGATGCAGTGCTGGCAGCTTCAGCTATGGTGGAATCAACATGCAAACCCCTTCAGGGGGGTGCTTTTTAGCCAATGTAATCGTCATGAGAAAGGCCGTCTTGATCATAAGGAGTGTGAGTGGACAATTGTGAAGCAGCTCAAAGGGAGGACATATAAAGGACAAGATTGAGGTCCCACTGGGACATATTAAAAGAAGTGGGAGGAAACATATGTTGTAAGCCTTTCAAAAACCTATATACAATAGGGAATTGGAAAAGGGAAGGTTGGTCACGCAATCAAAGAAAGGCAGACATAGCAGAAAGATATCCCTTCACAGTGCCCAGAGCAGAGCCCCCTGGGCAAGGGAAACAATAAACAGAAGAACCTGTGAGAGTGGGGCAGAAAGGGGATCAATGTGTCTTTCTGTACAGCATGCCACAAATGTTGCCCAACAGCAGGTGTGAACCGTCTTGGTAGTGGGATGCCTGGCTGCCAAGATACCGTTACGGACTTCAGGTGGAAGGTCGAAAGCTGTCAACTGTAGCTGCTCAATCTCTGGGCAAGAAGGCAGAGCATTGACAGGTTTGGGTGGAGAACCCTCCCTGCTGCTGTGACAGACAGGCACGGGCCACGCAGGTTAGGGCAATGGGGCGGGGTTGATAGTCGGCGTATGACAAGGGAATCTTAAAAATATACAAAAAACACTTATTTTGCGCTCGCTGCATCACCAGTGCTGCGAGCGCAAGGTAAGTTGTTTTTGTTTTGTTTTATTTAAGTTTCTCTTGTTGTCTGTCGACTGCGCCTCCACCCCACACCGCCCCACCACTCTTACCTCCACTGGCCGCACCTGGTGACAGAAGATCCTCCCTAAGGGGCAGTCTGCCATGCTCAACAGCTCAGGATACCAGGCTCGCCATGCCCAATATGGCGGCCCACAAGGATGATTTGGGTCCAGTCGTTCCTGATCTTCTTGAGAACTCTGGGCAGGAGTGGTATGGGCGGAAAGGCGTACAGGAGGCCTGAGCCCCACTCGAGATGAAAAGTGTCTGAGCGACAGCCGCCTTGGAAAGTCCAGCACACATTCTCCTGGGTGGAGAACAAACCTACCCAAAGCTTTCCCCACTGCTGAAAGAGACCTTGCACCATCTCTGGATAGAGATGCCATTCATGATCCGCTAGGCATCTTTGGCTGAATTTGCCCGTTCTGCCATTTAGAGACCCCACCAGATGTTGAACCACCAGGGATTTGCACTGCTATTCCAGTCATGTCCAGAGAGGAAGGGGTTCCTAACAAAGGATCCACAACCTCCCTGTTAGACCTGGCCTCGTGGCGTGGTTCCCCCCCCGTTCCTCAGCACCCCATTAGCATAGCCCTGCACCCAGAGTCCCCTGGTCGTCCTGCTCCCTGTACGCCCAAACCCCGTAATCAACGACCAGCCCCGCATGTCCCGTCCCGCTCCCGGCTCCGAGCGCCCAAAACCTGCATGCCCCACAAGGCCCGACAGCCATTTTCCTTCCCCAAGGTCCCTGACTCCCTGGGCCTAGCATGACCCCGGCCCCAGCGAAACTTAGACTCCAAGGCGCGCCAGTCCCGTCTGGGGGGTAAAGGGCTCCCCAAGTGAGATAAGCCAGGGAGTTTCAATGGCACCTCCGGCCTCCCCTGAGAGACTGGTTTCTGTCACACCTTTGGCCCTCCCCTGTGGGCCAGTTTCGATTGCACCTCTGGCCTCCCCGAGGGCTGGCTCCAGACCCTGCTGGGCGTCTGGGAAATCCCGGACGCATCTTCAAATGATCAAAGAGCCAACCGCCGGACCTCTCCAACGGCCAGCCCCCAAGGCCTGAGACCTCCACCTGCGAGGGTCCAGACATCAAAGGGCCACTGGACTATATCAAGGCCCACCCAACAACTAGCGGGCAGTTGTATCCTGGACCAGAAAGCCCTGCTGATCTGATCGCGGCTGACCCTTGGGAGAACTGAACCTTTGACTCTTTGAGCCCTGCTGACGCTATCGCGGCTCCTTCTCGTAACACGGAACCTGACCATCGGAGCCCTGCTGACGCTGTCGCGGCTCGACCTTGCAAAGACGGAACTAAGACCTCAGAGCCCTGCTGACGCTGAAGCAGCTCGACCTTGCAAAGCCGGAACTAAGACCTCGGAGCCCTGCTGACGCTGTCGCGGCTCGAGCATTGAACTCGAAAGAGATCTTTGTGAAACCACCTGAGCCCTGCTGACGCTGTCGTGACTCCTCAAGAATACCCCCGGATCGAGCCCTGCTGATCTCGTCGCGGCTCGAGGAGAACTCTGGTCCGGCTGGACCATCGACGCTACCATCACGACCTGAGTCGACTCGAAGTGAGTGAAGCAGCCAGTACGACCATCATCTTCCATATCCCCCGGCTCGAGGATTGAGAGCTGTGCGCAGGGTACGCTTCGTACTGGCCTAAAGACTGAGACTGTCCCGCTTCCCCCTTCCCGAATTCCCAAAGACTTTACGATCCCTCGATCGCCTGTACATAAGAGTGCTCATTTTTCTTACTGTTTGATAAAGAACTTGTTACTGAAGACCTACGGTGTGGTGTCCGTTCGTAAGTGTGGTGTGAGCTCAGTGTGTACGATCCTAGACTCGAAGTCCTCCCCGGTGGGGACCTCACGTTAAGACTCGGCAATACTTGTGGGAGAGGTGGGTCCTGGAGTGGTCAGGGGAGCATAACCTGGCCCTCTGAGATCGCCCCTTCCAACACTCCCCAACCCAGCTTGTTGCAGTACCACATGGCAATAGTGTTGTCTGTGAACACATGCACTACCCTTTTACTGGATGGAGGGTAGAAAGGCTTTCAATGCCAATCAGATCGCTCGGAGTTCCAACAGGTTAATGTGGAGCCCGGATTCCGCCCAAGACCAGAATCCTCAGATCTCCAGATCTCCTCCTCTTCCAGATGGCCGCCCCATCCCAAGAGTTATGCATCTGTCACTAAAGTCAGATCTGGTTGGGGAATGGAGAGGGGTCTGCTGCAGACCCAATCGCGGTTCGTAAGCCATCACCGCAGGTCCTTTGCAGTGCCCTCTGAGATCTGGACTATGTTGGAGAGATTTCCCTGATGCTGCACCCACTGGAATTTCAGGTCCCACTGCACAGCCCCCATATACCAACAGGCATTTGTCACAAGCAGGATGCAGGGGGCCATGAGGCCCAGCAGCCTTAGAGTCAGTCTCGGAGAAATCCAGGATAGATGCTGTAACATCGGTATCAAAGCCTATATATCCCAGACTCACCGTTTGGGAGGATAGGCCCAAAACTGCAACATGTCCAGAACAGCTCTAATGAAAGGGAACATCTGATATGGAGTCAAGTGTGACTTTGGCATGTAGATAGTGAACCCCAGCGAATACATGAGGTCCGCCATAGTCTGAAGGTGGGAGACCACAGGCTGGAGCAAGCCAGCCTTCAACAGCCAGTCACCGAGATAGTAGAAGATTGACACCCCAGATCAGTTGCAGCCACCACCATCACCTTGGTGAACACCTGATGGACACTGGTGAGGCCAAAAGGGAGCACAGTGAACTGAAAATGCTTGTGCCCACTGTGAACTACAGGTTAACGTCTGTGGGCAGGCAGGACGGTAACGTGGAAGTATGCATCCTGCAAGTCCAACCCCACCATCTAGTCTCTAAGGTCCCGGGCAGACAGGACTTGAGCAAGTGTGAGAAACTTGAATTTCTCCTTCTTGAAGAAGATATTGAGAGAGCACAGGTTGAGGACAGGACAAATGCCTCCGTCTTTTTGAGCACCGGAAAATAGCAGGAATACCAACGATGACCTACTTTTGTCATTGGCACTCTCTCTATGCCTCTTTTGGCCAAAAGGGCAGTCACTTCCTGGCGGAGAAGAGGATGGTGGTATTCCGTCAGCCTGTCATAAGTAGGAGGCTTGGAGGGAGGTGTAGTCTTGAAAGAGAGGGAGTAGCCCGTCCGGACAATCTGCAAAACCCACCTGTCCAATGTTATGGACTTCCAGCGGGGCAGCCAATGGAAAATCCTACTGCTAATTGGGTGCCCATGATGGTAAACGGGCAGGCGAGGAGGTTTTGGAGGCTGCTGGGGGGTTGGTGGACTGACCTGACCCGACCGCTTGCCACTCGATCAACAGGGCCAGTAGGAACCGCATCCGCAGCCATGCAGAGGCTAGAAAGCTTGCATGCTGCAGTGGCTGGGTGGGTAAATATGCAGTTATAAACTCCTTCCATGGCCACGAAAGGAGTGAAAGGCAAATTGAGGGTGACAAGGGGCAATAGAAATGCTCAAGGACCTGTCCCCAGTCCTGCTGTTCTCAAAACGCTCCAGCATCGAATTCGCCTTGTCTTAGAAGAGACAGGACATCAAAGGGCATGACCATGAGCGAGGACTAAACATACCCTGAAAAACCAGTAGTCCTCAATCAGGCGTGATGTTGCAGGGACACTGTTGACAAAACCGCTCTGCCTAGTTAGCCCGTGGTGTCTAGTCCACAGCGGACGGTGAACTTAAGTGCATTCCTCCTGCAGGAGGCTAGCTTAGTATATGATGCACACTTATTCAAGGGGTGCGCCTTGCACTAATCCAGGCAACCCTCATGGTGATTTTAATGGTCTTTGATAACCATAGAAAGCTCTCAAAGTGCTAGCTGTGGAGAGCAGCCTTCAGGCTTATCTTGAAGGAGTGTTAAGCAGCTTGTTTTACTAGTTTAATCTGTAGTGTAAGTTAAATGAAAAAGAACCACACTGTATTTATATATAAAAATACTTCCATTTATTACACCACATTCACTAACACATTGTTTTATGTCATACCCGGAGATATCAACACAATACACAAGAATACTTCAAATGCAATTAAGTAAGTAGCACAAAAATGAGTGGTCTCCAGGGGGACACCAAACCATAATTTTAAAAAGTGGAATGCGAACTGCAAAGCAGAACAGGACTTGGACAGAAGACCCAGGGGAGCCGGGGACTCAAGGAATCACCCAAGGTAAGTACCCAGGAATCCCACCAAGGCTGTGTGCAGAGTGGGAACACAGCCACAAGCCAAATGGAAGTCAATGGAGAAGTCGTGGCTGCAGTTTTGAAGAAGGACCCTCGCAGAGGACCCCGAAGAATTCCCTTGGAGGACCGAAGGTTGGAGAGCCACCCCACCCATGGATGCCCCACAAACCAGGTTACTTACACCAGGGAATCCAGGTGCATAGGCGTGAAGAGATGTCAGAAACCTCCATAGGTGACAATAGAAGACTTCAAAGAAAATGCCTCTGGAGAAGACAATGAAAAAGTCCGGTAGATTCTGGAAGTGAAGAACCTGCAAGGAGATGGGACAGAGTCTTTGCCACTTGGAAGTGACCAGGAGGCACGGAGACATAATGCCTACTAATGTGGGAGGTTCAGAAGAGTCAACAGTGACCTTGTTGTTGCAGCTATGAGGACCAGGCAACGCTGAGGAAGACCAGGACCCGTGAACGAGCTGTCTCACGTCGGATGCCGGAGACTAAGTGGTTGGGAGCACTAACAAGCCCTGGTAGCCGCACCTAGCGTGGAAGACGAAGAAGGAGCAACATTGGGACCAGCAAGGCCCAAGGAAATAACCAACAGCAGGAGAGTCAGAGCAGGTCCGACGTGCAGGCGAGACGTCTGAAGCAGTAGAAGACCCTCAGGAGGACCCAGAGGCCAAAGGGACAGTGCAAGAGAACCTTGAGCAGCTCTCCAAAGATGAAGGTCTATGGTGCAGAGGATGCAGTGAGGACGCTGATCTTGGAGGGAAGAGATGCTGGAGCTTCTTGTAGCCCGAGGATTTCCAGAGTGCAGAGTCAACAAGCATTGGCAACAGCAACTCAATGCGGTGCACAGGGGTTTGGTTCCAACAAGAGATACTGGCCTCATAATTGCAAAGAGGACAGGTCAGGCCTCAAGGAAGCTGCAAAACCACCACCTGTGTTTCTGAGCCCCAGGAAGTCCATAGATCGACAGGAGCAGCAGACCGGTCAGCTTTGTTGAGGTCCCTGCAGATGCAGGGGAGTGACTCCTTCACTCTAAAGGAGATTTCTTCGGGTGTCCTTGATGGCCCGAAGTCTATTGAAGAACATGGCAGAAGCACAGACAGAGACAACAAAGAAGACTTGAAGAGGAGTGCGACCAGGAGCAGCAGGTGTCTTCCTTGGGGCAGTCTCGGTTCCAGTCAAAGTCCAACAAAGTCCAAGTGAAGATCGACGTTGTTTCAGGCTTGAGTCTAGCCCACGACGAATCTAAGGACCCACCCAAAGGTAAGCCTTTAGGTACCTTAAGGAAAGAGTTGGGACAACTCGGGGGTCCCTTCCAGAGGAGGGGCTGGACAGAGGGGAGGATACTCTCATGCCCTTTGTCCAGTTTTGCACCAGAGCGGGAGCCAAGGGCTCCCTTAACTAGAGCATGCAGGGAGGACACCAAATGGCCCTTCAAAGCAGTCTGGTGGCACTGGCAAGTGCCCCCACCCCAATTCACTAAGTACTGTCTGGGAGTTGTAGCACCTCCCTGTGACAGAAAACCTATTGTTCTACCTTCCCCTGCCCGAGCTTGGCTCAGCAGCAGGAGGGCAGAATCAGGTCTGTGGTGGGCAGCAGCACTAGCTTGCTAGCAAACGCTGAAAGGCTGTTACCGGGAGTACAGGTGGGTTCCCAAGGGAGCCCCCAGTACATGTGATCATACTTCCAACACTGGGATAGGTGTTGGGGTATGATTCCACCATGATTGATACAAAACATGACTGGGTTTGGTCTAGCCACTATATAGACATCTCGTAATGACTGATGTCCACCATCTGCATTAAAATGTCTGACCGCACTAACAAAGCCTGGAGAATCTACTTCGGAGTTTGTAGGGGTGTCCTGCTCATACAGGAGCACCTTCACACTTCTAAACAATCACCCTGCCCTCAAGGCTGAAGAGCCTGCCATAGGGGTGACTCATAGGTTTTAAGTGCAGTGACTTCAGATATAAGGAAACGTATGTCTGTCGTGAGAGGGGCAAGCACCAACTCACACGGGCAGCAATGACAGGCCTGTAGTCATAGATTAAGTGGACTTTCACCATGGTCAATTTAAGGGAGATAGCACTGTGACCATTGTCCTGATTAACAGGATCCCAGTCGGACTAGGTCAAATACATATTGACCCCAGCAAAAAGTTAATGTAACTGTTGGACTTGGCCCTTTTTGGTTAAAGTTCCCTAAACTTTTTGCCTTCCCCAGTAGACCTTTTTCTGACATGGTGTTGCCAACGTAGATGCTCTGTGCACTTTGCACTGCTGATCAGTGTGTGTCAAAGTGCAAAGGCTACCTGTATAAAGTGTAATGGTAATTAGTTGTCCATGATTGGTATGTTTGCCTTACTAGTAAAGTCCCTAGTAAAGTGCACTATGTGTGCCAGGGCTGGTAATGCAAATGCTACTAGTGGGCCTGCAGCACTAATTGTGCCACCCACACCAGTAGCCTTAAAGAAGAGAACGTAGGCCTGCCACTGCAGTGCCTGTGCGCAGTTTGTTAAACTGCCATGTTGCCCTGACATGTGGACCCACTTGCCAGTCCTTACCCTTCCCTTTTTATGCACATCAGACACCCCTATGGTAGGTCCAAGGTACCCCCCTGGGCAGGGTGCCATGCATGTGAAAGGTAGGACATGTACTGAGGTGTATACCATGTCCTGACAGTGAAATAATCTCCATTTTGTTTTTCACTGTTGAAAGGCGATCTTGCCCATAGCACAGAATGGAGGAGGCCGTGTAACATGTTTCCATAAGCTTAAGATGGAGAGGTGAAGTTTAGTGTGCCTGAACTCACAATTTAATAACACATCTTTTTGTGAAGGTGCTTTTTGCATTGTGTGTTTAGAACCCACTCTTTCAGAACTGGCTGGGTTTTTTGTTTTAACATTTCTGTGCGTGTCTGCCTGGTTGTGGATTGACTGTCTGGATTTGAAAGTGATAGGATCTGGGGAATGTGTTGACCCAGGGAAGGAGGTGAGACAGCAACAGGCTGACCTAATTCTGGAGTGTAGGGGGGAGGAGTAGCCCCTGGAGATGAAGAGGCCTGGGTGCCACCATAAGACAAGGGCTCCATCTCCTGCTGAGTGATAAAGGATCCAGACCCCCACTATTAAAGGAAGAAGGTGTCACTGGCAGGGAGACACCCAGAACTGGTTTGGACAGGGGTCAGTGAACCCCTGAACACAAATACATTTAGGCATTTAGACATTTAGAGATTAAACCCCTGGACTTTGGATTGCTCATGACTGAAAAGGATTGAAACTACTTTGTGGTCAAGAGGAACATCTGCCAAGGAAGAAACAGCTGAAGAGACTGAAGGAAAGGACTGATCCTTGCTGTGTGTTCTGGGGCTGGCCTGCAGTTTTCTGATTTAACCAAGGAGAGGCTAAAGGGACTTTGCTGTGTGCTGTGTCCCCCTGCTTGAAAAGACTTTGCTGTGTGCTGTGTCCTGAAGTAACTTAACCCCAAGGGCCCGAGGAGAGCTGGCTCCCTGCTGTGGAACTCAGGAACACAAAAGTTACAGGTGTGTCTCAGTGACGCTGTGTACGTGTGCTTTTTGCAGCCTGAGACCCTCGTAAGAATTGACCTGTGATTGTGGGCACCAGGAGTCCAAGTGACTCTCAGGGACGCTGTGTGCGTGTGCTTTGTGCAGCCTGAGACCTTCGTGAGGATCGTCCTGTGATTGTGTGCACCCAGAATCCAAGTGAGTCTCAGCGATACTTTTTGCATGTGCTATGTGCAGCCTAAGACCTTTTTGAGGATTGCCCTGTGATCGTGTGCACCCGAAACTCAAGTGTGTCTCAGCAACGCTGTGTGCATGCGCTTTTTGCAACCTGAGACCCTTGTAAGAATTTCCCTGTGATTGTGGGCACCAGGAATCCATGTGAGTCTCAGCAACGCTGTGTGCGTGTGCTTTGTGCAGCCTGAGACCTTTGTGAGGATTCCCCTGTGATCGTGTGCACCCGGAACTCAAGGGAGTCTCAGCGATGCTGAGTGTGTGTGCTTTGTGCAGCCTGAAACTTTCATGAGGATTGCCCTGTGATTGTGCACACCTGGAGCTCAAGTGAGTCCCAACGCCGCTGTGCGCGTGTGCCCTGTTGCAGCCTGAGATCTTCGTCATTGGCCTCGTCCAGGACCGGCATCCCCAGAGGAGCTAAGCCGCCGGTCTGAGCCCATCTGTGCCATATAGGGACCTCGAACCATCCCCGTGTTAGGGGAGGGAGCCCGAGTTCCACTGCCAAAGTCAATGAAGCTGCATCGGAGGCCTAAGTCACGAGGAGAGCAGAGAGAGGTTGCACCCCCCAGGTAATGCTCAGCGAGTGTGCGTGTGTCGTGCCAGGGGCGGGGTGTGGGCTCGGAGAGGAATGCTCTCGGCCTTTCCCATTCTCGCAGCGCGAGCCCAGCTCAAGCTCATATCACGGCCTGTACTTGCCAAGGAGTGGCAGTACCAAGGCCGGAGTGAGGAGCTACACTTTGTTTACACTACACCCGTGTTGGGGGCATATTGAGGCATTATGGAGTACATTATTTTGGTATTACGAACTACCTGATTGTTGCATTTGCATTACATCATTTTTGGTGTTACGAACAGCCTGATTGTTGCATTAAGCATTGCATTATTGTTGCATAACGACCTGCCTTATTGTTGCATTCCGAATTGCATTATTTTGGCATTATGAACTGCCTGATTGTTGCATAATGAACTGTATTGTTTTGACATTACAAAGTGCCTGATTGTTGCATTACAAACTGCATAGCATTGCATCAGAACTGCATTGGATCATAGAGAATTGCTCACAAATACTACAAGGGCTGGTCGGCCTAATAACCGGCCAGGTAAAATATTACACATACGCATATGTTGGATTTTTATCGTGAGGTCTCATCGTATATTTTTTTTACATCAACATATATTTGTCTTTATGAAACTCGTATGGAGTCCATTTGTGGTGTCCTCATTGGATTGCTGAAAGTGTGGTTGCAAATACTTAACACATTTGCCTTGAAAATGAGCCTGACTGCTCCTGCCAAGCTACAGAGGGGGTGAGCAAGGGGCTATCTGAGAAGGTGTCCTCCCTTTGCCCGACTTACAAGCAAGGGTCCCTATTTGGCTGAAGGTACCTACCTCAGCCAACTAGAGACCCCCAGTTCTAACAGTTACCATGGAAGCAGATCCTACCTTCCAACACCTCCCATCGACAACACCCTGGGAGAGCATGGACAGGGCCACCTCCAGGACCATTGGCAGCATCTGCGCAACTGTATCTCACAGGGCGTGGGAATAGCGGCCCAAAAGGCATGCAGTGTTCACGGGCCGCAGTGCCAGGCTGGTGAACGAAAACTTCTTCCCAAGATCCAGCCTCTTGGATTCCCTGTCTGGGGAAGTGGTAAGGAATATGTCAGGATGTACATGGGACCATGAAGCTTGGACCACCAAGCTCTCCAGGGCACAGTATTGGGTGAGGAAATTTGGGTCCCCTGGAGCAGGGTGGCAGTGGGCAATCGTCCTGTTCACAGGAGCCCCTGTGTTGGGCTTGGACCAAGTCCCAAGAAGGACGTCATTAAGTGCCTCAGTGAAAGGGAGCCAAAGTATGTAACCACACAACCAATAAGTTTTGTGTAGCCCAGGGTTAAGACATTCCCAACAACTTGCGTATTTTTCAAAAGCAACTTTTATATTATTCCATAAAAAATGGCATCAAATAGACACTCCGTCACAACAGTTAGTGCAAAAACTTGGAAGAATATATACACATATATACAACAAATATCTGTACATCACATTGAAGGCAACATACACTTGAAAAAATGATGAATAACAATATAATACAATTATTGTGATGACACCAACATCAATATACAAAATAAATTCAAAGGCGTACGTTTGCAAAATGAACACTTTTAATGCAAATCATAACAGAAATAAACCAGTCCTTTGGTAATGGCATGTGAACAGGACGGACACTAAGGTGGAATGGCCTGCCTGTCACACAACGCCTGTGAATAGTAATTTATAAGGAGTCGCAGGTAGGGCCCACAGAATTGGTATGAATTTGTCCCTAGCTGCACCCTCCGTTCTTAACACAGGCTGGGGGTCAACGCGTTTCGAACCTCGTTTGTTCTAGGTTCTCCTCAGGACGAGGACTGGATAAGAGATTGCCTTCTCAGCCAACACGTTGACTGCGTGGAGAGAAGGGGAAACACCGGAATGATTCTGGTTATGGTGTCAAAAGGTGCCGCGGTGTGGGGCGCCTTAGGCGAGCTGTGTTATTCAGCACGGACTCACATCATCGCTTGCTGATGTATTATTCAAATGGAGAAGGCTGCACCCGTCGTGCGCTGTTCAGAGGGAACGGGCCGCACTGCTTGCTCAAGCTGGCGAAGGGGAATCAATCTCTCGCTGTCTGCACCCGTCGTGCGCTGTTTAGAGGGAACGGGCCGCACTGCTTACTCAAGCTGGCGGAGGGGAATCAATCTCTCGCTGTTTAGAGCCTTTCGTAGGTGAGTCCGCGATGTTCGTCTGCCTGTGGGGTCAGATTAGTGACTAATCTGACCCCACAGGCAGACGAACATCGCGGACCAGAATCATTCCGGTGTTTCCCCTTCTCTCCACGCAGTCAACGTGTTGGCTGAGAAGGCAATCTCTTATCCAGTCCTCGTCCTGAGGAGAACCTAGAACAAACGAGGTTCGAAACGCGTTGACCCCCAGCCTGTGTTAAGAACGGAGGGTGCAGCTAGGGACAAATTCATACCAATTCTGTGGGCCCTACCTGCGACTCCTTATAAATTACTATTCACAGGCGTTGTGTGACAGGCAGGCCATTCCACCTTAGTGTCCGTCCTGTTCACATGCCATTACCAAAGGACTGGTTTATTTCTGTTATGATTTGCATAAAAAGTGTTCATTTTGCAAACGTACGCCTTTGAATTTATTTTGTATATTGATGTTGGTGTCATCACAATAATTGTATTATATTGTTATTCATCATTTTTTCAAGTGTATGTTGCCTTCAATGTGATGTACAGATATTTGTTGTATATATGTGTATATATTCTTCCAAGTTTTTGCACTAACTGTTGTGACGGAGTGTCTATTTGATGCCATTTTTTATGGAATAATATAAAAGTTGCTTTTGAAAAATACGCAAGTTGTTGGGAATGTCTTAACCCTGGGCTACACAAAACTTATTGGTTGTGTGGTTACATACTTTGGTTTCAATTTTCATGATCAGCCATTTTGTTCTGTTTCTCAACTATTGAGGTCCAGGTTGGTCAGTTGTAGGACCCTACACCTCTATTTTTGTACTGTCAGTGAAAGGGAGCAGCAGGTCTGATGGGGACACTCCCTGCTGAAGCACTTCCATCAAGACCTTAGTCTTTACTGCCACCAGAGGCAAGCTAGTGTAACAGGACCACAGACGACCGCTGCACCACCATTGCAAAGGAAGCTCCCTCCTCTGTAGCCACGATAAGGAATAAAGCATACAGGTTTCCAGGCTTCACCCGGATTCTCACACCAGCCCATTTTTTCTTCTCAGGGTCCAGCAACCCCCTTCCATGTATCCCAGAGTCCTAGCCCATAAGACTGGGGCTCAGGCTTTGGCCTGGAAGTCATGGCTCCAGACGGAGCCGGCGTTGGAAGATGCCCCTCCGGCTCTGTGTGGGAGTTGGGGATGAAGATGGGGATGGCGCCGCTGGGAGCGAACTCTGGATCAGCGTCGGGGAAGGTTGAAATGGCATGACCGGTGCCGATCCGGATCCATCTGAGGGTTCTTGGGGCCCGACTGGCACCTGAGCCGCCAGTATGGATCCATTAGGGGTCCCTCCCAAACCCTAATGAATGAAATGAAATGAAATACCAGCATTTGTAAAGCGCACAGCTAACCTCCAGAGAGGTGTCCCAGCGCTGGGGGCCATTGGGAAGATTAAGCAAGCTATTGCCCAGAGCCCGTAGGTGCACCACAGACCATGGGCCACCCAAATAGGAGGTGCATGCCTTCATAAAATTCTTTCAATGAGGCTGGGGTCGCCCAGTCTCCTGGAAGGTCAGAGAGGTGTGGAGCTGACCCAGGTGCTGGCTCAAACACAGAGCCACCATTGAGTGGTGATGCTCCATCTCGTCATCTGACAGACGAGGTGAAGTGAAAGCATGCTTCTACTTCTTTTTCTTCTAGTGGGACTTCGACCGAATGGCTTGAAGACTTGGAGTATAACGATGGCCTCCGATTTGGTGACTACTCTGGGACCTCCATCGTCGGAGCATTTCATGTCGAGCCAACATAAGCTTGCAGGATTCCTCCATCAAGGCCTTTGGGTGCATGTCATCGCAGTTGGGCTAGGCCTTTGGGTCGTGGTCTGGCTGGAGGCACCAGAGGCATACAAGGTGCAGGTCCATCATCGACATCTCTTGGTGACAGGTGCCGCAGGGCTTAAAGACGGCCCTCTTCAATAACATTTCTGCCACCTCAGAAGGTAAACCTCAAAAAAAGACTTCTACAAAATGTCGAAAAAAACCTAGTCAAAAAGTGACTACGGGTAGCTCTTCCTGTATCTTCGCAGGCTGGCGCAGAAAGAAAATAATTGAAGTCAGCATACCTGGGTGGTGCCTTTATAGACACTGCACATGTAATTTCCGGTGTGGATGATGCCAACAACGTCACATAGACTCAAATGACCCCATCTACCGGCATGAAGAGGTAATGCTCCTGACACCTGGGGATAATTCTAAGGTAAGGAATCTGCGGGTAGAAGGCCCGATTAGATAGGTATTAGGAGTGGCTTTTCTCATTTGCTCCTGGACCGCAAGGCTTTCAGTCGTGGTAACATTGTTAACAAATCTAGATCACCAGGGGCCACCTATGTTGTTGCGTTTCTATCTAGGACCCTAATTCGATATTCCCGATTTATACCCTTATGTGGTTATAATAAATAATATCCTTATAAAGGCATAAGAATCATATCCATATTTCGTAATAGCCCATGCAGTCCAAATACGGCAAGGCTACTCCCCTAGACTCCTAGAAAGTACAACGCGTTCTTTAAACAAACCAAGCCTCCAGCCGCCCGGGAAATCCCCCTGCTTTTGTTTTGATTTGAACAAGACCTCTTGGAGTCCAGAAAGAACTGTTAGTTCTTAGTGACGTCTTATGTCCAACCTTACGTCAAACCTGGCACCTTTCAGGTATAAATATACCAACGTCGCCTTAAGCAAAGACACGGTGGTTTGGAGCAGAGTGGCTATCTACTTGCCCGGAAGCCCAGTTGATGTGAGGAACCGAAGGACACCGCCCCTCCCTTTTGACGCACTGAGAAAGACGCTGTCTTTTTCTCCAGCGGAGAAAATCCAGCTCCGGTGTTTCCAGCCACCCTTGCGGGTTGCTGGGATATCGAGTCCTGAGAAAGAGATACAAGACCTCCTACATTCTATTACCAAGGTACGGAGCGGACTAAATCCTTAAGAGAATTCTTGATTCAGATTCTTGGCAAAAACTAACTTAACTTAAACTGCTACTTACTTACTCCTTCCCACATATTAGGCTTAGGTCAGGTACACCGGGGTAGGTGTATTTAGAAGCACCAGTTGAGTACGTTAGTCAATGTTTTTATGTATGTATATATTTTATCCATTTTAAAGTATCATATGGCTAAGAAACCATATCAATGCTTTTACAGTATTATTTCATAATACTACTTTTACTGTACACACTTTACTTCATGTTAAGTATTGCAATTGTGGCAATTCCTTTCTCTTGCATGAGAAAGAAGACTGCTCAATAAATAACACCTTTTATTGAAAACGCCCGTCTCTCTATTTCTCTGCACTCTGGTGAAACTAAGTATGCACGATTGACTGAGTAAAATAGCTGTCTATTGTTTTCACACGACTCTAGAGATACACTCTTATTCTGAGGGAGCAAAGTTGTCATGCTTATGCGGTTGTCAGAAGCTAATCCCTTCTTGTCTAAATCCGGAAAGTGAACTCTTTCCTGAACATTCGAGAAAGTTTCTAGTGACCTCTGAGCTAGCTGGCAAAACTAATTAAGTCTAATATAGTCAGTAGCGACCTAGTCAACCTCAGTCCCTCGTCTACACTGCTGTTTATATTATTCCAATGCGCAGAGCCTATTGGGAATATAGGAACTACACTACATGTCGCCCAACGTTTGGTAAGGCGATAATCTAACGCAAGACACTAGAGTAACTCAGTCGTGCTTTTTCACACAGACTCTTTTCCCGTAAAAACTCCAAAAGACGTCTGGAGTGGGTAAATGGTTAATATCCGCCGGAACTTAGTAGGAAGAGATTCCGATGTATAGTTTTTTGGTTTAGTCAACGTTAAAGGATACAGTGTTCCAAAATATTGTGCACCTAATCTTTGTTTCCCTTGAAACTTGATCTGCAACACAAACCTTTCAGTCAGTAAAATGCCGGAAGGCAATGAAGAAAGAGATGCTTTAGCGTCTCCACTGTTGTTAGATGACACGACTCTCCAACAGAATGACCCGAATGCTATAATCATTCCGGAAAATGTAAGAAGAACTATAACTAAAAAACGTATAGAAAATAGAGTATCACCAGGAGGTGGTACAGTCATATTCGTGGTAGAGGCCCATGAATATCGGCAGACAGAGGTATTCTATTCATGGATAAACTTTCCAGCAGCAAACTCTGTAACACACGATTTCCACTATTACAAAATAGAGGAACCTCCGGATGAATACACTCTTTTTGAGGACGTTGAAATCCCACTAAATTACCAAGAGCACCTGCTCTGGTTTAGGCGCCCTAAAACATCAAAATCACATCACCAGGCTCGGTCCACTAGGTAGACCAGGAGCAACTTGGCCGGTTCTAGCCAGCTACACACCACATCCAGACATTGAAACAATGTCAGACCAGGAACTATTAGCTCAGCTAAAACTACTAATTAAAATACATAGACAATTGGTCCAATATGTAATGCGGACTTCAACAGTCCAACCAGCGATTAACATTCCACAGCTGACCCCTCATCAGGGGAACACAAACAAAATTACACCACAGAACATACAATCATGTCTTGGTAAAATACCCTCAAAACGGGAACAAATTCCATTCTGGTTAGCACAAAAAATCACTCAAATAGAGGCAGTATTTCCTGATACTATTCCTACTGAAAAACACAGAATTCTGACTATCTGTCTTCCAATGGGGATCGCACCACATGTGGAAGACTGTGACACTTGGGGCACAGTCTTTGCTTCAATATACACAAAAACACATGGTGTTCCGTCTATGGCGCTAATACCAGATGTGCTAAGACAGATTCAAAATGAATACGGTCCAGAACCTGCTTTAACTCTGGGTATGAAATTACTGAAAGACTTCAAGCAGGTCTCGGCTATATTATTAGCCAACATAAAAGGAGAAGCAGCATCTGTGGTGCTCCACCAGAAATTGAAAGAAGCAGATATAGCAGACCAACCATTTGAACTTGCCAGAATCATAGGAAAATCCTATGAAGAACTAGGTAGAGATAGTTTGGGTGGGAAACCAGTAAAACCCCAACTAACTGAAAAACCTGAAAAAACATTTATTAAAAACAATCTAAATACTGCAAAAAAGAGTTGGGATGGTAATAAACAATCCACTCCCAGAGAAAAACGATTCCAGTCCAGAGGAAGGTCTCCTCAACGGAGAGAAAGATCTCCTGACCGAGGAAACAAGTCTCCCCAGAGGGAGCCCTCTGAGAAAAGATACAACCTTAGAAATAGGGATACTTTGGGAAAACCTGATAGATATCAAGATATTGGTTGGTTTGGTTGATAGCTTTATTTCGATATGCAGGTATCATAAAAGCATTACAAAATGTATAAAAACAGCACATCGTCAAAAGACTGTACATTTAAAAACAAAACAGATAAAAAGTAACAATAAGATCGGCAATGAGTTATTTAAAAGTATATTACATAGATAGAGACAGTCTTTTTAAACGGATCAACCATGCACATTTTAAAAATTTAGATACAGCACAAACGACCCGAGAGGATGTATCAGATAGTAAAATCCGTAAAGCCACCAAATGCTGGCGAGTACCCAATTGTCTACAGAGCGGTTTCAGCCAGTGGGATCTTGGACGGGCGTAATCTGGACATTCAAAAAGAAGGTGGATCACAGTTTCGGGCCTGTTGGAACATAGGGCGCAGTAGCGTGATACCTGCGCAGGCTTGTTCCATCTAGAACGAAGGTCATTTAGAGGTAATGTACCTAATCTAAATTTAATGAAAAGTCCCCGGTCCATAGGTGCTGTAATTATGTCCAGATAAGGCTCAAGGGCAACAACGTCTTTTGTTTGCAAATAAACTGCGGTGGAATTGCAGTGACGCTGATTGCTGATGAGCTTGGCAGAAACCCATTCCCAGTAAAGTTTTTTTAGGGTCGCCTTCGGGGGGGCACAATGGGTGGACCAGCACGACCCCAAGCCTAGGTCCCCTAAAAGATTTTTAATGTCCCTAAGCCATTTTATCTTGTTACAGCCATCCAAACCCATCACCTCTGACAGCCCGTCTGCGTAAGGTTTTAGCTCCGGAACCCTCCACAGACGAGCCCAAAGGAGGAGAGGCCGTAAACGGGCCTGGTCCTTAATTGCTTTACAACCCGTATCCAAAAGCACAGGAACTGTCGGGGTGCTCATCGGGATGACCAAGAGGGCCTTAGGAATTTATTCTCTGCCTTAGTCAGAGCCTCCACATTACCTAAGCCCCAAAGCTCAGCCCCATAAAGTGATGCGGTTACAGCTCGGGCTTTGTAGATATCTATTATTGGAGCTACACATTGTTTAGATGAGTTATTGTACTCCTTCAACAGAGCTCCCCCCACCCTTTTGTGACTGATGGTCATTTTGTTTATATGGGGAGTCCAGCTCATGACATCACTCATTCGAATTCCCAAATAGTCAAATTCTGACACTCTTTCGAGAGGGATAGAGTTCAGAATGGGAGGGCGGCCGAGCTTACGGGGTGGGTGCATAATTAGATATTTGGTTTTATCCACATTGATGACAAGTCCTCTTTTTGTACAAAAGTCCTGGAATCGGTTCAAAAGCTTCTGGAGGCCCTGGGGGGTTTTGGAAATGAGGAGGGTGTCGTCAGCAAACAACAAGGTTGGGATCCTAATGCCCCCCAAAGAGGGTGCGTCTGCTGGTTCGCCAAGCAGGTGCTCTACCACCCCGTTCACATACAGGGAAAATAAGGTGGGAGCTAGTACACAGCCCTGCCGGACGCCCCCTAACGACCGGGATCCTGTCTGTCTTTTCCCCATTCAGTCCCCATCGCACCTGGGCATAGTTGTCTTTATGCAGTTTGATGAGGAGCATTAAAATGTAAGGGGGCATCCCCAGACCATACAACACCCTCCAGAGTTCCTCCATAGGAACCAGGTCAAAGGCAGTCTTCAGGTCTATAAAGGCCAGGTAAAGACTGCCCTTGCCCAGCTCCACCACCTTCCAATAGAGTAACAGGAGTCTAAAGACTTGCTCGATAGTTCCTGTACCTGAACGAAAACCAGCTTGCATATCGGACAATATGTGGTTGTCATCCACCCACTGGAGAATCCTCCCTAGAATTGCTTTACCCGCCAACTTCTGGGTTGAGTCAATGAGGCTTATTGGCCTATAATTTCCCGGTGAGTCCCGACAATCCTTTTTAAAAATTGGGACTACCTCTGCCCCTTTCCAAGACTCAGGGACAGAACCTCCCTCGAGGATAGCATTAGGGAGGCCAGAAATCAACACCCCCCATTCGCCTGGGTAGGCTCGGAGAAGATCCCCTGGCAGCCCGTCTGGACCAGCTGCTTTTAGTGGTGTTAAAGATTTAATCAGATACGTGACCTCCCGTGCGGAGAAGAGGTCAGTGCCTCTATCCACAGGTGAAGGGGGGAGAAAAAACGGGTCGTTAAGTGTGCCTTCTACGGCAGAATAGAGAGCCTTAAAGTGGTTAAACCACGCCTGGGCAGTAATACTGCAAGTCCTCAAGGACGGTTTCTGCTACCCACCAGGTCCCAGAACCCTTTGGCGTCTCTCCCTCGACTGGCGACCAGGAGGTCCTGCCAAAAGCTATCCTCCCATTCCTTTTTGGCATTTTTTAGACAGTGTGAATAAAGCCTTCTGGCCTCCCTAGTCCTGGCTTGTGATTTGGATTTAACCGTTTCTACAAGCGATTTCTTTGCTTCCCTGCAGTTATGATTAAACCAACCCTGTCTGGCCCGAGGCCGTAGTCTCTTCCCATTGGGTCTGGCTGGGACAGTAAACAGATTAGTTAGCGCCTGAGTTAGGTTACAAAACCTATTAGACACCCCCGCCACCCCACCCTCGAGAGGGTCAGAGCTATCTAAGGCTGCCGCTAGAAGCTGCGTTATGGAGGATGTTATCTCGACTGAGAGCGACAGCCTTGCCCACTTTAGTCGTCGTCCACAGTTAGAGACAGATGACAGGTCAGAGACAGTGGCACATGGGGTTCCATTCCCTATACCTTCTAACCACCACGGAGTCATGTCGAGAGAGAGCAGATTGTGATCGCTCTCGACGGAGGGTATAATCTCCATGTCTTTGACCGAACTCCATAGGTTGACGTCAAGCAAAATATAATCGATTCTTGACGTATGGCTGGGCCTGTTATATGTATGTGCTCCCTTTTAGTCCGAGTTGGTCCTACCATTAAGGGCCCTCCGGTCAAACTCCATTAATAGGGAATTTACCTGGAGCACCACTTCCGTCCATCTTCTAATTGGGCTGATCTCTAAAGCCGGTATCCCCCTCCTGTAATCAACATCCTCTTGATCTTGTGTAACATCTGAGCCGAGAGGCTCAAATGTACAATTGAGGTCACCCGCTACCAGGGTACAAGACTTGTAGGGGGAGGATCGAAGCAAGCCCTCAAGGTGGGTTATAGTAGGGGATGCTCTACCCCCCTTGATGCCTCGTGCATAGATGTTATAGATGTTTAGAATAACACGGCCCTTGGGGGATTTGAGGGTGATGTTGAGGAGATCCGGACACTTGGTGTCGTGCTCCTCCACCCTACAATTAAGAGAGGAGGCTACCCAAACAAGGAGGCCTCCCGAGGGACGACCCCTACCAGTCTCTGAGTGTACAGCCGGTATATGGTGGGATGAATATCCTGCCTTATGAGAGGGCTCCCTACTCCAGGTTTCCTGGAACAGACATATGGAGTACTCTTCCACAAGAGCGTTCCAGTCGGGCAGGGCCAGTTTCCTGTCCAGACCAGCAACATTCCAACTGAGAACCCTAACAAGTGGGTCCGCCACAGCCGCAATGCTACTGGGCTCGACAGGGCCCTCCGTGTCTGTGTCTCCCAGGGGAGGACAGACAATGGCAGGCTCTATTTGGACCATCGCCACCCCTGCTTTCCATATATCGCCAGGGGCGACCTGCTCCCCTGGAGTAGGCAGTAGGTCGTTTCGTACTACAGGTCTGGAGCTCCTAATCTTAGATGTTCTGTCCACTCTGTTAATTCTTCCCCTACTAGTTTTCGGGTGATCAAGGGTTTGTCAACATCCCCACCCTAGGTCTTGCCAACCACCCGAAGGATTACAAATCGGGCCAGTGGTATGATTATAGTACTGTGGCAGTGGAGCTGATGTAATGATCCCTGGCCACGAACAGCTTGAGGGGCAATTTTGCTCTTTAAACAGACTAGTCGAAACACTGGTGGGACGTGGATAAAAAAAGTAAGGTCAACAATGCCAATTCCTCCATTACTTGTGCCCCAACCCTGTCTTGTTAGCCATCCTGCCACCCTTGGGTCTTGAAAGTTAACCACAATACAGTCCCCCCCCAGGCTTTTGATGGTAGAGCCTATCCAATCTATTCTCCTTACCCCCAATATGAGACCATCAACTTCCCCTGGTAGAGGCCGATTCACCCTTAGCCAGTGCATAGTTTTATTTTTAAGCATCTGGAAGGTTTCTCTCTGTCCCGGTAGGAGTGGTGGGACATTTATAAGGACTACTACAAAGGGGAAGGAATCTGGGGTGAGGTTCATGGGGGGTTTCTTATGGGGTGGCTTTATCGGGGTGGTACGGACGGTCTAGGAACACTAGGAACAGGGCGGGGTATAGGTTTATTTACTAAAGGTTGGTTACTAGTAGATGGGGCAGATGGTAAAGCAGTACCCATTCTGGTACACGCGTCACCCCCTGCTACTACAGTGCCCAAAGAGTTTGAACTAAGCGGCGGTTGTTGCGCCGCAGTCTGAGCTGGGGCTACAATGTTGGGGGGATTTATGACAAGTCCCAGTAGTGCTGAGTCGGGAGGCTTAAGAGGTCTCTTGACAACCGCACTAACATTCTTTGGTGGTAATAGAGAGTTAGGTTGTTGCCTTTGTCCCTTAACTTGTGGTGCACCTTGGGTAGTATTCTTGCACTTACTACTTTCGTCCAGCCTAGCCTGAGCTTTTATCAATGCCTTTGTTGAAAAGAAATTATCTAATGTTACCTGCTCGAAATGGTCTAAGCGGTCAGAGAGCTTACTAATACGTTCCTCTAATGGGAGCAATATTGACCGTAACAACCTATCTAAGTCAGGAAACAGGCTGCTTGGGGGTGGCGGTTTGTCAGCCGTTACCAACCCAGTGACTGGAAGATTAATAGTACTAAGATCTGGGCTGTCTAGTGTCACTACAACCCCCTCTTGTATAATTTCCCTACCACGGCTTACTTCGGTGACAACCTTACTGGGACACGTACTTTTGTTTACTTTTCTAAATTTGTGTGGGGGCTTGGCTGGGAAAATTTTTCTAGATACAGTATTCCTTTTTGGGTCTCGCTGGAAATGCATCCGTAAGGATGCATCCAGCTGGAGACCAGTAGCGATCACTCTGGGGGGAATGACGGACCGTAGGGTGCGCAAGCTTTTTCTCTCCTGGATTCGTGTGCGCGAACGCGCACGTCGCGTCCCGCGCCGTACACATCGCAGACAGACACTCGCTCACACACCCCCTCCCCCACAGTCACACACATGCACTCCAAGACACACGCACACACACACGCACGCACGCACACACACACATACACAGGCCGCCTCTCCCCCCCCACACCCCCCCATGCGCGCGCGCGTACATGCTTTCTCCCCCCCTCCCCCCGCCCGCCCGCCCGCCGCTCAGCAACGCACTCACCGGCTTCCTCTCCTCAGCTGCAAGGCCCGGCAGCAGGACTCTTCTTCCCTCCTTCGGCACCGGGGCGCAGGGTAGGCTCCTGCCTGCTCCGGTGCTCCAAACATGGCTCCAATCGCGGCTCTTCCGTGGGAGGCGGGGTAGGCTCCCGCCCTCCTACTTCCTGTTTCCTGTTGTCGCGCCGGCCTGCCTGACTTCCTGGTCGCAGGCCGGCAGAGTAACGAGGATGTTTTGCGGTATTTATTTATTTATTTAATTATGCATTTTTATATAGCGCAGACTTTACCCGAAGGCGGTATTTATTTATTTATGTATTTATGCATTTTTATATAGCGCGGACTTTACCCGAAGGCGGTATTTATTTATTCATATATTTATGCATTTTTATATAGCGCGGACTTTACCCGAAGGCGGTATTTATTTATTCATGTATTTATGCATTTTGAAAAACGAATCTGACTTTGTGTAATACTTCAGTGAGGATATCTCATCTAACTTTCCTGTCTAATGTTTATCATTTGGGGCAGAGACAACACTATGCTAAGTGTTTGCAGAGAGTGCGCGCCTTTTATTATTACACAATAATGTACACATTTATTTTAAGACAAAAGATGTACAATATATTTTTTATTTCGTCTATAACGACCATCCACCAAATCTACAACGGAGACAATATTTAACAGAACTGTGTGTAGATAATGCATTGTTTTTTTTCTCTGAAACCATGACTGTATGCGTGATCCCCTCCTTCGATCCCCCGCCCCCTCAGATCCTCAGTGCATCCCAGTTGACGGACTGAGTTGGACATCCCTGTGTTCTGCATTTCATTGTGAAAGACATAACTATACAAGATCGTGTAGAAACAAAATGCTTTTCTACCATAAACTTCGGGGTGAAACTTAAAAGTTGGCATGATTTTTGTGAGTGTGTGTTTTATTTGACAGCACAGTTGTCATTTCATGCACAGTTGCATACACAGGGGCAGGAATGCTTGCTCTTAAAGCAGTGTAACCAGAACAGAAGGGCTTCAGAAACAGACGTGCGTGCACAACAGAGCTGCTCGCCTTTTAATTCACTTGCAAGAACTGGAGACATGATTTTAGTCTTTTTTCCCCAGTTGTTACATAACTCCTTAATTCGTTCTGGGAAGCACTTGTAATGACGTTCGCCATTAAGAACCGGACGACGATTTCCCAGAGATCTTGCGGGGTCCAGTCCTGTTTTTTCATCCAGTCATCCCGGTTTGAGTCCATAGGTTGACTGGGTTTGCTTAACCCTGTGAAAGGTGAGGGCGAGGAAAGGTGTCCATTCACTCCCAGTACAAAGGAGCATGGAAGTCTATTCACTGGGCTCTGATAGCAGCATGTGGGTCATCCCTGACCCCTGGCCACCCTTGTTGCTGGTAGTAAAGGGCGTTGCAGTGAAAGGGACTGCGCTACACCACCCTCTCCCACTACAGATTACCCCATGAAGCAGACATCTCAAGCTCATTACATGTGGGTAATTCCTACCTGAAAAAAAATACTGCAGTATGGGAAGGGCTCTCCTACTGGGAGCTGCATCAGGAGGGAAGGTCTATGCCGTGAGCACTGCCATGTGATTGTGCACTGATTTATTTTGATTGCTCAGGCTGTATTAGTGCTGGTGCAATTTCATAATGTCATTTCTTCAATACATTGATTGCACCATTGCAACACTGCACCACTATTTCTGGTGGACATAAAGTGCACATGTGAACTATAACAAAAATTTATCTGGGTTAAAATGATAAGACGAGCCAAATTTGCACATATAGTTCTGGATTGCAGAGATTAACTTTAGTAAGATTTTATACTTTCAACCACACTGCATTACAACATGGCACAAAAATAATAAAGCCAATAGATATTGTATAGGCAATACCTGTAGGGCTATGCCGATGATTGTTCTTTTAAAGTCTTTATAGCTGAGTGTGTGAATGGGTGATATCCTGAACCATGACATACCTCTGGTTACACTTGAGTGTGTTTGGGCTTTCCCGTGAGTCTCTGTGTCTGGCTTCAGGGGTGGCAAGGATCCGTGCTGAGATAGATGGCTGTCTGTATGCTTTTAACCCCGTGCACCATCCCAATCAATAGGATTAAATGCTACCTGGAAGGGGTAAACAACCTTTACAACGAAACTTTTACAACGACCTACCATTACAACGCAACTTTTACAACGCAAACTATTACAACGCATTGCTCTGGGGGGCGCTCTAGGATAGGGAATAGGTTAATTTACTATCCAATAACCTTCCCTACTATCCATGGGGACTGGAGTTGGAATAGTAAATTAAACTATTCATTATCCAGCGCCTAACAGCATTATGCGTTGTAATGGTATGCGTTGTAAAAACCGCGTTGTAAAGGTAGGCATTCCTGCACTTATATTCGACTGACTTGAAATAGGGCGGTTAATGCCTCACTGTTCATTTGTGGGCACAGCTGTCTGTCACAGAATAAAGTCGTTCTTAGACAGCTGCTGTTCCACTTAATGTTACAAATACTATAGGTGTCACATTTGTGAAAGTTAAAACTATTGGCATTGTAAATGACAAAGCTATTACTTTAGCTATTACTATAGCTATTTTCACAACCAACACATAAATAAAAAAAATGTAATTCACAATACCAATGGCTCAAACTTTCCTAATGCGAGACCTATTGCATTGCAAATGCTTGTTCTTTTAGATCCAGATTTTATTTGTTAAAATTAATTTATTAAGCGCTCGTACGCCCAAGGGCTTCATGGCGCTGTAGGAAGGAGCGTAACAGAGCAATCACGGTAAAGATGAGGCGGCTCAGTAATGCGCCTGCGAAAAGAGCAAGGTTTTCAAGGAGTGTCTAAAACTGAGGATGTTATCATTCAATTTGAGATCAAGGGGAAGAGAGTTCCAGAAGGCAGCTGCAAGATGGTCAAAGCAGCTGCCTCCGAGACGTTTCCTCTTGTAAGAAGGGACGATCAAAAGGGATTTGTGGATGGACCGAAGATTACGGGAAGGGCTGTATCTTTTGAATAGATCTCTAATGAATAAGGGGCCAGAGTCATGTAGAGACTTAAATAGGATGCATCCTGCTTTAAAAGCTACGCGTTGCTCAACAGGCAACCAATGTAGCTGCTTCAAGCCAAGTCTAACAGACTGTCTCTTGGAGAGATTCAGAAGCAGTCTGGCTGCCTGGTTCTGAACGAGCTGGAGGCGTTTAAGCTCTCCAATTTGGAGGCCAAAATAAAGGCTGTTAGAGAAATCTAATCTGGAAAGAACCAGGGAGATGACGATCTGTGTTAGAGCAGCCGGGGAGAAGAAACAGGCAATTTTCTTAATTTTCTTCAGCTGGAAAAAGCTGGATGACACGACTGCTCCTACCTGTTTTTTTAGAGAGAGATCCTCACTAATGAAAATGCCCAGGCTCTTAACCGAGGATGACTTAGATGGAGGGGCACCCATGCTAGAAGGCCAGAAGCTGGGGTTCCAACTAAGTGCACTCTGTCCAGGCAAGACCAGTTCGGTCTTGCCTGGATTAAGTTTCAGATGATTGCAGCTCATCCAGCTCATAATGTGGGACATGGTGTTTTGAAATTCTACCACTGAGTCCTTGGTGTTCAAAGGGAAGATGAGCTGCAAATCATCTGCATAGTTGAGGATGGTGACTTTCGCATTCCTGAGGGAGTATAGAAGGGGACGTAGATACAGATTAAAAAGCAGGGGTGATAAAGATGAGCCCTGAGGTACCCCACAGATGGTAGATATAGTAGGGGCAGTGAAGGAACCCAGTCTAATTGATTGAGTACGGCCAGTAATGAATGAGCGGATCCAGCTCAGCGCAGGGCCCCTAAGACCTGCCTGCTCGACACGGTCGACCAAGATGGCGTAGTCGACCGTGTCGAACGCAGCAGAGAGGTCAAGTAGCACCAGAGCCTGGTGGATCCCTACATCCGCGTTCCGCCTCAAAGTGTTCTGCACCGAGAGAATGACTCCCTCAGTAGAGTGACAAGGGCGGAAGCCAGCCTGATTAGGTGCAAGATACTTTGATTCCTCCAGAAATTTGGAGATGCTGTCACATACATGAGCCTCCAGAAGTTTGGCGCAGTAAGGCAGCAGGGATATAGGCCTATAATTGAGCGGATCTAGCGGATTGGCTCCTGCCTTTTTTAAAAGGGGAATAAGGAGGGCCTTTTTAAAATTATTTGGGACTTTGCCCTGTGTGAGCGATCCATTCAGCATGGCAAGTAGACCCACGGAGATGCTAGTTCCTACTTCATTCAGAATATAAGGGGGGCAGATGTCATCAGGAGAACCTGATTTAACCTTAGCAAGAAGTTTAATTAAGTTAGCACTATCGATGGAAGGGAAAGAATCCAGGGTCACAGGATTGTAAAAGGTGTCCGCCAAAAGGAGGGGAGACTGAGTGGTGGGAATACCCTGTTTTATAGTGCAGATTTTATCAACAAAGAAGGAGTTTAGCGAGTTACAGAGCTCCTGGGTGGGAACCACCGGGATAGAGGTTCTGTCGCTGGCGCTAAGATTTTCCACAATGCTGAATAGTTCTCTTGATTTGCTATGAGCATTTAGAATTTTTTCCGAGAAATATTCTGTTTTGTGTTTCTGAATGAGCTTTTGATAGTCCTTTCGGGCCTTACAATAATTGGCTCTATCTTGTTCTGAATAGGCTATTCGCCATTTTCGCTCCATTTGACGGACTTCGAGTTTAAAAGTTTTCAAAAGAGGTGTAAACCACCTGTGAGCGTCATTGGGGCGAGAGCGGGGAAAGTTGATGCAGGGGGCATGAGCATCAGCTGCCTGGAGCAGCCATTCGGAGAAGGCTTCTTCCATTTTTTCAATGTCCTGATCTAATGAGGGGAGGGAGGAGGTTAAAAAATCAATAAAAGCAGGAATATCGACATTCTTCCATAATCTTGTTTTTCCTCCTATTTGGGACTGGGGCTTCTTACTTCTTTCGATAGTCATAGTGAAATTGATCAAAGAATGGTCCGACCAAATACAGGGCATGATGGAATTGATAGCCAGGGAGATGTTCTGAGACCAAATCTGATCAAGGCTATGCCCTTTTTCATGGGTTGGAAGATGTATCTGTTGAGTGAGGTTCATGTCAAGGAGGGCCTCTTTCAATGCAGCTGCATGAATATCTAACTCAACAGAGTCCAGCCAAAGATTGAGATCGCCCAGCAACACTATTTTTTTGTAAGAAATTATTAAAGGGGCAAGCTGTTCGGCTAGGGATGCCGCAAAAGTGGGCATGTTTTGAGGAGGACGATATATGAGGATAAAAAGTAATGATCCAGAGTTAGTGTCCATTTTAAAAATCAAGTTGTCTGATCCTATGAGGTCAAAGGACGGTAGGAGAGACACTTTATGGGAGTTGTGAATAATCGCGGCGACCCCTCCGCCCCTTTTATCGGCCGGTCTATCGACATGCAGGATGTAGTAATTCGAAGGAACTGCAGCCAAAATGTCGGGCAAGGATTCGGCGCTAAGCCAGGTCTCTGTAAGGAGTAAGATATCTGGTTGCTCAACTTGGAGCAGGAGGAAGATGTCCGTATGGTGTTTAACCATGGACCTAGTGTTTAGATAAAAACATTTAAGATTGACCTCTAAATCAGGAGAGGATAAGGGGGGTAGGGAGGTACTTGGCCTGAGAGCTATACCAGTGATGATCTGTGGATTCAGAATACCATAAGTGGCAGCACGTTTTAGAGCGTGAGCAGGAGGGGCGAATCCTGCACCATCAGAGGGTCTAAGTGACAACAGTGCTAAGGAGGAGTATTTGTAAATTTGACCAGGGGTTCTGGCCCCAGGCCTCTGTCGGCCGCGGACGGGCGCAGACGGGCTTAACTCAGGCGCAACTCAGACGCGCCTGCGACGCGTTGCGACGCGCCCGCTGCGCTCGTCCGCTGCGCTGACACATACTGGGAGTTTAAGTAGGATAGTCACGAGGGGGGTGTGGCGGAGGTGGGACACGCCGACCAACCCAACCCAAGATGGCGCCCGCCGCCACCAGGGAGCACCGTTAAGCGGGCAGCCCAGGGCGGATGACTGGCTACAGGGTAAGTGAACCTGCTAGTACTCAGCAGGGAAGAAGTAGGGGGAAATTAAAAATTATTATGTACCTGCTAGCAGTCAGCAGATACGCGACGAAAAGAGCAGTAGGCTCGCTAGTAATCAGCCAGGTAAAATAAGGGGTTTAAAATCGAGTTGCTACAACGCTCCAACAATCGCTGGCATGCCCTCTGCCACCGGGCTGCTTTGCGAACGCTAGGGGCGGCGCCGACAGCTCCTAAAGTAGGATAGTCACGAGGGGGGTGTGGCGGAGGTGGGACACGCCGACCAACCCAACCCAAGATGGCGCCCGCCGCCACCAGGGAGCACCGTTAAGCGGGCAGCCCAGGGCGGATGACTGGCTACAGGGTAAGTGAACCTGCTAGTACTCAGCAGGGAAGAAGTAGGGGGAAATAAAAAATTATTATGTACCTGCTAGCAGTCAGCAGACACGCGACGAAAAGAGCAGTAGGCTCGCTAGTAATCAGCCAGGTAAAATAAGGGGTTTAAAATCGAGTTGCTACAACGCTCCAACAATCGCTGGCATGCCCTCTGCCACCGGGCTGCTTTGCGAACGCTAGGGGCGGCGCCGACAGCTCCTAAAGTAGGATAGTCACGAGGGGGGTGTGGCGGAGGTGGGACACGCCGACCAACCCAACCCAAGATGGCGCCCGCCGCCACCAGGGAGCACCGTTAAGCGGGCAGCCCAGGGCGGATGACTGGCTACAGGGTAAGTGAACCTGCTAGTACTCAGCAGGGAAGAAGTAGGGGGAAATTAAAAATTATTATGTACCTGCTAGCAGTCAGCAGACACACGACGAAAAGAGCAGTAGGCTCGCTAGTAATCAGCCAGGTAAAATAAGGGGTTTAAAATCGAGTTGCTACAACGCTCCAACAATCGCTGGCATGCCCTCTGCCACCGGGCTGCTTTGCGAACAGGTGGGTCAATGAAACCTGAGCACATAATTCAGCTGTACAAGTTATAGGATCTGTATGACTCACACAAGATGAAATTGATTCGCCCGCAGTACCTTGGTTCCCCTTATTAGTAATAGCATCATGAACCGATTCGTTACAGCAGGCAAGTTTAGTGATGACAGAGGTGTTACCAAAGCAGGATAGATTTGTACAGGGCGCTTATCCATTGGATTTTTAAGAAGTTCAATGGACAATCTCCGCTCAGCACGCCTCTCTGCAAGCGATATTTCTCTGTCAATAGTCTGATTCGGGCGGTTGAAAAATGTGTCTAAAGGACCAATAACTGTTGGCCCAGCATCGCCCGGTGGAGTCATCAAGGCGGTGCTACTTGGGAGTTCCGGCATTCCTTAAAGTTACCAGCCCTTTTGCAACACTTACTGGTGAGCACTTGTATGGCACGGCAATGTACCAAGGAGTATAATATCCGTTTGGAATCAAAGTCAGGGGGGTGGCCCAGCCCGGCCTCCTCCGGCCCCGGACGGCCACAGACGGTCCCGCCCTTGTCCCGGGCTTCTCCCGGGCGCGCTCCTGCGCGCTCCCGCGCAGCGGCACAAATAGCTCCTTTTAAAATAAGGGGGAGAGATTATAGGCGGGGGGCGGGGCCAGCAGGGAGAGCAGTCCAGGTGTTGGGAATAGGGCACGCAGGGACTCCTGGTAAGTTGAGTCCCTGCTTACACGCTCGCAGCCCTGCCGGCAGCTCCAGAGGCCCCGAGGTCAGGACTCCTGTCCCAGATGGCACACACTCGGTGTGCGGCGCTGCGGGACCCGCGAAGCGGGTCCGGCGAGGTCTCTCTCTCCTCAGGGGCGAACACGAAGGCAAGAGGTCAGTAGGAGCAACAGCAAGCAATCAGGCAAAAAAGGGTCCCGTTGAAACAGGCTCCTCGGCCCCTTTTCACTCCGTGGGCGGGGGGGCGGGGCCAGCAGGGAGAGCAGCCCAGGTGTTGGGAATAGGGCACGCAGGGACTCCTGGTTAGTTGAGTCCCTGCTTACACGCTCGCAGCCCTGCCGGCAGCTCCAGAGGCCCCGAGGTCAGGACTCCTGTCCCAGATGGCACACACTTGGTGTGCGGCGCTGCGGGACCCGCGAAGCGGGTCCGGCGAGGTCTCTCTCTCCTCAGGGGCAGACACGAAGGCAAGAGGTCAGTAGGAGCAGCAGCAAGCAATCAGGCAAAAAAGGGTCCAGTTGAAACAGGCTCCTCGGCCCCTTTTTTTCACTCCGTGGGCGGGGGGGCGGGGCCAGCAGGGAGAGCAGCCCAGGTGTTGGGAATAGGGCACGCAGGGACTCCTGGTTAGTTGAGTCCCTGCTTACACGCTCGCAGCCCTGCCGGCAGCTCCAGAGGCCCCGAGGTCAGGACTCCTGTCCCAGATGGCACACACTCGGTGTGCGGCGCTGCGGGACCCGCGAAGCGGGTCCGGCGAGGTCTCTCTCTCCTCAGGGGCAGACACGAAGGCAAGAGGTCAGTAGGAGCAGCAGCAAGCAATCAGGCAAAAAAGGGTCCCGTTGAAACAGGCTACTCGGCCCCTTTTCACTCCGTGGGCGGGGGGGCGGGGCCAGCAGGGAGAGCAGCCCAGGTGTTGGGAATAGGGCACGCAGGGACTCCTGGTAAGTTGAGTCCCTGCTTACACGCTCGCAGCCCTGCCGGCAGCTCCAGAGGCCCCGAGGTCAGGACTCCTGTCCCAGATGGCACACACTCGGTGTGCGGCGCTGCGGGACCCGCGAAGCGGGTCCGGCGAGGTCTCTCTCTCCTCAGGGGCAGACACGAAGGCAAGAGGTCAGTAGGAGCAGCAGCAAGCAATCAGGCAAAAAAGGGTCCCGTTGAAACAGGCTCCTCGGCCCCTTTTCACTCTGTGGGCGGGGGGGCGGGGCCAGCAGGGAGAGCAGCCCAGGTGTTGGGAATAGGGCACGCAGGGACTCCTGGTTAGTTGAGTCCCTGCTTACACGCTCGCAGCCCTGCCGGCAGCTCCAGAGGCCCCGAGGTCAGGACTCCTGTCCCAGATGGCACACACTCGGTGTGCGGCGCTGCGGGACCCGCGAAGCGGGTCCGGCGAGGTCTCTCTCTCCTCAGGGGCAGACACGAAGGCAAGAGGTCAGTAGGAGCAGCAGCAAGCAATCAGGCAAAAAAGGGTCCAGTTGAAACAGGCTCCTCTGCCCCTTTTTTTCACTCCGTGGGCGGGGGGGCGGGGCCAGCAGGGAGAGCAGCCCAGGTGTTGGGAATAGGGCACGCAGGGACTCCTGGTTAGTTGAGTCCCTGCTTACACGCTCGCAGCCCTGCCGGCAGCTCCAGAGGCCCCGAGGTCAGGACTCCTGTCCCAGATGGCACACACTCGGTGTGCGGCGCTGCGGGACCCGCGAAGCGGGTCCGGCGAGGTCTCTCTCTCCTCAGGGGCAGACACGAAGGCAAGAGGTCAGTAGGAGCAGCAGCAAGCAATCAGGCAAAAAAGGGTCCAGTTGAAACAGGCTCCTCGGCCCCTTTTCACTCCGTGGGTGGGGGGCGGGGCCAGCAGGGAGAGCAGCCCAGGTGTTGGGAATAGGGCACGCAGGGACTCCTGGTTAGTTGAGTCCCTGCTTACACGCTCGCAGCCCTGCCGGCAGCTGCAGAGGCCCCGAGGTCAGGACTCCTGTCCCAGATGGCACACACTCGGTGTGCGGCACTGCGGGACCCGCGAAGCGGGTCCGGCGTGGTCTCTCTCTCCTCAGGGGCAGACACGAAGGCAAGAGGTCAGTAGGAGCAGCAGCAAGCAATCAGGCAAAAAAGGGTCCCGTTGAAACAGGCTCCTCTGCCCCTTTTCACTCCGTGGGCGGGGGGGCCGGGCCAGCAGGGAGAGCAGCCCAGGTGTTGGGAATAAGGCATGCAGGGACTCCTGGTAAGTTGAGTCCCTGCTTACACGCTCGCAGCCCTGCCGGCAGCTCCAGAGGCCCCGAGGTCAGGACTCCTGTCCCAGATGGCACACACTCGGTGTGCGGCGCTGCGGGACCCGCGAAGCGGGTCCGGCGAGGTCTCTCTCTCTCCTGAGGGGCAGACACGAAGGCAAGAGGTCAGTAGGAGCAGCAGCAAGCAATCAGGCAAAAAAGGGTCCCGTTGAAACAGGCTCCTCGGCCCCTTTTCACTCCGTGGGCGGGGGGGCGGGGCCAGCAGGGAGAGCAGCCCAGGTGTTGGGAATAGGGCACGCAGGGACTCCTGGTTAGTTGAGTCCCTGCTTACACGCTCGCAGCCCTGCCGGCAGCTCCAGAGGCCCCGAGGTCAGGACTCCTGTCCCAGATGGCACACACTCGGTGTGCGGCGCTGCGGGACCCGCGAAGCGGGTCCGGCGAGGTCTCTCTCTCCTCAGGGGCAGACACGAAGGCAAGAGGTCAGTAGGAGCAGCAGCAAGCAATCAGGCAAAAAAGGGTCCCGTTGAAACAGGCTCCTCGGCCCCTTTTCACTCCGTGGGCGGGGGGGCGGGGCCAGCAGGGAGAGCAGCCCAGGTGTTGGGAATAGGGCACGCAGGGACTCCTGGTTAGTTGAGTCCCTGCTTACACGCTCGCAGCCCTGCCGGCAGCTCCAGAGGCCCCGAGGTCAGGACTCCTGTCCCAGATGGCACACACTCGGTGTGCGGCGCTGCGGGACCCGTGAAGCGGGTCCGGCGAGGTCTCTCTCTCCTCAGGGGCAGACACGAAGGCAAGAGGTCAGTAGGAGCAGCAGCAAGCAATCAGGCAAAAAAGGGTCACAAGATATTGATACACGTCCCTCTCGATCTTTTCAGACTTCCTCACAGAAATCGGAAAGAAGAGGACGGTCAGAACACAAGGAAGAGCATGTCAAGTCCAAAGACAAGGAACCTGCTCATCAAAGTAAAAAATTACAATTTCCAAGAAAGTATTAAAATTAAACATGCCGAGGCTACTGAGGACACAACTGAAAAACGGAGAGTGGGCCCAGCAATGCTAGACAGCGCGGCAGAAGTGACCATAGCTCGCAAGATCCTGATGAATCTTCTGGAGACAGTGGACACGAATGAATACATTCAAGTGGAAACTGCAGATACCAGAGTTAGCAAACCTCATAAAATATACGAAATAACATTGCTTATAGAGGGGGACAAGACTAGGAAAGTAAGGGGTCTCTTTTGGGATAACCTTTCGAAAGGTTATGACATCCTGTTAGCTGAGAAAGACTGGCCACCAGAGTTTGTCAGGGAGTGCCCTCTTGGTGAATAAATGATTATGCCTGCCTTCTCAAATCATATTTCAAATCATAAAAAATCCATATATGCAAGAAAATGGGCAGTAGCCCAATCTCATGCATTATATAAAAATCATGTAGGATGGGATAAGGACTCTCCTCCCCACAAAATCCAGTTAAAAAGTCAGCCCACTGCACAAAGACAGTACCCAGTTAAACAAGAAGCTAAAAAGCAAGTCAGGGAGATCCTAGATCAACTTAAATACCAGGGGGTGATTGAAACATGCACCTCACAAACGAACAATCCTTTGTTTCCTGTCTCCAAGCCAGACGATTCATATCGTCTAGTTTTGGACTACAGACACCTAAACTCCTGTTGCAAAACATTTGCAGTACAAAACTCACACAGTGCAGCACTAATGAATAACATTGTACGCAAAAAATATTAAACAACATTAGATATCTCTAATGGATTCTTTTGCCAAAACATTGCACCTGAAAGCAGGTTTTTGACCGCTTTCTCAATAATGGGGTCGCAAAAACACTTCGGTCGACTCCCACAGGGATTCAAGAATAGCCCAGAATTATTCTCAGCAAGGGTAACAGAGTTACTACAAATATATGATGATGAGGCATTATCTTATGTCAATGACATCTATCTCACAGATGATGACCTGGAGACTCACTTGAAAAGAGTGAACACCATAATACTTGGATTTGCAGCTGAGGGTTACAAATTCAACTTTAAAAAGTCACGAATTGCCCATCGAACTGTCCTATTTTTAGGATATGAATTATCAAGTGAAGGCAAAAGCCTAGCAGACAACTTCTTAGAGAAGTGTGCTGTACTCCAAGCACCAAAAACGCTGAAGAACTTACAATCAATACTAGGTTTCCTGAATTCGAAAGAACATACATTCTAAAGTATGCAGAGAGGGTTAAACCTCTCTATTAATTAATAAAACCTGATTTCAAACCAATAAATTGGACTCAGAAACATACAGAAATTTTAAGATCATTACAAACAGACAGGTTAGCTAAAACAAAATTGCAAACTCGCGAAAATGTACGCAACCTTGTAATCCGAGTCATCCCAGGAAGATGCGGATTCACGTACCTGACCTCTAATGAGGGAGAAACGGTACCTATAGCTTACAAATCACACTTGTACACACAAGCTGAAATGAAATTCAGTTCTACTGAAAAAATTCTAACTGCGGTTCAAACTGCTGTAGCAAAAGAAAGAGCCCTAGCAATAGGTAAACGAATAATAATCGTTACACCAGTACCTGCCCTAGAAGCAGTTACGAAAGCAAGCATTCCAAATGCCAAAGCATTACATCCGAGATGGATACAATGGGTTAATTCTCTTGCTGCAACAGACGCAACATACTAATATGATCCTAATTTAAAAACACAAGAATTTCTCCAATATGAATATGAATGTCCTCTGCCGACCGAAATCCTGCCTCTAGAACATTACGGCTGTGTAATATATACAGACAGATCAGCACAACCCGCAGTGGGAGATAAACAAGCTTACAGTGCTGCGTGCGCGATAGTTAAAGGTCGTTGGCACGATGGAAAATTTAGACCACTGGTGACTAAAACCCAATCTCTAGGAGATTGTACAGCTCAGCGAGCTGAACTACTAGCATTTAAGATGGCGCTTGAAAATACCGATCGCGAATTCCCCACACTAATAGTGTGCGATTCATAATACTGCGTTCAGTCTTATAATGAATACTTGCAGAACTGGGTTCAAAACGGTTTCAAAGATGCAAAAGGTGGCACAATCAAGCATAAAACGCTTTTGGAACAAGTAGTACTTTTACAGAAAGAACAACAAAAGACTCACGTGATACATACACTGAGTCATCAACGTGATGGCGTTCACGTTGCGGGGAATTCATTGGCTGATGAGGCCGCAAAAGCAGCTGTGCAAACGGCTTCCGTAGCTGCCATCACTCGGTCAAAAACAAAAATAGACAGCGATATAATGCAAGCTGTCAGTGCTTCAGTAAAAGATGATAGAAAAACACTCCCGAAAGGCTTTCCAGTAAAGTACTCATACATAACTGATGCGAATAATGTCCTTTTTGCTCAAATCCCTGGAGTGGGGCATAGGGCAATTCCAAACATGGAACACAGGTTAGGACTAATTCTAGCGGCACACGAAGGGCTCGCTTCTGCACACGCTGGTGTTTCCGCCACAATATCATTATTAAAACAGAGATATTGGTGGCCGCGCATGAGAAAACAAACTAGGAACTATGTTCTAGAATGTGAAATATGCCAAAGGAGAAAAGTATTAACAGTGAAACGACCAGCACATTCGCCCCTTCTAATCTCAGATAAACCATTAGCGTGTGTTTACCTGGACCACTGTGGTCCCTTACAAAGGGATGGTAACTATAAATATATCATGGTCGCAGTGGATTCCTGCACAAGATTCATTTGGATGTGGCCCCAGCGCTCGGCTGACGCCAGAACAGTTATAAAAGATTTGCAAGTCTTTATCGGCACATAGGCAATTGGCAGCTACATTCTGACCAGGGTACTGCGTTTAGCTCTCGGGCTTACAAGGAGGCCATGGCCAGCATGGGCATTGCATTGCGGTACTCTTCTCCATTCCATCCTGAGGGAAATGCGGTAGTGGAAAGAAAAAAACGGGACATAAAGCAATCTATAACGGCGAGGGTATTAGGTTCGGGTGATGGGTGGGTCAAATATTTAACAAGTGTCCAACGTAGTCTTAATAATCTGCCAAGAAAGGGAAACATCCTTTACAACGCAACTTTTACCACGCAGTGCCTTTACGACGCAACTTTTACAACGCAAACCATTACAACGCATTGTGCTGGGGGGCGCTCTAGATAGGGAATAAGTTTAATTTACTATCCAACACCTTCCCTAGTGTCCACGGGGACTGGAGTTGGAATAGTAAATTCAATTATTCACTATCCAGCACCCCAAAGCGCTATGCGTTGTAAAGGTTTGCATTGTAAAAACCGCGTTGTAAAGGCATGCGTGGTAAAAGCACGCGTTGTAATGTCATACATCCGCCAAGAAATTTTCTAAAAGGTCTCACTCCATACGAACTATTGTTCGGTACTAGAATGCACATTCAGGATCTTGATAGTCACACTTCAGTGGTAGAAGAAAAATCCTTTGATATCAAAGACCATTTGGCTGTTTTACAGGATTTAAATGAAACAAGAAGAAGCCTGAGTAACATAAAGTTAAAGCAACAGCCAACAGCCACTGAAGAAAAACCACCTGTCCCAGCAAGACCTGTCTGGATTCCAAAGATTGGGGATCTGGTCAGAGAGAAGATCGCGGTGAAGAAGGAATTTGGGCCTTCTTACAGAAAAGCAGTACCTGTCTTAGCTGTCAGCGGAACAAGATCAGTAGTACTACTGCCCCTTGCTGGTAAAAAGGATAACCGAGTTGTATCCATCGACTTGGTAAAACCACAATCATGTGGCCAATAATAAGTAGTAGGCCCAGTGGACTCCCAAGAAATAGCAGAATACCAAAATTTGATACAATCCAAGAGGTTCAAACTGAGAGACTAATCACATTTGATAAACCTGCAGTGAATAAAAAAGTACTATGCAACAAAGCCATAGAACTTGTGCCTCTTGAAACCCAAATTGCAACAGTTCATCAAGTAATACCAGTCTACAATGATGTAGCCTCAGACTATGCTAATAAAACAAAAAAAGATGCAGAGACAATTGAAAATCCGGAAGCAATTCCAACAATTGACAGAACCGCATCTGGCTACTTCATCAATTTCGATAACTTTTCTGAAGATCAAAGTGACTGAACTTTTTCACCAACTTAAAGAAACATATCTGATTTCACCATGGATTGAATTTTGGATTGTGTTAGGTGTACTTTTCCTCCTGTTTTGGCTCATCATGGTTCTATGTTTGGGAAAATTCATTGATGGA
This sequence comes from Lissotriton helveticus, assembly GCF_964261635.1. NCBI lineage: Eukaryota > Metazoa > Chordata > Amphibia > Caudata > Salamandridae > Lissotriton > Lissotriton helveticus. The sequence goes on along the minus strand of NC_136061.1, from coordinate 811,752,651 downwards.
AAATATAGTACAATGGACACAGCAAGTCAGAACATCAACTTGGTCCTAAAGCCTCACACATCCTCTCACATCGAGAAAAGAGAACTGTCATCAGTGAACATCACAGCCAATCCAATACCCGGTGGGGTAGCATGGGACAGAACTGATTATGAAATATTTGGCCCGATTGAGCTCTTGAAATATCTACACCAGTTTAAGGTTTCCTTAAGTGACTTTGTGACCCCAAGTACTTTCTCTGATGATTGGGATTTTGAAAACATTAATAATATGATGTCATATTTAGTAATGTCAGCAAAATTTACAGAACATGATTATTTGCAGGGCTCATCAAATTATGAAGAGTTATATTGTTATAATCATTTTGGTGACCACTATTTGCATAAAACTGCTCAGGCTAGAAATGTTTTTAAATATAATCAATGGGAACATTGTCCAACTCCGCCTAAAGGCAGCTCGAAAACATTTTATGAGAAATTCCAATATTACTCAGGGTTTAACAACAGTGATCCAGAAACGTTTTATTTCAAAATGTTAAATAAGACAGGAATGAAAACAATATTGACAAATACTAAATTGATTTATTCTGAAAAATTTGATGACAAAATGTCTACATTTGGTTTTGAATTTTGGAAAAACAACATTGAAACAAAAACCATCTGGGGTACCAAAGATTGGCAGGTATAAGGCCTAGAAGCATTATTTAGGGCATGCATGATCCCAGAACAAATGATATTTCTGAATGACACAATTCAACAAACTACTTGTCTTGGCCTAGCTGAGATAAAAGACTTTAATAAACCGTCTATTCCGAAGCCAATACCTGATAGTAATAGCACTACAGATGTTGAGATAGACTTATCCCATATTTGACACCAAAACAGAACACATCCTGATTAAAAAAATAGTTGATCTGGCCCACAGACACAAATAACTGTCAAGATAGATTCCTGAACAAAACACAGGGGTTCAAAATGACCAGGCCAGACCCAAGATACTCCCAGAGACAACATCCAGGGATAGTTACAACATACAGTGTAGGGAAACTATGCCTTGAGTGGCTACAGAAATCCACACTGGCAGAAATTAAGCAACACTTGACTTTACTTAAAGACAGTGCTGACTTGCGTGATTTCATACTGGTACCACGCAAACAGCGTCAAAAACGTTTCATATACGCCGGTATATACGCTGCTTACAACGAGGCTTGGAAAGTAACACAAATTGAGACAGCAGAAAAAATATGAGAAATTGATCGTATTAATTTGGAAAAATTACTTTCTGTAGTGGACAATGGGTTAATGACTCTGTCCTCCAGAATATATTCACTGGACAGCATTGTATCATCTGCTATTGATATATTAGAGCAGGACTTGCTTATGTTACAACATGGTCAGTTCCAATTGCGTTCTATTGTACAGCTTGGCTGGACGTTGCAAAATCTGCTTTCAGGCTACGTGCCATGGCGTTTAATCAACACAACGTCATTGTTCTCTATCTTTAACCTTACTGATAAACAAATCAGTTTGGCACAAAAAGGAGCAGACTATACGATTCTGAGTATTGAAAAACCTGAGAGATTACCATTGACAAAGTCAGAAAGACCTGTCATTGAATGGATAATACACGGAACAATCACAATTCCGATAACAACTTTCCAGTTTAAATATTGCCAAGAGTATATACCAGTAGGTCTTTATGAAAGGTTGGGTAAAGGATACATCAAATCAACCTGGGATTTACCTTACACACACAAATGTTATAGTGAAGGAATAAAGGAGGTATTCCTTAGTGGTAAAAACTGTAAAAAATCACTAAGTGGTACACTTCTGTGTCAAGGTATTAACTTGCATGGAGCCTGCGAAGGCTCTTCAAATAACCTTTCATGTCACCTGCATGGCACTCCTGCAAAACAGATAGAGCCATTTTTCAGACACCTTTCCAACGGCAGTTATGTTCTAATAAGTGACCACAGCTGTTGTGGAATGGTGCCAGGAAAGCCTTATCTCGTAATCGTTAGTTCCAGGGTCATTTGCTGTATGCAAGTATTGGATCCACACAGCAATCCAGACATGGAGGCTGCGTTGTGGCCTTTTTTGAATATCTCTTCTATTCGAATTGATACTTTAAGCAGAATGAAGTCTATTCTTTTACAGACAACTGTGCCTTTGACCTCGTCCAAAGAGACATATGATCTGCAAGTTGCAAGGACAGCGGCAGAGATACATTCCCTATTATCAACAAATTGCCTCGTAGAAATGTTAAGTCAAATCTTAAACATGTCAGATACCAGTGGAATCGCACATGTATTTAAGACAGGTTTTTCGGGACTGTTAGCACCCTTTGAAACAGTTCTGGGCTTCTTTCTGAATTTTGTCCATTCTGTCTTTGGCGGCCTACCTCTACTTTTGGGACTCGTAGCAGGAATTTTATTTTTGATCCTTCTGCTCCGATATGGCAAGCAAAGCCACAGACAAAACTCCAGCAACAATGGGAGAAACGATCCTAGCTATACGCTACCGGGACCGCATAGCTAAAGTCCTCGGATTAGCCCGGCTAAGTGATCTGAATACAACATGGTTTCTTTCATTCAGACCAATCTGGCAAGATTGCATCTTACCTGTGCTTCGATGTATGCTATGCGGAGAAGAATGCGTGTTGGACGTCTGTCTTACACTACCATCAGCAGTACCAATGGATATAGATACCTTGCTAGGTCTGGTAACGACTCATGCATCATGTTGTCCCCAGCGGTTACCTATTCCGATGACGGCATTCGTTGAGACTTCACCACTACGAGTAGGTGGCAGTGGAGTACGAGACGAAAGCACCACCACACAGGTACAACCTTCCGTGAGCATTGCTGATCCTGACATCGATGATAGCAATCATTCTCACATATGCACAATTTCGGCATTTTCGAACTTGGTCGAACTTTCACCTGATGTTGTAGACCAATTTTTGCAAGCCTGTCTGATATGATGTTCTCCCCTGAACAACGATAATAACTTTTTAAAAACAACGAGCACACAGCGTTCCCTGAACTCTGAATTCGGCCTTCAGTTTTGATAAACAAAAGCTACTGAAAACATTTGGAACTATTTTTTCCCCTGAAAGCAAAATTATTTTTCTTTCACTTCCAAAATATTTACCTTTTTTTTGGCACATGTACTCTGCTTAAAGTAGAACTATTCTTAGAGAACAGAGCTTCTATTTTAGGAACTCTAGAGACAATATTTTACCTCAGCCTCTAGCACATGTACAGCATTTGTATAAATATGTGATGAAATGGTCTCAACCTTCTTTTCTGTATTCAGAGCCATTTCATGTGTAATTTTCCCAATTCATTCAGCTGATATAGATATGCATTTAACTGAATGATAACACTGCTTGAAAAGCGTACAGTACCAATACTCATTTTCGTGTATTTACCATATACCATTTCAAATGCGATTTATGTATTTAGGGGTGGGTTGGAAAACACACATGCATCGTTATATGTTTACTATTGCTTAGTTTTAGTAATGATGGACATTAATTCGTGGAGTGGGTGTTGCGTTTCTATCTAGGACCCTAATTAGATATTCCCGATTTAGGCCCTTATGTGGTTATAATAAATAATATCCTTATAAAGGCATAAGAATCCTATCCATATTTAGTAATAGCCCATGCAGTCCAAATACGGCAAGGCTACTCCCCTAGACTCCGAGAAAGTACAACACGTTCTTTAAACAAACCAAGCTTCCAGCAGCCCGGGAAATCCCCCTGCTTTTGTTTTGATTTGAACAAGAACTCCTGGAGTCCAGAAAGAACTGTTAGTTCTTAGTGACGTCTTATGTCCAACCTTACGTCAAACCCGGCACCTTTCAGTTCAGGTATAAATATACCAACGTTGCCTTAAGCAAAGACACGGTGGTTTGGAGCAGAGCGGCTATCTACTTGCCCGGAAGCCCAGCTAATGCGAGGGGCTATCTACTTGCCCGGAAGCCCAGCGGATGCGAGGAGCCGAAGGACGCCGCCCTCCCTTTTGACGCACTGAGAAAGACGCTGTCTTTTTCTCCAGCCGAGAAAATCCAGCTCCGGTGTTTCCAGCCACCCTTGCGGGTTGCTGGGATATCGAGTCCTGAGAAAGAGATACAAGACCTCCTACATTCTATTACTAAGGTACGGAGCTGACTAAATCCTTAAGAGAATTCTTGATTCAGATTCTTGGCAAAAACCAACTTAACTTAAACTGCTACTTACTTACTCCTTCCCACGTATTAGGCTTAGGTCAGGTACACCAGGGTAGGCGTATTTAGAAGCACCAGTTGAGTACGTTAGTCAATGTTTTTATGTATGTATATATTTTATCCATTTTAAAGTATCATATGGCTAAGAAACCATATCAATGCTTTTACAGTATTATTTCATAATACTACTTTTACTGTATGCACTTTACTTCATGTTAAGTATTGCAATTGTGGCAATTAATTTCTCTTGCATGAGAAAGAAGACTGCTCAATAAATAACACCTTTTATTGAAAACGCCCGTCTCTCTATTTCTCTGCACTCTGGTGAAACTAAGTATGCACGATTGACTGAGTAAAATAGCTGTCTATTGTTTTCACACGACGCTAGAGATACACTCTTATTCTGAGGGAGCAAAGTTGTCATGTTTATGCGGTTGTCAGAAGCGAATCCCTTCTTGTCTAAATCCGGAGAGTTAACTCTTTCCTGAACATTCGAGAAAGTTTCTAGTGACCTCTGAGCTAGCTGGCAAAACTAATTAAGTCTAATATAGTCAGTAGAGACCCAGTCGACCTCAGTCCTACGTCTACACTGCTGTTTATATTATTCCAATGCGCAGAGCCTATTGGGAATATAGGAACTACACTACAATGTCACCTGACCTGAGTACTCAATCATACCTTGGATTAAGTAGTAATAAGGGTGTCCAGAAGAACCTCATTGAATGATAATAATGGTTCAGAAAAAGTTGGGACCTGTTTGAATGATTTCAGTTAACAAGTTTGCCTTGGTTTCAACAGTAAGCAACTATAAATCAAGTATTTCTGCTGCCCTTCACAAAACCACTGTGAGAGGGGCAATCTCCTCCGTTGGTGGCCCAGGCTGAGAGTTTAGTTCAGTCTCTTGGGATGTGTATATAGTCCACTGTTATTCTGTAAAGCAGGTGTAGGCCATCTTTGGTATAGTGAGAAGGTAGCAGGTTGTCCACCTCCTCGTCATGGTCAGTGTTATGAGGAACAGTTTCCATACCCTAAACCAGGTCAGAGTTGGATTCAAATAAGGCCTCTGGACTCTGTATGTACTGGCATTGCTACTGAGGTTTTAGGATTATAGCGTAGTCTCATACTGACTGGCTGTGCATTCGTGATCTCATAGCACAACGTAGACATGGAGCAAGCTGGTGACAGATAGGGGCAGATACAGGCATCAGAACCAGGTCCTGGGTTAGCAGAAACAGCATTGGCATGGAATGGACTGGTGTGGCACCTAGACCAGACTGGAAGCATGAAATAGCAGAGGAATGGGCATGGGTCTCATGTGGTCAGTTGGCGTTGAGGGAGGGCCCACCATCGAAAGTCCAACTTGAGCATCTCACATGTCCAGGGGTGCTGAAGACAGACCAGAGGGAGCCAGAAGCATCTTAAAACCTGCAGGATGGACTGTTTGAAGGCCACAATTTGCTGTGTGGTAGACAATGGCCTGGGAAATTCATGATGCACCGGGACCAAATTGGAGTTGGAAGATGCTAGTGGACTATGACCCTTTCATTCATACCCCCACAATGTCTCACCTGATTTCAAGTGGTGGGGTGGGGCTGAGTTCTACTCAACCTTCTAGTGCATCTTAGACTTACCTGGAAGACTTTAAGCAGATCGAAACCTTGAACTGGATTACAAATTGCCCGCACAATGGAGCTGGATCTATTTTTGAAGTGCAGCCTCTTCTTGTTTGATGAAGGAGAGTTTTGCTGCCCGCTTCCAGATCACCTTCGGGTGCATGAGGGCACTTATTTCATGAATTAACGTTGTGACCAGAGTGCAAGCACCAAAGGCACACATTGTGTGGGTCCGTTATCAACATCTGCTTCCTGAAGTCATGTCACAATGTGAAACTTAACATTTTTGGGGGAGACGTAATTTTTTTTACAAAATCATTGAAAAACCAACAAACTTCGGAGCGAAGCTCTAGATCAGCATCTTGTGGTGCGGAAATAAGGGACCAAACATCAGCGTCCAAGGGTGCCACTCCATTAGTGATGGGTCGGAATAGAATCACCTCCAAGCCACATCGCACCAGGTGTCATTGCATGGAAGCATTGTTGAGAACATTCTCTGGATCCAGTCTGGTGCCGGGGATATCTACAGGCAGAAGTATCCATGAGAGGTATCTACCCCTTACTGTCATGAACCTACCTATAGTAATAGGAATGGAAGCTATTTGCTAAGGGCCTCCCTTACACAAGATTATGATCTGCGTTCACACACAAAGTAGAAGGTAGCCACCACAAACCAGAATACTCCAGGAGGAGGCAATGGACCAAGTGCGCACCCAACCCTCACCCCTATGGAGGAGGTCTCTCAGTGCATATCCAACCGGAGCAATCGCTAAAGTCAACATCACTGACATATTTGCACTACAATAGGCAAGTGCTGGTCTGCGCCCCATTGTAAAAATATATATATTTTTTAAATCAATAGATGTGAACCAGCTCAACTCGAGGGAACATACTTAATAGGATGTTGTGTAAACACGGAGAATGCCCATGCAGCAACAATCCTTTCCGGTCTACATGTTCATCACTAAAATTGTTTGATAGCATTGATATCCCCAAATCTGTAGTGGTTCGTTAGCTGTTCCAGGCATCATAACATGGTCTATACCATTGTTCATCCATACAAAATGCATGATAGCACATCCGAGACCAAAATGAATCAACGCCTTGTTTCATCTCAATGTGTAGTTTCCTCTACCTCTGTCAAGGCCACTATGGTCTCCGTCGTCCCAAGATCCAAACTCACATCCATCAGATGGAAGAGGGAGAGGTGTGGCGCCGCGGCCAGGGCGACTGACGCTGGAATCTGGGGACCACGGTTCGATCCCCGGCTCCGGCGGCAGGTTAGCCCAGCACCATGTGACTCTGGGCAATAGCTCGCTTAATCTTCCCGACGGCCCCCAGCGCCTAGAGACCCTTACGGGTGATTGTGCGCTTTACAAATGAGGACTTTACTTTACTTTAACTGAGGTGATGCACACTGAAGAGGAGGTTAAACCACCAACAAGGGGAACAGCGCCTGAAGCACTGCCATCATCACAGTCCCATGACCAGGATCCCATTACCTTCACGTTTGCACAATCAGGTTTTCCAAAGCTCCCACCCCTAGTAGCAAAATGAACCCTCAGAGCAGCCAGGAAACTCAGCCGGAACATGAGGTGACACCCACTCCAATCGGCGGACAGTGGTGGCGCCTCAGCAGCTTGGGAATTCAAAGTGCTGGAAATGTCAGTGCTGCAAGTGCAACAGAAGCAGTAGAAACACATGCAGTAAGGTAGGAGGTGCGTGCTTTAAAGACAAATGTGTTAGATGTGTTTATGACACTCCCAGGCTGTTAATGAAATATGTGAGGCAGCCACAGCACTGTCAGGATGTACAAGCAGATTTGGTGGCACAAAGCCATCGACAACGCCACGCCAACAGTCCGTATTTGGCTTTGGTCAGGCCATTCCTGCCTCCGGCCTGTCCAGAAGCGTCAAGCTACAGGTTCAGCTGATGCATCAAAAGGGAGAGGAGTCCTGGGCCTCGTGCCAGTAACAAGCACTGGAGTTGCTGTAGATGGCGAAGGCTGCACTCGGACTACTCTGCAGCGAAGGGGAGCGAGGAGGCCTGTAGGTTTTGGTGAACTGCAAACAACACGTTAGTGCAGAGTTGGCCCTGCCTTGGATTGATCCCTCAGTTTACAGTGCTGTTGATGCACCAAACGACCAACATCTGCTAGCGATTCCCTGGCAGGCCGGTCATAGCAGGGAGCGGAGTATAGGAATATGTAGGCGTGTTCTACACTCCCTGAGTAACATGCCACCAGACACGTCTCATACCACTTGAATGTTCAGGGAGGGGTGGCTCAGTTTCTGTAGATGTGCTGCATGTCTGAAGGGGATCATATCGATATGTATGGGAGGAAGGCAATTCCAGAAAATGTTACCAGCGGCAATGCTTGTGCGAATTAGGGACAATACTGGGTCTAGGACTTTGCTGAAGGCTTCTAACAAGGCATGCTAGAACAGACCACCAACCACAACTATGATGAACTGGTGGCTAACATGTAATGCATGCAATACCTCCAACATGTGTCTGCGCTACAATTGTCCACCTAGGAGTATCTGGAGCTCATTGATGAGGTCCGCAATAACTTGTCTGCTGGGCTTCCCACATACGTCCTCCTCGGATTGGTTAAAGGGTGTTTGTTACTCTTTGCCTTAGTAAAATATCCCCTCTATTCCCGTGTACCTACTCCGCTCTCAGCTTCTCATCTATCTCTGTGTGGCAGAGAGAGCAGCTCTTTTGAAAGTTGGTGAGACATTTTGTGTGTCTTTTTATATTATGCACACCTGGTAAGTTGTAAGTGTAGTTTGCTGGACCAATGAAAATTTGTGAATGCTTAGAAGGTACTTTTACGGATTTGCTGCTAAGGAAGGAGTAGTTTCTGTCCTGTAACTCCAGTTCTGTAGTAGGGGTATCTCTGTTATAGTCATAATCTAGTGAATAGTCCCGCCCATGTGCGTGGACCCAGGAGCAATCAAAAATAATCTCTTACAGTGTCAAAAAATGCAGAAATGCATAGACACTTAAGAGAGAATTTAAAGACAGATAATGCAGCCTAAAAAGGCTACACTGTCCAGTACTTCAACTAGAAATTCCACCATAAAATCCACAAAACAGCAAAGCCTGTACAGATTTCCCTTGCTTTACCAGCAAAATCCCTCAGGAATAATAGAGAGAAGAACCTGGACAGACAAGCCCCATAGGCTGCCATTATGTGGCTCAGAACAGGATACTGTGCCTTTAAGAGAACTTTCCAGAACGTCACAGTATCCCAGAATGCCCTGCAGGTCCCAGTTACTTTCAGTTCTTTTTGAAGGCGTAACACGCCAGACCTGTAGCATTCCGTACATGAAAATCTCTCTCCACCGGGGAGGAGGGCGGGCGCTTATGACTATAACAGAGATACCCCTACTACAGAACTGGAGTTACAGGACAGAAACTACTCCTTCTGTAGTAGGGGATCTCTGTGTATAGTCATAATCTAGTGAATAGAATGGCAAGCCCATCCCCACACCAATCGGCGGTGGAGAAAAAAGAAATTACGCCACTATAGTGAGAACAGATTCCGCAGCGAAGCCTGCCCAACCTGAGCGTCTGCCCTGGCATCAGAGTCCAGGCAGTAATGCTTAGCAAAGGTATGGACCGACTTCCAAGTGGCCGCCTTGCAGATCTCTGCAATGGGAACATTACGGAGCAATGCTGTCGTGGCAGCCTTGCCCCTGGTGGAATGAGCCTTAGGTTTGCCCCCTAAGGTCTTATTAGCTTTGTAGTAACACAATTGTATGCAGGACACAATCCACCTAGAGATGGACTGTTTAGAGGTAACAAGACCTGTCCTGACCGATCCATAATTGATGAACAATTGGTCTGACCTACGAATATCTTTGGTTTTATCCAGATAAAATTTCAGCACCCTCCTAACATCCAGGGAATGCAAAGACCTTTCCGCTGGAGATGAAGGATTCTGAAAAAACGTAGGTAAAGTTATAGTCTGGTTAATATGAAAATCAGAAACAACCTTGGGAAGAAACTTAGGGTGAGTACGCATAACAACCTTAGCAGCATGAAATACAGTATAAGGTTCTTGGCAACACAACGCCTGAATTTCACTCACCCTGCGGGCCGATGTAATGACCACGAGGAACGCCGCCTTCCAGGACAGGTGCTGCAACGAAGCCTTATGAATAGGTTCAAAAGGCTCCTTCATCAATCTGGACAGCACCACATTCAAGTCCCACGAAGGCGAAGGAAGCCTGACAGGAGGGAACACTTTCCTCAAGCCTTCCAAAAAATCTTTGATCACAGGGATCTGGAAGAAGGAAGTCTGTGAAGGGCATTTCCTGTAGGCAGTCAAAGCAGCCAGATGAACCTTAATGGAATGAACATTAAGGCCAGACTGTGCCAGATGCAGCAGATATGGAAGGATGACATCCTCCTTGCATGTAGTCGGGTCATAGTTCTTAGACTTGCACCAGATGCAAAACCTCTTCCACTTGTAAGCATAAGAAGTCCTAGTGGAAGGTCGCTTAGCCTCCTTCAGTATGTCCATACAATCCTCAGGGAGATTCAGATGGCCATATTGCACTATTTCAGGAGCCATGCCGCCAAACTCAAAGACGAGAGGTTGGGGTGCACCATCCGCCCCCCGAACTTCGTGAGAAGGTCCGGCCTGCACGGCAGCTTCATGTGAGGAAGGAGAGACCGGTGAAGCAGGTCCGTGAACCACCACTGTCTGGGCCATTCCGGGGCAATCAGTATCATCCGCGCCCTGGACTGGGACAGCTTGATAAGAACCGTCGGAATCAGGGGAATGGGTGGAAAAGCGTACAGAAAGCTGTTCGACCAGTTGATCCATAACGCGTTCCCCAGCGTCCCTAGCTGGTAGTACCTGGAGGCGAAGTCTCGGCATTTGCTGTTTTCGGCGGTGGCGAACAGATCTACGTTTGGCGTTCCCCACCTTGCGAAGACTTCTCCTAGTACTTCGTCGTTTATGACCCATTCGTGGTTTTCCTGAATCAGTCTGCTCAGTTCGTCTGCCTGAACATTCTGTACACCTGGCAGATGCGTGGCCGTTATCGACAGTCCTCGAGCCAGAAGCCAGTGCCAGATCGCCTGCGCCTCTTGTAACAGAGTGCGTGATCTCGAGCCCCCCTGCTTGTTGAGGTAATACATCGTTGTCGTGTTGTCCGTCTGAACAAGCAGAGAGTTGGTCTGAAAGGACGGATGAAAGGCCTTCAGTGCCAAGTGAACAGCTCTGAGTTCCAGGAAATTGATGTGGTACGTGGACTCCGTCGGGGACCACGTCCCTTGAATCTGTAGGTCTCCGGAGTGCGCTCCCCAGCCCTGGAGAGAAGCATCCGTCACGATAGTCTGAGTGGGAATGTCCTTGTGGAAGGGAACCCCTCTGAGGAGATTCTCCGCTGAACACCACCACTTCATAGACTGAAGAGCATGTAGAGACAGTCGTATCTTGTCATCCCAAGATCCTCTCCTCTGGTCCCATTGATCTTCTAAGCACTCTTGCAGCGGTCTCATGTGCAGCCATGCATGTGGCGTCAGGAAGATACATGAGGCCATCGATCCCAGTAGAGACGACACCGTCCTCACTGTTGGAGATGGAGCGGCCATAAGAGCCTGAGCCTTCCGAAGGAGTGATAAACGTCTCTCCTCCGAAGGAGACACGCTTGCTGACAGCGTATCGATGGAGGCTCCCAAGTACTGGATGCACTGGACCGGAGTCGGGACAGACTAGGACATGTTGATGTGCAACCCCAGCTTGTTCAATAGAACGCACGTCTTCTGGAAGTGTGCTTGAGCTTCCGAGAAGGAGGAGGCCTTGATTAACCAATCGTCCAGGTACGGGTAGACAAACACCTTGTTCTTCCTCAGGTGTGCCGCTACCACTGCCATGCACTTCGAGAATGTCCTGGGCGCAGACTTCAGCCCGAATGGAAGTACTGTGTACTGATAGTGATTGGTGCCGACTTGAAATCGCAGAAACTTCCTGTGTTTGCATGCAATGGGTACATGGAAGTACGCATCCTGAAGGTCTATGGCACACATCCAATCTCCTCGTTGCAACTGAGGGTAGATCTGATGCAACGACAGCATGCAAAACTTTTCTCTGCGAATCCACTTGTTTGCCTGTCGCAAGTCCAGAATGGGCCTGAACTCGTTCTTGTCCTTCTTGCGGACCAGAAAGAACCGGGAGTACAGACCTCTTCCTCTTTGAGACAGAGGGACGTCTTCTATCGCCCTTTTCCTTAACAGGATATCGGCCTCCGCCTGGAGCTCGCGCAACTGATACTGCGAGCTGACCGGAGGAATCGATGGAGGCGGGCTGGTGAACCGAAGACTGTATCCATTGCAAACAATATTCAGCACCCACTTGTCCTGAGTAATTTTTCTCCACTCTGCCAGAAAAAATGTAACGCTTCCCCCCACCGGAGCGGGTAACGGATGAAGGGGAAGTAACCGCTCAGGGTCGAGACCCGGCCGGGCCCTTGTTCGCGGTAGAGGACTGCTGTCCACCTCTACCCCTCTGACGCTTTTGGAAGGGTCTCCTGTACTGCTGCTGTTGCTGCTGGTGCTGCTGCTGCTGCCCAGAAGACTGTCCTCTTCCTCTACCCTGCGACCCGAACCGTCGTTGGAATTGGCGGTAGGGTTTCTTGTCCTTGGGCTTCTCCAAGCCCACAGCCGTCAGGGTTTCAGCCTCGGCCTTCATCCGGGCCATTTCATCATCTGCATGCTTCCCGAACAAAGTCTCTCCGGAAAACGGCAGATTAGCCACTCGCTGCTGCACCTCAGGCTTGAGTGACGTAAGCCGAAGCCAAGCATGGCGTCGCTGATTGATACCGTGGCAGTATCCATGCGCAGCCAACAGGGAAATGTCCGCCGCAGCGCTGATGGCCTGGTTCGAGACCAGCATCCCTTCCTGAACAATCTCCATGAAGTCCTCTTTCCTGTCAAGCGGGACAAGCTCCGCGAACTGTTCCATGGAATCCCACAGTGCACGGTCGTACCGCCCCAGCAGCGCCGAGTCACTGGAAACCTTCATTGTCGTGGAAGACGTCCCACACGCCTTCCTTCCAGCCGAATCAATCCAGCGGCTCTCCTTATCCGGAGGCACCGTGGAGGACGGGGAGGTAGCGTGTAGTTTACTAGCCGCCGTCACAATCACCGAATCTGGCACTGGATCCATCCGGAGGAAGGCCGGATCCGAATCGGGAGCCCTGTACTTCTTTAGAAGCCTGGAGGGAGCGGCTTTGACCACCGCTGGCGTAAGGAAGAGCTGTTCCGCAGGCTCAACCAGCCCTGGCACCAAAGGTAGTAGAGGGCGAGATAGATGCCTCTTGTGTAAGGTCTCGAAGATCACAGACGTCGTAGGTGTAGGAGCCGTCACCGTGATCCCCAGCTTCGCAGCCCCCCTCAGGAGAACCTCCTGGAACGTGCCAATGTCATCAATCAGAGACACCCGCGTCTCCGGTGAGTCAGACAACGTAGGTGAATATGAACGGGTCCTAGAGGTGGAACGGGACCTGGACCTGTGCCTCCTATGGCGATGCCTGGATCTAGTGGAGGACCTGTGTCTGCTCCTAGATTTGTCTCTCTTCCGTGAACGAGACCTCGACCTCCTGGGTCTGGGACGTTCATCCGGCTTCCCCGGGACTGACGCCCTGGGCTTAGGAGGGTCCTTAGACTTAGGTGTCTTCTTAGGAGGCGTCGGAAACTTGGGTAATGACACCGATCTCGGTGGAACCGGAGGAGGAGGAGCGACAGGCGCAGGGGCCCGTGGTCCCGATGGAAGGGGAGGTAGAGGAGGCAACGGCGGAGGAGTCGGAGCCCTCGGAAGAGGACCTCTGGGCAAAGGAGGAGGAGGTGTAACAGACTTCTTCGGGGTATACACCTCCAAGTACACCGATCCCGGTGACCCACCATCCTTTCCGGACTGAGGGGAGCCCCCCACAGTCTTCAGCCTGCCCTCACGCCCCCTTGACCTCGAAGAACGGTGTCCAGACGTCGAGCGTAGGTCCCTCGACGTCGAGCGTCCCTTCGGCGTCGACCGTTTTACATGCGTCGGCGTCGACCGGCTTCTATGCCTCGACGTCGATCCTGACCAGATAGACGATCCTCGAAACCTCGACGACGATCGCTTGTGCCTCGGCGTCGACCGCCTCGACGGCGACCTCTTTGACCGCCTCGACGGCGACCTCTTCGACTGTCTCGACGGCGACCTCGATCGCCTCGACGTCGACTTCTTCTTCGCCGGAGACCCTTTCTGCCTCGATGGCGATCTCTTCTGCTTCGACGGCGGCCTCGACGACGAGGATCCCCTCGACGACGATGATGTCCTCGTCCTTGACGGCGAATGGCGGTGTCGCCTCGACGGCGAGCGTAGATGCCTGGTCCGTCGACGCCATCCACTCGACGTCGACGCCGACGGCGACGACGAAGAAACCGTCACTGGGTTCGACGGCGGCCGGTGTAAGCTCCTCGACGTCGACGGGCGACGTTTTCTCGACCCAGAGCCCTGGGGAGACTGGGAACTGGCCGTGGACCTTCCTCTCGACGTCGTGGTCGGAGCCACCGATCCAGACGGAGAAATAGGACGTTTGCTGGACTTCCTGCCCCTGGGAGCCCCCCAGAGGCCTCAGCATGGGCAGATGAAGCCCCAGCAGACCCACCTTGAGCCTTCAGCCTCCTTTCCTCGAGGCCCTGAAGTCTGATCTTCCTCCTGTCTTTCAGGGTCCTGCCAGAGAAGCCTTTACAGATCTCACACTTCTCTGGAACATGGGAAGAGGGCAGGCAGAGGATACACACCTCATGAGGGTCTGACTTAGCCATCTTCCTGGAGCACTCAGGGCATTTGTTGAATAAAGAAGGCATATTCGACAAAAAAGAGTGCAAACACCAAGAAGAAAAGTCACAAAGTACTTTAAAAGTACTCAAAAACGAAATTTCAATGAAAAAACACTAAACAACCCTAAAAAGGGAGAGCTCAATGCTCCAGGGTCCTGCTTGCAGGAGCCGGAAAAAAGAACTGAAAGTAACTGGGACCTGCAGGGCATTCTGGGATACTGTGAAGTTCTGGAAAGCTCTCTTAAAGGCACAGTATCCTGTTCTGAGCCACATAATGGCAGCCTATGGGGCTTGTCTGTCCAGGTTCTTCTCTCTATCATTCCTGAGGGATTTTGCTGGTAAAGCAAGGGAAATCTGTACAGGCTTTGCTGTTTTGTGGATTTTATGGTGAAATTTCTAGTTGAAGTACTGGGCAGTGTAGCCTTTTTAGGCTGCATTATCTGTCTTTAAATTCTCTCTTAAGTGTCTATGCATTTCTGCATTTTTTGACACTGTAAGAGATTATTTTTGATTGCTCTGGGGTCCACGCACATGGGCGGGACTATTCACTAGATTATGACTATACACAGAGATCCCCTACTACAGAATTGTTATTGGCAAGTTGCAGTAACGATTTGTACGTACATCTGGCCCCAGGCCCGAGATAGAACTGTGCATTTGAAATAACGCAAGAAACATCAAACTGTATTTACCTGCTGGATGGCTAGAGTTCTATACTACCAGAGCCACAGCATACTTCACATGCTTACACTGTACATGTTTCAAGAACATGTTGTCGCTGGTAAAACAGCTACAATCGCCCTCTGCTTCATAGATTCAAATCCATGGAATAACGACACCACCCTGTGCCTACCTGGTGTATTACAGGCAATCCAGATGCATTCGTTTTGCCAAATGGAATATTAGCAGTTTCCGTTATTTGTTTGGTGCCTTTTGGCTGTGCACAACACAACGCACATTTATTTTGTTGTTACTGGCTATGTGTGCATGAGCAGCACCTGTATAATGAGAGGCATGACTTTAAGTGCTGGGCATCTCAGCGTACCCTCGATGGAGCAGATTGTGGACGTCAAACATTGGGACTTTTAGAAATCAGGTGATTGCAGGGGCGAAGCTAGAGTTTGTGGCGCCCGGGGCTACCCCTCAGATTGCCGCCCCTTGTTGGGTTGGGGCCCTGAGGATCGCTTCTGAAAGGTCATAGATAAATCTTTTTATGTCCTTATCCTCCTTGCCATTATATCTGATCAGAAGATTGCAGCGACAGGAGCAGTTCTCCAAACCTTCCTGTTTGTCTTGGAGTGCAATCAACTGGTGGCTTATAATCACCAAACAGGGGTGGGATTCCTCTAAGCCGAGAGTGTGCTCATCTTGAATCGTTTCAAGGGAATCTACCCTTGTACCCAAGTCTCCAAAGTCCCTCCAAATTTCAGTGAATTCTGTTTGAGGTTTATATGGGCAGCACTGAGTTTGTTCTTGATCTTGGTGAAAAAGTTGAACATAGCTCTTGGTGGGGGCTTCCACATAGTCCCCCGACACCGCCAGCTCATTCTCTAAGTTTTCTTCCAATTGGGAGCCGGGTGAGGGATTTGGTTGTCTGTATTTAGGGGTGGGGCCAGAACAGATCCATTATAGTGGTTTCACTCTTGGGCCTCGAGGTCGCCGACGCCATAGCTCTAGCGTGACCTGTCAGAGAGGTCCCCAGCAACATTGCAGCAACAACAGAGGATGAGCACCGAGCACAAGCTGACGTGGGCCCAGCTAGAGTAGAGACTCACCCCCACCCTCAGGTCACGTGCTCCCCGGGGAGTTCACAGGTAGATCCCACCCATATAGTGTCCCCAGTGCTGTCCAATTGAAAAGCACACACTCCCAGTGAGCTGAGAAGTGTAACGGTCCCAGATAGGCTGCAACACTGGAACGAGGGTCAGTCACTTTGTGGGGAGGAGTCCTCAGGGCAATCTCAATGGGGGCCTCCAGTTCTACCTGTGTCTAGTTTTATTTATGCGTTTTTAATTATTAGCGCGGACTTTACCCGAAGGTGTCAGAGCTCTTCACAATAGGAACAGAACTTATACATGAGAACATTACAAGTGAACAAATTACAAAAGCAAACGTTACATTACATGAGACAAAAGTGACAATCGTGAGCAAACAAAATACAAGAGGTAGCAAACGTGCATTACAGGAGGAAAAAGAGCCCCAATGGGGTTACCGGGGCTGCATGCCAAGCGGCAGGATCGAAGTGAGAAAACAAGAAGCATCACTCACTCCCATTAAACTAGTCCCCGAATGTGGATATGGCGAGGGGGCAGGTATCATAATCTGATAGACTAGGCCCCACCTGGAAGAGAGATGTCTCTTGTGGAGAGGCTTGGTCAGGTAGCAGCTGCCACTCTCGTCCTGGTGCCTGACTGTTTTAGAGGCCAGGAGGCCGCCAGGGTGGCAGTCGTACCTTGACCTGTATCCACAGCTCACCGCCTCTGCCGTCGGAGCAATCATCATTCATCATTGTATTTATTGGACGGACCACGGCGCGGACGGTTCTTTATTACTTTACTTTCTCTCAGACAGTCTCACCTTGAAGTACAGTAAGCAGCAGGCTGCAGGCAACAGGCAAGTCAGAATGGTGGACGTTCTCCTCTCCACGCACTCCGACTACTCGACACGATGAGGGGCGAGTGAGCGTAGGGGGCAGTGAGCGCGTAATGCGTAGTGACCTGACCTGACCCTGGTCTGCGACGGTCGCTCCACTCGCCGCGCGGCTCTCCCTGAGTGCGCCCGGCCACCCTGCCTCCTCCGCGTGTCCGCCGCTGCCCCTGTGGCATAGGTTCCTTTTTTTGTTCTTCTTTTTGCTCCTCGTGCATCTTGCCCGCTTTTGTGCCCTGGATTTGCTCGCCTTTCACGGCCCCTCGGGACCGCTTCCCGCCTCGGACCCCTCTTTGCTCCCTGCCGCTGCTCCCCTGCGGCCAGCCCCCCTTGTCCTTCTGTTCCTTTCCCCCTCCCTGCGCCACCCCGCTCCCGCCTCCCAGCTGCTCATCCCTCCCACCGGCTATTTAGGGTCTAGCCGCGCGACGGTGAGCTGTGACCTGATCTGACCCTGGTCTGCGACGGTCGCTCCACTCGCCGCACGGCTCCCCCTGAGTGCGCCTGGCCTCCCTGCCTCCTCCGCGTGTCCGCCGCTGCCCCTGTGGCATAGGTTCCTTTTTTTGTTCTTCTTTTTGCTCCTTGTGCATCTTGCCCGCTTTTGTGCCCTGTGTTTGCTTGCCTTTCTCGGCCCCTCGGGACGGCTTCCCGCCTCAGACCCATCCCCGCTGCCTGCCGCTGCTCCCCTGCGGCCCGCCCCCCTTGTCCTTCTGTTCCTTTCCCCCTCCCTGCGCCACCCCGCTCCCGCCTCCCAGCTGCTCCTCCCTCCCACTGTGCTACGTATGGCAGAGTCCACGCGTACGCGCAGCGGTCATGCGCAGCGGGCGTGCCGATTGCGTGCCAAAGGCAAGCCCGTCTACACCCGTCCGTGCCTGGACCGCACACCGCGCCAGGACCCCTAGTCCTCAACGATGCCAGCGCACCCGACGGACCTACGACGCCGCCACCCTCAACGCACTCAACGCCAGCCGAAACGCCGCCTGCTACCAAGCTACCCTGAGGCGCACACACGGACCCTTCACCTGCCAAGCCGGCCGATTCACCTGCCTCCGAACCGCACCCGCCAAGCCAAGCACCAGCAACAACCACCTCAAGTGCATCCTGCTCAACACCCGCTCCGTCCACAGGCACGCCATGGAACTCTGGAACCTCCTCGACACAACCTCACCAGACGTCGCCTTCCTCACAGAAACCTGGATGAACACCTCCTCAGCCCCCGACATCGCCATAGCCATCCCGGACGGCTACAAGAACACCCAGAGGGACCGCGTCAACCAAACCGGAGGAGGCATCGCCATCGTCCACAGAAACATCATCCGCATCACGACCAACTCCGACGACACCCTCAACGCCGCCGAACACCTTCACTTCCAGATCCACACCGACCCCAAGACCACCCTCAGAGGCATTCTCATCTACAGACACCCGGGACCACGCACTCAATTCAGCGAAGCCATCGCAGACTTCATCAGCCCGCACGCCCTCACCTCCTCAGACTTCATCCTCCTAGGGGACCTCAACTTCCACCTGGAGAACAACAAGGACTGCAACACCGCCACCCTGCTGGACAACCTCACCAACCTCAGACTCAAGCAACTGGTGAACACCCCCACCCACTACGCCGGCCACACGCTTGACCCCGTCTTCTCCTCCAGCAAGCACATCTCCTTCAGCCACTCCACCGGACTACACTGGACAGACCACAGCTGCGTCGACTTCAACTTCAGGAGAACCACGACCCACCACCACCCGCAACAGGTTCCCCGCAGAAGCTGGAGCAAGATCACCTGTAGTGTAGTTCCTATCATCCCAATAGGCTCTGCGCATTGGAATAATACCTACAGCAGTAAAGGCCTAGGCCAGACGTTAACTAGGTCTACTACTGTCGATACTAGACTTAAAGTTTTGGGTTTGCCAGCTTAGCTCAGAGTTCACTAGAAACTTTCTTGAATGTTCAGGAAAGAATTAACTCCCCTGATTAGACAAGAAGGGATTTAGTTTCTGACAACCATAGAACATGACAACTTTGCTCTCCCCTAATCAAGAGTATATCTCGAGAGTCGTGTGAACAAAAGGCAAATTATTTTACTCAGTCAGTACGTGCATTCTTAGTCTCATCAGAGTGTAGAGAAAAGGAGGAGACGGGCGTGTTCAATAAAAAGGTGTTATTTATTGATCAGTCTCTTTTCTCATACAAGAGAAATGGATCGATATTATTGCAATACTTATAGCTAAGTAAAGTGCATACATTAGAAGCAGAAGTATAAAATAATACTGTAAAAACATTGATATGGTTTCTAAGCCATATGAAGGTTTAAAATGAATAAAATATATTACATACACATATACATTTGACTAAACGTACTCAACTGGTGTTTCTAGATACGCCTACCCCGTGTACCTGACCTAAGCCTAATACGTGGGCGGGAATAGAAAGTTACAGTTTAAGTTAAGTTTGTTTTTGCCAAGTGAATAACTAAAGAATTCTCTGTGAGGGGTCATTCAGTTCTGTACCTGGAAGTTAGGATGAATGAGGAATGGTATCTCTCTCTCTGGTCTCGATATTCCAGGCTGCCTGCGAGGGCTACCCAGAAACGCCGGTGCTGGATTCTCGGCAGGAGAAAGCAGCGCGTCTCTCAGCGCGTCAGGAAGGCGGGGCTGCTGCCAGCGGGGTCTGCTCTGCTCTTGGCTTCGGCAAGTATGGCTGCTCCGTCTCGTCACCACGCGTGTGTTTGCATAGGGCAAGATCGGTAATATTTATACCTTTAAGGTGCCGAGATTGACGTAAGGATGGACATAGATACGTCAATAAGGATGTCATACGACTTGCTCGTTAGCACATTCTTTTACTGAAGTTCTCGGTGAAATCAAAACAATGGCCGCAGGGTTTTGCCCAGGTTGTCATAGGTTTGATTTGTTATGAGAACTCCGTATGCCTTATCAGGGGCTGGAGGAATATCGCTTGTCTAATTAGATCGCAAGCGTTATGACCTAATCAGATAACACGTTCCTGTGCCGTAGTGTGACTGCGTCAGATAACGGTATCTGCATCATGGGGGTTTTCTGCCTCATGGGCTGACTGCTAATTAACTTGTTGGTTTGTTTAACTAGAATAGGGTCAGGAATAGGGGGATCGATTCAGAACCTATAGGAATACATGACACCCACTCCACGCTAACTATGGACATATTTACTAATCTAGGCATAGTATAACATAGTACAACATACTATAGAGCAGTGTGTATACCTTACCACCCCAAAATACATAAATGCATTTTGAAATTCTTCAAATATACGGAAAATTGCAGACATATATATTGTATGCACTCAAGCTATGGAATAATGCTAAAGTAATCACGCATTTGTATACATTATTGCTTATTTGGTATATGAGAATTACACATGAAATGGTTTCTTAAATCCAGAAAAAAGTTTCGAGACCATTCCATCACAGAATAAAATATTTGTGAACATACCAGCGGGCAGCTAAAGTCTATAAAGTATCTAAAAATAGAAATCTTAGTTCTTTAGGAATAGTTTCTTACTTTAAGCAGAAGATAAGTGTCCCGAAAAACCGAAAAAATGAATTGGGGCTTCTGAAAGAGTTGCTGTCCGTGAATTGGAGTGAAAATTAGTTCATGTGACTTTATTATTTAAAGTTGAAGGCCGAATTCAGGGAACGCCGTGTGCGAGCTTGCTCAAAAGTCTCTATTTCTGTTCGGGTGAGAACATCATATCATTTAGGCTTTCGAAAAAACTGTCAACAGCTTCCTGGGAAAGTTCCACTAACTCGGAAATAGGTGTAATCATGCATTCTTGTGCATGATTGTCTCCATTGACATTCTGATTCGCATTGCTGACAGAAGGTCGTACCTGTTCGATGCTGCTTCCACGAATGCCGTCATCAGGATTGGTAGCCTTTGAGGGCAGCACAAAGCATGAACCTTGATCGGGCTCAACAATGTTTCTGCATCCATCGGCGCATCCGATTGTAGCGTCAGACAGGTGTCTAACACGCATTCTTCTCCGCATAGCAGACACCTTAATACAGGTAAAACACATCTTTGCCACATTGGTCGAAATGATAGAAACCAAGTCATGTTCAGGTCTCTAAGCCGGGAGAGTCCCAGGATTTTTGATATCCGGTCCCGGTATCCAATGGCTAGGATTGTTTCTTCCCTTGTCGCAAGAGTTTTGTCTGTGACATGGGTTGCCATAACGAAAAATAAGGACTAAGAATAGGATTCCTGCAATTAGTCCCAAGATCAGGGGAAGTCCGCCAAAAATCGAATGGACGAAATCTGGAAAAATACCCAGTATGGCTTTGAATGGTGTTAATGCCATCGAAAATACTGTCTTAAATACCTTTGAGACCCCATTGGTATCAGAAATATTTAAGATTTCATTCAGGATTTCCGCGAAATGTACGGGGGAATTAGTTGATAATAATGTATGTATCTCTGCAGTCGTCCTTGCGACTTGTAGATCATATGTTTCTTTTGATGACGAGAGCCTGGTAGGCGTCTGAAGAAGCACTGTTTTCATTCTGCTTAAAGTATCTATTCGAATAGAAGTAATTTTCAAATCGGGCCATGCCCTTGCCTCCCTGTCTGGGAAGGAGCTGGGGAACAATGAGCGTCCACAGCACTTGACCTTCGCAGTAGTAGTTACTAGATAAGGAGTCCCGGGCATAAGACTACAACATCTGCGGTCTACAATAAGAATGTAACTCCCATTATAGAGTCTTTGAAAGAATGGTTCTATTTCTGTTGCAGGTGCGCCTTGCTGGTGACATGAAAGGTTGTATGAATTCCCTTCACAGGCTCCATGCAAACTAATTCCGTTACACAGAAGTGTGCCACTTAGTGACATCGCACAATTGTTGCCACTAAGAAACACTTTCTGTCCTTTATTACTGACACATGCATGTGAATAGGGCAGGTTCCATGTTGTTTTAAGGTACCCCTTTCCCAATTTCTCGTACATGCCAGCCTGTATATATTTTTGGCAGTATTGAAACCTGAAGGTTGAGATTGGAATATTTATTAGCCCATGTATTATCCATTCACTGACAGGTCGTTCTGACATTGTCACCAGTAATCTTTCTAGTTTCTCAATGCTCAGGATTGTATAATCAGCACCCTTCTGGGCCATACTGATTTGTCTATCAGTAAGGTTAAAGATATAGAATAGTGACGTCGTGTTGATTAAACGCCAAGGCACATAGCCTGAACGCAGATTTTGTAACGTCCAGCCAAGCTGTACAATAGAGCGCAATTGTGACTGACCGTGTTGTAATAACAGTAAGTCTTGCGATAATATATCGATTGCTGAAGACACAATGCTGTCCAAAGAAAAAATTCTGGAGGACAGAGTCATTAACCCATTGTCCACTACAGAAAGTGATTTTTCCTAATTAATACGGTCAATTTCCCGTATTCTCTCTGCTGTTTCAATTTGAGTAACCTTCCAGGCCTCATTGTATGCTGCATATACAGAGGCTGCTATGAAACGCTTTTGACGCTGTTTGCGTGGTCCCATGGTGAAATCACGCAAGTCAGCACCATCAGTAAGTAAAGTTAGGTGTTGCTTAATTTCTGCCAGTGTGGAAGTTTGTAGCCATTGAAGGCATAATTTGCCCACACTGTAGGTGGTTAATATCCCTGGGTGATGTCTTTGGGGATATCTAGGGTCTGGCCTGGTCATTTTGAACCCCTGCGTTTTGTTCAGGAATCTGTCTTGACAGTTATTAGTATCTGTGGGCCAGATCAACCACTGTTTCCAATCAGGATG
This sequence comes from Lissotriton helveticus, assembly GCF_964261635.1. Taxonomy (NCBI): domain Eukaryota; kingdom Metazoa; phylum Chordata; class Amphibia; order Caudata; family Salamandridae; genus Lissotriton; species Lissotriton helveticus. Next base: position 811,729,529 of record NC_136061.1, on the reverse strand, counting down.
TGTTCTGTTTTGGTTTAATATATGGTTTACGTCTATCTCTTCATCTGTATCAGAGTTATTGCTAAACATTGTTGGCTTTGGAATAGACGGTTTATTTAAATCTTTGATTTTGGCTAAGCCAAGACAGGTGGTCTGTTGAACAGTGTCATTTAATAATATCATTTGTTCTGGGATCATGCAGGCTCTAAACAAAGCTTCTATACCCTGTACTTGCCATTCTTTTGTACCCCAAACACTTTTCAATTCAACATTTTTGTCCCAATAATCAAATCCAAAGGTATTAATTTTTTCAAAGAATGAGTCTGAATATAACAATTTTGTGTTGGTTATCATGGTCTTGGTCCCTGTCTTATTTGACAATTTAAAATAAAATGCTTCAGCATTACTTGTGTTAAAACCTGAAAAATATGAATATTTGTCGTAAACGGTTCTTGAGCTCCCTTTTGGAGGTGTTGCACAATGTTCCCATTGATTATAATTTAAAACATTTCTAGGTTGTGCTGATCTATGTAAAAAATGGTTACCATAGTGGTTATAACAGTACATACTATCATAATTGGTAGAACCCTGCAAATAATCATGTTTGGTAAATTTAGCAGACATTACTAAATCAGGCATCATATTATTAATGCTTTCGAAGTCCCAATCATCAGCAAATGAGTTTGGTTTTACAAAGTCACTCAAGGAGATCTTAATTTGGTGTGGATATTTCAGGATCTCGACCGGACCATAAATTTCATAGTCAGTGTTGTCCCAGGCTACCCCACCAGGTATCGGATTGGCTGTGAAGTTGGCTGAAGAAAGTTCTCTTTTCTCGACGTGTGAAGATGTGTGTGGTTTGAGGATCAAGTTGATTTTCTGACTTGCTGTGTCCATTTTAGCATATTTTCCCTCAATGAAGCGTCCCAAAGTAAGTACCATGATGAGCCAAAGTATGAGGATAAATGCACCAAAACCCACCCAAAATTCAATCCATGGAGAAATCAGATATGTTTCTTTCAGTTGTTTCAAAAGTTCTTTAGCTTTATCTTTAAAGGTTTTTGATGATGGCTGTGTTTTTGATTCAGTGAAGCCTTCAGAGGAATCATCGAAGTTTATGAAGTAGCCGGAAGCAGTTCTGTCAAGTGTTCCAATTGGTTCATTGGTTGCATTTTCACTTGGTACTTCATTATAGATTGGTGTGTCTCTGCTAAATGTTTTTATTTGGGTTTTCAGAGGTCTGAGTTCTATTGCATTGCTGCATAGTCCTTGTTGTTCTTCTGTAGGCGTTTCGAATGTGATGAGCCTCTTCGTAAGAACCTCTGTACTGGTAGCAAATCTTGGTGTTCTGCTACTTATTGGGAGTCCACTTGGCCTACTGTTTGTTATCGGCCACATGTTTGTGGTTTTACCAGGTCGATGGATATAACTCGGTTCTCCTTTTTACCAGCAAGTGGCGGTAGTACAACTGATCTTGTCCCGTTGACAGACAAGACAGGAACTGCTTTTCTGTAAGAAGGCCCAAATTCCTTCTTTACCGCGATCTTCTCCCTGACTAGATCCCCGACTTTAGGAATCCAGACAGGTCTTGCTGGGACAGGTGGTGGTTCTTCAGTGGTTGTTGGCTGTTGTTTCAACTTTATGTTGCTCAGGTCTTTTCTTGTTTTGTTTAAGTCCTGCAAAATAGCCAAACGGTCTTTGATATCAAAGCTTTTTCCTTTCACCACTGAAGTCTGACTATCAATGTCAGAGATCATCATCCTAGTTCCAAATAATAATTCGTACGCACTGAATCCCTTCAGAGAATTTCTTGGCAAGTTATTTAGACTACGTTGGACACTTATTAGATGTTTGACCCACCCAGCTCCCGAACCTAATATCCTTTCCGTTATAGATTGCTTTATGCCTTGGTTTTTTCTTTACACCATCCCGTACCCTCAGGAAGGAAGTGAGAAGATTCCCGCTGGGCTATGCTCATTTGGCCATGTTTCCCCTCAGGCTGGAGTGCTAGAGTGGAGACAATGGTCAAACATAGCATGCTCTTAGCGTATATGCCATTTAGACTCGCAAATCTTTGTATAACAGTCCGGACGTCAGCCGAGTGCTGGTGATCTACATTATAAGTGGAACTAGCCTGTATATGTTAATCGCAACCCCTCCTTTTTACTCCTGATTTTTACTGGAGTAAACCGACGAGGTATTAAACTGTTTCTCTCCCCACTGCGATCTCTGTTGCAGTTTGGGCAGTTTTTTACAAACATGGTGTGACGCAGACTCATGCCTGGCCACCAGTACCGTGATTGTAATTCTTCCAGAGAATCTTTTAGTTTGAGGTGTCTGAGACCTTCGCCCATATGTGCGTCTGCGATTAACAAGTTTCTCCTGTTCATGTTTGGAATCACTCTATCCCCCACTCCAGGGATTCGAGCAAAAGGAACGGAGTTTGCATCGATTATGTATGTATAATTGAGTGGATAGTTGATCGGTAACGCTGAGCAGTCGCCTTTTGATGACGTTTTCACTGCCAGCACTGTTTCACCGTCAATGTATTTTAATGTACGCTTTTTTCGATCTACGGGAGCCGATTTAGTGGCTGCCGCTGTGGCTGTCTCAGCCAATGAATTCCCTGCAACGTGAACGCCATCACGCTGATGACTCAGTGAGTGTGTCACGTGAGTTTTTGGTAGTTCTTTTTGTAAAAGAGCTATTTGTTCCCAGAGCAGTTTCTGCTTTATTGGTGCATCTGTGTCATCTTTGTAACCGTTTTGAATCCATGTCTGCAAATCCTTGTTATATGATTTGACGCAGTAATATGAATCTGACACTATAAGTGTCGGGAATTCGCGATCCGCATTATCTAGCGCCATTTTCAATGCTATTATTTCAGTTTGTTTTTCTGAATTAGTTTCTACTAAGTGTGTTTTTGTTAATAGAGGTTTTAGTTTACCTCCGCGCCACACTTCTTTTGTAATCTCACATGTGGGGTTGTATGCCTGTTCTCCCCAAACGGGGGGTTGAGCATGTCCGTCTGTATAAATTACACAGGCGTAATGTCGTAAAGGCAGAATGTCGATAGGCAGAGGGTATGTTTTTTCATATTCTAGATTTTTCAACTCTTCTAGTTCTGGATCAAGGTAATAGTATACTTTGTCCGTTGTGATTGAATTCACCCATTGTATCCACTTCGGATTCAATGCTGTTGTTGGCAAATTACATGGTGTTGTTAATGCCTCAAAGGCTGGTTCCGCTGTTCTGACTATGATATGTCTACCGTCAGCTTTATCTTTTTCTCTAGCTATTGCGGTTTGAACTGCATGAACTATTCTTTCTGTACTGCTGAACTTCTTTTCAGCTTCTGTGTACGAGTGCGATTTGAATGCAATTGGTACCTTATCTCCCTCATTAGAGGTCAGGTATGTGAATCCGCATCTCCCTGGGATGAGTCGAATCACAAGATTGCGTGTGTTATCACGTGTTTCTAATTTTGTTTTAATTAGCATGTCTGTTTGTAGGGATCTCAAAATTTCGGTGTGTATTTGAGTCCAATTGGATCTTTTAAAATCTGGTTTTATCAGATCATAAAGGGGTTTGACCCTTTCTGCGTAATTTGCAATGTATGTTCTTCCGAAATTTAGGAAGCCTAGAATCGACTGTAGGTTTTTTAGTGTTCTAGGTGCTTGGATTACGGCGCATTTCTCTAGGAAATTGTCAGCCAGGCTTTTTCCTTCACTTGATAACTCATATCCTAAGAATAGGACTGTCAGATGGGCAATTCCGGATTTTTTAAAGTTGAATTTGTAACCCTCTGCTGCGAACCCAAGTATTATGGTGTTCACTCTCTTCAAGTGAGTCTCCAAGTCATCATCTGTTAAGTAGATGTCATCGACATAAGATAATGCTTCATCATCATATATTTGTAGTAATTCTGTTACTCTCGCTGAGAATACCCCCGGGCTGTTCTTGTACCCCTGGGCTAACCGACAGAATTGTTTTTGAGTGCCATTTATTGAGAATGCAGTTAAATATCTGCTCTCTGGTGCTATGTTTTGACAAAAGAATCCATTAGAGATGTCCAAGGTTGTTTTGTATTTTTTGCGCACTATGTTATTCATTAGTGCAGCACTGTGTGAGTTTTGCACTGCAAAAGTTTTGCAACATGTGTTAAGGTGTCGGTAATCCAAAACTAGACGATATGAATTGTCTGGTTTGGAGACCGGAAACAAAGGGTTGTTCATTTGTGAGGTGCAAGTTTCAATCACCCCCTGGTATTCTAGCTGATCTAGTATTTCATTTACCAGTTTTTTAGCTTCTTGCTTAATTGGGTACTGCCTTTGTGCAGTTGGTTGTGATTTTAACTGGATTTTGTGAGGAGGAGAGTCCTCATCCCATCCTACATGATTTTTATATAAGGCAGGAGCTAAAGCCACTGCCCATTTTCTGGCAAGTGTGTATTTTTTATGAAATCGGGATATGATTCGAGAAGGCAGGCATGATTATTTCTTCGCCATGAGGGCACTCCCTGACAAACTCTGGTGGCCAGTCTTTTTCAGCTAGAAGGATGTCATAGCCCTCGGATAGGTTATCCCAAAATAGTCCCCTTATTTTCCTAGTCTTATCTCCCTCTATACGTAATGTTATCTCGTATATCTTGAGAGGTTTGCTAACTCTGGTGTCCGCAGTTTCCACTTGAAGATATTCATTCGTGTCCACTGTCTCCAGATGATTCATAAGGACTTTGCGAGCTATGCTCACTTCTGCTGCACTGTCTAGCATTGTCTGAGCCCACTCTCCGTTTTTCAGTTGTGTCCTCAGTATTCTCGGCATTGTTAACTACCTTGATACTGGCTACCTTCTTTTTTGGAAATTATTATTAAAAAATATTTTTTCTGGACTTTCAGTCAGTTGTGGTTTTACTGGTATTCCACCTAAACTATCTCTACCTAGTTCCTCATAGGATTTTTCTATGATTCTGGCAATTTCAGCTGGTTGGTCTGCTATATCTGTCTCTTTTAACCTCTGGCGGATCGCCACGTTTGCTGCTTCTCCTTTTATGTTGGCTAATAGTATAGCCGAGACCTGCTTGAAGTCTTTTAGTAATTTCATACCAAGAGTTAAAGCGGGTTCAGGACCATATTCATCTTGAATTTGTTTTAGCACATCTGGTATTACCGAAATGGATGGAACACCGTGCGTTTTTGTGTAGATGGAAGCAAAGACTGTACCCCAAGTGTCACAGTCCTCAATGTGTGGTGCGATTCCCATTGGAAGACAGATAGTCAGAATCCTGTGTTTTTCTAGCGGGGTGGTGTCAGGAAACACCGCCTCTATTTGGGTAATTTTCTGTGCCAACCAGAATGGTATTTGTTCCCGTTTAGCCGGTACTTTACCTAGGCAGGATTGGATGTTCTGTGGTGTAATTTTATTTGTGTTCCCCTGGTGAGGGGTCAGCTGTGGAAGTTTAATCGCTGGCTGAATTGTTGATGTCCGCATCACATACTGAACTAATTGTCTATGAATTTTTATTAATTGTTTTAGCTGTGTTAAAAGGTTTGGTGCAGACATCCCATCGATGTCTGGATGTGGTGTGTATCCGGCTAGGACCGGCCACGTTGCTCCTGGTCTACCTAAAGGACCGAGCCTGGTGATGTGATTGTTATGTTTTAGGGCGCCATCAAATAAGAGCAAATGCTCTTGAAATTTGAGTGGTACTTCCACCTCCTCGAAAGGAGTGTACTCATTAGGAGGTTCCTCTATTTTGTAATAGTGGAAGTACTTTGTTACAGCATTTGCTGCTGGAAAATGTATCCATGAATAGTATACCTCTGTCTGCCGATATTCGTGTGCCTCAATTACGAATATGACTGTGCCACCTCTAGGTGTCAGTCCATTTTCTATAAGTTTCAGGGTTATAGATCTCCTTTTGATGACCGGGATGAGTATTATATCCCCGTCCGCATCTAGTGCTGCAGCATCAGCCGCTGCGAGTTCAGCTGCTAATCTAACTGCCTCTCTTTCTTCTTCATTGTCTGACATTTTACCGTCCTGAAGGTTATTTCTTTTGTTTGCAGATCAGGTTTCTTATGGAAACAAAGATTAAATGCACAATATTTTGGAACAGTGTATCCTTCAACGTTGACTATACCAAGAACCATACATAGGAGTTCCCTCCTGCGAGGTCTGGCGGATATAACCTTTCACCCACTCCAGACGTCTTTGGAGTATTTGGGAAAAGGGGTCTGAGTGAGAAAGCACGACTGAGTTACTCTAAATGTCTTACGTTAGTTTTATCGCCCTTTCCAAACGCGTTGGGCGCCATGTAGTGTAGCTCCTATCATCCCAATAGGCTCTGCGCATTGGAATAATACCTACAGCAGTAAAGGCCTAGGCCAGACGTTAACTAGGTCTACTACTGTCGATACTAGACTTAAAGTTTTGGGTTTGCCAGCTTAGCTCAGAGTTCACTAGAAACTTTCTCGAATGTTCAGGAAAGAATTAACTCCCCTGATTAGACAAGAAGGGATTTAGTTTCTGACAACCATAGAACATGACAACTTTGCTCTCCCCTAATCAAGAGTATATCTCGAGAGTCGTGTGAACAAAAGGCAAATTATTTTACTCAGTCAGTACGTGCATTCTTAGTCTCATCAGAGTGTAGAGAAAAGGAGGAGACGGGCGTGTTCAATAAAAAGGTGTTATTTATTGATCAGTCTCTTTTCTCATACAAGAGAAATGGATCGATATTATTGCAATACTTATAGCTAAGTAAAGTGCATACATTAGAAGCAGAAGTATAAAATAATACTGTAAAAACATTGATATGGTTTCTAAGCCATATGAAGGTTTAAAATGAATAAAATATATTACATACACATATACATTTGACTAAACGTACTCAACTGGTTTTTCTAGATACGCCTACCCCGTGTACCTGACCTAAGCCTAATACGTGGGCGGGAATAGAAAGTTACAGTTTAAGTTAAGTTTGTTTTTGCCAAGTGAATAACTAAAGAATTCTCTGTGAGGGGTCATTCAGTTCTGTACCTGGAAGTTAGGATGAATGAGGAATGGTATCTCTCTCTCTGGTCTCGATATTCCAGGCTGCCTGCGAGGGCTACCCAGAAACGCCGGTGCTGGATTCTCGGCAGGAGAAAGCAGCGCGTCTCTCAGCGCGTCAGGAAGGCGGGGCTGCTGCCAGCGGGGTCTGCTCTGCTCTTGGCTTCGGCAAGTATGGCTGCTCCGTCTCGTCACCACGCGTGTGTTTGCATAGGGCAAGATCGGTAATATTTATACCTTTAAGGTGCCGAGATTGACGTAAGGATGGACATAGATACGTCAATAAGGATGTCATACGACTTGCTCGTTAGCACATTCTTTTACTGAAGTTCTCGGTGAAATCAAAACAATGGCCGCAGGGTTTTGCCCAGGTTGTCATAGGTTTGATTTGTTATGAGAACTCCGTATGCCTTATCAGGGGCTGGAGGAATATCGCTTGTCTAATTAGATCGCAAGCGTTATGACCTAATCAGATAACACGTTCCTGTGCCGTAGTGTGACTGCGTCAGATAACGGTATCTGCATCATGGGGGTTTTCTGCCTCATGGGCTGACTGCTAGTTAACTTGTTGGTTTGTTTAACTAGAATAGGGTCAGGAATAGGGGGATCGATTCAGAACCTATAGGAATACATGACACACCGCCGACCAGCTCACCACCTCCCTCAGCCAGAACCCTCCTGCCAACACAACGGACCCCAACGAAGCAGCCCCCAACCTCACAATGTGGCTCACCAAATGCGCCGACGAACTCGCACCACTGAAGAACCCTCCCAGCAGACCCGGCAGCAGGAAAGCCTCTTGGTTTACCACCGACCTCAAAAACTCCAAGAAAACCTGCCGCACCCTCGAGAAAGCCTGGCGCCACAACCAGACAGCAGAACACATGACCGCCCTCAAGAACGCCACCCGCAAACACCACCAGCTGATCTGCACCACTAAGAAGACAGCATTCAAAGACAGACTGGACAACAACACCCACAACAGCAAGGAGCTCTTCAGCATCGTCAAAGAGCTCTCAAATCCCAGCGCCTGCAACACCGACATCACTCCATCGCAAGACCTCTGCGACTCTCTCGCCTCGTTCTTCCACCGCAAGATCGCCGACATTCACAACAGCTTCGGCGCACAAACCACGCACCCAACCGCCGAACCAGCGCCTCCTACCACCACCCTCTGCAACTGGACCCCGGTCAGCACCGAAGACACCACCCGCACGATGAACACCATCCACTCCGGCTCCCCTACCGACCCATGCCCACACCACATCTTCAACAAAGCCGACTCCATCATCGCACCCCAACTCCGGAACATCATCAACAGCTCCTTCGCATCCGCCACCTTCCCGGAGAGCTGGAAACACGCCGAGCTGAGCGCCCTCCTCAGGAAACCCACCGCGGACCCCACGGACCTGAAGAACTTCCGCCCCATCTCGCTCCTTCCCTTGCCAGCCAAGGTCATTGAGAAGACCGTCAACAGACAACTCTCTGCCTTCCTCGAGACCAACGGATCCCTCGACCCCTCACAGTCCGACTTCCGAGCAAACCACAGCACCGAGACCGCCCTCATCGCAGTCACAGACGACATCAGGTCCCTGCTCGACAACGGGGAAACGGCTGCCCTCATCCGCCTGGACCTCTCAGCAGCCTTTGACACCGTATGCCACCGCACCCTGATACAGCGCCTCAACAACACCAGAGTCCAAGGAGAGGCCCTGGAGTGGATCATCTCATTCCTCGTCAGAAGAACCCAGAGAGTCCGCCTCCCCCCGTTCAGATCCGCGGCCACCGAAGTCATCTGCGGTGTCCCGCAAGGAACCTCACTCAGCCCAACCCTCTTCAACGTCTACATGAGCCCTCTCGCAGCAATCGCCCGCCGACACAACCTCAACATCATCCCCTACGCCGACTACACCCAGCTGATCCTCTCCCTCACCAACGACACCAACACCGACAAAGCCAACCTCCAGGAAGGAATGAGAGACGTCGCAGAATGGATGAAGATCAGCCGCCTAAAACTGAACTCAGACAAGACGGAAGTCCTCATCCTCGGACCATCTCCTCCGCGTGGGACGACTCCTGGTGGCCCCCTGCCCTGGGCAGCGCACCCAAACCAACGGACCACGCACACAACCTGGGCTTCATCCTGGACTCCTCCCTCACGATGACCAAGCAAGTGAACGCAGTCTCATGATCCTGCTTCAACACCCTGCGCATGCTCCAAAAGATCTTCCGATGGATCCCCACAGAAACCAGGAAGACGGTCACCCAGGCCCTCGTCACCAGCCGTCTGGACTACGGGAACACCCTCTACGCTGGAACCACAGCCAAACTCCAGAAAAGGCTCCAGCGCATTCAGAACGCCTCAGCACGACTCATCCTGGACATCCCTCGCCGCAGCCACATCTCTGCCCACCTGAAAGACCTGCACTGGCTCCCTGTCAACAAGAGGATCACGTTCAGACTCCTCACCCATGCACACAAGGCTCTCCACGACATGGGCCCGAAGTACCTCAACAGACGCCTCACATTCTACACACCCACCCGCCAGCTCCGATCCGCCAGCCTCGCCCTCGCCTCCGTCCCACGAATTCAGAAATCCACCGTCGGAGGAAGATCCTTCTCCTACCTGGCAGCCAAGACATGGAACTCCCTCCCCACTCACCTACGGCTGACCCTGGATCACCTCTCCTTCAGGAAACAACTCAAGACCTGGCTGTTCGAGCAATAGCGACTCCCCCCCCCCCTCAGCGCCTTGAGACCCTTATGGGTGAGTAGCGCGCTATACAAATTCTTCTAATTGATTGATTGATTGACTGCTACGGTGCGGCGAGGGCTGGCCAAAAATGTCCTACAGGGCCGTCATTGGTTGCGCTTGCGCGCGCCGTGCACGCTACCACTGTTTGACGGCCCCAGAGGACTAGTGTGAGCGAGGCTGAGGAGGGGGGGGCCAACAACGGTCGGGATCACACAGATTGGTGATGCTGCCGACGATTTGTTACAGTATTTATATTGCGCCATGATCATGTATTGTAGATATAACTTTATATTCATGTGCCATGCAAATCATGTCTGTGTGCTAACTTGATTTCTGGGTAACGGCCGGGTTTATTATCAGCTCTGAGCTCTGTAATTTCCAGCTGGGTATCTCGGTGGGCTAATGCACCGTCTGCAGAGATGTCATTTTAACTAAGTTGAAGGCCGCAGCTTTGCACATCAGAGGTTGAGTTATACAAGTGCCTTGGCTCCGGGGATGCAAGCAGGGCAGGCTTTAATGTGTGCCTCGAAGGAACTGGCGCCGAGTCGGCATGCCCCTGGACAGCTCCTGTTGAGAGGGGGCATGCGGGGCCCCTCGGTGCCCCGGTGGGCGGGTAAAGTCTCCCAGGGCATTGGTCTATGATCGGGAAAACTTCCCATACCCAGGGAGATCACTGCCCCATTTCAAGGTCGGGCCGGTGCCCTTCAGAGGTAGACGACCACCAGTTTGAAACAGCTGATCAAGGAGGCGCTGCTCGGCTCCCCCGCCCCGGGCTGAGGGCAGGTGGCCGCGCGCATCTGTGGGATGGGGCAGTAGGGTGTGCGGTGTGGTGGCAGAGTGCCCCCACAGCAGGGCAGCCCCAGAGCCAGGCAGGTCCTCCCGCGGACACAGAGAAAGGCACAGAAGCAGGCTCAGGCTGGCAGAGATGCCTGCTGCTGAGGAATTGGGTCAGATTATGACAACGTGAGACACATAGCCCATTCCACGTGTAGAATGAAGTGCATGTTGGCTCATATATATATTTTTTTAATTCAGGCACTAAATATATATTTTTCGCAACATTGGGGACAGTGGCGCACACACCAAGAGCAGGTAACAACTAGCATATCACTCCAAAGAGGAAAAACAGGTAAAACCAAAGATGCAGACCTGGCCATAAACCCGTTTCTGATTTGCTTGTGGTACTACACAATATCGAGGGCCGCCGCCATACTGAATATTGGATGTATCTATATTGAACACATGTATCTTGCGATGTGACACCATTTTACAGCGGTGTTATAGAGGTGTTAACAGACCTGGCGTGGGGCGACAGCTAATGCGCCGCTCTCCCGGCCCTTTAGGACACCCTTCCTCAGTGGCCTGTTGTGACGGTCAACAAACGGACGCTGACAATGCACACAAATGAATAAATACTGTGTGTTTTTTAAATTAAGTGTAACAGTCTGCTCCTCTTGCAGAAGGCGAGATGGGTCCTGTGACACTGGGCTATCCTCTGTGCAGGAGCTTCAGCTTAATTATTCCTGCCGCCTGTAAGCTTTCTAGGGAAAATGCCAGTGAGCATAACATGGTGAAGGATCAGTGGCTGCGGGGCGGCAAAGAATTAGCTCGCCTGTCATTTGGAGTTAGCCTACCTCAGATGGCGCTTTACCCTACCTTTTGCAGGAGGAAATGTATTCAGATCAGGATATAGAGTTAAATGCTTCTCGCCCACCCTACTAGGCCTCCCCCCCATCCCCCAACTAGGCCTTCTCCCCCCCCCACTAGGCCTTCTCCCCCCCCCTTGTGTAATAACGTAATTACCCTGAAATGCATGTTCTGTCCCTATTTTATGCCGGAGCTCTGGAAGCTGACTATACTTAGAAGCCTAGCTTGTCCTCTGCCAATCTTGTTAGGCAAGGTATTATATATATTAGATAACCTTCCCAAATAACTAGGCGGCTTGCTTGATTGCATGCAGCACGTGCTAATTGTACATTTAGTATCTGTCTCCTGACCGTGCTTCATAGTCACATCAGGGCAACAGGAACCCCCCGCCCCAACATACACAACATCCCGCAAATAACACACAGACACAAGTGTTAAGATTGGGAAAATTTGCTGCAGGTTTATTATTACATACAACATTATGTAATCACGGTGGGTTATCTTACGGGCGATCCAAGGGCAGGCCGCATTCTCGCCACCTGCCCGCCTGATGAGCCAATCTGCACAGTGGCGAACCACCCAACTGCTGCACCATTATGGTAATCACACTACTCACGCCCCTTGCGGGGCGTATCCAGGCAAACTCCCGGTTGCTCAGGCCCACAACCGCCCGAAGGACTACTGGGGCGCCGACACGCGTTCCTAGACCTCCCATGAGGTTCTAGGTTAGGCTCTGGCACCCCTATGTGCCGTCTGAAGTACAGTGTTACAGTGTTGCACCTCTCAGCTTCCGGATCACCCAGTAACTCCGCCTGCAACGAAAAAGGAACACATTAAAACTCCCTTATGAGCCCCCCACCTAGCTGACGCTCTGGGTTAGAGGTAGGGAGGGAAAAGAGTGTCCCCGAAGTAATGCGGTCGACGTCCGGAGCGGCAAAGTGGCCTGAAAATGGCGAGGGGGATAGATATAGCCCCTCTGCCTGCCTGCCGCCCCGGACGCGCGTCACAGACCCGCCCACCTCCAACAGGGCATCGCCTGCCCTGGGGAGGAGTGGCTGACCACTGTAAGGGACGTGGGGACAGCCCTCTGCGACTAAGGGCCCGCCCTCCTGATGGCCACTGTGTGGCCTCGGGCAGCCACATAGTCACATCAGGGCAACAGGAACCCCCCGCCCCAACATACACAACATCCCGCAAATAACACACAGACACAAGTGTTAAGATTGGGAAAATTTGCTGCAGGTTTATTATTACATATAACATTATGTAATCACGGTGGGTTATCTTACGACCGATCCAAGGGCAGGCCGCATTCTCGCCACCTGCCCGCCTGATGAGCCAATCAGCACAGTGGCGAACCACCCAACTGCTGCACCATTATGGTAATCACACTACTCACGCCCCTTGCGGGGCGTATCCAGGCAAACCCCCGGTTGCTCAGGCCCACAACCGCCCGAAGGACTACTGGGGCGCCGACACGCGTTCCTAGACCTCCCATGAGGTTCTAGGTTAGGCTCTGGCACCCCTATGTGCCGTCTGAAGTACAGTGTTACAGTGTTGCACCTCTCAGCTTCCGGATCGCCCAGTAACTCCGCCACAGCCCGGCCGGCGGCCACCGTCGCCGTCCGGGCCCCCCACCACCTTGCTACCTAGGGAAACCTGCAACCCTTGCTCTGCAGAGCATCTTGTCCCTCCAAAGGAACAAGCCCAAACGACCGGAGAGAGGTGGACCCTTCCCACCTCGCCGTGACTTGATCCAGGCATGAACATACATGCCTGAAGAAATCCCGGCCCCCCTGCCACTAATCTGCAGATGCCCCTGGGTCTTTTATTCCATTACAACCTCAGTGTAACCATCCCCGGCTCGTGAAGTCATACTACCAAGACATGACAAAGTGATGCGCGGGAGCCCCTACAGCTGAAGGCGCTACATATAAATCCAAGGCGTAACAGCACATGCCCTGAAACTCGAAACCCCCCCCTTCACCACAAGCGTCAACAGGCATACCCAGCAAAGTTACCACCCCTGGTGTAACGCCGATCTCCCAAACATGGAGAAAGGTTGCTTACGATGCACGCTTGTGCTGCTATACTCAAGAGAGCACAGGGACAATGAAGGGGTCAGTTCATATTAACTATGACTTGGGCGATGTCTTACATATGGCAAAACAGGATTGACAGGAATTAAACAGCAGGCCACACCTGCCCTCTCAGGTTGAAGACTGGAGGCAGCTCAAGCCATGCTACCTCCAAGGTAATTTGTCAGAGAGGGTAACTTAGGACCACAATAAGGGATTGCTGGGACAGAAATCAAGTGCTCCCTAAGATCCCACCTGCATCATGACGCTAAGGCCACGCTACCTCAAAGAGAACCTGTCTGAAAGGATGACTTACGACCACCACAAAGGGATTGCTGGGACAGAGACCCAGTGGCCCCTAGAAATCCTGACCTGCATCATGACACGCCCGCTGCAACGGAAGCCCCCCAGGCACTAACAGCATAAACCCCCGGGAACAAATCCCTCTACGGCAGAAGTGTAGACTATCCCAGGTTCGATAGGACGTACCCCTGGACAGAGACCGAGAGATGCGGCGGTCTCCCCTGCTGCTATCGCTCCCTAACTATAGAATGGGAGAACCAGCGCATGCCACTGAAATCCACCACACACCTCCACACAAAGCCTCAGCAGACATCACCCAGTCTTGTATAACTTCTGCTGACGCGCAGGTATAAAAATTCAACTGCAAACTGTGCTTTATGTACGCTTGTGCCACTATCCTTCAGCAAAGTACAGAGGAATATTTCCGTGCGCAATGCATAATATAGTATCACATGCGTGGTGAACTTGTATTTCATATACAGTATTGCACAGGTAAACAGCTGGACACATGCCCCCCGGCTTGGAGGCTGCTTAGACTATGCTACACCAAAATTAGCATATCCAAATGTAGACTTACGACCCCCGCCATAAAGGGTTTAGTCTGCACACCGGTGCTCCCAATAATGGCGATATCAACCTCAGGCCAGCTACTCGCCTAGAGAGGAGCCTAAATGTATATAAAGGTACTCCAGGTAAACACGAGGCTGATCCATCACAAGCCAGGGGCGCCCAAACCCATAACCGTGAACGAGACACAGTGTGTCCAATTCCTGATGGGAGCACCTCGCGCAATGCCACCACCCCAATAGTGAAAACGAGCAAAAGGGGGTGTTGGAAACCGGGAGACATTCAGAGTTTCCAAAACAGCTGATACTACTCTTCTGGAGCAATTCTATATTGCAAGTCTACTAGGGGCCCACTTCATAGGTATTATTGGCAGTCCAGGCTCAGGCAGTGGTTGCACAGGTACTCCACTAGTATAAGAAATGAGTGTAACACTGCCAGCTGAAGACCCTAAATACTACTGATCGGCAGCAGCACCCGAACTGATGGCTCTTCAGATAGGCTGCCTACCAGAGTCCATGCCACCACCCATAATAGTGAAAGCGAGCAAAGAGGGGGGGGGGGTAGGAAACCGGGAGACATTCTGAATTTCCCTACAGCTGTTACTTCCTCCTGGAGAATTCTATATCAAGAGTCTACTAGGGGCCCACTACTATGTATTATAGGCAGTCAAGGCTCAGGCAGTGGTAGCACAACTACTCCACTAGCATATAAATGAGAGTGACCTTGCCGGCTGTGGACCCTACATACTACTGATAGGCCGCAGATGCTCCTGAACTGATGGCTCTGCAGATATGCTGCCTTCCCGATTCCAGAGCCTTGGAAGAACTGACAGACAACAGCAGTATTATGGAAGCAAATGAACTAGTGTCATGAGACCTATTCTTCTCATAGGTTAAGTTAAAACAGTGCAGGTCCCAGGAATGTACAAAGACAATACTAACTATACCTCTTGGATAAGGCCCCCGGAGATTGCTATGCGCAATGGGTTATTATGAACCTATTAGCCTATGGCTAGACCTGGGATTACCATACTATCCGAATTGTGGCACATTCTAGACTTACTTCCATACGGTCATACCTTGCCAAGGCAGTACAGAAAGATAATACCCCAACAGAGAGGGCCCCTCCCACTTGAGGGCCACAGGAATAAGCCCAACAGCCAAACTACAATATGTATGATATTCAGGAGCCAATGAAAATTACCACACAGTCATTGGAGAGTCACAACGCGGCGCGGGACTCCCCCTAGCACACCTGACGTGTAATTCTATGGGGTGACTGCTCTACTGTCTTAGAACAGACCCAAAAGACTCCAATGACATCGTGACTGAAAATTAACACCTTTGGCACACTGATTCCACTCTGTAGTGTTCTACGTACATCTGTTCGGACAGTCGCAATGTCTTGTTTTGGGGTAATGATAGATGGGGTCCAACCAACGCTAAAAATGGCCTTACAAATGCGCAAGAGCAGGCGTCCATTCCCATACATATACCCTGAGCGCACCACTACGCGCCTCTCCTGGACCGCGCAGTCATTCATGAGACAGCTGTGCACACATGACCCATAGCTCGGTATCACTCCTGCTGGTGACAGGCGTTCATTCACATGTACGCTGCGCACCCTTCACACCGTGTCTGTCCCCTGCAACTCCTCTGCATGGCCACTCATTTACATGCCTCTCATTTACATGCCCACCGGCCACAGCATGCAGGTTGTGGTGCGCCGCACATCTCCGACAAAATTGTCTCAGACACCTGAACATATATCATGCAGAGGATGGCTTGCTCTAGTAAAGGCCCCCTAAAGATGAGCACCCAATCCCATTAATATTTAAGCCACCACATACTGTATATGTGCGCTGGTGGCCTGAAAAACTGCCCATCTCCTGTACACTAGCCAACGGTTGTGTGTACATATTGTCACACTATGCAGTAGCATTTGCTTGGCTGGTGTATCGCATGAAATCTTAGAACTGGATATACGGTCACCTGTAATACCGATCACCTCATGCATGGTTGGCTTACTGAATGTCTGGAGTAACACGTGTGGAGTAACACAAATCTCTAATATGGGCACACAGTTACACGTACATATTAGTCACCACATACCATACAGTGTCGGCTTGCTACTAGCCCGGTTGCCTCACACACCCTGAAGCACTTCCAATACAGGTGTACACAATCCATATGGCAGAATATAGCTTGTGTAAATTGAACACTTCCTAAGCAACTGTAGACGTTTCTGTCTAATAGAATTATTATCCCAGCGGCCCTGTAGTGAAACTGATTCTCTGTAATGCGCCCTGACACCTATGGGCAAAGGCCGCGCTATATGAAACACTTATAAAGACAAAGCTAAAGCTCCTGCCCCGCAGCATGATGGAAGCCTAAACCATGGCCTGTATTACTTGAAAATGGTTCCTCTATGCGGCGCTCTGACACCCAGAGCAATGTTCGCGCCAGAGCTTGATTCGATTTTGTAACATACACACGCCACTCTATTCTTGAAAGACAGCTTGTTATCTGTACACTTGTAAGTTTCTTCTCCTGTGTCATTACTGTTCCTATTGTTAAGCGCTCTGCCGCCTACATGAACACAGTGCGGGGGAGAAGCGCACTGGAGTTGCTAACCTTCCCCAACTTGGGGCCAACGCGGGGTACCATTCCAATCGTGAGCCAGGAATGCAAGTATACTTGTGTGCCAGCAATCCCCCTGGACGGATCAAATGACGCTTCACATGGTTCGATACATCCCGGGAACCGTGCTTGAAGACGCTTGGATCCGAAGGATGCCCCCCCCCTGCTGGTGCTCGAGACCCCCACAGGCCGGAGCCCTTGCCGTTGAGCTACTGCTCCGATATGCAGGGAGATTCAAGGGCACAGTTGGCCACTATTGCCGCGGGGAGGAGGACGTATGGCCCTCTCTAAAGGGGGGGGCGAGCACTAAAATCCTACAGGCACTAAACAGCGCGGCCTAGCCTCCGGAGGGGGCCACCATAAGCGCGCCCGGGCGGGGCCGGCCGCACCTGAACAATGCCGAGCTGCGCTGAAGAACACCTAAGAATGTGCAGCCCTGGTCCACCTCGTGGGACACATGGAGGCACGGGTAAAACTCCTCGATGAGATCAGGGGTATGGTCCCTAGTCTGTGGGACTGTGGATACCGTGCACTGCCCAGGAGAGCCACGGTGGACTTACCACGAGCAGGTAAGCGAATTACATGCCAAAAGCCAACAATGCCTGAGATGATACTACCTTCACGACATGGCCAGCAAACGCTCCCTGGATGAATAAAACGATCGGGAGATCGAACTCTAGCCACCTCGTGAGCCTGAACATGACACGCGTCCTGTAAACTATGAAGTGTAAGGCAATCGGGCCAATACAGGTTAGTTACTGTGGCGGGAGTTCGCAGCAGCACTATGTTCGCTGGGCGAAAAGTTTGTTAGTGCCATGTATTCGATACTTGATCTGGGCTAATAGAAACATCTGAATAGCAGGAGTGGCGTGGAAAGAGCAGATTTTCATGGATATCGGCACCCTATGGAATGCGTGCCGCAAGGAGATATGAAACTAAGCACTGTGTGGATCAGAGCCGCTTTGAACCCGTGCAGTACGAAAACCAACATAAATACGACGCAGAACATAATTTAAAATTCATAACATCCTTGGCACTCTATCTTGTCTGAGCAAGCAAACCTAACAAATGCAAATGTATATTTGTCCTTCACTCCGTGACGTCCTAGCTCTTATTGGGATACCGGACGAGACTTTGAGCCCAACCACGTGTTTAGCAGTCTTGGCCACTGTAGAAATGCTTCCACCTCCACTAGCAACTCACAGTGCCAACAGTCGTAGGACTTCAGTATTACAAGTTGCCAACGCGCTCGTAGTGTCACCGGAAGGCTGACGATAAGTGCCCAGCGGGGGGGAGGGGAGGGGGGGAAGCTGTCACCGGAAAGGGGTTGGACACAGGGTCGGGCCCCAAAAGCAATAATGATACAATGCGGCGTAACCCGACCTGAAAGAAAAGGATGCGTGAGACAAATGCGAAGGACGGTCCAAGACAAAAATGCACCCGTAGGGTTCTCTAGGCGCTGCCGAGAAGAATGAAAAAGCTATTGCCCAGAGCCACATAGTGCTGTGCTAATCTGCCGCCGGATCCGGGGATCGAAACCGTGATCCCCAGATTTCGGAGTCAGTCGCCTTAGCCGCCACACTAAATATTTCGCAACCATTTCAAAACTGCAGATACAAACCTGCAACAACAGAGGTACACAGGACCATCTATCTTATGCTTTACACCACCACGCAGATGTATAGCAGAAAGGAATAGCGCCGCAAACTATACTTTAAGACTCGCACAGTTGCTACAAACAAATTCGAGAGCACCTCACCCCTAAACGCAAGATGGCCACTCATTGCCCCTTGTGCCACTCACAATTAACGCTGTTGCTGCGAGGGAAGGGGGGGGGGGACCATCAGTGCGAGCGCTCGAGGGGCAGTTGGAAAACGAGTCTGTAAAACCTAGTGTGCGTATCGGCACATGCGCAAATCATGACAAGGTCTGTAACAGACCACCCAAGCAGGATAAATGTAGCACACCGAATACGCCTCACCCTCATAGCACAACGATGACACTCTGCCGCATATACATGCCCCAAAACGTAAATACTGGTACTGCTAGGGGGGGTGGAAGACCACCAGGACAGGCGCGCAAAGGATGGGCCGGGAGCAGTTCTGCAAAACAACATGTACGCCAGGAAACGCAAAACGCGCAGCAATACCATACCGTGGCGCAGGAATGATGAAACAACAAGTGCCCCTCGGAGGCACCGGTATGCCCGCCGAACATATTGCGAAACCAAAACCGGATCCCTGAGCTGCGCCGAGACCTAAGATGAGCCCCTCGAGGCCCCCTATGCTGTCACTGTGCCACATACCTCAGTCAAATATAACTTACCCACTTCCGAAGAACTTACAAAACCTTTCATCATCATCATCATCATCATAAAGCTTTATTCGAGTTGCATACTTATAAAAGCACAACATACATTTTAAAACAACATAATCAATAATTCAATCAAATACATTTTATAAAACAGTTGTGCAAGCTTTAAGCAATATAAAAATGACACATAATAAAACAATTATCAAATCAAATTAATGGAAAGGGCTCTTCTCCTAATGGACCAGGCCCACCCCAGATATTTAGCTATACCCATAACAATAGGCTCCTCAGTGGTGGGGCAGATAATTCTCTGCGCCTCAACTGCACTATTTATCCCGAGTTTCTTGCAAACTGGAACTAACCAAACCCTTCTTGGGGTGGCGTAGGCATTACAAGCAAATAGGAAGTGACCCACACTTTCATTGGCTGTACCACATGCTGGGCAGCACAGGGTATTCAAGCTCTTCCACCTGCCTGTTAAGTATCTCAAGGGGAGGGAGCCAGATCTTAGCTGGAAAAACAACTTCCTGTCCATGGGGACAGTTATACTGTCCCAATACTGTTCTAACACAGGACACATTTTGATTTCCAGAAAGCGGCCACCCATTGAATCAGATTTAGCCCCCCTCCAGAGCCTACCATCTATCCACTCCCAATATAAAGTTTTAAGGGTATTTTTGCTTGGGAAAACTTCCCCCGCAGGGTTGTTCCATAGATTGGAAAGACCCAGTTCGCCTAGCGTGACCCTTAAGTTTTTCAGCCAAGGTATTTTATGGAAGGTGTCAATTTTAATTATTGCTAGGAACCCATCTGCGTAGTGCCTAATCTCGGGAGTAGACCAGAGTCGTCTCCAATATAAGATTGGACGCAGTCAAGCTCGATCGCTAGCAGTTCTTCTCCCGAGATCAAGACTAAGCGGGATTAATGGGGTGCTCTGGGGAAGTCCCGTAATTCCCCTAAGAAACCTGTTCTCTACTATCTGTAGGGAGGTGAGCTTTTCAAAGCCCCACAGTTCTGCCCCATATAGGGCCGACCCTATTGCCTTAGCATCATATACAGCAAGGACAGGTTTTATGGGCTTCGTTTTTGATCTTTTATGCTCCACCCGTAGAGCCCCCGAAATCTGCACGTGTTTCAGGACCGCTTTTTCTATATGGCGAGACCAGCCCTGGTTAGTTGATATTTGTACTCCTAAATAGGTGAACTCCCTGACTATCTCAAGCTCGATGTTATTCATATATATCCTAGGGCGAGGTTTACATCCTCGAGAGAAAGCCATCAACTTGGTCTTGCCTACGTTAACTTCAAGACCATGCTCCAGGCAGAACTCATCAAAGATATTTAAGGCACGCTGTAGCCCAGCGGGAGTCTTAGACATTATTAACGTATCGTCAGCGAACATCAGGATTGGAACCCTGAGGCCCGCTAACGAAGGAGCATCCACACTCGCATTCAGCATCCTGCCCACTATCCCGTTGATATATAATGTAAAAAGCAAGGGTGCCATTGCACAGCCTTGGCGAACCCCTCGTTCCACCGGGAAATCGATGGAAGATTGGCCGTCCAGCCCCCATTGAACTTTAGCAAAATTGCTCTCATGTAACCTCATGATTAGGGTGAGCAATTCTGCTGTAATACCTAACTTGTTTAAAACTGACCAGAGCTTGCTTCTTGGAACTAAATCAAATGCAGCCCGCAAGTCGACAAAGGCGACATACAGGCTGCCCCTACCAAGAAGTACCGTACCCCACCGCAACATTGTAAAACGAAACACCTGGTCAACCGTGCTGGTGGCCCTCCGGAAGCCTGCCTGAAAAGGGGAAAGAGAATTAGTCTCATCCACCCATTCCATAAGTTTGCTTACCACCATCTTGCCAATCACTTTTTGGATCGTGGCAATCAAACTTATTGGCCTATAATTGGCCGGAAGGGATCGATCTCCCTTTTTATATATCGGTATAATAATGGCTCCCTTCCATTGGTCTGGGACTAGCGCACCTTTTGCAATGGCATTTCCCAACAGGAACACATACCTGACCCATCTATTTTTATCATGTTTAAAAACATCCGAGGGTATCCCATCTATACCCGGGGCCCTACCCCCTTGTGCAGAACATATTGCCAGTTCTACTTCTTTTGCAGAAAACAAATTCTCTCTGGGAAATACGGCTGGAATTACTTCCCCCGCCACCTTCTCCTTTGTCTCTGCATATTGGGGCCTAAAATAGTTCACCCAAGCGGACTCTGGAACATTATTATCGGGTTTGGTTGGGATGCCACTTCTGCCCCACTTCACTAACTTCCAAAAAAGCCTAGAATCCTTGGCTCCAGAGGCCTCCTTTAGATCATCCCAGTACTTCTCGTCCCAGATTTTATTTGCCAAGGAAATACTTGAGTTATATTGCTTCCTTGCTGCCCTTATTGCAGCCCTGTCCCTATTTCGAATAGCATTGCCCAGGGTTAATCTAGCTACCCTACACTGTTGATTAAACCACCTAGCTGGTTTAGGGGGTGCTATTCGATTTCCCTTACACGCTCTCATAAAATGCGGTCTTAAAAGAGCGAAAAGGTTGTTATGAATATCAGTAATTGCCCTGGATCCTGGGACTATAGAACTTGCTAATTCCATGGCGGCAAGAGCATTATCCACCTCAGAACCAATATAGTCCATAGACGCTGCATTCACCAGGACACATGGCCATTTCAATCTGCGCATGTCATTTGACATGTCCGGGGGCAAACCATCACTTGCCTTAAAATGGAAATGGGCACACTTCCACCATGTGTGAGACACACAGAGGGGGTTGTGATCACTTTCTATCCTACCCTTAATTTCCATATCACAGACCCCCTGCCAGAGGTTAAGACTACATATAACATAATCTATCCTACTTCTGTTGTGACCGTTGTCAAATGTACACACTCCCTCCTTATCTCCCTTTGTTCTCCCATTTAGGGCCCTCATCCCATGTTCCAAAAACATAGCATTTAGGAGAAGTATATCCTTCGTCCAGCGTTTGACAGGGGTTAGATTCATAGAAGGGACTCCCCAGAGGTTGTCTTCCTCCTGCCCCAAAGGGTCTTCAGTACTATCTAGGGGTTCAAAGGTCCTATTTAAATCCCCAGCTATTATTACTCGATTTTCCAAGGGACTTGGTTTGCAAAAAGGTGGATAGGGCCTCTAAGGTGGAGGAACTCCCAGTATTGGAACCTCTAGCGTAGACATTATACAAATCTATCACCCCACACTTTTCAGAAGAGATTCGCAACATTAAAATGTCTCTGCAACCCAAATCCCACATTTTCATCGTAATATCCAAGCTCTGCCTAATCCAAACTGTGAGGCCTCCCATGGGTCTACCCCTGGGACCTCTACTTGCAGGAATTGAGAAGTTTAAATAACCTGGAAGGTAAATGGGGTCACAAGCCCATGTCTCCTGAAAAAAACACAGTTCATACCCGTTGATAAAATCAATCCAAGGTTGTAATGTCAACTTGCTCCCCAGGCCTGCAATGTTCCAAGATATAAAACTCCCCGCAACAGGTCCATCCCTGCATACTGTTCTTATAGAGCTGGATATAGGGGGGTTCACAGGGTCATCATCACGATCTCCCCAGTTTTGGTCATTGCCCAGAATGTTTTGCTCCACAACTTGAGAGTCAGTAATACTTAATGCAGGTAGTTCCCTACTCCCCAATTTTGGCCCTAGGTCCCCAATAGGTGCCACCTCGAATACAATCTTATCACCAGAAATCGCTTCATTTAGCACAACATTAACATTCAATTCAGGGACATCCAGGTTCCAACATGAATTCCAACAAAATGTTCCTCTCCAACTATTCCTATAGTCAGACTTGGGTCAACAACCCCAACCCAAACATTGCATACCTTCCAAAGAATTATAATTTGGGCCATTGCTATGGGTTTGCCATTGCAATGGAGTAATAGATGGAGCAACCCCCACCAACGAAAAGTTATTGGAGCAGCTTGAGTTCCTAGGCGCACCTACTTGGGCACAGATTTGCCTTGGGTAAAAAAACGTAAGATCCACGATGACAATCCCACCACTACTTGTTCCCCAGCCCTGCCTTGTTATCCAACCAGCCACCCTGGGGTCTTGAAAGTTAATAACAATACAATCCCCCCCGAGTTTTTGGGAGTATAACCAATCCAGTCAGTCCTTCTTACCCCTATTATCAGCCCATCCACTTCCCCTGGTAGTGGTCTGTTTACCCTTAACCAGTGCATTACCTTGTTTTTGAGCATCTGGAAGGTTTCCCTTTGTCCAACTAGAAGAGGTGGTACATTTGTAAGGACCGCGACGTAGGGATAAGAATCCGGGGTAAGATTCATAGGGGGTATCTTTTGAGGAGGCTTCATTGGATGGGATAAAGGTTGTATAGTAGCTGGGACAACGGGATGAGATATAGGGATATTTGGCTGGGGGTTAGTGGGTGGAACATTACTTTGCCTGGAATCGTTATTAGCCCCTGTTCCGACGTTATGGTGGGTTTTAGGAATACTTGGTGAGGGCTGGAGATTATTAGGAACAGGAGTACTACCCTGCAGACATTCTTTAATTTTGCCCTTGGGCACCTGGTCAGGGACCTTGGTAGTTTTTTTCCCTGAACTAGTTGCCGGGCAGGCTGGCACTACAGTTTTAGTCATTTGGCTTGATCCCTTTTTCAGGGACCCATTTATAGTTCTGGCTGTAGGAGACTTTATCTCAACAATAGACACGTTTTTTTCCTTCCCTATAGTTTCGTGACACTTGCTACTCTCGTTTAACCTAGATTGGGATTTGATTAGAGACTTTGTAGAGAAAAAATTGTCAAGGGTGGCCTGCTCCATATGATCCAAGCGACTGATTATCTTATTAACTTGGTCCTCTATGGGTGCCAAAAGGGACCTTAATAGCTTTTCCAGCTCTGGTATCAGAGGATGTATTGAAGGAGCGTTCACAACCAACCCCTTCCCCTGGGGGTCATTAGTGGTAGGGCTTGGACTCACTACAAGAACATTTCCCCCCTCTTTTAGTGGATCACCACTTTCGCTGACCATACTATACTCCTTTCGTATGGGCAGGGAGTTTTTCGTGACGTTCCTAACTTTAGTTGGAGGTTTAGAGGAATAACATTTCCTCGGAGCGGTACTCCTCTTTCTTTTCGCGCATGGTTTTAAAATAAGCGCACTAGTGGACACACTAGATTCAGCTATTCAGTTCGGGGAGTTAATAAGATTTACAAAAGGAGTTATAGACGGAGTGGAGATCTCCGATCCCAAATTAGAACCACCCTCGGTCTCCAAGATTAAAGGAGGTACATTAAATACTTCAGACACAACAGGCAGGGTTGTGGACGACAAGGGGGTGACCAGTGCCGGGTAGGCTTGCGGTAAACGTATATCCGCAGAATTCTTAAGAATCTCAATAGACAGCCTGCGCTCGGCACGTTTCTCTGCTAAAGTAATTTCCTTGTCGATATCCTGGGTAACACGGTTAAAAAATGTATCTAATGGGCCAAGGATGGTTAGTCCACCCTCAGCTTGGGTAGGGACCAGGCTTGTGCTATTTTGTGATAAGGGTATACTCAGATGTGAGTCCCTTGCTCATTGCACCATCAGGATTCAAGCAAGCTGGGCAGAAGACGGCTGAAATGCCAGAAACCGGTCCCCGGAAGCTTGTTTCCTTCCCAGTGTAAGAATTGGCTTCTGTAGTCTGGTCTGCCCTGTTCCCATGATGCACTGGGCCAGGGACAGACTAATTTGCATACAGCCAGGTTCTGAAACTGGGATGGTGCAATGAGCTAAAAAACGGTGTTGGATCTAGCCCTGATCTCTTGACTGGGTGAGAGTACTCTGCTTAATTCAGAGACTCTGTCCATCACCACCCCTTGTTGTAAATAATTTTGTCCACCCTAAGCGTGGAAGGGTATACTCAGATGTGAGTCCCTTGCTCACTGCACCATCAGGATTCAAGCAACCCGGGCGGAAGACGGCTGAAATGCCAGAAACCGGTCCCCGGAAGCTTGTTTCCTTCCCAGTGTAAGAATTGGCTTTTGTAGTCTGGTCTGCCCTGTTCCCATGATGCACTGGGCCAGGGACAGACTAATTTGCATACAGCCAGGTTCTGAAACTGGGATGGTGCAATGAGCTAAAAAACGGTGTTGGATCTAGCCCTGATCTCTTGACTGGGTGAGAGTACTCTGCTTAATTCAGAGACTCTGTCCATCACCACCCCTTGTTGTAAATAATTTTGTGATAAGGACATTATTTACAACCCCCCACAGCGAGACTATTAGTACTTTTGTCAAAATAAATCAATATGACAAATTAAAAAATGAGTCGCTACAATCCCACAAACTAGCGAAAACAATTACTTAGCCCCGGGCGTCAATAAGATGGCCCAGCCCGGCCTCCTCCGGCCCCTGACGGCCACAGACGGTCCCGCCCTTGTCACGGGCTTCTCCCGGGCTTCTCCCGGGCGCTCCCGCGCAGCGGGACACGGCTGCTACAGATATACAATCCAAATGAGGGGGAGGAGCTGCAGGGAGAGCGTCCCAGGTGGTGGCGGTTGGGGGTTGCGGACGCTCCTGGGACTTGTAGTCCTGCGCCGCAACACGCTCGCAGCCCTGCACAGTCAACCTCCTACAGGGAGCCCCACACGAAGCGGGACCCGCGCAGCGGGTTCCGCGAGCAGTTAGGATGAAGGCGGGGGTAAAAACAGCAGTCCAGGGTCCCAGCTTGAGTCAAATGCAATTCCAAAGTTATCCACCGTAGAACCAGCGGAGACGGCTTTTAGGCGTGAGGATTGTAGGGAGGAGCTGCAGGGAGAGCGTCCCAGGTGGTGGCGGTTGGGGGTTGCGGGCGCTCCTGGGACTTGTAGTCCTGCGCCGCAACACGCTCGCAGCCCTGCACAGTCAACCTCCTACAGGGAGCCCCACACGAAGCGGGACCCGCGCAGCGGGTTCCGCGAGTAGTTAGGATGAAGGCGGGGGTAAAAACAGCAGTCCAGGGTCCCAGCTTGAGTCAAATGCAATTCCAAAGTTATCCACCGTAGAACCAGCGGAGACGGCTTTTAGGCGTGAGGATTGTAGGGAGGAGCTGCAGGGAGAGCGTCCCAGGTGGTGGCGGTTGGGGGTTGCGGGCGCTCCTGGGACTTGTAGTCCTGCGCCACAACACGCTCGCAGCCCTGCACAGTCAACCTCCTACAGGGAGCCCCACACGAAGCGGGACCCGCGCAGCGGGTTCCGCGAGCAGTTAGGATGAAGGCGGGGGTAAAAACAGCAGTCCAGGGTCCCAGCTTGAGTCAAATGCAATTCCAAAGTTATCCACCGTAGAACCAGCGGAGACGGCTTTTAGGCGTGTGGATTGTAGGGAGGAGCTGCAGGGAGAGCGTCCCAGGTGGTGGCGGTTGGGGGTTGCAGGCGCTCCTGGAACTTGTAGTCCTGCGCCGCAACACGCTCGCAGCCCTGCACAGTCAACTTCCTACAGGGAGCCCCACACGAAGCGGGACCCGCGCAGCGGGTTCCGCGAGCAGTTAGGATGAAGGCGGGGGTAAAAACAGCAGTCCAGGGTCCCAGCTTGAGTCAAATGCAATTCCAAAGTTATCCACCGTAGAACCAGCGGAGACTGCTTTTAGGCGTGAGGCTTGTAGGGAGGAGCTGCAGGGAGAGCGTCCCAGGTGGTGGCGGTTGGGGGTTGCGGGCGCTCCTGGGACTTGTAGTCCTGCGCCGCAACACGCTCGCAGCCCTGCACAGTCAACCTCCTACAGGGAGCCCCACACTAAGCGGGACCCGCGCAGCGGGTTCCGCGAGCAGTTAGGATGAAGGCGGGGGTAAAAACAGCAGTCCAGGGTCCCAGCTTGAGTCAAATGCAATTCCAAAGTAAACCTTTGTTTGCACATAATAGTCTCGGACATTTGGAAGAAAACCCCCACGAGCGCCGCATAAACAGCATGAACCTTATTCAATTGCATGGCAGCCTCACAAACATTGTACAGGTAAGCAACACAAGAAGCAGGGCGGCGGCGAATCACAATAAACATTGACAGTTTTAAACATTTGCCCCCATAAACAGCGAGTGCACGCTAACACCCCGAAGCGTACGGATATCCAGATTAATAGAAAGGCTTAGTGACTTCCGTCTGAAGACATTGAGTAGCGGCGGACCCAGGAGGGCAGGGCCGCAAGGCCCGGGGAGAAGTTAAGCAGATACCAAAATTTCAAATGCATTGGGAAATCTTCGTATCTCGCGATCGTGAATTGGAGCATGGCGACATGCAGCCAGGATGGACAACAGACAAGCACCCACCCACCCCCGCCATACACCCACGTGAGGAAACCCCCGGGGAGGGGAGGGGGGGGACGAGGAACCATGCGATACATCTTGCCCGTCTCAGCCTGACCTGCGTAGTCGGAGAGAAGCAATACAGACGTCTAACACAGGGCCTGGCCAAGACATCCCGAGACGCACCGGCAGTCTCAGGAACATGTCCAGAAGAACATCCCAGGCGCGCGCACTCTCGGTAAGGGGACCCGCAGAGTAGCACATGGACGCCACACTTGACTGCGGGGGGACGGGCGTGTGGCAGTGGTTGCCGTAACCTAGTGCCGAGCCCGTGGCACAGGGCCGCCTCGAACAACCTGGCATCTCCCTATCTAGGGGACAAGAGCGAGCCGAAGCCGCCAAGTAGAGCCGCTCATAACCGCCCGGAATCGGTGATAAGAAGCCGTGGGATTGGGGGGGGGGGAAGGGGGGGCGATAACACCCTCCTCCAAAGCAGCCCAGCCAGGTGGGCCGCCAAGCTTTGCTCGTACCCCAACAGTAAGGGAGTAGGCAGAGGGGACTGGGGAGGCACAGCCCGCAAGCCTCAGCCCGCAGCTGGGAAAACTCCGATGTCGAAACCCGTAACCCCCCCTCCACAGCGGCCCGTCGCTAAGCGGGCCGCCTAGCCATAACTCAAAAACCTTCGCAAGGAGGGAGTAGGCGGAGGGGGGGGTATAGCCCGTAGGCCTCAGCCCGTAGGCCACACTCACCGTGAAAAGAGTGTCCCCGAAGTAATGCGGTCGACGTCCGGAGCGGCAAAGAGGCCTGAAAATGGCGAGGGGGATAGATATAGCCCCTCTGCCTGCCTGCCGCCCCGGACGCGCGTCACAGACCCACCCACCTCCAACAGGGCATCGTCTGCCCTGGGGAGGAGTGGCTGACCACTGTAAGGGACGGGGGGACAGCCCTCTTCGACTAAGGGCCCGCCCTCCTGATGGCCACTGTGTGGCCTCGGGCAGCCACAGAACCAACGATCACCGCATGGGCAGATGTGCCTCGTGCGCGATATTGCATGACTCCCTGGTGTGACTCCGAACAGGGCAGCCCCACAGCCAGGCAGGTCCTCCCCCGGACACAGAGAGAGCACAGGAGCAGGCTCAGGCTGGCAGAGATGCCTGCTGCTGAGGAGCACAGGGCAGGCAGGCAGGCAGGCAGGCAGGCAGGCAGGCAGGCAGGCAGGCAGGCAGGCAGGCAGGCAGGCAGGCAGGCAGGCAGGCAGGCAGGCAGGCAGGCAGGCAGCCCGCGCGGCCGCCTCAGTCCAAAAGGTGCCGCCTCAAAAAGGTGCCGCCCCCCTCGCGCTACGCGGCTGGGTGATTGGCATTCGTCGAGGTGGATTCTGGACAATAGCTGTGACGTGCTAGCACATTGGGGGCACCATCACTTCTTTTCCTCTCACCCAGCTACTTACAAAGAACGACTCTGCTTTTACGGGTTCCGCGTCCAGCATTGCCTGCGCAATGAGCCATTCTGTGGCACCTCTGCAGATTCCAGCTAGCACAGGGGCCAAGTTCATATAAAGAAGCTTGGGGAGGGGTGAGTGGCGGACACTGGCTGATTGTGTGTGGCTGCTGCCTTCCCTCACCTAATTACTCATACATCTTGTGGTGTCGAGCCTCAGGCCCACATGATGGCCAAGACGGACACAGACACCAGGAGTTGTGGTACAGTAAACTGGCCTCAAGCACGTGCGCTCGGCCCCTTTTATTGTCCGGGTCACCTGACTCGTGACGCCAGTGGTGGGTGGGTGTACAATGTGGGTTACACTTTCTAGAACGACTAGAACGTGTCCCGCAGGACACTACATTCCTCCCAAACTTTAATAAAAATTGAAAAGAACAAAGTCCGAACCTGCGGGAGGAAATAGACATATAATATACTATTGTCACAGTTTTACAAAGGTCTCTTCAGCTGCTTGACGGATGACGATGGTGGAAACTTGCAGCTGGAACTACTAGTTCACATGGGCATGACGTCCTGGTGCTCTGTGGATGTGCCTTTCTGAGCTTTCAGCCTCGTTCTTGTGGTGATGACAGACAGATGCCACGATGGCAGAGCTGAGGGATGTTGTTCTCTACCCGTCCATCTGGTTTCTTTACGGGCGGCAGCGTGGCTTCACTTTGCAAAGAAGGGAGTAATTGCAGGACACCCTTCTCACTAGGACGCCCCTCTCGCGGGTTTTCTCCTGCCACGAGATATCTCGGAGGCCCTCTTCATCAGGTTTCCACTGGACCGGGCGTTCCCCTCAGCGTGCTCCAACTCCACAGTCTGCGTGTGAATGGAGGAGATGATGAGAGTACTACCTCAAAGTCTGTAGCTCCACCTGGAGGGTGATTGTTGACTCCTGCCTTTGTGCACAAGTTCCTCTTCTTCCTGGGCCGTGCAGGATGGACTGCGGTGGATCCATCTCTCTTGTCGGGACCCTCTGTCACCGGTGTCCCTGAGGTCTTTGCCCCTTGGATATCCACGGGCTGGTGTGGAGTGGTCAGTTCTCCTTCTGCCGGACGTCTGAGCGCTCTCCCCATCCAGACTTCCGCTCAATCCCAAAGGTGGGTGTAGACAATGGTCCAGCCTGTTCCTTCCTGCTCCGACAGGTTGTCAGAGGACTTGTAAGTAGATGCCTGTTCTTCTTCTAGTGCTACCTATGTTCCCCTGGACTTGTAAGTCCTTGTATTTGATGTCGTGGCGTGTGTCACCTTCTCTTCTGGTGCGTGTTGGCTTGCTGCACCTCTTCACATCCTCCCGGACGGACGTTGTTGTTTCTGGTGGCACCATGCCCTTAGATTCCTTTCTTCCTCGCGACGCGGTCCGGTCATCTTGCTGCTCTTGTCCTCCTGACCAGGCTTCTCCGAGCGGCATGCACTCCGCTCGTTTCCCTCTGGTCTTGTCCTGGTTCTAGGACACTGTCTTCTTTTCACTCTGTGACTGGACTGGTCGCCGCAACCTTCTTCTATTGATAGTTTTACTTCTGGTTCTTGATGATGTCGAAGTTCGTTGGTCCATGTTTGCGGACCACATCTTATTTGAACTTCTCGGACCTCTTGCCAGTCCACTCTGCCGATCTCTGGCAGTGGAGTTGTTTGGCGCAGGTGCTGATGGCCGGGGTGATGGTGGTCACCAGCCATGTAGTGGCTAGGGATGACAGGTGTTGGTGACTTGCTGGGAGTGTTGGATGTCCGGAGAGACTTGGCAGCCATGTGCTTCCGCCTTGCTGAGGTGGCGTGTCTGTGGCGGCTTGACACAGAGTGTGGGGACCCTCGCTTGCCTGTTGTGGGGCAAGTGCCGACTCCATCTTGAGGAGGTTTGAGGGTGGGCACACAGTGCTGATTTTCACCCGTGGCATCTGCGGACAGGAGCAGGGATGCGCTTGACTTAGACTGCCGACGCTCCGGGACGGTCGGTCGCCTGGGGAAGCGTTAGGATGAGATGCGGTTGGCACTGGCTGTGGTTTACGTTCGGTTCATCCATGAGGCTGTATCCAGGGACGTCGGTCCGCCTTGGTAGCTGTCTGGTGTGTCAGGGTGTGCTTCTTGGCTGGCTGTGAGTCCTCGGTCTTCTCCCTTTGTTGGCTTGTTCAGCCCACCTGTGCTCATCCGGTCTTCAGGGTGACAGGGCTGTCACTCTTCTTCTTTTCTTCGAGGGCGTTGCGTTTGGACCTCGAGGCGGTGCCGTCATGGCGCTGGCTTCTGCCTTTTCTCTGGCATGCTTGTCTGGACTAGTCACTTGGTGAGGTGCTCCTTGTTTGCTGGGCGACGTGACATCCGGTCTTGTGTCGCTGTTCATTGGAGCGCATGGTGTTGTGGCGGCCTGCCACGTGGGGTGTGCGACTCCTCTCTTGCCAATCTTGGGTCTGAGGTTCCGTGAATTCTGACCCTGGGTCGTAATGGTCGTGGTTCTGTTACGATTTTGGTAACAGCGAACCGTAAACAGTGAGCTCAGCAAGCATGAGTGTTTCCGTCATGTTACATTGATGGATTTACTGTGTATTTGACGATTTCGTTCTGAAACCCTTGGGTTCCATTTTGTGCATGGCAGCCATTTTGTGGTTGCCCTCACATAGGCCTATGACTGTGGCTGAACAAGTCTCTGGGACACATACACCTTAGCTTGAGTTTTTACTGACTCCTGTTTGACCTGAAGTGAACGGACCCTGCTGCCTGAAGCTGACCTTGCCAAACCAGTTCTTGCCCTTTAGCTGGTCAAGATAGAGATCAAAGAGCAGGACATTGCTGAGTTTATGGCACATGCACACACCCTTCTATCTTGCTTCTCATCTGTTTCTGTTCCTTCTTTTATGGCCTATTTATGATTTGGGTTGAGGTCTTTTATTATGGGTTCTTGTCCGGCTTGTTAGAAAGAAGAATGTTTATTATGATTAATTTTGGTCTGGACAAACTGAAAAATGGGCTTGTCATCATGCTCCTGCCTTTTGTCGTGGAAACATGTGAGTGGTCAAACTGTAAATAAGGAATGTTTGCCTGAAGCACAATTTTTTGTATAAAAAGGGATGGCTTGCTTTGTAAAGTTGAGCAGTCTCCTGAGAACATACACCGTGTTGTACTTCTAGGATCTCTGTTACTGGCTGCAGCTAATAAATTTGATCTTTGACGTCGCCAAGAAGTACCCCGTGTCTCTGTATTCTAAGACAGGTGGACCCGGAGACTTTGGGCGTTTCCCCTGGCGCCGCTGGGTTCTAAAAACCCGGTTCTTCAATTGGCGCCCAACGCGGGGCGACTTCAGCGGTACCGGTCCAAGCCTGAAGATCGTGAGGAGCTTTGTGTGAAAATTCTGGAGGAAGGCCTGACACTTCATCGACCCCTGTATGTCATCGTGGTCCAAAAGACTTTGCTGCAAGGTTCCCCGCTTTCCGACGGCTACGAAGGACTGCTGCCCTGACTGTCGCCCTGTCTTGGAGCCCTTAGACGATTTGTAAAGCGAGACGATAGACGGGTCTTCTGGTGACGTGATCGATACCTCAGTTAAGTAGGAGTGGAGCGTCTCCCAGTCCTTAGTTTTTGGGTATCCTTGGGATCTTTGATTTGGGACTTGCAAGCTCCAAAGCCGAGGGACTCGTGTATTCACGAGACTATCGTATTCGATATTTCCTTGAAGTTTGAAGCTAGACTAGTGAGCGAAGATGCCTGGTCTTAGCAGACTTGGAAAGTTATTTTGTTGTGGTTGTAATAGGGATTCCCGATTGGAGGATTCGTGTCCGGTTCCTCCGATTGGAACTCCAACCTATGAGCTCTATTTGAAACATGGCGTGGGCCCCATCACGTATAATGAAGTGTGGATTCGCTACACTAGAAAGGACGGTGTCCCAAAGTGGCCCCAATATGGTAGTTATGACACAGAGATTTTAGATAATTTAGAAGTCAAACTCTTCAAGAAGAAAGCCCGGCCGGCGATGTTTGACTCTTTCCGCTTCTGGCGAAAGGAAGCCAAACAGAAAGAAATTAAATTAGCGAAGAGAAATAAAAGAGAGAAGGGTATTTCGATAATGCAAGCTGCTATACAGTTTAAAGATAATGAAGAAGAACAAGCGAGTGAGCAGTTGCACAGGCAATGTAAAATGGCGATTGATAAGTGTTATCCAGCTTTGCCACCTCATCAGCAAGATGCGACGAAGGAACTTGAGAAGGATCCTTTGATGTCCCATTTGTTGAGGTCGCCACCCCCTTATGTGCAGAGTGCTACAGTACCTCCGCAACCTTTAGTTGCGCAACCTCTGGTTGCTTTGCCTCCGGTTATTGCACAGCCGCCAGCTCCTCTTCAGTTGGCTCCTATTCCTCTGGCGCAGCCTTCTCAAGGGCCGCCGACTTTGCTACCCGCTCTGTCTCCAATTCTTACGACTTTGTCTCCTGTTCTTGCTACTTCTTCTGCTACCGCTCCTATATTGGTTTCCTCTCAGTCTGCCTTGTATCCTGTCATTCTGTCAACTTCTCCTTCTGTTCAACAGAGGATGACTGATACCGTTACTGGTCTCCTTTCCCCTCTCTTTGGGTCACTAGGTATGACCCCTGTTTCAGAGCTTAAACAATTATGTAGCCAATTGCCTGGTCCCGACGAGCGGACAGTACTGGATCATTTGGCACGTAAATGGGTTACTAATACTTTGAGATATGATTTAGAATCTGTTATGGATGTCTTCCGTCAATGGGAAGCACCGAAGCAGAGGTATGTTTTTGATGAAATGTGTACTTTCCTTCGTGAAGAATGGGAAGATGGTGATTTGGGACAGACTCCGTCTGAGTTGTTCCGTGTACAGTCCGAGTTTGCGAAGGGAACTATAGTGGGTCTCGATGTTGAGAGAGCAGTTGCGACATTGTTGTCGTTTAGGAGGAAGTCTCCTTCTCAGCCGTTGTTTGAGCCTGATCCTTCTGTTAGGAGGAAAGTGCGTCAATATCCAATGAGGTAGGTTCCTCCGGTTTGGTAAGAGGCCGTTCAGGCGCGTTGTTAACGCTGGTATTCTAGCTGCGCCAGCCCATTTTCAACGTGTTTGGGTACATGTTCCGTGGAAGCGAGCTGAAGTTTTGGCTCTCAAGCAGACTTTGCCTGACCCCCGTAAAAATCCTGCAGGGTATTATAAGGAATTATCACAGACTGCAGACTCATGTATTATGAATCTAGCTGATATAGACATGTTGTTTGGAAATGTGGTTCCACAGCCTTTATGGGGATTGATTCGTAACACGGATCATGCGCAAGAGTTAGGTGATACCTGGGTTAATATTGGTGCTGCGGACGGTCGACAAGTTGGTGGTGCTAAACCTGAGCCTCTAGTTGCAGAACTTCCTGGTAGGATCGTTACTTATATGAAGACTTTAATGCCTGCTATGCGAGTAAACTGGGATAAATTGTCTGCGTGTAAGCAGAAGAAAGATGAAAGTGTGTCCGATTTCTTCACTAGGTTTGAAGAAATGTTTATTGACCATAGTGGTCAAGACATGAGTACGGAAGGTGGTCAACGGTTGTTTGTTGATAAGTTTGTGCATAACTTGCTTCCCGAGTTGTGTACTAAATTGAAAGATTCAGAGAGTTCTTGGTCTGTTTCCTCATCAGCACAGATATTGGCTACTGCACAGTACTACGAAAATAGGGATAAGGATGAGAAGGATAGAGCAGACAAGAAGACTAAAGAGTTGAAAACAAAGGTTCTTTTGCAGCAAGCGTATCCGCTTCGTAGTAGCCAACGTGATTATCAGCAGCCTCGGCAGTTTCAGAGAAACCCGCAAAGGTTTGAGCCTCTTCAACCGCGTTTTCCTGTAGGCCCTAATCAGTGTGCATATTGTAAAGAAGAAGGCCATTTTAAAAATAGTTGCCCGGTTCTGTTACAGCGCACGAATGGTGTTTCTGGTGTGAGAGGTCGAGGTGTTCAGCAAGCTTCTAGAGGTAGGGGACGTGGTGTGTTCCCCCAGAATGCGCGTTCCTTTCCTCCACAAAATTCAATGAATTGTTTTGATCAGCAAAATGGTGCGTCTGGTAGGACGACTCAGTACTATGCTGACGACTACTTTGTCGAAGGTGAGAATATGGACGGTAATGATTGCTAGGACAGCCATAGACAAAGAGAGGGAGTTGTTTCAGTTCCAGTAGATCAGAGTGGACCTTATGTTGAACTGATTACATCAGGTGTGTCAGAGCCTTTTCTGTTGGATACTGGTGCTGCGAAGAGTTCTATTATGCACTCTAAACTCCCCGGCGCACCTTTGTCTGGCTTGACGAATGTTTCAGTAGGATTTTCTGGCGCCCCAGTTAGAAACCCGATTTCTAGTCCTTTGTCTCTTTCTGTTGGATCTTGTGAATTCGAAGCACCCCTTATTTTGACGACAGGTTGTGGTGAGAATTTGTTGGGATTGGATCTATTGAAAAGATTGTATGTGACACTACAATGTTCTCCTTCGGGAGTACAACTCACATTAGGTAAGAGAGTGATCTCTCCGATGTATTTGTCGAAAGACCGATTCCCGGCCGAATTGTCTTCTCTTCCTGATATTCTTTGGGCTACTGGTCCTAATGATGTGGGTCTTTTGGAGATACCGCCACATGTTGTGACGCTGAAAGCAAATGTTCGGATGCCACGTATTCCCAAAATAGGCTCTCTAGTGATGGTGAAAGAGCGTTGCTAGCGATCATTCATGACCTGATTGAGAAAGATGTGATTGAAGAAACGAGAGGTAATGTGTGCAATAGTCCGGTTTTGCCTGTTCTGAAACGTACTGATTCTTCACAACCGCCTGTATATAGGTTCGTGATCGATCTTCGCGAGGTGAATAAGATTGTAGTTACGCAATTTCCTGTTGTTCAAGATATTACTGCCTTACTGACCATGATTCCAGCTTCAGCCACTTGGTTTTCGGTGATTGATTTGAAGAATGCTTTCTTCAGCATCCCGATTGCCGAGGAGAGTAGAGATATTTTCGGCTTCTCTTTAGGGGGTCGAAGCTTCCGGTTCAAGCGCGCCCCTCAAGGCTATTGTGAGAGTCCATCAATCTATAGTCAGGCTTTGAAAACTCAGCTTGATACGATTGTCTTACCTGATGGTGCTGCTCTTGTTCTGTATGTCGACGATTTGTTAGTTGCTGCTGACAATGAAGAGATTTGTAAAGAAGCTACTTTGTCGTTGTTGCGTCATTTGTCTAACTTCCATCATAAAGTGTCTCTTTCGAAGCTGCAGTATTGTCGACAAGAAGTGACCTACTTAGGTCATCTCTTATCGAAGGAGGGAAGAAGATTGACCCCAGGACGAATCCAAGCGATTGCGAAAATGAGTGTGCCAACTACTCAGAGAGAAGTGCGTGCTTTCCTGGGTATTACGTCATATTGTAGACAGTGGATTCCACATTTTTCGCTTCTTGTAAGCCTTTCACACTCTATGTCCACGAGAGAGAGGGATGTGCATTGTCAGTTTTGACACAACAGTTCGGCGATAAGCACCGTCCATGTGCGTATTTCTCGTCGACTTTGGATCCGGTAGCTAGAGCGTTGCCGAGTTGTTTGAGAGCCACAGCGGCAGCGGCTGTCTCTATTCGACAGTCTGCTGGCTTGGTGATGGATAATACGTTGATTGTAATGGTTCCACATGCAGTGGATACATTGTTAAACAGGACGAAGACACAGCACTTAACTAGTGCTCGATTGTCAGGTTATGAGTTGACACTCTTAGCGAGTCATGTGCATATAAAGAGATGCAACACGTTGAATCCAGCTACGTTGTTGCCGATTTCAGTGGCGACAGATGTTTCTGAACAGCATGATTGTTTTCTTAGGACAGAGGAGGTAACGAAAGGGAGAATAGACCTTAGGGACACTCCTCTTTCAAAGTGTGATGGTACCTTATGGGTAGATGGTTCGTGCTTCAAGCTTCCGAATGGTGATACGACTGCGGCATATGCTTTTACGACTTTGCACACGATTGTTGAAGCTACTCGTATCCCACATAATTCAGCTCAAGCAGCAGAGTTGATTGCATTGACAAGAGCGTGTGTGTTGTCGAAAGGGAAACGAGTGACTATGTACACTGATAGCCAGTATGCGTTTGGTGTGGCTCATAGTTTTGCACGATTGTGGAAAGAGCATGGGTTTCTGACTTCGCATGGAGCTAAGATTCAGCATGGTCAGTTGGTAAATGAGCTTCTTGAGTCACTTACTTTGCCGTTGCAAGTTGCGATCTTGAAATGCAGTGTACATGAGAAGGTTACCGATGACGTTGGTCGTGGTAATCCGTTTGCAGATGAAGTTGCGAAAGAAACGGCAAGGGATGTGATGAGTCGAATGTATGTTGCGGGTCCGGCAAAAGATGGGTTCCGGATAGAGGAATGTGTGAAGATACGATAGAAAGTGTGAAGTCAATTCAAGATGAAGCTACAGAGAAAGAGTTGAGCGTATGGAGAGAGAGTATGGGTAAATTGGATTCGAATGGTTGTTGGGTTGAGTTGTCAGAGCATCAGCGATGGTTGTTACCCGATGCGTACGTGCTTGCAGTGGTTACAATGGCGCATGGAATGGCTCATATCAGTACGAAAGGGATTTGTAAGTTGTTGGCTCCACTGTGGCAAAATGCTGGAATTCCTAAGTGTGCAGAGAATGTGGTCAAGAATTGTATGGTTTGTCTGATGTACAATCCTGGCAAGGGAACTCCAACTCTAGCTGGTCATTTTGCGCCTCCAACGTAACCGTTCGAGGTTTTGCAGCTAGATTTCATCCACATGGAGAGGTGCAACAATTTGAAGTATGTACTCGTGGTTGTTTGTGCCTTTTCAAGATGGGTAGAAGCATATCCCCTGAAAGATAATACTGCCTTGTCCACAGCTAAAGCCCTTGTTAAGGAGTTTTTCCCTAGGTACGGTTTACCGAGAATGGTCTGGAGTGACAATGGGAGTGAATTTGTGGGTCAAGTGATGAAGAGAGTATGTGATGGTTTAGGAATTCGTCAGAAATTCCATGCTGCAAATCACCCCCAATCAGCTGGTCTAGTGGAGTGCTATAATGGCACCCTTAAGTTGAAATTGGCCAAGATACAGGCGAGCTCTGGTCTTCAATGGCCTGCTGCTTTGCCATTAGCACTTTTGTCAACTAGGATGACTGTACATTCTCGAGTGGGACTTAGTCCATATGAGATAGTTTTTGGTCGCCCAGCAAACATATGGGGAGTGCCGAGGCCGACAAAATTCTGCGAGATCGAACACCCTGTACTGCTTGATTACCTGTACGAATTGACGGCTAAATTGCGTGTCTTACGCCAAAAGGTTCATGATACATTGCCTCAGGCTTCTGAAGATTCAGGTCATGCCATCGATCCTGGCTCCTGGGTCCTAGTGAAGAACTTTCAGCGGACAAAGAACGATCAGCCCCGCTGGACCGGTCCCTACTTGGTACTATTGTCTACGCGATCTGCAGTACGAGTGCAAGGGATGAAAAACTGGATACACGGCATACATTGTAAGAGGGTTCCTTTGCCTCTGCCGTACGACCGGTGGGTCCAGGAGGGCATTCCTGCTCAGAACTGACACCGTGCCTCGTTTTCTGCCTTTTAGCGATGCATGTTTAATTGGGACGAGTTCTGAGCGTGAAAGTGACGATCTTCTGCAAGAAGCTGTGCCACCGTCAGTTCGACTGGACACTACCAAGCCTGAACTCTTGTTCCGTGATCAGACATTGCCTGGAAAAGACCGTTATAATTTGCAACCAAGAGTTGTGGGACTATTAAAGTGAAAATCCTTTTTGCTATTTCTGAAAGTTCAGCTCTCCCATCTGAGAAACTGCTTTGACTGATTTTTGTTTTTCGAACCGCCATCCGGGTTCTGCTGTAGGGTCGCGGTGTAAAGACTTGGGAGTGCAAGCCGAAGCCATAAGGTCGACGGTTCTGGTTGGTCCTAGGGCGTTCCCTGGACTGACAGACGCATTCCTTAGCACGGAAGACCCAACCGCCGCGAGCAGCACGGTTAGAGGATGGAGTTTTTCGAGATGGAGAGACCTGTTGAAGAAATGAGTTTTAAGAGCAAAATGTGCCGAATTATGAGTAGAAAGTGTTTTTTGATATTATGTCTTTTCATGTTACTTAGCTTGATGATGTTCTTGATGGGATATATTATATTCTCTTTTCAAGTGACTTTTGCACCCACTACACAACCCATACCTTCTTCTACTGTTTCTTCGCATTCTTTTCATCCTCTGCCTGAACATGAGTCCATTAGGAGATTGGAATTCGTTAATAACTCCTTTGTTCAGCTTCTGCACCAACACCAGCTAGTAGTGAACACGACAAATTGTTGGGTGTGTGGCCTTATACCCCATACTACCGATAAAGGTATTCCTTACCTGGTCCTGCCATTCAGCTATAATGGTTCCGTGTGGGCATACAGAACGATGTTCATCTATGCTCGTGAAGTCTACCCCCTACGTTCTGTGAAAGACAATCCAAAGAATAGTGCTCTAGTTAAGGGAATAGTCGATATGATTAAAGGAGCTAGTTCCTATGAGACTATCCTGAGAGATGAGACACTAGCATATATTGGATGGAACGTGACCGGATATGGAGCTAGTCTGAGTAAGAACCAGCAAGCGAAAAGATCCTCTCCGATTTGGATTGGTCCCCATCAGGGTCATCTTTGTCTGCAAGGTAATGGCAAGAATCCGAGAGCTCAGTTAGGGAAGAGTATCTGCACTGAGACGTATGTTTTTGCGTCCCAGACTTTCCCATCGTTCCTAGCAGCTAAGGGTACCTATTTCGTCTGTTACGGTAGAGCATACACATGGTTGCCCCCTGATTTCTCGGGCACATGTTTTGTCTCCTTCCTGTTGCCTCCTACGTATACAGCTGCGGCAGATTACCACAAGACTAGAGTTGTTAGAGGTGTCTTCACTAAGGAAGATACTGCAGGACAAGAATTGGGAGATTTTCTGAAGGGTTTTCTGCCGTTTTGGGGACCTATGGTTAACAGCGGGAACATATGGCAATTGACGAGAGTGGTTGAGGCCACCATAGTTAAAACTGCTGGTGCCCTTAGCAACTTGACTGCTGAGCTCCAGTCGGATCGCCTTATGACTCTTCAGAACAGGGTTGCGTTAGATGTCATACTGCTGCG
The DNA here is from genome assembly GCF_964261635.1 of Lissotriton helveticus. Taxonomy (NCBI): domain Eukaryota; kingdom Metazoa; phylum Chordata; class Amphibia; order Caudata; family Salamandridae; genus Lissotriton; species Lissotriton helveticus. The sequence continues at coordinate 811,689,285 of NC_136061.1, read as the reverse complement.
TTTTTATTCCAGACAACGCTCCGACAGTGTACCAAGCCATTTCCGAGCTACATATGATCTCCGAGTCTGTGCATGTGGACGAAGGAGATTGGTCGTTGATGGGATGGTTTTGGGGATGGTTATCCACTTGGGGATGGAAGATTCTGATGGTCAGTGGGGTGGTATTAGCGATCTTTTTCCTGTTCTGTCTTTGTGTACAGTGTGCTCCTGCTATATGTGGCCTTTGTGCTACCTCGTGTTCGAGGAGACCTGTCCAGAGAGAGTTACTAAGTACTAGGATGATGCTACAGCAACATCTTGATGATCTGATGAGTATAGACCTGGATTCAGATTGACGTGAGTGTAGGTTATTGCCTATGTAAGGGCAAAAGGAGGGCCTGAGGTTCCGTGAATTCTGACCCTGGGTCGTAATGGTCGTGGTTCTGTTACGATTTTGGTAACAGCTAACCGTAAACAGTGAGCTCAGCAAGCATGAGTGTTTCCGTCATGTTACATTGATGGATTCACTGTGTATTTGACGATTTCGTTCTGAAACCCTTGGGTTCCATTTTGTGCATGGCAGCCATTTTGTGGTTGCCCTCACATAGGCCTAGGACTGTGGCTGAACAAGTCTCTGGGACACGTACACCTTAGCTTGAGTTTTTACTGACTCCTGTTTGACCTGAAGTGAACTGACCCTGCTGCCTGAAGCTGACCTTGCCAAACCAGTTCTTGCCCTTTAGCTGGTCAAGATAGAGATCAAAGAGCAGGACATTGCTGAGTTTATGGCACATGCACACACCCTTCTATCTTGCTTCTCATCTGTTTCTGTTCCTTCTTTTATGGCCTATTTATGATTTGGGTTGAGGTCTTTTATTATGGGTTCTTGTCCGGCTTGTTAGAAAGAAGAATGTTTATTATGATTAATTTTGGGCTGGACAAACTGAAAAATGGGCTTGTCATCATGCTCCTGCCTTTTGTCGCTGAAACATGTGAGTGGTCAAACTGTAAATAAGGAATGTTTGCCTGAAGCACCATTTTTTGTATAAAAAGGGATGGCTTGCTTTGTAAAGTTGAGCAGTCTCCTGAGAACATACACCGTGTTGTACGTCTAGGATCTCTGTTACTGGCTGCAGCTAATAAATTTGATCTTTGACGTCGCCAAGAAGTACCCCTTGTCTCTGTATTCTAAGACAGGTGGACCCGGAGACTTTGGGCGTTTCCCCTGGCACCGCTGGGTTCTAAAAACCCGGTTCTTCAGGTCGTGGCCGACTCCGTCTTGAGGCAGTGTGAGGGAGGACACCATGGGTGGTCTTCTGCCTACTGCAGGGCTTCGCTGTGGCGGTGGAGATGTGTGTGCTCTCCAACCTGCGTTCAGCAGTGCTTCTGTGTGGAGAGGTTTCCTGGGTGCTGACTGTGCAGTCAGGTTCACTGGCGCGACCTCCTGCGCGCTTCTGGCTTTGCGTGCTCTTTGTGTGCTCTTCCTTGTTCCTGGACGCTCTCTTCTGGCACTTGGGGTGCCTGCGGTGTGGTTGGCGGATGTGCCTGTTCACCAGTCGGAGCGGATGACGCGACCTCTTCAATGGCGGTGGCGTTGGGCAGCCACGTGTGGTGCGTGCTCTGCACCAGTCTTTGCTCGTGCTGTTGGTGGGGATAGCTTCCTTGAGGTGGTGCTGTTTTGGCTGGTTGTCCACTCTTGCGAGGCCTCCGGATCCTGCCCTTTGCTCTACCTCCAGGAAGACCAGTTCCCACATAGAAGCTGGTCACGAGGGATATGCATGGGGTTGACAATGACCGAGGCCTCCACTGCTGCCTTTCCTACTTCGACTTGTCCACTCACACGTCATCTCTGCCCTTGGGACTGGTGCAGGATTCCACACATTCTGTGTGAGGCTGAGCCGATTTGTACCGTGAGAGATCCATAAGGATGAGGCGCCTCACAAACCGCTGATCACGTAGCAGAATCACTGGAGTTTATCAACTGCCTTCTGCCCCTCAGCAAAGAAATTAGCAAAAACAACATATGGAACCTTTGGCACGTTGGCAAATGAACAAGTTACTTACCTTCGGTAACATTGTTTCTAGTGTTATTCTATCCAACCGCAGATTCCCCACCTTTATAGCATCCCCAGTTGCTAAACTAAATGTGGAGAATACTTTAGCATAGCTCCCCCCACATTGGCAGGTGGCATATAAAGGCAATCCCTCAGCACCAATCTCACTTCTTGTATCTTTCTGCACTCTCAGATTGTTTGAAACAGTGTGCACAAATTGTCAGAGACATGGTGCCAATCTTCTAATTTGGGACTGAAGGTAGGATCCTTCTGCATGGTTACCCCCTCTTTTTTGCCTGGTACTGTGATGGTTTCTCACTAGTCTGACTGGGATCCTGCTAATTGGGACCCCAGGCTCTGCTTTCTCCCTTACATTGACTCTGGTGAGTACTTGGGTACATCCCAGATTGGCTACTTATGGACCCTTAAAAGTCCCTAGCATATGGTACTAAGGTACCCAGGACATTGGTACACCAGGGGTCTCCCATGGGCTGCAGCATGTATTATGCTATTCATGAGAGACCGCTCAAATTGTGCGGTAGGGCCGGCCATTGCAGCCTGTGTGAGCTGGTGCTAGCACAACTTACACAAGGAGATGATGGACAGAGCGCTGAAACTTTTCAGACACTCACCCCCAGTCACATATCTGGGTTGAATCCATCATCGTTCTTTTGCTCACCATACCACCTCAGTTCAGACTCAGCTATATGCAAATCAGTCTTGGTCCTGTGCCTCATGGGAACAGTCCAGCCCGAACTGCAAAGTCAGGCCTTCCCTGAACTGGAAACAAGCATCCTGGGACTGGTCTCAAAGTAACACCCCTCATCAGCCAGGCTAGCTTTAATACAGTTCATAAAGGGGGTGGTGATGGACAGAGTATCTGAATTAAGCAGAACACTCCTACCCAGTCAAAAGATCAGGGCTTGATCCATCACCGTTTTTTAGCTCACTGCACCATCCCAGCTCAGAACCTGGCTACATGCAAATTAGTCTGACCCTGGCCCAGTGCATCATGGGAACAGGGCAGACCAAACTACCAAGCCAATTCTTTACTGGAAAGGAAACAAGCTTCCGGGGACCGGTTTCTGGCATTACAGCCGTCTTCGGCCCGGCTTGCTTGAATCCTGATGGTGCAGTGAGCAAGGGACTCACATCTGAGCATACCCTTCCACACTTGTGGTGGCCAAAACGATTCATAAAGGGGGTGGTGATGGACAGAGTATCTGAATTAAGCAGAACACTCCTACCCAGTCAAAAGATCAGGGCTTGATCCATCACCGTTTTTTAGCTCACTGCACCATCCCAGCTCAGAACCTGGCTACATGCAAATTAGTCTGACCCTGGCCCAGTGCATCATGGGAACAGGGCAGACCAAACTACCAAGCCAATTCTTTACTGGAAAGGAAACAAGCTTCCGGGGACCGGTTTCTGGCATTACAGCCGTCTTCAGCCCGGCTTGCTTGAATCCTGATGGTGCAGTGAGCAAGGGACTCACATCTGAGCATACCCTTCCACACTTGTGGTGGCCAAAACGATTCATAAAGGGGGTGGTGATGGACAGAGTATCTGAATTAAGCAGAACACTCCTACCCAGTCAAAAGATCAGGGCTTGATCCATCACCGTTTTTTAGCTCACTGCACCATCCCAGCTCAGAACCTGGCTACATGCAAATTAGTCTGACCCTGGCCCAGTGCATCATGGGAACAGGGCTGACCAAACTACCAAGCCAATTCTTTACTGGAAAGGAAACAAGCTTCCGGGGACCGGTTTCTGGCATTACAGCCGTCTTCGGCCCGGCTTGCTTGAATCCTGATGGTGCAGTGAGCAAGGGACTCACATCGGAGCATACCCTTCCACACTTGTGGTGGCCAAAACGATTCATAAAGGGGGTGGTGATGGACAGAGTATCTGAATTAAGCAGAACACTCCTACCCAGTCAAAAGATCAGGGCTTGATCCATCACCGTTTTTTAGCTCACTGCACCATCCCAGCTCAGAACCTGGCTACATGCAAATTAGTCTGACCCTGGCCCAGTGCATCATGGGAACAGGGCAGACCAAACTACCAAGCCAATTCTTTACTGGAAAGGAAACAAGCTTCCGGGGACCGGTTTCTGGCATTACAGCTGTCTTCGGCCCGGCTTGCTTGAATCCTGATGGTGCAGTGAGCAAGGGACTCACATCTGAGCATACCCTTCCACACTTGTGGTGGCCAAAACGATTCATAAAGGGGGTGGTGATGGACAGAGTATCTGAATTAAGCAGAACACTCCTACCCAGTCAAAAGATCAGGGCTTGATCCATCACCGTTTTTTAGCTCACTGCACCATCCCAGCTCAGAACCTGGCTACATGCAAATTAGTCTGACCCTGGCCCAGTGCATCATGGGAACAGGGCAGACCAAACTACCAAGCCAATTCTTTACTGGAAAGGAAACAAGCTTCCGGGAAACGAGGTAGCTTGTCTCCTTTCTGGTGAAGAATTGGCTTGGTAGTTTGGTCTGCCCTGTTCCCATGATGCACTGGGCAGGGACAGACTAATTTGCATATAGCCAGGTTCTGAGCTGGGATGGGGCAGTGAGCTAAATAACGGTGATGGATCAAGCCCTGATCTTTGGACTGGGTAAGAGTGGTCTGCTTAATTCAGACACTCTGTTCATCACCACCCCCTTTTCTGGATCGTTTTTGGCCACTATAGGTGTGGCAGGGTATACTCAGACATGAGTCCCTTGCTCACTGCTCCATCAGGATTCAAGCAAGCCGGGCCGACGAGGCTGAAATGCCAGAAACCGGTCCCCGGTAGCTTGTCTCCTTTCTGGTGAAGAATTGGCTTGGTAGTTTGGTCTGCCCTGTTCCCATGATGCACTGGGCCAGGGACAGACTAATTTGCATATAGCCAGGTTCTGAGCTGGGATGGGGCAGTGAGCTAAATAACGGTGATGGATCAAGCCCTGATCTTTGGACTGGGTAAGAGTGGTCTGCTTAATTCAGACACTCTGTTCATCACCACCCCCTTTTCTGGATCATTTTTGGCCACTATAGGTGTGGCAGGGTATACTCAGACATGAGTCCCTTGCTCACTGCTCCATCAGGATTCAAGCAAGCCGGGCCGACGAGGCTGAAATGCCAGAAACCGGTCCCCGGTAGCTTGTCTCCTTTCTGGTGAAGAATTGGCTTGGTAGTTTAGTCTGCCCTGTTCCCATGATGCACTGGGCCAGGGACAGACTAATTTGCATATAGCCAGGTTCTGAGCTGGGATGGGGCAGTGAGCTAAATAACGGTGATGGATCAAGCCCTGATCTTTGGACTGGGTAAGAGTGGTCTGCTTAATTCAGACACTCTGTTCATCACCACCCCCTTTTCTGGATCGTTTTTGGCCACTATAGGTGTGGCAGGGTATACTCAGACATGAGTCCCTTGCTCACTGCTCCATCAGGATTCAAGCAAGCCGGGCCGACGAGGCTGAAATGCCAGAAACCGGTCCCCGGTAGCTTGTCTCCTTTCTGGTGAAGAATTGGCTTGGTAGTTTGGTCTGCCCTGTTCCCATGATGCACTGGGCCAGGGACAGACTAATTTGCATATAGCCAGGTTCTGAGCTGGGATGGGGCAGTGAGCTAAATAACGGTGATGGATCAAGCCCTGATCTTTGGACTGGGTAAGAGTGGTCTGCTTAATTCAGACACTCTGTTCATCACCACCCCCTTTTCTGGATAGCTTTAATACAGTGGCAAAGTGAGCAAGGGACCTACCTCTGGGCATATCCTGCCAACTTAGGGCGACCAAAGCAAACACCAGGAGATGATGAACGGAGTGCTGAAACTTTTCAGAAACTCACACCCAGTCACAGATCTGGGTTGAATCCATCATCATTCTTTAGCTCACTTAGCCACCTCAGTTCAGACCCAGCTATACAGCAGATATAGGTTTCCCTTTATCGGAGGTCACTGCATTTAAAACCTATAAGTCATCCCTCAGGCAGGCTTCCTATACTGAAGGCAGGGTGCTTGATTTAAGTGTGAGGGTGCCTCTGCATGGGCAGAATACCCCAACAACTTCAGAGTCCATTTTCCCGGGTTGTAAGTGCATCAGCCATTATGATACATAGAGTGGCCATGTGTCATTACGCAATGAGCATCTCTACACTGGCTGTAACAAACCCTGTGGTGTTTAGTATCAAACCTGTTGGTATCATACACCCACACCGTTAACCGTGTTGGAGGTATGAGTCCATACACTGTAAAGCTCCTCAGGGAGGCCTTTAGTGCTCCCGGTGCCAGTCTTCTAGACCCGGACAGCACAAGATGGCTGCTGCCAACCAGAGACCCGATTCTGCCCTCCTGCTGTTGAGCCATGCTAGAGCAGGGGAAGGCAGGGAAATCGGTATCCTGTCACAGGGAGGTGTGACCATGTCCCAGACAGGGTTTAGTGTATTGGGGCAGCACCAGTCTGCTTGAGGGGCACATTTGATGCCCTCCTTGCATAGTCCAGTTCAAACCAGCTGCTCCCGCTTTGGTGCAAAACTGGACAAAGGACATGGGAGTATCCTCCCCACTCTCCAAACCCCTCCCCTGGGAGGAAACCCTGAATCATACAAACTTTTTCCTTAGGGTATTTAAGGGCTTACCCGTGGGTGGGTCCCTAGATTCATCGTGGGACAAGATTCATATCAAGACACCACTTTTTCTTTGACCATCTGGGCACTCTGAACTTTGCTCTGGGTATCGAGACTGCAACTGGGAAGACTCCTGCTGCTGGTCTCATCACCCTGCTCGTCTTCTGCAGCGCCTGTGCTCCATACAGGAACCTTTCAAGACCTGTGGGCAGTCACCTGAAGGAATCTCTGTTGAAATGAAGGAGTCACTTCCCTGCAGCTGCAGGCACTGCAACAAAGCTGACCGATCTGCTGATCCTGGGCTTCCATGGACTCTGAAAGGTTCAGCAACACAGGTGGTGGTTCTTCACATCCCTCAAGGCCTGACCTGTTTGAGGCCAGTATCCCTCGTTGGAGCCGCAGGAACCGAACCCCTGTTGGCTCTCTTCTTCAGACATCTTCGGGCTCCAAGTAGCCTCCACCTCAAGCATCGCCTGTGACCAAGATCTTCGTTCTCATCACATCTCTTGCACCGTGGACATGCATCTTTAGTGAGCTGCTTGAGGTCCTTTCGCAACTCCAGTGCCTCCAGCCTGTGGGTCCATTTGAGGGTCTGCCTTGATTTCAGCAGGCTCCCCTGATTGCTCAGGGCCTGCTCGGACTCTCCTGCTTGTGGGGAGTCACCTGGACCTTGCTGGTCCAGATACTGCACCTTTTTCGCATCCCACTTTGGTTGCAGTATCCAAGGCTTTTTGGTGCTCCGACAGACACCAAGCCCTCAACTGTCGACATTCAAAATGGGACAGCTCGTGAACGACTCCTGACTTCCACAACGTTGCCTTGTCCGCACAGCCGCAGCTTCATGGTCACCGTCAACTCTCCTGCAGCACCCGACATTGGTGGGCATTTGACTTCCATGCCCCCCTGGTCACTCGCAAGTGACATAGACTCTGTCCCCTCTGATTGCAGGCACTTCACATCTTGAATCTACCTTCAGATTCCACCGGACACTTTCCACTTCTTCGCCAGCAGCATCTTCCTGAAATCCTCCATTGAATTCAATGGCGGTTTCCGACACCACTTCACATCTATGCACCAGGCTTCTCTGGTCTAGGTATCCATGTTCCTAGGGTATCCACGGGTGGGGTGGCTCACCAACCTTCGGTCTTTCATGGGGTTTCTTCAGGGTCCACTGGGAAGGGTCCTTCTTTAAAATTGCAATCACAACTTACCCATTGACTTCAATTGAGCCTGCGGTCGTGTTCCCGGTGACTTACCTCAGATGGTTCCTTGGGTCCCTGGCACTTCTACGTCCTCTGGGTGGTCTTCACTTAAGTCGTGGTTCGAATCCCTCTATTTTAATATATTGTTTGGTCCCCCCGGTGACCACTGCGTAATACGAGTTTCTTACCTGTTTTCTTTGCAAAGTATTGTGTGCATTTTGTGGAGATATTTGTATGTGTTAGTGAGTGTCTTATAATAAATACATATTTTCATAAATACACTGTGTGGTTCTTTTTCACTTAATCTATAACAATAAGATTACGTTCTGGTAAAACAAGCTGCTTTACACTCCTTCTGAACTAACCCTGAAGGCTGATCTCCACAGCTACCACTAAGAGAGCTTTCTAAGGTTGTCTAAGACCACTAAAATCACCATAAGGGTTAGTGCAGGGTGCTACACTTACATACGTGAGCACCATATACTAAGCCAGCCTCTCACAGGGACCTTTTTAGATGTGGAGGAAGAAACTCCATAGAATGGGGAGGGAAGGCAATGAAGCAACTGAAGTTAAACAAGTATCCACCAGAAAGAGCGTTACTAAATGCAAGTAACTTGTTCTGATGGATACCTCTAACCGCAGATTCCTCATCTTTAGAACAGACACCATAACAGCACATACAAAAGATGAACGGTCTAAGGATGCTCCATCCAAAGATCCATGCAGAACTGAGCAGGTGAACTTACTTTCCCACCTAACCTAGCTATCAATTCCGTAGTTTTTTCTGAACCTATGCACAAAAGGCCATGTCACAGCCTGGATGTCTAGCACATGTACCTGTGAGATGCAGGGCTATGTGTAGCTAAATCTCCTCAAGATAGAGATAATAATGCTTCTTGTTTTCTTCATCAAGTCATCTGACGGGAAAACAAGGATGGTAGTTTAAGAGAGCCAAACTTGTTGTAGGGGTAGATGCACAACAGTTCTGTTGAAAACTGATTTCTTCCTTCAATGAATTACGATTTTTATCTTTCCTTTTCAGGTTTGAAGAGTCTTGGCCAAAGCGAAAGCCCCTCCTCTTGGACCCTGGAAAGAACAAAGGGTATGAGGTATTAGCATGTGCGAACAGAGGGGAAAAAAAGAATAAGTAAACTTTGGGTGTTTCATTTACCTGTTCTATATATTGTCCTTCTCTAGTAATTTTGTCTAGTCTTTATAGTCTTTCTATCCTCTTTTCCCGGTTCTATACTTTACTTTCAATATATTGATCTTAATTTTGTCATACCTTTTTTAATGACTGTTGTTTCTCTTCCTCCAGTCCTAATTCTCTCTATCCTCTCTTTGCTTTTCCTCCTCTATGCATTTCCCACAGGCATTCGGTTATGGGACGAATTGTGTAAAAAAACAAAAAAAAACTGACAGTAGTCCAGCTCACCTATCCTTTTAAGTCACTGCCCTCGTTTTATTTCCCTCGCCAATGTTTTCCGTTCACCTTCTCCTTTAGGTGTTTGTGACGTGGGGCATGTTTGTGGGAAATTCAGTTTGCCAACGGATCTGTTTTTTCAAAGTCCCCCGCCTTCTGCCAAACCAGTTGCTGCAACCTGAGCCCTCATGGAATGGGCTTGCTGGCATTCATGGAGGTGCAACTTGGCCAGTACGTAGCAGAGGACTATATACATTGAAAGGGGCCCAATTCGCTCCACCTAGACATTCTTTGCACCAGAAAACACCACAAAGAGCTGGTCATTGGTCGATGGTCCTCAGTACAATTTAAAAGCTCAGCATCCTCTTGGGGTCTTGGTGATGGACCCGCTGTTCCTGTTCCGAGGGGTGAGGCAGGGCAAAAACATTGGCATAGTATTCTATTGGCCAACATAGAAAGGAGTCACGACCATAGAAAGTCACCCCGCTTTTCAGTATCAATTTGTCTGGAAAGAAAGTGGTGTAAAAGATGGTTGCACAAAAAGTGTCTAGGGTTCTCTCACGTAAGAACAAATAAAAGAACAGCAGAATAGTTGGCTTGTATGGTGGGTACCACACCTGGAAACATATTTATGGATGGGCGTCTGGTTGCAAGGGCAACATCAAACATGTCAGTTCGCAAGTCCACCCATTTAATCCCCATGCAGGAGTAGGTTGTGAAGGCACTGACGCAGAAACCTACCCTGTTTCTGAGATAGGAGGTCCTCACAAAGTGGAAGCCAGAACGGAGAACAACTGCTCAGGAGCACTGGATAGCACACTCTCTAGGCCTAGATGAATTCTTCTTTCCCTTCTAGCCGGAATGCGTCTCCTCCCGAGTACCTTGGCAGAAATTTCAACATGCAGATTAGTTGGCAATGTGCGATCTTGACAGTGGCGAAAAGATCTAGTCACAGTGTACCACACTCCTCAAAGATGTCTTGTGTCACCTGAGAATGAATATGCCACTCGTGGTCAGCTAGATAACATCCTAAGTTAGTCTACTTTGGCAAAGGTTCTGCTTGGGCTAGCCCGCCCCCCCCCCCCCCCCCCCCCCGAGACACAGCACTTCCAAGCACAGTATCCCGCTCTGCCCTACTTGTTGCAGTACCACATGGCAGTTTTATGGTCTAGAAAAACCTCCACCAGCCTCCCTTTGGTATATGTAGGATGGAAGGGATGGGGGAAGGAAGATTGCTCTTCTACATGTCAGGTCGGCCTCCATCAGCTACCACTGCTAATCAAGGACAGATCCCCTTGTTAACTGAATGTAATCAGAGAGCCTTCCTGGATGCTGGGTTCACTGACATTCTAATTTCCACTACAGGGCCTGAATATGCCACTTGGCACTCAGGAAGAGGAGGATACATAAGGCCAGGACATCAAGAAGCCTTAGAGCTATCCTCACTGAAACATCACATTCATATCCTGAATGTCGTAGATTCACTGCAGTAGAGGAAATGCCTTGAACACCACTGTGTACAGACTTGCTCCAATGAAGGAGGCCCCGGTTGAACTTAGACTTGTTGATAGTGAAACCCAATGTCTGGATTTTTGCCTTCGATCACAACTGAAAATGCCAACCCTGCCTTTAGAAGCCAGTCATCGAAGAGAAAACATTTGCTCCTGACCTCTGAAGATGCGCAGTGATCAAGATGATCAATTTTGTGAACACCGGAGGTGCTGCGGTAAGGTCAAAGAGGAGCACAGTTAATTGAAAGTGTTCCTGGTTCACCTAGCACTGCAGGTAACACCTATGGTACTACAGAATGGGTATATAGAAATACATCCTGCAACTCTGAAGACAGCATCAAGTCTCATGGGTCCAGCCCTGACCGGATCTGAGCCAGAGTGACAATGTTTAACCTGCCCTACCTCAAAAATGCGTTCACCAAGCAGAGGTTCAAAATAGGCATGAGGTCTCCATCCGCCTCGAAATGAGGCAGTAAGATGAGTAATATCCTCTCGTTTACAAGTCGGGCACCCATTCAATGGCATTCTTGGACTACAAAAAGTGGACTTCCGGCATCAGAACTGTGGGAGTGCTACTTCGAAGCTTAATACCGTGTGGGAAGAAGGTGGGGTGGGCAGAAAGAAGGGTATGGCTTTGTCCCTTTGAACAATTAGTAAGACCCACCTGTCCAAAGTGATGGATCATGTTAGAAATGGGGTCTCAAATTGGCAGAGGTATGCACCTTGTCCAAGTAGGGACCATCTCTCACTCGAGTCAGGGTAAGTCAGAGACACCTTAAATTAACCTGTGCCTCTGGTAGTTTAGCACAGAGCAGTCAAGCTTAACTTAAGGGGATATGTTGGAAGTATTTGTGCAACACTTAATAGAGTAAAACAGTGAAAATACCAAACATAACTAATCCACGCAAGGATAGAAAAACAGAGCTTACTTTATTTAACAAAACAATTCCAAAATGACAAATATTAAAAAATTATAACTGGAGTTATGAATTTTAATAAAATATCTTGAATTATAGTACTTAGAGTCATAAAGCTCCAACCAGGGTTATTTGGTTGCGCTGGACCTGCTCAAATCTGAAAAGTCAAGCTGATCGCGAGGGAGCGCAGGTTGGATACAGAAGCCTACGTAGGCCCCTCTAAAATAGGTCATTCACAGAGAAAAGTGTCGACTGCGAGGAGCGTAGGAGGTGATGCGTTGGCACCGATCCAAAGGGTTGTAGATGATGTGTCAGCTCTGAGTCGCTCAGTCTGACCCCGCTTCATTGTTGAGCTCCGGGCGATGAAGGCAATGTGTCGTCGAGCTCTGGTCGATGAAGGCAATGTGTCATCATTGAGTGGCGATATCGACGCTGTGGAGTCATGTTCTGAAGCGAGTGCATCAGTTCTGACTGGCGCAAAGCAGGCGATTAATGGATTTTTGCAGGAACAACCACAAAACCCACCTCCAAGGGCCCATTACTAGATTGGCACTATATGGCAGGGTAGGACTTACAGGTGGCAGAGTCCAGAGGCTATAGCAGAGAAAAAGGAATTCTTTGATGTCCATGAGACTTCAAAACAGTAGGTAAGCCAGTAAGCCCTTGGAGCCACTTGGTTCTGGGGATGTAGAGATTCAGGTGCAGTCTTTCTCAGCACCAGGCAAGGGACAGCAGAGCTGGAGTCTAGCAAATCCAGCAGTGTCAAGTCAGGTCCAGAGTGTACTGAGTTGGTGGTGTCAGAAGTCCAGAACTTATACCCAGTTGTGCCTTTGAAGTGGAGGAGACTTCGAGGAGAGGACTTTGAAGTACACAAGGTCCCTGCCCTAGTTTCAGATACACTACGGTGGGGTATGCAACCCTTTTTGTGGGAACAGGCACAGCCCCATCCAGGTGCGAGTGTCAGCTCCTCCCTCCCATCCAGCCTAGGAAAACCCATCATTCTGGTGACAGGCCATCAGGGTGTGAATGGCACACATCAGATTCCTTTGTGTGTGACCGTCTAGAGGGAATGCATAAGGTCCAACTGTCACTCACACCAGACATGTATTCAGAGACAGGCAGAGGCATAAAATGGTTAAAGTAAGAAAATGGCAAATTTTTAAAAGTGGCTTTTTCATACTTGCAATTTAAAATCAGACTTCACAATAAATTGTGAGTCTAGAGACTCCAAACTCGAAATATTAATCTTGTTCCAATTGGAAATTACACTTATAAGATGTAATAAGGTCATCCCAATATTACCCTTTGGGGACGATAGGGCTTGCAGTAGCGAAAAACAAATGTCAACGTTTTTCACTAGCTGGGCATGTAAAACTTAAAAGAACACATCCCATGTTTTTTTAATACACTGCGCTCTGCCCTTGGGGCTGTCTAGGGCCAACTTTAGGGGTGACCTATATGCATTAATAAGGAAGGTTTTGGCCTGGCAAGTGGATTAACATGCCAGGCCAAAACAGCAGTTTAAACTGCACACACAGGCTCTGCAATGACAGGCCTGCGACATGTTAAAGGGCTACTGAAGTGGGTGGCACAATCAGTGCTGCAAACCCACTCGTCAAGACTGATTTGCATATGGCGGGGTCCAAACTGGGGTGGTGTGGTGAGCAAAAGAAATTATGGATGAAACCCAGATCTGTGATTGGGGGTGAATGTTTGATTTGTTCAGAATTCCGTCCATCATCAGTTCTTTTTAGGTCTCGTCTGGCGTTATGACTAGGGCCTTTTGGAATCAATACGATTCCAAAGCGTGCACGCGGGGAGACAAAGGAGTGCACGCAGGGATTGGATGCTTTACTGGTGGCGTTATACACTGGGGACTTTTTTTTTGCCGCCAGTAAAGGCAGTCCCCGCATGCACATCTTCTGTCTGTCCCATTACGGGCTGCGCTTGTTTTCTATGCCAGAACTCATTGGTTCAGCGATACAGTCGAGCCCCGTGCAGCTGTTAAAGCAGCGCGTTTTACTAGTCTGACTTCCAATGCTATCTTCAGATCACAAGTCTGAATAGCGACCATAAGTCACCCAAACGAGCCATCGCTTTGGCTTATTGTAGAATCGATGGAACAATTAATTGTTCTGATTTGTATAGAAGGAAATTCCACATATGACTACTTACCATTTTCTTGCAGCTGTCATCTTCTAGAAACAGTCATTCAAATATTACCTGTGCTTATGCAGGACACACTTCTCCTACTGGCGTGTCTTTGCACTTTAACGTTTATAGATTCTGTTAGACAACGGATATTCAGCGCATGTTATCAAGTCGGGAGAATGAAAGGCAGAGTCGGCCTTCTTCGAAGTTGAAGCTTTGACATGGAGGGTGCACGTCAACCTACATGTCTTAGAAATGTAATCTCTTGGAAACCGCCATTCTAATAATATCATGAATTGTGAAGAGCGTAGTACTCTTTCTGGAATGTTTTTGTGTTTTAAAATTTATGAATATTGCTAGTATGCTAACGTGAAACTCATGTTATCAGCCTCGGAAAACTGACAGACGGAATCGACCCTCTTGCATTTGAACCTTTGGCCTTCAGGTTGTACACTTATCTCTGCAGCCCGCGCCTCCCTCACCTAAGCGGTCTCAATAGCTGCGAATAGATAATAATGGGGTAATCCTGTGTCCCTCAGAACCTGGGTAAGTTTCAATTAGAAAAAGATGGTTCTGTCGGGTAGAAAGTACTTAAGTTTGAACAGCTCAAAGTGCAGTTTAAGAGTTAGGGGCAACCTCTAGAATACGCCTGTTGGGATACAGTCTCGATACTTAATTCAGATAAAAATAACAATACTAAAGCTCTTTATCTCTTTTCTTATTTATTAAGTCATTCATTGATATTCACAGTAAACAAGTGGTCTGTCAAAACAAAATAATTACAAGGAGTGCTCTGACATGATGCAGAGGATGGACGGTACTACGGCCCGTCTACCCAGCTCCTGTTGAAAAGAATTTATACGGAATCTTACTCCTTGGGATCCGAATTGAATGTTCCTCGTATCCTCGTTCTTCCAGCTGAGAAGTTCCAGCCTTTAAAGGGCTGTCAACACGTCTTTCCCTCCCCCCCCATGCACCTCAACTTGAGGAAGACCCGTCGTGACCACCAACCGGGGCATCATTAGGGTTGAAACGTCGACGCCAACCTTAGGTCCAGCACTACCAGGATTCCGCACAACGCAGGATAGGAACCTCTGGAATGAAAGCATTGTCTGGCGTACCTCCAACCTGTATATAGATAACCATGACCTCACCGTATATTACCTACACCATTTGAGCACTGAGCACTATTGTCACTCTTCTCACTTTGCATCCTTGTAATTATTTCGTTTTGACAGACCACTTGTTTACTGTGAATATCAATGAATGACTTAATTCAGATAAAAATAATAATTCTAAATCTCTGTCCTCATTTATTAAGTATCGAGACTGGATCCCAACAGGCGTATTCTAGAGGTTGCCCCTAACTCTCTCAATAGCTGCAGCCGTTGTATTTGGTACTCCTACTTAACCTTGATAAGCGCCAAGAGGCCAATCAAATGGCGCTTCCAGCGCTATGTGAAAACACACAAGTCGCCCATGCTCCAGTGTATTCTTGCTCTCTGTTTAATAATGGAGTGTCTTAATGCTGTTAGGACAGAGCGGATTGCAATTGATTTCTTTAAATTGTTCGATTTACACTGTTTTAAATTAATTGTTTTTATTTTTACCAAAGGATGTTTAGGCTCCGGCTGCAGCAGTGTTCTTAAAGAAGGCAATGACACCAGGCAGATGCTCGTAATCGAATTAATTTCTTGAGAGCAGCGAATTGACCGATTTCTTGGAAACTACTCTGAGCAAGCGCTTTCTTTAATTCTTTAGTGTGCACAATATAAATCTAACCTTTAATTTTTTCTATTTGGCTTTCTTTCATCTCGTCCTGCGTTCTAGATTCTGTTCGATCTTTGCAGTAGAGCATTCACACAAATATTGACATGATTCAGCCTGGACTTTTATAAAAGGGACTAATACGGTCTTGATACTTTCAAAATGTCCCATGTGACTTCTCAGGTGTAGCACAGATGCCGCTGTCATCACTAATGTTCAATATCTGTTGGTTAATTAATAGTAAACGATCACATAGCTTTTCTGTTAGTGGGTGGTAGCTTTTTATTGTTGTGTTTAGTGTGAGTTGCTACTGAATGTCCAGGCCGGATTAATTTCCTGTGAGTAGTTGTGGCTTATTCCAGATTCAGGTCTGATTACCTTACGGCCCCTTATCCACAAATAAAGCATGGCTTGTGCATGTGCATTTCATATGCTCATAGTAGTTCTACAGCCTTCGGACTATATCATGGGGTACTAGGGTACCCATTGATTAAACGCTATTGCAGCACTCTACTCTTCAGAATCTACAGATACATGCTCAGAGGACATCAGAAATGACATTACTGTTGACATCACTATTAAGACCACTTATCACATCGCTGTTTTCATCACCAACACAGCCACAATCAATTGTACTTTATGTTTCTAAGTGCAGAAGTACATGCATGTCTACACATGAACTGCTCAGGGCTCACTGGGCATAACCAGGGGACTTTTCCAGTGGGTGCTGAAGGTAGGTGAACTGGGCAAAAAACATGAGTGAAGGCCACGTCCTGCACTTGGTGACAGCTGGGTGTGTCTGAAGACCATGTTCAATGAAATCTGGGCGAGAGACTAGGCTCAAGACACGGCCAAGGGCCACACATGCTCAGCCTGCGGCTTTGCAAAAAAGTTTCTGGGTAGATGGGAGGAGTGCAAGGTGTGGCTGAAGTGGGCGTCCTGCTAATCGGCACGTTGTAGAAGCTCATGCTTAGCCGAGAATAGGTTCATCAAGATGGGTGCAGTGCGTGATAAAGGAGACATCTTGTACCCACCACCTGGCACAGCTAAACAGTATTACCAGTGGGCATTAGATGCAGCGGTGTGGAGGAAGGTCAGGGCTGGAGACCCCCATCATGCTTCCAGATGCAACTGGGCATGGCCACAGGTTTGTACTGCTGGATTTGTCTGCAGAAGAATGGGCTGTTGTGCATGTGCCAGAGTAATTTTTAGTGCAAGCAAAAGAGAGGTACTGTTTTTTTGTGGGTTGGTGAAGTTTCGCCAAGTTCTGCTCCCTCTCCGACTCCTACTATGGTGGTAAAGAACCTGGGAGTGAAGTTCGATATAAAATGTCCTTCCAACCACAAGTGGAGAGCACAGTTGGGATATGCTTTGGCCTTCTCAGGTTTTTGAGGAAGTTCCTGTTTCTACTTCCAGCTTTTTGTCGGAAGGTGGTAGTCCATGCACTCATTGCATCTCGGCTGGATAACGCCAATGCAATTTACTAGGGTCTCCCTTTGTACCACCTTAAGAGACTCCAGTTGGTGCAGAACGAGGCTGCTTGACTCCTGCTCAACATTCCTAAGAATGTTTCTGTTAAGCGCCATCTTAAGGAGCTACACCGGCTTCCCAGGTGGGCTATAGTGAAGTTTAAGAGATTGGTGCTTGCCCATAGAGCATTCTATGGTGTAAGCCTTAAGTATCTATCCAAGCGTCTCACCCATTACCATCCTCCAGCAGATGCTTTGTTAGAGGCTGTGCTGAAGACGAGGTGCAAGAGATGGGAGGCACTTCCTTCTCTGTGACAGCTGCTGCAAGTTGGAATGCCCTTACCGTAGATCTTTGTGCAACCAGGGATATGGACTCTTTTAAACACAATTTGAAAACTTGGCTTTTTAGATTACGTTCCTCTCGTGGCAAGATCAGATTTACTGGACATTTATACAAGTGACACGTTTTTGAGTACCGGTGCACTTTATAAATACTATTTGATTGGATTTGATATGCAAGGTCACAGACAAAAACATGTACTTTACTAAGTATGTCACAACAATACCTCCAAAAGCAATTGAATACTGGTTGTTAAGGAAAGTTATAGTTCTCCAATGAAATCAGTAACAAGCCAATATTATTACAAGATCTGTTAAAGTTAATAGGTGTGGGTCAAAAAAGCTAATGCAGTCAGGATGCAGCCGGAAGTAGAGGGCAAAGGAGGCTACAGTAATATAGTAGTCCCTCATACTGCTGAATTCAAGCACCGTAGTGGAGTTTGAAAAATACATCTAAACAGCCAATACCTTTAGGCGAGAGATGAATACTCCACTGGGCTGCACCAATACATGATTGACAAAGTTTCAAGCAAATCAATGAAAAAGGAAACAGTTGACAAGGGTCAGCCGAGAGCACACTCTAAGTATATGGTAAGCAGTAGGTATATTTGTCATATGTGGAGTCAAAATCCAGACCTAAAAATAGACCAGTAAGCACTAAACTAGTCTGCTTGTATCACTTCCTCAATATTAGTCCAAAAACCCTCCTCTTAGTTCCTCGCATGATCATGTAGTTCAAAACTACACCTAATGTGATGCCTGTGACCTTTCCTTCTGAGAACCTACCACAGTGACTTCCGGTTGTAAATGCTGCCTGCGACCCGGTTTCTCAGCTTCCTGGCAATGTTCAGAGCTTCTTCTACAGGCAGACACATCCAGTGAGGAGAATATAAAAAAAGCCCTTAACCTGGTGTTGGCTAAATATTCAATGGCCTCAAAATATTCCTGTGAAGGTATCTAGAATCTCCCACATCTCGAGAGACCTGGGGCAAGAGTCTCGCAAATCATTAGGCTTGGGAGATGCCATCTTATGTGCAACAGTGGCATGGAACGCGCAAATGCTATATTGTACACCTTGATGCATATGGGTGCTAGAGGAGTTACCTGAGCAGGAATTAGAAACAGGGTACAGATGTTGTCATGTGACATGCTGAAAAAGGAACCCAATAAGCACCACGTCTTGGTTTGTTTCTCAAAGTGTGGGGGGTGCCCTCATGTGAGCACAAAGCTATTTACACATTCAACAATGCACATGCCAGTTCAAAACGTGTGTTTGTATTGTTTTTAAGCTTCCAGAGCATTAGTGTATGCATGCCTTTTCCACCTTTTCTCATGAACATTTTTCAGATGTTCTTAACTTTGATTATAGTTTGCTATGTTAAGTGAATGTTCTACATTGCCAAGTAACACCCCTATCCATTTTAACGTTGCACATCAGGTGCTGCAGTAATGTTTGCATCAGCACTGTGCTCATTTTGTTCTTCTCATACTTGTTTACATTTCCTAAGGGCTACTTACTGAATTAAACAAATGCAAAGTCAACCCTAGGGCGCTACACCCCAAGAGTTTACAATTTTAATTAGTACATGTTCATGTAAATATTTTGTTAGTCTAAACCATAGCTACCTATCCACAACCACCATAGGTCCACAGTTATGCGGCATAATTATAAACAAAGGGTTTATGTGCCTTTTCTCTTTCTAACAAATAGAGGTTTAACCATCTTTGTCTTCTATCTACTTCATTGTCAGCAAAGTGCATGCTTTCCCTTCGAGATCCATTCATTTTCCATTCACCTATTTTGTATGTGCTCGTTCCTTGCACAAGGTCAGAGAGGCAGCACTCATATCCTGCTGTGCGGAGAGAAATAGATGCTTATCTTTGGCACATTCGGTTACAGGCTCCTTTGAACAATCCCCATGCATACAAATGAGTATCTTATAGAATCCTGGGAGTATTTTCGTGTACTGAATTAAAACTACAGGGAATGTGATCAGATCAGTCACTAGTGTAGTGCAGCCTGCTGTACTTCAGTTATTTCCTTGGATAGTGTATCAGATGTTTTGTCTTGATTGAATTATAATTGTACAACTTGTAGAATCCAAGAATTGCTTCCAGTGAGAATGTCATTAATTCAAAAATTATAAGAAATTGTCCTCATACCATATCTAGATTTCAAATGACCGATTAAGTGCCAAATAAAAAGCAGTGTAGTAGAGATGAGTAGTGTAAGTTTAAAACAAGCATAAAAAATGCAATAGGTCTCGCCTTTGATAAATTTAAAGCCATTTGCTTTGCTATACAATACTAATAGCAAAGCAAATGGCTTTAACTTAATCAAAGGCGAGACCTATTGCATTTTCAATGCTTATTGCTTTTGTTGCCTTAAGTGGGACGGGTATACACTGACGTGTGTGCCGTGCTCACTGTACCACTGGATTCAAGCTAGCCTTCCTGCTGAGGGGTGATACCATGAAACCGGTCCCAGGATGCTTGTTTCCTGTCTTGGGAGGACCTGGCCTGGCAGTTCGGTCTGGACTGTTCCCGCAGGAAGCAGGGTCAAGACTGATTTACATATGACTGTGTCCAAACTGGGAAGGCGTGGTTAGCAAAGAAATTATGGATTAAACCTGAATCTGTGACTGGGGGTGAATGTTTGATTGGTTCAGCATTCCGCCCATCATCTGTTCTTTTTGCAGACCCACTCTTGGCATTTAAATTACAGGTACTGGTCACATGTAGTGCACTTGACTAGGGACTTATAAGTAAAGTGGATATGCCAATGTTACCATGTTTTCAGGAAAGATCACCTGCACTTTAGCAGTGGTAAAGTGCCCAGGATCCTAAAGCCAGACAAAAATGAAGTCGGCAAAACAGGAGGTCAGAGGGCAAAAAGTATGGGGAAACCACGACAAGGATGCCAGGTCTAACATGTGCCCCTCCCCTCAGTGGAAAGTGGGAAGAGCTACCCAACCCCTTGAGAGTTCTCTCCACTAAGGCAGAAGAACCTAGGGAGAGCATTGGAATTGCTAGTCAAGGACGGTGTTCCACTGTAAAGCCCATTCCCAGGAGGGAGATGGAAGACCTCTACAGTTTGGGATTCGCACACCTCATCTGCATTAGCCATCTGAGAGGCCTGTGGTCTGTCTGAATCTGGAAGTGAATGCCAAACAGGTATGGCCTTAGCTTCTTGAGCGCCCAGACCACAGCAAAGGCTTCCCTTTCTATTGCGCTTCACCTCTGTTCCATGGGAAGTACCTCCTGCTGATGAAGGCTACAGGTTGACCCAGGCCCTCTTCATTTAGGTGTGAGATTATGGCCCAACACCATGCTCTGAGGCGTCTAGATAATAAAATTCTGGGAGAAGTCAGGGGTCTTGAGCAGAGGTGCCGTGCCGTGCCGAGCACATGGCCTTGTTTAGGGCATTAAAGGCTTTCTGGCATGCCTCCATTCAGATCACCCGACGTGGCTGCATCCTGAAGTTAGTTCCTAGTTCTGTCAAGGGGGCAGCAATGGTGCCATACACTTTGACATATCTCCTGTAGTAACCAGTGAGGCCTAAAAAGGCTCTCACTTCTGCCTGGAGGGGGGTGAGGGGGGGTTTTCAGGAGGGTCCCAAGCTAGAATTGTCTCAATCTTTGCTTGGAGAGGCTGCACCTTGTCACCTCCCACTTGGTGACCCAAGTACACCACAGAGCCCTGTCCTATCTGCCACTTGCAGGCCTCTATAGTCAGGCCTGCCCTCTGCAGAGCCTGAAGCACTTCCATAGTGACAAATGTGGTCCTCCCAGCTGGAGCTGAAAACCACAATGACATCTAAGTAGGCGGCAATGAAGTTCTCCAACCCAGCCAGGACTTGGTTGACAAACCTCTCGTTTGCCCTCTCAGTTAAGGCAATCTTCCAGTAACAAGATGTTAGGTCAAACGTACTGACGAACTTGGTAGCTCCAAGCCAGTCAATTAGTTCATCAGCTCTGGGGATGGGGTGTGCTTCAGTCTTAGGGACTGCATTGCACACAGTAGTCCACACAGAACCAAAGTTCAGGTGTGACACCTGAAAAGGAGAGACAAGGGAGTGAGCCTTCTATGACTCCCCTCACAAATACACCACAATTCACAAGAAGAGAAGGACTGAAAAAATAACAAAAGTCTGTGTCTCTGTCCTAAACAAAACAGTGAACAAAGGGTTGTAAGAAAGGGATTGAGAAGAAAATTAACAGATTTTTTTTAGCCGTGCCCTCCCCACTAAATAATGGCATGCTTCATCATAGGGCTGCTTACAACGCCTAGGTGAAGACTAACACACTGGGCGGAGCGCTGATTTATTTTGGTGTGAGGTAGAGAGACAAGGAAAGATAAAAGAAGGAAAATTTCCCACATGAGGGATCACTGGTGCAGAAGAAAGTGAGGTAAAACTGCCTAAGGAGGTACCATCTAAACTCCATTATTGTTGGTCCACCTTGGTAGGATTAAAAGTCCAAAGATGGGGTGTTTAGGGGGAGTTACCACTCCTTACCCCCCCCCCCCCCATTGCATTTACCAACATGTTTCAGCCATATTTGTGTGCCCTTCTGGGTCATTGGCCTTCTTCAGGGTAAAGATCACAGGAGTTGGCAATGGCATGCTTCTCAACACAGGTAAAGTACGCCCATTAGTGCCCTGACCACAACAGGCACAGTCACTGCCTGCAGGTGGACAGCTTCTGTGTACCGGATGTCATGGTCCGCCAAGACCAGAATGAATCGGTTGCCCATGGCTGTCTTGTTGTCCAGTGGCACAATGTCAATGCCCAGCCTCTCAAAGGATGTGCTAACGGCAGGAAAATGTACAGGGGAGCCTCGCACCTCTCCCGTCTTGCCACTCACCTGGCTGGTAGGACAGGACCACAGTATGCATCTGCGGCCTTCCTCATTAGAGCCATATAATAGTGGGTGACAAGCCTGTCAAATGTCTTGTCTTGCCCAAATGACCTAACAGTGGCACATCATAAGCCAGACCGAGTAGGAAGGGTCTGAAGCGCTGGGGTACCACCAACACATGTTGCACCAGGCTCAGGAAACTTAGGCTCACTATACAGGAGAGCATTCTCCCTGTATATCAGGTGCTTGCCAGAGGTGTCACCAGCTGCCTGGGCCTCAGCCTGCTGTAGCAGACCCTCAAAAGAAGGTCCTCCTTCTGCACCCTGCAGAAGTCCTCCCTGGTGGGACCCCCTCACTGCTGCCAATTGGTCAGCTTAGTAATGTTCTCCAGTTCGACAACTTCCTCACCTGTAGGTACTGGGGCTTCCCCTTCAGGTGCAGTATCCTCCCGGACTGTAGAAATTTCAGGAGCGGGATTCCCTAGCCCTCTTTTTGGCAGGTGCCTGAGCCATTTTTCCAGGTCCTCTTGACCACCCTGATGGGCTGCCTTGGACCATGTGGTCAGGCACACCCACTCAGGAATCACAAAAATCTCCATTTGGGACCTGAGCGCCAGGTGTTATGCTATAATTCATTACCCAGCAGACAATCCAGAGGCATGGACGGACTCCCAGCTACCTTAAACAGACCTGAGACCCCTCCCCTCCATTGCCCACTCAAAGGGAACCAGAGCCACTGGATTGTGGCTCTCACGGTTGTCAGCTGCAACCACCTGGTGGAACACATTAAGGACTACCTGCTCAGAAGACATCAAATGACACCTGGCACTTGTCATGATGGCTTCTGTGTCTCTCAGAGCTTCCACACTCTGCCCATTGATCGAGACCCACTGACTGTACTTTTTAGTATTGTCAGGCATGTGGTTCCTCTGTCCCATCTCTCTATCACGCAAGGGCACTAGGGTTATCTCTACAACTTCCCCAAAACTATTTGGGAACATCTCCTATCGAAGCGCTACACTAGCCGACCTCAGTGACTGCCCACCGGTGGGGGTCTGTCCTCGTTTCGGACATTTTGGACCCTCCTTGATGTGCCATTCCTGCTGACACTCAAAACACTTCAGGGGTCCCTTCCCTGCAGACTTACTGTGAGGAAAACACTTCTTCTCAGAGGGGGATGGGAGCCCTGACCCACAACGAGTTTGTGTCCCTTTAGAGCACTCCTTGTTTTTATTTTGTCCACCCCTTCTTCTGGTGTGGACTATGCCCACCCCTGTGGGGATCCCCCCCCCCCCGATACCTTCTCATCTACCCTGGTGTTGACCCAGCGGTAAGCCTCCTTAGCAAGTTCCCTGTGGGTTCAGAGAGCCTACTGTTAACAAGGTGTTGGTGCAGATCTGGAAAACAAAGACTGAACAGATGCTCTTGTGCAATCAAAGTATACATCTCCTGGTAATCTTTTACCTAGCTGCCCTTCACCCAACTATCCAGTGCCTTGCTGAAGGATTCTACACAATCCACCCAGGTCTGTTGGGAAAGCTGACTATCCCTGAATTTCTGACTGTATTTTCCTGTGGTCAGGCCAAACCTCCCAATTAGGGCCTCCTTCATGATGGGATACCTCATCCTGTCATCAACCCTCTAGGGACAGAAGGGAGCCCTTTTCCTCACTAGGAATGTGCCTCCATGAACTAGCTTCCCAATCCTCCTCAGGGAACTCTGCAGAGCAAACTCATAGTCCTCAAACCATCTGCCTATGTCGCCTCCCACAACAAAATCAGACACCAAATCCTTAGGAATTAGGACCCTCCCGTCAGAGGACAAAGAAGAAATGTTGCCACCATCTTGCTGGACTCAGCCCTCCTGGCTTTGATGTCCAGTTCTCTGAAATTCAGTTCCTTATCCAACATCACTTTCTTTTCCTCCATAGCCAATATTTTCTCCTCCATCTCCATAGCCAGCGTTTTCTCCTCTAAGACTCGTGTCTTTTGCTCTGCCTCAAATGTGAGCTCAGCCATCTCCAATTTTAACTTTCTCTCCTTCCTCCTGTCCTCCACAGGTTCCTGGATGAGGCACTGCTCCCTGCCCTGGGGGCACCACTGCGCCTTGCATGGCACGGAGCCCACTGACCCCCCTGGTCCACAGGCAGTCACAAATTACCCCACTGAATCCTAGTCCAGTTTTTCATCGTCCTGTATTTCCTCATCCTCGTCCCCTGATGCCTCATGTGCTGCATCCCTTACTTCTAACTAGGCCTTCAGCATTTTTTGCAGCGCCTCCTTCTTGGTGAAGTCTTTCGTAGAAATCTCAAACCCTTTACAAAAATCCTTGAGCTGGGCCACAGTGTATGCCTCCTGCCTGGCCAACTCCAAATCCATGTTTGCAGGTGCAGTTAGGAGACCTTTCAAACTAGAGACACCATTTTAGGAAAAAGCAAAAATGGCAATCAGGGAGAATAGAAAAATTAAAAATGTCAATTAGAGAAAATAGGGGTAAAAAGAAATGCCAATGGAGACCACAGACAATTAATTTGTCTTGTATGTGTATGGTATTGTACGCCAAATGAGTGCAAGGTACTGCACAAAATCAAGTCCTATCATCACCAATGTTGGAGATGGGGTCTTTAGTTGGCAGAGGTATGCACCCTGACCAAGTAGGGACCAACACTCTAGTCAGGGTAAGTCAGGTATACAAACCCATAATTCACCTCTGATCACCCTCTGGTAGCATGGCACAGATCAAGCAGGCTTAACTTAAGAGGCAATAAGTAAAGTATTTGTGCAACACTTAATACAGTAAAATGGTGAGAACACCACAAAAATAATTCACACCAGGTTAGACAAATAGAACTTAATGAACAAAACAAGACCAAAATGACAAACATCCAATAGATCGAACCAGTGATATGAATTTTTAAAGAATATCTTGAATTATAGGGCTTGGTGTCATAAAGCGCAATCTGGGGCTATCTGGTCGCGCTGGACTGGGTCAAATCTGAAAAGTCAAGCCAACCGCGAAGGAGCGCAGATAGGATACAGAAGCCACGCAGGCCGGCTGAAACAGTAGCTTCCATGAGAAAAGCATTGATGTTGAGGAAAAGCTGCAAGGAGTGGATTAGGCAATGCGTCTGAGCCGTTGCAAAGGATTGTAGGCGATGTGTTGATTCCAACTGGCGCAAAGCAGGCGATGTGTGGATTTTTGCAGAAACAGACAACAAATCCACCTCCAAGGGCCCAGGCCTGGATTGGATTGGCACCACTGGGCAGGGAGGGAATCACATGCGGCAAAGCCCAGAGGCTGTTGCAGAGGTGAATGAAGTCTTTGATGTCCCTGTGACTTCATAAAGGAGGCAAGCCAGCAAGCCCTTGGAGTCACTTGGTTCTCGGGTTGTCCTTCTCACCACCAGGCATGGGGCTGCAGGGCAGCACAGCAGAGAGGGAGTCCAGTAAATCCAAAAGTGTCAGTCCTTTCAGCAGGCTATAAGTCCTTCTTCCTGGCAGGGTGCCCTCAGGTACAGAGTGTACTGAGTTTATGGTATCATGGGTCCAGTGCTTATACCCAATTGTGCCTTTGAAGTGGGGGAGACTTCAAAGAGGCCTTTGAAGTACACCAGGTCCCTGTGCTTCCTGTCCTGGCTCCAGATTTACCACGGGGGGTGGGGGGGGGGGGGGGGTATACAGGCCTTTGTGTGGGAACAGCAGGCATAGGCCTACTAAGGTGCAAGTGTCAGATCCTGCCTCACAGACAGCCCAGGAAGATCCATCAGCCTGGTGACAGGCCATCAGGATGTGAACGGCACACCACAGCTCTCTTTGGGTGTGACTGTCTAGAAGGAATGCATAAGGCTCAACTGTCACCCACTCCAGAAATGTATTGAGAGGAGGAGGCACAGAACGATTAAAGAAAATGTCAACTTTCTAATAGTGGCATTTTCAGACTTACAATTTAAATCAGACTTCACCATAAGTTGTAATTTTAAATTGTCAGTCTAGAGATACCAAGCACAAAATATCCATCTTGTCCCAATTGGAAATTACACTTATAAGATATAATAAGGTGATCCCTATGGGGAAGATTGGCCTTGCAGTGACAAAAAAACAAATGCAAGACTTTTTCACTACCTGGGCAGGTAAAACGTAAAAGAACAACTTTTTTTAATACACTGCACTTTGGGCTGTCTAAGACCTACATAAGGGGTGATATATGTATTAAAAAGGAATGTATGGATCTGGCAAGTGGGTTAACTTGCCAGGTCTAAATTAAAGTTTAACCTGCACAAACAAGAATGGCTCTGCAATGCAGGCCTGAGACCTATTTAAGGGCTACTGACGTGGTTGGCAAAATCAGTACCTCAGGCCCACTAGTGGCATTTAATTTACATGCCCTGGGCACATGTAGCACACTTTACTAGGGACTTTTGCAGCAGGAGCCTGAGAGGGCAAACTAAAGGGACTTGGTAACCACTTCAGCAGGGGAGAAAGATCTGGAGGGACATTGTCCCTGGTGGATTGAACAGTTTCTGTCAGTGCAATCCATATCTGTGGCCTCAATCGGCCTTGGTTGATTGCTGTGGTACAGAATGGGAGGACATAATGCGTGAGTGTACCTTCCCAGAGGGAAACTGCATTAATAGATCAGAGTGCTGGACTAGCCAAAAAAATTGGGTCCAATACAGAACCAAATATAGCATGAATCCTCTGCTAGTACAGATATTAGTATTAAACAAAACAAGAGCCAATACTGGAGTATCAATTCAACAATAGTGTGCCAAAAAAAGAAAAAAGAACGTTTACTAAAATAGAATAAACTTGTATGGTGTAAAAGAAAAACAGGTTGTTTTTGCTTTAATCAAAGCAGCTTTCTTGGAAATTTATTGGTTGTTGAATTGATACTCCAGTATTGGCTCTTGTTTTGTTTAATAGTATTGGTTGGACTCAGCCATTCTGAGTAAGGAGTCAAGGCCCTTTTTGATTCTTTAGTACAGATATTAGGGCAGAGGTATTAATTTGGAATGTGGCTGTATGGACAGCTGCAGCTTTGTAATTTTCATTCAACATAGGCCTGAATTGGGACGACATCTGTTTGGGGGTCAGATATCGGCGCTGGTTAAGTAGGGGCCCATACTGGAGGAACCGGTGTGGACCTTTGTGCAGGAGTAGAAGTTTAGGCTGGAGTCAGTAAGTGCCCCGTAGCTGGTACCATGGGACAGACAGTGCTGTTGGCAGACCCGCCAGCAGAAGTCCAACGGGAGACCACTGTGGATAGGTGTTACCCAAAGGCATGCCAGATGGAGCTAGAATCACACCAAAGATCTGTAGCACAGCCTCTCTGAAAGGTTCAATTTGCGGACAGGTCAAAGACAGCCTGGGAAAAACTGACTATGCTGGGACCATTTGCAGAATAGGTTTGGATTCAGGAGACACTGGAGAAGTGAGATCTTTATTTTGATACTCTCATGCCTTCCCACTAGACTTTGAGTGGCAGGGTGGGGCCTTGTCCCACTTGGATTTCTTGCGATTGTGAAGACACTTCAACTTGGGCTTACCAGAAAACTTTGACCGAGAAGTGGGCTTTCACAAGACAGCAACTGGGCCAGTGACCTGAAGTAGAATCCAAGCTTTGATGGCTGGTCAGCATAGTATAGTTTAACCTTCGTTCCTTATCACTCTGCCATGCACGAGGACCCACTTGATGCACAATCTGGTGCCAGAGCACCATTTACATATCTGTGCGGGTTGTGTAACTGGCATCTGCTTCATGCAGTCTTCTTCAAGGCTTGAACCCTGTCGTTTTTGGTTGGGGACATCATTCCCTAGCATACACTGAAATGTTGTAGGAGTTGACGGCAGACCAACAAAGTTAAGAGCGAAGTTCTGGGTCCACATCAAATTTGAAGAAACACAGGAGCCGACATCAGTGCTCAGGGGTGGTGCATATATGCTTATCTGCTCAGTCAGTTTCAGTGCAGTTTAGAGTAACAACTCAATCAGTAAGGCAGACCTTGTAATTAAGGTAAATGCCATAACAAAACTGACACCTGCCAGTGTACTCATGCAACAACATCATTGCACAATACATAGTCACAAGTTCAGGCCCAAAAAATGGCTGGCATATGCTAAACCTTTTATTCACACAATGAATCTAACTTGACCAACAGGGTACAAACAACCACTTTTCTCTTTTTGAGGGAACATCACAGCCTATTTCTAGGTATTTACGGATGTATTGCCTTGTACACTGTACCACATAAATTTTGTTTAAAGTAGAATATATATTAACATAAAACAAATTTACTCCAGAGTAAAACATACAATACATGTATTTTATTTTAAAATGGTTTTGGGATTCTGACCTACGTAGCAAATTATTAATTTCTTTTTTTTTTACTTCAAAATTTCCATTATGGAATTACTATACAAATGAGCTAAACATACAATTAAATAAACACGAGTCAGAAAGGAAATCTGTTATTTCAATTTATAAACTATTTTACACTTACTCCAAACAAACCAGTCATGCCACATAAAGTGACCATAAAATAGAGCATATGAAACTAATTACAAGAATGCAAGGTTAGCTACATTGGTACATACATATGCTGTAGAACAGCAGTTGCATTTATGAGCAGTTCCTTCTTTAAAACATTTGTACACACCAAGAGAAACAATCAACAGCAGTAAAAGAGATGTAGCCAAAGATGTGCTTCACCCACTTTAACAAAGATGTCATTATTTGGTATTATTTCCAAACCAGAGAAAATGCTTACATTGTCAGCAAATCATACATAGCATTTTTAACATTTAGAATTCAATGATACACAACTGACTTGGGAACAAATTCAGTTTGTGATCTAAAATAGGACAGGATTTTTGTGATCACAAGGACTTTAAAATCTGTACAAAGTGAAGCAATGATAACCCTTCTTCTGTGTCTTTGGAAGCTGGCATAAAGACCAGTTTTCTAACATAAAATGTGGCTAGCACAAAACAGATTTACTATGTGGAAATAAATGTTTGGCACTGAAGATGTAATGTAATAAATAAAGCAACAGAAATGTGCATTAAAAAAGATTTCTACCAACAAGGTAAAACAAAGATTAGACTTAATTAACAAAACGAATACAAATCCTTTATGTTGTGACATGTATTGCCTTTTTCATCTCATGGCATAACAAGGAAAGTATCTCCTTCGGGCTAAACTACGGTATGGGTTTAGAGTTGTTTTAAAGTGTATCCCAAACCATGAAGGAATGAGAAATGCTAAGAAATGGGCAACGGGAAGCAGTGCCTTTGAAGACGGGGTTAAATACACTGTTGCAATGTAAACTGGTATCTCCCTAAAATGAGAGAAAGTTATAACGTATGTTATGCTTATTTCCCAATATTCCATGACAGAATTTTGAAAAGGCACAGTTCAATCGTTCACAGTGGTGTATAGTGTGAAGGACACTTAAAAAAATGCATATGTCCTTTGGACCATTTGTTACAAACGTAAATGACTGCAATCATTCATTGTGAATTGAGTGCTACTCGTCAGTCTTGCCAACCACCAAATATTAGGAAGGAAAAATAAATGATTCCACTCATCTTCCTAGCTGCTTCCTTTCAGCTAAACAAGAGAATATAACCCACACATTAGAAAATCAGACCATGTAAAATCAATGTAGATTTTCACACTCTTGAGCAAGCCATGTCAGCAAAGCACAGTAATTTCACAGATTTGACAACTAAGGCATTCTTAGATAAAGATCAAAATCTTACATTTCAAGAGTAAAGTTCGCTAAACAAATGGGGTCTTCACTCAGATAACCATGAAAGCATGAAACAATTAAGAAAATATTGCCACAAAATGCACGAAACCAAAGGTTTCATCTAAATTTACAGTCCTCTAAATTATCCTGGAAATTAATCTTGTCACACAAAATATAAATATACCTGAAACATCCCAAGTATTAGAAAACGTCTGCAAATTAACACAGCACTTATATTACAGCTTAGTTAAGGATAAATTTCAAGAAAGGTTAAAACTAGTGTGTCATGGGTATCTGAAGACGGAATAGGCACGCACAACACATGAGAATAAAGTAACTGTGTCTTCAAATATATATTTGCATCAACCTATTCTTATTTGGAAGATATCCTTAACCAAGAATAGCACATGGTGAATACTAAGTATTAAAACACATGTTTCTCTGATCTGACAGAGTCAACATCTACATTAGGAATTAACAAATGTTTAAGCTGGACCAAATTGTGAATTTGGAAACATTGTTAAGTCAGTTAGAACAGCCAATACTTTATCCCCGGGCAAATAATATTCTGGTAGATTTTCAAAAGGACTCAATAATGCATGTAGCATAAGTAGAGTGCGGGCAGCAGTTTTTAAAGGCCTGCCTAACTGGTGAAATGGCAGAAGAATTTTCCTTAAACTAGATTTCATCTACATATACAATGATGTTAAAAGCTTTTTGCCCCTCCCCCTTTAGAGTCTATAATACCTTTTTAAAAAGTGCAAAACAAAAGCCACAATCCATAGACCTTAAAATGAAAACTCACAAGGTACCAAGTGGCCAGTATGGAAGGCCATATAAAGTAGAACTCTCTAGATAATAAGATAGGAAACCGAATGGTCTGAGGACCATTCATGAAAAGCCATGACTTTTTTGTCATGAAAAACAGAGGACTCGTTAATTGAAACCACATGTTTTAACAAGCACACTGCAAATGCTTGGCCAAAACAGAGTTGGATGCTAACTTGACAATTGGAAGGGTAATTAGAAGCGGAATGGTTGGGCCAAAACAGGATAAAGGTAGTACAATTCTTGTCCATGCAGCACCTAACATGGTTATTTTCATTTGCCACAACTTGGCACGCTTTATCTCTTAGGTAGTTTATGAGAAATGAGAAGAAGTTTCTGATGACTGAAGCTATTTATTAGACCCTCATCCACTCTGTTACTGTCCATTCAATAGGGTCAAGCTTCCCATCTATTAAAGGTTGTTTTGGTTAGCGTGTAGGATACTTGTTGGTGTATAGATAGTTCACACTGGACAACGTTTCACACCATTTATTCCTCTCTTCCTCTCCCTTGTAGTGGGTGACCTGCTGGTCACTAATTACAAGACCGTTTAAGTGACTGAGCTATGGCTACAGCAGTTAGATTAGAAAAATACCTGGACTCTCAACCAGCAAAGACCCTCTAGAATGTGAAATTAAGAACAGCGAACCACAACTGCACCAACATTTCTATGGTAGACAAACCTCTCACCAACGTTAAGCTCATCCATTCAGTCACTCCACTCTCCCTCTTACATCAAATATTTGTTTCTCCCCCTTACAAAAAAAGTCTAATATTACCTGAACTTTAACTCGCGCTCTTTCCACTTAGGCTTGGCTCAGAAAGAAATCCTTTAAATGAAGAAAACATTTGCATGGGATAAGATTTTAGTTGGGCCCATTGTTCCACATCACAAAACTCATAAGTTTTACCTTTTACCACTGAAAGCTGAAGATAATCAGCTTTCAGTGGTAAATGGTAAAACATGTGACTTATTTTTTGATGTGGAAAAATGGGCCAAACTAAAATCTTATCATATTGCAACTTTTTTTTAATTTAAATGATTTCTTTCTGAGGCAAGCCTAAGTGCTAATAGATTTAAAGTTTGCCTCTGATGCTGGGGGTTAAAACTGAGTGCTAAGCAGGTTCTTCTAACACAAAAATGGGTGTGATACCCTGAGAAATGCTGTTTGCTTATTCAGCAAATAGCAGGTTGGTACCAGAGACCCAACAAGTTCTCTGTGTGCTGCTAGTTGTTAGTTATCTAAATTCAAGGCAATTCCAAGAATTGGACGAGGATGGCTAACTCATATAATGTGACATGCTTTATCATTTGCCACCCCGTCCCACCCTGTAAGATGTTACTACCAGGGCGGACTAGCATACATTTTGGACAGTGGCGCTGTATGACCCAGGTGAACCAGTGGATGAGCACAAACTGCCTAAAGTTAAATGGGGGAAAGACAGAGGTACTTCTGCTGGGGTCCGACACTTCCTTTGGGTCGCATAGATGGTGGCCAGATGGTTTGGGAGAACTTCCGGTCCCAGTCAAAAAGGTGAAGAACCTGGGCGTCCTATTTGACGACAATTTAACCTTTAAACACCAGATCAGCAAACTTTCCTCTACTATCTTCTTTATTCTAAAGATAATTAGGAATGTTCAGACCTTCATACCGCCGAATTCCGTAAAAACACTTGTGACAGTATTAGCCCTGTCCAGACTCGAATACGGAAATGCCCTTTATATGGGCTTGCAAAAGCAGCATCTACTTAAGCTGCAACGTCTGCAAAATGCAGCGGCCAGATTGCTGCTGGATATTCCAAAATTCCAGCCAATGGCCCACGGACTGAGAAAGCTGCACTGGCTCCCAGTGGAAAAAAGGATAACATTTAAATCCTTATGCCTAGCTTTCAAAGCATTGCACGGGGAGGTCCTCAGTACCTAACACAATGCCTAACCTGGTAGAAATCTAAGATAATCACAGAGCAAACTCTTACAGACCCCCAGAGTCAACAAAGCTCGTTGGGGCTCGTCTGGGGACAGTGAAATCTTGGAATTCACTCCTGGCTGATATAAAAACACAGCCCAACACTGCTCCCCTTCAGAAAGGCACTAAAATCTTGGCTCTTTGCCAACTAAGTCTTCATCTGTGCTCTTATTTTGACACCTTTCTGCTCAGCACCTACACGTCTTTGGGCATTCATGCACTATACAAGCTCTCAAATAAAATCTAACCGCTCATTAAACCAAAGTATGCTTCCGCTATTTACCCCATGGTAATCTTTTAACCAACCAGGGATACTACCATATTAAAGGAAACTATAGTGGATTATCCCATGGTTTTTTTAAAGTCATAAACTGGACCTAATTCATTGTCCCGAGAGTAGAAATATCTAAGAACTCCCTCAGCAAGGCCCGATTCTGGGGATGAGTTCGCTCTGGTAGTAACATCTTACTATGGTGGGATGAGGTGGCAAATTATGAAGCATGTCACATTAGGTGATTGAGCCATCCTCGTCCAATTCTTGGAATTGCATTGAATTTAGGTAAACAACAACTAGCAGCACCCAGAGAACTCATTAGGTCTCAGGTACCAACATCCTGATTTGTTGAATAAGCAAACTGCATTTCTGTGAGGGTATCACACCAATTTTTGTGTTTGTTTGAGTTGGTAAGGGCAAGCGTGAGCCCCATAACGCCCCTTTTCCCTTTCGTGGTAGAATAAGCAGATACTTCTAGCACAGTTTAAGAGTGATTTATTGGAGAGCAGTCAAAATTAAAAACAGAAACCGCTTGCAAGGATATGGAGGATGGCTGGCAGGGAGAAACGGATGGTGATCACAGAAGCAAGAAAGTCCTGTCAAAATAATAATGACATAAAAGGCAATTCCATTCCTTCCTACTGCTGTTTTCCCCCGGCATACCATTTCTTCTGAAAGGTGACTATCAGATAGTTGAAAGGTAGGGTGTCAAGCATCTGTCCTACACAACTGTTAGTTTTCCAACTAGTGAATGACCATCAACACTGGGCACTACCCTAGGTAGTTCGATGGGTATACTTCTCCATTTGAATTGCCACCTAAATCTGTTTCCTTGAGAGAGGTGGCTAATCGAAGAGTCATGTGAGTATATCCTCGGAAAGTATGACCCTTGCAACAGTGCCAATTAGCGGAACCAGTATCAGTCATTGACCTTCACGCATTATGGCCAAAATGGTTAGTTTGTAAATATTTACTTGCTTCTATTGCAGGCCTTTTGAAAGCTAATGCTACGCTGGAGATACAGCCATCCCCAGTAAAGACAATTGAGACTATCTCAGGTAGTAAAATACATTAGGCAGGGAGCTCCTCCAAGGGGATGCTCTTATTAAAGGCAGCCGTTTCGGAAGAGCAGTAATGAAAATCATACTATTTCAAATACACTCTTCAATCCCATTTCAACCTGAATTCCATTTGGGCAGTATTTCCACATATATACTGTATGGAATGGTATGCAATATCAGTGAACCACCGTCTTCTCTCAAGACTAATTGATTCTTTCCATTAGCTTGCTTATTTGGAGCAGAGAGTTGTGGTTGGAAAAAGTGACCTTGTCCTGCAAGGGAACCCTCCCACATGGTTACTGACTGAAGATAGAATTTCAGCCATCAGATGTGCCTTGGGCAACAGTGATGACACCTTTAGAGAACAACAACCTGGGAGTGCCCTACCCTCTAACAATATTGCTTATTTTGTACAGTACCTACAGCAAGGAAACAATGGCACACAAAAATGTATGCTAGTAGCAAACATCCTGCAACCCAGAGAGGATTCATTCATGCTGACAGCATTGCAAAACATGACTGCCACAGAAAAGCAGTGTACAAAAAGTGACACCCTGCTACTGATCTTACAGAACTCTCAGTGCGTAGGCCAAATCTAGATATCTCAGATGTGCAGCAGTCACGAACAAATGCCACTGTGAAAAGCGGAACCAAGAACACATTGTTACCGCAAAGTTTTGCCTCCCAACCAAGAAAAAGAAAAACATAACATAATACAATACATATTCGTATGCGGAAGATCAGGACCAGAATTCGGTTGGCTAATTCTGCACTTCAGTGTTTTCACAAACTGTCCTAATAATATTATAATTATAGATAATTTCCTGAACTTTTGGCATTACCTTTAAAATAATTAGTGAATAAATTATTCCATCCAATTGAATACTTTAGCATACTCTACAATGGTTTGTTCCACAATAAATAAACTTTAAATAAAATAAATGATTACACATATATTAATAAAATTATCAATTAATGATTTCCATTTCTCCCAGGATTAGATTGGTCTGTAGCATCCTGAATTTAGTACAAGATCCACCTGAGCAAGGAGGGGGCTGAATAGAAAAGCAATAAAACATCCCTATCACTGTTGAGATTTTGTATTTCAGTCACTACTGAAAATAGTTAACACTATTAAGTGCTATAGATTTACTTCCAGTGCCCACATCACTTGTATTTTTCCACGTATAAATTCAAACAGGATTCGAGGACACATTCAGACAGGGTCCATTCACATTCCTTCATCGTCGTGATCATAAAGATTATTAGAATTTCCACTTACCATTTCGCATTTAATGGAACATTTTCCAACAAAAAAAAACTCTCCACACACAACACTATTTTGGGGTGCAACTAACAGAAACAACTAAAGCTTTGCTGTAATTGCCTACGATGTCACTTGGAACGTCTCGGTGGAAAACAACCCTGCTACTGATGCTACTTATGTTCAATATGGAGGAAGA
Organism: Lissotriton helveticus; assembly: GCF_964261635.1. Lineage (NCBI taxonomy): Eukaryota > Metazoa > Chordata > Amphibia > Caudata > Salamandridae > Lissotriton > Lissotriton helveticus. The sequence goes on along the minus strand of NC_136061.1, from coordinate 811,653,661 downwards.
ATACAAAACAGATACTTCCAAGAGGTGCTATTCATTGCTGTGATGTCTTGGCAGTGGATAATCGCTTTGGTTGATAGCAGCAGAGAAATCATAGGCGGTTATATTCAGCTATATTCCATAGCCTACTCCCCGTGCTTTCTGGCTGCCCCACAACACTTCTCTTCTCTTACTGGGTAGGAGTACATCTCAACTAGTTGCAACACATACAATAGTAAAATGAGCCCAAGTGTTTGAGTGGGAGTTTTTTCACCTACGGTTTGCTACGGTTTATGAAGTCACATGTAATCTCTCAGTGCACTTTAAACACGTTGATATTTACCCATTCACGATTTTACACATAGTTAATTTTAAAATTTCTCAAGCAACAGTGCACAAATGAGCTGTTTCACCGTATCTCCAGTTAAATGAGGCATAAAAGCAAATGCCGAACTCCACTACCCTCATTGTATAGGCCCTGTAGTGTTGCTGCTTTATGGAGGACAAATATCTGTAACCTTTTCTCTCCACTAAGTCTTTCCTAGGGGATACATTTGGAGGATATTATGGTTCTGTTATTTCATTTATTTTGTTTTAAATACCCACTGTTTGCTGCATCAAACAATTATATCCTTTTCCTTGTTGGCGTTCTATCACTATCTTTAGCATTGCTTTTTGCGAATACAACACAATCAGGGGACAACATCTGTCCTGGTGGGAATCAAAAACCAGCCTGTTCACAGAAGTGATGATCAATTCACCATCTGTGTTCAGTTAATACAGCTTTTCTCAGCAATTTACAAGACGATTAAACTGCAAGGCACTACTTTTCTGAACAAAAGTCAAGTATGAGAATCGTGAATGACGACAGAAAGATCAACTAGTTACACCAACAAAGTATGAAAAGCAAATTAAGACAACAGTTCATAGAGCTATATTTTTTTAGAAAGAGCACCGTTTCTAAGATCAAAATTGGTAATCTATGTGTAAACTTGTTTCAACATTTGTAGTACTTGCTAATTCACTTTAACTCATGAAAACCGTAACACTTTTACACAGAATGTCGGTGTCCTCACACAAAAAGTGAGAAGTAACTTAACAGGAACACCTAATGTGGCTTTGCAAAACTAATGGAGGAAAAGACGCATGTATGCCAGTCAGTGAAACTTGCTGTGCATCTGCGACTTGCAAGTTTTGAGAATGAAGCACAGTGTTCTGGACTAATGGTGATCAATCACCCACCCCACTTATAACTAAGCACAGACTCTACGACACACTAAAGAAATGTGTTGATTAAAACAGTTTTGGTGATTCATTTAACTGCCCTGAGCATGTACGGAAAAACGAAGCAAAAACACAATATGTATCCATGTGCAGAAAAGGCTTTCTCCAAACCTCATAAAATCATGGGCTTTCGGATGTTTCTTACTAAATAATAATGTCAAAGATGCAAAATAGATGTGAAAGTTTTTGAATTTGCACAACGCTCTGACTGCGGGAGTTTACCACATTCTCAATGATAACTGACCTGGAACACCCATGCTCCTTCCATAACCTTAAAACTACAACTAAAGTCTGCTTCAATAATAGATATTCAGCAGTAGTAATTGGGGGAGAGGAGCAAGGCTGGACAAACATTTTTTTTAACACAGCATCAGTTTTCATGTCCCCACGCTTTTCACACTCGCGTTTAGTATGAGAAACGGAAAATGCAAGCAAACTGTAACTTTTTTAAAATACATATTTATACTCTGTAAAGCTACACAAAGGAAACATACAATATAGTTCCATTCAACCAACTACGAATGCACATCAAAATAAAACACTAGCTTCTCAAGGAAGCCCCTCTTTCCCCACACAATCTGAAAAGCCCAGTTTTACAGGCATCCGGCTTCTCATGTATTTAATCTATGTAAATTGGTTCAACATTTGTAAGGTTTTATTTAATCTTTCCTAGGGACAATCAATCTGTATGTTGCACAGATGTACGTGGGTGGGAGGGGGGTCTTAGGGTAACAAATGCAGGCTCTGACATTAGATGTCAGTTTAGAATTACAGTGCACTAGCTCACATCTAGCTTAAGATGTATTGCAGAACAGTAAGATACACCATAGGAAAACAAAATGGCAATAACTTTCCACTAGCTCTGCTTTGTGTTAGCATGCGTCTATACTGAAATATAAACAAACTGCATAGGTATTACCTATGTACGCTTCAGAGCTCAATTTAAAGAGCCGCTCACAGAACACTTGGGAATCCATGACAACAGAGTGAGGTGCAAAAAGAACAATATCCGAGAGATTTTCAAACAATTTCTAGGAGTAAACTCTATGCCCACTCAAAAACGCTTATTCTATGAATTAGGTATAAGACATAGCTTTCAATCAAAGTGCTTAGAATAGAAAAATGTACACCACCACCACCACCAATTGTCTGCTTTCGTCTAAAAGGAGATAGATAATAAGGAAGGAACCAACACCTGAGGCGTTTTCTCACCAGACATTACTGCTTACATATAAGGTTTTTAACTATGTTGCAACAGTTGTCTGTAATTCACGTGTTATACCCGTTTTCCAGCTGCAGTTCAGGATACCCATTTACCAGCTGCAGTACACATGTTCATACTACGCAAGATAATTGATCACTTAAAGTGGAGAACTGCTTGAAAAAAGACATACACTGAGTATAAAACTACTCAAGATCAACGTACACATTAAACATTTCTTATACAGGATCAAACTAAAATCATACAATGACGCTCAGCAAAGGGGATTTAAACAGAATTGTAGGCACTATTAGGCAATACGTAAGTACTTACAATTCCAATAAAGGGCCCAATTTATTTACACATGATTGTTTTTAAATTACTTCTCCACTACATTACAAATAAATATTCGCGGTTAAACAGAAGATGTGCTTTTCTGACGTTTTAGCTGATGTGAGAGGCTTCAATCCTCCATTTCAAAAATACTAAGTAAAGCTGTAAGGAAAATATTATGAGAAACAATTGAGAACAATAAATAAATCTGAAAGTCCAACGAAAACATAAGGAGGAGGAGGGGGGGTGCTATCGCTTTTTCAGTTTCTTTGCTTGTTGTTTGAATTTCCTTTTCAGTTCTTCTTCCTCACGTTTCATCTCTTCCAGGTCCTCTTGTACACCTAGCCGTAAACTGCCACAGATAATTAAGAAATGGAACATTTATTAAAATCTTCACGTTTTGTTTTTCAAAATCAAAGTAATGTTACACATCATAAAAACATTTCATATCCTGCTGACGTCATAAAAGAGTTTGTATACAAAAGTTCATGACAAATCGACTATTAGAATTATACATAAATTCAAGAACCCTTCTGATGGTTCTTTTCTATAAACATTAGACATGAATGCTGCTGCTATTACATTTAAAATGGACATAAAAAAAAAAAACAAGAAAAATATCCATGCCCACTTTGCTACTGGATTCAAGGTAGCCTGGCTGATGAGGGTGTTACCCCAAAACCGGTCCCCGGATGCTTGTTTACGGTCCAGGGAGGACCTGGCTTGGCAGTTCGGGTAGGACTGTTCCCATGAGGAACAAGCTCAAGACTGATTTACATATGGCTGGGCCTGAACTAGGGTGGAGAAGTGTGCAGAAGAAAGATGATGATGGATTTAATCCAGATCTAATAGTGAACGTGGGTGAGTGTCTGAAAAGTTTCAGTGCTCCGTCCATCATTCTACTATGTTTGCTTAGTTCGCCCCAAGTTGGATGGGTATTCCCAGACGTGGGTCCTCTGCTCACTTTACCACTGGATTCAAGCTAGCCTGGCTGATGGGGCGGTTTTATCCCAAAACTTGTCCCAGGATGCTTGTTTCCAGTCCAGAGAGAACCTGGCTTGGCAGTTCGGGCTGGACTGTTCCCATGCACGAGGAACAGGGTCAAGACTGATTTACATATGGCTGGGCCTGCACTGGGGTGGTGAAGTGAGCAGAAGAATGATGATGGATTTAACACAGATACAGATCGAATAGAGACTGGGGTTGAGTGTCTGAAAAGTTTCAGCGCTCCGTTCATCATCCTATTGTGTATGCTATGTATGGCTCTATGATAGCGCTTACAGGCAGGCAATAGAGTTAAGCTTGAGCTCTGAGGCCATCTGCTGGTGAAGGAGTGCTAGTTTAAGTTTATCCAATGCAGTCTGGCGTCTTAGTGATATTCATGAAGTGAGGAATCTGCAAGTCAAAGTATCCATCGGAATATTCCACAAAAGGTTGAACTGGAGTGCCCAAAATATGTTTCTGAAATATATGTAGACAGTTGTTTGCCTAAATATATTATCTCATCTAAAGTGTTCTAAATTCACAACATGCCTGCATAAAGAAAATGCCATCACTACTCATTTGTCATAATTGATTACAAGCGAGCAAGGAGGTAACATTCTAAGATACCCTGTATTTGTGGTGAGTTTCATGGCTCCCTTCCCACACACCATCCAGGTTATAGAATCAATGTAGCAGATAACGACGTTGATGCCTCATATTGCTCTGAAGGACAGGGTTGAAATCACGCAGTGACCGATGGGCTGGTATGACAGGGCGGTGCGTGGACTGTATTTTTGGTTGATTGTGAGCCTGTTTTATGGACTGCTGGGCCAGGTTTTACAACCGATTTCCCGAATATTAAAACAAACATTTCCTGCTGCAAGCTCAAATCCATGCAGTCTTCCATACCCTGCAAAACACTTATACTGCATGTTTCTACAAATTCAAACTGCCCCAATTTGTATACATGGGGCACATTTTAGACTTTCTAATTCACTAATGGGTGGCCACTTTGGTGCCTGGGCCGCTTTTCTGTCCCAGTTCGATAATGATGAAAGATGCCTTGGTGACAAAGCCCAATGTCCCCCCTACCCGACCCCACACACCAACTGGGATTTCGACTTGGCTCTTACAGCTACCTTTCCTATTGTTTGTGAGTTGTACACAGTCGAAGTAGGCTGGGGCAATAGGCATTATTGAAGCGTCATCCAAGAAAAACAAAAATAGATTAATTACAAGTATTTTTAGAGTGAAACATACGGGGATTAATATATAGGAATGCTCATCTATTGATCAAGTGTTTATACTCTTAGCTCTAGCAATCATTTCCTGCTGCCTAGCCAATCAAATAAGGGGTGCTATTTTTGGTGGTACTCCTTGATGCTTCCTAGCAATCTATATACACAGATTCACTATTTTAGAAGTGGGTCTTTCCACTCATTCCCAACATCTGCATATGTCTCAGGTCAGGCATGGGCTGACAATCAATTTCTATTTTATTGGACTTGCTTGTATAACAAACATAAAACTATAAACCTAGAATACAAAGAAAAATTCAAGACTACATGGGTTACTCACACTTTACCATGGACAGTTGAGAGTGCACTGTGAAAGAAACATATCACGTACTATGTAGAATATTAATCTGTTTTATGGAAGAATAAACTCCAACAGTACTTTAGGAAGTATACTGAAAGCCACCAACTTCCCATGTGTTGAGACAGGTCTTTCTAAGACCTTGGGTTTTGAATAGGGTACCCACAGGCCTCAATGTATTGCACCAGTCACAGGCAAACATACATCACATCGCACGCACACAGACACTTGTGCTGCACAGCATTATATACTAATAAGATGTAGACAAATGGTGAGTTAATCACACAGAACTTTAACAATATACAAGCGGGTCAATAGGCCCCACTTCAGTGGCACAGGTAAAAAGGCCAGTTCATACTGAACATTATTACTAAAACAAGGTATGATGCCACCCAACCACCGTGCTCATACTAATTTACTCCTAGTAAGGGCAGTAGCCCTTTACCACTGTGAAGGTAGCACTTTAGATGCTCTGCCCGTTCCAACAAGACCGCAATCCTTGAGACAGGCCTATGTCATGTTGCACAGCATGATCCGTGTTTGCTAATGACCAAAAAGGAGCATCAGGGATCCAAATATTGTTGCAGCTCGGGCACTGAGAGAAGAGGTGCACGTATGTCACCATGTGAGGAACTTTTCTGGCCCAACACATGGGAAGTAGGGACTTTCTCCAAGAGCTCTTTTAAAGATCTCATCAAACCCAAACACAGATATCTGCATGAATACCTGTCACTAGTGACAGCTTTCCTTAGGTGTACAAAATGACTATGTTTTGAAGGGAGTACCCCCAGATTTTTTCTGCTGTTGAGCTCTGCATTTTACCCTTAACCAGTGGTAAATTGTGTGTGCAACTCCTTTCAACATGGTGAAATTGGCATACCCCTAATTGGCATCTTTAACTTACCTATAATTCCTTAGTCTATGGTACCATATCCAGGGCCTCTAAGTTACATGTTGCAATTAACCTGCAGCACCCATTGTGCAACCCACTGCAGAGACAAGGCAAACATGACTGCAGGCCTCCGATGTGTAGCACAACTGTGCAGGTTTAAACTTTCGACCTGTCAAAATAAACGGTTGGCCTCAACACTCCTTTTAAAAATTAATAGGTAATGCCAAGGTAAGCCTTACTGCCCATAAGGCAGACTGCATGATATTTGAATGTAAGATATGTAAATGTTTAATGGCATACATGTACTTATACAGTGACAATAAGAAAACAAGTTACTTACCTGTAGCTGTAGTTCTCCATTATTGCAAGCTTTCATAGATTCACATACCTGAATCATTTCCCCGTCGTCGAGACGGGAGTCTTCGGTATATAAAAAAGCAATGGTTAGCAGTATAGCTAACTGAAAAAAGGCCTAGGCCCATTTCCCTTTTGCAACCCATAACCTTTGTTATGTAAAAAATGACCAAACTTTTCCCTTAGCCAATCAGAGCCACTCACCCTCCAGAATCCTCCTGAGAGAACCTTTTGCCCCTGAGATTTTCGGGCACTTGTGCTATAATACCTTTCGTGACAAATCCGGGGTGAGCCTCTCAGGGGGAGGAGGGTGGGCGTATGTGAATCTATGAAAGCTTCCAATACTGGAGAACTACAGTTACAGGTAAGTAACTTGTTTTCTTACTCCAGTATTGGAGCTTTCATAGATTCACATACCTGAATCAAAATAGCGAGCAGTAATGAATATGCTATTTACCAGTATGCATCTGTTCTTGGCATGTAGGGCTGCTGACATTTATATCTATAGCATAGATCGCCGCCTAGTGTTGGGTCCGGATGATTGCACATTGTTGTCCTGGAAGAGTCTTCGAAGTATCACGAGATAGGTGGCTCCTCCCCTGGACTACAGTGCGCATGGGCATCGACTCCATCCCCAGATTGTTTTTAGCCATTGTGGCGAAGATGGAGTGTAACAGTGTGAGCGATGACCATGCTAAGAGTAAGTGTAATTTCTGCAGCCGCTACAGGCGCTGGGGAGGAGGGTGGGCGATGTCAGCAGGCCTACATGCCAAGAACAGATGCATACTGGTAAGTAGCATATTCAGTTCGAGGCATGTGGGCTGCTGAATTCATATCTATAGCATAGAATATATAGCAGTTCCTTCATTAGCGGCGGCCGCCTGTGCCAGCTGCAGACGTTTGAAAAAGTGTTTTTAGAACAGCCTGCCCTACAGCTGCTTGCTGCTTGGAGTGCACATCTACACAGTAGTGCTTTGTAAATGTGTGTGGGGTAGACCATGTGGCTGCTCTACAAATGTCTTCTAAAGGGATATTCCCAAGGAAAGCCATGGAGGCCCCCAACTTGCGGGTGGAGTGGGCTCTTGGGGGGATCGTTAAAGTGCGCTTAGCTTCTTGATAGCAAATTTCAATACACTTAACGATCCACCTGGCTATACCTGCTTTGGAAATGGGGTTGCCCTTGTGTTGTGCGGAAAAGGCAACAAAGAGTTGTTTCGTCTTCCTAAAATCTTTGGTCCTATCAATGTAGTACATCAAAGCCCTTTTGACGTCAAGAGTGTGGAGCATTCTTTCTCCCACTGTCTCAGGATTTTGGAAGAACACAGGCAGTTCAATAGTCTGATTGACATGGAACTTTGAAACCACCTTTGGAAGAAATTTAGGGTTAGTGCGCAGCACCACCCGGTTGGAGTGAATTTGTATGAATGGCTCTTGTACAGTGAGCGCCTGGAGCTCACTAACACGTCGCAGTGACGTAATGGCTATCAGGAAAGCCACTTTCCATGTTAAGAACTGAATCTCGCATGAATGTAGAGGCTCAAAAGGTGGACCCATCAGTCGGGCGAGGACCACATTAAGATTCCATTCAGGAGCAGGTGGGGTCCTGGGAGGAATGACTCGTTTGAGCCCTTCTAGAAAGGCTTTAATGGCAGGCACTCTGAAAAGGGAGAGATGCTGCCTGTTTTGGAGATAAGCCGCTATGGCGGATAAATGTATTCGAATGGAAGCATATGCCAGATTGCATTTGTAAAGATGTAACAGATAACAAATGATGTTGTGCGTGGACGCGTCAAGCGGGTCTATGTTGTGGTCTACGCAATAAATGACAAACCGCTTCCATTTTGCTGCATAGCATGCTCTGGTGGTGGGCTTTCTTGCCTCCCGTATGATATCCATGCAGTCTGGAGGCAAGTTGAGGTAGCAAAACTCTAAGACCTCAGGAGCCAGATCGCCAGGTTGAGCTGTTGCGGATCTGGGTGCTGAATGTCGCCATGGCTCTGCGTCAAAAGTCTGGGTGTGAGGTGCAGCCTTTGATGCGGTACCACGGAAAGTTCTAGAAACGTGGTGTACCATGGTTGGCGTGCCCACGTTGGAGCAACCAGGATGAGCGTCATCGAGTGTTGCTTTAGCTTTCGTGCCACCAGCGGTATTAGAGGTGCTGGGGGAAAGCGTACGCAAATTTGCCTGACCAGTTCATCCATATCGCATTGCCCTGCGACTGTGGGTGCGGGAACCTGGCGGCAAAGCTTTGGCATTTGGCGTTTTCCTTTGTGGCGAACAGGTCTATCTCTGGATGACCCCACTGCTGGAAGTACAGGTGGAGTACAGATGGATGTATCTCCCACTCGTGCATTTGGTGGCTGTACCTCCTGAGCAGATCCGCCATCTGATTGTCCTTGCCCGGGAGGTGTTCCGCCATGAGGAAGATGTTCCTCTGAATGGCCCACTTCCACATGCTCTGAGCCAGATGAGACAACTGTGGAGAGTGTGTACCTCCCTGCTTCTGAATGTAGTACATGGCCGTCATGTTGTCCGTCCGGATCAACACGACTTTGTTGCACAGATGTACCTTGAATGCCTTCATTGCCATGAAGATTGCCATCAGCTCTAGGTGGTTGATGTGCATCTTCTTTTGCTGCGTTGTCCATAGTCCCTGCACTGTGTAGTGGAGTACATGAGCTCCCCAACCCTGGAGAGAAGCGTCCGTCGTTAGGATGATCTGTGGAACAGGCTCCTGGAACGGTCGGCCCTTGCAAAGGTTGTGTGGATTCCACCAATGCAGAGAGTTGTATGGACGACCGGTCACCAACACTAGGTCTTTCAACTGTCCGTGAGCCTGATTCCACTGACGTGCTAAGCACTCTTGAAGCGGACGCATATGTAGTCTCACGTGCGGGACTATGAAGATGCAGGAGGCCATCATGCCTATCAACTGCATGAACACTCGTGCTGGAAGCGAGTGTTGCGGTCTGAATTTCTGTGTTAGCAATTGAATGCAGTTGATCCTCACAGAATTTGGCTGCGCTGTGGCCGCCAGAGTGTCTATCGTCGCGCCCAGATACTGCCGCACATGGGCGGACTGAAGGTGTGACTTTGGATAATTCAGTGAGAATCCCAGATCGTGAAGAAGGTGAATGGTGTGGGACATGTTGGCAGCGCACTGCTGGGCCGACTTTGCTTGGACAAGCCAGTCGTCCAGATAAGGGTAGACATGAACGTTTTGTCTCCTGAGGTGCGCAGCCACTGTCGCCAAGCACTTTGTGAACACCCTGGGCGCTGTGGTCACTCCGAAAGGGAGGACTTTGAATTGGTAATGCTGATTCTGAATGGTGAATCTGAGGTATTTTCTGTGTGACGGATGTAGTGGAATGTGAAAATATGCATCTTTTAGATCTAATGTTGCGAGGAAATCCCCCTGATTGAGCAACGGAAGAACCTGCTGCAGCGTGAGCATATTAAAGTGTTCTGAGAGAATGTACTGGTTTAGGAGCCTGAGGTCCAGTATGGGTCGTAGGGACCCGTCTTTCTTTGGGATCAAGAAGTACAGGGAGTACACTCCAGAGCCTCTTTGTTCCACTGGTACGAGCTCGATTGCCCCTTTTTGCAGCATGACGAGCACCTCTTGCTGCAATAAATGCAAATGCTCTGTGGACATAGGACGGTGTTTTGGGGGAATGTTGGGTGGAGTGGATGTTAACTCCAGACAATAACTGTAACTGTAACTGTGTTTGTATTTATATAGCGCCTTCTACCCTGAGGTCTCGTAGCGCTGTATTCATACCGCTGTGGAACCCTTCCTGGCTTTCCTGTGAAATGTCCACTCCTGGGCACTCCCAAGGTGAAGCCAGGCATCCAAGCGCTGCTGGGGCCGTTGTGGAGATTAAGCAAGCTATTGCCCAGAGTCACAGAGTGGGACCCATGATTAGTCTAGGCACCGAGGCGAGAATTATCAGGTCCGGGGAAATTGTGTCCAAGAGCCGCCGAGGTGGGATCTGAAACCTGGTCCCGGGCCAGATCTCTGCATCAGGGTCTGCCGCTCTACCCATTGAGCCACGCTTCTCCACCTAACCATTGAGCCACGCTTCTCCAAGAACCGTACTGGATAAGCTTTCTGACCCACCTGTCTGTGGTGATGGATTTCCAGACTGGCAGGAACTGTTGGAGTCTCCCCCCGACGGGTGTTGTATGGTAGGGGGGCAGTGACAAGGCGTCACTGTATGTTGGCGGCGGAGGATCAGGAGCTTTTGTTTCCACGACCTCTGCCCTTGGCGCTGTTTCCGCGATAGCCACCTCTACTCTGTTTGTTGTATGAGGTTTGTGCGCCACTTTTAGTGTACTGTGTTTGCTGGGACAGCTGGCCTCTGGAAACACCTCTATTACTTGAGCGACGAAAAGAGCCACCCCTGAACTGCTGGGACTGGAGAGCCCCCATAGACTTTGCAGTCTCAGTGTCCTTTTTGATTTTTTCTAGGGTGGTGTCCACCTCGGGCCCAAACAAGTGATCAGGGTTTACAGGCTGATTTAGGATGGTGGTTTGTATCTCCGGTTTGAACCCGGAGATTCTGAGCCAGGCCCGACACCGCAACATTACACTTGTGTTAATGGCCCTGGCCGCGGTGTCCGCTGCGTCCAGTGCACACTTAATAGAAGCATTTGAGATGAGTTTCCCTTCTTGAATGAGCATCTCTGCTGCCTCCTTATATTCATCTGGCAAGTGTTGTAACAGGGTTTCAAGTGTATCATAATGTGCCCTGTCATATCTGGCCAAGAGTGCCTGCGTGTTAGAAATGCGCCAGATATTGGCCGCTTGAGCCGCCACCCTCTTCCCTGATGCTTCCAGCACTTTAGATTCCTTGTCAGGGGGAGGAGCATCACCAGTAGTTTGTGAATTTGCCCTCTTCCGGGCATTAGAAACAACTAGAGAGTCCAACGGCAACCGGCCCTTGATGTAGGTAGGGTCACCAGGTGCCGGCTTGTACTTTTTTTCAATTCTGGGGTTTATAACCCTGGCACGTGTGGGTTCTTTAAAAATGTATGCAGCATGTTTTAAGACACCCTTCAGCATTGGCAGTCTTTACGGTCTTTTCAGAGGTGGAAAAGGTGTCAAACAGAAAGTCCACTTCAATAGGGTCAGCATGGAGCTGGACGTCATGATTCCTAGCTGCCCTCTCAATAAGCGCATTAAATGCCGCAGAATCCTCAGTAGGTGAGGTTTTGACAGTATACACTTGAGTGTCCGGGGCAGTTTGTGGATCCCCTGGGTCCGCAGCATCTGCCCATGTGTCATGTTGATCTTCAGGATCAGCGTCGGCAGGGTAGTTGTACTCATCATAGTCACCTTCCCCAGCCTCCACATCCGAGTAATTGGGCGAGATTGGAGCAGTGTCCTGACCACGTGGCTTAATCAGTTCAACAAGAACGGGGGAATCTGTGGAATCCTTTTTCTTCTTTAAAGGAATTGTGTAGGACTCCATAGGCTGTGCTGGTGTGATCTTTGGCTTGTAAATGGAAAGTTTACCGTGTCGGCGTCGATAAATTGTTCCGACTGCTCCTCCAGTACGGGTTGTCGATGCTTTGTGCCTACAACTGCAGGGGTAGGCTTCGGCCCCGTGGACACCTTCATGAACGCCTCGACGACCTTCCTGGGCGCGAACGCCTTCAGCGCCACTTTCGGCGGCAGCGTGAACTGAATCGGCGCCGTCGACTTTTGCGGTTTGGCGGCAGGCTTCGGCGTGGAAGTATCCTTCAGATCGACCGCGGAAGCCTTGTCCTTAATGCGTTTTAATGAGTCCGACACCTGCTTTGTGAAGGATGCGGACGGTTGCGTCGACTCGACAGGTGCCTTCGAGCCACCACCATGTGCGGACTCGAGGGTCGTAGTACTTTTGGCCTTGTCCGGCTGACGCGCAGGATCGACCACTTTTGTAGCTCCGAGTCCCTTGTCTGTGTCGACGGCCTTCGGCGCCGACGGCTTCGGGTCGGCGACCTTGACAAGTGCTTTCGGTGCCCCAGTCTTCGGCTCGACGCCCTTGAGCGACTTCACCGGTTCGACAACCTTCTTTGGCTTCGTCTGCACCGACAGGTCTGAAGACGTGGAGCCGACCAAGGCGACAGGCGCTTTCTGTTTCGACGGCGCCTCTTATCACTTTCGGTTTTGTCGAGACCGAAGCTTTCTCTTTCGGTTTCGATTTGACCAATGGCGGCTCCGTAGAAGTGTCCGTAGCCGGGCCCGGAGGCGAGACTGTGGATCTAGGTGCAAGATCTTGGGTAAGGCCATGTGGCAATCCCTCGACCTGAGCCTTAGCTATTGTCCGAACGGGGCATAGCTCCTCGCTTGAGCTATCTTCCGTGGCCCCATAGGCCTCATCGTCGTCTCCTACCTCGTCGACGATGTCTTCTGCATCGAGCATTTCTACGTCTGCGTCGTAGTTGGAGTCGATCTCTGCCGCTGGATTTGAAATCGGCTCTCAATCTTCCTGCTGGTCTGCCTCTTCTCCCTCGGTATCGAAAATGTTCACCGGGTCAGGTGCCGTTTGCTGGGCCTCCTGGCGCGCCACGCGCCGAAGTCGAATCGTCTTTTTGGAGCGAAAACGAGAACAAGCCATACAGTTGGCTTCATCGGGATCCGGCGACAGGCACTTGTTGCACACCGGGTGGACGTCGATGTGGGGATACTTCGAGTTGCACACGGGGCACCTTTTGAACGGGCTCCGTTCCATGATGTGTCGTTGAATAAGGCTTGTTGCGTCGACCGGGCCTCGAGCACCGAAGAGCCACGCGACTCCTCTGGACGTCCGACTCGGGAACTGAGCCGTAACAGAGCTGGGCACCGAACGCAAGACAATACCGACGATATAGGACAGGCCTTTGGGCCGAAAAGAAAGTTTCTATCGAATCCGAACTTGAGTGATCAAATATGCAACCGAACCCAATGGCGGAAAAAACCAATCTGGGGATGGAGTCGATGCCCATGCGCACTGTAGTCCAGGGGAGGAGCCACCTATCTCGTGATACTTCGAAGACTCTTCCAGGACAACAATGTGCAATCATCCGGACCCAACACTAGGCGGCGATCTATGCTATAGATATGAATTCAGCAGCCCACATGCCTCGAACATTATAGCACATTTTGTTTTTGTCACTTGCTTTTCACAGAGATATATCACCCATAAATGACATCTCCAATATCATACAACAATAAAATGTGCTTTTCTTACCAACCAAAGGAAGGAGGGATGAGAAAAGAGGCTCACCGTTATTGGAAAAGGTTCCTCAGCACTGCTTGTCCCACTGCAACATCGCTTCTTGCATGCGCATCCAGGCAGTAATGCCTGGTGAAGGTATGTGTACTCCTCCAGGTAGCTACTCTGCAGATGTCCTGAATAGAGACGCCTGAAAATAGAGCAGTAGAGGTTGATACCGCTCTTGTGGAATGTGCACCAACACGTGCAGTCAATGGCTTCCCTACTGCTTGATGACAGAATTGAATGGCATTTGAGATCCATCGTGCAATTCCCCGTTTTGATAACGAGAAACCTTTCCTGGGGGCACTAAAAGCCACAAACAATTGTGTAGATTTTCTGAAAGGTCTTGTTCTCTGCAAATAAAACTTCAAGCAACGCTAGACATCCTGAGTGTGGAGAGTCCTCTCCACCGCCGTAGATGGTTGAGGAAAAAATATTTTCAGGATTAATGGCTCATTTAAGTGGAAATCCGTTGGCACTTTCGGATTGTTCAAAGCACTAATCTGTCCTCCCTGAATTGCAGAAAAGGTTCTTGCGTCGTAAGGGCTTGTATTTCTCCCACCCTTCTGGCTGATGTTAGAGCTATTAATAGTGCCACCTTCCAGGATAGGAATTTTAGATCAGTTTTGTGAATTGGCTCAAATGGTGGTTTCATCAGTTGTGATAAGACAATGTTCAGTTGCCATAGAGGCGGTGGATGCCTGATGGATGGATAAACTCGAAACAACCCCTTCATGAATTGTTTCGCAATTCTTTCCGACTACAGATATGGACCTGCTGAGTTTCTCCTGTATCTAGAAAATCGCCGCCAAATACACTTTAATTGAGGCATGGGCTAATCCAGACTTTGCCAGCCTTAGTAAATATGGGATGATTTGATGTCGTTCTCCTGACACCAGAAGCAGAATCTTTTCCATTTCACCCTGTATGTCCTATTAGTGCTTTCAGCTCTTGCCTTTGCCAGGATTTCTCTGCATTCTTCCGGAATGTTCAAGTGATTAAATTCTCCGCAGTGAGGAGCCAGGCCGCTAATTGCAGTGATGCCTCACTTGACCTACTCCATAGTCAATAGGGCTGGTATTGGCTGTAGACGTATTGGCTCGGTCTCTGATAAAAGGAGTAGCTCTGTGAACCAATGCTTCCTGGGCCACCAAGGGGCTATTAGTAACATCCTGCACGGTTCTTTTTTCAGCTTTGTGAGTACTCGTGGCAGGAGGGGAATCGGCGGAAAGGCGTAGGCAAAGACGCCTAACCATGCCATCGAAAACGCATTCCCCATGATCCCCTTTGGTGACGCCAGCTTGCAAAGAATTGGCATTTCTTGTTCAGGGCTGTAGCAAACAGCTCCACCATTGGTATTGCCCATCTGGGCAAAGATGGTCTTCAGCGTGTCCTGATCCAGCTCCCACTCGTGACAGGTTGTCTTTTGCCTACTGAGGGTGTCCGCTGTTGTGTTTTGATCTCCTGGAAGATGTATGGCCTTCAGAGTCACTTCGTGATCTATCACCCATTTCCATATTTTCTGAGCTTCTTATGACAGAGAGAGAGAGAGAGATCTTGTGCCCCCCGTTTGTTTATGTAGTGCATTGCCGTTGTGTTGTCTGTCCGCACTAACACTGATCTCCCTTCTATTCTTGGCAGGAAGGCCAACAATGCCAATCCTATTGTCCTTAATTCCAATAGGTTTATGTGAAGGTGTTGTTGCTGTTTGTTCCATCGGCCGCTGACTTGAAACTCCTGTAGGACTGCTCCCCATCCTTCGAGAGAGGCATCCGTGGTAACTACTAACTGATCTGGTTCGGTCAGGAAGGACAGACCCACCGAGATATTGTTCCTGCGAGTCCACCACTTTACCGCCTGCAACATTGGTTGCGTGACTTTGATTTTGCCCTCGAAGGATCCCTTTGCTTGGCACCACTGAAGGTCTAACTTTTCTTGTAACGGCCGCATTCTCAAACGACATAGGGGAATGAGTCGTATGAATGAAGACATCGTCCCCAGAAGCGATTTGTATTTTCGGACTGCAAGAGACCTTCTTCTGTTGAATTATTTGGCTAGAGATACTAGTCCCAATTGCTTCTCTATTGATGGGAATGCCTTGTTTTGTGATGTATCTAGGATTGCACCTAGAAACTTGATCGTTCTGGATGGCTACAGAGATGATTTTTCCACATTTAAGGTCAGGGCCAGATCCGCAAACAACTCCATGCAAGCCAAAGTCAAAGCGTGAGCTGCCTCCTGCGATGGTGCCTTTACTAACCAGTCGTCCAGGTATGGGAATATTTGGTGTTTTTGTCTTCTGAGATAGGCTGCCACTGGCGCCAGACATTTTGTAAATATTCTCGGTGCAGATTTGAGGCCGAATGGCAGCACTTTGAATTGGTAATGGTCTTTGGACACTGTAAAACGAAGGAACTTTCTATGGGATGGATGGATGGGGATATGTAAATCTAGGGAGGTCATCTGATCTCCTTGGTTTAAGAGCAGCAGCATATCTTGGAGGGTCACCATTCTGAATGACTGTTTTTTGAGATAGGCATTTAGGGACCGTAGGTCCAAGATTGGACACCACCTGAGAGCATCCTTTCTTATCAAGAAGAAACGGGAATAAAATCCTTGTCCTCTTTGGGAGTTCGGCACCGGTTCTATTGCTCCCTTACGGAGCATTGCCCGAATTTCCCAATGCATCTGAGACAGGTGTTTTACTTCTTGATATGTAGGTGGCATGGGAGGAGGGAAGTGGAGGAATTCCAGAGTATGTCCGAATTTTATTATGTGGTGGACGCATTTGACCAATGTTATTTTCTGCCACTGTTGTAAAGAATAAGTTACTCTTCCACCCCAGGGACCATTTGACAGGGTAGGAGGATAAGAACCCGGAACTTATAGGTTGTCATTGTCTTTTATTGTTATCTTTCCCAGAACTACCTTCTCGTCCTCTGGGAGTGGACTTAGAGTAGCCTCCAGAATGCTTCTGGCCATATTGCTGCCGGTAGGGCTGCGAAGAGGAAGAATAGGATGTGTATCTTCCTTGCTGGTAGCCACCTCTATACAAGGGTTGTCCTCTTCCACGGGCGCCTCGAAAGGGCACCTTCCGGTACTGTAACGTACCCAAGGCTTTCGCCTTATCAGTGTCCTTCTTAATACTTTGAAGGGTCTCATCCACTAGACGTCCAAACAGATCTTCCCCATCAAAAGGTAAGTCCAGAATCTTATTTTGGACCTCCGGTCTAAAGGCAGTGGCCCTCAGCCAACCCTGGCGCCTTAAAACTGCTGCTCCTCCTAGGGAACGAAAGGCTGTGGTAGCTATATCCATAGCACAATCAATAACTTCAGCTGAAGTTCTCTCCCCTTCCTGCAGAACTTTCTTCGCCTCCTGCTTGCTGTCTTCCAGAAGGAGGTCGACATATGGTGCTATATCGCACCACATCTGTCTGTCATATCTGCAGGCTTAACACCTAGCAGGATTGTGCTCGTGGTCTCAGGCAAAGGGAACCCCAGCACCCTCCTGATGTGGCTAAGGACCTCCTTCCAGAATAAAGTCAGCCTCGGGCATGCCCACCAAATATGAATGAGATCCCCGATGCAGATCGGCACCTCCAACACAAGGGGGAGGATGTAGAAAACATCTTGTGGAGACGCTGGGGAGTGTAATACCACTGGGTCATGAGCTTATAGGCGTTTTTCCGCTGCGGGATGCTCGAGTACACTTTGGGGATATCGTGCCAGAGCCTACGCCACTGTGCGGGGCTAATGTCCGCGTCTGACAGTGCTTGCCATCTGCCCTGATAAGGGTGGGAGGGCGGCGTTTGTGGATTTTGTAGGATCTGGTAAATCCGGGAGCTAAGCCCCTTAGATTCAACTGGATCTCGGACCAACCGTTCAAAGGGGGTGAAGGCGCGTGTGGCCGCCTGGTACATTTCCTCTTCAGACACCCAATGCCGCAGCTGAGCATATTGTAGCTTCGCTGCCAATGGTACACGGAACTCTTCTCTACATATAGCGAAGGATTTAAGCTTACCCTCCTCGAACAGATCAGTAATCAACCTGCAGTCTCCCTGTGTCCACTTGAAGGCTCGTGAATAATGCGCCAGTGGGAAGGACGGATTCTCCTCTATCGGGGTGTGCGGTGAAGGAAATGTCATGAGGCCTCTGCGCACAGCTACGTTATCCCATATGTCTAGCACCGTCTTCGTGGGCACCGCTATATAAGCGCTCTTGGAGCGTGCCGCCCGATGATGCCAGACTAGGTCCCAGATGGTTCGCCCCATCACTACCCGGTCCATGTGCAGTCATCCCTTTTCACTCGCCCTCACTTCCCACTCCACCACAAATCGGAGGTGCGAGGCCCAGTAATAATCCACTAGGTCGGGGCATGCTAGTCCCCCCCCCCCCCCCATCTCTTGATGTCATTAGAAGCTTCTGCGAGACCCGGGGTCTTTTTCCGCCCCAGATAAAGTTGGGGAGGGTGCGCTGGAGGTCTCGTAAACGTCGCGGAATGGGCGTGGGGAGGCACTGAAATAGATATAAGATTTTAGGGAGGATCAACATTTTAATGGCATGGAGTCTGCCCAGCCACGACAGCACTAGGGGTCTCCACTTCCGCAAGTCTTCAAGAACTGACTGCCGACATTCCCGCCAGTTTACTTGCGTCCATGTGTCCAAAGAGGGAGTTACCTGGAGACCGAGGTAGCGGATGCTTTGGGTGGCCTACTGGTATGGCACTAGCTTCTCAAGGAGGGGGATCTCTTCCTTCGGAATGGTGAGATTGAGGGCCCAGGGCTTGCTATGATTGATTGTGAGACAAGAGGCCCGCTCAAAGAAGTTCAGCGCTGTGTGGAGTGCCGGTAGGTACTCCGTGGGGCGTGTTAGGGTAAGGATAAGATCATCTGCGAACAACGCCACCTTATTCTCACAGCCACCCGCCCGCCCGCAGGAAAGTCCAGTCCACCCGGTCAAACGCCTTCTCCGCATCTAGAGAAAGAAGACAAGCCGGAGTTCCCCAATGGTGTGCTTTCCCTACTAGGTGTGCTATTTTGCGCACTTTGTCCGCCCCCTGCCGGTTGTGAATGAAGCCGACCTGGTCCGGGTCTACGAGACCCGGCATGTGGGGATCCAGACACTTCGCCAAGAGTTTGGTGTAGATTTTAAAGTCAGGGCAATGGGGCGGTACGATGCACACTGTGATGAGGCCAGAGCTGTGACTGAAACATGCGATAAAAAGACAGAGATAAACCATCTGGCCCAGGAGTCTTCCAAAGGGGATGGTACCTCATGGCTGCTGCTACCTCTTCCTGGGTGATGGGGCCTTCCAGGGTCTTTGCATAATGTGGATGTAGCGACGTCCCTGTGTAGTTGTTCAGGACGTCCGCCACCACTCCCGGTGACGGTGGCTCCTCCCGCTACAGTGCGGAATAGTAGGCCCGGAACGCCTCGCTTTTGTCTGCCTCCGAGGTGATTCTCGTCCCATCCAGAAGTAGGACATTGGCTATATGAGCCTTGGCGGCACGCGCCTTCTGAAGGCGCGTGCCAGTAGTCGGCCCACCTTGTCTCCACCCTCAAAATATTTCTGCTTCAAGGCCAGCAGGGAGTTTTCCGCCTTATTAGTGCGTAAAAGCCGAAGCTGCCCTCTGAGGTTGGCAAGTAGCCGCCTGGATGCCAGCGAGGTGCCACCCTGATCTCGTCGTTCCTCTAGTTTTATATCTTTTGCCAAGCTATCTTCTAAAGCCCGAGCCGCGCGTGTCCGTGCAATCGAGAGAGTGGTAATGTGACCCCGGATCGTTGCCTTGAAGGCATCCCACACCACGGGAAAAGGCGTCTCTGGCAGGTCGTTACTAGCAAAATAGGAGTCAATGGCCGTTTTAATACTTTCCACATCGGCCGCATCCCGGAGAATGCCCGGCGGCAGACGCCACCTCACCTCTCGAGCGGGTCAAGCGGTCGGGTCCTGCAAGAGCAGCTCGACATGGGCATGATCCGATAACGAGATATCAGACATGGAGGCTCCCAACACGTCACGCAGCAGAGCATGGGAAATGAATAAATGATCTATACGCGAGTACGAGCGGTGGGCGTGAGAGTAGAACGAGTAGTCCCTCAGCCCCGGGGAATGATAGCGCCACGCATCAAACAACCCCAATTCTGTTACTTGGGTGCGCAGTGCGGAGGACATGGCCCCAGCTCCGCAAACCGGGGCTTCGCTACGATCCGCGCCCGGGTCCCAAACCAAGTTCAAATCCCCCTCCCAGATCAGTGAAGGGTCTCCTTGCGGGACATGTGGTTTCAGAAGTGTTCGCAGGTACTGATCCTGCATCTGATTGGGTGCGTACACATTACATAGTGTAAAGATGCGCCGTCCAACGCCTACACTCACCCTGAGAAAGCGTCCATCCCTGCTCCTGAAGGGTTTGGCCTCTCCCCGCCTGATGCCAGACCTGCACAGTATCGCTACACCTGCTGTCTTGGTGTCTGCTGCAGCCCAAAATTGGAGAGGGTACCTAGGATATGCCATGCGCCCAATATCTGCCTGCAAGAGGTGGGTTTCCTGTAAAAATATGATGTTGGAGTTCTGCTGCAGAAGGTAACGCCATGTTTGCCGCCGCTTATTGGGGGAGTTCAGGCCTTTGACATTAAGCGTTAAAACCTTTAAGGGACTAGGCAAGGTAGCTGTCATAGTAAAATCCTAATAGGAGTCGCCTGCGCCGCCCCCACCCCAGTTTCGCAGTAGCACACAATCGCAGGGAATGTCAGCCACCTCACCCCACACTAAGAGCCGCCGCCGCATAGCCCCCAACCCCACGCAGACAGAATGGGAGAAAGAGAGAGAAAGGAAGCAGTAAAAGGTAGAGAAGAGAGAGGGACAGGGGAGAAGGGTAGTAACCCAACAGTGGCCAACCGGGCCAAGTCCATCTGTTCCCGTCACCGAGCATCCTACACCCTAGGGTTCGGATAAGCCCAGGGATGTCACTCCCTCAGGAATCAGCAGGGGTAGGGGTAAAGTCCGTCTCAAGTTCGTCTTGGAGTGGAGCACCGGCACCCCCCACCCTAAAAGAAAGGAGCCAGGGTGTAGATCTGGGTGGGGCATTGATCGGCAGTCCGAGAAAGAAAAGGGGGGAATGCTTGCTCCACGGGAATGTGCGTCCTAAAGTATAGTGGATATCTGCCCACGTGTTCACGGAGTTGATGGGCAGGAGGCAGCCTCGTCCCGATCTCTCTCAAGGGACTTAATATGCGCAATAATGTCCTGCTTAGCCTGTGACGCAGACTGTTCGTCCATACGAGGTGAACGTCGATGGCGTTGGACCGCGGTCCAGTCTGGTTTGGCTGGCATTCGCTCCTGCCGCCGCGGGCGAGCTGGGCTTGTCGGCGGTGATGTCGGTAGGCGAAGGAGCTGCGCCGCCTCTGTGTATGTCCGTATCACTTTTCGCTTGGTTTACCTCTGGAAAATAAGAGCGAAGGGATGGCCCCATTGATAGTCGACGCCCATGTCTCGCTAATTTTCTGTCACCGGCTTGAAGGCCCGTCACGCCGCAGGGCACTGGGAGCCAGGTCTTGGAAGATCTGTATCTTATGTCCCTCATAACTAAGGTCCGGTTTGCCCCATGCTGCCCATAGGATGGCCTTCTCCTCATAAAAATGAACCCTTGTCAGGATGTCTGGGATGAGCCCTGATCTCCCCGGAGAACCGAGAAGCGGCGAGGCATCCTCATCGCCCCAGACCTCATGGAGGAGTTGTGCCGTGTACGTCAGGATGTCCTTCCCCTCTTCCCCGAGAGGAACCCTGCGGATCCGGAGGTTATTCTGGCGGCTCCTGTTCTTCAGATCTTCCTGCTTGACCTGCAGCTCTATGTTTTGCTCCTCCAGCGCCGCTAGGCGTTGCCAGAGGTGCTCTTGGTCCTCCGTGCGGGCATCCACCGTTTTCTCCAGTTCGTCCACCTGGTCTCCCAAATCCGTAACCTCCTTCCGTAGCTCCCGCACACAGGTGTGGACCTCAGACCGTAGGGAGCTGATCTCCATTTTAAGGTCCGACATGAAAGATGTCATGAATGCCTGCGTCACCGGCATTGAGATTCCAGTAGCCTGTGGTGTTCCCTCTGCGGGCGCCGATGCCCCCGCCTTTCCCCACATTCCCACTAGAGAATTGTCCCTGGGGGGCTCTGCCGCGTCAGTCCTGCCCCCTCTGGAGCGTGTCATCGCCAGTCTCAAAGCGTTCTGCAGCCCACCTAGTGGATCAGAGCCTCTGGGCCTCCTCGAGCCGTAGTCAGAAAGTGCCGGTCGCTTGCCCAGTCTCGCGGTACGCCCCCACAGTTCCACAGTGCAGTTTACCCGAGCAGGCCCTCTCAGGTGCACTTCGAACCTCTCAAACGGTAGTACACAGGGGGTCTCAGTATCTGCTTACCAGGGCATGCCACCCAGTGCTGCAACAGTCCCAACTCTCACCAGGTGCCCCCACGGCGATGCTGTATCTGCCGCTGTATGCCCGCTGATGATGGACAGGATGTGAGGGTTGCGCTTGGCTCGCTTCGCCCTTCACAGGCCGTTCCCAGCTGCCGCCGCACAAGTCAAAGAAGGCAATGGCCACTTACCCTCTGCTCGCCTGGCCAGGCGAAATAGGGCGCGGACCACCTCAGCGCCAGTGTTACACACCCCCTGGCTTCAGGTCACCCTGCACGGTAACCTCAAAATGGCGGCTGGCGCCTCCAGTGCGGGGTCTCCTCTCGCCCGCAGGAACGCTCCATGCCTCTCACGCAGCGCAAAAGATGAGGGCAGGGGCCTCCAATGCGGGACGGGACTCCAGGGCCGCCGCGTGCAGAGTCCGGTGCCCCCAGGCCACCCAACGGGGAACACAAAATGGCGGGGGGAGCGCGCGGCCGGCTCCGCTGCTCACCTGGAATCTCCTCAAGGCTCCACCACGAGGGCCAACAGGTCTGGAAGAGAGGGTCTGCAATCCCTGCAGCTGGGGACCCCGTCTCCGATACTCCTCCGTGCAGGGCTCAGTAGGGCAGACGCAGAGTGCCTCCCAGCAGCCCCAACACGGGCCTCCAGAGTCGCCAGGCCGCCAGGCTGCCAGTTTGCCTGTCACAGCTCTCTCCAGGCACCGACGTGCAGGGGCCGGGCTGCGCCGCTCACCACTCTTCAGGGCCAGGGGGGGTCACCAGCCCCCAGGGAATCTGCTCCAAAAGCTGCACCTGAGCCTCCACCATGCGGCCACCCCGCAGGCCACCGGCAGGCGCCACAGGGATTCTGCAATCGCGGGAAGGATAGCGCTGTCTCCGCCACCACTGGGATCCCCCGGGTGTCACCAGCCCGGCTTCCGCTACTGCTGCCCTGTCTCCACCAGACACGCTCTGCTCCTGAATTCAGGGCCATAGGGTTCCCCAGGGCCTAGCAAGTCACCACACAGGCAACAGGGCAGGAACTTCAAGATGGCGGACCTCGCATCTGGGCCTCTGGCCTTTCTCCGTCTCCCGCTCGGAGAGTCGCTGCAGGTCAGAGGACTGCTGCTCAACGGGTGCCCCCTTCCTACGTGGACAGTATCCACTCTCGGGGGGGGGTGGGGGGGGGTCGCGATTAGCACCCCGGCTCCGCTCAAATAGCTGCTAATGGTGGCTTAGAACCGGAGCTCCCCCGAGAGATGTCCTACCTCATTGCTGGCAAGACCACGCCCCTACCCTGATAGATTTTTGATAGGGCTCTTTAAAATCATAAACAAAACATTCTGCTTGAGCTGTTTTCATCGGCAGCTGAAATCTCTTTGCAGCTCTCTCCATTAAGTTGTGGAATCCACCAATATCCACTGGTTGGGAATCCGCTGGTACTTGGGTGGGTGATGGTGGAGAGGGAAGTAGATAGGCATTCCATTCTCTGTGGGGCTCCGTTAGCTCCCCTTCTTCACGGTCTTCATCATCTGTGGTCACAGGATCCTGTTGCTGCTGGACCTGAGGTGTTTGAAGAGCAATGTCTAGTAGGCTTTCCCTACTGCGGACTGGAGTGGCCGGAGTAGAACGAGGACGTGAAGGTGGAACGTCCTGAGGGAGCACTGATGGAGCAAACCTCTTCTTATAATCCGCCAACATGAATTGCAAGTCCATCATCATTAATGATGGCATTTCGACCATCTCTTCCTGAGGCTCTTGTTGGTAGCAATGGTGTGAGAGGCTGTGGTATTCTTCATACCCCTCTTCATCGTCTTGACATTTTACGTGGAGTTCAGATGGGCTTCTGGCATACCCGAAGGGTCCATCATCCTCCTCCTCATCCGACTCTTATGTGGCCTAACAGCTAGGGCAGTCTACCTCAAATCAGCGGAATCAAGTTCGAGTCTCTGCGACAATGCTCAACATACTGTGATTTTGGGCATACCACTTAATTTCACTGTGCCAAACAAAGAAAATGAATGTGTCCTTGTGTAACGCAACTGGTGCTTATGTAAAACTCTCTGAAACCTTTAGGTCAAGTTTGCGCTATTTAAAACTCAGATTTTTGTTGTCATCTAATTAATTTTGTTTATTATACCCAGGACCCATTGGCTGTTATTTTCTGCCACTGGTCTAGGCAACAAGAGAGGGGTATTTTCTTTAATGAAGTAATTAAGGGAAGAGCGGCAGGCGGCAAGGCCTAGTCACTGCTTTCTGACAGAATCTCTGGATGGAACTTGTGTCCGCCTACGTTGTCTGGAGTAAGCAGCTTGTGGTGGCGCATGGTATTGCGGTCGTTGTTGTTAAGAAGGTCGAAAAGTGGTGTAAGTCTAAGGCTGTTATCTCTGGTAACCACCTTGAAAATAGGCACCTCGGCCACGCGCTCCACGAAAGGGGGTCTTTCTATATTGGAGCTTGCCCAAAGCCTTAGCCGTGTCTGTGTCCGTTTTAATGGCTTGTAAAGCATCATCAATATGTTTGTCAAAAAGTGTCTCACCATTAAAAGGCATGTCCAAACTTTTGCTTAGAACCTCAGGGCGGTACGTCGTTGCCTTCAACCAACCCTGACGCCAGAGGACAGCCACTAATGAAACGACATCTATAGAAGCATCAACAAATTCTGATGCAGACCTTTCTCCTTCCAGAAGGATCTTTCTTGCTTCCAGTCTTATTTTCCGTAAGGAGATCCAAGAAGTGAGCGATGTCGGACCACATCTGGCGATCGTATCTAGCTATAATTGCTAGAGAGTTAGCAGCGCTAACTGTAGCACCTGAGGTGGCTGTAAATCTTTTAACAATGTAATCAAGGTGCCTTCCCTCCTTAGCAGGGGGTGCAGTAATGGGCACTAAAAGGTATCTTGATCTCCGTTGGGCAGTGTTGGAACTGGGGTCACCAGTCCCCTAGGGTAGCATGGCACGAGCGGGTAGGCATCCGAAAGCACATGTGTTAAGCGATCATGCAGCACACACTCACACTGAGACAGAAACCTGGGCACGCAATAAATGACTCCACTCCAGAGCTTGTATAAAAACAAGGGATTTGTATTAAGATAAATAATCAGATAGATAGAGCAGGATCAGGGAAATCATAAATTCATTTAAAATACATATGTCTCAAGACTTGCAATCAATATTGGATGAATAAATATCCGTTCTGCAATAAATATTAAATATTGGATCAATAAATAGTTAAATACATTTTTAGTGGGACACAGGCCCGACCTACGCCTTGCTTCTTGGTCAGTACCTGAAAGGAATACATCTCAAAGTCATAAGAACAACACTGCATTAAGCATCAATATCCATTTCCTCAGGTAAACAAAGGGACAGTTCCATAACAGAAACATCTCCCCGCTGTAGGAATAAACAATTCGTTAAGTGTAGTTCAAACATTTCCTTAAATATGAAACATTTCATTTGCCACAAAAGTATGTGGACGTAACTCTCCTCCTGTAATAGGAATTAAACATTTCATTAAGAATAATTATTCCATATAACAAGGTTGGGCATCCCTTTGGGAGAACTTCTCATTGGGCCCAGCTAACCATTGCATTAGCCAGCACTAACTAGGAGAAAACATTGCAATCTAGGTAACCATCCCCTTGTGCAGGTTTAACTGTATCAGGGCTACACCAACATTCCATCAGGGAAGTAGAAATCCCTACATTGAGCAGGTGTAAGTAGATCTCTGTTATAGCAGGGGTATGAGACCCTTCCCTGGGCAGGAGTAAACATTGCTTCAAATGAGGTCAACACCTTTCATTAGGCATAAAGTATTTCTTTAGGCATCACACACCATCCTATTACCTGATGCCTGAACAGGCAGGGCCTTCCCCCTATTAATCAGGAGCTTACAGGTAAAACATTTCCTGCAATAGAGATAATCAGTTTCGCAAAAGTAAAACACTTCACTGAGGGTAAAACATTTCATTAACCATTTCCTTAGGCAGGAATGAAACTCCTATGGCAGGAATAAAAACCCGCCACTGCGGATAAAACATCTCATTAGGCAGTGTAACTATATCCTTATATCATGAACGTTCCCCTACTCAGCAATCAACAGTTAACAACTCTTCAAGGCAGAGATAACCATTTTTAACAGGCAAGCCTGAGCTTAGAAGACTTGGTTTATGCATGTAAAGCCTTTTAGTAAATGTAAACATTTCTTTAAAGCAAGGAGCACCTCACTCCATAACTGTGGGCATGTGCTCCACCTTTCAACCAACATGAATAAATGTTTCATTAGTCAGCAGACACAGTTCATTATGCAGCTGTTGGCGTTTCCACCCCCAGGCCAGGATCAACATTCTAATTCCTACATTAAGCAGGCATAAACCTTTCAGCACCCAAGAGTAATCTTGTAAATAAGTAGAGGTTATAACACTGGGGCAGGGGTGTAATAAAACTTCTATAGTTCAGAATAATCCTGGTTCCAAGCAGGAATAACCACTTCAAAACTCTTCCCCAATCATAGGTAACATCCCCCTAATCAGGAGTAAACATTACAGGGAAGGAATCAGGCATAGGCATTTCATTAAGTAACTTATAAATAGAACATTGCTCATTGCTAGAGAGCAACATCTCATTAAGCAAGCACAGGCCTTGCTTTAGACTAGTAAAACATTTCTGTTAATTAAGGTGAACATTTCAATAAGCAATTCAGTAAAGCATTCTCAATGAGCATTTTACTATGCCTTGGACTCCCCTATGCAGGGCTAAGCCATCGCAGGTGAACTCAGTATGTCTTTAGGCCTACGCCGGAACCAGGGCCCAAACAGTTAATGAATGGCAAGCCTGTCCTCAGGCATAAACAGTAACTTAATGGCCTCCACGTCACTAGAGGCACATAGGGGCCAACAGGTGGGCACTTAAGGTCAAAAATACAGCGTTTCTCTGGGGCCTACAAGAGAGCGCTTGGAGGCACAATTACAGCGCTTCTATGGGACATTCAAGAAAGCGCTTGGAGTGAAATTACAGCGCTTCCCTGGGCACTACCTCAGTTCCTCACATGACAGCGCTTGGCCACAGGCAATGCTGGGGACAGCGCTTCAGCAGGCAATCAGGTTTAGATAATAGCACCCTGCAGGTACAGCACTTCACAAGGCAGCAACCCCCTTCAGTACCTCAGCACTCTTCACAGGGACAGCAAAGGAGCGTTGGGGGAGCAGGGAGTCAGCGCTTCAGAAGGCAGCACCTTCTAGAGCCACAGAAGTTCTTGGTGACACAGCGCTTCAGGGGGATAGCGCTTTTCAGGATTCACAGCGCTACGATATAGCAGGCAATTCACAGCAGAGGTAGCGCTCGGCAGACAGTTCATTCCAGGTAGCGCTGCTGAAGGGCACCACAGAATATAGCGCTTCAGGCAGGAATCACGCCCAGGATTCTAGCGCTTCACAGGGTCAGCAGGGTGCAGGGCTATAGCGCTTTGGCCCACACGAGGTGGGGGCAAGACCAGCAGGTCTAATAACATTCAGTTCAGGGTGCTGCAGTTCAGGCAAATATAGCGCTTCAGAAGGCAGCAACCCCCTCCATTACTTCAGCGCTCTTCACAGGGTCAGCAAGGGCAGCGCTAGATATACCGGACAGGTGACACCCCAGTAGCAGGTTAGCAAGGGAGACCCCAGGTGACATCAGGAAACGCAGGGTCAGTACCGCGCCAATACCTGTTTGCTTCTTCAAAAGTCCTGTGATGATTTAATTTCTTCTTAGCGCTTTAGGTTTCTTGCGCCCTTGTAAATAGAGGCTTAGTTTCTTCTTGGCGTGATGTTTCTTGCGCCCTTGTAAACAGAAGCTTAGTTTCTTGTTGGCGTGATGTTTCTTGCGCCCTTTGGTTTCTTGTTTCCTTGAAGGGGGTTAAGTTGGTGGCTGGTGTTAGATCTCCTCAGCCAATCCCCTCAAGTGGTCCCTGGGGGTTCCCTTCCGCGGGGTTAGGTCAGTGGGGGGGGGGGGTACAGGATGCCTCAATACTTGTAAAGCAGCACTCTAGGCCCTGTCATTTCCAGCATCATAAGACCCTGCCCTGACCCTCACTGCCTATCCTCCTGCGTAGGTTCTTCCCCAGGTCTTCCCCTCAGTCACTCTGACAGGAAAGTTTTCCTTCCTTTCCTTATACAGTGCCAGTTGACAGTTGGCAGTGGCAGTGGCAGTTGGTGTCACCTCACCTGTTCCAGAAGGTTCCAGGGGGTTCTAGGAGGTTCCACCATTCTACCTGTGGGCAGGCTGGCAGGCTAAGTTGATACATTGTTTGGAGGGTTCCAGCCAGGCCCTAGCCACTAGAATGCACCCACTAACCCCGCTGCAGCAGCAGTGGTCAGTGGCAGCCATGTTAGGGGTATAAGACACCTGCATTTTAACATCAGTTTCACAGTACACAGGGCTTTCCTCACTACACAAGGCCTATACATTGTTGTTACAATAGGGGCATTCTAAATTAAAAGGGGTAAAAAACGAAACATTTCTGGGGAAAGGGCCAAGTCCCACAGGCAGCATGTGAGATCACGGTATCCGGCTTAGGATGTGCTACCAGACAAGCTGGAACATCATCAGGAGCTTTATATTTCTTGTCGATCCTGGGCAAGACCGGGATAACAGTGGCAGGTGTCCTCATTACTTTTACACCTTCCTCCCAGATGTGATCTATAATGGGTATGTATCTGACAGTCTTTCTAGATAGATCTTTGAAATCTTAGAGAAAGCAGTCAGATTGCTTGACTGTCAAAGACAATTGGAAATGTGGAGTTGCATTTCTATTAGTGCGTGGAAGCCGCCAATATCTTCTGGTGGAGACTCTACAGTTTGAGGAAAATGAGAAGCAGGTGTTGACATAACATATGCCTCCCATTCATCACCTATTTGCCAATTTTTTTGAGGTTGACTGTCCTCAATTTCTCCCTCATCAGAAGTATCCTGATGTTGTTGTGGCTTAGAGGTACGTTGAGCAGAGACAGGAGGAGGTGGAGAAACAGCTGTTGGAGTCAAACTTATGCGGTAATCATGCAACAAGTCTTGAAGGTCCTGAACCAGGGCCACAGGAAGGTGGATCATAGGCTCATTAACAGGCTCCATATATTGCATTTTTGCATGAGGAGGGTGATATTCCTGCGGATAGTAACCTTCGTATTCATCATCATCTTCATCTTGATATTTTACATGGAGCTGCGAAGGACTGAGTAGGGCAAAGCAGCCCATCATCGTCAGATTCCTCTAAAAAGGTTGAAGATGGCAGAGGTGAAACTATTGCAGGATTCTACAAAAAATGCCTCATCAACGGTGTCGTTGACAAGAACGTCTTAGACGGATACATAGGCGTGAGTTGCAACTTCGACGGACGCATACGACCAGGCATGGGATGCAGATTCAGCCTCGACGGTGGTAATGGAGTCTGCGATGTCGACGAGGACATGAAAGGAGCAAATGAAGAAGCCGTTGTAAGTATCGTAGACGATGTCGTTGTCGACGCGGTCGGTGACTTCAACGGAACCACCATCGTCAACAAGGACGACGACAAGGAGATTGTTGTCATCGTCCAAGTAGCCGTCGGCGATGAGGTCGGCGGCGGCGTTGAAGCCATCGTCGTCACTGGAAGCGTCGGCGGTGGGACCGCCATCGTATCCATCAGTTAAGATGTCAATTTTTCCTACTATGAGGCAGGTGAAACATGCCCAGAAGTTTATTTCTGTGTCAACGGTAAGTCAGATGTGAACGCTGTCCGCAATATTAGCTTTCTTGAGACTGTTATTTTCATTGAATGCTCTGAAGATTGTTTTTCCTTTTTATGGGTTTTCTCCTCAGTAAGAAATTAATGCTCTCCTTTTAGTGAGGTGCCTGCATCTTCCTGACAAGACTTTTTAGAAGTGTTTTCAAGAGGTCTCTCTCTCCTTTTGGATGTTTCCAGAGAAGCCTGAGGTACAGCTCTCCTCATCTTCAGAGACTATGTCAGATTTGTGTTTTAGTTTCTGAAGCCAAATCAATAACCAAACCTCTCTGTCTTTAATGGTTTTGGTTGAAAATGCCCTACACATTTTGCAGTCTTTCACCTTATGTTGAGGGTAAAGGCAGTAAATACAGTTTTTATGTGTATCCTCAGCATGTAGTCTCTTCTTACTGCATGCTTCACACAACATAAAGAGACCTTTCTTTGAAGAATCCGACATTTCGAGTAGAAATCTGAAATTTTGAGGAGAAAACTGAGCAGCGCTCAGGGAAACTCCCTTTTACACGACGTACGGTAGTAAATCTGGACTCCTCGGGGCACCGCCAGCCGGAACCAAGTAGGTTTACCGCCTGATGATCAGAAGCTGCAAGAGACGGACTCTTGCCGTCTTGGAAGCGCTGGTGCCCATGAAGCGGCAATACCGCAAGGAAGCGTTTTTTCTTTGAACAAAAGAAACGCACTAATTTTACACGAGTCCACAATTTGTGCACTCTAATTTGGACTAGGGCAGGACGCACCTTAGCGTGTGTGGACCACCCAGTTCAACATCATGGTCCTGACGAAAACCAATGAATAATACAATGGTTGAAACATGTAGACCTTTTTAACCTATAACATTTATCACACCTCACATAGCACACTTAGCTATTTTTATCAAACACTAATCATACCACCGAAGTCTACCTAATTAGGCATAGGTGTAACACTTTTTTAATTAGGGTTCAAGCACTCAAGAATAAATACTTGTAGTGAGTAGTGTTGGCCCCTTTTACAATCACTTGTTTGATCGCCCTGAACACATAAAAGAAAAACGAACCAGCTCCACTGTAATCAGGTGTCGCAGCACACCCTATAGGCACTCGGCCTATGGGGTGGGACCCCGATGATGAAGCATGTCACCAACTAGGTTGGTGAGTGAGGGGTCTTCTATAAGGATATGCATTATCCTAAAACAGGTTGAGGCACATGGTGCTGAATTGAGCACATAAGCCCATATACAGAGAAACCTTTTTCTGTTCTCTCTGTTCTGAGTGGATACTCCTCCATTGTTTTTGTAAGTAAATCTGAGGAACCTAGCCTCTCTTGGGATTGTTCGAGAGGGTGCCCTAGCCTGACTGGCTGCTGCTTAAGTGTGGTTCTTTTTTTACAAAAGAGAATGAATAGGCTATTGCAGTGACTGTTCATTGCATTGTAGTCTATTGTTTATTATCTACTGCTTTTATATGTGTACCGTGGGGCTCCCACTTTGACGGGATGATTCAAGCATGTGAATCTATGAAAGATCCAATACTGGGGAATATGGGTAACTTGTCAAACTTTTCCTAACACTCACACAGTGATGCAGAGAATGCCTTTGACTCCCTTGAGTGGCCCTTCCTCAGAGACATCCTTGGTAAGCGGGGTATTCCTCCACTTTCGTTTCCCTTATTATGCTTAAGTAAGCCAACCCTGTGGATTGCCTCCCTGTCAATGGCTCGCTGAGATGCTCCCATCACAACGGGGACCAGGCAGGGATACCCCCTCTCCCCCCTCCTTTCCATCATCACTATGGATCCCCTGGTCCACTACATGCAGGACCGACATTTGCACCGTGGTCTCCAACTTACCCATGGTCCAAACTTACTCTCCCTATACGAGGATGCCATTTCGCTTTTCATTTGACACCCGTCTGAAAACTTATCCCCCTTGGTACAGGAGGTGATCCGATTCGGTGATCTGTCTGTGCTCTGAATCAACTGGGCCAAATCAGAGCTGTTCCTGTTGACGGACGTGGCACAGCCAACACCGGCTGATTACTCATTTACTTGGGCAGCAGACCGTACTAAATAGTGGTGCATATAGCTCCATATGAACAGGGACCAAGTTCTACAACTAAACTACGTACTGGCAATGGCCAAACTTGCCTTCCAGGTTGACCGCTGGTTTCAGCTGCCTCTATCCATTGCTGGTCATGTATCCATCATTAAAATGATGATACTCGGGGCGTGGCTTGGACGGCAAGCATGGCGGATGCAGCCTAGTGGAGCTCTGTCCCCGCCAGCCGATCATCCGCCGAAATATCCTGTTCCCCCATATCGGACAGTGGCCCCGAGAGTATCGCTTGGTGCGAGGTATCGCGGTGCCCACATCGGTGCACTTTGAGCCGGTTCGGCGCAACTGGAGACGAGTGAGGGCAGGCGGACGCGTGCGGCCTAGGCGGCCTCTGGAAGCCGGGGTGCTTGAGTTTCGCGACCCCGGGAAACATCACGCGGCCGAAAGGCGGCGTACCGGCTGCGACGGAGGGCCGCATCTGGCCCTGTACACCTGGGGGACGCCTCGGTCTGGACCTGGGGTGCCCTGGTTTTGCTACAGCGACCCCGCAAGAGGCGGCGGAGCAGCGCGTCCCGGCTGGAGGGCAGAGAGCAAGCTGCCGGAGCGGAGCAGTTCAGCGTGGGCCGTTTCTCCCTCCTTCGCCCCTGGAAGGTGAAAGACAGAGTGCAGGAGTGGTGGTGACCCCGGGAGGTCCTTCGGCGGCGTTACGGCCTGGAGCGGCGGCGGCAGCCGGGGACCTCGATTTTCGTGATGCCCAGCAGAGCGCCGGTGAGGCGACCCGGAGCATAGCAGTGGAGGAAGCCGGCCAGACGTCATCGTGGGGCCTGACTGGCCCAGGCACCAACGCTGAGAGCCCCTGCGGAGCGACTGAGAAGCGGGAGTCCCGGCAGCCATACAATTGAGGTACATGACAGGGGTGCCCCCTAGGCAGTAGTGGGAGGATCAGCGCCACGCCAGATGAAGGTCGGCGGTGGGTGACCTGGCTGAGGGACACGGGGGCCCCGGATGCGCACGCTGCTGCCGGGCCTAGACCTTGGAGGGCGCAGTAGGGGCCAATAGACACTGTGGTGGGATACCTGGCCCGACTGTTCGGCGGTCAGTTCGGACCGCGGTGGTCCCCCTGTGTGGAGCCATAGTGGGTGGCGATCCGACAGTGCCCGCGTGGCAGCCTAAGACATCAGTGCAGTATACCTATCATGACCCGCGGGGCAGGTGGCGGCGGGGGAGGCCCTAAGCAGGGGCCCATTGACAAGTTCACGGGGCCGGGAGGCAGTGCGGGGGCCTAAGGCGGCTCCCAGGCAGCCGGGCCAGACAATGCAGCGCTGATAGCAGCCGTCACCCAGTCCTGGGACGCGTTGGAAGCCAAAATTGGGGCGGTGGGATCAGACGTTACGCTCCTTCGTCAGGACTTGCAGAATGCGGTCTCCCGCATCACAGAAGCTGAAACCCGGATATCTGGAGTAGAAGATGATGTGGTGACCCTCAAACGCAAAGTTGCTGCCCTAGAATCTACGCAAAAGGGCCTGGCGCTTCGGGTGGGGGACGCAGAAGGACGCGCCAGGCGCAACAACCTCCGCTTTGCAGGACTGCCCGAAGGCTGTGAGAAGGGGGATATGGAGGGCTTCCTTACGCGGTGGCTTGAAAGCTGGATCCCACCTGACACCTTGTCCGGGTGCTTTGTTATAGAAAGGGCACACCGGGCCCTGATGCAAAAACCGCCGCTGGGAGCGAGGCCGCGGCCGGTGATTGCGAAGCTTCTCAATTACCATGACAGAGATGTGATCCTTAAACAGGCCAGAGCGAAAGAACCCCTGCGTTATGAAAATCACACGATCCTGATCTTTCCGGACTATACTCGCCTGGTGCAACAGCAGCGCCAGTCCTTTACGGCGGCCAAGGCCCGTTTACGCGATCTGAAGATACAGTATGCACTCCTCTATCCGGCCCGCCTAAGAGTTATCTTTCAATCTCGTACGCACTTCTTTGATCGCCCGGAGGATGTATTTCTATGGACGGATGAAATTAGACCGGTGAAAGTGCACACTCCCCCGGGGCGAGACTCCGACTCCTCACATGATGATGCGCAGACGAGATCCTCCCGACGTAAGGACAATTGGAGATCCCGCTCCCGACAGCGGTCTGTGTCAAGTACTGCTTCGGAGACGGCGTCTGGGACGACCGAGAAAAAGAAGAAGGGCACGTGAGGGCGCCGGTGCCATATTGCGGACAGATTGACTTAATTCCTTGCTCATCTGGGGTGTGTGTTGGCGGGGAGAGCGAAGTGCTTGTGCCATATGCGAGACCATGAGGGGCGGTTGTGGAATGGGGGGGTGGGGGGGGGGCGGTGGAACAAACGGGGTGGGGGGGGGGTTTCCTTTCAGGTGAGGGTGGGAGGGAGTAGATGTTGGACGAGTTAACCACAGTTATGGGGATCCATTGGTAGGGTGGGTTGTCGGCCTCACGTTGGAGGCGGAAGCCGCGCTGCACAGGTACTTCATCGTTTTTTGAGGTGTGGGGTGGGAGTGGGGGGGGGGTTCTGAGGAGTTGGTGGGTGTTGACTTGGGGGGGACTGCACGGCTCTGATGCGATCGGGTTGGTGGCTGGCAGCACACACAGATGGCGAGTGTCATGAATGCTGGCTGCGACAGGTCCTTGATGTCGACCCTGGATAGAGGGGCCGCTGGGCCTGGGGCCACACTCCGGGTCCTTAGTTGGAATGTGAGAGGCGTGCTGGACAAGATCAAGAGGGGAGCGGTCCTGAAACAGGCTAAAAGAGTGGGGGCGGATGTTGTCATGCTGCAGGAAACGCATCTTCTGGGGACTAAGGCAATATGCCTCCAGCGCTTTGGCTACAGTCAGGTTTTTCACACCGGTTTTGCCAGGGGATCCAGAGGCGTGGCCATCCTGGTGCACCGCAGGGTATCATATGTACACTCCACTCACTGGCGAGACCCACAGGGCAGATACATCTTTATTCAGGGTACGCTTGGAGACGAGGAGGTAGTGTTTGGTTGCGTGTATGCCCCGCCCCCCCTGCAGTGGTCCTTGGTTGAAAAGATATTAGCAGTGTGGGCGGAAGTTCCGAATGTGTTAGCTGCCATCGGGGGTGACTGAAATGATGTGATGGACCAGGCGCGCGACAGGGGGGGGGGGACAGTCGCACCCGGGCATACCAAATTACATGACATGACCCGGAATCTGGGATGGGTGGACACATGGAGATACATACGTGGCACACAGCGAGAATACACCTTCCTCTCGGCAGTTCATCGTTCATTCTCTAGGCTGGATTATATCTTCGTCCCCATGGCGGCTCAGGGTAGGGTGGAGGCCGCGGATATATTGTCGCGGGGACTGTCTGATCATTCTCCGGTGGCGGTTACTATTAGTTTAGACCGAAGGAGGCAGCAGTTTCGTTGGCGCCTATCAGTTTGGCACCTACAGTTGGGTGATTACCAGGCTCACATGTGAAAAGCCATAGCACAATATTTGGCTGAGAATACTGGCACCGTGGCGACTAAGGCGACGCTTTGGGAAGCCATGAAGCCCACGCTGAGAGGCATAGATATAGCGTGGTGTGTGGCAGCCAAGAGGCGCCGCAGGGAGACTCTTTATCAAGCGGAGGCGACCGTACGGGATTTAGAGCGGCGTAGTGGTTCAGGAGGGGAAGACTGGAGCAACTGCTGCTAGCGCAACAGTCCTACGCTTCATTGCTACTCGATGAGGCGCGGCAGATGTGGCTGGCAACCCGCAGCAGGGTATACCAGTGGGGGGGTAAATCTGGGACGATGTTGCATAGGTTGTACCAGGGCCAGTTCCAAACCCAGACCCCTCCGAGAATCCTGGATGGGTCTGGCGCCCTGATAACCGATCCCATGTCACTTTCGGAAGGCTTTGCGACTTATTATGCCGACCTGTACTCCCCACACGAAAGCATTGGTGAGGACTTGATTGACAAGTTTGTAGCGGATCTACCGCCGCGGGCGCTCTCAGACGAAGCCCGCGATTGCCTGGACAGACCATTGACGGAGGACGAGCTGGGAACCGCTCTTTAGTAACTAAACACGGGGAAGGCCCCCGGCCCAAACGGCTTCCCCAGCGAATTCTTTAAGAAGTTTCATCTTCAGCTGGGAACCCAGTACAGAGCACTGGTGGAGGAGGCCCGGGAACTGGGCTACATGCCCCAAGACTGGAGACACGCTGAGGTGGTGGTCTTTCACAAACCCGGTCGACCTCACAAGCAATACGCATCGTATTGCCCGATCTCCTTATTAAATGTGTAGGTCAAAGTCTTGGCCAAGGCTCTGGCCAATAGATTGTTGCCATACATCTCCGATCTCATACATCCGGACCAGGCCGGCTTTATGCCCAAGCGGGCTACGCGGCACAATATTCGGCGGGCCAACGTCGCGGTGATTCAGTCATCCGGGGGGCAGGCGGCGCTATTCCTGGCGGATATGGACAGAGCGTTCGACTCACTCAGCTGGACGTACCTCTTCTTGCTACTGCCGCGGCTGAATTTGGGGCCGGTATTCTGGTCATATGTGAAGCTGCTCTATACCGACCTTACGGCCTCGGTTCGGGTAGCGGGGGCGGTGTCATCGACCTTCCCTATCCGGAGGGGCACCAGATAGGGTTGCCCCCTCTCGCCCTATTTATTCGCCCTAGCCATGGAACCCCTAGCCGCCTGGGTCCTAATTGACGCGCAGATGAAGGGCTTTGAGTGGACTGGCGACCTGGCTGACCGTATAGCACTCTATGCGGACGATGTTCTGTTTTTTCTCACAGACCTCAATAGGTCCGGGCCCCGCCTCATGCGTATCCTACAGATCTTTGGTGAGACATCGGGATTATACATAAGGCTCCCGGTTTTCCGTTGAAACGGATTTTTACATATAAATACAGACGGAAAACTTTTTTGTTTTTGTCTGTATTTATATATAAAAACGGGAAAATACTAACAAAACGAATGCTCCTCCTGCCTCTGTGCTCCTCTGTAAAATCCGAGTCAGAGGTGCACAGGGGTGGCCAAAAGAAACGGGAACTACTGCCCTGAAAGTCTTTCAGAGACGGAAGAACTGGGATCGCCGTGTCTGCAGAGACACTCAGGCACCCCTTCACAGCGGTAGTTCACACAAGATAATGGCTGTAGAAGTGCAAGCAGCCGATGCCCATCCTCGGCCTGCAATGCCTCCTTTCATATGCAAGCGCCTGTACACAATGGATGGAAACCCCCACACCTCCAGATAAACCGCATCTTTGGGACTTCTCACCTGCAACAGAACTGAGTGTAATACAAAGCATTAGAAGGTTTCACACTGTACTTTACTAGGTTTAAGGGCTTTTACCTAGATTGCATACATTTACATGATTTAAAAAGAATTAATCTTATTGTGGGGCGCAGCCAAAAACA
The DNA here is from genome assembly GCF_964261635.1 of Lissotriton helveticus. Taxonomy (NCBI): domain Eukaryota; kingdom Metazoa; phylum Chordata; class Amphibia; order Caudata; family Salamandridae; genus Lissotriton; species Lissotriton helveticus. The sequence goes on along the minus strand of NC_136061.1, from coordinate 811,616,222 downwards.
GTTTTATTAGCTGGTTTCTGTTGTTTACACATTATGCACTTGTGGAGTCAGACAGACCGCGTGAGTGGATGTGTGTAAAACTTGCAGTGAGCCAAGCCATCTATGAATGAGGGCCTCGCCAGTATGCCTTAGTGCCCCTACTATTTGTCACTTTTTGCCCTATGATAAATCGTGCCCACTCACCAACAAGTTTATTCGTGACTCTGTGCATACAGGTAGAGCCCGCTGTCCTATGGATGCATTCACAACTTCCACCCCCCTGCCGAGCTATGCACCTCCGCGCCCTATTTACCACACATTCACATTTACAGTTTGCCCTATGAGGACACTCCCTCGGCAGTCTCTCCAGAGAGGCCATGGATTAAATGGGCATTAACTGTGGGTAGGTTTGATGATTACAGCTGTCTAAAAAAGATGCCAGCGCTGTTGTGCAGGGTTTTAATTCCTTGTGATGTCTATTCGGTTGCTTTTACCAGCAACACTCAGACACATTAAATTCACCCAGGGCAGCTAAGTGTGTGCGCTGTCTTGTAAGTTAGCAAAAGGGACTGAGGAGGCTTGGGTCCTGTCACCATCCGGCCTGGACCGCTCTCAATTGAGTAAACAAACAAAATGGCCGGACAGCCTATGTGGAAATATCGATACACGTCCTGGTACCATGAATTACCAAGAGGGACAGACTTGTGTCTGGAATTACTTTTTTATTTTATAAAAAGGTTTTTGGAAAAGATTTTTTTAAGCGTCAAAAGACACAACAAAACATTCAACAAATTACATCAACAATACATTACATAAATGCACACAAATAAATGAAATTATCAATCAATGAGATCCAAAAAACAACATTTCTTGGACGGACAACTGTAATATGCCTACAAATAAGTAGTCTATGAGGCACCAATCCTAGATATAATACAAACAAGTGGTCTAGCAGTATGGAACACTGGCCTACTTGTTTAGCATCTGCAAGAAAAAACCAAGTACATTTATACATCAAGTGCTAGAGCAATAGGAATAACATAGAAGCCAATTCACGATTTAACATGCATGATTTCATTCCTATTACGCCTTCCAACATTGGTATCTTGCAGGAAAAAACGTCGACGCGTTTCGAACCCGAGTGTGTTAAAGGGTTCTCATCAGGACATGGATTGGGGGGTCGTTGTCCCTTAGTGACTGGGCGGTTGGAACAATTCCCTTAGTGATGCGCCTAAAGAGGTCACTGGGAAGGGTGCCGGCACACGTGTATGATACACGAATCCGCGGTCAGAAAGAGCTTCAAATAACGGGCATGAGTCCCACCATAAGTGCTCGAAAAAGCGGCAGCTGCCGCCTGCACTCGTGCGTTCTCTCTCGTGGTTCAGGAGCATAGAGAAAAGGCACCCAACTCCGAATTCACCAACCGTTAGTGTAGTCTTGTAAGTTAGGGCACCTCCGTTGATTTCAAGGTGACTGCTTTAATTTCAGGGTGACATAGTTAGTCTCACTTCTGAACGGTCCATCCAGTGAGTGATGTCACAATTTAAAAAAACCCAGCTGACATCATCAGACAAAGCAACATTCCAGAATGCCTTTTGTTGGTGATTGTTATAGACGCAGGACTGGGTAAACTGAAGTATTTTCCCTCTACCTTGGATGCCCCTTTAACTCAGTGGTGGCTTTTGCCAGCAAGGATAAGTGGCAGCAGAAGACAATGCAATATTGAAACGAGACTTTAGCGGCTGCTGCTAATAGTGCTGCACATAATTGCTGATACCACAGCTCAACAACCCGCACCACCCCCACACACACACACACTGTCCTTCTCTCACTCACTCTTACACCTTCCGCCCCAGGTCTCTTTAACTTGTTCTATTTAATGTTTATTTAAGTGCTACTTAAATAAAAATAAAAACGAAAACAGAAATGACTGTGCACCACCTGTGCGCTACATTTTCTCCATAGCGTCCATATCAAAGCACTATTCTGTACAGATGAAGATGCAGGATTCTTTAGATATTTTGGCGATTTACAATGCCTCATGGGGTAGGTCGTCTTCTAGTACACAGTAAGAGTGATCTGATATTCTTCGAGCAGACACTCTGTGATGGCTGATTAAATGTGAGTAAAAGAGGTAGTAATTTGTTGACATTTTGCAGGACATATGCGCAAATGAGACCTAATCAAAGTCACAAATTCACACATTTTTTCTTACAGGACAGGGAAGAAATATGCTCTCAATAAGCATAGGCTCCAATTAAAAAAACACAGCTATAACAACCTATTGCAAGTGTGCATGTCAACTTAAATAAATGTGGAAAAATACTAGCTTTAGCGTCTTTTTTTTCTTGTGTCAAAAATAAATGTGGATAAATACAGGTAAAATGACCCAAAAATAAATATGGATAAATACAGACGGAAATGTGAAAAAAATAAATACCATAAAACCAGGAGCCCTAATTATACATGAACCCACGTAAATCTACTCTTTGGGTGCTGGGAAGGGGTCCACCGATCGGAGACTGGGCTGCAGAGCTCCAGAAGGCCGCAGGAGGAATTAAATATCTAGGGGTGTTCCTGACCGAGATCCCAGCTATTGCTTGGGAGCGCAATGTGGTGCCGGTCTGGGAACGGACCCAGGTGGACATTAAGGTGTGGTCCCGTATGCCGCTGACCATATATGGCAGGTCGGCCATATTCAAGATGGTGGCCCTGCCCAGGCTGTTATATCAATTGCAGAATCATCAATACCCGATCGAACCCTCATGGTTTCAGCGAGTAAACACGGTCCTGGGACAGTTCCTCTGGGAGGGCGGCTCTGTCAGGGTGGAGCTGCACACGTGCTTTCGTTCCACATACGGAGGGGGGCTGGCGACCTCAGACGTTCTCTGCTATTACCAGGCGTCCCATTTCCTAGTCCTGAATGATTGGTGGTATGGGGACAGAGGAGACCCAGCCTATACGCTGGAGAGATTACTAATGGAACCACACACGCTGCTATATGCGCCAAGGATACGCGGGGTCTTGCCGGCGGTGACATGGGTTGTGTTCGACGTTTGGAGGCGTGCACTGAGGCGGATGGGATGGTGGCGAACCTTGACCGAGGAGACCCCCCCTCTGGCGCAATGGCCGCCTCCCAGGCCTGGCTTCCTTGGCGGGATTTGCGGGATGGGACGCCATCGGCATCTCTAGGTTGGGGGATGTCATGGCCGGGACGACGCTTAAAACGTTCCAGGAGCTGCGAGTGGAATATGACATGCCCCATACGCAGTTTTTCCGCTACTTACAATTTCGACATGCCCTGGCTCCTGACCTGGTGGGTCTGATGTCCCTCCCTGAGTTTAGCCCTTTAGAAGCCCGAGTCTTTATGGGGGAGCTGGATACTAAAAAGATTTCCCGCATTTATCAATCTCTGATCATACATTGCTCCTCTGACTTATGCTCCCTTAAGGAGAAATGGGAGGAGGACGTTGGGCCTCTAGAGGAGGAGGATTGGAACGAGGCGTTGGCGAGTCCTAGAGGCGCGGCCATCTCGATCCGCCTCCGCTGATTCAATTCAAATACTTCCACAGAGTGTACTATATGCGGCAGAGGTTGTGGAGGGCGGGACTCATTGCATCCCCGGAGTGTACCCGATGTGGGAGCGAGGAGGGCACTTTCCTTCATACAGTGTGGAGTTGTGGACGCCTGGATAGGTTCTGGCGTGGGGTCTGGAATGGTCTGGATGAGGCGCTGGGCTGGGTGCTCCCGCGCACGCCACGCTTGGGTCTGCTACATGTGCTGGAGGGAGTGGGGGGCAACCTGTACAAAACACATTTGCTACTCTTGGGACTAACGATAGCCAAGCGCGACATAGCTAGGGCCTGGAAAGATCCACAGCCCCCGTCACTTCTGGTTTGGAAAAGAGGCCTCGACTTCTGTATGGGGATGGAGAGGCCCATATTTCTGGCCCGTGGTTGCCCCAGTAAACACTACAAGATATGGAAGAGGTGGGCTGAATACAGGGGTCTTTGGCTAGAGCCGCCGATAGAGCGGGATCCGGATCCGGACATATGATTGAGCTCGCCGATTGGATGGATGTGCGAGAGTGATCGAATGCCGTGCGGGGGGAGGGATCTGGGTGGGGTGGAAGGGGGGCTAGTTGGGGGGGGGGTTCGGGGGGTCGGGTGGGGGGACTTGTTCACTGTGATTGTTCCCATTGTTTGATTACGAAAGATATTACGGATTGCGTTATTGTACAAATAGATTGATATCTCGCAGATACCTCTGGGCTCCTGACCTGGTGGGTCTGATGTCCCTCCCTGAGTTTAGCCCTTTAGAAGCCCGAGTCTTTATGGGGGAGCTGGATACTAAAAAGATTTCCCGCATTTATCAATCTCTGATCATACATTGCTCCTCTGACTTATGCTCCCTTAAGGAGAAATGGGAGGAGGACGTTGGGCCTCTAGAGGAGGAGGATTGGAACGAGGCGTTGGCGAGTCCTAGAGGCGCGGCCATCTCGATCCGCCTCCGCTGATTCAATTCAAATACTTCCACAGAGTGTACTATATGCGGCAGAGGTTGTGGAGGGCGGGACTCATTGCATCCCCGGAGTGTACCCGATGTGGGAGCGAGGAGGGCACTTTCCTTCATACAGTGTGGAGTTGTGGACGCCTGGATAGGTTCTGGCGTGGGGTCTGGAATGGTCTGGATGAGGCGCTGGGCTGGGTGCTCCCGCGCACGCCACGCTTGGGTCTGCTACATGTGCTGGAGGGAGCGGGGGGCAACCTGTACAAAACACATTTGCTACTCTTGGGACTAACGATAGCCAAGCGCGACATAGCTAGGGCCTGGAAGGATCCACAGCCCCCGTCACTTCTGGTTTGGAAAAGAGGCCTCGACTTCTGTATGGGGATGGAGAGGTCCATATTTCTGGCCCGTGGTTGCCCCAGTAAACACTACAAGATATGGAAGAGGTGGGCTGAATACAGGGGTCTTTGGCTAGAGCCGCCGATAGAGCGGGATCCGGATCCGGACATATGATTGAGCTCGCCGATTGGATGGATGTGCGAGAGTGATCGAATGCCGTGCGGGGGGAGGGATCTGGGTGGGGTGGAAGGGGGGCTAGTTGGGGGGGTTGGGGGGGGGGGGGTTCGGGGGGGTCGGGTGGGGGGACTTGTTCACTGTGATTGTTCCCATTGTTTGATTACGAAAGATATTACGGATTGCGTTATTGTACAAATAGATTGATATCTCGCAGATACCTCTGGGATAAAGAGATCTGTGGTTACATATGTGATCTGTCAATAAAATCTGTTTTGAAAAAAAAATGAATATGCTACTTACCAGTATGCATCTGTTCTTGGCATGTAGGGCTGCTAACATTCATATCTTAGCATTAGATCGCCGCCTAGTGTTGGGCTCGGATGATTGCACATTGTTGTCCTGGAAGAGTCTTCGAAGTATCCTGAGATAGGTGGCTCCTCCCCTGGACTACAGTGCGCATGGGCATCGGCTCCATCCCCAGATTGTTTTTCGCCATTGTGGCAGAAGATGGAGTGAAAGTGTAAAGGATGTCCATGCTAATGAATAAATACAATAGTATATCTGCAGCTGCGACAGGCACCGGGGAGGAGGGCGGGCGATATGAATGTTAGCAGCCCTACATGCCAAGAACAGATGCATACTGGTAAGTAGCATATTCAGTTCGAGGCATGTGGGCTGCTAAATTCATATCTTAGCATAGAATACATAGCAGTCCCTCCATCAGCGGCGGTTGCCCGTGCCAGCTGCAGAAACCTGAAAAAGTGTTTTGAGAACAGCCTGTCCTACAGCAGCTTGCTGTTTGGAATGCACATCAACACAGTAGTGTTTTGTGAAGGTGTGTGGTGTGACCCACGTGGCTGCTCTGCAAATGTCCTCCAAAGGAATGTTTCCCAGGAAAGCCATGGATGCCCCCAGTTTGCGCGTGGAGTGCGCCCTGGGGGGTATTGTTAAAGTGCGCTTCGCTTTCTGATAACATATCTGGATGCACTTAACAATCCACCTGGCTATCCCTGCCTTGGAGATTGGGTTGCCTTTGTGTTGTGGTGCGAAGGCAACAAAGAGTTGCTTTGTCTTTCGAAAGTGTTGTGTCCTGTCTATGTAGTACATCAACGCCCTTCGTACATCTAAGGTATGGAGCATCCTTTCCGCCACCGTTTGCGGGTTTTGAAAGAATGCTGGTAAGTCAATGGTCTGATTTAGATGAAACTGTGACACCACCTTAGGAAGGAATTTAGGGTTAGTGCGTAGCACTACCCTATTTGGGTGAATTTGAATGAATGGCTCTTGTATTGTGAGCGCCTGCAGCTCACTGACACGCCTCAGAGACGTAATAGCTATAAGAAAGGCCACTTTCCACGTAAGGAATTGGAGCTCACACGAGTGCAGTGGCTCAAATGGTGGTCCCATCAGTCTGGTGAGAACGACGTTGAGGTTCCACACCGGAGCTGGTGGCGTCCTTGGGGGAATGACTCTCTTCAGACCTTCAAGGAAGGCTTTAATGGCGGGCACTCTGAAGACAGAGAGGTGCTGCCTGTTCTGAAGATAAGCCGCTATGGCTGATAGATGTATCCTAATGGAAGTGTACGCCAGATTGCACTTGTAGAGATGTAGCAGATAGCAGATGATGTTGGGGATAGATGCATCTAGTGGGTTGATGTCATTGGACGTACAGTAGATGACAAAACGCTTCCACTTAGCAGCATAGCATGCTCTAGTAGTTGGTTTCCTCGCCTCCTTGATGATACTCATGCATTCTGGAGGCAGGTTAAGGTATCCAAACTCTAGGACTTCAGGAGCCAGATCGCCAGGTTGAGCTGTCGTGGATCTGGATGCTGAATGTCTCCATGGTTCTGCGTCAAAAGACTGGGCGTGAGGCGCAGTCTTTGATGCGGCACCACTGAGAGTTCGAGGAACGTGGTGTACCAAGCCTGGCGTGCCCACGTTGGAGCAACCAGGATGAGAGTCATGGAGTGCTGCCTTAGCTTTCTTGCGACCAGCGGTATTAGAGGGGCTGGCGGAAAAGCGTACGCAAATTTGCCTGACCAGTTCATCCATATCGCATTCCCCTGCGACTGTGGGTGAGGGAACCTGGCGGCAAAGAGTCGGCATTTTGCGTTCTCCTTTGTGGCAAACAGGTCTATCTCCGGATGACCCCACTGCTGGAAGTACGGGTGGAGAACAGAAGGGTGTATCTCCCACTCGTGCATCTGATGGCTGTATCTGCTGAGCAGATCCGCCATCTGATTGTCCTTTCCTGGGAGGTGTTCTGCCATGAGGAAAATGTTCCTCTGAATGGCCCACTTCCACATGCTCTGAGCCAGATGAGACAGCTGTGGCGAGTGGGTGCCTCCCTGCTTTTGAATGTAGTACATCGCGGTCATGTTGTCCGTCCGGACTAGCACGACCTTGTTGCTCAGATGTACAATGAAGGACTTGAGCGCCATGAAGATTGCCATCAGTTCCAGATAGTTGATGTGCATCTTTTGTTGCTGCGTCGTCCATAGTCCCTGCACTGTGTAAGTGAGCACATGAGCTCCCCATCCCTGGAGAGATGCGTCCGTTGTCAGGATAATCTGCGGCACAGGCTCTTGGAACAGTCGGCCCTTGCAAAGGTTGTGTGGAGTCCACCAATGCAGAGAGTCGTATGCCCGACTGGTAACCAACACTAGGTCTGTCAATTGCCCACGAGCCTGTGTCCACTGATTCGCTAAGCACTCCTGGAGCGGGCGCATATGCAACCGTGCGTGAGGGACTATGAAGATGCAGGAGGCCATCATGCCTATCAACTGCATGAACACTCTCGCTGGCAGGGAGTGTCGTGGTCTGAATCGTTGGATCAGCGACTGAATGCTGTCGATTCTGACTTGGTTTGGCTGAGCCATGGCTGTCAGGGTGTTGATCGTAGCACCCAGGAACTGCCGGACATGTGCCGGCTGAAGATGCGATTTTGGGTAGTTCAGGGAGAAACCCAGATCGTGAAGCAGGCGAATTGTAGTCGACATGTCTGCGGCGCACTGTTGCTCTGACTTGGCTTGTACGAGCCAGTCGTCTAGGTAGGGGTAGACATGGATATTCTGCCTCCTGAGGTGCGCCGCCACTGTCGCTAGACACTTGGTGAACACCCTCGGGGCTGTTGTGACTCCGAAGGGTAGGACTTTGAACTGGTAGTGCCTGCCTTGAATAGTGAACCGGAGGTATTTCCTGTGTGACGGGTGTAGTGGAATGTGGAAATAAGCATCCTTGAGATCTAAGGTTGCTAAGAAGTCTCCCTGGTTTAGCAAGGGAAGAATCTGCTGCAGTGTAAGCATGTGGAAATGTTCCGATAGTATGTACAGGTTGAGGGGACGTAGATCGAGAATGGGCCTGAGAGAACCGTCCTTCTTTGGAATAAGGAAGTACAGGGAATATACCCCTGTGCCTTCCTCCCCCACCGGCACGAGCTCGATTGCGCCTTTTTGCAGCATCGCCACCACTTCCTGCTGCAATAAGTGCAAGTGCTCTGCGGACATAGGCCTTTGCCTTGGTGGGATGTTGGGTGGAGTGGATTTCAACTCTAGGCAATAACCATACTGGACTAGTTGTCGCACCCACCTGTCTGTGGTGACGTTTCTCCAGACGGGCAGGAACTGCTGCAGTCTCCCCCCGACAGGTGTTAGGTGGTCGGGGGGCAGTGACAGAGAGTCACTGTTTGCTTGGAGTAGAGGTGCGGGAGCTGTTGTTTCCTCTGCCGCGACCTCTGTTGCTGTTATTCCTGTAACCTCCCTTGTTCTGTTTAGTGAACGAGGATTGCGCCCCACCTTTGGAGAACTGGGATTGTTGACCCATCTGTCCTCTGGTGACGCCACGTGCACCTGAGCGACGAAAATTGCTGCCACGAAACTGTTGGGACTGTAGGGCCCCCATAGACTTAGCAGTTTCTGTGTCTTTCTTTATTTTCTCTAGGGTGGTGTCAACATCCGGACCAAACAGACTATCAGGATTGACTGGCTGATTAAGAATTGTTGTCTGAATATCCTGCTTAAACCCTGAGATGCGGAGCCACGCTTGTCTTCTCAGCATAACGCTAGTGTTGATAGCCCTAGCAGCTGTGTCCGCAGCGTCAAGTGCACACTTGATGGCTGCGTTTGATATTAGCTTTCCTTCCTCAATAAGCATTTTGGTGCCTTCTTGGAACTGTGGGGGCAGGTGTTGTATAACCTGTTCTAGGGTGTCGTAGTGCGCCCTATCGTAACGCGCCAGGAGCGCCTGTGTATTGGCGATGCGCCAAAAGTTTGCTGCCTGTGCAGCCACTCTTTTGCCTCCTGCCTCTAGCACTTTGGACTCCTTATCCGGGGGAGGAGCTTCACCCGTTGTCTGGGAGTTGGCACGTTTCCTGGCATTGGCAACCACAAGAGAGTCCAGTGGCAATTGTCCCCGGATGTAGGCGGGGTCCGCAGGTGCAGGCCTGTACTTCTTTTCAATGCGAGGGTTGACCACTCTCGCCCTCGTAGGCTCCTTAAAAATGTCCCCAGCATGTTTGAGGACACCTTTCAGCATAGGAAGTGTCTTTACTGTCCTTTCAGATATTGCAAAGGTGTCGAAAAGGAAGTCTTCCTCAACCGGGTCGGCATGCATGTCCACATCATGATTGGCCGCCGCCCTTTCAATTAGTGCATGAAATCCTGCTGAGTCCTCAGTCGGGGATGCACGTGCATTAAAGGTCTGCGGGTCTTGGCCCACACCTTGGGTGTTCTGGTCACCAGTGTCATCGTATGAATCCGGTTGTACATCAGGTTCATCGATAGGGAAATTGTACTGCTCATCCTCATCATACCCCTCACCCACAGAGTGTTCTGGGGAGGGAGTGGGGCTCCGTCTTGGAGGAGGCTGGATCGGTTCCGTGAGGCCTGAGGCGTCAAGGGGCACCCTCTTTTTCTTCAGTGGGATGATGTAGGAGTCCACCGGCTCAGAAGTGATCTTCCTTTTATAGAGTGTCAGCTTGCCGGTGGCAGCATCGATGAAACGCTCTGAATCGTCTTCCGATTCGAGTACACGACGTGGAAGAGGGTCCGCCAGCGAGGAACCCTGCTTCGGAGCCGATTTCGTCGAAAACGCTTTCGGCGCCTCCTTAGGTGGCAAGAGAAAGAGGAGTTTTCCAGAAGGCTTTGCCGGAGTGTCCTTTTGCGGCTGCGGTGATGGCTTTGGAGCCGATGGAGCAAAGGCTTTCTCCCTGATCCACTGCAGTGACTCCGCAATGGGGAACGGTACACTGCCAGTGGGTTTCGTCGCCGACAAGGATGCTGTGAGCGGTCCCTCGGATCCGACTTCTTCGTGGGCCTTGTGCGTTTTGGGCGCGGAAACCGTCTTCGGCACCTCCGATTCCTGAGGCCGGGGCGCAGACTTCTTGTGCGTAGCCTCTTTGGAGCCGACCTTGGCGGGCTTGGACGGCGCCGTAGCCGCTGATCCGTGCCGACCATCTTTCTTGGAGGCCCCTTCCTCGGGCGTCGATTTCGATTTTGGAGCATCGGAATCGACAGACTTCCTCGGCTTCTGCGGACCGGAGGTCGACGGAGCCGATGGGGCGACGGGCACCGATTTCTTCACTGGCACGGCAGCCATCTTAGGGACACTCGAGTCCTTAGGTTTCAGTTTCGATTTCGGGTCGGCCATTTTAGGTGTCGACGACCCCGATGGTTTCAGTTTCGGTTTCGAAACAGCGTGCCCAGCAAGTGAGTCCGTAGCCGGGCCTGAAGGCGGGGCTGTGGCTTGCGGCAACGGGTCCTGGGTAAGGCCGACAGGCGATCCCGTGTCCCGGTCGGTATCTTCGTAACCTTCAGGGCAGAGCTCGTCCCCCGAGCTGTCTGCCGCGGCCCCATAAATCTCATCGTCGTCTCCTACCTCTTCGACGTATTCGAGGACTTGACCCGCGACTCCGTCGTCGTCTCCCGGATCCGCCTCGACCTCCGTCTGTGATGGGGAGATTTGTAGATGGTGACCCTGGACCTCTTCTTCCTGGTCGCCGAAGATGTTCTCCGGATCCGGGGCCGCTTGCCTAGCTTCCAAGCGCACCGCGCGCCGAAGCTTGAGAGTTTTCTTGGAGCGGAACTGCGCACAGGCCTTGCACTTGCCGTCGTCGTGGTCCGGCGAAAGGCACTTGTTACACACGGGGTGTAGATCGATGTGTGGGTACTTGGACCCACAGAGCGGGCAGTACTTAAACGGGCTCCGCTCCATGTCCGTAAAGGCGTGCAGTCGTGTCGCGATGAGAAGGCCTCAAAGGTCAGAGAGCGAAGAAAACTCCGCTTATTCCGGCTCCAAGAGACGGAAGACTCGAGACCGTGCGCAGACAATACCGACGCAAGAAAATCGAGGCCTTTTGGCCGCTAAAAGGTAGTTTCACTTGGTTCCGACAGTAAGACGTCGAGACCACATCCGAACCCAATGGCGGAAAAAAACAATCTGGGGATGGAGCCGATGCCCATGCGCACTGTAGTCCAGGGGAGGAGCCACCTATCTCAGGATACTTCGAAGACTCTTCCAGGACAACAATGTGCAATCATCCGAGCCCAACACTAGGCGGCGATCTAATGCTAAGATATGAATTTAGCAGCCCACATGCCTCGAACATGATGATACTCCCTCGCTTTTTTATATTTTTTAATATTCCTATCTGACTACCCCAAACTTTTTTCCACTCGCTACGTGGCCGCCTCCTCCGCCCTTGTGGGCTGGTGGTCATCCGTGCGTTTGCTGTGACACTCTCACTCTCCCTTACGAGAGCGGTGGACTGGGGTCCCCGACCTCTACTTCTACTATCTGGTCGCCCAATGAGAGTACTCCTATTGCTGGTACCATTCAGATGCTCGCATCCCCTATCTGAGACCAGAGAGGTACCGATTGGGTGATCTCCAACACGCTTTAATCTTGCCGAAGGACATCTCACTAGTTGTCAAGAATATCCAGACTGTGTCAACGTCTTATTGAGTGTGGCATAGATAGCAGCAGCTACTAGGTGGAGGCCTCTTCATTCCCCGGTCTCCCCCTTGCTGACAATCCCTGCCTCCACCGGCCAGAGAACAGCTCAAACAGGTGTTGCTCCATCATAACCTCTCCACCCTGGGGGATCCATTTCTGGACGGCCGTGTTGTACAACCGACTGCGGGGCCTCCCTTACATTACTTAACCTTCTTAGATCGTTTAATTATTCCGAGACTCCATAATACATTGCACTCTCTGCTTCCTACTTTCCTGTTGCCCCCCTGAGGGCTGGCTACACGCTCTAAAAGGCACGGTAGGCCTGTGCCTGCTCTCCAATCCAGCTGTCCAAGACATCCCGTTTGGAGAGGTTTGAATTGCGCATGTCGGTTTGGCCATAGCAAAGTAGCTGACCAAACCAACAAGCGCAATGCAAACTTAAGCGGCCCATACTCACTGCAGCCAATCATAGGCAGCAATGACGCACAGGCCGTGCCCTGCCCTCATACTCTGTGTGCTGGCAGAAAGGGCCAAGATAATTCTCATCTTTCGTCCTCTGTGTTGGGCTACATCTTAATTCATAAGTCACATTCTAAAGGAGAGTTCCAACTTCAACAAAAATGTTTATGGACTATTCTTGTTGTTGATGGCAAGCAGCAGCTTCAATATTATGTGGATGCAGAGGAAGGTTTATCAGTTGAACATTATTATTTATGAATCCTGGAAGAGTAGTGTATTTTTAAACAAAAAAGCAAAAGTGTGTGAATAGGAAACCAGAAGTTATTTTGAAATGTTTATGAAAAGTCACATGGCTCTCTCGAACAAGCACCACCACCCACTTCTAACTATACAATACTGTTTAAAATACAAAAATATGTAATGTCCAGGTACTGTACCTCCTTGCTTCTTCTTTCTGCTGTTCTCTCCAACTACTCTCCATGGTACGCAAGGCATAATCACTTTCATCGCTGTATCTAAAAAAACAATAATAGATTATTTGATTTGGCACTAAATTATACCTCAAAAACCTAATAGTATGGACATAATACTATTGGACCGTTAACCTGGGAATTTCGGCATTAATAGTGCTTTACAAAACAGCTTTTTAAAATGTTAAACCACCAATGCAGTTTAAAAGATCTGATTTGGTAGGACATGTTTTCATGCATAGCTTGGAGACACTCACATTATTCAACTGGCAGATTGTCTGCTTGGGAAGTATGTCACATTATCAAAAGAACTTAACCTTGATATGGAGTGAATACATGCAGCTTAAAACACTGTTCTCTTATTTGAGCCTCACATCTATAAACTGCATTAAGTTTCTATCAGTGCAAGCTTTGGTAGCAAAGTAAAACACTCGGAAGCAATCTAGAATAACAACTTATATATAAATTCTCAACTGAACACAGATCAAGTCACTAACTCAGTAAAGCTCCCTTTCCTTCGAGAGAAAACAGCAAGCTGGGGTTCCTCGATACGTGGCAAGGCACATTAGGCTAATTCGCTTTCTTTGGTTCTACCATCATCCCAGCTGCAGCAGCTTTAGCCAGTTCAAAAATACAGGCCAGTCGCATCGGTGAGATAAAGAAAAGAGATCCAGGATCCTTTTTGTGGAAGCTGCTTAGCCAAGAGACCAATTCTTAAAAACCTATCTTTGATTCATAAATGTTTGTAGGATCATGCCCCTCAGTAATGGCAACAGAAGCTGGAAAACAATACCACACCAAAGACGAAACATGAATAGCCAGGCGTAAGACATTCAAATGAGATTTGTGTTCCCGATTTCCCTTAATCAACAACAACCTCATCAGCAGCAACGTTATATAGTTGAGAATTACAAGATGACTGGCAAGTCCATAAATCTTCAAGCCAGCCACCTGTTTAAATCAAACTCAGAAGAATGGTTATACAAGAAAGAAAGTAGATCCCGAAATGAAGGACAGGAAGAAAAAATACAAGTAGGAGGTATTTGTATGCCAATAAAGGGGCAACAGTGACAAAGGAAGCAAGCACAAACTTACAAATCTAATACTGCTGCACCTTTTTCAAACAGCAGTTTCTGACTTAACCTTTAAGGACAGTAGTGCTGTTAAGCAGCTTAAAAAGAAGCAGGATGAAAGTGTTTGACCAACATTAATTCTATGTACTACTACTTTGGACCCATCACTTTGATTTACCACTATTTCAAACTCGTACACTGACCTCATCACTATGACAACCATCACTTGGTCCTGAAAGTAACCCTGATCCTAAATCTAGCAGAAAAACTAGAAAAAGAGTAAACCCAAGCAAACATTAAATATTTAACATTAAGTCAAATAATGTAGGTTTGACACACAACCATACTGAATGCCACCCTGCGTTTTAATTGATAACCTGGTATTACTCTACCTAACCTGAGCCACCACATCGCGAGCGACAGCGGGATCAACCCCCTCCATGCGATGCAGTGTGTCCAACGAAATTCATTTTATTTATTTATATGTTTACTTACCTGTAAAACTCCATAATCATCCATAGATTACTACCCCCCACCCTGTCGCCCCCCCCCCCCCACGTCACCGCCCAGCAGGTACTCCCACTAGCGACCGCGGCGGACAATCACCACAATGCCTGACAAAGTGTTTTGCCTCTGCATACATGCCAGGCCACCAAAAGTGGGCACTCGCAAGATTTGTTTAAGGTAGGCATACCCATATTGCCTTGGTGACTAACACTAAGAATGGAAAGGGGCGACCGCTCGGTCCCCCCGAACGTATGGATGGGGGCCCGAACCTCCCGGGAAGCCATTTTGGGCGGGGTGGGCGTGGCCTGGCTGGTATGCCCAAAGCGGCGTAGCCGGAGCGCGCCTTCCCCCGCCCGAGAGGGGTTGTCCTAGACACCTCGAAGGAAGACCACGCCCAGTAGGCGTATCAGGGACGGGTACACGCCCTCCCGCAGAAGGATAAAGGAGCGGGAACCCAGAAGATCGTCCTCTTGTTCCTCGGATCGGAAGGCTGCACCCACTCGTTGCTCGTGAGCCCTCGACGGAACAAGCAGCAATTTTGAACGTGGTAATCCTGTTTTTATCTTTCAGTTTCGACACAGATTTCAGGACCTCGTGGATCGACCAAAGGCGGAGGACTCGAAACCATGCCTAGCAAGCAAGCAGGAAAGGGTTCCGAGATGGTGAAGATGTTACGCCTGTTGTCGAACCGGATGGCGTGTATGGACCGAAAGCTCGGTCAAGTCCAATCGCTCGGTAGAGGTTTGGCGGAGGTAAAGAAGCAATTGGCTACAATGAACGACCCAGGTCAGCCGAAAAAGGTAATAGGCCCGGCCTTGCCGGGAGTGGTTCCCGGGTTAAGAGGGAAGCGGGTCAAAGAAAGGGCAGTCTCAGGGGGGGGGTCCCGGCACCAGTGGTGCCGCCCATCGCTCCCCTAGTACCGGCTGGTAACCCGGTTCAGGAACCAGTTTTAGGCCAGCCTATCCCAGTGGTGATCACCTCGACCGAGGATGATGAAATGCCCCCAGAATTGGCCGCTCAGTTGACCGCATGGCTTAAAACAAAGGTGGGGGGCACAGCGACCCCGGGAGATCCGGCCGAAGAGGCCAGAGTGTTAATGAAGCAGTTGCGGCAATCGAGAGATGTCGCGAAAGCGAGTGTTCCTCTTGTTCCCCCACAGGTGGCGCCAGGAGTACCAGCAGCTGGTCAAGAGAAGGTGGCGGCAACAATAGCCGATCCGGGTAAGCTCGCATTGCCAATGGTGGGGGAGGGCTCGATACCCTCTAGGCGGGAAAAGGTTGCACAGCACGTTCCCTTGGCCACGAAAGAGTTAATATGGGGAGACAAGTATGTCAACATGTTTTCATTGTTAACGGACCATCGTGAGATGGAGTATGCTAAAACGCAGAAAGATTTGTGGCACCCTAGTGTATGGCGCGCCAAGATGGCCGAGTTCAGGGTGGAAGAGACAGTGACGAACTGGGTTAAGGCCTTCTCTATATTTACCGCAGTTATGGGGGAACGTAAACCTGATGTTATGACTGAGTTGGTTTGCTATCAGAATCGCATTATGGATTTTTATTCAATGTATGAGGGGGAAGAATGGAAAGGCTATGACATGAAGTTCCGTAAAGCAAAGGAATATGATGCTTCTCTGTCTTGGGATTGTTTGGACTCGGTGTCATGGCACAAGCAACTCCTGCCAGGGGCGACAGGTACATCCTCGCCAGGCGGGAGCGGGTCCGGAGTTGTCCGCCAAAAGCCCGGGGTGCCCTTTCGAGCAGGCACAGGTGGGGGCTATCAGCCTAGAGTTGGCGGGAAGGGCGGACAAGGAGGGGTCTGTTGGGGCTTCAATCGAGGCAATTGTAACAGACCACAGGGGACATGCAAGTTTAAGCATGTGTGTGCCGGCTGTGGGAATTCCTCACACCCGGAAAGTGCATGTAGATCAAAGAATGGCGGGACGGGTGGAAAAGGAGGACCTAAGCAGGAGTGAGGTGGACCTTTGTAACCGATTGCCTACACCAGTTGATCTAATGGTTATGATCCCGTGGTTAAACAAATACCC
Organism: Lissotriton helveticus; assembly: GCF_964261635.1. Classification (NCBI taxonomy): domain Eukaryota; kingdom Metazoa; phylum Chordata; class Amphibia; order Caudata; family Salamandridae; genus Lissotriton; species Lissotriton helveticus. The sequence goes on along the minus strand of NC_136061.1, from coordinate 811,599,708 downwards.
TGATCATGTGTCCGCTGGGGTGTTGAGGAACGGATTCTCACATGGCTTCCACATCCCGGTGGGGGAAGTTCGGGGGAATTCCTTTTGTAGAAACCAGTTATCGGTAAAGCACAACCCAAGCGTGGCAGAAAAGAAAATAGCAAAAGAAGTCAGTTTCGGACGAGTGGCTGGCCCCTTTTCCTGCCCGCCGTTGGCCGATTTCATATGTTCCCCGTTAGGGGTTGTCCCGAAGAAAGATCTGGGGGAGTTTAGACTCATACATAACCTTTCTGCTCCCAGGGGATCCTCGGTGAATGATGCCATAGACCCAGAAGTTTGTTCAGTACGATACGCATCGTTCGACGATGCCGTGGCCATGTTGAACCACGTAGGCCCTGGGGCGCTGATGGCGAAATGTGATATCGAATCAGCATTTCGGTTGCTTCCGGTGCACCCGCAGGATCAGCGCCTGCTAGGTTTTACATTTCAGGGAAAGTATTACATGGACAAATGCATGCCCATGGGTTGTTCCATTTCATGTGCATATTTTGAAATGTTTAGCTGTTTTTTGGAATGGGCATTTACAGAGGCCACAGGGCATAGACATGTTATGCATTATCTGGATGATTTTCTGTTTTTGGGGGCAGCCGATGATATGAATTGCGCACAGGCGCTGTAGGATTTCTGCATCCTCATGAATGAATTCGGTGTCCCATTGGCACCAGGTAAGACGGTTGGACCATCTACTTCACTGGAGTTTCTGAGTATTGAGCTCGATTCTGTGGAGGGGTGTTTCCGACTACCAGTAGACAAAGTGACCAAGTTCCGGGCTTCCTTGAGGCAATGCCTGGGTGGGGAGAAAGTGACCCTGCACCAGCTACAACGAACAGTGGGTCAGCTTAATTTTGCCTTAAGGGTGATTCCTATGGCCCGCCCGTTTTCGCGCTCTATCGCGCAGGCTATGGGTGGCCTCAAAGAGGCTCACCACCGTACGAGACTGTCTGGAGAGGTTCGCCAGGATATGCGTATTTGGTTGGCATTTCTGGCGGACTTCAACGGTCGAGTCGTCTGGAGCTCCCCGCCAGAGTCTTCGGAGGAATTGGGTCTATGGACCGACTCGGCAGGGAGCGTGGGTTTTGGCGCCATCTTGGGTGATCGATGGTCGGCACAAACATGGCCAACATGGTGGCACTCCGACGGCCTCACAGGTAACATTGGGTTCCTGGAGTTATTCCCCATCTGGGTTGCTCTGATGACATGGGCCGATGACTTCAGGGGCCGCTCAGTGGTGTTTTGGTCCGACAATATGACTGTCGTAGATTGCATTAACCGACAGGCAGCACGCTGAAAAATGATGTTGAGATTGTTGAAAGAGATTGTGCTGCTGTGCATGAGATTGAATGTACTGTTCAAGGCGAAACATGTGCCAGGTGTACTGAATCATGCGGCTGATGCACTCTCTCGTTCACGTATGCAGGCATTCAGGGGTTATCTGCCCACAGCAGACTTAGAGGCAGCACCATTCCCAGAAGCAATGTGGCTAATCGGTGCCTCTGATTACAAGACCTCGTGGCAGCGAGTCTAGCCCCCAGGACAAGGAAAGCATACGAAGGAGCGTTTCGTTCTTATTGCACATATTTGGGTCCTGTGGGGAGTCTGCATTGGGGGCAGGAGGAATCCTTCCTGGGGTACCTGGTTGCACTACACAGGGAGGGCCGATCAGTGGCAACGGCCGGTAGGCATAGGGCGGCCATTTCATTCATGGCCCAGGTACACGGCATAAAAGACCCTACAGGTTCTTTTTTGGTGAGGAAAGCCCTTCGCGGCTGGCAGCGCCTTGAGGGTTGCAAGAGAGATACGAGGCACACGATTGGCTTAGACAGACTGTCTCTGCTTTTAGCAAAGCTGGACGAGACGTGTTCCTCCCATTACGAAGCAGTTCTGTTCCGGGCAGCGTTCACATTGGCATTCCATGGGGCCATGAGGGTGAGCGAGCTTGTCGCAAGGAACAAGAGAGATATGGAGGAAGGTTTGTGCAGGGATCACATCCAGATAAGGGGTGATTCGATGGTAATCATGATAGCCAGGTCCAAGACCGACCAGGGGGCTATGGGAGATAGTGTGGTCGTACAGCGCAAGCGAGGGTCCCCCGTCTGCCCGTTGAAGTGTGTGGAAGACTATTTGGCGCTGAGAGCGGCCGCTTGGGGGGGGGGGGGGAGCTTGCTCCGACACAAGGATGGCACCCCACTGACGAGATTTCAGTTTCAGAGGGTGCTGGCACTGGCAATCGCTTACGCGGGCATGGACCCGTGCGATTTTGGGACCCACTCCTTTAGGATAGGGGCTGCTACTGAGGCTACAGCCAGGGGTCAGAGTGCCGAGGAAGTGAAACAATTGGGCCGTTGGTCCTCGAATTGCTTTAAGAGGTATGTGCGATTGCACATGTTGTAAGTGATCAATTGACATGCACTCACGTTTTCTGTCTTTTGTTTACTTTGCAGTTTCGCGGGCCTGCCATGCAGGGCGGAATTGGAGGTCGACCCTACATCAAGAGACCAGCGGTCAGAGATCAACGACTGGGGAGAGGATGGTATGGGTCGTGGGCCACTCATACGTGAGGCGCGCCGGTGACGTATTCAAGGAAGGTGACGCGATTCACGCACCTGGGGAATACGGGTTCAGAGTGGCTTTCCATGGGAAAGGTGGGCTCGTTTTTGACAAATTTGAGTCATTTTTCGAGGGACTTTTAGGGCGGCATAGGTCACCGCCATCTATAGTCATAGTACACCTGGGTGGCAACGATTTGGTGACACTGGGTAGACGAGGGTTACTTGAACGAATCTTGTCGGCTGTTAGCTGGTTGGCTAAAAGAGTCCCGGGGTGCACGATTGCCTGGTCCCACATGATTCCTAAAAGGAGGTGGCAAGGGGGCCTTTCGGTGTCAGCTCTGAACCATTCAGTTAAACGGGTCAATAATAAGATTAATAGACTGTTCCGTTCTGCACAGTTGCATGTCATTCCTCATGGGTGTATCCGGGGTGACCATATGTATCTGTACGATGGGGTTCACCTGTCCAGGGAGGGGAATGATTTACTCATAGGAGATTTGTTTGCATGGCTGAGAGGTTTGAGGAAGTATGACCTATAGGAGGAGTTGGGGGGACCGGATAGTCGGTCAACTATCCGGTCTGTGGCGGTAAGGTCATGATCGGTGAGCAGGAATTTAAAGGTCCCTAGAGTGGGGCGCCACCCACAATGGATGGGAGCGCCCGGGGGAAGACGGCCATTGGCCCCTTCCACGGGGGAGGCGGCACCCACTAAGGATGGGGCGCCTAGGGGGAGATGGCCATGGGCCCCTCCCAGGGGGGGAGGCGGTTAAATGCCCCTCCTGACTAATTTCCCGGGGGCCGGATATCCGCGACGGCGGATAGAGAGTATGGGGTGGGGGGGAGAGTCCACGCTGTCCTTCCTACAGAGACCTCATACGGGAACTCGGACGACCCTTAAGATGGCGTCGAGTAGAAAGGGGGCCCCCACCACGACAAGGGAAGTTACAGTTGGCAATGAGGGTAGAGCCCTCTGCGCATGCGCCGCTCACACGGTGAGGGCGGGAGTTTGTAGTAGGGATCTGACACCGGTTAAGACCTTGCCGTTGGCCCTTAATGCTAGGATGTACAATTTGAATTAGAGTGTATGCATTTTCAGGATGTTAGCCAAAAGTACATGACTGCATCGAAATTTAATAAATGTCAAACTGTACATAATGCATAATGATGAAACTTTTAATTTAATGTTTTAAATTTTGTTTCATATTTTAATAAATACGGCCGGGAGGGTGACTCCCTCCCGTCTTCCAAAAGTCAACGATTGTCCGACTTCCCATCCTTGGGGATGTGTGTTGGGAGGGGGTGGCGGGCATCCCGGCCATATGGAAAGGGGCGACCGCTCGGTCCCCCCGAACGTATGGATGGGGGCCCGAACCTCCCGGGAAGCCATTTTGGGCGGGGTGGGCGTGGCCCGGCTGGTATGCCCAAAGCGGCGTAGCCGGAGCGCGCCTTCCCCCGCCCGAGAGGGGTTGTCCTAGACACCTCGAAGGAAGACCACGCCCAGTAGGCGTATCAGGGACGGGTACACGCCCTCCCGCAGAAGGATAAAGGAGCGGGAACCCAGAAGATCGTCCTCTTGTTCCTCGGATCGGAAGGCTGCACCCACTCGTTGCTCGTGAGCCCTCGACGGAACAAGCAGCAATTTTGACCCACCCACCAGCCCCTGATAGCAAATGTTTGGAGAAAATAAAGTTTTCTGAGTGATGAAAGTATAGGCCTTTCCTTTTCCTTGGTAGAGTGAATAAAGGAATGTTGAGAATGTAAATATGGTTTGCATTGGAGAAATTTCTTCTTGCAGGAATGATCAGTAATAGCAGTAAGATGATGTGGATTTTTTTTTTTTAATAGGTAAACTACTGTCGTATTTATTTGTCGGGCGGTAAGGTCATGATCGGTGAGCAGGAATTTAAAGGTCCCTAGAGTGGGGCGCCACCCACAATGGATGGGAGCGCCCGGGGGAAGACGGCCATTGGCCCCTTCCACGGGGAGGCGGCACCCACTAAGGATGGGGCGCCTAGGGGGAGATGGCCATGGGCCCCTCCCAGGGGGGGAGGCGGTTAAATGCCCCTCCTGACTAATTTCCCAGGGGCCGGATATCCGCGACGGCGGATAGAGAGTATGGGGTGGGGGGGAGAGTCCACGCTGTCCTTCCTACAGAGACCTCATACGGGAACTCGGACGACCCTTAAGATGGCGTCGAGTAGAAAGGGGGCCCCCACCACGACTAGGGAAGTTACAGTTGGCAATGAGGGTAGAGCCCTCTGCGCATGCGCCGCTCACACGGTGAGGGCGGGAGTTTGTAGTAGGGATCTGACACCGGTTAAGACCTTGCCGTTGGCCCTTAATGCTAGGATGCAATTTGAATTAGAGTGTATGCATTTTCAGGATGTTAGCCAAAAGTACATGACTGCATCGAAATGTAATAAATGTCAAATTGTACATAATGCATAATGATGAAACTTTTAATTTAATGTTTTAAATTTTGTTTCATATTTTAATAAATACGGCCGGGAGGGTGACTCCCTCCCGTCTTCCAAAAGTCAACGATTGTCCGACTTCCCATCCTTGGGGATGTGTGTTGGGAGGGGGTGGCGGGCATCCCGGCCATATACAAACTCATATTTCTTCAGGGGTAACATGTTTTTGCTGAAGACTAACCCATTAATCACACTCAAGTCATCTGAAACTTGACTAAAGGAATAAAGAGCACCTTTCAAGGAATTAGTTATGGCCAACCGGATGTAAAGACCATAAGGTCTGGATCGATCTTATGTAGGCCCTGATTCAGTCTTCACTAATGGGGGCCGCAATCTTTTCTCTCCCAAACAATAGAAGTAGCCATATTTGCCGATATATGCAGAATTATTGTCATGTGTGCTATTAGAAGATGATGTAAGCTTACCTTTCTAAGAATTGTGAAAACATAAAGCCCTTCAATCGAAGCCACAGATACAAACATCAATGCAACATTTGTATGGGTCAAAAGTCTACTTTCCACCATGTCAAGGTTGATTAAAACACATACAAACATATAACCAAAATAATGTAGTCTGAATTGACATCCTTTTACCTTATATGTGCATAAGGAAACATCTAAGACTCATACCTTTATGCACATAATCTAGGTCAGAAATCCTTAAACTTATGTTAGAAATCCAAAATTCTGATAAGGTTTAGTATACAAGGAAGACCACTTGTGAGGAAAGGTCTTTCGCTGGCATATCGACTGATATTCTGTCAGAGACAGTCTCACCTACTGCCAGCACCCTTCGTGGATGCTTTATCTCTCCTGAAGCTGATACGAACAAAAGTTACTTACCTGTAAACTGTGGTTCTCCAGTATTGGTGTCTTTCATAGATTCACATGCTTGAATAATTCCCCATCGTCAAAGTGGGAGTCCCACGGTACATAAAATAGTAGTAATATATATATATATATATATATATATATATATATATATATATATATATATATATATATATATATATATATATATATATATATATATATATAAAATGTGTAATAAATATACATAATTATAAGAGTATAAATATATATACATAAATAAGAAATTTAAAAGTACCATAGAACAACATAGGCCCTAAGAAGCTTAAAGGGAGAGTTCACTTTAGTAACATATCCATGTCATTATAATGGTCCACATTCCAGCCAATCAGGCAGTAGCACCCTCTAGAACCTTCTCCTCAGAAGCTCAAGCCCTCAGATTTCGTAGCACCATAGTGACCAAGAGTGCATGTTGATCTATGAAAGACACCAATACTGGAGAACCACAGTTTACAGGTAAGTAATTTTTGTTCTTCTCCAATATTAGGGTGTCTTTCATAGATTCACATGCTTGAATACGAATAGAAAGCAGTACGCCAACATATGAAAGTCATAAAAGGCAATAAGACAAATGCAATCAAATAAATGCACATATTAACATTGCGTATATAAATATATAAGAGAACCTTTTATGACAGGAGGCGGGAAGCAACAGAGGCTCACCTTTATCTGAAGAGATTTCGTAGCACCGCTTGACCCACAGCAGTGTCTGCAGCGTCAGCTGTCTCCAGACAGTAGTGCCTCGTGAACGTGTGCCTGCTGGACCACATGGCCGCCCTGCAGATCTGATGTAGAGACACTCCAGCAAACAGGGCGGTAGAGGATGCAACTTCCCTCGTTGAATGTGCTCGCACCGGAGCAGAAAGAGGCTTGCCAGCTCGTTGATAGCAGAAAGAGATGGCAGAAGAAATCCAGCGAGTAATGGATTGTTTAGTGACCGGATGTCCCTTGCGCATCCGTCCATAGGCCACAAAGAGCTGGTCTGATTTGCGAAAGGCAGCAGTGCGTTGGATGTAGAATTGGAGGCATGGCTTCAGGTCTAAAGAATGAAGAGAACGCTCAGCGGGAGACTGAGGGTCTGATAAAAAAGTCTTAAGAATGACAGGTTCGTTAAGGTGGAAGTCAGAAGGAACCTTTGGAATAAATGTAAGGTTTGTACGAAGTGTAACAGCGTCCTTTGAGAATTGAAGAAAAAGAGGCAGAATGGTGAAAGCTTGGATGTCGCTCTCCCGCCTGGAGGATGTAAGTGCGAGGAGGAGGGAAACTTTCCAAGTAAGGAATTTTAATTCCGCTGAGTGAATAGGTTGGAATGGAGGCTTGAGAAGCTGTGCTAAGACCAGATTCAGACGCCAAGCAGGTGGTGGACGCCGGATAGGTGGAAACATCCGGAACAGGCCCTTACAGAACTGGTGAATGATCCGAGAGGAGTACAGAGATCTGGGACCATCATGGCGAAAGCGGGAAATCGCGGCCAGGAAAACTTTGAGAGTGGAATGCGAAAGTCCCGACTTTGCCAAAAGGAGGAAAAAAGGCAGGATTTGCTCAGGTGTGGCAAGCAGAGGATCGACCTTTTCCGTGTGGCACCAATCACAAAACCGTTTCCATTTTAGTTTATAGGTTTTGACGGTTGAAGGAGCACGTGCATGAGCAAGAACCTCTCTGCACTAAGGAGCAATATTTAGATGTGCGAACTCATGGTGCTCAGGTTCCAAGCGTGAAGCTGGAGAGATGCTGGATCTGGATGGCAAATCTGGCCGTGGTTCATGGTGAGAAGATGAGGCAGGGGACGAAGAAGAATCGGATCGCACTAGGAAAACAGAAGATCCGTGAACCACGGTCGATGCGGCCACCTGGGCGCAATCAACAGGATGTGACACGGTTGAAGTTTCATCTTGTGCAGGAGGCGTGGTATCAGAGGGATCGGCTCGATCCTTTGTGGGGCACACGGTACGTGAACTGCCGTTAACTGGACTCGATGTTGTATCGCCCATTGCCAGATCTGTTGTGCCTGTCTGGTGAGCAGAAGAGATCTCGTACCCCCTTGCTTGTTGAGGTAGTGCATACTGGTGGTGTTGTCCGTATGCACCAGCAGTGACTCCCCATCCACCAGCATCCGGAAAGATTTCAGGGCGTGAAAGATAGCCAAGAGTTCCAGCCGATTGATGTGCCATGTGCGCTGGTCTGCTATCCAATTACCTTTGACTGACAACCCTTCAAGGTGCGCACCCCAACCCTCTAAGCAAGCGTCCTTCGTAAGGGTAAGCGTGGGGTCTGTTTCCTGGAGCAGCCGCCCAGTTGCAATGTTTGAAAGGTGAACCCACCATACCAATGCGCCCTGGATGCGAGGGGTCAGGAAGACTTTGTCGTTGAATGACCCTGAGACTTGCCGCCATTGTTTGTCCAATTCTTCTTGGAGGACCCGCATGTGTAGCCTGCAATTGGGGATCAGCTGTATGCAGGACGAGGTCATGCCCAGAAAGGATTTTAACATTTGGACAGAAACTGACTTTCTTGAGCGCAGAAAGGCCACCAGTTTGGTAATGCGATCTTGGCGCTCCTGCGAAACAAACACCTTTGCCAGATGTGAGTCTATTAATGCTCCTAGAAAGACCCTTTGTTGTGCTGGACGGACAGGCGATTTCTCGTGGTTGATGGAGAGACCCAAGGCTTGAAAGACGGACAGGCAAGTCAGCGTGTGTTGTTCTGCTGCCATAAAGGTTGGGGCCTTTATCAAGCAGTCGTCTAAATAAGGGTAGAACTGTATGCCCCGTAGGTGTAGATAAGCCGCAACCAGAGCCATGATCTTTGTGAAGACTCTCGGTGCGGAACGAAGGCCGAAAGGTTACACCTTGAATTGGAAGTGTTTCAATCCTACTGTGAAACGGAAGTACTTCCTGTGTCTGTGATGGATTGGCACATGAAAGTATGCGTCTTGGAGGTCGATTCTGGAGAGGAACTCCCGGGATTCAGGAACTGTAATATTTCCAGCAAGGTCAGCATTCGAAATGTTTGGGACTTGATGAACTTGTTGAGGGCTCTGAGGTCTTAGATTGGGCGCCACTCTCCTGATTTTTTCCTGATAAGAAAAAAGCAGGAATAAAAGCCCTTGACTTGTTGTAATCGAGGAACCACTTCGACTGCCCCTTTTTTTTATCATAACTGCGACTTGTGTAAACAGTTCCTTTAAGTGTGCTGGAGGGGGGCCAGACGGAGGGCGGTTGGGAGGAAATTTGAGAAATTCTAGAGTGTGGCCCTTTAATATGACATCCAAGATCCAACGATCTGAAGTTATTTTCGACCAATTGCAAAAGTTTTGGGAGATTCGACCTCCAATTTTCAGAGCAGGAGCACACTTGGTCTGTGGAAAGTCACTGTTTTTTAGAGGTAGCACCTCCTATATATAGGTGGATTTTCTCCTATAAGGCCTGGAATCGGATTGCCTATTCTGAGGTTGGTAGGAGTAGCGCTGCTTGTTGTCACCATAGGAGCGGTACTGGGAGGAGCCACGAAAATTGGAGGAAGCACCTCTGCCACGTGCTCCTCGAAAGGGCCGCTTTCGATACTGGAGAGATCCCAGGGCACGAGCAGTGTCTGTGTCTTTCTTGATGGACTCTAAGGCGTCGTCCACATGCTTGCCGAAGAGGGACTCTCCATCAAAAGGCAAATCGAGGACCCTTGCCGGCACTTCAGTCCGAAAAGATGTAGCCTTAAGCCAGCCCTGCCTTCTTAAGATTGCAGCACCTGCGAGCTGTCTGAAACCGGTAGAGGAAACATCTACGGCGCAGTCTATAATTTCAGATGATATTTTCTCGCCCTCTTGCACGATCTTATGTGCCTCTGTCCTGGAGGATTCCGGAAGTAGGTCAACTAACGCCGTGATCTCTGACCACATCTGCCTGTCGTATCGCCCGAGGATGGCTAAGGAATTTGCCGCCCTGACCGTAGTTGCAAAAAACACAGTTGATGGACAGAATGTAGAACAATGTCATACATTCACCCCAGTACAAGGATCTGGGCCTACATCCATCGTTTTCTGCACTCCACACCACCCTGGGTTAGACACTGGCTGTATGCAAATCAGCTCTGACCCTGTGCCTCATGAGAACAGTCCAGGCGGAACTACCAAGCCATGTCTTTCCCAGACCGGAATCAAGCATCCAAGGACCGGTTTCTGGCTATCAGCCTTCATCAGCCTGGATAGCTTGACTTCAGTGGTGTGGAGAGCCTGGGACTCACGTCTGAGCATACCCAGCCCACTCGGAGTGAAAATTGCAAAAAACACAGTTGATGGACAGAATGTAGAGTGGGCTGGGTATGCTCAGACGTGAGTCCCAGGCTATCCACACCACTGGAGTCAAGCTAGCCAGGCTGATAGCCAGAAACCGGTCCCTGGATGCTTGATTCCGGTCTGGGAAAGACATGGCTTGGTAGTTCGGACTGGACTGTTCCCATGAGGCACAGGGTCAGAGCTGATTTGCATATAGCCAGTGTCTAACCCAGGGTGGTGTGGAGTGCAAAAAAACGATGGATTTAGGCCCAGATCCTTGTACTGGGGTGAATGTATGACATTGTTCTACATTCTGTCCATCAACTGTGTTTTTTGCCCTGACCGTAGTGGCAGCCATTGTGTTGAACCTTTTTCCAATGGTATCCAGGCGGCGACCTTCCTGATCCAGTCGGATGTCAATGGAGTTGCCGGATTACGTGACCTTTTTTGGGCAGCTTGCGTAATGACTGAGTCAGCCTTTGGTTGTGACACAAGGCAGGCAGGTGAATCCTCAGGCGCCTTGTACTTTTTGTCGAGGCGTGGCAGCACGGCCGGGATCGAGTTAGGTCGTTCCATTAGTTTGAGTCCCTCCTTCCAAACGAAATCAATGATTGGAATAGTATGCACTTGCTTTAAAGGCTGATCCTTGAAGTCATAAAGGAAACAGTCCTGTTGTTTGACGACCATGGGCAAGTGAAAACACTTTGCGGCTCTCATCATTAAGAGGTGAAAAACCCCAATGTCCACTGGGGGAGAAGCCAGAGGAGAAGCAGGAGGAGTAGACGGGGTCTGGGCCCGATAGTTGTCCCAATCGCTAGGACAGCGCCGTCGTCCTGGTCAGTATCATTCTGAACATCATCATCATCATCAGTACCAGGATCTTGAGGAACTGGTGATCGTGCCTGAGGAACAGGAAGTGACTCCCGTGCTGGAGGAGGCGGAGTGGGAGAGGCCTGCGAAGAAGGTGGGAATCGACGATTGTAATCGTCTAGCATGTGTTGAAGGTTAGAGATCAAAGTCACTGGTATCTGTGCCATAGGAACCTCGTGGTCAACATCCAGTTGGTCATCACGAACTGGGAAGAGCGACCCCCTCTCATCATTATCATCATCCTCATGGTCCTGATATTTTATATGTAGCTCCGAAGGGCTGCTTGCAGGACGAAAGGTGTCATCAACATAAGAACCATAAGAAGATTCCTCCTCTGCAGACGCAAAGAGTCCTTGAATAGGACTTAAAACCAGCAAAACCGGACGTTTTACAGAAGAAGCTGTCACCACCGTGAAGGTTGTTGCAGTTGCCAAAGAATATTGCTCCTTCGAAGGGCCCGTCGACGAGCTCGTCGTCGAAACAGTCATCGAGGGATTAGTCAATGAGAAACCAGGCGTCGACGAAGAAGCGGAAGCCGTCGATGGAGCAGAGGCCTTTTTCGTCAACGGTGCTGCCATTGTCGACGAGGTCTTCGTCGTCGGCGAGGCTATAGACGATGAGGTGGTCGTCGACGAGGAACTCTACGTCGACGAGGATACCGTCGACGATGGTGGTAGCGTAGACGAGTGACGCATCGACGAAGCCTTCGTCGACTAATGTCGCATTGGTAAGGTCGTCGAGGAGACGGATTTCTTCGCCGTCGACGAGATCTTGACAATGGATATTATAGGTCTGACCTCTTGGTGCATCGTCGACGATGCGGACTTGTTCGTCGACATAGAGCAGGTCATCGCCATCGTAGGCACAACGTTGACGGATCTTGTCGTCGTCAACGGGCACGTCGACGAGCTGGCACTCGTTTTGGACAACGAGGGCACAGATTGGTACTGCGACGCCAGAGAACTAGGTCCCGTAAGCGTAAAGGCCGGCAGATCCCGTGGGGAGACGGACTTAGGAGCGTCCATAAGCTTCTTCTTTTTAAGAAAAGGAGAAGGCATCTCAGTCTCCGACCCACGCTTCAGAGAGGTCTTGGAATGGCAGGAAGACACACTCTCTACATCAGACACAGGGTTGTCTGAAGTCTTCAACTTTTGTAGCCACAGAAGGAGAGGGGCCTCTCTATCCTTTAGGGTCTTAGAAGAAAAAGTTCTGCAAAACTTGCAATTCCTCACCTCATGGTACAAGCAGTAGATGCACTTTTTGTGAGGGTCCTCATGGAAAAGGCGAAGTTTACCACAAGCAGAACAAGGTCGGAATAAAGATGTCTTTGTAGAAGACATGTTGTAGAAGGTAGATGGATTGTAGACTGAAGAAACTGAGCAGAGCTCAGGGAGACTCCCTTCACACGACGTGCGGTAGAAAATCTGAGGGCTTGAGCTTCTGAGGAGAAGGTTCTAGAGGGTGCTACAGCCTGATTGGCTGGTTGTGGACCATTATAATGACATGGCTATGTTACTAAAGTGAACTCTCCCTTTAAGCTTCTATGGGCCTATGTTGTTCTGTGGTACTTTTAAATTTCTTATTTATGTATATATATTTATACTCTTATAATTTTGTATCTTTATGACATATTTTATATATATATATATGTATTACTACTATTTTATGTACAGTGGAACTCCCACTTCGACGACGGGGAATTATTCAAGCATGTGAATCTATGAAAGACACCCTAATACTGGAGAACTCTGAGTTCCGGAGGAAGACTGAGTGACTGCTACGCAGACAGTTTTTGCCCTCAGCAGGAACGACTGTCTTCATACCTCCACTGATAAAGACAGCCATTGCTGTCAACAAGGTATGCAGTGCATCTCTTCTCCCTGAGAAACTCTAGACTTCAAGCTGCTCTGCCTTTCATGCTCTCTTAATATAGTGCATGGAAGTAGAAATTAAAGATATTAGGGTGTCCGTTTCTAGATGACATTTTAAGGTTGGAAATGTTCATTCCCTTCTCGTTATTCATCACGTGCCTTCTTGCTTGTTAAAAAAATAATATTCTGTGTAGTTGTTTAAGATGTACTGGGAAACTGATGGTCCCTGTGATGATAAATATTTTTAACTTAAAAATGGTCATTCTTCTTCGTACAGTGCGTGAGATAAGGTGAAATAAGGTTTCTTGCAGTTTCCACGGTGCCCTGATCCCTATATGGGAGTGTTAGTAACCCAAAACCAATGCGTCTATGCCAGTTATACATTGAATAGTGCTTTGCGGGGCTACAATAATCGCTCGTTCTCATTTATCGCTGGTGCATTGGCCCTAGTGCACCCATGCCAGCAGTGGTTGGAAAAGCACACCTTGTAGAGTTAAGACAAATTCATAACTTACGCAACACCACATCTGAATGTACTGTTTGACGTTTTCTGGAACTACACCTTTGGAATTTTTCGATTTCAATTCCATTTCTGTTAAAGAAAAACCTGGCGCAATACACACTTTATCAACACAAGTGACTACATCCATCTCATCGACATCATACACGTCACACTCCCCATTTCTGCATGATAAACGTGAAAGGCAGTCTGCCGTAAGGTTCTTCTTTCCAGGAACACCATATTCATATATATATATATTTTTAACATAACTCTGCAATCTGTGTAGTAGCTGGCAACCCCTCGCTCCTGGGGTAGTATGCAGATAAAGAGCTTAAGGACAATTTGTAGTATAAACCAGTTTCCCCAAATAAAAAGTTCTGAAAGAATTGAGGATCCATGCACAAGCAAGCAGTGCTCTCTCAGTCACAGCATAGCATCTTTCTATATATAGTCCGTAAAGCAAAGTCCAGTATCCAAATATTGTTATTCGCAATAACTTGCTCTTTGCAGTTTCTCTGCTGTAGGGGAAAATACCTTTGGCTCCAGCAGTCTTCATCTTGTGAAGACGCCACTCCTGCAGGGGAAAAACCTTTGTCTTCAGTATTGTTCATCTCAGGCAGACACCACTGCCGGTACTCAGGGTGGTGAGCCGCCATGACTAACAGCTGCTGGGGACTACATGTCCCATAACTCTCATCCGTTAACTCAACTGCAAACCATCAGCCCTATTTCAGTGTTTCGCAGCCCCGCTACGCACGGGTTATGCCTGGGTAAGGGCGGGCGTGTCCTGCACCCGTCAGCGACCGGAAGAGGCAGGGTTGGGCCACCCCCCTTGTCTCTATTTCACCTGGTCGCTGCACTGCGAGTAAGATCTGTTTTACACCATTAGGGCACATTTTACCCCTTTGGCTTTGCGATGTAACTGGTTGTTACACTGTGAGAAAGTTCTGCTTCAAGTCATCACTGCTTACTGCATACTGCATGACCTACCTGACAACGCCATCTGCTTCATTTGTATCTTGGGGGTGCGCACTGCTCCCATTGCTGCTGTTGCTGATCTGGATTTTCTTTGTCATCAGCCACCTAGTTGAGCACTGATCTTTCTTTACGGGTCACAGCTCTTGGATTGTCAGGGGGTGTGGGTGGTGGGGATGGGTGGGTGCCCTTACCATTCGGTCTTTTGCCAGCTCACTTCCTGCCCTGAATTGAAGCACAAATTAGCAAGGGCCCTATTTAATGGCCATTCACTTCTAAATTGTGCTCCTCCTTTAGAAATGGGTCTGCAAAGCCACAGAAACCCTGCTTGGGAAACAAGAGAAAAGCTATAAGAAGGACACTATTTAATTGGTGGCTAACTACCACCGTAATACAATGCTTGAAGACATTGATTGTCTGATTCAGGAAATCAAAATGCTCTTGGAGGGCAAGAAAGGTGAAAGCCTGGTCCACGGGGGGACTGCACTCATATTTATAAACAAAAGGAGGGATAAACCGTCTGCTACTAACAAGGGCCCAGCTGGAACGGAGGTTACAATGCCTGAGACATTGTCGGAGTCTACGAACACCATTTTTACTGACTGTATTTCTAAGGGGTCTGTGCCTTTGATTGTGGAACCTTCTATTGTATGTGCTAATAAATATGCTGTTCTTGCTGATTACCAGCTATGTTCGGGTCAGGGGAACACTGAGCTAGTAAATGCAGATCTAATCAAGGTGTCCTGTAGCACGGGTGTCCCTGGGCTATGAATATTCGACACTGCTGAGTTGATTAAACACCTGAAGAAAGAGTTATTGATGTTAAAACAACCGGTCGAGGGCCCTGTCTGACGAGGTTGGGAAGTTGAAGCAACGGGGAAGAGCGCAGAGTCCACCTATTGTAACTACTGGAGCTTTTACGACCCCAATTGATATCGAAAACAGGCGTAAATGTAGCAGTGATAAAAGCAGGCACCCTCAGGTGCCAAGGAGAATAGGAGTGAACTTCTTGGCCCCAAATCCATTTCCCCCAAAAAGTCAGCACAGAACACCCCTCCCCCCACCTCTAGCAAGACTGGGGCTCAGAGTATGGACCTTGGGAGACCGGATGTGTCACATGGGCAGTGCTCTGCGGTTATTCTTTTCCCATTGGGACACAGAGCTAATACTGACAGAGGGAGAGGGCCAGAGAGCAAGATCGGGAGATCAAGCAGGGTCTTTTATGACTAAAGTTCCAAAATTGAACCCAGGGGCTAGAGAGGATATGGACACACCAATTAACAAATGTACATATTATGTAAGAATGATAGGCCAGTGTTATTCTTTAATCCGTACAGACCTCCTATATGCCAAAAGGTTGCATGACATCAGCAAATGAAGGTGCATTCGATTATATCGAGCTCTGTCTGAAACCCAGCCAGATGGTAGAAAGGCTTGTGGGGCAGGAATTGCGCAAAGACCCTTCGTCTGGTTCTCAAATTCGCTTCAAACGTAACCCTCCAGACACCCTACAGTTCCATATTATCACCCGATCTCCAGCTCCTGCCGATGACCTGGGTCTATCAATGATGGATAGACTTAGTAGTAGCAGTCGGCATCATCTGGTGATTAGAGGGGGATCACCTGGTACTGACGTTCTCCCACCTCTGAATGTGCCACACAAGTATGTGACCTCCACAAATATTGACCCAGAATTAACATTGTTCCTGGAGATATCTGGAACTCAAAGGGCTTAGGAAAATATAAATATTCGGTTCTGGAATGTGGTGAAAATTAAGTCAAAGCTAGGTGACTCCGATTGGGGCTGGTTTATAGGTCAGTTTGTTATATGCCTGCTTCAAGAAACTTGGTATCTAGATACAGTCTTTAGGATAGGTTATGTGAACTTTTTTGTCCCAGCTAGTTATAATGGGAAAATGCATCCCTCTGGAGGCCTCCCGCTTTAGGTGCGCATTACGATCAATGTTAAAATCTGTTTACATGATGTTTCTTCTCCCGGCAATCAAGGCATATCACAGGGATAGATAATTGTACATTTTACCTTTATTTGTTTTGGCGATTGAGCAGCCCATGCAGGACGTGGTCGACGGAGAAGTTGGAGATTAAACAGACAGGTTTTCAAAGATGTCTAGAAAAAGGATAGGTCTGAACAAGAGCATAACAGGAGGGGTAGCTGATTCCAATATTTGGGGGCCAAAAAAGAAAAACAGCAGGCCCCATACCTAGCTGTACGAATAGGCTTAGGGCATTAAAATAATAGCTTGCTAGATCTGAGAGAGCGAGGCGAGCTGGGAAGGCTGACCAGACTGCATGTGCATTCCTATAGTTCAGAAGAACAAGTTACTAACCTTCGGTAACGCTTTTTCTGGTAGATACAATATCTGCCTGTGGATTCCTCACCTTGTGAATATCCCCTGCGTCAGCAACATTCGGAAATTCTTTTCGTAGCTTTGCGCCGACGTGGACTCGGACGTCATAGAGGCACGGCATCGCTCGCGACTCCGCTGACGTCACCGACGCCTATAATAGGCCCACGCCGGAGTGAGGACATCAGTTCCGCCCTTTTTTCCTTGCCTTCGAGGCACACGGACGGACCAATGACAGTAGACATATACACAGTATACGCAGTACAAATATCAAGGTAACACACACAGTGTGAAGCAAATGCAATAAAACATTTGAAATAAACAACTCCTTGACAATAAAATAAATACATAATAGAAACACTGGCATAGAAGAGTGGACAACGGGGAGGCGGGTGGGTCTGTGAGGAATCCACAGGCAGATATTGTATCTACCAGAAAAAGCGTTACCGAAGGTAAGTAACTTGTTCTTCTGATAGATACATCTGCCGTGTGGATTCCTCACCTTAAGAATAGAGTCCCACAGCAGTCCCCACTCCCGGAGGAGGGTGTCCACTCTTCTAGATCAGGAAATCCTGGAGAACAGAGCGTGCAAAATGACCTCCCCTCCTCACCTCGGATTCCAAGCAGTAATGCTTCGCGAAAGTGTGGAGGGAAGACCAAGTTGCCGCCCTACAAATATCCTCTACAGGAACACCTCTAGCCAATGCAGAGGATGACAACTTAGCTCTAGTAGAATGAGCCCTTATACCCGCTGGAGGATCGTTACCGGCCATAGTGTAGCAGATCCTTATACAGAGGACGATCCATCTTGATAAAGTTCTTTTATGGACCGCTCTTCCTTTCTTGCAGCCAGCAAAGCCAATGAAGAGCTGGTCATCCAACCGACAGTCTTTAGATCTGTCCAGGTGTAGGAAGGTAGATCCCTGACTATGGTTGCCCCCAACTTTTTGCCTGGTGTTTTACTGGTTTTCTGACTTAGTTGACCTGGGGCCCTGCTATTCAGGACCCCAGGCCTACTGCTCTCTCTGTAAAATGGATTCCATGTACCTTAGGTACATATCTAAATTGGATACTGAGTCACCTTATCAGTCCCTGTACAGTGTACCTTAGGTACCCAGGGCATAGGTGTACCCAGGGCCTACCAGGGGGCTGCAGCATGTATTATGCCACCCCTGGCTGGCCATCCAAATCTGACACAACTGGCTGCTTGACAGCTGGGGCAAGGTGGTGTGATCACCCTTTGCTTTAGATATAGTATACCTATATCTCACCCTAAAAATGGACACACAGATCTCCTATCAGTCACTCCTATGGCAGGCCTTAACAATCCTGAAGGCAGAGTGCTTGGAATCGTGTGAGATGGTGCTCTGGCATGAGCTGAGCCTGTCTGCGGCTTTCGGGATCCATCCCTTAGCCGTTTCCATGATATCGCATACCATATACTCTTAAGTGCATTATAATCCTCGCGGTTAAATGCCAACTCTGGTATCGCTTTATCAAAACATGTCGAGTAAGGTGTCATACGAATTGGAATACTAACCCCTCGCCAATTCTGGCGACGGGGTTAGCATTCCACCCTTCTAGAGGGACACGACATGTATGTAACCCCTAACCCCGGTTAAAGTCAAACAGAGCCTCAGCTCCACAAAATGGATGCTGCCACCGAGACACAAGTCTGCCCTCCTGCTGCTGGGAGTCCTCCCAGAGCAGGAGATAAGGACAAAGGGTTTCCTGCCAGGGGCGGTGCCAGCCCCGTCCCAGACAGGGTTTCGTGTATTGTAGGTAGGCAGGGCTTTAGAGGAAGGTGACTGCACGTGGCACCCCGGTGCTCACTGTGCATAGGCTGGCTGGAACCAGTTCCAGGGTCACTCCAGACCCTGTGCTGGGGAAAAGCCCGCCAAGGAAGTGGGTGTAACCACCCCCCTCCTAGTCCCACCCCTAGGGCAGGACTTAGTCGCGTGCCAGCCCCTTTTTACAGGATAAAGGTAGGAACTGGCCCCCTTCCAAATCAGATCATCTTTGAATCCTGAAACTACTTTCCACGAAAGGAACTCAAGACTTCTTCCTAAGATTTCTCCCTTGTGACTAAGGAGTAGTCACCCTGCATCCGCAGGCACCATCTGAAGAACACTGCGGTCTGCTGCAAGTCTCTCCTCCGGATCAAGACTGCCCAGCTCGACGAGAACCGGCTTCCCTGGCACCTCTGACCTCTACCTGCATCATCAGTCACGCTGAGATTCGTGGGTGTGACGAGACCTCGAGGGACCGGCCATCTTCAAGACTGCACGACTTCTTTCCAGCAAGCCCGCCGAGTGAATTCCTGGTGAGTGCTTTGGGGTCCGAGAAGCCCCCACCCTGAGCAGCTCCAGCACCGAAGAGCAGCCCCCCAGCATCTCCACGATCTGCGTGGGGCCCTTCTGCTTTTTGCTGCTCACCGCGTTGTTTGGCTACTAGCCCGCTGGCTTGTGGCCTTCCTGACGACGCCCGACGACATTTCTGCTGCTGGTCTGGTTGCTCCAGACTGGCCCTTGCTTCCCTCCATCGGAGAAGTACCCTGGACCCTCCTGGTCCACCCAAGACGCCATTTTAGGTCCACCGCGTGGGCCTTGCATTTGCCAAGACTTGTTGCCCAATCCTGGGTCCAGCGACGTCGACAGCAAGAACCTTCGTGGGACAGCTCGCACCTCCATCCTGGTCGCCGACAACGCCTCCTGGTCCGAGAGACTGCAGAGCCCAGCAGCGCCCACTCACCTGACTGCGGTGACTTCGCCCGGTGCCATCCTGGTGCCCACTTAATCACTGGCTAGTGATTCAAGAACTTGGTCCCCTCTGCTTTCAGGTTTTCTTCTTCCTTGATCCAGGCTTGGATCCATCGAACTTTTCTTCACTGGTCGCCTGCCAGCAACTTCTTCCTTCCAGGCTCCTGGTCCGGCAACGAGATTCCCGACGTCTTTTCAGACCTATGCAGCTGCAGCCCCTGGGCTAGGTAACTTCGGCACTTCGGTGTCCCAGCATAGCCTCACTATCCTAGGGTCAGGATCCACTGTCGTTTTCTTCCTACCAGGTCGGGTTCGCCCGTGAACACTAACTTTGCCTTTACTAGCTTCCATAGACTTTGTCCCGCATCCCGCGTGAGAGTGCACACTCTGCACCCGAGTCCCCTAGGTCTCCTAGAAGTAATCTAACGATTCCCTAGTTAAGTCCTAGCGATTCCAAAGCCTATTAGTACTGTACTTACCTGCTAGTAATTTCGCATTCCACTTTTTAAGTATATGGTTTTTCGTGCCCCTCGGGCATTTGTGTATAACGTGCTAACTTAAGTATTTTCGTAAGAGTTTTGTTGTGTGCTTAGCACCCTGTCCTCATAAAGAGTACAGGGTTGTTGTGATTCTAATAAATACACTGTTTATTTTCATAACACTTGTGTGGTGTCCTTTCACTGGGTGTTCAAGGGGTAATGTGATGGTAAAACAGCTGGCTTAACACGCCCTCTAGAGTCTTAGCCTTAGACTGCTCGTATCCATGCTACTAGGATAGCTGGTCTATAAGGTTGACTTACAACCAATCATCAATAAGGGTTGTTTGGACTGATATATAGTGATCACTAGAATAGTGAACACTGCACATCAGGCCAACTTCTCACACCAGGTAAAAAGACACCGCCCTCTTGGGGTCCAGACGCTGCAATCTCTCCTCCTCCTTGGAAGGGTGTGGGGGAGGATAAAAGGTAGGGAGGGTAATGGATTGACCAAGGTGGAAAGGAGTCACCTCCTTAGGCAGAAAAGCAGCCCTGGTCCTGAGAACCATTCGATCAACATGAATGGACAAGAAAGGGGGCTTGGAACTAAGAGCTTGAAGCTCACTTACCCTCCTTGCCGAGGTTATTGCAACGAGGAAAACTGTCTTAAGAGTCAAAAGCCTCATAGGACATTTGTGAAGAGGCTCAAAGGGAGCACCCATCAAAAAGGTCAAAACAAGATTTAAGTCCCACTGAGGCACAATAAAAGGAGTAGGAGGGAACTTATTTGTGAGGCTCTTCAAAAACCTTAAAACCACAGGAGATTTAAAAAGAGATGGCTGGTCAGGTAAACAGAGAAATGCCGACAGCGCTGAAAGATAGCCCTTCACTGTGGCAACAGCAAGCCCCTGTTGCGCCAGAGAAAGGGCAAACTGGAGAACATCAGACAAATGGGCTCTCAAAGGGTCTATAGATTTCTCCCCACACCAAACGACAAATTTCGACCACCTATAAGAATAGATGGACTTAGTGGAGTCACGCCTGGCTGACAAGATGACATCGACCACGTCAGGCGGGAGAGAAAAAGAACTCAGGTTGCCCCGTTCAATCTCCAGGCATGAAGGTGTAAGGTCTGGAGGTGGGGGTGTAGAACCTGCCCCTCCATATGGGAGAGGAGATCTGCCCTGTGAGGGAGACGGAGCGGCGGGTGAGAGGAGAGGTGGAGAAGGTCTGAGTACCACACCCTTCTTGGCCAATCCCGGGCGACCAATATGACTTGGGCCCGGTCTTGGCGAATTTTCCTCAGAACCCGAGGAATCAAAGGTATGGGAGGAAACGCGTAAAGGAGTTGCGAGCTCCAACTCAACTGAAACCCATCTCCCAAGGCTCCTTGCATCGGATACTGGAGACTGCAGAATAACGGGCAGCGAGCATTCTCCTGAGTGGCAAAAAGGTCCACCTGAGGAGTCCCCCACGTCCGAAAGACGTGACGAACTACCTCCGGATGAAGCCTCCACTCGTGGTCGGCAGAGAACTGCCGACTGAGACTGTCTGCACGAACGTTCTGAACTCCGGCCAGATGATTTGCTATCAGACAAATCTGATGGTCCTGAACCCAGGACCAGAGACGCAGAGCCTCTCTGCAGAGACACTGCGACCCCACTCCTCCCTGCTTGTTGATGTACCACATCGCTGTCGTGTTGTCCGTCAGGACTTGCACTGACACACCGCGAAGGGAAGGGAGGAAGGCCTTGAGTGCCAAACGTATCGCCCGCAATTCCAGAAGGTTGATGTGAAGCAACCTTTACTCTGGAGACCAAAGACCCTTGACCTCCAGGTCCCCCAGATTAGCACCCCACCCGAGAGTGGATGCATCCGTTATCACCGTGGCCACCGATGGAGGAAGTTGAAAAGGCTTTCCTTGTGACAGATTGCCTTCCACGCTCCACCAAGACAGATCCGCTGCAGTTTCTCTGGAGATCCTCACTGACTCCCTGAGATCTCCGTTGTGCTGATACCACTGCCTGCGGAGGCACCACTGGAGTGCCCTCATGTGCCAGCGTGCATGGTTGACCAACAGAATGCAAGAAGCCATCAGACCGAGCAGGCGAAGAACCTTCAGGACTGGAACGACCGCTCCATTGTAGAACAACGGAATAATTTCCTGAATGTCGCGAATCCTTTGAGGTGGAGGGAATGCACGACAAACAGTAGTGTCCAGTACCGCACCTATGAACAGGTTGCGCTGGGAGGGCACCAGGTGAGACTTGGGTACATTTATCGAAAAACCCAACTTGTGCACCAACTGAGTTGTCTCTTGCAGATGATGGAGCACCTTCTCCGGCGACTCCGCTTTGATCAACCAGTCATCCAGATACGGAAATACAGGTATCCCCGACCTCCTGAGATGTGCTGCCACTACTGCCATCACCTTGGTGAAGACTCGAGGCGCAGTAGTAAGACCAAACGGAAGGACCGCAAACTGGTAGTGTTGTGACCCAACCGTAAAACAGAGATACTTTCTGTGCGCAAGATGGGAATATGAAAATACGCATCCTGCAAGTCGATCGACACCATCCAGTCTTCTTCTAGCAGCGCTTGAAGAACCTGTGCAAGAGTGAGCATCTTGAACTTTTCCTGTTTCAGGTAAAGGTTCAAGATCCTGAGATCCAGAATTGGCCGAAGCCTGCCATCCTTTTTGGAGATCAGGAAATACCGGGAGTAGCATCCCTGACCCCTTTCCAGCTCTGGAACCACCTCTATCGCACCTTTTTGAAACAGTGCCAGGACTTCTTCCTGCAGGAGAAGCAGGTGGTCCTCCGAACAATAACCCTGGCAAGGAGGGTAATTTGGGGGAAATTCCCGAAAGGGAAGAGCATACCCATTCCCTACAAGATTGAGAACCCAAAGATCCGATGTTATCAATTCCCAATCTTGTAGGAAATGGGTAAGTCGGCCTCCCACTGGGCCCACATGATCCGGAATGGCGGATCTAGGGCTGCTTTGCTGCGTTGGCAGGGGGCTGGGACGGGGAAGAGGAGGAGATTTGACGGCCTCGAGAACGGCCTCTCTTCTTGCCCCTATAAGATCTGTACAGCGTGTTCTGCTGCTGCTGTGGCTGTTACTGCGTAGATTTGTAGGATCGAAATGAAGATCTACTAAATCCTCTAGTACGCCTTCCAAAAGTACTCCTGAAGGCCCAACGACTTAGCAGTCGCCCTGCTGTCTTTAAAACGTTCTAAAGCAGCATCTGCCTTCTTCCCAAACAAACCAGATCCATCGAATGGTAGATCCATCAATGCAGACTGGACATCAGATGAAAATTCAGACGATTTCAGCCATGCAGCTCTCCTCGTAGCAACCGAAGAGCCCATGATCCTCGCCACAGAATCTGCAGTGCCTAAACCACTCTGTATCACCTGCCTTGCTGCAGGTTGAGTGTCCGAGATAACCTCCCGGAAGTCCTTTCTATCATCTTCCGGTATCTTTGCACTAACTGCTTTACAGTGTCCATTAGTGCGTGAATGTAACGACCCATCAAACAGGTCGCGTTTGTGGACTTTAATGCCATGCTGGCAGAAGAGAAAACCTTTTTAGCAGCCTGATCCTGCTTTCTCGACTCCTTTTCAGCAGGAACTTGAGGAAAAGCTCCTGTTGATCGTTTGGAACAGGCAGCTTGTACCACCAAACTCTCAGGAAGAGGGTGAGTGGATAAAAATTCAGGATAATCTGGAGCAGTCCTGTACCTTCTGGCAACAGCTCTAGACACAGCTGGAGTTGATAAAGGTTTCTTCCAAACCTCTAAAATAGGATCTCTAAGGGCATCATTAAAGGGCAGCAATGGTTCAGTCACCGATGAGGGAGAGTGAAGAACCTCTGTGAGTAGATTTGATTTGAACTCAGCAGTAGGTAAAGCAATGTTCAACAAATTTGCAGCTTTTTTAATTACAACGTGGTAAGGAGCTACATCTTTAGAGGGTTCGTCTGTCACTGAAACCAAATCCCACTCAGGGGATAGTTCAAGACCACTGGCCACCGAAAGATCCTCATAAGGGTCCTCAGGATCCTGTAGCTCCCCCTCCTCCAAATACTCCTCACGATAGCTCTCTTCTTCCATCAGCCTCTGAGCTTCACGCCTCGATCTATGCTTCACTTTCGAAGCCGTCGGATCCACTATCGACTCTGTCGAAGCCGGAGCCGGCGCCGAGCCCGACGCCGGCCGAGGAAGACTTCCACGACATCGTTCGGGATTCGGCATCAGAGATGATGGAACCGGCGTCGAAGGATTCGGTGTCGTCGACCTCGGCGTCGATGGCTTCGGAGTCGAAGGCCTCTCCGGTGTCGGAAGATGCCAGTGCCGCGCCGGAGCCGCCATAAAGGGCATAAATGGCGCAGGGGCATAGGTTTGGGGAACACCCAGACCAAATGCCATCAGACCCGTGGGACCAACAGGAATCCCAGAGGGGTACATAGCCCTGGAGTAGATGCCATACATTGCATTCAGAAAATGCGTCGGATCTTGACCTGAAGCCGGGAAGGCTGGGTATGAACTCCCAGGCGGCTCTTGAGGGCGTGGAGTCGATACGACGTCGACCTCCTCTTCAGACTGGTGCACCGGAGTCGATAGACCTTCGGGCAACGGAGCCTCTCCCTCTCCCTCTCCCACCATCTCCTCCTCACCTTCATTCTCCCGATCCGGAGAATGGGA
This sequence comes from Lissotriton helveticus, assembly GCF_964261635.1. NCBI lineage: Eukaryota > Metazoa > Chordata > Amphibia > Caudata > Salamandridae > Lissotriton > Lissotriton helveticus. The sequence goes on along the minus strand of NC_136061.1, from coordinate 811,574,980 downwards.
TGGAGACGGATTAGCTGTTTGCTTTGGTGAACCAGGCGAATTTGCATGCGATGCCTCACCTCCGGCGTCATGTTCTTCCGAAGACATTACTTCTTTTTCTACCAGCTTCACCTGCGACTTCAGTTTAGAGTCCTTCTTTGAATGATGTCGGGATTCATGAGATCTTTTCCTATGCTTCTTTTTCGATGATCTCGAAGCATATGCCGAGGATGAATGCAAACACGACCTCGAGTGAGATCTTGACCTCGAGCGTTGATTCCGCGATTTCGATTTCTTCTTTTCTTTACTTCCTTTAAGCTTAGCAATGATAAGCGTAGCTTCTCTCTCCCGGAGGGCCTTAGGAGTCATCTTTTTACAGGATCGGCAGTCTTCGACATCGTGGTCGGAGCTAAGACACCATAAACAGCATTCATGCGGATCCGTAATGGACATGGTTTTGCCGCATTCTCCACAGGCTTTAAAACCCGTCTTCTTCGAAGACATGATGAAAGAAGAGAAAAAGGAATACTAACAATACAGAGTAACAAAGTTACAGTAAAAGCTACGGACGATCCCTAGAAAACCGTTAGCGTTGACGACGCGTAAAAAAGGGAACTGATGTCATCACGTCGGCGTGGGCCTATTATAGGCGTCGGTGACGTCAGGGGAGTCGCGAGCGATGCCGTGCCTCTATGACGTCCGAGTCCACGTCGGCGCGAAGCTACGAAAAGAATTTCCGAATGTTGCTGACGCAGGGGATATTCACAAGGTGAGGAATCCACACGGCAGATGTACCTATCAGAATTTCCGTCTTACTGGAGTTTAGCTGGAGACAATTAGTCGTCATCCAAGGGACAATTTTCAGCATGGAGACGCTGAATTTCAGTTAGGTGACTTCAAGTGCATAGTGATGACGAGTTGAGTGTCATCGGCATATGAAATGGTATCAAACCCACATGACCTGATAACCTTAGCCAGGGTAGATATATATATACATATATCAGCTCCAAGGACGTGTCCATCAGTTTGGTTTGCACTCGACCAACAGCAGCAGAGAGAAACTCTCTTCAAAGTACGAACGGTTGCCGCTTGAATCATCAGCCTCCGTGTAGGTGTGCCTGACGCGCTTCGAAAGCTCCTCAGCTTTCTCTTCAGAGGCTTTCACGGAGTAAACGTTCCCAATTTAAGTAATGCACGCCCTCCAAACAGGTGACAGTATTACTGTGCATTATGGGAGCGATAGTTCTGTAGCTGCAAATATTGACTCAGGCAGGTGGTTCCGTCCTGATCCCTGCTGTTACCCCACATATTCGATTTGGTTTCGCCTCATCGAGTGGTCCCCTTTTGGGAGGGGGAGGTGCAAGACCCCGCGGTAGGACAACCGCGTTATGTATCAGCTCCAAGGACGTGTCCATCAGTTTGGTTTGCACTCTACCAACAGCAGCTGAGGAGCTTTCGAAACGCGTCAGGCACACCTACACGGAGGCTGATGATTCAAGCGGCAACCGTTCGTACCTTGAAGAGAGTTTCTCTCTGCTGCGGTTGGTCGAGTGCAAACCAAACTGATGGACACGTCCTTGGAGCTGATACATAACGCGGTTGTCCTACTGCGGGGTCTTGCACCTCCCCCTCCCAAAAGGGGACCACTGGATGAGGCGAAACCAAATCGAATATGTGGGGTAACAGCAGGGATCAGGACGGAACCACCTGCCTGAGTCAATATTTGCAGCTACAGAACTATCGCTCCCATAATGCACAGTAATACTATCACCTGTTTGGAGGGCGTGCATTACTTAAATTGGGAACGTTTACTCCGTGAAAGCCTCTGAAGAGAAAGCTGAGGAGCTTTCGAAACGCGTCAGGCACACCTACACGGAGGCTGATGATTCAAGCGGCAACCGTTCGTACCTTGAAGAGAGTTTCTCTCTGCTGCTGTTGGTCGAGTGCAAACCAAACTGATGGACACGTCCTTGGAGCTGATATATATATATATATATATATATATATTTCCACAACTTGGCTCCGCTTGGTCGACCCCTGGCGCTCTCCCACCGGTGCGTTTTTCTCGGCAGAGCCCCGCCGAATTTAATTCCAAAAAACCTTTACAGGTAACAAAAACGCACTTGAGCGATCTCTTTTCTTGTTTCAGTTATTTATTGCACCACAGCTATTGCAGTTCACCAACGCGTTTCACCGCCCACAGACGGCTTGATCACGGTCCGTGATCAAGCCGTCTGTGGGCGGTGAAACGCGTTGGTGAACTGCAATAGCTGTGGTGCAATAAATAACTGAAACAAGAAAAGAGATCGCTCAAGTGCGTTTTTGTTACCTGTAAAGGTTTTTTGGAAATTATATATATATATATATATATATATATATATATATATATATATATCTCCTCTAGTTTCTGAATTTGGCTGGATTGAGAAACGGTTTCAAAAGCCGCCGATAGATCCAGCATAGCAGAGTTCCCCTGAGCAGTGTGAGCAGAGTGAGCCAGACACTGGTTGGCGAGTTGTGCTTTATTTCTGATTGAAAGTCAGGCGTTAGCGCGGTTGACTTTAAAACCGTCTAACTTTTAATGGTTTTATATTTTTCTGTGTTTCGCTTTGGTGCTAACTTGTATTTTAAAATTATTGGGGGGTGCATTGGCTGGCCGAATCTAATACATTTTGTTCTGCACCCTCTCCCCCTCTGCACTTACCTGATCGGTCCCCGTTCCGTCACGGCGATTTTGTGCCGCCTGAACGGAGGGACGCGACTCCTCCCCCTTGCTGCGTCACTTCTTGGGTCCCTTATATGAGAGAGATGGTTACTCGGCCACGCAGCGGGCGCACCGACGGCGCGCCTAAGGTAAGCCCGTCTGCGCCCGTCCGCGAACGTTCGGGGCAAGGGGCACTCCACTCGTCCCTTTCTGCCAGGTATTCGGCCCTCGATTGGACTCGTCTGCATGCCCATTGGCCCCTTAGTTTTACTATTCGGTCTAAACTTAATATGCTAGGGCTGCTTTGTCCAAGACGGGCCTTTCCGGAGGTCGATTCTCCTTGGGCCATGGAACCTCCTTTAGGCACCCCATCATGTTCGGATCCCTTCCCCTCCTCCACTAAAAAGACTGCTAACTCCGAGTTCACCGTGAGCTACTTGAATACCCGCTCCCTGCCCAAGCATCAGCTAGAAATCTTTCAGCTTTTGGATTCTGACAAACCCGACCTGTTATTTATCACCGAGACATGGCTTAACAAGGAATCTTCTCCGGACATCCTCGCTGCGACCCCGCCAGGCTATTACATTCTCCAGGCTAACAGGGTCTCAGGTAAGCCGGGTGGTGGGGTGGCAGCTATCATCAAGCACCCTATCCGATTTTCCTCATTGGCCGTGGACGCTATTCCTTTGGTCGATTGTCTTGTCCTCAAACTGGAATCCCCAGTGGCACCTCTTATTTGTGTCCTGGTCTACCGGCCCCCTCAGCACATGCCCAATTTTTCGTCTGGGTTTGGTGACATGCTCTCTCAATTGGTCATTAACAACTCCAAAATTTTAATTCTGGGGGATTTTAACTACTGGCCTACCGATGATAGAGAGAGTGCGTGTTCCTTGGCTTTCTCTGACTTTTTGACGGGCATTAACTGCTCCCAACATATTAAATCGGCCACCCATGTAAAAGGCCACATATTAGACCAGGTATGGACTGTTAACCTAGATATCTCTATTCCCTGTATCGTCCCCTGTCTTTATTTATTTATTTTATTTGCAGTATTTATAGAGCGCGACACTCATCCCAAGGGATATCACGGCGCTATGTACCAGAAAGGACTACTGATGGCGTATGCTGAGAGGTTACAATTTAGGGAAGAGGTGTGTTTTCAGTTTTTTCCGAAATTGGGGGTAGTTTGTAGTAAGTCTTAGGTCGGTAGGCAGGTCGTTCCACCTTTTTGCTGCAAGGTAAAAAAAGGAGCGGCCGCCTGTTCTGACTTTGTGAATGCGTTTGGTTTTAGCCAGAGCTGATTGACACGAACGTAGGTTCCTATTGGGTACATAAAAATCCATCTTCCCTTGAAGAATTGTGAGGCCTGTTTTATATAAAGCCCTGTGGGCATGGCTAAGCAATTTGAAGGCAGCCCTCTGACGCATCGGGAGCCAGTGAAGCTTCTTTAGGCACTCCGATGCCGAGTCTCGTTTGCCTTTGTTGCAAATGAGTTTGGCCGCCAGGTTTTGCAAAACCTGTAGGCGGGAAAATAACTGTTCATTCATCCCTACAAATAATGCATTGCCATAGTCTAGACGACTGACCAGTAGGGCTTGTGTGACTGAGCGTCTGCAGTCCAGGGGTATCCAGGGAAATATCCTGGCGAGAAGTTTTAGTATGGCAAAGCCCCTGCCACAAAGGGATCGAACGTGATCCTTCATGGACAGGGCATCGTCCATGATGATTCCCAAGTTCCTGGCATGTTGTTTAGGGGTGGGGGCCGGTCCCAATGAGGATGGCCACCATGTGGCATCCCACACGCGTTTGGCTCCACCGAACAGAAGAATCTCCGATTTGCCTGCGTTCAACTTTAGATAGTGATTGTGCATCCATTGGGCCATTTCGGAAAGGCAGTCATGTAGCTTAGTTTTGGTTGTCTCAGGCCCTTCGTCCATGGCCACCATCAGCTTCGTATCATCCGCATAAGAGCAGATGCCAATGCCCCACTTCCTTCCAATGTCAGCAAGAGATGAAATATAGACATTGAAAAGGGTGGGGCTCAGTGAGGCACCCTGAGGGACCCCGCAGCCAATGGGGTTGGGCCTTGAATGGAACTGACCCATATGTACTGCCTGGGTACGATTACTCAGGAAAGAGTGTAGCCAGTTCAGTGCTGTAGATTGGACTCCCTTGCTCCGGAGTGTGTTTAGCAGACAGTCGTGGGATACTGTGTCAAACGCCGCTGACAGGTCAAGCAGTATCAGTGCCACCACTCCCCCTTGATCGGTGGAGGATCTGATACTGTCCGACACTGCCAGCAACGTTGCCTCGGTGCTGTTATTGGCTCTAAAACCAGTCTGGGAGGGATCCAGAAGGAAGTTGTTTTCTAGATACCTAGTCAGCTGTACATTGACCAGTTTCTCCAGGGCTTTAGAGAGGTAGGGAAGCTGGGAGATGGGTCTATAGTTCTCTGGGTTGAGAATATCAGATCCCGCTTCCTTCAGGAGGGGGGTCACTGAAGCGTGCTTCCAAGCATCAGGAAAGGTGGCAGTGGCTAACGATTTGTTAAAAAGATGAGTGATCAAGGGACAAAGCGTGGATGCAATTTTAGAGAACATGAAGTGGGGGCATGGATCTGAGGGGGATCCAGATGTAACTGTGTTCAAAACTGCTAAGACCTCATCTGCAGAGAGTGGTTCGAAGCTGGTTAGGCGGGGTGCATTGCCTAAGTCTGATGGGTCTTTGGATACTTCTGGTGACACAGCAGTCTTAGATGGATTGTCTGAGTTACCGTGGGTATTTTGGGGGGTAAAGGTAGCCTATATTTTCTTAATCTTTTCTGAAAAGAAAGTGCTGATACGCTCACAGGCCTCGGTCGAGGGGGTGAGAGTTTGCGAGGTGCTAGATGGTTTACTAAGCTCCTTAACTATTCTGAACAGTTATTTTGCTGAGTTGCTGTTTTCTTGAATACGCTGAGTAAAGTAGTCCTTCTTTGCGTTTTTGACGGCCAGAATGTACTGCTTCCGTTTATGGAGATAGTTTCGTCTTGTTTCACTGTCTTTGGACTGTCTCCATAGGTGTTCATTTTTTTGACATTCCTTCTTAAGATTTTTTAGGTGGGGGGTATACCATTTCTCTGTTACGTTTTTTTTTCTAGATTCCCGCATGGGGGCTAGTTTGTCTAATGTTTGCAGTATTCCCGCATCTAGTAAGGCGACGTCATTACAGACAGGGGAATCGTCCAGTAGTATGACATCAGTCTCTCGAAAATATTTCTCAAAATTGGATTAATTAATTAGCCTCCAAGCTCGTTTGGAGATGTGGGGGGCTGTTTTGGGTTTCAGAGGTTTACCAGGAAAATTAAGTGAGAAAGATATAAGGGAGTGGTCCGACCAGGATAAGGAGTGGACTTCTCTTATATTGGTGGATTCGATGTTGGTGAATAGTAGGTCTAGGGTGTGGCCATTTTATTATCACCTTTTCTTTTACTATTATGTCTAACACCAGTCGGACGCTAGAGGGCAATCTCTCAGCCAGGAACTGGAACAGAGCCGATCTTAGCGAATTTGTATCCTTACTTAGAGCCTCTCCCGCCCCCGACTGTGACTCCTTAGACGCCCAGGCCTCTGGCCTAAATTGTTGGTTCGAATCAGCCTGCGACACCGTAGCTCCCTTCAAACAGGTCAGACTTAAACGTCTTCACGACGCTCCAAGATGGTTCTCCGAGGAACTCAAAGGCAAGAAGCTCAGACTTAGGCAGGCTGAGCGGTGCTGGCGACGAGATTACGCCGCTGATAAAAAGTCGGCATTTACGACTCAGCTCAAAGAGTATAAATTAGCCATCCTGCAAGCAAAAACCGTCTATTTTTCCAAGAAGATTGTTGATTCAGCTTCTAAAGCCAAAGACATCTTCTCTAATGTTGAGGAGTTGTCACATCCAAACAGGGTCACCATTAGACCTCTCCCCTCCCGGGAGCTCTGTGACTCCCTCAATCAGTTCTTCATTGAAAAAATTATAAAAATTAAAAATAGCATTTGTCCTCCTGCCACCCCTGACCCTCTTGCTCCTGTTGCTACCCTGGTTATCCCCAACCCCCAGCTGATTACTCAGATACCCCCGATCACAGAAGATGAGTTTCTGACTCTATTGAATAAAGTGGCTTCTGGTTCCCCCACCGACTGCTGTCCCCCTCATGTTTTTCGTGAGGCTTTCTCCGCATGTCCCTCCCTCCCCTTTGACACTCTTGAATAACTCGCTTAGACTGGGCCTGGTTCCCAGCTCTTTTAAAGTCGCTGAGGTGGTGCCTATTCTTAAAAAACCCAACGCTGATCCATCAGTTATGAGTAACTTCCGCCCTATTTCTTTACTCCCTTATCTTAGTAAAGTCCTCGAGTCCCACGTCACCAACTCCCTGAGCCTTTTTATCGAGCGTTCGCAGTTCCTCGATTCCCAACAGGCGGGCTTTAGACCCGCCCATTCCACTGAGTCGGTCATCCTCTCAGTGATGGAGGAGCTGCGGAGGGGAGCTGACTCCAACATCAGTCAGACCTTGGTACTCCTGGATTTGTCGGACGCCTTTGACACGGTCGACCATGATATCCTGGTCGACCGTGTCAGGGAGGCCGGCATCCAGGGATTGACCCTTAACTGGGTCCGCTCCTTTTTGAGCAACCGTTACCAGGCTGTTCGTCTCTCCTAGTTTTCCGCTGAGAGAGTTGGGATGACGTGGTGTGCCACAGGGCTCTTCCCTTTCCCCTCTCCTTTTTAATTTGTACCTGACCCCTCTCATCCGGTCCTTACGAAACAGCAAGGTCACCGCATTCAAATATGCGGATGACATTCAGCTGATCTTTGATATTAACTCCTCAGAACAATCTGTTTATAATTTTCAGTCCACCTTGTGTCACATCAGTGACTGGATGGGGGCAAACCACCTCAAACTTAACCCCGATAAGACCAAGCTGGTTCTTATTGGGTATACTAGAAATGGTAACAGTTATACACAGAGGGCACAGCAAATACAGGTCATAAAGTTCAATGATTGTTCGTTCAGTGGTGCTCAGGAAGAGCGGGGATGGTTACCACACCTCCAACGATGAACCACATGTGGTTTACTTAACATTACACGAGTCCTCCGAGCACTCAGAAATAATAATCAGTCTTGGATGTATTTCCTCCAAAATTTAATTCAAAGTTGTTGTCTTCAATCATCCAACTTCAATCCAATCTTTAAATAATTCAGCGCAGCCAACACGTGTTTCGTCAAGTCAAATCAGACATTCGACTTCCTCAGGGCTGCAACCCAAACAATATTGTAATTAATATTTTCTACGTAATTGGTAAAACAGTCTCTCAAATTATTATTCTTCAAAGTTAACTATATTAGAAGTTAACATAACAGGGACACCACCAATTTCGTGCCTCAGTCACCTCAAAAGACCTAAAGTAAACCACTAGTGTAGAAGTACCAAACGTCCCACTATACATATATTAAAGAAAACTGTATGCTGATAAGTCTATCAACATCACTCTAGGTATTACGATATGGTTATGGGCAACACTACTACACCAGCATCATCACCACTGATAGTCAAGACACTCTTTAGGTCTAAACAGTAACTTACCAAATATTCTTAGTCATGCTGCAAATAGGTATGCGATTACCCTATTAATGAAACAAACACCAAAACACCATTGTTGTTGTAACCTACTATTGCCATCAAAGTCACCCTCTCTGATAATTAACGTAAAACATGAGTCCTCACCTTGGACACGTACCATATGTATCTCTTCTAATGTCCTTGACTCTCGAGTCAAAAATAGCGATGAACGACGACCTGTGATAAGAGTATTTGTTTATTTTTTCTTCTATTCAAGAAGATATTCCATAGCCTTCCTCTCTTTGAGGACTCATGTTTTACGTTAATTATCAGAGAGAGTGACTTTGATGGCATTAGTAGGTTACAACAACAATAGTGTTTTGGTGTTTGTTTCATGAATAGGGTAATCGCATACCTATTTGCAGCATGACTAAGAATATTTGGTAAGTTACTGTTTAGACCTGAAGAGTGTCTTGACTATCAGTGGTGATGATGCTGGTGTAGTAGTGTTGCCCATAACCATATCGTAATACCTAGCGTGATGTTGATAGACTTATCAGCATACAGTTTTCTTTAATATATGTATAGTGGGACGTTTGGTACTTATACACTAGTGGTTTACTTTAGGTCTTTTGAGGTGACTGAGGCACGAAATTGGTGGTGTCCCTGTTATGTTAACTTCTAATATAGTTAACTTTGAAGAATAATAATTTGAGAGATTGTTTTACCAATTACGTAGAAAATGTTAATTACAATATTGTTTGGGTTGCAGCCCTGAGGAAGTCGAATGTCTGATTTGACTTGACGAAACACGTGTTGGCTGCGCTGAATTATTTAAAGATTGGATTGAAGTTGGATGATTGAAGACAACAACTTTGAATTAAATTTTGAAGGAAATACATCCAAGACTGATTATTATTTCTGAGTGCTCGGAGGACTCATGTAATGGTTCTTATTGGGGGTGCCTCTAATCCGTGGAGGCCTCACTTCTGGCCAACAAGTTTGGGTCTTCCCCCCCCTCCCTACAAAATCAGCAAAAAGTCTTGGGGTGATCATCAGTAACGATCTCTCGATGAAGCCCCAGATCAATGCTGTAGTTTCTTCCAGTTTTTTTCATTTACGCAAAATCCGTAAAAATGCCCGGTTCCTCACTACTGATGCCCTCACCCTGACCCTTTTGGCTTTGGTCTTTTCTAGAATAGACTACGCCAATTCTCTCTATGTTGGCATTCCCACCTAACTGAACCGCCTACAGCTGGTTCAGAATCAGGCTGCACAGTTAATTTTCCATCAGCCCAGGCATCAGCATGTGCGCCCCCTGCTGAAGACCCTCCATTGGCTCCCGGTAGTAGAAAGCTGCTATTTTAAACTAGGCTGTATCATCTACAAAGCCCTAGCTGGCCTTGGCCCGTCATTCATTTCTTCTCTACTTCACCACTGTGTTCCCTCACATAACCTTCGCTCCTACCATTTGGCCCTACTTAAAACCCCCGCTTTTAAGCGCAAGAAACATGGAGGGCTTAGATTCTCCTTCTTAGCCCCATCTTTTTGGAATGCACTTCCCTCAGAATTTAGGCTTACTGTCTCTTACACCCTTTTAAGGTCCCTTCTTAAAACCCATCTGTTTCGTAAAGCACACAACTGAGTCCCCTTCTGATCTGCTATCACATATTCACAGCGCCAAGAAACTGTCAGGTGTTAGTTGCGCTTTACAAATACTTTTACATAACTTTCACATAACATCTAGGGCAAGCTAATGGGTTCTGTGGCCCCCACCAGGGCAGACTCTGTGCTATGGGAGGCACAGAAACCTGACAGGGAAGGATCTCAAAGCGATTGGGTTTCTAAAAAAGAAACAAGTTGTTGGTTCACCAAAGACTCTGTGACTTTCCCAAGAAGTGGGAGCAATGATATTGGCCCATAGTTGGCCAAGTCTGAAGGGTTGACCATGTTTTTTTTATGAATAGGCCTTACCCGAGCAGCTGTCCATTTGGTTGGGCTCACTCTCAGATTAAAGGAAAGGTTACATAAGTCCGTAATGGCGGCCAGAAGTATTGGGGGCCAGAGTCACAATAATAAGGGGGTGGGGGTTTAAGGATTGTGTTATGGATTGTCAGGGCATCCAGATCAGATTCTCCTGAGCAGGCTCATTACTTATCCAGGGGTGACCTGGTTGAAGGATTCCAGGGTAATGGATTGTGAGTTCACCAACGGTTCAGATAGGGCTTGCATTAGAAGTAATGCATTATTAGATAGGAAAAGATGGTTGTTTTTGATCTTTTGTTCAAAATAAGTTGCGATTCCCCCTTGCATTCCCTCTTGACCCGGTTGAGGGAATCTGCTGGCATAATATTGGCATTTCTTGTTCTCCTGCGATGCAAACCGATCCAGAGCTGGTTTGCACCATGTCAGAAAGATTTGGTCACCTTAGTTTGTTACAACTCCCACTTGTGGCAGCCAGATTGAGACCTGCTCAGTGTATCTGCCAGGGTGTGGTGCAGACCCTTGACATGCTCGGCCTTCAAGCATATTCTGTGGAACGTTGTTCATTCCACAATTCCTGTGCTTCTTGGGAAAGCGTCACAGATCTTGTTCTTCCTTGTGTTTTTTATGTAGTACATGCTGGTGGTATTGTCTGTACGAACCAGCACTGAGGAGCCTGCTATCCTGGGAAGGAAAGCCTGAAGAGACAAAAATATGGCTTGGAGTTCCAAACTGTTGATGTGGCGTTGTTTCTGTATCTGAGACCACTTTCCCTGGATTTGCAAATCCTGCAGATGACCCCCCCCATCCTTCTATGGAGGCATCTGTTGTTAAGACAAAGTCCGGGATGTTTTGCAGAAAGGTGAGACCTTGGGCAAGATTTGATGTTTGGGACCACCAAAGGAGTGCATCCACCATTCGTGCAGTTATTCGGATAACATCCTCGAGAGATCCCAGTGCTTGTTGCCATTGTTTCTGTAGTTCCTCTTGAAGAGGTCTCATCAAGTTGATTGCTTAAGAGCGCATCCCAAGGAGCGATTTGAATATTTGAACATAAACTGGCTTTCTTCTTGAAATGGTTGCTGCTAATTTTTGAAGGCGCACTTGATGGTCTTGAGACAAGTATGCTTTGGGAAAACATGGCGGCAGCTTGCTAAGCTGCGGCAGTGCTCTGTAACGAGCTCCTGCTAGAGCCTGCCCGGTCCTCACCGTCAGAGCTTTTCTTCTTGTTTTTTGACGAGGAATAAGTGTAGAGCCGATGGAACGCCTACACTTATAACAATTTCGTCCCGAAAGTCTCTTTTTTCGTGAAATTCAGAGTTTTTCTTACCCCGGGGGAGTGCGCTCTCTTTTTTCATGCCAGGAGGTTCCTGTTGTGTTTGCACAGCTCCTTCCCAGCGCCTCTCTGCCATTTCCACTGCGGCGTCCATGAATGTGCAAATTTCCCCGCTGGGACTGCGGCTGTGGTCGGCGGCCACGCTGGAGCTGAGAAGGGGGAGGAAGGCACGAAGTCTCGTGCATACCTCCTGTAGCTCAACGCCAATTGTGGAAGGAGCCATAAAACGAAACCACAAATCGTCCGGGGGAGAGGCCCAGAAGATCCCTGCTGCGACGGTGGAAGGGTCAGAGGTAATCAGTGCACTTGAGCGCGGTGAGAGTTCTAATTCCATATGTTTCGCAGTAACACCCGTGTCAGCACCGCCTAGATCAGCTGTTCCGGTGTCACCCACTCCATCTTCTTATCAAAACAAAAGTAAACGTGGGCGTAAAAAGAAAGAGGTGTCTGTAAAGCCTGTCCTCCCTGTGCCGAGTCCTGAGGTATCTTCAATAAGGAAGAAAACTTCCTCATTTTTATCAACTGAGGTAAAATCAAAACGGGCAAGGTCCCCCAGAGTTTCAAAGAAACTTAAAGCAGTACTCAGCTTGGGGTAAAAAATTACACCCTCGCTTCGTTCCTATTTAAAGCAGTCCCCCAGGTGCTTGACCTCGCAGAGGATCGTGCCATGTCCTCGGGTGCGGATGCAGCCATTTCGTTAGCTTCTGTTTCAATGCCGGCCCCCCTGTCATCTATACCAGAAGGGGATCTTGAAGCAGTAATATCATTGCCTCCTAGCCCTCACTTGGGGAGTGTATTGGCATTTCCTAATCCTCTTGACCCCAGGGATCTGGGTGCCCCCGATTTGAGTGCAGTATTGGCAGTTTCACCTAATGTTAATCCACTGGCAATTCTTCCATTATCGCTGCATAATCCCTTGAATAAAGAGGGGGTCGCACTTGATGAAGGATCTCTAGCAGATGCAGGGGATGGTGTAGAGGAATCTATTGATCAGCATGGCACCCCTATTACCTCCTCCAATGTTATGATAGTGGATGCGGCCCCTAGTTCTGATTCCGGTATCACTGCCGCTTCCCTTTTAGCTATGATTTCTTCTTTGTCCTTTGATATAAGGAAAGGCTTTAATGAGTCATCAGCAAACCAAGCTGAGATTAGAAACTACTGTGAATCTCTGGACAATTAGATTGATGGGCTTACGTCAAGAACAGGGGTATTGGAAGAGACAGTAGCTGCGTTATCGATTCACTTGGACCAGGCAAAGGAGGATATCGTTAAACTTAGACGTGAAGACTTGGCTCAGAGTGATAGGATGGAAACGTTGGAGAACAACGCCAGACGTGGTAACATACGCATCCTCAATGTCCCTGAAGGGTCGGAGGGCTCGGATATTAAACAGTTTATCACCATACTATTGAAGGAATCTCTATGCTTAGACCATGCAATTGAGGAGTTGGCTATTGATCTTCAGAGGGTTCACAGGGATCCCTTCAGGTGAAATCCTGAAAGGACTAAACCTCGCAAGATCCTCGTAAACTTTCACACCTATCTACTTAAGGAACAGATTCTTAATCTGGCCTTAAAACAGAAGTAATTGGCTGGGAAGGGATTTACTTTCCTTATTAGGTCTGACCTCTCCAGAGTTACTTTGGAAAAGCAGTGGGAGTTTGGGAGGCGTTTGGACGCATTTAGAAAACTTGGTGCAACTGCCCAACTCATGTTTCCTGCTGCTATAAAAATTATGCACAATAACAAGATGTTTAATATTAGATCTGTGCAGGCAGCTGATGAGTTATTATTAGATTTGGGTAATAAGAGCTTTTCTGCGTAGGGTAGTACCTTTTCTTATGCCAATGTGCTTTCTTTTAGGTCTATTATAGATCTACTCATTATGGTTCGAAACTTCGTCATTAATCTATAAAAAAAAGGGGAAGAGTTGAAAGAAAAAAAAAGAGAAAGAAGGGATAAGAAGGAAAAAAAGGGGGAATATATAATTGAGGGCGATGTAAATAGAAAACTTCTTCCCTCCTAATGCTACCCTTGTTTAATCATCTTACTCTAAAGTTAACTATTTGGAGAATTCATTAACCTTTTCAACTCTTTTTTTTAAAACGGTGATAAATAATTCACCTCCCCCTCACTCAGTGGGAGCTCGGGGAGGGGTGCTATCTACTGGACTTGATCCGGTTAGATATTGCAAGGGTTTTCCATGGGGAGGGAAGAGGGTGGGAGGGGTGGTACAGGGGTAAGATGGGTGTTGGGTGGTGGCAGAAATTTAAAAACGTCCTCATTGTCCATGTGATCTTTGTGGGGCTTGGCATTAAGCAACTATTGTCTACTGTTGCAGTTAAGCTCTCCTCTCTTTTCTTCTCCTGAGCGTCTTTATCGAGTTAGGGTTAGTAAGTATGGGTAGTTTAAAATATATCTCCTGGAATGTTAATGGCCTCCGCACCAAACCAAGAGCTGATAAAATCATGCAGTATCTACGAGACTCGGATGCACAGGTCATTATACTCCAGGAGACTCATCTAACCCAGACTGAAATGCTTGCTCTTGTTAAGAAGAATAGGTGGATTGACTTTGCGGTATCCACATCGCAAACAATGAATATTAGAAGTGTGTCGGTTATCTTTAAAAAACAGTTAAGAGCTAAGTTAGTATCGCATATGGTGGACCCAGGTGGCAGATGGCCCATTGCATCGGTAATCATAGCCGGTGTACAATTTACAATCTTGGGTTATTATGGACCCAATCAAGATGACCCCACAACCTTAGAGTCTATTTTTTCACATTTACTGTCTTTTCCTGAGCCAATTATCTTGGCGGGGGATTTCAACGTAGTGTTGGACCCTGCGTTAGATAAATCCATTAACAGTCGCCCCCTCGTTCTATCTAAGACTAGGACCTTCCTGCTCAGTTCAATGAAACATTATGGCTATGTAGACATCTGGAGAGTAAGGTCAGGACAGCAACAGGGTATCTCCTTTCGAAATTATAAATATCACCATCAGTCTAGGATAGACTCTATATTAATCAGCCAGAGATTGGTAGATACCGTTAAGGGTATTAACTATCTTCCTTTACATCTATCCGACCATTCAGCGGTCTTTATGGAACTTGAGGGGCCTATTAAGATCTCCCCCAGGACTTGGTCATTTGACCGCTCTTTACTCTCACATCCAGATGATTTGTCATACCTTAAAATGGAAGCCCGTAACTTTATGAGCCTTAACGTTGACTCGGCGACCCTTGGGGTTGTTTGGGACTCCTTTAAGGCTTTTCTGAGGGGCCTTATTACCGGTAAAGTATCATATCGCAGGAAACAGTATAGGGAGGAAATGGTTTCCATTGAAGCAAATATAGCAAAAATACAACTCGATATAGATGCAAATTTTCCTCTCCGGATTCCGTGTTAAAGCCGCTTCATAATCAACTATTGGCTTTGAAAGGTCAATTAGGCTCCGTTTTAAATCAAAGGATTCAGCAAAAATGGGAGGCTAGTAAAATAGCACATTTTGAATATGGTGAGGGGGCAGGGAACCTATTGGCTTGGAACACTAAAACAGACCAGGTCCGCAACAATATAGCCTCAATTACTGTTAATAATACCACATTCTTCTCAGAGCAAGACATTAAATTGGCCTTTAAAGATTTTTTGCAAACAATTTTTCATGAAGACAAGAAAAATCGACCCAGAGTTGATTGAGAGCTGGTTCAGTGGGATCTCTCTCCTGGCACTCTCCACCGAGCAGCGTCTATTCTTGGATAGTGCTATCTCTGAGGAAGAGGTCAGGTTAGCTATCCAAAATGGCAGGAAAGGGAAGGCCGCAGGTCCCGATGGGCTCCCAGCCGAAATCTATAGAGCTCTGCAGCAAGAAATAGTGTCCTTTCTTACCATCTTGTTTAATAAAATCTTACTTGGTGGCCAGCGTCCCTCAATATCCTGGGACAGCGCCTCGATTACCCTAATTTTGAAACCAGGGAAGCCAGCTGATGACTGTGGGTCTTATAGGCCAATTTCAATCTTGAACGTAGATTACAAAATCTTTGCTACAGTTCTCGCAAAAAGGCTGGCTGTGGTGGCCCCTGATGTTTTACATCATGACCAGAAGGGATTTGTAAAGGGGCGCCAATTATATGAGCTAACATATGATTTAATAGGGGCCATTGATATGGCATCGACCGAGATCCTCCCTTTCGCCGCTCTCACGTTGGACGCAACCAAGGCCTTCGACAGGGTTAACTGGCTGTACCTGTCGGGGGCCTTGGCCAGGTTTAACATAGGTGAGGGCTTCCGTCAAGCTGTCGGTCTTCTATATCAGAGTCCCACTGCTCGCCTTCTGGTTAATGGTGATTTATCGGACCCCTTTGACATCTCAAGAGGGACGCGGCAGGGCTGCCCTCTCTCCCCTCTCCTATTTGATTTATATATCGAACCCTTCGCTCAGCTATTGAGGGAGGATGTTAACATCAAACCTTTTTTCTATTGGGGATGGGAGAGAAAGGTGGCCCTGTATGCGGACGATGTGCTCATCTTTACATCCGAGGCTCATACAGTACTTCCCGCAGTCCTAAAAACTGCTTTGGAATTCGGGCGAGTGTCTGGATATGAGATTAACGCTGCAAAAACTGAGATGCTAATATGGAACGATGATGAGAAGGACACCCCTATACAGGCAGGGTCCTCTATGCGATCTCTGCCTTAACATCGTGAAAGACATTAACCAAATTGCTACACTAAATTTCACTGCTGCTGCAAAAAACTGTCGTAGACTTATGCAGGCATGGGCTCACCTTCCTCTCTCTCTAATAGGGAGAGTTAACTTGATTAAAATGTCGATTTTACCGAAAGTTTCTTTTTTATTTAATACCATTCCGTTATATTTTGATCCATCTTTGTTAACAAAATTACAGGCGGAAATTATATCCTTTATTTGGGATAAACATCTTCCAAGAATTGCTTGGAAGAAACTTAGACGACGTAGGGAGAAAGGTGGCTTGGCAGCTCCAGACCTGAAATTGTATGCTTGGGCGTTTCAGTTGTCCCATACCCGAATATTGTTAAAAATGCCTGTCGACTATGGGGTTGGAACTTTGTATTCAGCTCTGCTTAAAGGGGAAGGAGTTAGACAGTCAGGCTTTTTATTCAAATTTGGAAACCCCAAGTTTTTAAAGAAAATTAAACTGAAGGTTTTGCAAGGTATGGCCAAAACATGGTCGGAACTAACGAAATCCATAAAACTGGGGTACTTCTACAGCAGGACTCATCTTAGGGGCCTTCCTGAAAGCCCCGCTTGGTTGGGAGACAGTCTAGCTGTTCCATTGAAAGAAGCAGGCTTGGAAGTTTGGGGGGGATCTTTTCTTCGAAGGTGATTTGCTCTCCTGGGACTATCTTAAAAATAAAATCGGCCCTAACTTTGCCAGATTTAAATATATGCAAATAGCTAGCTGGACCCATTCATTTATTTCCACTCCCTCACGAGAGAATAAGTTTCCACTTGGCGGGGGGCGCTAGAGGGCGCCAGGCAAGATGGCCGCACGTATGTGAGGCTCCGCCAGATCGGAACAAAATCCTTCCATTATCCTGCACATTCTGCTCTAGCGGCGTGCCAGCGTTGCGGCTACATGTGAGGGGGTACAAGACTGCCCTGACTGGCACTGTTGCTGGCTGACCGGCTCATCCCTGACGACGACCGCTGCGACTGGGCCTGCCGGCTGGTGTCCGACGTTGTGGAGCTCCGGAGCGGTGCCCGAGCCTGAGGACTAGCGGCGGCGAGGGACTCTGGTGGTAACTGGCGCTGCAGCTGGAACGGCACAGGTGGTGAAACGGCACGTTAAGTCCGGCAGAGGGGCTCTGCACGACGTCGGAGGAGAGCGGTCTACTCCTGGGCTGTGTCCGGTCTCTGCCGGTTGCGGTGAGTGGGGTGGCGGCCTAGGAAAGCCCGGGGCTGCCGAGGTGGCACTGGGCCGCTCCGCGCGAACGGAGGCTGGTGGGGGCGGGAAGGGCTTGAGGACGACAGCGGGAGACGGGCTGAATCGTGGCGGTACCAAGGCGTATGGGAACCGTTGGAGCCTGAACTACTATTGTCCACTGGTGTGCGCTGGCTGTGGGACTGTGTCTGAGGCCTAATACCCGCCTGGTTTGCTGATTGCAGAGGGACTGTGGCGCCTGGAGCTCTACCTCCCGGGCGCATTAGGCTGTCTGTGGAAGGCAGTACAGTCACGCCTGACCTGCCTAGTGATTGGGCATAACTATGGCTGAGAGTGGACATTTTGGAGATCGGTGAGGCCGGGGTCTGCACGCGCCCGAGTCCTGGGGGATAAGCTTGGCGCCCTGAGAGCGCGAACTAGGCCTCTGCTAACAGCGACTTTTGGCGCGAGGAGCGTCCTGTGTGGATTCTGGACTTGCTTTTCTTGGAGGCTGGAACTATCTCCACTTGCCACTTGTGGCTCCTGGGGTACCCTGTTGATTACTCCTGGTACCTTTTGAAAGCAGCGGTGGGTGTGGCTGGGTGTGCTGAGCTGCTGGCGACATGGGCAGACCTGAAAGAAATCAACCCAAGTTGACTTTTGATTCGAAAAAAACCACCATGTCAGCCTCGCAGGCTCCACCGGACACTGAATCTGCTGGAGCATCTGGCGGGACGCCGAATTTGGAAGTGGTGCTTGTGGCTATGCAAAAGACTTTACAATCCATTGAAGGTACCATGGAAGCAGTGAATCACAGACTTGATCATATGGGTACACAGTTCGATAGGCAGAATGAACGGATGGGGGAGGTAGAGCAGAGGGTATCTGCTACGGAGGACGGTCTGGCCACCGTGACTACGAAGGTGTTCAACATGGAGCGTGTCTTGGCGGTCATCCAGGCCAAGAATGAGGAGTTGGAAGGGAGGTCCAGACGCAACAACATCCGAGTCACAGGGCTGCCCGAATCTACAAATGTTGGCCGCATGGAAGACTTCATGGAACGACTGATCACTGATATTTTTGGGGCGGATCAATTGTCCAGAGTGTTCATTGTGGAATGGGCACATCGCTCGTTAGCTAAGCGACAGGTGTCTGGAGCGCCACCCCGTCCTGTTATTGCCCGCATACTAAATTATAAAGACAGGGATGTGATACTGCGACTAGCACGGGAGAAGGGCACCATAGACTGGCAAGGCAGTAAGCTCGAGTTCTACCCTGACTTTACGGTGGCGGTGCAAACGGCGAGAAAAGAATTCAATGCGGTGAAGCAACTTCTAAGGGCTGAGGACGTTCCATATGCTATGTTATACCCGGCTCGCCTCCGGATTGGAGCTCCATCGGATAATAAAATCTTTACCTCTCCTAAGGCAGCTATGGATTATGCGAAGAAGCAGAAAAAAAGAAAGCGAGACGCAAATGCAGCGCAGGACAGGGAGGACGAATTACATGACGAAGTTGCATGAGCATGCACTCTGCGTCGGCACGATCATTCCTCTTCATTTGCTATGTTGGGGCGCTGCTACTCATTAACACTCTGTTACTGTGTCTGAAGATCTTGTCGTGTATGGCTACCGATGTTAAGTGCTGGCTTGAGTAAATATGCGATTTCCAAGATGCATCTTGAACCCTGACTAATGATACATGACTTTTGTGTAACAAATTAATAATTATTATTGGGGTTCGGCAGTTGGATGGCTAATTCTCCTGACTGGAAAGAGAGATGAGCCCTCATTGCAGAGATGGCTTAGGGATTGGTTGTGTGAAGGGATTACACTTTGATATTCTGTTTACTGGAGGGTGGCTATTAGCGGATACTGGTAACATTGCCTCCTCGACTACAGTTTGCAAGTTCCTTGTGTTATGAGCCGCGATGCTGGGGCGCTTGGGGTGGATATTTGGATAATTCCGGTCCTCTCCTGCTTAGCTTACTAGTGGGAGTTGGGCACCTCTACGCCCCCCACATATGGGAGTTCCCCACACTTTGTTTGATGTAGGGATCAACGTTGGGAAGCTGGGGGGTTGGGATAGGCTTTGGCAGATTGGGGGTGCTGAAGTGGGTGGGGGGAGGTTGGCGGGATTCCGGGGGTTTCAGGTCTGTCTATGGATACTCAAGTATGTGGGCGAGGGGTTGAGGGATGTAGACACTGGGATTCAGAACTATGGGCTGACACATTGCTTTGTTTTTTGGATGGATGTTTGTTTGACTGCCATGTGCTTAGCAGCTGGAACTGGGAGACTTGCTTCCTTTCTATGCCTCTAGATTCTGGGACGGGTAGGCCCTATGGCTGAGGGAGGGAAGATGAGTTGGATAACATGGAATGTGCGCGGTCTGAATCGGCCACAGAAGACTAGACAGATGGTGGCCTTTCTTAACAAGCATAAAGCTCAGGTGGTCTTCCTTCAAGAGACACACCTTAGGGGTAAAGCGGTCGAGGCAGTAGCTAAGCAGTGGGCGGGCGTTCGGGTGGCGACAGACTACTCCTTCTATGCTCGTAGGGTCATGATTTTGATTAAGAAAAATGTGCAATTTGTTTTGATGCATGAAGAAATTGATAAAGAAGGCAGGTACATTATATTACAGGGGAAACTATATGGTACACTGATAACGATGTTGAATGTCTGTGGTCCAAATATAGACGATCCTGAATTTTATATCAACCTATGGAACAAGGTGTATGCTCTACCGCCCTCAGCGATTGTTTGTGGAGGGGATTGGAACGTGACGCTGGATAAGATGCTGGATAGGAAGGATGAGAGGCCCTATGAGCACAGGAAGGCGGCTGATGCGGTGCGTGATGGTATGAGTGGACTTGGACTGGTGGATGTGTGGCGCCTGGGGCATCCGGGTGCAAGAGAAGGCACTTGCTACACGTCTGCGCATGACACATGGTCGAGGCTGGACTATTGGCTAGTGACGCGGGATGTTAGTGGGTGGGTCAGGAAGAATAGCCACTTACCCAGGACACTTTCAGATCATGCACCTGTGCTTCTGGAGCTGGGTTGGCCATCGCACGCGCCGGCTCCATTTTCATGGCGCCTATCCCCTGGTATGCTGACAGATCTGGTAATGCGTGAAGAACTAAGGACGATTATTGAAGAATTTTTGTATAAGAATGTGGGATCTGTGGAGAGCATAGGAACAGTGTGGGAAGCCTTTAAGGTAACAATTCGAGGTACGTGTATAGGCATGCAATCCTGGGTCCTGAGGAACTCCATGAGCAAACTGGAGGGTGAACTGTTGACACTAGAGCGGTAGCAGGAGCAGCTACCGGAAGATGCTAGGTTGGCGGAGATCCGGAAGAAAGTAACTGAATATAACGAACTTGCAGATCAAGAGATTAAGTTCTTGGCCAAACGTACTAGGGCGCGGTATTATAGCGAGGGGGGGCGCGCGGGCCGCGGACTGGCGGACAGAATTAGAGAACCTTGGGCTAGACACTGTGGGGTTCAGGAGATAGTGGATGAGGGTGCTACAATAACCAGCGCGACTGGCGTCCTGGATTGTTTTGTACAGTACTATGAGCGGATGTATGGTTTCAGGGATACGGCAGAGGAGGACGAATTGGCGCGTTACTTGGATGACATAGCGTTGGTTTGGCTGTCCAAGGGACAGTGTGAGAAGTTGGCCTGATGTGCAGTGTTCACTATTCTAGTGATCACTATATATCAGTCCAAACAACCCTTATTGATGATTGGTTGTAAGTCAACCTTATAGACCAGCTATCCTAGTAGCATGGATACGAGCAGTCTAAGGCTAAGACTCTAGAGGGCGTGTTAAGCCAGCTGTTTTACCATCACATTACCCCTTGAACACCCAGTGAAAGGACACCACACAAGTTGTTATGAAAATAAACAGTGTATTTATTTATAACAAGACTACCCTGGCTCTTTATGAGACAGGGAGCTAAGCACACAACAAAACTCTTATAAAAAATACTTAAGTTAGCACAGTATACACAAATGCCCGAGGGGCACGGGAAACCATATACTCTAAAAGTGGAATGCGAAATTACTAGCAGGTAAGTACAGTACTAATAGGCTTTGGAATCGCTAGGACTTGATTAGAGAATCGTTAGATTACTTCTAGGAGGCCCAGGGGACTCGGGTGCAGAGTGTGCACTCTCACGCGGGATGCGGGACAAAGTCTATGATAGCTAGTAAAGTTAAAGTTAGTGTTCACGGGTGAACCCGACCTGGTAGGGAGAAAACGAAAGTGGATCCTGACCCTTGGATAGTGAGGCTATGCTGGGGCACCGAAATGCCGAAGTTACCTAGCCCAGGGGCTGCAGCTGCATATGTCTCAAAAGACGTCGGGAATCCTCGTAGACGAACCAGGAGCCTGGAAGAAAGATGCTGGCAGGCGACCAGTGAAGAGAGTTCGAGGTGATCCAAGCCTGGATCTTGAAGATGGATGATACCTGAAAGCAGAGGGGACCAAGTTTGTGACTACTAGCCAGTAGTCAGGGGGCACCAGGAGGGCACCGGATGGTAGTCACCTCGACTAGGTGAGTGGGCGACGCTGTGCTCTGCAGATCTCACGGACCAGGAGGCGTTGACGGCAACAAAGCCTTGGCTAATTCAAGCCCACGCGGTGGACTCAAAATGGCGTCTTGAGTGGACCAGGAGGGTCCGGGGTGCTCCTCTTCTGGAAGGGAGCAAGAGCCAGTCTGGAGCAACCAGACCAGCAGCAGTGATGTCGTCGGGCGTCGTTCAGAAGGCCACAAGCCAGCGGGCTAGTAGCCAAACAACGCGGTGAGCAGCAAAAAGCAGAAGGGCCCCACGCCGATCGTGGAGATGCTGGGGGGCTGATCTTCGGTGCTGGAGCTGCTCAGGGTCGGGGCTTCTCGGACCCCAAAGCACTCGCCAGTAGATTACCCGGCGGGCTTGCTGTGAAGAAGTCGTGCAGTCTTGGCAATAGTCAGTCCCTTGAAGTCTCGTCGCACTCACGGTTCTCAGCTTGGCTGTAGAGGTGAGTAGAGGTCGGAGGTGCCAGGGAAGCCGGGTCTTGTCGAGCTGGGCAGTCGGATTCCGGAGGAAGGACTTGCAGCAGACCGCAGTGTTCTTGCGATGGTGCCTGAGGATGCAGGGTGACTACTCCTTAGTCACAAGGGAGAATCTTGAAGAAGAAATCTTGAAGTCCTTTCGCAGAAAGTCGTGTCTTGATTCCAAAGATGATCTAATTTGGAAGGGGGCCTGCTCCTACCTTTATCTAGGAAAAGGGGGCTGGCACGCGACTAAGTCCTGCCCTATGGGTGGGACCAGGAGGGGGGTGGTTACACCCCACTCCTTTGGCGGGCTTTCCCCAGGCCAGGGGCTGGAGTGCCCCTGGAACTGGTTTCAGCCGGCCTATGCACAGTGAGCACCGGGGTGCCACTTGCAGTCACCTTCCTCTGAAGCCCTGCCTACCTAGGATACACAAAATCCTGTCTGGGACGGTGCTAGCACCGCCCCTGGCAGGAAACCCTTTGTCCTTATCTCCTGCTCTGGGAGGACTCCCAGCAGCAGGAGGGCAGACTTGTGTCTCGGTGGCAGCATCCATTTTGTGGAGCTAAGGCTCTGTTGGACTTTAACCGGGGTTACAGGTTACATACATGTCGTGTCCCTCTAGAAGGGTGGAATGCTAACCCCGTCGCCAGAATTGGCGAGGGGTTAGTATTCCAATTCGTATGACACCTTACTCGACATGTTTTGATAAAGCGATACCAGAGTTGGCATATAACCGCGAGGATTATAATGCACTTAAGAGTATATGGTATGCGATATCATGGAAACGGCTAAGGGATGGATCCCGAAAGCCGCAGACAGGCTCAGCTCATGCCAGAGCACTATCTCACACGATTCCAAGCACTCTGCCTCCAGGATTGTTAAGGCCTGCCATAGGAGTGACTGATAGGAGATCTGTGTGTCCATTTTGGGGTTAGATATAGGTATACTATATCTAAAGCAAAGGGTGAGTACACCACCTTGCCCCAGCTGTCGTGCAGCCAGTTGTGTCAGTTTAGTTAGTCAGTCCAGGGGTGGCACAATACATGCTTCAGCCCCTGGGAGACTTCTGGGTGCACCTCAGCCCTGGGTACAGGGACTTGGAGAGGGCCCAGTGCCAATTCAGTACCCGAGTACAATTTGGATAGAGAGAACAGCTAGGCTGTGGGTCTGCTTAGCAGGCCCACAGCCAGGGAAAGTCGTAAACCAGTGCAGCAAAAAGCAAAAATCTGGGTGATCATAGGATTGCAGACCCTACTCTCCTACAGACAGCAAGATTTCTTAATGCATCACATTACAGAGGGGAAGCTTCGGGATGCAATTGCCGCTCTGCCAAATGGCAAGGCGGCAGGCACAGACGGCTTGCCGTCCGAAATTTATATAGAGTATGTGGATCGGTTATTGCCGCGCTTGGCGAGTGTTCTGGAGGAAGCGATGGAGCAGGGACAGCTTCCGGCAACAATGAGAGAAGTGCTGTTGGTGGCACTGCCGAAGCCAGGCAAACCCTTGAATCTCTGCGAGTCGTATCGGCCTCTGTCTCTGATGAACACAGACGTTAAGATCGTTGCCAAGGTGCTAGCGACGCGACTGCGACTTATTCTGCCGGTTATGGTTTTACCGGACCAGTCCGGTTTCGTACCCCTTTGCTCCACTACTCATAATTTGAGAGCTTTGTTAGCAGTTCTGCATCTCCTCAAGCCAGATCTTACAGCAGAGGCGGTGCTTTTGGATGCAGCAAAAGCATTCAACTCTGTGGCTTGGCGGTACATGATAGCAGTGCTTCATCGCATGGGTGTGCCATATTTTTTCACATCCTTGATTACTCTGTTATACACAAAACCGATGGCACGGGTAAAGGTTAACGGGCATGTGTCGGCACCATTCTGTATACAAAGGGGGACTAGACAGGGTTGCCCTCTTTCGCCATTGCTGTTTGCTCTTATGCTAGAGCCCCTGGCTTGCATTTTGCGACAGAGATATGCTGACACAGCGTTACGATTCCCACTCCGGTCACTGGCGGTGTCCATGTACGCTGATGACATGGTCCTGTACATAAGAGACCCAGCTCAGAATTTGGAAAGAGTACTTAGAGAATTCATCAGGTTCTGGCTTTTTTCTGGACTGTCCATCAATTGGGATAAGTCCATATTGCTTCCCCTCACGGATGCCACAACACCCTTCCCACTAGAATTTCCATTAGAATGGGCGCTGGAGCCGGTGCGCTATCTGGGGATCTGGGTGCACAGGGATAGCAATGAAACAATACGGGCCAACTACGGAGTAGCCATTTCAAAATTGGAAGATCAGGTGAAGCGTTGGGTTAGACTTCCGCTGTCATTTGCGGACAGGGTCTCTCTCATCAAAATGGTGGTACTTCCTACATTTTTGTACTATTTTGTTAATGTTCCAATCGCCCTGACGTCCCATTTCTTTGCACGACTACAATCGTTACTTATCACACTGGCTTGGGCTGGAAAGAAAAAAAAAAAAAAAGTTTCCACTTGGCGGCTACAGTCAGCTAATATCCACCCTAGTTGATAATCCACCTGCAAAGAAGGAGATTTCTCTTTGGTACTAACTTATCCTGGATGAAACAGATGGTGACTTTCGGCTACCAGACCTGCTGTGGGGTTCTCTTTTTGTAGATCGTAACTTGCAAGATCTTTGGACCTCTTCATGCGAGCTTTTATGGAACATCGTTAAGCCTGCCTGGTTACGCAGGAACCACCTTTATACTTTGAACAGAGCATATTATTCTCCTCTTAGACTTTCTAAATTTTCTGAAGGGAAGTATGTAGCTTGTGCTAAGTGTGGTCTGTTAGCTGCTTCGGATGCACAGATGTTTTTTGAATGTCTCAGTCTGGTTTCATTCTGGGATGCGATTAGTAATACTATCTCTACATCATTGGGCTTGCAAGTAGTCCTTGAGCTCCCTCTTGTTATCTTTGGGATCTTGGAAGGGGTCCAGAACCCGGCAAAAAGCTTGTACTTTTAATCTAATTTACTGGCCAGAAGGGAGATCTGCAAAAAGTGGAAAGACCCTTTACCTCCCTCTCTTATTGATTGGTATGCTTCAGTCTTGCAGATCTCCAGATTAGATCTGGCTAGGGCCGGCAACCAAAGTAAAAGGACATTTTGGCATCTGTTGACCTGGCAGCATTGAGTTATCAGGAAGCCAATCATCGAGGTATGGGAAAACTTTGATTCCTCAAGATCACAAAGTTGCTGCTACTGGTGCCAAGCACTTGGTGAAATTCAGTGGCGCTGATTTTAGGCCAAACGGAAGCACCTTGAATTGATAGTGGGTACCAGCCACTGTGAATCCATACTAATCCATACTATTATTATAAAGAGAGCCCAAACCTTTGAGGCGGGTAATCTCAGTAACCACAGCATCAATCACAACACCCAATACAGCGTTGGAAAGGGCAGTTGCAGCAGAAGGACATAGGCTATGCAGAGTTTTATATAGCGCGAACTTGACCCGAACTGAATCAGGTATCAGAGTGCTTTACATAGCATCAGTTACGTTACATGAGGACACACATTCATTTTTGTTGGGCACAGGGAGATTAAGTGATTTGCCCACAATCACAGGATGTTTGGCGTCGTTACCAAGACTCTAACCCAGATCCCCAGGTCCTAGGTTGAGCGCCTTAGCCGTTAGGCCAACTCCTCTATACATTTAAAAGGTAAAAGAACCGTGCCAGCAAAGTAGTCCCTTGTGGGCGTGTCTGCGTTGTGCTGTGGGTGTGGGATGGGCGCGTGACTAACGCTGGGGGCGTGTGGTACGGCCATCACATCGTGGGCATGTGCTGGGGGCGTGACAAACGCTGGGGGCGTGACAAACGTTGGGGGCGAGTGTCCGCCCTTCATGCCATGTGAGTCGTACATACAAGCGCCAATTACGTTGCTGCGCAGCATCAAGGGGCACGCTGGGGGCGTGACACGCTGGGGGCGTGACACGCTGGGGGCGTGATAAACACTGGGGGCGTGTGTCCGGCCTTCATGCCATGTGAACTCAATTGCGCCGCATCAAGGGACACGCTGGGGGCGTGTGCTACGTTCCGCCCTTCATGCCATGTGGGTCGTCCATTAATCAGAAGATCCTTGTGCTGGGGATGTAAGCTGGGGGCGTGACAAACGCGTTCACCTGGAGGCCTGGTAGGTAACGTTACTGCAGCCTCTCCTGCGCGGTGTTACTTAACTCTCTCATTCAACAAAATTACACGCGCCTGCTACCATCAACCAGGGCTCTAGCCGGGCTCAGGCGGCGCATCAGTACACCAATTACACGCGCCTGATAACATCAACCAGGGCTGCAGCTGGGCCTCAAGCGGGGGAACACGCGCCTGCTAACCTCAAACAGGCCAGCATCTGGGCCTCAAGCGGGGGAACACGCAAATGACCGTGTCTGCGGGGACAATTACTGCAGACTCTCCTACTTGCTGTCACTTAACTCTCTCATTCAACGACATTACACGCGCCTGCTAACATCAACCAGGGCTGTAGCCGGGCTCAGGCGGCGGATCACTACACCAATTACACGCGCCTGCTAACATCAACCAGAGCTGCAGCTGGGGCTTCTCCGTCCCTATTCTAATGAAACAAAAAATTTTGTCTACCGTGAGATTTTAAAACAAATTGCCCTTGCCAAATACACTCATTATACACATTCTATTTCATACCCGGACAACGTCGGGATGGGCTGCTAGTTGTAGATATTTTCAGTGCTTCGGATGGATAGGGATATGA
Source organism: Lissotriton helveticus (assembly GCF_964261635.1). Taxonomy (NCBI): domain Eukaryota; kingdom Metazoa; phylum Chordata; class Amphibia; order Caudata; family Salamandridae; genus Lissotriton; species Lissotriton helveticus. The sequence goes on along the minus strand of NC_136061.1, from coordinate 811,547,690 downwards.
AAGTATGCGTCTTCCGCATCCAGAGAAGTCATGAAATCCCCTTTGTTTAAGCATCGCAGAATATCGGAAAGCGTTGCCATACGGAATGTTTGCTTTTTGAGAAACTTGTTGAGTTTGCGGAGATCCAGAATCGGTCACCATTCTAAGGACTTCTTTTTGATTAGGAAGAAACGAGAATAGAAACCGGTTGCTTTCTGTGTGGACGGTACCTCTACTATCGCTTCCTTGAGGAGCATGATCAAGACTTCTTTGCGCAATAAGTGAAGACGAGGGGGAGGGGGACCTCTGGGCGGAGTAGTTGGTGGTTTCTGGACAAATTCCAGTGTGTGACCCTTGTTGACTAGGTCCAGCACCCAGCGGTCTGAAGTAATCTTGTGCCACCGCTGTGCATAAGCAGAAATGTACGCACCCACGGGAAGGGAGGGAATTTTGACTGACACCCTGATAAGCACATTGCTTTCTAGCAGAGTCACATCCTTGTTGCTGCGTTCTCTTACGGCCGCCCTGGCGAGAGAAACCATCAGATGACTGACGGTATGACGATTGGTTGCAATACTGGCGATATTGAGACTGGTATTGTCGATATTGTTGATTTGACTGATAGCCGCCTCGGTATGTTGTGAATCCTCGCCCTCTGGCTCCCTTGAAAGGCACACGTCTATATAGCAGAGCGCCCAGAGACTCTGCAGTGTCCATGTCATTTTTTATTGCTAAAAGAGCCTCATCGATATGTTTTCCTAACAGTGAGTCCCCCATCGTACACCATGTCCAGAATCTTAGTCTGAACCTCAGGTCTGAATGTAGTAGCTTTAAGCCACTCCTAGCGTGAATAACTGCAGCTCCAGCCAATTGCTGAAGGCTTGTGTTAGTGATGTCTAATGAACAATCAATTGTTTCGGAGATAGCTTGTTTACCCTCAAATAAGATCTTCCGGGCCTCCTGTCTTTGTTCCGCCGGGATGAGATCTATCAATCCCGCCAACTCGGATCACATCTGATGGTCATAGCGGCCAATCGTTGCTAAAGCATTAGCAGCTCTAATTGTTGCTGCTGCCATAGAAGAGAATTTCTTCCCCATAATGTCCATATGAAATCTCTCTGTCTAGAGGAGTGGTAGTAGGTGTTTGGAGGATCGTTGAACGCCTCTGTACGGCCTGAGATATGCCCAAATCTAGTCTTGGATGTCCTAAAAGGCAAGATGGACTGTCCGCTTGAGCACAATATTTTTTCTCCACACGAGGTAGCACAGCCAGTATGGATGCTGGCGCTTTCATGATTTTTACGGCTTCCTGTAATCGATAATAGGAATAGGGCATATGACCTTTCTAGTGTCCTCTTTACAATCATGTAAAAAACAGTTTGTTCGCCTGACAGTAATAGGTAGTTGGAACCTAGTGGCTGCCCTCTGCATCAAATTATGAAATCCTCAGATGTTTTCAGGAGGAGAATCAGAGTGTAAGTGCAGAGCCGAAGATGGTGTTGGGATTATATAATCATCCCAGGGATCCAGAGCGTTTGCCTGATCAGGCAATTCACCTTCCTTAACTTCTTCATCCGAGGAGGAAGTGGCCTGGTGTCCAGTGTTAGGTGGACCCGGTGCATGAACCGGTGTACTAGGTATAGTACGTTCTGGTACCGGAGCAGGAACTGCTACTTGAGGAAGTGGGTTCTCAGTCGGAATTTGCTGAGGAGGAAATCTTTGACGATAATCCGCCAACATCGCCTGCAGATCCTGAATAAGTTCTGGAGGAAGATGAGCCATCTGTCTATAGCGTGTTTCCGGTCTGTGATGGAACTGATAGGCATGACGTGGAGCCATAAATTGCTCGTGATGATAATGTCCCTCCTGGTAATCATAGTCATCCTCATCGTCTTGGCATTTAACATTCAGCCTAGATGGACTGTGAGCTACACCGCAAGGACCCTCATCATCATAATCCTCATCCTCCACAAAACCCTCTAAAAGGTGTGATGGCAATAGAGAAGATACTTTAATGTAGTCCTGAAAAGGCTGTTGTTGAAAAGGTCTTTGAAATGTTTTGAGCTGGGAAACTCTCGTCGATGGGGGCCTCGACAGTGCAGAAACAAATATTACAGAAATTTCCCTCGTCGACGGTCCTGTCGTCCACGGTGGCAAGATCACAGGCGTACTCATCGACGACGTTGTCTGCGGGCTCGTCGTCGACGGTGCGGTCATCAATGGATCGTCCGTCGACGGTGCGGTCGTCGATGGTGACTTCAGAGATGGTGGCTTCAGAGATGGAATCTTCGTCGACGATGGGTTGTCTACGGGCTTCGACGACGGTCTCATCGTAATAGTGATCCTTGTACACAAGATAGGAGAGGAAATAGCAGTCGTTTTAACAGTTGCTGTCGACGTCGTAACAGATTTTTTAAACTTTTTTTTACTTACAGAGTCAGAAGAGGATGATCTTTGACACTCAGTACGCGGTGTAGACGGCGAAGACAACGTTGGCTCAGAGGAATGTTTAGAAATCCTTTCTTTATGGACAGGCTTATATTGGGAAGTTTTAAGGTGTTTCCTTCCCTCAGCTGAAGAGCTTTCTTGAGATCTAGCCCTTTTACTAGATGTGGAAGTTCGGTCCTCTTCCACAGCCGAAGGAGGTCGTTCTTTAGAAGACTTGAGTCATAAAAGTAATCTTGCCTCTCTATCCCTGAGAGTCATGCTGGGAAAGGTATGCCAGATTTTACAGTTTTTAGCCTCATGTTTAGGGTAGAGGCAATAAAGACAGTCTTTATGTAGATCATCTACATGGACCCTCTTCTACCCACAGGTCCTGCAGGAGCAGAAGAGGCCTTTTTTGTCAGACATATAAGCTTGAAGAGCTGAAGAGAAAAAACGGAGTAGCACTCCGGGAGACTCCCTTCCACACGGCATGCGGTGAAAATCTGAGAACAGGCTTCTGCTGGAGTGTTCTAGAGGGTAGCTGATTGGTTGGAGCCGACTTTTGGTCCTTTTTCCTGTAAGTACGTAAATAGGCTACTAAGATATAGCCTTTTGCCTCTTTTGGCCTATTTATTACTTATGGCACTACTTTTGTATTTTACCGTGGGGCTCCCATCCCAACGACGGGGAATGATTCAGGAATGTGTATCTATGAAAGATACCCCAATCCTGGATAATCTTGATTTCATTAAAGGCAGCGGAGGCTAACAATACCCCACCTTCCACACCCATGTGGAGTAAAGTTATAAGTTAAAAGAAAAACAATTCTAGAGTTGTATTTATGCTTTATATGTATGTTACAGATACTTTCTGTTGCCTTGGCCATGTTAATTTTACTTGATTATTCAATTTCTTGACTGGTTATCATTCCCTTTTCTATTTTTTCCAGATAATTCATTATGAAGTTTCTTTTCTCATCAAGCAATACCATCATTACTACAAGATTATTCTGATGAGATCAACTTTTTCATTGCAGCCTTAAGAGAATGATACCTAGTACACAAGTTACTTACTTGTGTAACGATATATTTGTAAGAGACATTAGTTTAGTGATAGATTCCTTACCTTAGAATATCCCCAGGCGTCAGACTGGATCCGTAAAGTTTTTTCATCACCAGTACCTCTGCACATTGGTAGGCGTCGTCTTACGGCTCCGCGCACGTCGCTGGCGTCATAGTCGCCGAGATGACGTCACTGGAGCTACTTCGACGTGCGCTGACGTCAGTTTTGTACACGGGATGACATAAACCCTAGAAATCAGTTCGCAGAACGGGGAGGATGGGTGGGGCGGTAAGGAATCTATCACTAACTAATGTCTCTTACAGATATATCATTACACAAGTAACTTGTGCTTCTTAAAGAGACACGCTAGTGATAGATTCCTTACCTTAGAATAAATACCCCAGCAATACCAATTCAGGTGGTGGGTCTGCGAACAAAGATCACACCAGAAAGTCACGGAGAACAAAACGGCCGAAGAAGCCGTCTCTCTGGACTTGACTAAAAGGGCAATAATGCTTGATAAAAGTGTGCAACGAGGCACACGTGGCTGCCTGACAGATGTCTTACAGGGGGACACCACGTCCCAATGCAGTAGTAGCTGCTGTCGCCCTGGTAGAATGGGTGCGTAGCCCCACCAGAGGCTCCTTTTTAGCCAGAGAATAACAGGCTTTGATACACAGGACAACCAAGTGGGAGATAGTCCTCTTGTGTACAGCCCGGCCTTTCTTGGCGCCCACGTAGCCACCAAAGAGCTGGTCATCCACCCAGAACTGTTGTGTGCGACTTATAAAATGAAAGCGCACGTTTTGGGTCCAGGTGGTGGAGCCTCTCTTCCTCTCTGGAAGGATGCGGATGCGGAAAGAAAGTGGGCAAGGTGATAGTCTGCCCAATGTGAAAAGCAGTGACAACTTTCGGCAAGAAGGAAGGACGAGCGCGAAGCACAACCTTGTCCGGATGGACTGACGGAAAAGGAGGACAGTTGTGGAGCAGCTCAAAAGGAGCACACATCAAGAAAGTAAGTACCAGATTCAAGTCCCACTGCAGCATCACAAACGGAATAGGAGGGAAAAGGTGAGTAATGTCTTTGAGAAATCTATTAACAGGGGACTTGAAAAGAGAGGGCTTATCAGGAAGCCTGAGAAAGGTAGAGATTGCAGAAAGGTAGCCCTTGATAGGGCCCAGAGCAGTGCCAAAGAAAGAAAGAACAAAAGGACTTCTGAAAGAGGGACAGAAAGGGGATCCACAGCATTTGCTGTGTACCATGCCACAAATTTGTTGCGCCAGCAGGCGTATACCGATTTAGTGGAGGGACGCCTGGCTGCCAGAATGACATTACAGACTTCAGGAGGCAAGTTAAACAGAATCAACTGTCGCCACTCAAACTCCACGCATGCAGGGGGAGGCTGGACAGGTTCGGGTGGAGGACCAACCCCTGCTGCTTCGACAGAAGATCCTTCCAAAGAGGCAGTCGGATCGGGGGATCCACGCTCATACTGAGTAGCTCGGAATACCAAACTCTTCGAGCCCTGTCCGGTGCCACAAGAATGACTTTGGCCCAGTCGCGCCTGATCTTCTTCAGCACTCTGGGCAGAAGTGGTATAGGCTGAAAGGCGTACAATAGACCGCAGCTCCACTCATGACGAAAAGCGTAGCCGAGTGAGTGCCGCCTTGGAAATTCCAACGCGCAGAACAGCTGACATTGCGCGATCTCTTCGGAGGCGAATAGATCTAACCAAGGCTCTCCCCCTTTCGAAAGAGACCTTGCACCACCTCAGAGTGAAGACGCCATTCGTGATCCATCAGGCACCGGCAGCTGAGTTCGTCCGCCCTGGCGTTCAAAGAACTTACCAGGGGTTGAACCATTAATGAAATGCTTTGACGTTCCAGCCATGTCCAGAGGTGCAGAGCCTCCTGACATAGGGTCCACGACCCCACCCCAACTTGTTTGTTGCAATACCACATGGCAGCGGTGTTGTCTGAACACCTGCACCACCTTCCACTTGACAGAGGGAAGGAAAGCCTTCAGTGCAAGAAGGATCGCCCGAAGCTCCAGAAGGTTGATATGGAGTCTGGACTCCGCCGGAGACCGGGGGCCTCTGATCTCTGCCTCTCCCATGCGGCCACCTCATCACAGGAGGGACGCATCCGTCACCACTGTGTGCTCCGGTTGGCGAAGGGAGAGGGACCTGCAGCTGATCCAATGCTGATTCGTGAGCCACCACTGCAATTCTTGTGCAGTGCCCTCTGAGATCCAGACGTAGTCGGACAGGTTTCCCTGATGCTGTGCCCACTGGAACTTCAGGTCCCACTGCAGAGCCCGCATATGCCATCTGGCATGGTTGGTGAGCAGGATGCAGGAGGCCATGAGGCCCAGCAGCCTCCAGGTCTTCCTGACCGAATCCCGGGACAAGGGCTGAAAGATCAGAATCATAGCCCAAATGTCCCTGACTCGCTGTTCGGGAAGATAGACCAGAAACTGCGCCATGTCCAGAACCGCTCCGATGAAGGGAGCTTCTGAGAGGGGATCGGGTGCAACTTCGGCACGTTGATGGTGAACCCCAGCAAATGCAGGAGGTCAGCCGTAGTTTGGAGGTGCGAGATGACGGCCTGGGGCAAGCCCGCCTTCAACAGTCAGTCGTCAAGATAGGGGAAGACTGAAACCCCTGATCTGCGCAGATGAGCTGCGACCACCGCCATCACTTTTGTGAACACCCGAGGGGCGCTTGTAAGGCTTAAGGGGAGCATGATGAACTGAAAATGCTCCTGCCCTACCATGAATCGCAGGTAACGCCAGTGGGATATGAAAATAAGTGTCCTGCAGGTCCAATGCTACCAACCAGTCTTGCAGGTCAAGGGCAGACAAGACCTGGGTAAGTGTGACCGTCTTGAACTTCTCATTCCGGAGGAAGCGATTGACATCCTAAAGGTCCATGATAGGACACAGGCCTAACCACAACCTACTTCTGGCGTTGGAATGCGCTCCATGGCCCCCTTGGCCAAGAGGGCCGTAACTTCCTGCTGGAGAAGTGTCAAGGGATCCCCCGACATGCGGTGGTACTGTGGTGGCATGGCTGGAGGGGTAGTCTTTAAGGGGAGGTAGTAGCCCCTTCGGACAAGTTGCAGAACCCACTTGTCCAATGTGATGGTGCGCCAGTGGTGGAGGTGATGGCGAATCCTGCCACCCACTGTCGTCTGGTGGGCCTGAAACACAGGTGTAGGAAGGTTTGGAGAAAGTGGCTGCAGGGGCGGGGGAAGAGGACTGACCTGCATGCTGGCCCCGTGACCCGCCTCTGCGGGTCCCACATCCGCAGCTGCACTGAGACTGTTGCTGCGAAGGCCTGTGGTTCTGAAACGAACGTGCTTGGGCGCCCCTTCCTTGACCACGAAAGGAGCGAAAAGCGGAAGGAGTGCGTGTGACCGAAAGGCTTAAGGACTTGGCCGTAGCCCGTGAGTCCTTAAAACATTCCGACGCGCAATCTGCTTTATTGCCAAACAGGCGAGTGCCATTAAAGGGCATGTCCATCAACGTGTTTTGGACATCCTCAGAAAAGTCAGTCGTCCTCAGCCAGGCGTGACGGCGTAGTGCCACTGTCGTTGAAATCGCCCTGCCAAGCGAGTCAGCAGTGTCAAAACCACAACGGATGGTGAACTTAGCTGCGTCTCTCCCCTCAGCAATAGCTTGGGAAAGTATTGTCCGAGCCTCCACTGGATACTGAGGCTGCCCTTGCGCAACCGTATCCCACACAGAATGGGAATAACAGTCCAAGAGACATGCGGTCTTCACAGACCGCAGGCCTGAACTGGCGGAAGAAACAAATCTTGAATGGCGGAAAAAGAAAGAACTGACGTCATCACACGTGGGCGCATCTAAGTAGCTCCAGCGACTTCAGCTCGGCGACTACGATGCCAGCGACATACACTGAGCCGTACTACGAAGCCTACCGACGCGCAGGGGTACTGCTGACGAAAAACCTTTCCGGATCCAGTCTGAAACCTGTGGATATTCTAAGGTAAGGAATCCATCACTAACGTGTCTCTTTCAGATTACACCGTTGCTGTGTTATTTTCTAAAGTTCTATGGAATGTTTTACTTGTGATGTAACGAACAAGTTACTTACCTTCGGTAACGCTTTTTCTGGTAGATACAATATCTGCCTGTGGATTCCTCACCTTGTGAATATCCCCCTTGCGTCAGCAACACATTCGGAATTTTTTCTTCGTAGCACGCCGGCGTGGACGACATCACAGGAGCACGACATCGCGCGCGACTCCGTCTGACGTCACCGACTCCTTATTAGACCCACGTCGGCGTGATGACGTCAGTTCCGCCCTTTTTTCCGTGCCTTCGAGGCACCCGGACGGACCAACGACAGCAAATATGCATATATACAATGTACACAGTACATACAAACCAAAATAGCACACAGTGCATAGCAAAGGTATCAAACCCAAAACATATACAAACAATAAAACCAGGTATAGCAGAGTGGACAACGGGGAGGCGGGTGGGCATGTGAGGAATCCACAGGCAGATATTGTATCTAACAGAAAAAGCGTTACCGAAGGTAAGTAACTTGTTCTTCTGATAGATACATCTGCCGTGTGGATTCCTCACCTTGTGAATAGAGTCCCACAGCAGTCCCTACTCCCGGAGGAGGGTGTCCACTCTGCTATACCAGGAAATCTTGGAGAACAGAGCGCGCAAAGTGGCCGTCCCTCCTCACCTCAGAATCCAAGCAGTAATGCTTCGCGAAAGTGTGGAGGGAGGCCCAAGTCGCAGCCCTGCAAATGTCCTCAACCGGAACACCTCTAGACAAAGCAGAAGTTGCAGACTTTGCTCTAGTTGAATGTGCTCTAATACCCTCAGGAGGGTCCTTACCCGCAAGAGAGTAGCAAATCTTGATGCACAGGATTAGCCATCTGGAAAGTGTGCGCTTGTGCACCGCTCTGCCCTTCTTACAGCCAGCAAAACCCACGAAGAGCTGATCGTCAATACGATAGTCCTTAGTCCTATCAAGATAGTAACTAACTGCTCTCTTTGGGTCCAAGCGATGAAGCCTCTCCTCCTCCTTGGAAGGGTGTGGGGGAGGATAGAAAGTAGGAAGGGTAATGGACTGTCCTAGATGGAAGGGAGTTACCACCTTAGGCAGAAAAGCAGCCCTGGTCCTAAGAACCAGTCTTTCAGCATGAATGGTCAGGAATGGGGGCTTAGAACTAAGAGCCTGAAGCTCACTCACCCTCCTTGCCGAGGTAATTGCAACCAAGAAGACCGTCTTAAAAGAAAGAAGTCTCATGGGACACTTGTGCAAGGGCTCGAAAGGAGAACCCATCAAATAGGTCAGCACAAGATTCAAATCCCAATGAGGAATAACAAAAGGAGTAGGAGGGAATCTATTAGTAAGTCCCTTCAAAAATCTCAAAACCACAGGAGACTTAAAAAGAGAGGGCTGATCCGACAAACAGAGAAAAGCCGACAAAGCCGAAAGATACCCTTTGACCGTGGCAACAGCAAATCCTTGCTGCGCCAAAGAAAGAGCAAACTGCAAAATGTCAGACAAATGAGCCTTCAAAGGGTCAACATCCCTCTCCCTACACCAAGAGACAAATTTAGACCACCTATATGAATAAATGGACTTAGTGGAGTCACGCCTGGCAGAAAGAATGACATCCACCACGTCATGAGGGAGAGAAAAAGAGTTCAAGTTGCCCCGTTCTATCTCCAGGCATGAAGGTGTAATGTCTGGAGGTGGGGGTGTAGAACATGCCCCTCCATCTGAGAGAGGAGGTCTGCCCTGTGAGGGAGACGGAGCGGCGGGTGAGAGGAGAGGTGGAGACGGTCTGTGTACCACACCCTTCTTGGCCAATCCGGGGCGACCAATATGACTTGGGCCCGGTCCTGGCGAATCTTCCTCAGAACCCGAGGAATCAAGGGTATGGGAGGAAACGCGTAAAGGAGTTGATTCTTCCAACTCAACTGAAACGCGTCCCCCAAAGCTCCTTGCATCGGAAACTGGAGACTGCAGAATGACAGGCAGTGAGCATTCTCGCAAGTGGCGAACAGGTCCACCCGTGGAGTCCCCCACATCTGAAAGATGTCGTGAACCACCTCCGGGTGAAGCTTCCACTCGTGGTCGGCAGAAAACTGCCGACTGAGACTGTCTGCACGAACGTTCAGAACTCCGGCCAGATGATTTGCCATCAGACAAATCTGGTCCAGAGACGCAGAGCCTCTCTGCAGAGACCCTGTGACCCTACTCCTCCCTGTTTGTTGACGTACCACATCGCGGTCGTGTTGTCCGTCAGGACCTGAACCGACTGACCGCGAAGGGAAGGGAGGAAGGCCTTGAGCGCCAAACGTATTGCCCGCAATTCTAGAAGGTTGATATGAAGCAACCTTTCCTCTGGAGACCAAAGCCCTTTGACCTCCAGGTCCCCCAGATGAGCACCCCACCTGAGAGTGGATGCATCTGTTATCACTGTGGCCACTGATGGAGGAAGTTGAAAAGGCTTTCCTTGCGACAGATTGTCTTCCACGCTCCACCAAGACAGATCCGCTGCAGTTTCTCTGGAGATCCTCACTGACTCCCTGAGATCTCCGTTGTGTTGATACCACTGCCTGCGGAGGCACCACTGGAGTGCCCTCATGTGCCAGCGTGCATGACTGACCAACAGAATGCAAGAAGCCATCAGACCGAGCAGACGAAGGTCCTTCAGGACTGGAACAACCGCTCCATTGTAGAATAAAGGAATCATTTCCTGTAGGTCGTGAATCCTTTGAGGTGGAGGGAATGCACAACATACAGTAGTGTCCAGTACCGCACCTATGAACAGGTTGCGCTGGGAGGGCACCAGGTGAGACTTGGGTACATTTATCGAAAAACCCAACCTGTGCAACAACTGAGTTGTCTCTTGCAGATGATGAAGCACATTCTCCAGCGACTCTGCTTTGATCAGCCAGTCGTCTAGATAGGGGAAAACAGGAATCCCAGACCTTCTGAGATGCGCAGCCACCACTGCCATCACCTTGGTGAAAACTCGAGGCGCAGTAATAAGTCCAAAAGGAAGGACCGCAAACTGGTAGTGCTGCGATCCCACCGTAAAACGGAGATACTTCCTGTGCGACTTCAGAATGGGGATGTGAAAATACGCATCCTGCAAGTCGATCGACACCATCCAGTCTTCTTCCATCAGCGCTTGAAGAACCTGTGCAAGTGTGAGCATTTTGAACTTCTCCTGTTTGAGATAGAGGTTCAAAATCCTGAGATCCAGGATTGGCTGAAGCCTGCCATCCTTCTTGGGTATCAGGAAATACCGGGAGTAGCACCCCTGACCCCTTTCCTGCTCTGGAACCACCTCTATCGCACCTTTTCGGAACAGCGCAGGACTTCTTCCTGCAGGAGAAGAAGATGGTCCTCCGAACAATAACCTTGGCAAGGAGGGTAATTGGGAGGGAACTCCTGAAAAGGAAGTGCATACCCATTCTCTACGAGATTGAGAACCCAAAGATCTGATGTAACCGATTCCCAATCCCGTAGAAAATGAGTAAGCCGACCCCCTACCGGGCCCACATGATCCAGAATGGTGGATCTAGGGCTGCTTTGCTGATGTAGGTGGGGGTTGGGTATTATTGGAGGAGGTAGAGGAAGAGGAGACTTGACGACCACGTCCACGACCCTTCTGTCTACCTCTATAAGATTTGTACAGAGGGTTTTGCTGCTGTTGCTGTTGTTGCTGGCCTTGTCTGAAGGGACGAAAGGAGGATCTACCAAACCCTCTAAACTTCCTAGTGGTAGAACCTCTTGTCTGGAGACCCAAAGATCTTGCAGTAGCCCAGCTATCTTTGAATCTTTCCAAAGCTACATCCGCCTTTTTCCCCAAAGAGGCCTGTCCCATCAAAAGGCAAGTCCAACAACGTGGATTGTACATCTGTAGAGAAATCGGAGGATTTCAGCCATGCTGCCCTTCTAGTGGCAACAGTAGAGCCCATAATCCTGGCAACAGAGTCTGCTGTGTCCATGCCACTTTGAATTACCAAGCGTGCTGCAGCTTGAGTATCAAAGACCACTTCATTAAAGGTTTTTCTATCATCCTCTGGAAGCTTAGATGACAACTGCTTCACAGAGTCCATCAATGCATGAACATATCTCCCCAAAAGGCAAGTAGCATTAGTAGATTTTAGAGCCATGCTACCTGAGGAGAAAATCTTCTTTGCAGACTGATCCAACTTTTAAGAGTCCTTGTCTGCTGGCACCTGAGGAAAAGAACCTGCAGACCTGTTGGAACAAGCGGCCTGTACTACTAGACTCTCTGGTGAAGGATGTGAAGAGAGAAACTCAGGGTCACCAGGTGCCACCCTGTATCGTCTTGCTACAGATCTTGAAACAGCAGGAGCAGTCAACGGTCTCTTCCCGACCTCCATTATCGGTTCAGTTAAAGCCTCAGTAAATGGAAGTGTAGGCTCTATAATAGAAGAAGGAGAGAGTAAAACCTCTGTGAGGATGTTAGGTTTGTACTCAACAGTAGGTAAGGTCAGATTGAGTAGATCTGCAGCCTTTCTAATAACAACATGGTAGGGTGCCACGTCCTTAGATGGTGCATCAGAAACTGATGGTAAACCCCACTCAGGAGAGAGTTCCAGACCACTAGCACTATGTAGGTCTTCAAAATAATCCCCTTGATCTAGAAGTTCACCTTCTTCTACATCAGAATCTTCGCACCTCTTTTCTTTCAAGAGACGCTGAGCCCTGCGTCTCGACCATTCCATACGAACCGAAGTCGATGGATCCGGTAACGACTCCGACGGAGTCGGATCCGACGTCGAACGAGGAGCCGGGGCAGCTGGAGGACGAGACTCACGGACTGGTGTGGCACCTCGATCCAAATTACGAGGTCGATCCGGAGCCGGCGAAGCCGTATGCGGAGTCGATGACCTCGGTGGAGCCGTACCGAGCCAAGGTGTATAAGGCGCCGGCATAAAAGGAGCTGGGGCGTAACTTTGAGGAATGCCCAAGTTGTAAGACAATGGACCCATGGGACCAGCCGGCGCACCAGTGGGGTACATTGCTCTCGAATAAACTCCAAACATCGCATTAAGGAAATGCGAGGGGTCCTGTCCAGGACCAGGAAAAGGAGGGTACGAACCTACTGGATGTTCTGAAGGAGGTTGTTCCGACATCGGTTCATTCTGACCCTCTTGATCCACAGGAGCTTCTACCGGAGTCGGAGCTCGAGGAACTTCCTCTTCTTCTTCATGCTCCGAAGAATGGTGTGACACCGGATCCGGTTCCGGAGTCGGGGAACCTCTGAGAAACTGCAAAGGAGAAGGAGATACGAAGTCCTTATGATGTTTACGAGACTTCTTCTTCGAATCTGAAGACTCTTTTCCAGAATGATGTCTTGAGCTGTGTTTTCTCCTCTTGTGCTTCCTCTTCGAGGAGCTCGAAGCATGACCCGAAGCCGACTTGGATCTAGATCTCGACCTCTCTCTGGATCTCGACCTCGCTCTGGACCTCGACCTCGAAGCCGACCTCTATCTCGACTTCGAACGCGACTTCTGCCTCGACTTCGAGCGTCTCGACGTCGACCTCGAAGATCTCCCAGTCTCTCTTCCCTTTTCCTTCGCAAGAAGAAGTTTTGCTTCACGTTCTCGTAACGCCTTAGGATTCATCTTGAAGCAGGATCGACAGTTTTTAACATCGTGGTCCGATCCAAGACACCATAAGCAATCGTTCTGAGGATCGGTGATCGACATCATACGAGCGCAAGACCCACATTGCTTGAATCCTGTCTTCCTCGACAACATTTTCGACGAAGAAGGAATAATTAAAGATGAAATAGTAACACTATAATAGTAGAAGATACAAAGTATCGCAGAAGATCCCAGAAACCGTTAGCGTCGACGACGCGGAAAAAAGGGAACTGACGTCATCACGCCGACATGGGTCTAATAAGGAGTCGGTGACGTCAGACGGAGTCGCGCGCGATGCCGTGCTCCTGTGACGTCGTCCACGCCGGCGTGCTACGAAGAAAAAATCCCGAATGTGTTGCTGACGCAAGGGGGATATTCACAAGGTGAGGAATCCACACGGCAGATGTATCTATCAGAAACATGTTCTTTAAAAGTTATTGCATAATGTTAGCCTCCGTTGTCTTTAGTGAAATCAAGATTCTCTCTGTATGTTAACTGGAGAATCGCCATTTCCCTTAAGATGCTCTATGATTAGGGTTGCAGGACTATCCTTGATCGTCAACGCGTATCTTTGGGGATTGCATGTATGCTCCTGACCTCCACATTGATTGAACCCTCCTCTGAAAGTTCGTGATTTTAGTGAGACACGAAAATTAGACAATCGAAATCTACTGTGCTGTAAAAGCCTGGCAGTATCCGTGTCAGTTTTAAGACCTTGAAGAGACTCAGCCACATGTTTACCAAACAGAGTAAGGCCATCATAAGGCATGTCCAGAATCTTAAGGTTGGATCTCAGAAAAGAAGGATGCGGACCCTAACCAGCCTATTCTTAACACAGTTCTGCCTGCAAATTGGCAAAAATCGGTGTTCATGGCATCCATCGTTGCGTCAATGATGAACAAGATCTCTCTTGCCATTTCCATATCTTCTGGGGTGAGTTCAAGTAACAAGGTGATATGCCATATCTGGTGATCATAATGCCGTAGAGTTCCCAGAATACTGGCTGTCTCAATAGACATCACTGCCAAAGAGGAAATTCTTTGGTACAAATTATGAATGTCTCTACTGTCCTTGTCTGGTGGAACAGAGAATGGTGGGATTGAGTTCTTGTTTGTGACCACTAGGCAGATGAATGAATCTAGTTTAGTATGATCAGTGGGGCAAGCTGGTGCCAAATGCTTTTTCTCAAGACGAGGTATCACTGCTGGAACAGTAGTCGGTGTGTTAAATAGCTTTAGGTCTTCTGACCAAACATAAATCCAAAATTGATATTGAATTTCAACTCTTCCAGTGGCAGCTCTTTGAGGTTGTAAAAGAAACATTTCTGATCGACAGACATCATTGGTAGTTCATGGCAGCTCTCTCCATTAAGTCATGAAAACTAGAGCTATCATATCTAAGATCCTGTGGATCAGGCACATCACCAGTTCCCTTTGGGACAATGCAATCATGTCAATTATCTTCTTATCCATCATCTTGTGGTAGTTCACCCTCCTCATCATCTGCATCAGAATATATAGTTATTGGGAGCGTGGCCAACCACCGACCAAGATGGGTACTTCCTAAAGCGGCTCTTGTCGCCCACTGCAATAATCCCCTAACATGCGCTAAAAATCTCAGCTAGCTTCAACAAAAGACGTGGTAGAGGGTTCTTGAGACTGGAAAAGCCAACGGTGTCTCCAATTGGTCCCTTTGACATTCTGACATGGCGTTTGGTGATAGGGCCTGCAGGGAGAGGCAGTGTTAAGTCAGACATGCAGAGAGGATGAGTGGGGGGTTTGCAAAAGGGCTTTGAGTTACTTGAATGTTTTTATTATGTGTTACAGTGGTGACATTTTCTTGTAAAATGCATGATCAATCTGGGCCTCTTCCACCTCGACTTCACTTAATGGTAGCTACAGGGTCACACTAAACCCTAATTCATCCCATAAACGGGTGAAGGGGGGCCCCCAAATTGGTCTAGACACTGCTTTTGCAGCTCCTCTTAAACTACAAGACCATTTGGGCAGTGGGGTGACAGCTCCACAAGGTTCACTCTCTAAACATACCAGATGGCTGAAACACTAAAGACTCCAAGTTTTAAGATCCTCTCCTGGAACGTAGGCACACTAGGAGATAAAATTAAGAAGGGGGTGGTCCTACATGATCTAAAACGACAATCTCCCGATTTAGTGCTTCTGCAAGAGACGTACTTCCAGTGGACAACCTACTATGCAATGGATAGATGGGGGGGGGGGGCAAAATGGTGCCCCACTTGGGATACCAAGAGGGTTCTAGAGGGGTGGGTATCCTCCTTCTCAAATCATTTCATTTCATAATACAACACAACCTAGACCACACTCATGGGAGATATGTACTAGTCACAGGACACTGGGAAGGCCAGCTATTTAACAAAATCCCGCTCTATATATCCCACGATTGCATACTTCAGCGTTTTCGGATCTGGGGGCGGTCCTCCTTTGACTCCCTGAGGAAAAACTGTTACAGTGAGGCGATTGAAATGCTGCTCTTTGCAAGAGTAGCGATCGCTGGCTCCTGCATCAATGGGAATCCTCCTGCAGGTCCCTGGCTGATCACTTGTGTGTGATTGTCCTGAAAGATATGTGGCGAGCCCTCAATTCCACAACCCATCAACACACCTTTCATTCAGGAGCATACGGAAGTCTGTCCTGAATAGACTACATATTTGCTTTAGCCCATCAGCTCCCTCCCTCACTGTGCAACATATGTACTGCTGCGACAAAGCAAACGGCACAAATGTAGTGCTAATTCCCTGGAATTTCAAGGTAACCTGAATCTGCACAGGCGTTCAGGAGGCCCTTGATCTCCACTTTGCAGAGAATGAGGGGATGGTGGACTGGGTGCAGGTAATATAGGAGGCATACAAAACTGTTATGCGGTCTCCCTGACCGCGGGGCACAAGAAGGAAAAAGGGCCAAGCTAAAAACGCTAAAACAGGACATTCAGGAACTAGAAGCCCGATTGGTGACAGAAAACTACGCCACGGTACGACACAGCCTAGACTTCAAGCAAAACGAATATAGAGATGTTGCAATCAAAGCAGCTAGGGCCAGACACAGTGCAACTCGGCACTGCCTCAATGAATTGGGTGATAGAGAGGGAAAGCCATTGGCCTGGTTGGGTAGAAGAGAAGCAGCGTCGCGACTGGTGTCCGAGGTGGTGAATGAGGAAGGTGTCCGTGTTCGGAATAGACAGGGCATATCCATGGCCTTCTGAGCCCACTACACGTTTATATGCCCCGGCCTCAACAACTACGATCGAAGAGGCGCAAAAGTTATCTGACCACCGTATGCACATCTGCTACCGACTGAAAAAGATCTCCTGGTGCAGGAACTCATGAGAGTGAGGTCTTACAAGCTATTTGGGCCCTGAATTCTTAAAAAGCTGTGGGCCCTGCAGGCCTCCTCATTGAACTCAGCCAGCTCACACCTACTAAAATTGGCCCTTTACTTTTGCGAATGTTTCAAGAATGTTGAGACGCCGGAAAACTGCCTGCTGAACTGAGTTTAGCTAATATAGTGGGAATCCACAAAGTCAGTAAACCACGCGACAAACGTGCTTCATACAGGTTTATTTCGTTACTAAAAGCAGAAGTAAAACATTTTTGCAAAACTATTGGCGACACGATTGACTCAAATCATTCGGACACTGGTCTACCCGAACCAGTCTGGCTTCATGCCGGGGAGAACACTCCACTTAAATTGAGGCGCCTGCACTGGGTTTTGGGTCGAAATCCGGGAGAATGCCTTAGTGGTGTTACTGAATGCACAAATGGACTTTGATACATTGGAATGGCCCTTCATCTACGCAGTTCTAGAAAAACAGTGATTCGGGTCACGATTTATTGCCTGGGTTCGGCTTTTATATTCTGATTCACAGGACCAAGTCACGGATTAATGGGGGCACATCAAAGACTTTCCTGCCGTGTCGCGGCACGAGACAAGGCTGCCCGCTTTCCCCCTTAATCTTTGCCCTAGTATTGGAGCCGCTGGTGGCCTGGATAAGAGGTGATCCCATAATCAGGGGTTTGAGACGGTCTGTAGACTGGGAGAACAGAATGCCCCTATATGCAGACATTCTGCTATGTGTAGCTGAAAATATTACTCTGGACAGAGTATTACACATATTCAAATGGAACAAATCGCTGATTTATGTCCTGCATGAGGCTGTGCGGCAACTCCCCAGACTGCACAGTACGGGTGGTTAAGGAGGGATTCCGCTATTTGGGGATCCTCCTCACCAGAAGTCTTTTATGAGTGCAATCTCGAGCCCTCACTCACACATCTGTGGAATGATGTCCAGCACTGAAGAGCCCGACTGCTAGCAAAGGTGCAGCTCTTTAAAATGGTGGCCCTGCCACGCTTTCTTTATGTGCTTCACAAGTTCATACTTTCAATCTGTGGACACTGTGAATCATACGCTTCTATGGGATGGGGGTTCCCCAGATATCCTTTCTGAAACTGACAGGTGTTGGTATGATGGCGGACTAGTGCTTCCAGCCCACCAGAAATACTGCTGGGTAGCCCATCTCACAGCTGTTAATCATTGGAATAATTTTCCTGAAGATGAACCTGCTTAAACAATGGACAGGTGACATATGCAACCAGGGGGCAGCCTCAGAGTGATATACAGGGGAGAGGCGCGCCAATTCGTTCAAAATCTCGACTTCCATTACGCTTCAAGTATGGCACACAGTACTAACAGCACTGGGTTGGCAGGGTAAGACCACCCATGCTACCCCGCTGTAGGACACAGCAACATTTGTCACATCAGCAGGACTTTGACAAATGGAAATAAATGGGCCTGTCAAGAGTGGGGGACTTGTGGACACATGAGATGATATGCTTTGCAGACCTTTCAAAGGGACTACCAGTTAGCACACACAGAGGCATATTGCTATCTACAGATTAGTCACGCCCTACTCATGGCACTGACAAAGGGAGAGGAGCTTCCTGAGACCTGCCCACTGGAAATAGGCTGCTGGACAATTACATGGAGAGAAAAGCGCTCTCACTAACATACCGCAAACTGTTTTGGAACTCTTGACTCAACTCTGCGAAAACTGTGTGTGATGTGGGAAGTATGGAAGATGATGAATGGCAGGAGGCAATAGCATCTTCAAGGAAGGTGGCTGTACGTTCACTATTTCGACTCTCAGAACTAAACATTTTACACAGGTCCTATTATGCCTGCATATCAATGGTAAAATGGGCAGGGCTGAGTGGGAACTGTGGCTGGGAGGCACGTTTTATCTTTTGATATGGGACTGTCAGGCACTCCAGAATTATTCGGGGGCAGTGAAGGCCTGTCTTATGAATGTATGTTGGAGTGCCATGTCAGGGTCGGCAAAGTGGTGCCTGTTAAATATTTGGGACGAAACAAACTTGAATAGTAAAGTTCGCCTCTGGGTGGCGCTGGGCGTTAATGTGACCAAACATAATATAGCCAGAACATGGAGGGTTACCTCCACTCTGATCCTGAAGAAGTGGAAAATAGACATGGACTGGTGTATGACCAAAATTTGAGGGAAATGGAATGAATATAGGGGGGTGTTATGTGCACCTATTGACCGAGGTAATCCTATTGAGTTGTATTAAAAGAACATGTATCATTTGGCTGAACTATGCTAGGACGTCGGGAGGAAGGGATACAATGAGAGTCTCAAAGCATGTGGTTACTGGTCATTGTTGTACTGTGTCTCAATGCCATGTAATACCATGCCTGTTGTCCTCTCAATACTGTTTTCAAACTTTAAAATAAAAAGATTTTTCAGAATATATAGTACATATCTTACATTCAATTGTGTTGGACTGAATATAAGCAGTCTGTGCGGCATATTTACTAGCAGGGTCTACGTGGTCTGACTGTAAAATCTGAGCTGGGAATAAAGTGGACACCCTCAATAGTGAAAAAGCAGATCCTGTTAAAACTATCATTAACCGTATTGCTATTGGCGGTGTCATCATCATAGTCAACTGTAAGGCTGTTGCCGACTGTACTATTCCCATCATGGATGGGATCGCCATCGACAGGTTCACTGTTGGAGAAATCATTGTTGAACTGGAAACTATTGTAACTGTAGATGGTGGCACAGAAGACATACAAGCTGTTGTCGTCAACAGTGTCGTCAACGAGGTTTCCATGTTTGACAACTGGGTTTTCAAATATATTTTCTTCTTGATATACAATGTACAATATATGCTCCACTTCCACAAGAAACTGAAGGTCCTGCAAGGGAGTAACTTGTATTTGTTTGCTACTCGGGATGTGAGATGGGACTGAATAGAGGCCGGGAAAGAGAAGGCTACTGGCCTCAGGAGACCGGGACTTTCTGCCCTGGACCCCAAAGACACGCAGTACTCGCATGTATGGAAGACGAAGCAGGGATGTTACGGAGCCACTAATCAGGTTGTGGTCCGAAAAGATAACAGTTGATTTTGGGAACAGTGGCTAGAGAGAGAGGAGGCCAGAGCGATGGTAGCTGTGGTCACATTGGCGCCAGTGCCCGAAAGATTGAATGTTGTTGTAGATTGAACTCCTGACACAGGGTGATTATGGTGAAAGTGGTAGACCCTGATAAAATCCCTCAAACCCCCATTTTGATGGAGGGAATGTGATGGCAGTCGACTGCAAACTATGGAAGTAGGATGAGAGATTGACGATGCAACCTGTGAACTCTGCTTGACGTGGGCTGATGTGCTGCACTGGGGAAAAACTGCTTGGACTAATCCCTGAAGAGGGAACTAGCAACTATGTTTGGGGGACCTGGAGGAGCGATAACACTATCTCTTTCCAAACCCTGCCCCCCCCCCCACTTTCATTAGGTAGTTGTTAGTAAAGAGTTGAACAAGTACAGAGATGAGTCCTGGTGCTGCACCGCTCACCCCAGCGTTGGGGGACATTACGACCCATCGATGCTAAAGAGCTGGTTGTAACCCCTGAGATAGTGTTTCAAGAGACCAGTGAAGAGCTAACTTTATTGCATACTGCTTGATATGATCTAGGGTGGGTGGGAAGGGAAACAAAAACTATGCTTGGGGAGACAAAATTGGTTAAACAGAGTGTTTACCAGTGGGGTGGAGGGAGGGATGGGGAATGTTCAAGGTGCTCAGCGATGCTACAGTTTTTTGGTGAATTCCGTCAACCTAAAAGGTGAGATTTGGATACAGGATATAAAGGCCTGTGGGAACATTCCAGGGCATGACTATGTGCAACAAGGTGGCCATCTCAGCCAAGCTGGTCATCTGGAATGTCCATGGTCTAAACACTTAAGTCAAATGCTATATAGAGTACAGTTATTCCTGAGGAGGCAGAGTATCTGTATAGTTTTTCTACGTGAGACACACCTGCTAGATAGTGAAGAACAGAAGATGGGGACAAATGGAGGGGGCAATTGTTCTCCTCAACCTACTCCAGCCATGCATGGGAAGTTTTAATCTGGATGGCTGCAGGTGTGTTCTTTAAGATGCACTAAAAAAGACTGACAGACAGCAGGTATGTGTTACCTTATGGCATGATGAATGTGAGCTGTGCCGCCTTAATAGCTATGTCCCTAATACGGGTAAAAAAATAGTTTTCTGTTAAAATCATGAGTAATTGATAACGTCTGTAACAAGCATGGCTGAGCATGGCTACCTTGGGCAGGATTTTAACTATGTTCTAGATGGTCCTGCAGATAAAAGCCCTCTTAAGCTGTGGACAAAGCCTAACATGACTGCAGTCCTGTTGGAGGCAATTTCAAACCTAAACTGTGTGGATATATGGAGGGTGTACTAACCTGACAACACAGTGTTCTTGTGCTACACTCCAGTCCATGATCCCTACAGTAGACTCAACAGGTTTCCGCCGATTCAGGTAACTGCCCATAAAGTGGGGGAGGTGGAGCACAGGGCGAGATTCTTTTCAGATCACGTCCCACGCCTACTGGAGCATAAGAGGGATAGATTACAACCCTGCAAAGTCCTTTAGTGATTGCCTCCTGAGGAGCTTAAAAATAACATTACATAGGAGAGAACTTTGCTGCCAACTAGACTACCACGGCAGCCCGGACCACGAAGTAGGAGGCCCTTAAAGTAGTAACTCAGGAAGAATGTCACACTAAGATATATGGCACGTCCTGCAGACTGGAATGGGACCTACTAAAGACTGAATGACAGTGGACGTGACTACAAACAGAATGAAAAACTGTCAAAAATGACTTGAAACACATACTGGAGGTGATGCATAGACTATTTAACATCTGGGATAGGCAGGACTGCTTAATTTGCCAAGAATATAGACAAACGCTCTATGCAGATGGAAACAAGACTAACAGGTTGCTGGCATGGCTGCTCAAGAGTTAACGCCTACCTCCTAAGATATTGGCCCTGAACACACTGGATGGCATGAACATCTTTACACAGCTGGATATTAACGAGCTACTCCAGGCACAGTTGCTAATTTCTACAAGGAAACAGTTCCAACTTCACCAGCCCAAGTGACAGCCTTTGTAGACTTAGAGACCTCCCCTAGGGGGACAGAAGAACAATAATATGATCTGGAGGCTGATTTGTGAGAGGAGTAACTAGCCATGGTCAAAGGGCTCTCCCGGTGAAGGACAGCAAGCCCAGATGGGCTGCCAGCTGAGATTAACCAATGCTACCTGGGGCAATTAGGAGGACAGACTTCTGGAGATGCTTCAAGAGGCTAGACAGCTGTCTATTCTGCCGCCCTCTGTGAGAAAAGCCACAATAATAACGACCCCTAAGCTGGAAAAATACTTCCAGAGAACTGGGATCCAACTGCCTGCTTGTTATGATTAATGTTGATAGTAAGATATTTTTTAAGACTTTAGCGACATGTGTACGTTGGATTGTTGACCCACCGGGTTGGAAAAGACTAGTAGGGTTTTATGCCAGGCATGGGAATGCACATGAATCTACAAAAGTTATACCTCATGTCCTCCATGCCACCCAAGATAAAAAGATGGAGCGTGTCGTAGTGGTGCTAGACATCGAAAAAACGTTTGATAGGTTGAATTGGGACTACCAATGGTTAGTGTTACAGCAGATGGGGTTCGGCCCGAAGTTTACTCAATGGATAAGATGGATGAACACCGACCCTGTGACGTGGAACCTCACTGGAGATATCGTGTTTGAGAGGATAGACATCATGAGAGAGACACACGAAAGGGCTGTCCCGTCACCTCTGCTTTTTGCGCAGGCCCTGGAGCCTCGGTCTGCGCATTTGCATGCATTGATGGGAGACTGGGGCATACAGCTGGGACACACCACACTAGGGGTCTCAATGTATGCAGATTATACCCTTGTATACTTGAGGCAGCTGGATTGCTTAATCCCCCTGCCGCTGCAGTCGCTGTTGGTGAAGCCTATGGGTTCTGCGTTAACAAAAGTAAGGTTATCCTGTTCCCGTTTGGAGAGAGGACTGCGAAGAAGCAGGAGACTTTGCCTGACCCAGAAATTATCTGGGAGTCTCTGAGGTTTCGTTACCATGGCATGCAAGTTGCCTGCAAACCAAATAATCAATACAATCATAAGAATTGCAGGGTCTTCGGGACTCCATTAGATTCTGAAACACACTGCCCATCTCTGTCTTGGGAAGGGTAGTGTTTAGCAAGATGCCATTTTTCCCACACAGCCTCTATGTGTTCCAGAACGCCTGGATAATTCAGATGTTTCAGAAACTGAACTGCCTACTTAGCTCACTGGTGTGGGCGAGCAAACTGATTGGGGTCAAACTGGAATGTTAAAACTGGACAGGGAGCACAGTTAAAATCAGACAGGGAGCAAGGAGGCTTGGGACCAGTTCTATTACGTTGCAGGACTTCTACAATACGCGGTGAAGTGGTGTGAGGAGAACAGAATATGGAAAAAAAGCTACTGAGAGGGGTGAGTGGGGGATGGAGGTGACAAAACTCTGCCAGCATCTCATGAGTGGGTCAAAAGTACTGCTGGAGTACCCCTTAGTGGTCTGACAGGCAACAATCATGGGAAACAGCGGTTAAACGTGTGACACGCAGGTCACAATATGCCAAACTGCTTCCAATATGATGGTTACAACCCTTCGAACAGGTACTGAGATATCTGTATGTACGGCCATGGATAGCAGGAATTTGCCGTTCTTTAGGGGACTTCTACCAGGATGGAGAGTTCCTTGAATTTGCTGAGACATGCAGAAGATTTACCCTGGGGGCAGGTCAAGCTGTCCTGTAAGATTAGGGAGCTATGGACTGACTTTCTTAAAGAACTGTCAGTCACAAACATTTACAATAATCCTAGATCAGGGATCCAGCTGTGGATTGATATCACGCCTTCACTCTGCACTGAAGGGCAACAGAAGATGTGTGCTGCGAGTGGCACAGAAACAATGGGAGGCAGCCCTACAAGAACCGCTGTCGGGTGAGGGGGGGGAACGAGTGAGGGCATGCATTCAGGAGGTAGCCAGCAATGCCAGACTCTAACTCGCACATTTCTACTCTGTCTACCAAGCGTATCTTACACCTCAGCAACTCCACGGAATTTTTCCTGCTAAATCTGAGACTTGTCCGAGGTGGGACACTAGGCGAGAGACGTTTTACCATATGACCTGGGCCTTCCTAAAGCTGGAGACTTTTGAGTGATGGTGGTGGAAAGACTTAAAAGGGTAACAACCATGCAGAAATTGACACTCACACCCAACCTTTACTTAATGGGACTAACACCCCGCCAAAAAAGGTAAAAGTATTTCCACTAGATTTACGGCACTGGCCTCCTCTTAGCTAAGAGACGAATTGCTACACAATGCATGCGCATCTCCATCAGACCTTTGAACAGGTGGAAGTCTGATTTGCAAAATGGGCAGTGGATAAGGAATGCCTGCAGCGTATAGAGCAATAAGACAAAAATGCAAGAAAGACCTGGACCTGTGGCCTGAGACGGCAGATCGATTGACGGAGGCCCCAGGAGCCGAGGGCTCCCAACATATGGTAACCAACAGGGGAGGGGCAGAGTGGAGGAGGACCTCGACTGATGAATTCATGTGCAAGGCACACCCCCAAGAAGGGGAGGTGGAGGGGAATAATGAAAGAGGTGGGAAATGGATGTCTGACATGCGCTATCTGTGCATGGGGATTGGAATGGATGGTGAAGGCCTGCCGTAGCAGAACTCACAGAAGGGTGTGCTGCCCAAACTGTCAGAGTTGTATTGCCTTATACATTTGTTATATGACCTAGGCATTGGAGATTCTGTACCACGCTTATCAAGCTATATCATTCTCGATTGCTACGCTGAGCTGTTGCAGTTATGTTATAACGTTATGTTGTTTTAACTACAAAAGCTGCAACAGTTAAAAAACAAAACAATAAAAAGGATGCTTAGATAAGAAAAAAAAACAGGCAGTAAAAGACAGGGAACTATACACCAACATTCTTAAATAGCGCACTGACGAGAATGGGACAGGCAGTTAGCCTAAGCTCACTTGCCCACCATGCAGAGGATCAGACAGAGGGTGGTCTGTCTAATATCAGTAACATTGTTTTGTCACAGTTCAGCTTCAAGCTCAACCACAAGGCAACTGATGACATTCAAGATGAAAATTAAGTGGGGACCTCTTCAAGGTTAAAAGATACTATGAAATGAGTATTGACTCAAATTTTCCTTTTGCCACTTACAGACATAATTCACCTGGAAAGCAACTATGACAGAGTAGGATACCATTCTGTTGACTGCTAGCTCAAGCAATACTACCTGCCTCAAATATTGTACTCAAGGACACATTTAACAGACATATACTGGGAAATGGGTAAAACAAAATAACTTTTCAAATCAATGTATTGATTTAAAACACTTACTTTTTTCGATCATACCCAAATATCTCTCTGATGTGCTTAGATATTTCATCCTGATCTTCTCCCTCATCATCAATAAAGTCATCCATTTCTGAATCATATTCATCCTCGTCATCATCCTCTAACTTCCGTTTGTATGACATAGTTATAGGAGGCTTTGGAGGACCTGCAGATATCACACAAGCCAAACAAAGACAGTTGGTAAAATGTCAGTCACATATAGACGCCACTTCATCCTTTGTAAAAAAAATATAAAGGCACATCACAAGTTTGTAAGCCTGAAATAATGTGTTTTAGGTTTAGTTTCATTGCAGAAACTGTGATCGTTTTGAATCATTTTGCTTCATTAACCGAAAATACATAGAAAGATCATGCAAAATGTGCTGACATTACAATATAAGCCCTCCATCGACCTCACCACTATGCACTGATTACTACCAAGCGCCCTTTACCCTTTATTTATGGCCTTGCAAAATATGCAAGGTTCAAACAAACTGTATTGCCATGTACACTAGCAGACTGAATATTAGAGAATGGATAGAGACAAACCTTTTTAATAAAAATTTAGGCAACAGTTAGGACAAACCCATATATTTAGATCAAGTCAGCCACTTTCACTGTTATGGGCTGTTATGCTGAGTGGGCTAAAGAATGGTGATGGATTAAACCCAGATCAGTTGACTGGGGGTGAGTGTTTGATTTGCTCAAACGCTCCGTCCATCATCCCCTTTTGTATCGCTTTGTTCGCCCGAAGTGTGGCAGGGTATGCTCAGACGTGAGTCCCTTGCTCACTTGGCCACTGGATTCAAGATAGCCTGGCTGATGAGGATTATGAATCCGAAACCAGTCCCAGGATGCTTGTTTCCGGTCCATGGAAGACATGGCTTGGCAGTTCGGGCTGGACTGTTCCCATGAGGCACAGGGTCAGACTGATTTGCATATAGCCATGTCTGAAATGGGGTGGCAGAGTGGGCTAAAGAATGGTGATGGATTAAACTCAGATCAGTTTACTGGGGTTGAGTGTTTGATTTGCTCAAACGCTCCGTCCATCATCCCCTTTTGTATCACTTTCACTGTTATGGCTGGTCTAAATTGGACACACAACCTGCTCACCATCCAAATTCAGCACAGCAAGAACGACACTTCTTTGGACAACCATGTAGGAAACCTGGACCTCAGTCCTAGCCAGATTCAAAAATTTAACCAGACACCACCCACTCGCCCTCAAACTTTGGAAACTTAAAAATCAGAAAATGTTACTTATTTTACATATGAGGGACTGTGAAGGAAACTGTATGTCTAAGAGAATCCCCTCAGTAGTTTACAACTCGAGATGGAATCATTTGCAAAACTGATAAAATCAGTTCTATGGAAATGTGAAGAAAAACATTTTCCTCAGTTTTGTTTTGAGTCCTCTAGAAGACAGATGAGATCCATTGTGTCTGATTCAGACAAATGTAACCAATCTGCAATCTGTCCGTCTGGAGTCAAAAATACCACCAGTGCCTGGTCGATATCCTTCAACTGCTTAGCTTTAGATGCAATGATAATTCTTTTTTTAATACAATTTCACATTGCATTACTGCCAGTTCTAAGCACTGTAACTAACAGGTGTTACTGTAACGCACATCAATGATAATCAATAACCAACCTCAGCAGAATGGAATGAACAATCTTTATATTTCCTTTTTTTGTGTGCAAATGTTTGATATGGGAATACTCTATGCATTTTTAACAATCGTGTTTTGTCCAACAAATTAATTTATTTGTGAATGTAGTATCAAAATAATTGTCAAAGTTATTTTTTAAAGTAAACACAAATAAACAGTACAGAAAGATGCACTGCTGTAGTCCTCATGCTGGTAAAGTGGAATTTCCATGGCTAGCACTTATACAAGTACATCAGAATTATGAGGTGATACGTGTTTTTAATTGTCTGGAGCCAATTATTCAGTCAAATGCTTATTTATCCACTTGTATAAATTAAACTTTTCTACTCTTAGAGGCAGTGTACGTACCACTCATCAGTGTTCTTCATCTATAAAAACTCTTGGACATGAGTAAATCAACAATTGCAGTATTCTTCAGGGTCCCTCTAGAACAGCAGGGTTCATTTCTGTAGTAAGAAAGTAAAGTGGCGAGTTGGGGGAAAATGGCGGCCGGCTAGAGAGACCGGTCAGGAGCTTCAGCTCTCCACCTCCTGATGGATCTACATGCTTTTGCTCTCATTCATGCTATATCGGCTTCAGAAATGACTGAAAATAACTGAAATAATGCCGTAGAAGTACCGGAGCTACTATTTCTGTAATTTGTGGGTGATTGGCGGTAACAGGCAATTGGTAGGCGAAAAAAAAAAGAGAAATCCGCGTATTAATTCCTACCTGTCCGCACTGCGATGTTGGACGCCCCTTTCGCTTTGGCTGCCTCGGGTGTTAAACACAAAGCCGGTGGACATCAATCTTCCTTCCCTGAAGTCTGGGCTTGGACGGCAGCCTGTAACGCACATCGAAGCTTCCTCAGAGCTGCCGGGAGGTTCTCCTTCCGGGTCGGACAGGGCAGAGTTACCGATGCAGAACCTTGACATCCACTAGGAGGATTTGCTTCGGTTCAAGCATCGTCTCAGACTTCCCTCCAGTCGTTTTTGTCGACAAAAAGCGCCCCACTGTATGAAGTGGCAAGAGACGGGAAGATAGCTGTCCCCCTTAATATTCTAACCGCTGGCTGTATTCAGGGCTGCATGAATCAGGTAAGCGGGGAAAAGTGGACTTGGCTGTTGTTTCCAAGAAGGGAGATAAGCGTGATGGAACCCTGAAGTCTAAATCGGGGGTTTGTAAACAATTAGTGGGGGAGAGGGATAATCTGAGTATACTACCGGGCCCAGTTACGGAGGTCAAGAGAGAGGCTGAAGTGCGTAAAGGAATAAGTTACTGCTTGAGAAACAGGCAGTACTTTATAAAAAACCCAATTAACCTACCTGATACACCTTCTGTGCCGTTTAACATAAGGGCAAAGACAAAAAAATTAAAAAACCCAGCGAGTCGTCCCTCCCCTAAAACTAGGGATAGACGAAAGGACCAGCAAATAGGGGCAGAATCCACTCATCGAATCACCCCCTCCCTTAGATCCTTCTTTAAGGTGACAAGTGTAGAGCAACTAAGACATTCAGGGCAGAAGAGTGAGTCTCCAGTTACAGGCTCTATCCCTTCCACAGATGTAGAAGACTTACAGACTAGTACAGTAAAAAGAATACAAACGCCCCAAAAGGGTAATCGAACTGAAAAAAAGGATCCTAGAACAGGAGAAATTTATAATAAAATAAATGGGACATCTAATAAGATCCAAGAATCTCCACTAAAGACTACTGAATTCAATCATGGAGGGGGAGCAGGAATGGAGAATGTACTCACCGATGACACGGTCACGGAACATCATATGGGTGTAAGTGCTAGCGCGAGTATTCAAGGCGACACAAATCCATCAAAGGTTCAAGGAGATCTTATAGAAATTCCTGAGAGTATGACTAATTCGATCAGTTCGGATAACATTCTGGGAACAGTGCTTACTGAGATAAGAACCAGATTTGATATTTCGGAGAAGAATCAAGCTAAGATTCAAGACACTTGTGAAGTCTTGGACCTAAATTTAAATGACCTCACCAATAGAGTTACCACAGTAGAAGCCAACATGGAACTTCTTAATAAAGAGTTTGAATTACACCAGAAAGAGATAGATACTCTAAAGGTGAGTAAGAACTCTCTTCGCGATAAAATCGAATCACTGGAGAATCATTCTAGGAGGAATAATTTAAGATTACTTAATGTACCAGAAGGAAAAGAAACTGATGATATAAAGGGATTTGTACTTTCTTTGCTGGAAGAAAGCTTCCCCTGGGCTAAAACCGAGATACAAGCACTCACAGACGACATTCAAAGAGTCCACCGGGATCCTTTCGGTAGGAATAAACTGAAAAAGAATCCTAGGAAGATTCTGATTAATTTTAAATCCTACACGCTTAAGGAGAGGATACTGTCTGAAGCCCTGAAAGAAGGCGTCTTCCATAAAGATGATTGGTCCTTTAAAATACGCTCAGACATATCCAAGACCACACAGGACCGTCAATGGGAATTGGGACAATTAATGCCCCAACTAAAATCCTTAGGAGCTACGGTACAGATGCGCTTCCAAGCAAGTTTAAGAATCATGTGGCAGAACAAAATGCACATTAGGGAACCAAAGGAAGTCGTACTTTTATTAGAACGGATGAGAGATAAATGAAAAAATAAAAAATTAACATCAGGAGTGTGGAGAGCACAGGAGCTCGAATGAGGGCCGCAATGCGGCCTAACAAAGGAAAAGGGAGGTTCCCCCAGGGAGGGCAAGTAAGAAGGAAAATACAAAAAGAAATAAAAAACAGTCACAAATGGGTGGGGCGCAAAATAGGGAAAACATTTATAAAAACATCCTCAGGCTGCAATACTTAAGAGAGTTAATAGACCCAAACTATTACACAGAAATACTATGTTTTTTATAACCTAAAAATCACCAAATACAATGGTAGACCGATCAATAACTAGAATCCTGTCCTGGAATGTTAATGGTCTCAGAACAAATAGGCGTCAAAGGAAAATATTTGAATACCTTAAGGAATCGGAGAGTGAAATCATAATCCTACAAGAGACCCACCTTATAAAACAGGAATGGGAGAATCTGACCAAGAATTTAAGATGGATAGACACCTATTTTTGTACTAATCAGTCATGTAATATAAAAGGTGCCGCCATTATTTAAAAAAAAAACTCCGGGATCCACCATTCTACATTCCACAGTAGACAGTAAAGGAAGATGGGTAATTTTAGAAATCAGGCTGGACCAAAAATACTATACTATAGTTGGGTACTATGGCCCAAATATTGATGATCCTGAACCCCTACAAAGATTATATACTGAACTTCTGACTACTACTTCCCCCATAATATGGGGAGGGGATTTTAACATAGTTATAGACCCAGAAGTAGATAGGACCCAGGCAAGGAAAAATACGAGTCTCCCTAGGATGAGAGAGCAGCTAAAATTAAGTATCAAAGACTAGTAGACATCTGGAAAGCTAAAAGTGTTGCATGTACAAGATTTACTTTCCAGAACAAAAGATTGGGTCACTCCTCCAGGATTGACTTTTTTCTCATTGATAGTAACTTAATTACAGCCTCAGAAGGGGTGGAGCATCTCCCGGCACATTTATCGGACCACTCAGCGGTAAGATTAGATCTTCGTTTAAAACCACTAAAAAATTCGATTAGATGGACAGTAGATCGAACCTTATTTCTAGATCTTCCCACAATTGATTATTTAAAAAAAGAAACTAATCACTACTTTGCATCAAACGGAGAAGGGGTCAGTCGACAAACATCCTGGGATGCATACAAGGCTGTTCTAAGAGGTAATATTATGAGTTCTGGTGTATTTAAAAGCAAGAACATTAAAACGAACAGTAAAGCAACATCAGGAGGAATTAAAAAATTTGGACATGCAACTTCTAAACCATAACTCCAATTCAGGTGTTGATAAGCTAAGACTGGATAGGGCAAAAAAGGAAGAAAACCTTTAAGATCTACTAGAATCCAGGGTAAAAGAAAAATGGGAAGCGAGCAAACTGTCCCACCACGAATACGGGGAGGGATGCTGGAAACTTTTAGCCTGGAAAACGAAAACAGATCAAACCAGGAACAAAATTAATAACATGTTAGTAGGAAATCCAACTGAAATAAGTACCGATGACACAGTAATTAAGAAAGAATTCAGAGAATTTTTTGGAGGTCTGTACTCTGAAGATTGTTTCCCAACGTTAGACCAACAAAAACTATACTTGGAAAAGATAAATCTTCCTTGTACTACTCCAGTTCAGAAAATAGAACTGAATGAAGAAATTACAGAGGAGGAAGTGAATAGGGCAATAAAGGGCCTCAAAAAGGGAAAGGTGGCGGGCCCCGATGCTCTGCCAAATGAGCTATACATTGCCCTACAAGAAACTATAACTCCCCATATCACAGCTCTCATGAATGACCTCTTCCTTGGTAAAAAAAGATCTACCATTATCTTGGAGTGAGGCACCTATTACCCTAATTTTAAAACCTGGTAAGAATCCGAGTAAGTGTGAATCTTATAGACCAATATCACTCCTGAACTGTGATTATAAAATCTACACACAGATCCTGTCAAAGAGGCTGAGTAAAATAATGGAAGACCTCATTCAGGAAGACCAGAAGGGTTTCATTAAAGGCAGACAAATTCAAGATCTGACTCAACAACTCATCGCTGCAATAGATATTTCTATCCAACAAAAGCTTCCCTTATTCATCATTACCTTCGATGCTGCCAAAGCATTCGATAGAGTTAATTGGGCTTTTTGCATTTAGTCCTTGAGAAATTTAGGCTAGGAGAAAATTTTCAAGCTGCCATAAAAAAAAATGTATAGTAAACCTTTGGCAAGGATCCTGGTGAATGACAGACTGTCAGACCAAATTTCCATAAAAAGAGGCACTAGGCAGGGATGCCCACTCTCTCCCTTGCTATTTAATCTGTACATTGAATCCATGGCGACAAATTTGAGAAATAACCCTAAAATACTCCCTTTTCGATATCAAAGCTGGGAGAAAAAAGTAGCTCTATATGCTGATGATCTAATGATTTTTTCCAGCAACTTAGAGTCGATGGCTGATATAGAAAACATAATAGATTAGTTTGGCAAGATCTCAGGTTACCAAATTAATCAATCAAATCAGAAATGATGGAATGGCATACCATGAGTAACCATCCTTTACTGAAAACGAAAATCAGGTACCTCCGCCTAGATATAGTCAAGGACATAAAAGCAATATCCCAGATCAATTTCAACAGAGTCTTAGGAGAAGTAAAAAAGCTTCTGAAAACATGGGAAGCACTCCCGCTAACCTTTTTGGGTAGATCTAACATCATTAAAATGGCAATTTTGCCAAAATTTACTTATATTTTCAGCACAATTCCTCTGGAATTCAGTAAACCTGTAATTTTGAAACTCCAGGGTGAGCTGAACAGTTTCATTTGGGCCGCTAAGTGTAACAGAATTTCCTGGAATAAACTGAGAAAGAAAAAGGATCAGGGGGAAATCGCTAGCCCAGACATACTTGAATACTGTAGGGCATTCTAATTTAAATATACCAGAGTTCAACTGCTAGACTACGAACTATATCCACCGCATTTTCAAGCAATGATAAATACAGGAGGTCACTTTCTCTTTAAATTTGGCCATCAAAAATTCTTTAAAAAAATAAAACTAAAGGTCCTGCTGTCAGCTGCTAAATTGTGTCTACAAATAATGAAAATAACGAAGATACCCTACTACAGCCACTACGCCCCAATCTGAGATTCTCCAGGAACGCCAGAATGCCTTAAAGATTCTTTAGCCTTTCCGCTAAGGCGTTCAGGATTACTAAACTGGGGCCAATTGATGACAAAAGGTGTGCTAATCAGTTTGGACGCATTAATAAACACTACGGAAGACCAAACTGCCAAGTTCAAATACTACCAACTATCGAGTTGGGTAAGATCTATAACAGAATGTCATACTGGCAATAAAGAATTAGAACTCAAAATGTTGGCAGTTGGAACACAGAAAAAAGAAGTGTCCCAATGGTACTGGACATTGATTTCTGCAGGAGAAGAGAATTTAATGATCCCGGACTCGATTTGGGGGAAGTCACTGCCGTCGCTAGAAATCCAGAACATATGGCGAGTATCAATGGGGAAATGCTGGGAAATTATACAACCTGCCGCTCTAAGAAGAAACCACCTCTTTACTATTCACAGAGCCTACTGGACCCCAAAGAGACTGTCAAAGTTCAAGGGCCCAACAACATCCAAAAGCCTGTCCAAAATGAGGTGAAGAGAGGGCGGATGATCTACATATGTTTCAGCAGTGTCCCCAGCTCGAGGATTTCTGGTCAAATGTGGGTAAGGTTTTGACAGACCTATTTGGTCAAACCATCATAGTAAGTATGGGGCTCGTCATTTTTGGGGTACAAGAGGAGGGTGGCGGAACCTGTAAATTGAATAAAAGTCAAGAGAACCTGCTTTTTACCTTGATCCTTGTTGCCCGAAGGGAAATCTGTATTAAATGGGTTAACTCACAACCACCGACACAACTAGAGTGGTGGAACTCTGTCTTCAGAATAAACCGATTAGACAGAAGTGGAAGGCCTAGAAAGAAATATAGATTCTGGGAAATCTGGGAAAAAGTCTGTGAGACTTTATAAATCATAATAAATATAAGGTGTGGGCCTTCGTGATATGTTTATCTTCATTTTTCTTTGATAAGTCCAATGATTTTAACAAAAGTAATGCTGGGTGGGTTGCTCCACAAATAAAGTGTCCAGGAGACAAATGAACACACTGCTAGTGGCCTTCCCACTGGTATCAAGGTTCGAGTAAGAAGGGAAGGACCCATCCCGAGCAGCAGATACGGGTTCTATGTCAAAACCTGACACAATAGTATTGCAAAATGAGGACACAAAAAAAAAAACAGAAGAAAGTAGAGTGGCAAAAAAAGACCTGACCCCTTCTTTGTTTCCCGCATTGTCTGGCAAAAGATCTATGTAGGAAAATTGGCAAATTCAATAATTGGCAATTGAGATCATTGTTGTATCTTGCCAGGTAAAGGTTTCTACCTTCTGCCTAAGTTTCTTCTTTGGAGCTCCAAATCAGTCAGCGAATCAAGCCTGAAGTTATATCCAACAGTCCTCTCAAAATCAGCTAGCTTTGACACATGGTCCCGGTGAGAGGGTTTTGAAGTTCAAAGATTTTTTAAGTCTCAACGTTTCAGATTTTATGGAGCAGCTCCTCTCAGCCCCTTCTAAGTTTTCTACAAACTCAGGGACAGCAGTTCGGGGCAGGACGCACTTCAGCAGAAGCCAGAAGCAGGGACCAGTCCAGGTTCAACTGCTACTGGATTGTTGGCCTCTTGCAGCT
The DNA here is from genome assembly GCF_964261635.1 of Lissotriton helveticus. Lineage (NCBI taxonomy): Eukaryota > Metazoa > Chordata > Amphibia > Caudata > Salamandridae > Lissotriton > Lissotriton helveticus. The sequence goes on along the minus strand of NC_136061.1, from coordinate 811,513,688 downwards.
CGTTTTGTCCCTGTAGCCACACAGGAGATATCAGGCCAACTGACACTTGGAGTCCACTTCTTTGTCCTGGGAACACGGGAGCAGGGGCAGCCCCACAACTATCCAGGCAGGTCATAGAAAGTACGTCCAGCCCTCTTCTGTTCTTCCTTAGGACAAGTAAATGTTTTGATGAGTTGGTTGGGAAACGACCATTAGAACAAAGACGGAATCATGTTGTGCATTCAGAGTGCCGGCAATAGAACAAACACGTCTTTAGTACGCATTCGTTCAGAAACGCAACTCGTTATAACGACTTGCTTTAGGGGGGCGCACTGGTGGAATGGTGTTGGATTTGAAGTACAACACTTTCCCTACTGTTGCTCAAACTGGCGCTGGATTAGTAAATTAACCTATTCCAAAATCCAGTGCCACCCTAAGGCAAGTCGTTATAACGACTTGCGTACTGGTCACCATAGCAGAACACTTCGGTCTTGGAGGCAGCTGGGGCCCCAACCTGCAGCATGTCTACATAAAGGAGTGCTCCCCTCCTCCTCAACCACACAAAAGCTGGTCGTTGGCCACATCCTGCTCCCAATGACTTGGTGTCAAGCTGGCTATACTGCACTCTTGGATCAAAGGGTTTCTATTCCCTAGATCTCTCTTTATACTTAACTATGAATGGGTTGGTTTCATCCTGGTCCAATACAGGTCAATGGTGTTCCTGAACCCTCCCCATCTGTGCATCCTAAGCAAAGAGAAGTCCCACACCTCGTCATGCTTCCAAAGGCCTAAGCCGGTGTGTCTGCTCTGGAGGGAGTTTTCAATCTCATTAAGAAAACATAAGGACAAGGGCCAGCCACTGGCAGGCTAATGCTGATTCAGGCAGAAATACTCAATTTATTAAAAAAACAAGAAAACATTTACTATGCATTCAGCAAAAGTGTACTTTTACCATTGAATGGGAGTTTTAACACATTTAAAAAACAGTGGTTTAATCACTTTTCTAGCCAATACCAAACCAAAGTTGGCAAAAATAGTATTTTATTTGTACTTTGTTTTTGTGGGATCAGCTACAGCCCTTTACAGGGAAAATAGATTTTGCAGGCTAGTCACTGTAAGAATATGGCAACATAAAGTCTTATATGTTTGACTTTTAAAATCCCTACAGTGAGAAGCTGGCCTGGGATATGATGTCCACTTGTGTAAGTGGACACCCTGCACCAGTCCAGACAACCTGTACGGTGATTTAAGAGGTCTTGGACAACCTTAGAAAGCTCTGTAAGTGGTAGCTGTGGAGAGCAGCCTTCAGGCTTAGTCCAGGAGGAGTGTAAAGCAGCTTGTTTTACCAGAATGCAATCTTATAGTATAGATTAAGTGAAAAAGAACCACCCAAAGTATTTATAAAAATGTGTATTTACTATATAGTACTCTTTAACACATACAAATATCTCTGACCCGGAGACCTGCATAATGCACGCAATACTTAGCAAAAAAAATACACTAAACAGCACAGAATACACAGTGGACCCCCCCCCGGGGGAAGGCTGGAGAGGCAGGGGGTCAAACCATGTACTAAGAAAGTGGTATAAGAACCACGACTCGGACCAAGACATTGTAGAGAGGACGTAGACATGCTGGGGACCCAAGGAACCACCCAAGGGGAGTGACCAGGAACCCCATGGAGTGCATGTGCACTGTGGGAACACATCTGCTTGCTCCAATACGGTCTACATGAAAGTCACGGTTGGATTTTTAAAGATTAAGGACCCTTCCCAGTGGACCCTGAAGATACACTGTGGAAGACCTAAGGTTGGAGACCCACTCCACCCGTGAATACCCTAATACCCATGTTACCTAAACCAGGAAAGCAGAGTGCATAGGTGTGAATTGGTGTCGGAAACCGCCATCAAACCCAATGGAGGACTTCAAGAAAGTGGCGCTGCTGAAGAAGGAGAAAGTGTCCGGTGGAATCCGAAGGTGGATTCTAGTTGAGAGGTACCTGCAAGCAGAGGGGACAGAGTCTATGTCACTCAGGAGAGACCAGGAGATTTGGAAGACAAATGCCCTCCGATGTCGGTGTTGCAGGATGGATGAGGAAGACCTGGACTCTGTAGCGGTGAGGACCAGGCAATGGTGAGGAAGACCAGGAGCTGTGCACAAGCTGTCCAAAACAGAATGTTCAGTGCTGAGGTGTCAATGTCCGGCGGGAGCACCAACAATAAGGCAACCCACGCAGAAGGTGCAATGTCGGGACCAGCATGGTCCAGGGGACTCACCACAAGCAGGGGAGTCAGGGCAGGGCCTGAGCAATCAGGGAGCCCAAAAGAATCAAAAATGACCCTCCACAGGACCCACAGGCCGGAGGCACTGAGTCGCAAGAGGACGTCGAGCAGCTCATCAAAAGATGCAGGCCACGGTGCACACGATGCGATGTGGACGAAGACTTTGGTCACTGGAGGTGCTTGAGTTTTTTTTTTTTTTTTTTTTTGAAAACCTTTATTGTACAGAGAGAGCTCACAAATACGGGCCTACAACCCACCGGGCTGGCCACCACAGAGCCGAATGTCAGGAGCAATGCACAGAGTATCACAGTATACAAAGGCAAAGAAACAGGAGAAATAACAAGCATCTTAGAGCAGTCACAGGAGATAAGAATTAGAAAGGTAGTTTTCTTATTTTTTAAAGGACGGGTTAGGGAGTACAGGAGTATGGCGGGCCGAGAAACAAACCAGAGGGGTGGGGCCGCGGCGGGCAGCAACACAACGATCGTAAAAAACACAGGAGAAACAAATACGAAATAGGCATACCAATAAGCACCGGTCAAAACAACGGACATGAGGAAAGGCCACTGCACACATCGTCCAATGCCCGCCCACCGCAGCTACCACCCGTCCCACCGAACAGCACAGAAAAGGACCCAAATACAAAAACAATACGAAACGTACCCCCAATAAAAGAAGAGAACCCCACATAAGGGGGGGGGGGGGGGGAAGGGAAAGGGGAAGAAGGAAAAGGAAGGGACTCTTACCCAAACACCCGCCCCCGGGCGACGAAACAGGAAAACAATAACCCGGTACAAAATAGACATTAAAAATAAAGAAAACACACCCAGCAAATCAGAATCATCGTGATACCGGAAAAATACCCCAGAAAGACACCAGGGGGACAGACGACGAGACAGAGCCCCGAAAGAGGGGATACACAAGGGCCATAGAACCAAAAAGGGAGAAGAAAGGAGGAAAAAGATCCCCCAAAAACAGCAACAGACCCCCCCACCCACCCCACAAGCCCACCCTACACCCCTGCAGAAGGCTACGGCCAACCCCCCAGCAGCGTGCCTGTCGCCCTAAATAGAACCCGAAATATAGAAGAAAGAAACAAGGTAGAAACAAAGGCAAAAGAGAAGGGCCAGGGAAAGGAGGGAACATTACACACGGGAGAGGGCGAAAAAACAGTATTATCTGCAACCATCCCACCACCTGTGAAAAGGGGAGAGGCAGAGCCCACGGGAAGTTAACGATATCAGGATAAGTTTCAGGAGTCCCACGAAGTTACGCAACATCACAACAGCACATGTCGGTCATAGATCAAAAACAAGACTACCGCATATAATAAGTCATTTCAGCCCTGTCCGCTTTTGTCCAAGGTTGTAATCATCCAAACAAACAAAGTCCAAACGACGAGGGACACAGGGTTCAGGAGTAAATCCAGCGGCAGTCCTGAGAAGAAACGTGAAAGAAAATACGGAGGATACAAAAAAGTTACGGTACAACCTTCGCACCGCAGGCACAGTTCTAAGGACAGGTCCAACGAGGCAAGCCCAGCTGGGTCGGCACAGGCGCCCCGGCCGGGGAGCCGACGCGATGAGAAACAGAAAGGATCATCGAGGCCTGGACAGGATGCAAACGGACCGCAGACCAGCGGCCGAGGCAACAAAGCAGGACGACGAAGGGCGTCGGAGAGTCTCCAATCCAAGGATGCGGTCTCCGCCGGAGGCACAGAGACCAGGAGCACACCAGCCGTACCCTGCAACGAGGAAGCCAAATCCGACGATGGGGGCCCGTATAATTCGAAAAGTGGGTCCGCCTCCACAGGGGAAACAGGCGCAGCCACGGAAGTCCGCCAGGAGTATAGTGCATCCAGGACAACTTGAAGTGCAGGAAACCCTTCACAAGATCCGACATCCGGGCCGTGTGGCGGGCCCCCAGTGCTCGCCCAGGCCCGGCAGAGACTCTCAGGGTCGGCCGCCATCTTAGGAGCCCAGCAAGCCCTCGGTCGTCGGGGGCCCCGGCCGGAGCAACACCAAAGCAAAAGGAGGTCAGCCGAACTGCGGCGGGGCGCCCCAAGGCAGGAAGGAGACCCACCAGAAGAAGGATGTTCGTCGGCCCCCTCGTGCCGCCGGCCCCGTTCTCCGAGCCCGGGCGGAAAATCCAAAATGGCCGGGCCAGGGAACAAAGGGGGGACCAAGCCGGATAAATGAGGAGGCTCTCCCGCAGGAGGCAGCGTCCGCACCCCAAGGCCCAGGCCAGTCGGGTCCGCCAACGGGCACAGCCGGCCTATTCGCACATCAGCCTCCGCAACCAGATCCACAGCGCCAGCAAGGGCCGACCATCGCGCTCCGTCACGTCCCGTCGCTGCAAGGAGGTCCAGGCCAGTCCGCCGGATCGACAGCACCCAGGATCACCGGAGCAACGGGTAAGTGTCCGCAAAGTGCCCGCAATACCGAAACACAGCAAGGAGGGCTTCCCGGGGCAGGAGAAATACAGGATAATCGAAGAAAACAGGCGGTTGAACGGAGCCGAGCTAAAACGCGGCCATCTCGGTCGCGAGCTAGGCTCCTCCCCCGAGGTGCTTGAGTTTTGAGCTACTTGGATCCCGAAGATCTTGGTGGAAGGAAGCCAACAAGTTGACGCAGTGCACAAGGGTTCGGCTACTGCTGCCCCCACGAGGGATGCTGGCCTCAAACTTGGTAAAAGGGCAGGACAGGCGTCAAGAGCTGTGGAAAACCACCACCTGTGTTGCAGAACCTTTCGGCGTCTGGAGGAGCTCAGGATCAGCAGACCGGTCGACTTAGTTGCGGTACCTGCAATGCAGGGAAGTGACTTTCATTTCACGGGAGATGCCTTCAGGAGTCTTTGATGCCCACAGGTCTTGGAAGGTTCCTGTATGGCGCACAGGCACAGACGATGCAGCAGACTGGAAGGGAGACGAAGTCGAGCCCAAACGAAGTCCAGAGTACCCAGACAGTAGAGGAAGAAGTGGTGTCTGACCTGAATCTTGTCCCACGATGAATCTAGGGACTCACCCGTAGGTAAGCCCTAAAGTACACCAAGGAAAGGGTTGGGACGATTCAGGGTACCATCCCAGGCGGGGGTCTGAACAGGGGGGAGGTTACTCCCATGTCCTTTGTCCAGTTTTGCGCCAGAGCAGGAGCCAACAGCTCCCAGGACTAGTTTGAACTGGACTATGCACAGAGACACCAAATGTGGATCTTATGCAGACGTTGTGTCGCTGGCAAGCGCACCAACCTGGTCCAAATACACTAAATCCTGCCTGAGAGGTGGTCACACCTCCCTGTGACAGGATGCCTATTGTTCTGCCTTCCCCTGCTCGAGCTTGGCTCAGCAGCAGGAGGACAGAAACAGGTCTCTGGTTGGCGGCATCCATTTTGTGCTGTCAGGGTCTAAAAGGCTGGCACAGGGGTTACAGAGCCGAACGGAGGGCTCTTCCAGTACTTGGAATCATACCTTCCAACATGTTTGATACCAAACATGATAGGATTAGTTGCAGCCAGTTTCGCGACGGCTATCGCGTAATTACGTGGTGCTCCTCCATATGGTATATGGCTGCTTCACAGACAACCCGGGAGAATGGACTCCGTAGGCTGTAGGGGTGTCCTGCTCATGCAGGGGCACCCTCTCACTTAGAATCAAGCACCCTGCCTTTAGGATTGCAAAAGGCATGCTAGAGGTGGGACTTATTGGTTTTAAGTGCAGTGACCATAGATATAGGAAACCTATATCTTTATTAAGTGGTGCTAGCACCAGCTAACACAGGCTACAATGGCAGGTCTTTAGTTCCATTTTGAATGGGTGCATAACAAATGCTTCAGCCCATGGGAGACCTCTGGGGTACCTACTCCCTGGGTACCTTAGGACCATATACTAGGGACTTACAAGGGTACCCCAGTATCCAATATGGGATATCCCTAAGTACTAAACACAACAATTTAAGGGAGAAAGCAGAGAGACAGGGGTCCTGATTAGCAGGATCCCAGTCAGACTAGACAGTAACAGCTTAGCAACAGGAAAAAAGTAACCATGCAGAAAGATCCTACCTTCCTACCTTGTGGGCTACGAGACCTTCTTAAGGATCGACTTATTTAATGTTTAAAAGTAGAGTTCTTTTCCATCAAAAATCGTTAGACATGTTTACCTGAAGGTTTAAAAGCTGGCACAGTGAAGGTACACATGTAACCTGAATCCATGTTTTTCTTTGGCAGCCTAGTGGATGGCACATCAAGTGCTGCAGTCCGCACGAGAAATTTAACTTTCCATGTCATTGGTGTATTTTCCTGCATCATATATGGTTTCCTTATTGGAATCTTAAATATACCAATAGAGGAGGATGCCAATGTCATCACGTTAGGGGTCAGAGCACATACTCTGGGGACTAGACCGCAGTGCCCCAGTGCACAGAGTTAAAAAACTAGTAATACCAGTCAGCAAAAATTGGGGGTGATGATGGATTAGTTACTTACCTGTAATCCTAGTTCTCTTCCAGGGGTATCCTCATCAAAGTCATAAGCATTAGAATATTCCCGCCCATGCGCAGGACCCGGGAAACACTATATTATATGTGCCCCACATATATATACTTTATATATATATATATATACATATATATATATATATATATATATATATATATATATATATATAACACACACACATATATATATATATATATATATATATATATATATATATATATATATATATATATATATATAAAAACATGCAATAGCAGCCCAATCACACCAGAGCTGAAGAATTTCCACCATACATGAATAATATGCATTAGAAACATGAGAAACAACACCAAAGATTGTTTAGAAACTGTTTTAATGCTTAGGCAGCAGTAGAAATTCTTATAACTCACTGAAAGCATAGAAAGCTCCCAGGCTGCATTGCAAACACACAGTCTAAAAAGACTGAAAAGCTAACCTGTAGCTGTATACAAAAAACTGACACCGTGCCTTTAAGGCACCCATGACCCCCGGTATCCCATCATGCCTCAGGGGTGACAGTTAGGTCAGTTGTTCTTTTCGGAGACTGAAACAAACCCAGGAACAAAATAGGTTAACAATATCTCCTTATTAAAGAATATCCTTTGCCCGGGGAGGCGGGAGGGTTGCTTATGACTTTGAAGAGGATACCCCTGGAAGAGAACTAGGATTACAGGTAAGTGACTAATCCTTCACTTCCAGGGGATCCTCATCAATAGTCATAAGCATTAGAATAGAATAGCGAGCCTCTCCTCTTCCCTGCGGGCAAAGGAATGACAAGACAGTAATCTCATCAACAAGCCTGAGCAGGCTATAGGCTACCCAAACAGATTTCTCAAGGAGGCTTGCCCTACTGGAGTTTTATTGGCCCTGGAATCAGATTCGAGACAGTAATGCCTCGTAAAGGTATGAACCGATTTCCAGGTTGCAGCCTTGCATATTTCTGACATTGGAATGTCATGTAAGAAAGCTACTGTAGCGGCTTTCCCTCTAGTGGAATGCGCTTTGGGTGACACCAATAAAGGCTTGCCTGCAAGCTGATAGTCCAATTTAATGCAATAGACAATCCATCTGGAGATGGACCTCTTGGCCCCTGGAAAGCCCGTCCTCATTGAACCATAGTTCACAAACAGTTGATCCGTTTTCCTGATCCCGTTAGTCTTTTCCAAATAGAACTTGAGCGCTCTCTTAAGATCCAAGGAGTGCAGTGACCGCTCAGCTGGTATCGTAGGATTTGGAAAAAACGAAGGGAGGGAAATGGACTGATTTATATGAAAATCAGAAACCACTTTAGGCAAGAAAGATGGATGAGCCCTCAGGACTACTCTATTGAGGTGGAAAACAGTATATGGTTCCTTCGCACAGAGCGCTTGTATCTCGCTTACTCTGCGCGCTGAGGTAATCGCCACCAAAAAGGCCGCCTTCCAAGAGAGATGTTGCAAGGAGGCCTTGTGGATGGGCTCGAAAGGAGGTGACATTAACCTGGATAGAACCAGGTTCAATTCCCAAGGAGGAGAAGGATTTTGCACAGGGGGATACACTTTTTTCAACCCCTGGAGGAAGTCCTTAACCACCGGAACCTGAAGGAAAGAAATCTGATTAGTTGATTTCCGGTACGCTACTATGGCTGACAAATGCACTCTAATGGAAGCATATTTCAAACCAGAAGTTGCCAAGGAAAGGAGGTATGGCAGGATTACCTCCTCCTGCCCTTTAGTCGGATCCAAGTGATGATCCCGACACCATATGTAGAACCTTTTCCACTTGAATGCATAAGACGCTCTCGTGGAAGGTCTCTTAGCCTCCTTTAAAATGTGCATACATTCGGGAGGCAGATTCAAATGCCCATATTGCAGGACCTCAGGTGCCATGCTGTCAGGTTCAGTGATGAGAGATTGGGATGTAGTATCCTCCCGTTCATCTTGCTCAACAGGTCCGGTTTGCAAGGAAGTCGTCTGTGTGGACACACAGACAGATGCAGCAGGTCTGGGTACCACCACTGTCGTGGCCAATCCGGAGCTATCAAGATCATCTTCATGTCTGACCTGAGGAGCTTGGAAACTACCTTCGGAATCAGAGGCAGGGGAGGAAACGCGTAAGCAAATGTTCCCGACCAATCCATCAGGAGAGCGTTCCCCTGCGTCCCTGGCCGCTGGAATCTGGACGCGAAGGCGTGGCATTTTGCGTTTTCTTCGTCTGCAAACAAGTCCATGGCTGGACGACCCCAACAACGAAAAAGCTCTTCTACCACTTTGTCGTTTAGCACCCAGTCTGGCTGATCTTCGAAGTGCCTGCTGAGTGTGTCTGCTTTGATGTTTAACTCGCCTGGAAGGTGCACCGCCACCACTGAAAGGTTTCGAGAGAGAAGCCAGTGCCAGATGGTTCGAGCCTCCCGGGAGAGAGGGCGTGACCGTGTGCCTCCTTGTTTGTTCAGATAGAACATGGTGGTTGTATTGTCTGTCTGAACTAAGACTGAGTTGGACTCGATCGCTGGAAGAAAAGCTTTGAGAGCTAGAAACACCGCTCTGAACTCCATCATGTTTATGTGGTACGTCCGCTCCTGTGCAGACCACGGACCCTGAATCTGAAGGGGACCGATGTGCGCTCCCCAGCCTTGTAGAGAGGCATCTGTCACTATAGACTGGGTTGGTAGTGGCTGGTGAAAAGGCACTCCCACCAGCACATTCCTCGTCCGAGTCCACCATTTGATGGCATCCTTCGCTGCTTGGGAAAGAGTGATACGATCTTCCCAACGCCCTGTCGCCTGGTCCCACTGGTCTTCGAGAGCCTGTTGTAGAGGCCGCATTCTCAGCCTGGCATTCGGGATGAGAAAAATGCAGGACGCCATGGAACCCAGCAGGGAGGCTACCTGTCGGACTGTTGGAAGCCGAGACTCTAATAGAATCCCACACTTCTGCCTCATGGAAAAAGTGTCTCCTCCGAAGGAAACGCTTTTCCCAATTTTGTGTCCAGAACGGAGCCTAGGTAGTGGATGGACTGTGTCGGCCGCTGGACTGACTTCTCCAGGTTCACATGCAGACCGAGCCTGTGCAACTGGTGTAGGCAAAGTTGCAGATCGTGCGTTACCTGTACCGGAGATCCAGGTATGGGTAGATGAAGAGTCCCTTTTTGTGAAGAAAAGCCGCCACCACTGCCATGTATTTGGTGAAGACTCGTGGTGCGGAATTGAGTCCGAAGGGTAGCACCTTGTACTGGTAGTCTTTGCTTCCTACGACAAACCTCAAGTACTTGCGATGCTGTAGAGCAATCGGAATGTGAAAGTATGCATCTTGCAGATCCACCTAACACATCCAATCTCCGGCTTGAAAATGTGGGCATATTTGGTGAAGAGCTAACATGCGGAACTTTTCTCTGACGATGACTTTGTTTAGGAGACGCAGATCGAGTATAGGTCTGAACTTGTCCTCCTGATCTTTTTTGGGGACAAGAAAGTATCTGGTGTAGACTCCCTTTCCTCTTTGAAAGGGAGGAACTTCCTCTATAGCTCTTTTTTGTAGTAGGACTGTCACCTCTCTTCGGAGCAAGCTCAGCTGGTGAGGGCAAGAGTTCTTTGGAGGAATGCTTTTCGGGAGCGCACGGAAACGTAGCCTGTATCCATTGCGCAGTATATTCAGCACCCACTGATCTTTTGTGATGCTGACCCACTCTGCCAGGTGTTGTGAAGCACTTCCTCCCACTGGAGTGGGCAACGGCGCCAGAGGAAGCCACTGATCAAGCCTTTCCTCCTCTCGTGGTGGTAGAGGACTGCTGGTGACCTCCTCTACCTCTGTTGGATTTGCCTCGGAACTGGGATTTTCCCTGGTTCTTATTCTGGGACCACTGAGGGGTTTGAACCCTCTGTTGAGCCCCTCTCCCCCTGTTGGTCTTAAAGCGGCGTTTGAATTCTTTTTTCTTCTCCAAACCCACCGCTTTTACCGTATCCAGTTCAGTCTTCATACGGGTCATCTCTTCGTCAGCATGTTCTCCGAAGAGTGAGGAACCCGAAAAGGGAAGATTAAGGATGCGATGCTGAGCATTCGGCTTCAGCCCTGTGAGGCGCAACCAAGCCGACCTCCTGGCACAAACCCCATGTGAGTAGGAATGTCCCTCAAGCACTGCACCGTCCGCTGCTGTGCTTATCAACTGGTTCGCCACCAGACATCCTTCTGTCAGTTTCTTCAAAGTCCTTCTGGTCTTCCTTTGGCAGTTTGGACTTGAACCTTTCCATGGAGTCCCATAAGGCTCTGTCGTATCTACCCGCACTCGATACCTTCAGTGTGGAGGCAGCAGAATTGCAAAGTTTGCGACCCCACGAATCCTGAGATTTGCTGTGCTTATCTGGTGGGACTGAAGAGGAAGCAGCAACTGCATGAGTCTTCCTCGCCGCTGCCACTATCACAGAGTCTGCTGGAGGATCAGATTTTACAAAAACTGGGTCAGAAGAAGCCGGTTTGTATTTCTTCTGCATGCGGGCTGGCACCGCTCTGATGGCTGCTAGAGTTAGGAAAACGTCCTTGACCGGATCCATAATCCCCGGGACTAAAAGCAGCAGTGGACGAGAGATAGATTTTTTGTGCAAAGTTTCAAAAATGACTGTCGTAGTAACCTGGGGGACAGACATTTCAATGCTCAGCTTCTGAGCTCCTCTTTGCAGGACATCCAGATAAGTGCCGATGTCATCCACTGGAGAGGATCTAGAAGTAGGACTATTCGTCAACGTGGGAGAGTAGAAGAGGTAGATGAAGTAGACGGAGTTCTTAGACGTCTACGGTGAGCACCGTAGACGTCTCCTCTCACGTGATCTTCTTGGGTGCTCTTCCCTTCTAGGAGAGCGAGATCTGACCGGATCCTGTCTTCTTGGTGAACGAGATCTGACAGGATCTTCTCTGGGAGATCGGGATCTCACCGGATTTTCCCTTCTGAGAGAGTGAGATCTGGTTGGTCTTCTCACAGGTGATATGTCTGCTTGGCGCCTGGGAGGACTACGCCTGTCCACTTCCTCCACCAGTCTCTGGAGAGGAGATCTGTGTTGCGGACTGACGTACTCGTGCATACGTTTGGTAGCCCCTGAATCTCGCCAATGGTCCAATGACTTGTACCATCTGGGTGACAGTTTGACCTCCGCAGCCGAAGGATCTGGCTGACGCACAGGAGGTCTGAGGACAGGACTTCTGGACCTTGAGGATGTTGTTGAGGAGCCAGAAGACTGAGGTAGAATGACGAGAAGCTGACTCCGTAACCATGACCACAGAGTTTCTTGACGACGATCGAGCCCTTTCTGAATGTCTCGACGTCGAGCGTTCTGGCGTCGTATGTTTTTCTCTCGACGTCGAACGCCTCTCGGGAGTCGGCGGGTCCAACAATCTTGACTTCGAATGCCTTGACGGCGATCGATGCGAGGATCTATGGTCTCTCGACGTCAAGTGGCGATGACCAGCCGTCGACGAAGCCCTCTCTCTCGACGTCGAACGGCGACTACCAGCCGTCGACAGAGCCCTCTCTTTCGACGTCGAACGGCGATGACCAGCCGTCGACGGAGCCTTCTCTCTCACCGTCGAACGGCGATGACCAGCCGTCGACGGAGCCCTCCGTCTCGACATCGAATGTCTGTGCGACGACGGCGGAGGGGTATTGGTCACCCTCGACCAAGCAAGAAAAGGGGGGGCCTCAATTGGAACCTATATTTCTTTTTAGAAGAGTAAATCAAAACTATTTAAGACAAAGATGCCATATAGAGACAAGATTTAGATTATTTTTCAAACATATAGGTTTATTTAAATATTTTTATCGTTTTTTCTCAAGATTTTTTAAAAATATATTTGTACACTTATACATAACATTGTCAATCTTTCAGGGGATGCCCTCTGTTGGCAGTGGGTAACAGTTAATCTCGCTAATCAAGCATACTACCATTCATACTTCCTTTCATACTTATCTTACTGGTTTTTAAAAGAAGAGGAGAACATACTAAACAATATAAACACTACATCCAAGGAAAATTTTACAAAAAATTTTTACAAAAAAAACACAGACTAATACAAGTGGCAACTCAGAGGTGTACTTATTGGGATACTTGTAATGGGGTGGTTGGTAACATTCAACTAGTTAAGGTGGAAATAACCAGTTCGTATCCGAGACTGTGGATGTTGGGCCGACGTACGTTTCGGTGAGTGTCACCTTCCTCAGGGCTAAAGACAAATATATACATACACAAAATATTGCAATTGCTATAAAAAGTCTTTGAGGGCATGAGACAATGTTCTTAAGGTGCAATGTTGACACTCTTTATCTTGCAACTACGTCAAAAAGCGAAGGGGGTCATGGTTCTGGGTCTGTCGCGAGTAGCTTTCTAGATAAATCTCATCCACTGTGGTTTTCCGTATCAGTGATGTTCAAGAGGGACAATGCTTCAGACCTCTGTCTGTTTCCTTGTTATTACATGCACAAAGTTGTTAGCGGCAGTCCAGAGACTTTTACGGACGCCAGAGTTTGTTCGGCGATACGCTCGGAGCCGTATGAGTGGTGTGCTGTTGCCGCATCCGGGGTTTCTGGAGTGTGCTTGCAGCATCGACAAAATTGGTCACCCTCGACGCAGAGCGTCGACGAAACGCCAACGGAGACTGCGTCCTCGACGCCGATCGATGTTTTTCTGTCGACGGCGGAGGGGTCTTGGTCCTCGACACCGAACGTCGTTTCTTAGATGACGGCGGATGAGTCGCACTTCGCGACGCCGGTCGTCGCCTGGATGACGACGGCGGAGTGACCTCCCTCGACGCCGATCGTCGCCTGGTTGACGACGGCGGAGGGGCCTTGGATCTCGACGCCGACCGTCGCCCGGTTGACGGCGGCGGAGTTACATTCCTCGACGCCGATCGTCGCCCGGTTGACGACGGGGGAGGGGATTTCGACGACTGAGCTGGATCCTTCTACGTCGTCGACGTACCTGTTCTTCTTTTCGACGGCGAGCCCGCCGTCGACGGTAGTTTTGAAGACAAGCGACCCACCGGTGGTTCTTTCCTCAGCGCCAAGCCTGACGCCGAAGCTGAAGGGTGGGAAGACTTCTCTTTTGAAGATGTTCTAGCCTTCTTGGAACCCTTCTTCACCGGAGACCTTCCTCTGGATGACCTGTGAGCCAGGCCATAGATGCAAATTCTCTCCCTGTCTTTGAGAGTTCTTCCTGACAGGTACTCGCAGTGAGGACAGGTGCCTGGATCATGTTCTTCAGGCAGACACAGGATACAAACGTTGTGGTTGTCTGATTTTGCTTTCTTGTTGTGTTCAAAATGAAGTAATTTTCTGTCAGAAAACAGAAATTAGTGGAGCTGTGTTACCAGGATCCTTCCTGAAGGAGCCGGAAAGAACAACTGACCTAACTGTCACCCCTGAGGCATGATGGGATACCGGGGTCATGGGTGCCTTAAAGGCACGGTGTCAGTTTTTTGTATACAGCTACAGGTTAGCTTTTCAGTCTTTTTAGACTGTGTGTTTGCAATGCAGCCTGGGAGCTTTCTATGCTTTCAGTGAGTTATAAGAATTTCTACTGCTGCCTAAGCATTAAAACAGTTTCTAAACCATCTTTGGTGTTGTTTCTCATGTTTCTAATGCATATTATTCATGTATGGTGGAAATTCTTCATAGCATATTTCAGCTCTGGTGTGATTGGGCTGCTATTGTATATATCTATCTATCTATCTATCTATCTATCTATCTATCTATCTATCTATCTATCTATCTCTATATATATATATATATATATATATATATATATATATATATATATATATATATATATATATATATATATATATATATATATATTATTACTCCGCACTCCCCCAGCTCCAGGAAGAACAACACGGACACCTTACTCGGTTTGCAGTATATTTAATCGGACTGCACAGCAACGCGTTTCACCTTTCGGCTTGGTCACGCTACAGAAGCAAAACAAATGCACACATTTAAATATACGTCATTAAGTGAACAAAGAAGACGGACTACACCCTAGTGTCAGTAAACAAAATGTGATTTCGCCATTTTGACCTAGTCAATAGAGACCTCACACAATAAACATATATCAATGCATTTTTATACATTTAAGTAGTGCAGGTATTTGATACAGCTTATCTAAAATGTAAAAGTTTTCCAAAATAAAAGGATAATAGTCAAAGAAATACCATCAAAGTCAATATATCATTGAACTGCAAAGAGTGTTTTGCTACGTGACACACAGTCAGATCCCGCCCAAGTGGGCACAGATAACATCACCCAATCCTAAAATGTAGTTTGTATTCACTCGAGCTCCTAAGTACATGTTTCAAAATTCAATTACAAATATAACTGTACAATGGGTCTGCTCGAGTTCCATGATACTAGGAAATGACACAAGCTCGTCCTAGTGGGCAGCATAGTATTGGGTTATTGTAGTTGCAGGGCATGTCCCATATTTACAAAACAAAATCAAAAACTGACGCCCCAGTGGGCATAATCTTAAGTATAAGATGTGTAGTCTCATAATTTTGTTTGGTCTCGAATGTTTCAGTTGGCATGTATCACCATCACCACAAACGTGCATATACCTGAAAATAAATAATAACAATATCAAAAAGTCATTCTAAAAGGTAGCAGTTTACAACAGCACAAATGATGTATTATGCTAGAAACTATTATTAGATTTCAAAATTCACTGACAGGGTATATATTGCATATATACATCATTATGCTAGTATCTATCAATGCAGATGAATTGACAATTCTTCGCTCGAGTTCAGTCCCTGTGGCATCATAGTTTCCATGTCAATTATGTATTTGGACTCAAGCTTTCGGAGTGCCAATTTGCGGTCCCCCCCACGAATGCTGACAGGGATATCATCAATGACAACCATTCTTAACAAGTTTTCATTTTGAAAATGTTGATCATAAAAATGACGAGCAACAGGGTACTGTTTGTTGTTATGCCTGATCGCTCTTATATGCTCGAGAACTCTATTCTTGGCACATTTGATCGTACTGCCTATATAGGCCTTGTTGCATGGACACAGAAGGGCATACACACAATACATGGTATTGCAATTAAGTTTCTTTCTGATGGTTAGTTTCTTATCTGTGCCTGCAATCGATAGGACTTTACAATCAGAACTGTTCCGGCAAGCCTTGCATTTTCTACACCTTGTGAAACCTCCCACAGTCACATTGGCCTTCGTCTGTTTGGTGGTTATAAGGCTGGGGCTTAATTCATCTCTTAGAGAGTTACATTTTTGAAATGTGATCTGTGGTGTGATATTAAGGTGTTTTTCCAAGTTGGCATCAGTTAATAGTACGTGCCAATGTTTGTGTAGTATTTTGCGTAGTTGTGATGACTGCCCTGAAAATTTCGTTATGAACCTCAAGTTATTTTTCACTGGGTCTTTTCTTTCTGGGTGGAGTAATTTAGTTCTATTCACCACATCCACTTTGGCACAGGCTTCTAGGATAGTCTTTTTGCTGTACCCTCTTTCTAAGAATCGATCGATCATCGTCTTTTTTTCAAGTTGATAGTTCTCCTCTGAGCTACAGTTCCGTCTGGCCCTCAATAGCTCACCATAAGGGATGCTATATATCAGTTGTCTGGGATGGGAGCTGGCAGCATACAAGATACTGTTACCCGCAGTACTTTTGCGAAATAATTTCGTTTGCATGGTGTTATCTACAATCTCCACCAGAACATCTAAAAATTCAATTTTAGTATCACTCATATGTTCGGTGAATCTCAGATTGCAATCATTGTTATTCAAACATCTGACAAAGTTATGGGCAGAGTCCAAGTCCCCATTCCAAATCAAAAAAATATCGTCGATGTATCGCTATTGACGTCTTTGAGAGGGGGGTTCTGAGGGATTTAAAGAGGATGAGATATCATAAAACATCTGAGAAGAACTTGACGGTACAACAATGGCAGGCATTAGACAGACTCAAATCAGATACCACAATTGTGATAAGACCATCCGATAAGGGAGGTAATGTTGTTGTTCTGGATAAGGAGGCATATATAAGGGAAGGACTTAGACAACTTTCAGACATCACTTGCTATATGAAATCAAGCAGATTAGAAGTCAATGAGGCAAATAGAACTTATGGGGAAATGCTTAATGAATGGCAAGCACAGGGCCTACTTGAATGGGAGGAATTGAACTATCTCAAATGCCAACACCCTTGTATCCCAGTCTTATATTTACTACCTAAAGTCCACAAAGACCCCACTAACCCACCAGGGAGACCCATTGTGTCATCTATTGGGTCACTCCTTGAAATGACATCTAGGTTCATTGACCATTATCTAAGGCCATATGTTGTCAGTCTACCCGCCTACCTGAAAGACACCACCCACTTCCTTACAATCATTGAGGGTATACATTGGGAACCTAATTACATCATGGTTACCCTGGACGTGTGCAGTCTGTACACGTCCATCAAACATGAATTTGGACTCAAGGCTGTGGAATATTTTCTGAGGAGACGCTCGGTAGCGTTTATGTCCCATTCCAAAATGATTCTTGACATGATGAAATTCTGTCTAGAAAACAATTTTTTTCTTTTTGATGAGGTGGTGTATCGACAGTCACAGGGCACAGCGATGGGCACCTGCTTTGCCCCCAGCTACGCCAATCTGGCGATGGGCTGGTGGGAGGAGCGGGTGGCCGCCCAGTTGGAAGATCATGATCGCTGTGTTCTGTGGCTCAGATACATCGACGATATTTTTTTGATTTGGAATGGGGACTTGGACTCTGCCCATAACTTTGTCAGATGTTTGAATAACAATGATTGCAATCTGAGATTCACCGAACATATGAGTGATACTAAAATTGAATTTTTAGATGTTCTGGTGGAGATTGTAGATAACACCATGCAAACGAAATTATTTCGCAAAAGTACTGCGGGTAACAGTATCTTGTATGCTGCCAGCTCCCATCCCAGACAACTGATATATAGCATCCCTTATGGTGAGCTATTGAGGGCCAGACGGAACTGTAGCTCAGAGGAGAACTATCAACTTGAAAAAAAGACGATGATCGATCGATTCTTAGAAAGAGGGTACAGCAAAAAGACTATCCTAGAAGCCTGTGCCAAAGTGGATGTGGTGAATAGAACTAAATTACTCCACCCAGAAAGAAAAGACCCAGTGAAAAATAACTTGAGGTTCATAACGAAATTTTCAGGGCAGTCATCACAACTACGCAAAATACTACACAAACATTGGCACGTACTATTAACTGATGCCAACTTGGAAAAACACCTTAATATCACACCACAGATCACATTTCAAAAATGTAACTCTCTAAGAGATGAATTAAGCCCCAGCCTTATAACCACCAAACAGACGAAGGCCAATGTGACTGTGGGAGGTTTCACAAGGTGTAGAAAATGCAAGGCTTGCCGGAACAGTTCTGATTGTAAAGTCCTATCGATTGCAGGCACAGATAAGAAACTAACCATCAGAAAGAAACTTAATTGCAATACCATGTATTGTGTGTATGCCCTTCTGTGTCCATGCAACAAGGCCTATATAGGCAGTACGATCAAATGTGCCAAGAATAGAGTTCTCGAGCATATAAGAGCGATCAGGCATAACAACAAACAGTACCCTGTTGCTCGTCATTTTTATGATCAACATTTTCAAAATGAAAACTTGTTAAGAATGGTTGTCATTGATGATATCCCTGTCAGCATTCGTGGGGGGGACCGCAAATTGGCACTCCGAAAGCTTGAGTCCAAATACATAATTGACATGGAAACTATGATGCCACAGGGACTGAACTCGAGCGAAGAATTGTCAATTCATCTGCATTGATAGATACTAGCATAATGATGTATATATGCAATATATACCCTGTCAGTGAATTTTGAAATCTAATAATAGTTTCTAGCATAATACATCATTTGTGCTGTTGTAAACTGCTACCTTTTAGAATGACTTTTTGATATTGTTATTATTTATTTTCAGGTATATGCACGTTTGTGGTGATGGTGATACATGCCAACTGAAACATTCGAGACCAAACAAAATTATGAGACTACACATCTTATACTTAAGATTATGCCCACTGGGGCGTCAGTTTTTGATTTTGTTTTGTAAATATGGGACATGCCCTGCAACTACAATAACCCAATACTATGCTGCCCACTAGGACGAGCTTGTGTCATTTCCTAGTATCATGGAACTCGAGCAGACCCATTGTACAGTTATATTTGTAATTGAATTTTGAAACATGTACTTAGGAGCTCGAGTGAATACAAACTACATTTTAGGATTGGGTGATGTTATCTGTGCCCACTTGGGCGGGATCTGACTGTGTGTCACGTAGCAAAACACTCTTTGCAGTTCAATGATATATTGACTTTGATGGTATTTCTTTGACTATTATCCTTTTATTTTGGAAAACTTTTACATTTTAGATAAGCTGTATCAAATACCTGCACTACTTAAATGTATAAAAATGCATTGATATATGTTTATTGTGTGAGGTCTCTATTGACTAGGTCAAAATGGCGAAATCACATTTTGTTTACTGACACTAGGGTGTAGTCCGTCTTCTTTGTTCACTTAATGACGTATATTTAAATGTGTGCATTTGTTTTGCTTCTGTAGCGTGACCAAGCCGAAAGGTGAAACGCGTTGCTGTGCAGTCCGATTAAATATACTGCAAACCGAGTAAGGTGTCCGTGTTGTTCTTCCTGGAGCTGGGGGAGTGCGGAGTAATAGTACACAGGGCTACCGGTGCCCTGAACACGGACCGCCCCGCTAGACGACTTCCTTCCATACCGGGGCTTGCGGCTTTTCATATATATATATATATATATATATATATGTATATATATATATAGGGGCACATATAATATAGTGTTTCCGGGGTCCCGCGCATGGGCGGGAATATTCTAATGCTTATGACTATTGATGAGGATCCCCTGGAAGAGAAGCAGTTGTTACTGGCTTCAAGGATGGTACTGCACAGCCAAGCGTATAGATGTGCTGATTAATGCTCTGAGAGCATCACTGTAATTATGAAAGCACTTTTTTTTTTTTACCAACACTGAAAAAAAGAAGAAACACTGTGTTAACATCTATTTAGCTTAATTTATTAAGGCTAACTAAATATCCTGTAAATGATTTCAAAACTGTGAATAAAGGGAAATAATTCACAGGGGAAGGTTTCTTTTCTGTGAAATGCAACTTCTAAAAACACTGGAAAACATTACTGATGTAACATATACATATTATAGAGTGGGAGGAGATCGGAATTCCTCTGGTTTATCCTTGTCACTGTTTGACGAATATCCAAAAAACTTTGAAAGCCTATTCTTTTTTCCACATTGGCTGATAATGTTTCATGTTGCTAAGGTAAGGGGGTGCAAAGAAATCAGCGGGGATTCCAAAACATATTTTTTACAGCAATGCATTTTCCATAGATTTTTTTTTAAACAGACTTAGTGACAAAATGGCTGGACGGATCTACATGAAATTTGGCAGGAATACAGATTATTGTGCAGAAAGGGTCTTTTTTTTGTTATTTGATCCAAATGTGTTCATTAGTTTTTAAGGTGTATGGGGCACAAACCTAGTGATATATTGGGGTGGCAGTATACCACGGTACCTTCGAGGTATAGTGCAGTACATGGCAATGACAAAACATAATATTACTGGTTATACAAAGCTCTTGCAAAATAAAAAAAGGAGCCATATTGTTTAGACCACACTGCCTTCGTTATTTGTTTAGATTGGAGATCTAGATTCGTCTTTTGGGTATTCTTAGGAAGACGTGAGGCAGTTTATCAACCTCTGCAGTAGTAGGGAAAATTATTTTTATTGATTTATATATTGTGAAAAACTTTTACGATGTACCGCTGTACTTTTGCAAAATTATCTAGAAAGTACTGCAGTACCCATTTAAATCTAAAAAAAAAAAAAAAAATTATGAAAAAACACTCCACGACATGCCATACCACGACACACTAAATGTCATGCCACTCTATGATACGCCACTCCACAAGCCACTCTACATCACACCACTGTATCAAACTCCACTAGAGTCTACGACACCACTCCACTCTATGCCCCTCCACGGCAGACCACTGTATGACATGCCAATCTACTCTACGTCACGTTACTCCATGCCACTACACTCTGACAAGCCACTCTAGGTCCCTCTACACTAAGACAGTCTACAACATGCCACTATATGAGAAGTCATTCTGGTGTATCCACTGTATGGAACTCCATGCCACTAGGCTGACACTCCACTCCACTCCACTCCACTCCACTCCACTCCACTCCACTCCACTCCACTCCACTCCACTCCACTCCACTCCACTCCACTCCACAACACAACACACTGTATGACAAGGTACTCCACTCTATGACACACTACTTCATTCCACTCCAGTCTACATCCCTCCACACTAAGACACTCTAAGACGTGCTAATCTAGGTCACCCCACTCCTTTGTATCTACTGTACGACACTCTACTAGACTCTATGACATGCCACTTCACTTTACGGTACGCCACTCTACTACACGCCACTCCACTTCCCTTCCCTTTACGACATGCCACGACACGCTGTTATATTCCCGGGTTAGGCTCATGTAGCAAAGCAGCTTATTTCTTACATTTTGCATGCATGACAATGTTGGATTAGTTTCTCTGAAACAAAACGTGTTCCACATATAGCTTAGCACAACATTATCACAACGCCATGAACATCATGTACAAGGTCTTGTTCCTTACTATGTACAAATGTCATCACTATCTTCATCCACAGGGCAACAGGGCTGACTACATATCCACAACATCACTAATCTATGCGTACATTGCAAGGCTGTGTTCTATTATAAAAGAGGAGCATCCCGAAAGATTAGCAGAGGAGGTACTTCTGCTGAAACCGAGAGTCCTTGCATGCTGAGAAATCACCACGCATCAGTCTGACCACCACGCATCAGTCTGACATCTCGCGAGGGGTGTCCAGTTTGTGACCAAGACAGGGTCCTTCACTCTAGCCCATCAGGTAATAGGGTTGGATCGTCCCTTGGGAGGATTATTGGCTCTACATCTACACACACTCTAGATACACACAGTAGGTTTCGCATAGTAAGAGTACGCTAGATTACTGCCTTGTTTATATGCCATCAAATATACAATTGTTTAGCACCATAGTAGAACTATATGAACTATTTACGCTTTTGGTGCTTGTAATTATATTTATCTGCTTCTGTAAACTAATGATTACAGAACACAGATTCTATGCAAGAATAACGTTGGTTCAATAAATATTATTGAAAACGTCCCACTATGTATTCGCTGTATATTTAGAATAAGTAAGCACGAGTGACTGAGCGAAAGGTACTGTACTGTTTCCACAATCCCAGAGGGGTCAGGGTTGTCATGTTCAGTGGTTGCCAGAAACCATTCCCTCCCTGGTAGGTTAGGGGGGGCTTAGGGTGGCACTGTGATCTAGCTGGTCTATAGGCCAACATATATTGCGGGGTGTCTGGAATCAGTCTTGACACCAAGCCCTTAGTTTATGTTGTCCGAACAATGTGCAGGTTCTACGGATTGGAAGGAACCACACGACATGGCGCCACCAACGTTCGTTAGGCACCTATTTAAAGGTCAATTCTGAGTAGTTCAGTCATACTTTTTCAGAGACCCCTACTGGCATTTAAACTGGAGACGTCCGTAGTGGGAAGGGAAAAAAATCCGCCTCAGCTGAGTAGGTTTACCCTATGTACTGGCTGTAGGTTAAACAAGCTTGGAGAATTAGAAGTTCCCACATAGTGCGTACCTTATCGCTACAATAAAAGTACCAAATTACTACTGCTTTAACAATGACTGAACAACAGGATGAGGACACTAGAGGACAGACAGTTGGACTAAATATTTCAGAAAATTGCAGTCAGGCAGTTGCCATGAAATTGTTAAAACATGGCCTCCCGGCGACGGGTGGAGAGGTTACCTTCATGGTTGAGTCCCACAAAGAATTCAGAACAGACGTATTCTATTTTTGGGTTAAGTTCCCGCCTGCAAATTCACACACACGATTATTTCATGAATATAGTGAAGATGAACCACGTCAGTATTTTCCATACATGGACTTAGAAGTCCCGTTAAGTTACCAAGAACACATTAATTGGTTTAAAGGCGCCCTACCACATACCACTGAACATGTGAGGCTCGGCCTGCTCCACAGAGAAGTAGCGACTTGGCCGGTCTTAGCATCATACACGCTGCATCCAGATGCTGCTGCCTTAACATCACATCAGCAGTAATGCGCAAATTCTATAGAGGTTTAGTCAAAATTTCCAGAAATCTAACACAATATGTAATGAGAACATTGCCAGTCAAACTTGCGGTGGCTGCTCAGCCTACACAACCACACATGGCTACTGCAGGTATTAGCCCCAAAACACTAAATGCCATCATGGGAAAGGTTCCCACCAGCCAGGAGTAAATCCCATTCTGAATAGTAGAAAAAAAAAGCACAGTTTGAAGCAGTTTTTCCGCATATGGGCCCACAGGAAAAACACAGAATACTTTCAATTTGCTTGCCGATGGGGATGGCTTCCCAGTTAGAAGATTGCGCCACTTGGGGTACAGTCTTCGCTGCCGTATTAACTAGAACATACCCCTTCAATAGCAGTCATACCAGATGTACTGAAACAGATTCAGAATGAGTACGGGCATAGCCTGCCTTAGATCTGCGAATGAAACGGATGGGCAATTTAGCCCAGATATCTACCGTTATGTTGAGTAACATAAAAGGGGAGGCAGCAGAAGTGGCTATACGCCAATGCCTGGTGGAATTCACTCCTGACAACAGGAGCACGAATTACTCAAGATTATCGAAGACATATGCCTCTCTAGGCAGAGATATTTTGGGAGCCAAACCTAGGAAACCTATAGTTAAGAGTAGCTCTGAAAGAGATAACTAAGCAAGAACCTGATTCTTCAAAGAAGAAATGGGATAATAAACAAAACTAAACACAGTCACTGGGTGGATCTCCTCAACAGGAACACACAGAACGAAAATACAATTTGTGGAACCGTGACAATATTAGAAAGCATGATAGGTATCAGGATACTGATACACGTTCATTTTATTCCTTTCAGGAGACATCCAAAAAGAGTTCAGAGAGAGATGGATGGTCAGAGTATAGATCAGAAGAGCGAGTTAAGCCAAAAAGGGAGACACATCGCACTTCGGAATATATCATTAAACAAGAAGACAAGCAAAAGACTTCAAAACCTCAATTTAAAAAGAAGGAGGTAGCCGGTATTAAAATTTTAAATGCCCAGGCTACTGAGGACTCTGCTCCTGAACAGGGAATGGACAGAGATGATGCTGGAAAGCGTGGCCGAAGTCACCATAGCTCGCCAGAACCTGATGGACTTTCTGGGGGTAGTTCCGTTGAGTGACCATATCACGTTGGAAACACCTGATACGAGGGGAAGTGTCCCATATCATTTATACAAAATAGCACTCCAAATGGAGGGCGATCTACCCAGGAAAGTGTAGGGTCTCTTTTGGGAGAACCTGACCTATGGTTACGACATTATTTTGGCCGAAAAGGATTGGCCACCTGAGTTCTTAATGGATTGTCCAATGGGAGAAAAAGTTATTTTACCTGCTTTTTCCCCGACCCTGTACAAGAATAAGTTAAAAATTCATAAGTGTAGGAGTGGGTGTTAGCGTTCGCTCCTGCACTTTACCACAATCATGTTGGGTGGGATGAAGAGGCAACTCCTCATGAAACCCATTAAAGTCAATTACTCAACCACAGAGACAATACCCGATCAAACATGAGGCAAAGAAACAAGTCAGGGAGATCTTAGATCAGCTTCAATACCAGGGTGTGATAGAGAATTGCACCTCAACTATGAATAATCCTTTGTTTACTGTAATGAAACCCAAAAATTCATATAATCTAGTCTTTCATTAAAGACATTTGAAAGTATCCACACACACATTTGCATAACAGAATGCACACAGTGCTGCAATAATGAATAACATTGGGCGGAAGACATTCAAAACACTAGACATCTCAAATGGATTTTTCTACCAAAATATAGCGCCTGGAAGAAGATATTTGATAGCATTCTGGGCACTGGGCTCTCAGCACCAATTTTGTCAATTACCCCAGGGGTATAAGAACAGCCCAGGGTTGCTTTCAGCCAGGGTAACAGATTTACTTCAAAATTTTGATGAAGAGGCATTGTCCTAGGTGGATGATATCTATCTGACGGACGATGAATTAATGGAACACTTGGCCAGAGTGAACCACATAATCCTTGGGTTTGCTCATCTGGGTTACAAATTCAATGTAAGAAAAAAATCAAAAATTGCCCACCTAGGTGTCCTATTTCTAGGGTACAAGTTGTCAAGGAAAGGCAAAAGCCTGGCGGCACAATTTTTGGAAAAATGTGCACTGCTCCAGCCTCCAACGACTCTGAAAAAACTACAATCCATTTTTGGATTTTGGCAGGACATCCATTTTGGATAATGTAGAAATGGTAAAACCTTTCTACAACTTAATTAGACCTGATTTTTCAGTACAGTACACCATTGGACACAGGAACATACTGATATCCTACGTTCCGTACCAGCTGACATGATAGCTTCCAAACATTTACACACACGTATCAACACGATTAACCCGGTGATCTGCATAGTAGCTGGACCAACAGGGTACACCTATATTACTTTTAATGAAGGCGAAACAGTACCTATTGCATATGAATCTCATTTGAACACAAACCATATAATGCGTTTTACACCAACAGAAAAAATACTCACAGCAGTACAGACTGCTTTAGTGAGAAAGAGAGGACTAGCACAGGGAATACGCATAATTATTGTAACCCCAGTACTGACTTTGGAGGCTGTTACGAAGGGAAGCATTACGAATGCTAAAGCACTGTATCCACAATGGATTCAATGGGCTAACTCTCTCACTGCAACAGATGTACATTACAGATTTTATTCTACATTACAAACACAAGCATTCCTGCAGTACAACCAAGAATATCCTCTACAGAATGAAATAATGTTTCATTCATACAGCCAGTTAGGCAGATCCATCGGTATAAATTTATACCGATGGATCTGCCTAACCGGCTGTATGAATGAAACAGCAATATTCCGCGGTATGTGCAACTGTAAAAGGGCGCATGCAGGACGGTAAGTTTCTTCCTGGAGAAACACACACACAGTCTCTGGGAGACTGTACGGCGCAGCTGGCTGAACCAAAAGCCCTGATACTGGGACTACAAAATACGGATCATGAATTCCCCACACTAATTGTGTGTGATTCACTTTACGGTGTCCAGTCCTATAACAAATATTTACATTATTGGGGTCAGAATGGATTTAGGGATACCAAAGGTTGCACAGTAAAGCACAAGATGCTCTGGGAACAAGTGGCAAAGCTGAAAAGAAGGCCTGCCACAGGCCCATGTTATTCATACATTGAGTCACCAACCTGTTGGCGATCATGTTGGAGGGAATTCAATGGCAGATGAAGCCCCCAAGGCAACAGTGCACACTGCTGCCGTTGCTGCAATAACTTGCTCTAGCATTAGAGCAGACAGAGCAACTATGATAGCGGTTAATGCCACGCGCAACAGCTCAGCCTTGCTGGAAGGCTTTCAAGTACTCATACAAATTCCGTATGCTCAAAGTCCAGGAGGGGGGGATAGAGTAATACTAAACACTGATAGCAGATTGGGATTGATTCCAGCTGCACACAAAGTTCTGGGTTAAGCACATGCAGTGATCTCTGCCATAGTTTCACTACTAAAGCAGCGCTATTGGTGGCCTGATCTTACTAAGCAGACAAAGGACTTTGTCCTTAAATGTGACATCTGCCAGCAGATGAAGGTCTCCACATAGCACGTCCACCGCAAACACCTTTACTGATCAGGCAAACCTATTGTGTGTGTCTATTTGGATCACTGTTGCCCCTTAAACTCAGATAGGGCTTACAGGTACATATTGGTGGCAGTAAATCCATGCTCTAGATTTCTGTGGGTTTGGCGCCAGTGCTTGGCTGACGCTCAAATTGTTATGAAGGATTTACGAGTCTTTATTGGGACATACACGACTGGCACACTACATTCCGACCAGGGTCTGAGGTTTAGCTCTCGGGCTAACAATGAAGCCACTGGAAGATTGAGTGTGGCCTTGTGGTACTCCTCCCCCTATCACCCTGAGGGAAATTCTGCAGTCGAGAGGAAAAACCATGACTTAACGCAGTCCTTAACAGCAAGGGTATTAGGACCGGGTGGCAGTTGGGTCAATCACCTATATGGGGTCAGATGTCACTTAACAACATGCCAAGAAAATCCCTAGGGGGGTCGTACATCTTATGAACTCCTGTTTGGGGTAAGGACGAGGGTACCAGACCTCTATAGTGTCAGCACAATGGCGGCTGAAACCCCATTTGACCTCAATAATCGTATGGATGTTTATAGGACCTTAAAGAATACAAAGCTTTACAAAGCAACTTCCAAGTAAAATGC
Source organism: Lissotriton helveticus (assembly GCF_964261635.1). NCBI lineage: Eukaryota > Metazoa > Chordata > Amphibia > Caudata > Salamandridae > Lissotriton > Lissotriton helveticus. Next base: position 811,486,378 of record NC_136061.1, on the reverse strand, counting down.
AACGCCACCAGGGAAGTGAAAACGCTAACAGCAAGACCTGCCTGGGTCCTACAGGTTGAGGACCTAGCCAGGGAAAAAATTGTGGACAAAAATGAATTTGGGCCATCTTACAAAGCGACTGTACCTGTCCTAGCTGCCAACTCACGGGAGCCGTTTAAGTACAACCAAGATGGATCGCACACCGCTAGCCTCTCCTCCGGGTCGCCACTTAGCACTCTGGTACTGTAACGGCAATACAGGCGGAGGACGGCAGATTACTTTATTCCCAACGCCAAATACACGAGGCGTTCACGGGTCATTATTCGGAACTGTACTGTTCCCGACTGCGTGTCCCACTGAATACCATCACTGACTATCTCTCTACCATACAATTACCCGCCCTAACGGCGGCACAGCAGAATGACCTCGGAGCACCGCTGGACTCTGAGGAGCTTCGAGATGCCATCTTTAACCTCTCGAATGGCAAGTCTCCGGGACCGGATGGCTTGCCAGCAGAATTCTATAAGGCAATCTCGGACATCCTAATCCCCCACCTGGTAAGGATGTACTCTGCGGCTACAGATGACTTCTCCTTGCCCCCGACACTTAATGAGGCCACGCTCGGATCTCTGCTCAAACCTGGCAGGGACAGCGAACGGATGGGATCCTACCACCCTTTAGCACTCCTCAACACAGATTACAAAATCCTCGCCTCCGCACTTGCTCGCAGGCTAGCCCCTATGGTTCCCGCGCTGGTGCATCACGACCAAAACGGGTTTGTACCGACGCGACACACGTCCCACAACATTCGCCGCCTATTCCGCTTACAAGAATACGCCACACGACAGTGGCCACGAGCCGGGTGCCTGGTACTAGATCTAGAGAAGGCGTTTGATTCGGTGGAATGGCCTTACCTGCGAGCGGTCATGGACAAATTCGAACTGGGGGACGACTACCAAACTATGGTTGGGCTCTTGTACCGCAGATCCACAGTACGGGTCTGTACTGGAGCGCTGCTCTCTGACCCTATATGAGGAGAGGCACCAGACAAGGCTGCCCCCTATCGCCCTTGTTGTTCTCCTTAGCTGCGGAACCCCTGGCTGCGAAACTCCGATCCCAAGGGGCGGGTTGGGGTATACTGATGGCGGATGGACTGCATGTGGTGTCAATGTACACTGACGACCTCCTGTTGTATGTCAACGACCTGAGTAATGTTCCGGCGTCCCTGACTGACATCTTCAGCACTTTCGAGGAGGTGTCAGGTTTGACGGTGAACTGGGCCAAATCAGGGGCCTACTCCTTTCACCCAAATGTTCCCGAGAGCGAGATACGCATCGGGGGCGAGCGATTACAGTGGTACCCCGTGACGTTCAGGTATCTTGGGATACACATCTACCGAGACCCTACGGATATCTTGGAGGGGAACCGGATGAGAGCGATCGCGTCCACCCGAGCACAGGCTGGGTTCTGGAAGACACTACCGCTGAACGTTCCTAGCCGCAGAGCCCTAACAAAGATGATAGTCCTACCGAGGCTGCTGTACTACTTCGCAAATATTCCATGCTATGTCCCTACTCGGGTGTTTCGGGACCTCGAGGTCCTGATACGTGACCTGATTTGGAATAAAGGCCGGCCACGAGTTGCGTTGACGAAACTCTATATGCCTACTGCAACGGGCGGACTAGCTGTTCCCAACATGGAGCTATATTATCTAGCGGCGCAAATGCAGTGGGTGTCAGGTTGGCTAGATGGCAAGAACCTGGAAGACACAGCCACAGACACTGCTGTCTGGCCCCTGTTGCAGATTCACGTGTTGTTCCATCCACTGACCCGGACTCCCCGACCACAGCAACTACTGCTCGCGGTGGCGCGCAGATGCTTCCTCCGTTGCTTGCGTCTGACCTGGGCGACGGTACCATATGCCCCGATACTACCACTACTAGGCACCCCGACCACGGCGGGGACCCTGACGGCTGTAAAGCTGGACCACCGCGGGGGTGGAAACACTGGGAGATTTATACTCCGACGGCGCCCTCCTACCCTTCGCGGATCTCACGAGAGACACATCAGTTCCGGCTGGACAGTTCCTATTACATGCATCCCTCATCCATACACTGACTGCTGCTTGGGGGGACATGGCTGGTGAACTACCCACACATCACTTTATGCAATACCTTCATATCATGAGCAATGGCACACACATAATCCATTGGCTAGCACAGGCACTCCTTCTCCATACTCATCCCACAACAGTGCAATTACGGGAGAAGTGGGCGACAGACAGGGAGAGGGACTGGACGGACAAAGAGTGGGCTATGATCCTGGCTGGTCCAGTGAACATCCCCCGCAACCCTCGCTTCAAAATCATACAACTTTACATACTGCATCGCGCATATCTCACCCCGGACAAGATAAACCGATATTTTTCAGTCACTGATACCGACTGCGGTCGCTGTTCACTACTGGGAGCAGATCTCCTCCACATGCTCTGGCTATGGCCTGCCCTCCAGCAGTATTGGGATGAGGTGACTACGTTACTTCGACATTGCACCAAGGAACACGTGCCAAGAACATGGGAGGCCTGCATACTGGGATTGTATAAACGTACACGACTAAACAAAGTCCAGGCCCGTTACTGGGATCTCGGACTAATCACGGCCCAGAGACTGCTCACCAAGTGGTGGAAGGCTGCAACACCCCCCCACATCCGACACTGGAGCCTATCGCTGGTGAACTGGGCGCGGGCAGAGAGCACTGTCCTATGGCGAGAAGAGACGGCGGGGCTCAGGAAATTTCCCATTGCACAACACTGGGATGACATCCTACACTCCTTCCAGCAGAAATGTGTGGAACAGGGGATCACATGAAGAACTGCATGCTGCCCCCCCTTCCCCACCCTGCAATGGTTACTCTGAGTCACACACAATGCACCGATTACTACATACCCAGCCACCATGCCTTGCCCACCGTGTATCACCTGCTTGAACGTCTAACAATAGCGGGTGTCTTGCCCCTCCTACACCCACGTCCCCGCATACACTGCTGTAACAATAAATCCGACTACTGAACGCTTCCCACATAGCGTTGAAACGCTACGCCCGACGACCCCTTATGGTGAAGCTCCCCCCCCTTTTTGCACACTTGACATACGAGATAACTGCCCTCCCTAGGTCTCCTACCTACCCACTCACTAGACCGCGACTGACACACTAACACCACATTTCCCTCTCCGAGCACATAGCTATCTCCACCCCCATCCACCCCTACCTATCCCATGTATTACCTGTGTTACGGTTTTATGGTTTGTTGACACTTTGGTCTTATTTCCTTTTAGACCAAGCCCTTGCAGATAGAGTATTGCATTTCATGAACTATGAGGTCTTTGGGAATGGCAGTTATGACCTAGTCGTTTCACCTGAGTAACAACACATACATCAGTCACTCTCGTCAAGGTGGGCGAACTAAGTAGATACGCGCTCACCAACACACTTGGACGCTGAGCGGCTTCATCCCTCATTTCCGAAACACAATACCCGGCTGAAGGTCGTACTCATCTGATACCCTTCCCAACGATACACGAGTGTCATAATACACTTTGCCTCAACTGCAGACGCTGAGGAGTGCCAACCTAACGCTGTAACTCTGAGTTCGCAGATAAAATGAGAAAAACCCCATAGACCTTCACTTTCACCACATTGCATGCTTATATGATTGTACGCTGTAATCACACGTTGATATACGCTGCCGAACCCCAGGGTTGTCGGCCTCAAAGCTGTGTTCCTTTACCACACTTGCTACAATATTCATTACTTGCAGCTGGCCCGGCTGGGTTGTAAGCTAAATGCTGTGTACTGTACATGTTGGACAATAAAGGTCTTTAAAAAATAAAAATAAAAAAAATAAAAAATCAAGGCATATTCGGCTCGCTCTATGTCTAGCGAATTTAATTGTTTCCACGTCAGAGCAAGTTGACATCTCGCTTGGCCAGCCCCGGTACATTGATGGACTACTTCTAAGTCTTTAGACGTGCCCTCTAAGGCCTCTCGTTTAGCCTTCCTTTCTTTGTTTAAGGTAGAGGAAAAAGCCAAAAACTGCCACCGTTCGACTGCTTTGAGCGTGTCCCATAATAGTGTGATTGATGTTGAGCCGTCATCTGATCTACTTTATAGTAGTGAGTGAGTAGCCTATTATTCAATGGCCACTGCCTCTTGTTGACAGGGCATCCCGGGCAGCTTCAATGAGAGGGGAGTTGTCTGACAGTGCTGTGGCCCCTACTGCCACCGCTACCATAGCTTGGGATATGCGTAGAAAAGTTAGGCAGGGATCTAGGCGTCCATAGGTCGGGTTCACAGCGGGGAAAAAGGTATATTCTGTTGCCGCTGGGTTAAGCGGCGCCACACATCAACCAATCCGACCACCGCGAGTCACCTCATCGTGGCGTCCAAAAGCGCCCCTGATCTACCTGTCTTCGAGGCAGAGCAATCCATCTGGGAGTCAGGCACCATGTTATATTCCCCACCTGTTATTAAATCCTCAGCTGGGGAAGCCAGATTCTCCCCCAGGGCCTTCCTAATTAAAGACAGGCCAATCCACCCCACGACAGGCCAATCCACCCCACGACAGGCCAATCCACCCCACGACAGGCCAATCCACCCCACGACAGGCCAATCCACCCCACGACAGGCCAATCCGCTCCAGGCCAGGCCAATCCGCCCCGCTCCAGGCCAGGCCAATCCGCCCCGCTCCAGGCCAGGCCAATCCGCCCCGCTCCAGGCCAGGCCAATCCGCCCCGCTCCAGGCCAGGCCAATCCGCCCCGCTCCAGGCCAGGCCAATCCGCCCCGCTCCAGGCCAGGCCAATCCGCCCCGCTCCAGGCCAGGCCAATCCGCCCAGCTCCAGGCCAGGCCAATCCGCCCAGCTCCAGGCCAGGCCAATCCGCCCAGCTCCAGGCCAGGCCAATCCGCCCAGCTCCAGGCCAGGCCAATCCGCCCAGCTCCAGGCCAGGCCAATCCGCCCAGCTCCAGGCCAGGCCAATCCGCCCAGCTCCAGGCCAGGCCAATCCGCCCAGCTCCAGGCCAGGCCAATCCGCCCAGCTCCAGGCCAGGCCAATCCGCCCAGCTCCAGGCCAGGCCAATCCGCCCAGCTCCAGGCCAGGCCAATCCGCCCAGCTCCAGGCCAGGCCAATCCGCCCAGCTCCAGGCCAGGCCAATCCGCCCAGCTCCAGGCCAGGCCAATCCGCCCAGCTCCAGGCCAGGCCAATCCGCCCAGCTCCAGGCCAGGCCAATCCGCCCAGCTCCAGGCCAGGCCAATCCGCCCAGCTCCAGGCCAGGCCAATCCGCCCAGCTCCAGGCCAGGCCAATCCGCCCAGCTCCAGGCCAGGCCAATCCGCCCAGCTCCAGGCCAGGCCAATCCGCCCAGCTCCAGGCCAGGCCAATCCGCCCAGCTCCAGGCCAGGCCAATCCGCCCAGCTCCAGGCCAGGCCAATCCGCCCAGCTCCAGGCCAGGCCAATCCGCCCAGCTCCAGGCCAGGCCAATCCGCCCAGCTCCAGGCCAGGCCAATCCGCCCAGCTCCAGGCCAGGCCAATCCGCCCAGCTCCAGGCCAGGCCAATCCGCCCAGCTCCACGACAGGCCGCCCCGTTCCACGACAGGCCGCCCCGTTCCACGACAGGCCGCCCCGTTCCACGACAGGCCGCCCCGTTCCACGACAGGCCGCCCCGTTCCACGACAGGCCGCCCCGTTCCACGACAGGCCGCCCCGTTCCACGACAGGCCGCCCCGTTCCACGATAGGCCGCCCCGCACCACTACAGGCCACCTTGCTCCATGAAAGGCCACTCCAAGAGCCGCCACTGTATGACATCACTCCATGACACCCCAATCCACTTTACAATAGGCCGCTTCACTCTATGCTCCTCCTTCACACTGTGACACTAAGACTCAATAGCCACACTCCAATAACTATAACTGACACCTTCCCCATGCACTGCTTAAACCCTTTCATATTGCATCACTTATAGCATGTTAAGTGATCGCATTCATAACAATATTCAAGACATCTCAAATTGCATCATTTATGTGAACGCTTTGTATGGCAAAGGGGAGAGTTATTATATAATTTAGTATGGCTAGCGAGATGACAACACTGTATAAGGAGGTGTGCGAATTATAGTAACTTTTGGGCCGGGCTCACAATATAACTAATTTATAACTACGGTATATTCTTTCTATGATTTGTGTAGTTTAACTTGGTTTTTTATAGAAATAATTATGTTTTCCTACTCTAACTTATCCTCAACATCTGTTACACACACACACTTTTCTTTTTTAACTACTGGCAATCACCAGTAGGTAGTTATAGTTAGGGCCTAGTTTTCATAGGAAAAGCATTTTTATTTTGTCAATAACATTGGCGTCGTTTGACGAACCTTCACTAACATTTCAGAACTAGTACGCGGCATAGTTTAGCTGCTGTGCTGAAACTTCCAGGGTGATTGGATTAACATAAGGTAATTATTACTTAGTGTTGTAAGATCTCTAGAAATTCACTTAAAAAAAAAACAAAGGTTATAGAGACATTATAGCTAGGTTCAAATTTTACATGCATAAAACCATAGAGATTCAACAGTTATAGCTATTCTTATTTCAAGAAACTATAACTTATGCCCTAAGGTAACTATAAGTCGTACCCTCGTCATGCACTGCAACTTACATAATACATCAGTAATACCATCGTGTACAATATATTATTCACAATATAACTGAAACATTTGCAATAAAATAGGTGATGAGAAAATTGTGCATGGCAGGGGCACAAGTTATAGTTATCAGTGGGATAGGGAGACGGAGAGGGAGTGTGAGTGTGTACACATATACATTTAATAGACAGACATCAAACTAAATTCATGCTGCCCTACGGATGCAGTGTGTGACTTTAGTTAAGCACCCGCCTAATTATTCAAATTAGTTCATTTAGTCCAAAAGGATACGTCAGAACTCTACCAGCTGCACATTTTAAGTTATTTATTGGGATGTTAAATGGGCTAGTGGTCCATGTGTTAAAGCTCTTGCAAAGTAGGTATTTTCCAAGACAGGAATACAAACAAAATGGTGAGCATCTACTAGCTACAATAGTTTACATCATCAATACCAACAGTGGAAGGCGTTTCATAGACAAATCATAAAATAATTTCATCCCAAACAAAAAAATATTTTTTATCCAAATTGTACACATAGCAAAATATGTTCTATGGTTACCAGAATCGAACCGTTTATGTTCCAGTGTCAAGCCATTACAAACTGCCTATGTGCAATAACATTCTGTTTATTACAAGCTCCACCAAGTACAATATATTAACTCATCACACTTTAAATATACACTCAGTCATCTTGATCGCAGTAGCCATTGATACAACCATCTTGATGTAAATCTTTGTAAAACAATTCATATCAATGTCTAAGTCCTTACTTGAACATGCAGCACCCTACAATATTCTCATCTTTATGACACTCCTTTGAACTTATGTCTCGCTTTCACGATGTATTAAGGTTAATCATTCCCAAGTGGACTGCCAGCATTGCTACATGTGAAAGTCATCTAGCATCCATGTTATCACCTGTCAAGGGTTCAACAGATTCTATCATTTGAGCTACATATAATTCTTATCACAGAAACATAAAATATTTCAATTTAGTGTGCATATTCAGATATGCTGTGTACACAGTTTTCGTGGACCTGCATTTCTGAATAATGTGAAATCACAATACAACCCGAAAATGCAAGCAAGCAGTTACTGGTTATTCAAGTCAGTATAAAGAAATACAACACTAGTTTTCAGAAATCTATATCCCATATTGGTACTGAGTATTCGCCTCGTTAGCATTTTAGCATTTTCGAAGATTACACACTCTCATCCAAGTACTTTTAAAGTATAGTTAGTCCCCCACAATAGGTTGATCTCATTCTTGTAGAGTTTGAGTATCTCAATTTTTTTTTTAAGGATACCTTACTTTTGCTGTCACTCATTCTGTTAATTTCAGCTTATGTTGCTTCACTGCTATGGTTAAAAACTAATGCAGCACCCGCTTTCCTCTTCTCATTCACAAACGTGGCCATGCCTTACATTTTTCAAGTGAAAAACTCCTAAATAAAATCTTCTACTGAATAACTTCTGATCTGGCCAGATGGTGCTTACAACAGTCTCCAGCACATTCCACAAAGAGAAGTACCACAATCTGGCGAAGGTTTCTTTCCTGCAACGATTTTTGCAGAGGATAACCCAGTTATATTTTGTCTGAGGAGGTACTGAGAGTTTGATTGATTGATAGAACGACACTGTTGACTCATGAGCAGAAAAATATCAAGAATGAGGAGACTGGGGCATCTAGTAGATTTATTGCCATGTACATGACAGGCTTATAAAATAAGCAAGATAGTGGGGAACAATTGTGCAATACTACAAACTCATTCATGCACTGGCACTAGAATCGGTCAAAATCCTTTAATAACATATAGGAAAAATAAGTAAGGATTATTTAGTCAGTAATTTGGAGAAATAAACTCATAAGTGTTTGGATAGCAAGGTTGCCACTATGTATACAATGTATGGTGTTCTATGTCAGATTTATTAGCTTGCTTTGCATTATAGGTATTTTCAGGTCAATGTGGTTTCTGTCACAATATTTTTTTGTGCAATGATACACAGGAGAAGTTTGAACCTTTTATATCCTGTAGTCTTGGTTAGATGATGATTACAGAGAACACGTGGACCAGAATGGTCCTTCAACTGCCATGGGCACTGCCAAGCACTCCAGTCATCAGCTCAGGTATCCTCTTTCTGCCTATGTCACAGCTAGCTTAAAGATGATTAACTGACCGTCTTGTCCTGATACTTCCCCTACATCCCACATTCTTGCAGTTGGAAGCAACAGGTGTTCCGGTTTCAAGCCCTCTCTCTGGCCTGCCATCGGCACCTTGGTGCTTCACCTAGGTAGTGAGACCCGCTATGAAGTTCTTCAGCATGAGAGGGGTCAGATTAATAGTTTACCACAAAGATATATTCACAGATCAATATCCCTTCCAACTCTAACACCAATTGACAATGGCAATATCTCTCCTTCAGGATTAGGAATTTATGGTCAAGATGGACAAACCAGAACTAGTGCCAACACAGAAGGTGACCTCTCTGGAGTTCATTATGGACACTGTGGCGACAACTCTAAAGCTCCCCAAAAAGATCTTAAACAACAGGAAAGAACTCAAGAAGAACCTGGTGAGAACAAGAATTTCTCTCAATTTCTAAACAATTAGCTTGGTTGGTGGGACTTTAAGGTCTGTTGATACAGGCCATATTTCTGTGGCTGCTCCACCACCCAAAGGCTTCAAAATCTGAAAATTCACCATCAGAGGAGAGGCCATCTATGTGCAGAACAAGTGGATCTCAAAGCAGAGGCCAGGGAGGAGATCCATTGGTGGCCACAGCACATGGAAGCATGCAATTGGAGGGCGATCTTTGGATATACCCTGGACCTGGTAACAGAATTGAACATCAACACACCGGGATGGAGCACCAATGTGGGGATCGATCCACTGGAGGAAAACAGGCAGCCGACATACTGGCATTACATATCATCTAGCTGGAAATTCTAGCAAGCTTATTCGAAGTCAAGTGCTGTGAATTGTTAAAAATGGACGACATATCAGCAGCCAGTTAAATCAATCACCTAGAGGGAACAAGACCGAAGAACGTTACAGAACTGACAAAGGACTTTGGGCACCATTCTCTGAAGAATCAGATAGCCATGGGACTGCAGGACCTTGCGGGTTACCAGAATGATTCACCAGATTGGTAGTCCAGATACTGACAAGATTTGAGCACCTGGATGCTGCACCCTGAATCTTCTGAGCTCTCATGGACAGATAGGGCCCTTGTTGTATCAATCCTATTTTCCTTAAGATTGGATCACTAACTCCTCTCGCAATTCAACAGGAGACTGGACCGGAGAGGTCTGGTAACAGATGCTGTCCAACACCAGAGGGCCAAGGACAGCAACTATGCCTCTCCACCCATCACCATGGTAGAGAGAGGGGCAGTCCATGAAGGTGATTCTCATTACACTAGTCTGGAGATCTTAAGTTTCATTTACGGGTCTGAAGGAAATTCCCAGCGATTTATCAATCCCTCTCCACCTCTGTCAGACAATTCTGAGAGATCCCCAAGGCCGGTGGTTGCATATACATAGACTTTGTGTTATGATGTTTACTTTCAAGTGCTGTTTTTGTTCTTCTGGCTCCATAGTGAGGTTCCAGAATCTCTCTGTAAGGGAGTTTTCCAAAGGACGTATGTGCAGTCCTGTTGAACTGTGCTGCTTCCAATAAACTGCTTTCCTATAAAACCCAGCTTTTGGAATTCAACACTGGTATTACCAGTTGGTGGAGGAGGGTTCATCCACCTCATGGCATGGACAATTACAGGTGATGCTAGTCAATCCTAGGCCTTTTGGGACTCTCTGAGCCACTCGAGTAAGGTTGGGCAGAGAGCATAGTCAAGCACTACAGGACAGCCTGGTAAAGTTGGCCTGCTTGGTGTGTGGAACAAGGTCGGGATTCCATGGGGTTCACAACTGTTTAGATCTTGAATATTCTCTCTGAGTTTGTAGCGGAAGATAATGCTTACAGGTCAGTTACCTCATTTAGATCAGCTATTGTCAGCAGATAATGCCGTGTGAATGGTGTCTCATTTGGGAAACATCACATGGTTTGCAAGTTGTTGGGAGGAGTCTGAATCTCTGTGCTTCCCGCAAGATATATTCTTAGTTGAGGGCTATAAATAAGATACTGAGCCTGTGCCTATCATGGCAGAGTAACAACTGACCGAAGAGAAAGGAACTAACCGGGTAAGCTGGCCATATTACTTTGCTTGGTGTCTTGCAAAAGGGTTTCACACGTTGGTGCCTTAGCTTTATCAGGTAGAATTTTAACATTTCTAGTGTTACCATTACAGTGTCTAGACCATGGGTACAGGCAAACATGTTCCCAGGGGCCACAAAATATGGTCTGTTGTGTGCCAGAAGGCTGACTAATTCCAGTAGGATGGGAGTGGTGGTTTACAGGCCAGGGGAGCAGGTAAGGTGGTAGTTGGGGAAGCGAAACATGTTCATGGTGTGGTCAGTGACTTCATTATTGAATTGGAATGAAATTGAATTGTACAATGTAATGCAAAAAATAAAAACAAAAAAAATAACGCTCAATCCCAGCTTCCCCAATTGATCAAATTGCGTGATCCTCACCTACCATTGCTAGATAGGTGAAGTGAGGTGGGTTACGCAAGAAGTAGAAACTCATGTGTCCATGTTTAGCGTACAATCAGTGAGGGGAACTTTGGCTTCTAATGCCTTTTCTCTGGGTGCTCATTTATAAGAAATTATAAAGGCCATGGACTGGTTGCCTGATTCTACCTTCAAGCCTTTTTACTTTATACCAGTGGAAGATGTGGCTTTGTTGCTGGTGAGTAAGCTTTGAACTAGCGTAATCCCCACCTCCAGAAAAGGGCATAGAATTATTTTTCCTATCATGTATGAAAGTTCAATTCTATTAAGGACATGGGAGCAAGGATTAGCCAACCTGGTGGAGCTAGTAAAGGAAAAATCTGACAGGAGGTTCAACCCAGTGGTTTACAGAGCAAGTAGCTGGTTGCTATAATGTATTGGAAAATTTTATTTTGTTAGGTGTAGCTTACAGTCTGCAATTGTAGATATGCAGTTCCTTCTTTGCTTAGTTAAGGAATGAAACAGAAACAAGAATAAGGACAAACAAGAAGCAACAAGGGATAGATCACAGGAAAAAGAAGGGAAAGGACTGGTTACGTCTGAACTACATTTTATCCCAATGAACTAGGAGATGTGTAATATATTACTGTTTGTATGTACATTGAGCTGCTGTCGGAGAATAAAGTAAAGCTAGAAGGCCTATTTGTTGCCTCTCTGTCCTTAACAGAACTGAAAGTTTATTTCACAATAACTAGGAAATGTTGTAACATGTGAGATAGATTTATATTTTTCACATATTTAAGCTTTTAAAAATGTACACACCTGCAAAGTAAAGGACTCTCAAGGTAAAGTAGTAAAACTTACTTGCAATGAAAGGACTCTAGGGGTGAGCAGAAGTCACGGAATTTGACTCAGCGGAATTCCAAGGAGCTATATAAAAGCTCCGCAAGATTCCGTGTATTTCTGACAACGGACAAAAATAGGTACGTCGTGCTGCTCGCGCTCTGATTTAGCACAGGGAGCACGTTCTGTGCTGAAAAATCATTGCGAATGGCACCACACAGCGCGCGAGAGGGTGCAGCTACACAATTTGATTTTGCTACCGACCAAGCAGATTTACTACTAAAGCAGCAGCCTTCTAACTGCCAATGGTTGCGACTGCCCGCATTGGAAAATCTTGGAAGATGTCCTCCTTCTGAATGGAAATCGTGCTAGGGGACACCAAATTTCGCTCACCAACTTACCGCTCTGGAGCCACGTGCGAGAATAAATTCCATCAGGCAGTGATTGGCCGAATTTGGCCAGAACTCTGCGTTACTCGTGCCAAATTTCTGAGGAACTGATTATTTTACCCACTCCTAAAGGACTCCCTATATACTAAACAAAATTTTATGATTCCGGATGTAAAATTCCAGAAGCAATGGTAGCATACTAGGATAAATGCTAAAGAAAAGAATGTAGATATTCCATTAGAAACACCTTCACACGGACGTGGGGAATAAGAGTACAGATTAGTGCTATTAAAGTAGGACTCTCTTTGTGCGTACCTGCTGCCTGTTCGCTGGTGGAACAGCTTCCTTCTTGTGGATCCAGGCTACAAGAAGCTACAGGATCCAGGCTACTTCTCGCCGGACCCGCTCCGCGGGTCCCGCTTCGTGTCTGGGAGCAGAGGAGCTTCGGGAGTGCGTGCAGACGCCAAGGGTGCCGGTAAGCCTTGCAGGGCTGCGAGCAGCGTGGTCAGGGACTCCATATCCCAGGAGTCCCTGATAGCCCGCCTGCAATCACCTGGGCCGCTCTCCCTGCAAGCCCCGCCCCTTCACCTACGGAGCTAAAAGCCACCGCTCCCACTACCTCTTTGGGACTCTCTTTGTGCGTACCTGCTGCCTGTTCGCTGGTGGAACAGCTTCCTTCTTGTGGATCCAGGCTACTTCTCGCCGGACCCGCTCCGCGGGTCCCGCTTCGTGTCTGGGAGCAGAGGAGCTTCGGGAGTGCGTGCAGACGCCAAGGGTGCCGGTAAGCCTTGCAGGGCTGCGAGCAGCGTGGTCAGGGACTCCATATCCCAGGAGTCCCTGATAGCCCGCCTGCAATCACCTGGGCCGCTCTCCCTGCAAGCCCCGCCCCTTCACCTACGGAGCTAAAAGCCACCGCTCCCACTACCTCTTTGGGACTCTCTTTGTGCGTACCTGCTGCCTGTTCGCTGGTGGAACAGCTTCCTTCTTGTGGATCCAGGCTACTTCTCGCCGGACCCGCTCCGCGGGTCCCGCTTCGTGTCTGGGAGCAGAGGAGCTTCGGGAGTGCGTGCAGACGCCAAGGGTGCCGGTAAGCCTTGCAGGGCTGCGAGCAGCGTGGTCAGGGACTCCATATCCCAGGAGTCCCTGATAGCCCGCCTGCAATCACCTGGGCCGCTCTCCCTGCAAGCCCCGCCCCTTCACCAATCATACCATCTATATACAAACGCTTGCTCCACCGCTACGCGGGAGCGAGCGGGAGCGCGCCGGGAGAAGCCCGGGACAAGGGCGGGACCGTCTGTGGCCGTCCGGGGCCGGAGGAGGCCGGGCTGGGCCACATCCCTTGGCCCCTTAAAGCCGACATCCAGCCACCAGGACTATGGCTTCAGGAACCCGTTCTTGTAAGACAAAGAAATCTGCTGGAGACGTTGTTTTAGGCACTATGGACCAGTTCATAACCCGTGCTGTCTCCATAGTTGAGAAGGAGATAATCTTGGCTGAGCGAAGGTTGTCCCGGGACTCCTTTAGCACGTCTAATAAGCGCTCTTCTTTGGGCGCCATTGCCCTAGCTGATAGCCCTGGTTATATCCCACCAACTCCTTTAGTAATAGTTGATTCCCCCACCATTGACGAGAGAGTGAGTCGGATAAGGGCTAGCCTTGAAAGGGTAACCACCACAGCTCCAAGTATTGTGCTCGACCCGACACACTCCACTTCCTCTCTTTTCAGTATTCCATCACCAGAGAGGCAGATTCCAGATGGTACTCCCAATATCCCTGATGATTTGAGCCCCCATGTGCTTGTAAATATAGCTGTGAATTCCCCATCCATTGCAGGTCACTCTGATATTAACACTCCTAGAGTGGTAGTCCCTGAAACTGTACCTGTAGGGAATCTAATCCTAGGCTCCGTCCCTCAAAAGAAGAGAAAGCGTCCCATTAGTCCCCGTAGGGGAGGCTCTCTAAAACCTCACAGTAAGGTTAGTAGGAACATCATACCAAAAGGGGGTATTACCCCAAATCAGGTTCCCCACTCAAAACCCCAAGCGTCCCACATTGGAGACGCTGCTGTCGAGGGCACTCCAGGGCAATTGGCCCCTATAGATGCTAGCATTTTCCCCCAAGTCGAGAGCATTATTAAGTCTGTGGTGATGCCACTTGTAGATAAGATCGATGGCCTCACACGCAAACTAGCCTCGCTTGAGCAGTCAATGCTGGACAACTTTTATGCTGTGAAATCGTTAGTTAAATTTCACGCTAAAACCCAGGCTGAAGAGAATGGTGGGCTAAGGAGTGGTCCTGCCCCAACAGTTCCGTTTATCCCGACAGCCCTCCCTGATCCCTCACCTAGTTTAAAAACGCCTGCCTTGGCTAAGGCTCCCAAACCTATCACTGGAACCATACCCCTCTCATCGACCCCAACCCCTGAGTCTAGTTTGGCACGCCCAATGAATAAATCTAGCACCCATGTACCAAAGGCACCCAAGGTCAAATTTGCTGCAAATCCCAAGCCTGCCACTTCCAAAACTAAGGCAACTGGAGATACAGTGACTGTAAGCAATGGCGCGGCAATCATAATCGCATCCCCTCCTACTTCTGCTTCGCATGTAGCGCCCAAACCCCCAGTAAAAACCACAACAAAATTCCTAGCCAAAGACAGGATAAAACGGCGTATGCCAAATGCTAGTCTTCCGCCTGGCTGTAAGCCCTATGTGGTTATCTTAACAGGGGTACCCGAGCTTGAAGAGGGCTCTCGTGAGTCCTATTCTGAACTCAAACACAAGACGCTCTCTTGGCTAAAAGCTAATAGACCCCTTCCAGGGCACATTGATGGCAGAGTAGCCTTTGTCCGACGGGTGGGTTGGATCGGTAACAGACGCAAGGCTATTACCGGGGATTGTGTGTTGATTAATTTTAATGATCCCAGAGCTGCTGGCATGATTTGTAGCCAACAGTCGCAGCACAACTTTTGCGACATACAAACTAGGGATTTGGGGTACTTTTATCACCCCCCCCCCCCTTAATGGGGCTCAATAATAATAACAATAATTATAATAATAATTTTTTCCAAGATGGGGGTAGAGGTGTATGGTTCCCTCATTACCCAACCTTGGATCCTAGAGCAAGTGTATGGACCCCTTCCCAACCAACCACTCCACAGGGTTGGGGCTGGTGACTTAACACCTTAGAGGTAATAAATGTCTCCCCCCAAAGGGCTAACACAACTTCTCTGGTAGGGGAGGTTGCGCTGACCAATATTGTTGTGCCCCATCCCTCGCCTATCCCAATCTTACCCATTCCTTCAGGTGATGGGACAGATAATCTTGAACTAGTGGCTGGACCTCAAATTTTGGGTCCTCAGGGTGGGAATAGCGGTTATAATGAGCCCCAGCATCATGCCCCTTTGAAAATCATTAGTTGGAATGTGGCAGGCTTAAGCAGTAAGCTAGATGTCCCAGACTGGGTGGCGCTCATTGAACCCCACTCAGTTTGCGCATTTCAAGAGACATGGTGCGTAGAACCAAGGCACCGAGTAGGAAATGCCACCTTTTTTGTCCCGGCGGAAATTCCAGCTTCGGGAAGAGGTCGCCCCTTCGGAGGTCTCTTGGTTTGGATAGACATTACTTTGGGATGGAGGGTACACCATCACCCCCAAAAAACTCCAGATTTGATGCACCTCACTGTAACTTGCCCGAGGAGAGCAGAAAAACTGGAGATTATCAATATTTATACACGAGGGGCCTCCGGGAGAGCTTTGTCACCAACGCTCTTGGACCTGGAGGCAGCCCTGGGTGAGTGCTGTAGCGATTCCCTAATTTTGGTCATGGGGGATTTTAATTGTACATTTGAGCCTTTGTTACCCGATGAATCCTTGGATCTAAATGATGAAGATTCTAGGAGAGGTGTCCCGTCACTTGACTTGCCCATCATAAATAGTTGGACTCCCAGAATCATCCAACTAAATTCCCTCACTTTAGAGCATGGCCTAAGGGCAGCCAATGGGAGGACACCATCAGACCTAGTGGGGGCTCATACATATAACAGGGTCGGTCATTCTTCCCGGATCGATTATATCCTTCTAAATTTTTCTTTGTGGGCTCATATGAAGGATATGGTAGTTCTTCCCTCCCTGGACAGCGATCATAATGCCCTTTCTTTGACCTTATCAATCTGGTGGAAAGAGAACTTCCCTGGAAGTGGAAACCATGATGCTTTTGCAACAGGGCCACTGGGAGGAGTGGTCCCAACAAACTGCTTAAGACGCTTGAAATGGGACAAAGTGGCAATAGATGAGGAGAAAATGGCATGTATCAGAAATGTTACTTCCACAGCCAGTGCCATTTTAAAAAGTCAGCCTATTTGCCCTAATCAGATTACAGCATTGTTCTGTGAGGTCGCACTCTCAATTGGGGACCTTTTTAAGGCCAAAGTAAAAAATGGGAACCCTAATCGTAATAACCAGAAAGGCAAGTCAGGATGGTACACGAAAGAGTGTCGTGCCAAGAAGAGAGCCCTGATATTGGCGGTGAAAAGTGGAAATGCTATCCTAATATCCACTGAACGGAAGGGCTATAAATCGGAGCTTAAAACAGCAAAGAGAGACTGGGAAGACAAGTTTTGGCAAGATCTCCGAACTGCCAGTGGCGGAAAAAACGCAAAAGCTTTCTGGGACTTAGTTCACAAGAAGAACAGACCCCTTGATACAGTTATCACCTGTAATATAACCGAGGACTTATGGTTTACACATTTTTCGAAATTGTATACGGCAACCGCAGTTGAAGCGTTGGATTTCGTTTTACCTCAGCCCCTCAGAGTGATGGAAAGATTCGAGGAAAGTCTGTTCACTAAGATAGAAGCGGAAAGTGCAATAAAATCTCTGGTTCCACGCAAGGCGGCTGGCTCCGATGGTCTTCCGGGTGACTTGCTCCGAGCGGATATAGATGATTGGAGCACACTGATCTCCTCGGTTTTGAATGCTGCTTTGGAAAGCGCACCCCTGCCTGCCTCTTGGATGGCCGCTGAAGTGGTTCCCCTTCACAAAAAAGGTTCGAGAGATGACCCAGGGAACTACAGGCCAATCAGCCTGATCGACTGCTCACAAAAAGTCGCAGGCAAGGTTCTTTTAACAAGAATACAACAATGGGCAGATGAGAACAGGATCCTCTCGGATTTTCAGGCAGGGTTCCGTGCTGGCACTGGAACAATTGAACAATCACTAAGGCTTCTTATGATCCACTGGAAGGTCGTCACAATTGGGAAGGGTACTTTATACTTGGCCTTCATCGACCTCCGGACGGCCTTCGATTTGGTCCCCAGAAATAATCTATGGAAGGTTCTTAATGATCTTGGCCTGCCACCTTACCTGCTCCACCTGGTCATGAAGTTTCATGAAAACAACTATGCCCAAATTCGCTGGGGTCCCAATGGCCAGAAAACCCGAAGAATAGATGTGAACAGAGGAGTGCGGCAAGGGTGTGTCCTTGCCCCAACACTCTTTTCGCTCTATGTTAATGGGGTGGTGGACCACTTGTTAAGGATTCCAGCAGATGCCCCTCGTCTGGCAGGTCGCTTTATTCCCACCCTGCTTTTTGCGGACGATACTTTGCTCCTGTCAAAATCGCCAATGGGCCTACAACAGCTTCTCTCAGGCTTTGACGATTTTTGTAAACAAAGAGGACTCTGTATAAATACAGACAAAACAAAGTACCTTATTTTGAACCCTCCGCAAAAACTGGGCCCCCCGCCAACATTGGGCTCTGTGGCATTGGACAGGACAAAAACCTTCGATTATCTGGGCATCAGGTTGGTGGATTCCATGAAATGGGACCAGCATCTGCTTAAAATGTTGTTAAACCTAAAAAGAATAACCGGGACCCTGCTAAAAGAGCAGAGAGCAGCCTCAACTAAACCCATAGCTGCAGTATTGGACATCTACCCTGCCAGAGGAGTAAGTGCTGCCTTGTATGGGGCGGAATTATGGGGAATGTCGAACTTGAAAGACCTTACTCGAGCTGAGAATTCCTTCTTGAGAAGCCTGATGTCCCTCGGCCCGTCTGTCCCCATCTTGCCTCTGCAATTGGATATGGGCTGTCGGGCCATAGAAGACCTAGCGAAGTTACGCCCTTTGCTTCTGTGGGCTCGCATCTGGAGAGTTCCTGAACTCTCAAGTTATGCGGATGGTCTACGGGAGATACTAAGATCGACAGGGTGGGCGAAAATAAAGTGGCTAACGGACATTAAAGCCTTACTTACCAATTTGGGGCTGGAAGAAGCATGGCATCAACAGTCAGCCCCTCCCAAATCCACAATTAAACAACTTTATTGGAATTGGGTAACAAACAGAAGGAATTCCTCCACCTCGATATGCAAGTCGACTAGAAACTTCATGGAGTCCAAAGATACCCCCTATAGAGAACTGTATCTGGACACCATCTCAGCCCCTTGGGAAAGGTCCTTGTATTTTAAATTTAGAACTGGTCTTCTCCCTGTAATGGAATTTACTTGTCATTGGAAAATCCCATACCAGACTGCTCCGTGGTGTCCCTTCTGCCCACAGCGCAGAGAATCTGTCCCCCACTTTTTATTTGAGTGTCCTGCATACATAGTTCCACGGTCAAAATGGCTTAAGCCTATGTGTCGTACTCTGGGCACTAGGCATTGCAACGTGGCCTTAAGGATTCTCTATTCGGACACCCGCACTTTTTACGCATGTGCCACCTCGAAGTACCTTGGGTGGGCATGGCGAATCCGGTCAAAAAGACTTAGGCAAATTGTTTAATTATACTTTTTACCATGGTCTGTTTTAAACTAAATGCTTATTTTAAAACCTACAGAACCATTTTCTGATAGCAGAAAGTTACGGTTTATTTTAAATGTACTGAAAAGTATTTTTTCTTACTGTATGTATGCTTTTTAAGATATTGTTATATGTCGAAATAAAGCCTTTTTGACTTTGACTTTGACTTTGCTATTAAAGTAGGAGCAAAAACTCCAGGAATCTCCGAGTCCTCATGGAGGTTGAAAAGGCGACCCTCATAAAACAGTAGCAGAAAAAAAAAATAATAAATACCACCACACGGGAGATAAGTGCTTCAAAAATACATAACTTTCTATAACCCATCACCGATTTAAACATTTTTGAAAAGTACCCAAAGGCACATTCAAATCCAGCCTTTTATTAGTGAGCTTCCTTTTACAATGCTGCACCAAACCATCTATACAGCAGCCAAACACAGATGCCCTGCATATAAAGTTTGTAGAATCTATAGCTATGTTTATTAAGCACAAATACCTGTTGGTTTACAATTGGATGCAATAATACATTCCACTCACTGATTAGATTCGAGCGAGATGAACAGAGCGCAGCAACTGCGTTTAGGTGGCGAGGTAATCTAGTCTCGGTGGTCCTATTCAATTATAGCCGATTAACAAAATTGCAGAAACAAGCTGGAGAATTCCCTATAGCATGAGAAGCCTTAAATTTACACTCTGTTGCATTAAATACAGAAAGACTTAATCACAAACAATGTTTTACGAAATAGAAGGAGTAGTTTACCTGTAACTCCAGTTCTGTAGTAGGGGTATCTCGGTTATAGTTATAATCTAGTGAATAGTCCCGCCCATGTGCGTGGACCCCGGAGCAATCAAAAATAATCTCTTAAACGGTCTTCATTGCAGTCCTGCATAGACACTTAAGAGAAAATTAAAGACAATAATGCAGCCTGTACCTACAAGGCTACACTGTCCAGTACTTCAACTAGAAATGCCAAGGAAATTACGAACACATTTAACACAATCTGTCAAGTTTCCCCCTTTAGAGAAACTTTCCTCCCCTCACCAAGTTCTTGAAATGATAGAGAGGAAGGGAAGGACAGACAAGCTTCCATAGGCTGCCATTATGTGTCTGAAAAAGGGATACCGTGCCTTTAAGGAACTCTCTAGAGACCCCAGCATGCACAGCCCACTCCTTTTACTTTCAGTTCTTTTTGAAGGTGCATAGAGCAAGGCCTGTAGCATACATCACAGTACCATTTTCTCCACCGGGGAGGAGGGCGGACGCTTATGACTATAACAGAGATACCCCTACTACAAAACTGGAGTTACAGGTAAGAAACTACTCCTTCTGTAGTAGGGGATCTCTGTGTATAGTCATAATCTAGTGAATAGAATGGCAAGCCCATCCAAAAAACAACCCGGCAGAACAGATTCCGCAGTGAAGCCTGCCCAACCTGAGCATCTGCTCTGGCATCAGAATCCAGACAGTAATGCTTAGCAAAGGTGTGGACCGACTTCCAAGTGGCAGCCCTGCAGATCTCTGCAATGGGAATATTTCGAAGCAAAGCTGTTGTAGCTGCTTTGCCCCTGGAAGAATGAGCCTTAGGCTTACCCCCTAAGGTCTTATTCGCTTTCTGATAACAGAGCTGGATACATGACACAATCCACCTAGAGATGGACTATTTCGACGTAGCCAGACCAGTCCTAACCGACCCATAGATGACAAATAATTGGTCGGATCTACGAATACCCTTGGTCTTATCCAGATAGAATTTCAACACCCTTCTGACATCCAGGGAATGAAGAGACCTTTCCGCTGGAGTGGAAGGATTCTGGAAAAATGTTGGTAAAGTTATAGTCTGATTAACATGAAAATCAGAAATCACCCTGGGAAGGAACTTAGGGTGTGTACGCATAACAACCTTAGCAGCATGAAATACAGTATAAGGTTCCTGGCAACACAATGCCTGAATTTCACTCACCCTGCGGGCCGATGTAATGGCCATGAGGAACGCCGCCTTCCAAGACAGGTGCTGCAGAGAAGCCTTATGAATAGGCTCGAAAGGTTCCTTTATCAGCCTGGACTGCACCACATTCAGTTCCCATGAAGGCAAAGGAAGCCGAACAGGAGGGAACACCTTCTGCAACCCTTCCAAAAAATCCTTAATTAAAGGAATCTGGAAGAAGGATGCCTGCGAAGGGCATTTTCTGTAAGCAGTCAATGCAGCCAGGTGAACCTTAATGGAATGGAAATTAAGGCCAGACTGAGCTAGATGCAGAAGGTATGGAAGGATAACATCCTCCTTGCAGGTCGTCGGATCATAGTTCTTAGACATGCACCAGATGCAGAATCTCTTCCACTTGTAAGCATAAGAGGTCCTAGTAGACGGCCTCTTAGCTGCCTTCAATATGTCCATGCAATCCTCAGGAAGATTCAAGTGGCCACATCTCAGGAGCCATGCCGCCAAACTCAACGATGAGAGGTTGGAGTGCACCATCTGCCCCCCGAATTTCGTGAGAAGGTCTGGCCGACACGGCAGCCGTTGATGAGGCAGGATCGACCGGTGAAGAAGGTCTGTGAACCACCACTGCCTGGGCCATTCCGGCGAAATGAGGATCATCCGTGCCCGAGACCGGGCCAGCTTGATGAGCCCCGCCGGAATCAGGGGAATGGGTGGAAAAGCGTACAGAAAGCAGTTCGACCAGCTGATCCATAGCGCGTTCCCCAGAGCCCCCGGCTGGTAATACCTCGAGGCGAAGTCGCGGCATCTGCTGTTTTCGGCGGTGGCGAACAGATCCACTTCTGGAGTGCCCCACATGGCGAAGATGTCGTCGAGCACCTCTTCGTTTATGATCCACTCGTGGTTTTCGTGAAGCAACCTGCTGAGGGCGTCCGCCTGAACATTCTGCACACCTGGCAGATGAGTTGCCGTTATCGTCAGTCCTCTGGCTAACAGCCAGTGCCAGATCGCCTGCGCTTCCTGTGACAGTGTGCACGATCTCGAGCCCCCCTGCTTGTTGAGGTAATACATCGTGGTCGTATTGTCCGTCTTCACAAGCAAGGAGTTGGTCTGGAAGGACGGATGAAAGGCCTTCAGTCCCAAGTGAAAAGCTCGGAGTCCCAGGAAATTGATGTGATACGTGGACTCTGCCGGGGACCACGTTCCCTGGATCTGTAGATGGTCTGAATGCGCTCCCCAGCCCAGGAGAGAAGCATCCGTAACGATAGTCTGAGTCGGGATGTCCTTGTGGAAAGGAACCCCTCTGAGGAGATTCTCTGCCAAGCACCACCATCTCAGGGACTGTTGGGTGTGAAGAGACAACTGAATCTGGTCATCCCAACAGCCTTTCCTCTGGTCCCACTGGTCCTCCAAACATTCCTGTAGCGGCCTCATGTGTAGGCGCGCGTGCGGAGTGAGGAAGATACAAGAGGTCATCGATCCCAGCAGAGAAGACACCATCCTCACTGTTGTAGATGGAGCAGCTATGACAGCCTGAGCCTTCCGAAGGATGGATAAGCGTCTCTTCTCCGAAGGAGACCCGCTTGTCGACAGCGTATTGATGGAGGCTCCCAAGTATTGCAGGCATTGCACAGGAATCGGGACAGACTTGGACAGATTGATGTGCAACCCCAGACGGTTCAGCAGGACGGCCGTGCTGTTGAAGTGCAATTGCGTCCAGGTACGGATAGACAAACACCTTGTTCTTTCTCAGGTGCGCTGCTACCACAGCCATGCATTTCGAAAAAGTCCTGGGTGCAGACTTCAGTCCAAACGGTAGTAAGGTGTATTGATAGGGATTGGTGCCGGCGAGGAAGCGCAGGAACTTCCGATGTTTTCGTGCAATGGGCACATGGAAGTAAGCATCTTGCAGATCTATCGCGCACAGCCAGTCTCCTCTCTGCAGCTGAGGATAAATCTGGTGCAAAGACAGCATGCAAAACTTTTCCCTGCGAATCCACTTGTTTGCTTGTCGCAAATCCAGAATGGGGCTGAACTCGTTCTTGTCCTTCTTCTGTACTAGGAAGAAGCGTGAGTAAAGACCCTTTCGCCTTTGAGACAGAGGGACGTCTTCTATCGCCCTTTTTCTTAACAGGGTATCGGCCTCCGCCTGGAGCTCGCGCAGTTGGAACTGCGAGCCAACCGGTGGAATTGCTGGAGGCGGGCTGGTGAAACGAAGACTGTATCCATTGCAAACAATATTTAGCACACACTTGTCCCGAGTAATGTTTCTCCACTCTGCTAGGTAATGTTGAATGCTTCCCCCCAACGGAGCAGGCAACGGATGAAGGGGAAGTAGCACCTCAGGGCCTAGACCTAGCCGGGCCTTTGGTCGCGGAGGAAGGCTGCTGACCACCTCGGCCCCTTTGGCGCTTTTGGAACGGTCTCCGCTGGAACTGCTGCTGTTACTGTCCAGCCTGTCGACCTTGCCCTCTGCCTTGCACCCCCCGTACCGCCTCTGGAACAGGTGGAAGGTCTTTTTCTGTTCCTTAGGCTTTTCCAACCAGACAGCTGTCAGGGTTTCCGCCTCCGCCTTCATGCGGGCTATCTCATCATCCGCATGTTTCCCGAAAAGGGTAGGTTGGCAACTCTCTGCTGCGCCTCGGGCTTCAAGGATGTAAGGCGTAACCAGGCGTGGCGCCTCAGGTTGACCCCATGGCAGTACCTGTGGGCTGCCAAGAGGGAGGAATCCGCAGCCGAGCTTATCACCTGGTTGGAGAACAGCAGTCCTTCAGCAAGTATCTCTTGGAAATCTTCCCTTTTCTCCCGGGGAAGGTGTTCCGGGAACTGTTGGAGGGACTCCCACAGAGCCCGATCGTAACGTCCCAACAGTGCTGAGGCATTTGCGGCCTTCATTGAGGTGGAGGCCGTCCCGCAAACCTTCCTGCCTGCCGAATCCATCCAGCGGCTCTCCTTGTCAGGAGCCACTGTCGATGACGGGGTGGTGGCGTGCTGTTTTCTTGCTTGACCTGTCCCTCCTGTGGCGCCGTCTGGTTCTCGTAGAAGAGCGGCGGCGACTCCTGGATCGGGAGCGAGATCTCGACCTGCACGGCCTCAGACGGTCCACAGCGGAGGGAGCTGTGGAGGCCGAAACGGGAGCCTAGGTTGTGGTGGCCTCGTAGGCGGCGTCGGGAGATGTGGCAACGAGACA
Source organism: Lissotriton helveticus (assembly GCF_964261635.1). NCBI lineage: Eukaryota > Metazoa > Chordata > Amphibia > Caudata > Salamandridae > Lissotriton > Lissotriton helveticus. The sequence continues at coordinate 811,461,983 of NC_136061.1, read as the reverse complement.
GACTTCGGCGGAGGTGGTGGTGTAGGAGGCGGAGGACGATGAGGAGGAGGAGGCGGTGGAGGAGGCGTCGGTTTACACGGAGGAGGGTCCTTGGGTAACGAAGGAGGTGCAGGTGACCTCGGCTTGGAGGGCGAATAGACTTGCGAGTGCTCCGAGCCCGGAGACTCTTCCACTCTCCTTTTTTTCTTCGCCTGACTTGAAGGGGGAGACCTCGAGGCCGTACCCGTGGTAGCCGAGCGACGGCGATGCCGCGACCGTGGACTCGGGGAAACCGAGGACTCAGTCCTGGCTTTGGAACGCCTGCTGGACGACGATGCTTTCCTCCTCAGCGCCGAGCGCCTTTTCGTCGTCTCGACGTCGATGATCGCCTTCTCGACGCCGAACGTCGAGTCGACGTCGATGGTGAGCTGCAGTGTCGCCTCGACGGCGAGCGCCTGCGCCTCCTTGAACCCTCTCGACGTCCATGATGGCTCGACGACGAAGAAGTCCTCGACGTCGACCTCGTCGGAGGCCTCGACGTCAATCCCCGTCGACGTCGCTTCGACCCAGAGCCCTGGGGAGACGGGGGGCAGACCGTGGTCATTCCTCTTGACGCCGACGTCGAGGCGATCGACACCGAGGGAGACCGGTGGCGTTTTCTGGCCTTCTCCTTACTGAGGAGCCCCCCCAGAGGCCGAAGCATGGGCAGTCCTGCCCAGACCCACCTGGACCCTGCTGCTTTCTTTGCTCCAGTCCTTGGAGTCTGATCTTCTGTCTGTCTATCAGGGTCCTGCTGGAGAACTGCTGTCAGATCTCACAAGTCCCAGGGACATGAGAAGAAGGGAGACACAGGATACACACCCTGTGTGGATCTGATTTTGCCTTCTTCCTGGCACACTCTGGACATTTATCAAATAAGGCAGGCATATTGACAAAAAAAAGGGCCAAAAGCAACAGAAAACTCCAGCAAAGTGAAGAAGAAGCAAAAATACGTCGAGTGAACACACTCTAACACTTTAAAAGTGCCAACAATTACACAAAACACCCAAAAAGGAAGAGCTCAATGTTCCAGGGTCCTGCTAGCAGGAGCCGGAAAAAAGAACTGAAAGTTCTGGAGTGGGCTGTGCATGCTGGGATACTGAGGGTCTCTAGAGAGTTCCTTACAGGCACGGTATCCCTTTTTCAGTCACCTACTAAAAACCCTGACAGAGTCACTTTAGTGCCTGTGTGCACGGAGCTTAATAAAGTTCTGTCAAAAAAACTTGTTTAGTGCTTGGCAGGTAGGCGTTCTAGTGCTCGCCTCTGCTGACCGGAAGTGAGTACGGACGCCTCCAGTTACGAGTAACATACGAGATGGGTGGCGATTTCTGAATAAATATGTGCATTATTTCGGAATTAAAGTTACTTTTCCCAGCCTACAAGAATTTAGTATTTAATATTGAACTATTCAATAATTTAATTCATAAAAAGATGTTCCGCCGAAACGGAATGACTAGTCACGTGATTTGGCCCGTGACCAGGAACCTCTACTGAAATAACCGGAGCGTGCGAACTCTGGTAAGATCCGGACGGCAGTGACCTGAATGTTAGGTCTATGGCGGCGAGTCGCTGAGCCTGATGTAAGTTTTCAGCATGATGTTTTGTGAGGAGGGGGTGGTTTTATCTAACACGGGCCCCGTTCTCTAAACATACGTTTTCTGCCTTTGCTTTTGTTCATTTCCTCACTTTGCAGTGAGAGCGCAGCGTGAAGAAGTTGCCGCACTGCCGATCCATGAGGTGATTCAGTTCCTCGAATTATGTAAGTCATCCTCCCCGCATTTTTATCTGAGCGATTCAGGTCCCCACGGGTCCCGTTTCTCCTACCTTCGAGCATGGGCACTCGGTTTTATTACGGGTTCATTTATCTAATTTGTTTTCAGTAAAGCACGACCTTGATGTATTATCTTTTGTGATTTGCAACCATATACTCAGGGTAAGAGGCTTACAATGTGCAATATATTTGCTACTATACATATTGACATACTAACAAGAAATGTATGCATATGGTACTCGATTTTGGAAATGCATTCGAGTTGTTAATATTTGCGTTAAGGCTTTGATCCAAGAGAGAGTGAAATAGCATTTAATCAGTATATAAAAGGTGTTGATTTTTATGCATTGCTCCATAGGTAATGTCTCCAGACGATAAGCAGGAGTACTGACTACGGCAAAACCGTGAGTTATAGAAGGCACTAATCAGACGTGGCTTTTTTTCACACTTGTCTCCACGGAGTGGACACACCTTAGTGAGTGTGGACCCCCGGGGACATTTTTCACATCGGTCCTGAAGAAAGCGGAGCTAATAGCTATACACAGCAGAAACATGTCGACCTTTTAGTTTTTGGGTACTGTGGCTCTATTATAAACCCACGACGTGTCCCCACTGTTTTTAATACGATCGGCTTGTCCATTAATAAAGTCTATTCTGGGCATAGTCGTGACTTTTTAATCATGCACACTCACCATGAACACTTTTTGGTTTTGTAAATAGAATTCAAAAAAAAAAATTCCCAGCTCCGCTGCAACAGCAGGCGTCGTAGCACGCAGGAGGGGATAGTCGGTCCCTCCTGCGAGAACCCTATGATGAAGCATGTCACCTCTAGGGTGAGTGAGGGTTCGTTTTAGAAAAAAATATTTTTTCTGGTGTTATCTCTTGGTTATTCTTATTCCTTTCTGCACTGTACTTAGTTTACTACACTTTATTAGAGCTTAGTTAAATAGGGATATGGTCACTTTTACACCTTATGTATTCCATTAAGCACTCTCGTGTTGTTGAAATAGCCCTTTTTCAGACACATAATGGCAGCCTATGGAGGCTTGTCTGTCCATCCCTTCCTCTCTATCATTTCAAGGACTTGGTGAGGGGAGGAAAGTTTCTCTAAAGGGGGAAGCTTGACAGATTGTGTTAGTAATTTCCTTAGCATTTCTAGTTGAAGTACTGGACAGTGTAGCCTTGTAGGTACAGGCTGCATTATTGGCTTTAATTTTCTCTTAAGGGTCTATGCAGGACTGCGATGAAGACAGCTTAAGAGATTATTTTTTATTGCTCCGGGGTCCACGCACATGGGCGGGACTATTCACTAGATTATATCTATACACCCCGAGATTAGAGTTACGCAACGGGAGGTTCCCGAGCGGATGATGGGGGGGAGGAGGGGACGGGGGGGGAGGGGTAAGGGGTTTGGGGACTGAGGGGCAAGTTGGGGGGGGAGTTCGGGGTTTCATTAAGGCGAGGATAGAAAAGTAGGCACACACACTAATCCGAGTCCATACTCCTGAGGAAGACCAACCAGGCATGGGGGTGCGAATTTACTGCCGCCGCCCGGCCCCCGGGATGTGGGCCTGCAGGCTGTGTACACGAGAAGTAGATGAACCTGACTTTAGCACTGTGAATGATGCTGAATATGTGCGACTATTGGCCTGTGTAAAGTGTGTCTCCAATAAAAATTACTTTAACAAAAAAAAAAAAAATAGATTATATCTATACACAGAGATCCCGTACTACAGAAATATAATTTAATATAGAAGCAAAAGCTACAGGCTTCTTTTCGATATGTAAACATAAATACATTAATAAAATGCTAAAATTTGCTTTGGTCGACACTTGCATTACCAAAACATTGCAACTAGCTGTACACATTAAATAATATCAAAACTATCCTAATGAGAACAGCATTTGTAAACAAAAAACGAAATGTATTACGATCACATGAAAAAAATGTAAAGAATTTGTCTTCAGAAAAATTAACTCTTTACCTGGTGGGCGCATCATTGGTCTTTGTCCAGGGACAAGAGTGGGCTTCGTTCCATTTACTGGTCCATTGTTTGGTTTTGCACCAAAGTTCTTTGTTGAGATGGTTTCTGCCACAACAGTGCATTTAGGTTTGGATGGTGCAGATTTATTGTTTTGCAAAACAGATTTGCTGCCGTTCAGCCCACTGTTTGCACCATGGCACGCAGATCCAATGCCCGAACCTCCACCAGGCCTCCCGGTGCCAGAGACTGACCCAACACCTTGTTTCACAGTATCCAAACCCAATTTCCCACCTGGATTTGCAGGAGCAGAACCAGAGCCGGCAACTGGACGCACAAGTCCACTCTGTCGTGCAGGTCCAGAGACAGACTTGCCACTGGGCTTTGTAGTTCCAGAGACAGAGCTGCTAACAGGTCGCCCTGGACCTGTAACAGAGCCATTGGTAGGCAGATTAGGTTTTGCACTCAACCTGCTATTAATATGCAAAGATCCCGAGCTACTGGTAGACTTTGATGATTCTTTGCCCAAATTGCTGCTTGACCGTCCAGATCCAGAGACTTTTTCAGAACCTGATTTTATGTTTTTGCTTGAACTTCCCCCTGAACTTCCAGCTGGCCGGGACGTGCCAGGGCCTGAACTACTGGATGGCCGCGAAGAACCTGAACCCAGGCTGCTGGATGGTCGCGAAGACCCAGGGCCTGAACTGCTGGATGGTCGCAAAGACCCAGGGCCCGCACTGCTCGATGGTTGCGAAGAACCAGGGCCTGAACTGCTGGATGGTCGTGAAGAACCCGGGCCCGAACTGCTGGATGGTCGTGAAGAACCAGGGCCCGAACTGCTGGATGGTCGTGAAGAACCAGGGCCCGAACTGCTGGATGGTCGTGAAGAACCAGGGCCCGAACTGCCAGATGGTCGTGAAGAACCAGGGCCCGAACTGCTGGATGGTCGTGAAGAACCAGGGCCCGAACTGCCAGATGGTCGTGAAGAACCAGACGCCGAACTACCAGATGGTCGTGAAGAACCAGTTGCCGAACTACTAGATGGCCGCGAAGACCCAGGGCCCAAACTACTGGATGGTCGTGAAGACCCAGGACCCGAACTATTGGATGGTCGTGAAGACCCAGGGCCCGAACTATTGGATGGTCGTGAAGAACCAGGGCCCGAACTACTGGATGGTCGTGAAGACCCAGGGCCCGAACTACTGGATGGTCGCAAAGACCCAGGGCCCGAACTGCTGGACGGCCGCAAAGACCCAGGGCCCGAACTGCTGGATGGTCGCAAAGAGCCAGGGCCCGATTTGCTGGATGGTCGCAAAGACTCGGAGTCCGAACTGCTGGTTTGTCGTGAAGACCCAGCCCCTGAACTGGTGGTCGGTCGCAATGATCCAGACCCCAAACTGCCAGCCAGTCGTGTTGACCCAGCGGTGGCTGAACTGCTCAGAGTACGTGATGAATCTGTCCCTGAACTGCTGGCTGGCCGTGACGACCCAGCAGCCAAACTGCTTGGTTTCTGCGATGAAACAGTACCTGTGTTGCTGGCTGGTCGGGATGAACCAGAACCCAAAGTTGGAGCTGGCCTTGCTGACCCAGCGCTTACAGTGTTAGCTCGCTGTGGTGGCTTGAAACCTGAACTGCTACCAGCCCGTAAAGACTCACTACTTGAACTGCTGGACAGCTGCGATGACCCTGCCCCTGAACGGCTCATCGGCGGCACGGTACGGGCACCTGAACTGCTGGGCACGTGACTAGAGCCCAATTTGCTCCCAGATTTCCCTGAACTGGAATGCATCTTCAAATCGTGATTGGAAGGTGTAGCTTCAGACTTAAAAGTTATAGGCTTACTTTTCTTCAAATCAACTTCTTTTGTAGGTGTAATTTTAAGTGATCCATTTAAAGTTACCTTTGAGGTTGAACTTTTAACATTTGACCCAGGATTACTACTCCCACCACCAGAGTAGGATTTAAGAGACCCACCCTGTCCTGTTCTTGCTTTTTCTAGTGGAACAGATTTGGCATTCGAACTTGTGGATTTGTCATTGGACACATTAGTTTTGGCTTTCTTATCAAAACAACTCCCAGATGAAGGATTTCCTTTTGCCACTGAATGTTTTTCTAAAGAGCTTTTGCTGACATTATGTAACTTAGTATCTTTCTGTGAATAGTTTTGCTTTGAAGAGTGAAATTCGCCAGCACCTTTTGGCTCTTTTTCTATTCGTCTCACATCCTGCTCTAGGCATATTTTCTTGTGCTTTCTTTCCCTACACTCCAACTCTTTCAGCTCCTCTGCAGTTCTTGGTCGTTCTTCAACCTTTTTCACAGTTTTCATTACTACTGGCTCAAATTGTTTCTTTTCTGCTAGTTTCAGCAGATCTGTAAAGTTAATTGGTGGGGGAGGGGGCAATCTTTTAGGTGGCTTTGGTTTTTCTTCTACTTTAGGTGGTTCTATAAGTTCCGGCACAAATTCCTCGTACTCTTCAGCTTCTTCCTGCTCCGAATCAGTCTTGGTGTATTCAAAGGATTCTGCTTCAGAAATGTATTCTTCATCTGCACTTGGACTGGACATCTGTTGCCTTTCTTCAAAAATTGGACTTTTCTTAGGCTTCTCCACCACAGGCACTCCATTAAATCCTCTAAAGTTGTCTTTTGTCCTGGATGCCATGGCTCTTGCTTTTTTGTCATGTTTCAATTCTTTTCGTTTAGCAAGAAGTTGTTCTTTTTTTCTTTTTTCTTCCAGTTCTGCATAGGGAAAAAGAAAATAAATTGTAAACTGTAAATCATGACCTTTCCTAGATCCACAAGAATAATCATTTGACACACTGATATTATCAGCGCTGGATCTTCCATTTATAAAAAAGGATTGGGAAGGGCGTATAATATTTCGGAGGATAGGCTGTAGTCTGAGAGTTAGAATCTTTGCATACATTTTGCAGTCGATGTTTATAAGTGATTGGCGGGAACTGTGCAATGCGTGGCTAACGGGGGTGGGGGGATGAGAGTCCGCTCACATCATTTCAGAGAGTGGGGAGGGCGGGACGGATGAGGCAGACCAACATGAAAATGGAGGCCAGGGAGAATAAATGCTCTAAGTGTATGTCCTATGCATATATGGCCTACCTCATGCTCCGTTCCATACTGTATAGTATATAGAAATGATTATGTACCCCTACTGTTCTTGTTTTACTTCCAATGCTGCAACCCAAGCCAAGAACAACAAAAAAAAGGAAGACATTATGCTGTATCACTGATGTTATGCTTTTTATTGCAAAATGAAAAATAAAGTTTTTTTTAAAAAAAAGAGAAACAAAATGTTTATAAGTGATATGGGTTGGTAGTTTTGGGGTTGGTTGGGTTGTTCCTTTCTTTGGGTATAACTATTACGGTCGCCTCAGATGCGGAGCCTTAACAGTGCCTGTGGAGGTAAATTGTCTAAAGAGGTCCTCTAGAAGAGTGAGGAGTGTCAAGCTGGGAAGCCGTCTGGGCCATGCGCCTTTCTGGGTTTCAACTTCTCAATAGAATTTATGATTTCATCTCGTGTGATCAGGTGTTCCAAGAATTATTTTGTCTCTTCATATATTTTCGTGAAGTTAATTTTTTTTAAAAAGTATTCCATGCACGTTTCATAGGGATTACTGTTACTTTTGGAGTATAGGGGGCGATAGAATTGTGTTTTATTTTTAAATTTCAAAACAGGGCCAGTTTATTGGCACATATTTAACCCCTTCCGCGCTCATGACGAGCTCAGCCCGTCATGAGTAACGACGCTCGTACGCTCATGACGAGCTGAGCTCGTCATGTAACGCGGCTTTTTTTAAAACGCACCGCGCAGCGGGAAAACCGCTAGCGCGCATGCGGTTAAACAATTTAGTAGATATTTTAGAAAGTCTAGGTGTCTGTACAGGTGGACTTGTCAATTTAAGTAATAACTTGTTTAGTTTTGTAGCTCTTAATGCCAGACTTGTGTTGTTTATAAGTGACCCACATACCGGTTGCTAATATTCTCCATTTAACAGTACTCAGTAATACTAAGGAAGGATAGCTGGCTGAGCTGGCCTTTCCAAAATTCAAATTTTTGACCCTGTCAGTACTAAATGCTTCACTCAGTATTCCTCCTTGCTTGTTAGTACAGCATTCACCAAGTCACAAACTCGGAACTAGACAGTAGTTGGTTTGGCATGATTTAAAATCTTTCAATGGTGGTTACCATATCAGAACCTGCGATTTGTGCATAGTCCATTGGATTCTTTATTTTACATAAATGCTGTGATTGTTAGTCCACCCTGGTTATACTCAAATTGTTGTCTGATTCTCCAATGCATTGGGTTTTTGTAGGAGTATTGACCACTAGACCGCTGAAGAGGAAGGTTTTAATGAACTTTCTACACTAGTTGAAAATTGTGTGGGATCTGATCTAGAGCCTGAACATAGAGTTTGCACAGTATTTCCTCTTCCCCTTAAGTTAAACAGATGGGATGGACTGTCAGTATGCAGAAGTTAGTGTAGGGGTTCAACAGTAGGGGGCTCTCAAAGGTAGGAAGGTGTGTACTCCCTAAAACCTTGCCGCAGGCGAACATAGAGAAAGAGATCCATGGGAGAAGGTGGCGTGTCTTTAAATAACTGCTGTGACGTGCAGAACTTGCCATTGAGATAGAGGTCCCCCCAGCAATTAATGTTAGGTTTAACTTTAATTTTGATGAAAATACCTTCCTGCAGTACAGGCATCTTAGAGTGGTATGTAAGTGGGAGTAACGATGAATATAATATGGGATTTTGTAAGTGACGAGCGATACGATTTCACACCGTAACTGTGCAGTCAACAGATGTCGGGCTGACTTCCAGGGTGCGAGCGCCATCAGTATGGCTCCATTAAGTGGAATAGGGTCTGCTAACCGATGCTCAGTTGCGACGTGAGGTGTAGATCTGGGGGGATGGAACCCATAATGGGCATAATGTGCCTGAGCACAAAGATAATACAGTTCTAAATTAGGCACCTCAAACCCTCCCTGAGAATAAGGTTGTGTGAGGGTATCCCACAGCAATGGGGGCGATAGAATTGTTTGAATGTGTCTAAAATGTCTGATTGGCTTGTTGAGGGGATTCCTTGTTTGTTAATTATAGAAGAGATTCTTGTTTTCTGATGGTTGTGTATTAAGTTGGAGGCCAACATCCTCCCAGCTTTGTTTTGTCTGCAAAAGTTAATGCCTTTAGATCCCTGGGTTATAAGGTTGGTTTTGTAGCGCAAGATCGTTATATTCCTATTTTAGTTTGGTAAGGTTGTTTAATTGTGTTTTGTCTTTGGAGATTAAGTCCTTTTCCAGAGTCTTTATTTGGAGTTCTCATTGATTTTTTTTTTTTTTTAAATCTGTTTATTTGTATTCATTTATAAAGTTCAGCATTACAATAGGCACAGCATGACAAACAATGCAGCCCGTCAACCCGTCTTGGGTGGTAGTGCACCGCATGCATCCCAATCCCTAATGGTGAACATTTACAACAAAACAAGAACATCAAACTGCGGCACTGTCACCAAATTACATTACAATTCGTCCCCCCCTTCAAGACCCCCCAGCCCGAACCCGACCCCCCCAACCCGAACCCTCCCCCCCCACCCCCACCCTCTGGGCTCGCGCATTTCCATGTTTAATGCTTCCTCACCGCTTCTTCATGTCATGCACCAAGCAGTGTGCCAGGTAGGACGTCCGCTGCGCACTCCCCTCGCCTGCCTGCTATGTCAACCTATTGTCCCGCCGCCCCCTCTTCCTCGTCCCTGGCATTCCCTGCCGCCTGCAGAATGTGAAGCATATGTTCCCACTTCTCCGCCATTTGGTTGCCTCCGGAGTCCCACTATTTCCTCCCTCCGGATGGCAGTCCATTCTGCACGGGCCCATGACAAGAGGGACAGAACTCATGCCCTTACACTGGGCGAGTCGCTCGCCTTCCATCTCCTAGTGAGGAGTCGCACTGCCGTCACCATCCCCAGATCTAGAAAGCGAGATGACGCTTTGTCCTTGGGCAGCCTCTTGAATTGATGCAGGAGGTACTCTGGCCAGTCACAAGGGATGACACGACCAGTGCACCGCGTAAGTAGTGCATTAATGTCTCTCCAATAGGTGCCAAGGCTCGGACAGTGCCACAAGAGGTGGAGAAGATCCGCATTCACCTCTTCACATCTGGGGCAAGATGCGTCTGCCCTATGAAAATATTTATTAATTAAGTCGTGGGTGAGATAGGCCCTGTGTACTATGTATACTTGGATTTGGCAAAATCGCATATTTCTGGGAATGCGCACCCGGCTTTTAAGGATCTTCTCCCATTCTTTATCTGCCAGTGCTCGCCCCATATCTCGCTCCCATTTTCCCCGGAGAGGGGCTAGGTCTAGTTCCGTATGTGTCCGTAGGGATGCAGCAAACCATTTAACTAGATGTCTGCCCCTAACATGCAAATATTGCACCGTCAAGTGCTGTGCTGGCTCCTCCGTGACATCGCCCCACTTAGCCGCCATATGGGCCGTTAGGGATCGGTGTAGTAGTAAGCCCCCGGGAGGGAGCCCAGCGTCCGCGACTAACGTCTCGTAGGGTGTCAGCACTCCATCCTGGTATAGGTCGCCCAGCGTCTGGACGTCTACTTCGAGCCACAGCTCCAGCATGGAGTGCGTGAGTACCCCTCCGCACCCCGGCGAGCCTTCTAACGGTACCGCAGGTGCATTGGGGTGGACCTTTCTTGTGAGATCTAATACCCTGCGAAAGCATTTGTAGGCCACCGCCAGCAGCAGTGGAGTGGGGCGTGCCGGCGCCGCTAACGGATGAAAGAGTGCAGTGACCCGCTCCAACGTGTAAGGCGGCTCATTTGTGGCAGTGTCTACTCTTCCCCTGTCCGCTAACCAGCGGGCTATCCATTGGAGTTGCGCCGCCAGGTAGTAGTGCTCAAAACAGGGAGCGGCTAGCCCACACCTGTCCGGGGGCAGGAACAGCTTCCCGAGGGCCAGACAATGTCTGGACGCACCCCAAATAAAGTCACGCAGTATCTTGTTAAGATTAGAAAAGAAGGACGTGGGTATAAACAGTGGCAGCCTCGCAAAATAATATAGAAGGCGGGGGAGCATCACCATTTTTGCGAGGGCCACTGGAAGTGTGGACCAGAAGCCGATTTGGGCTCTGAGCGCCGTCACCACTCTTCCCAGATTTCCATCTAGCAGGTCCGTTGGTTGACGGTAGATCTGGATCCCCAGATACTTGAACGTGTCCGCCCGCCACTGGACTCGCGTGCCATGGAGGCTATACTCCAGGTCGGATACCGCATTGCTAAATGCATATAGGCATGACTTGCCTGGGTTTACTCGGAGCCCCGAGAGATCGGCGAAACGGCTTAGCAATTGGGCCAGCAGCTCCGGTATGTGGCCCACGTCCTGGACAAAGACCAATAGGTCATCGGCGTACAATGACCCCTGATGGACACCGTCAGGTAGGGGGATACCATCTGCCAGAAGCTGCCTCATGGCTGCAGCCAAGGGTTCCATGGCTAAGGCGAAGAGCAGCGGCGACAGGGGACAACCCCGACGAGTACCCCTGCCTACCGCCACCGCTTCCGAGATGCACGGCCCCATCCGGACACGGACCACAGGGTTGTTATACAGGAGTCCCACCATATGCAAAAAGTTCGCCTCCAGCCCATACGCCTCCAACACTGTCGATAGGTAGCCCCACTCCAGGCAATCGAAAAGCCTTTTCTAAATCAAGCACCAGGCACCCCGCCCTGGGCCAAGCCGCCACCGATTCCGCTGCTAGCCTGAAATACCTCCTGAGGTTCAGGGATGTGGACCTCTCTGGTACGAAACCATTTTGATCCGGATGTACTAAATGTGGGACCACCGGCGCCAAACGCTCCGCAAGAAGTTTGGCGAATACCTTATAGTCAGTGTTGAGCATCGCCAATGGGCGATAGGAGCTCAGGGATATGGGGTTGTGTACTGCCGAGTAGTAAGAGTATATTTTATCCTGCTGTGTGCGCCAGAGATCGTGTATGTCCCAGCGTCGTAACCAGTCCCTCAGTGCCTGTGCTGTCGATGTCGCTGCCACTGCGCGAAGGGGGGGGGGGGGGGAGCGGTCCAGGTGTGTGTCCAATACCATATTAAAGTCTCCGCGTACCAGCCCGGGGAGGCCCGCGTAGGGCTGAAGGATGGTGGGTTTATCCGTGTTAGGGGCATAGATGGAACCCAACAGCATCTCCTGCCCGTTAAGCCGCCCCCTAACAAAAGAGTACCTCCCCTCCTTGTCCACCTGCGCAAAGGGGACGCCGGCTCTTACCCATATCAGAGTGCCGCGCGCCTGTGTTGAGTAGGTTGTGTCATGAAGCTGCCCTCTCTAGCGCCTACGGAGTCGCTCCAGTTCTACCTGGGACATATGTGTCTCCTGGAGGAGTGCAATCCCCACCTTTGTCGCTGCATATAGGCAAAGACCGAATATCTGCGCGACGGGGTTTGCATGCCGCGGATGTTCCAAGTTATAATGTTGGTGCATGCCATGGTTTGTGTCGTAGTGCAGTCACCCGGGGAGTTAGGGGGGTCACCACTCCAGGCCAAGGGCAGGGCCTGCGGGGGGTATTCGTTGAGTGTCGCTTCTGAAACATATAAACCAGTATTAACATTGTAACTGTGTGGGCGATTTCCCAACGGGGTGTGCGTCCAAACCAAATAATATGATTACTTTTCAAAGTGACGTGTCCACAACCCAAGTGTATGTGGTGGAGGAGAAGCGCGCAGCCAGTAATGCACCACGGAGCTCCCTCACTCAGGGCCCTTAGAGTGTCTGAGGCGTGCATGGAAAATCAAAGCAATGAGACACACCAGGCGAACATGGGTCAACCATTAGGAGCAACTCGCGTTTTAAACGCCAGACCCATCCTCAAGCAGGACGCAGCTGTGTAACTGCGGCGCGACGCCAAGACCCAAGCCCAAGCCTGCGCGGGGTGCAAAAGCCCATGGCCCACCATAACAGCATGCTGCAACAAGCAGATAAAGGATACAGTGGGCATTGTGATGAACGCAAGGCGGTATATCAGACTGTCTCAAGTCCGCCTCTGGTCACACTATGAAGTCAGCTGTCTGGGGTGTTACCACAGGCATAGCAGTGTCATCCGACATCACAGTGGACGGTGAGGTCGATCCACTAGCTTGTGCTTCGCTCCGTTGCCCGTAACTCAGGTCGCTGCTGGCGTTCACTGCTCCTACCGTCGCGACCGCCTCGAGGGCCTCCTGCCGTTCCTGCCGCATTTTCTCTGGGCTGGGCGCAGCCTGTCCCGGACCCACACCTCGCCGGGACCCTCTCTTCCTCCTCCGCCTCCTGGAGCGCTGTTCCTGCCACCCGCTGTCTTCCAGGCCCGTCTGCCTCATCCCCGACCATCGCCCAGTCTCCTCCAGCCAGTCCCAAACTTCCGACGGAGCCTCAAAGAAGCGTGCACCCTCCTTGGTAACCACTCTTAAACGGGAAGGGAACAGTAGTGAATAGGGCAGTTCCAGTTCTTGCAGCTGCTTCTTCACTGCTAGGTAGGAGCCACGCCTCCTCTGCACTGTCGCCGTGTAATCCGGGAAGAACAACACTTGGCTATTGCCCGCTTTGAGGTCTCCCATCTTCCGAGTTTCCCGGAGCACCGCGTCTCCGTTCCGATAGTTGAGAAGTTTGAAGAGGAACGGACGGGGCCGCGTTCCGGGCCTCTGGGCTTGCGCCGGCACCCTGTGCGCTCTTTCCACCACGAAGTGAGGAGACAGCGTTCCGGTCGGCAGGAGTGTCCGCAACCAACCTTCCGTATATTGTTCAGGGTTCTTCCCTTCCTCACCCTCTGGCAGACCCACCACTCGGACATTGTTGCGCCGAGAGTGCCCTTCCGCGTCCTCCGCGCGGTCTTCTAACACCTGGACTCTATCAATTAGGTCCTGTAAAGCTGAGGCATGGCTGTGTACCATGGGCTGCAACTCCTGAACCGTTTGGCGCTGCACAGCAACCGACTCCGACAAGTTACGGCGGTCCGCATGCAGCAGTGTGAAGTCAGAGGTGACTTTATCAAGTCTCGCTTCCAGGGAAGTTTTGGCCTGCTCCAAGGTAGTCCCAATTCGTTGCACTGCCGCCAGAACAGTGTCCATTTTGGCTGCCAAGGCGGCTGCGGGTTCCATGTCCATTCGCCGCTGTTCCTGCTTTGGGTCAGGGCCACTTGCTTCCTGCAGCTTTGTTTGTGACTGGTCTCTCAGCCTGCCCATTGCAAGCTGCTGCGTCGTGGGCATCAACGCGTCCGGTGCAGGTGTAGCAACGATGGCAGGGGGAGGAGGGGTAGGTGGATGGTCAACCGTTCCCGCTTCACTTCAAGGGGGCCAATGCCGTAGGCCAGCTAAAGGCAGGCCGGCCTGGGCAGACCACCACCACCAGAAAACACTGACTAAATGCCTCGAGGACAGTCCGGCCCTGATCAGTCAGTGCGCGTTCCTCTTCCGGAGAGGGTATAGGTACAGCCAGCAATGCTCTCCCAGGTACTCTCCAGCAGTGCAGGAGGCTCCCCTCCTCCAGAGTCCTTTTCGCTGACGTGGCCTCAGTGTCTGGTGATGCCGGCAATGGATGGGAATGGCTGATGTGGCCCAGGGACGGGGCTTCTCAGCCTATGGGTGGTCAAAATGGCGCCCGGAACAAAATTGCGTATTCTGCGGCCTGCCGCACCCTGCTTGCCTCACGGCATCGGCTATCCTGCTGTGCCTCTCGGCTCCTGCTCCAGTCCCAGATGCCCCTGCGGCTGCCAGACCGTCAGCACGCAGCGTTCCGGGTCCCAGTGACTCACCGGGCAGCAGTAGATATCCGCAGCTTCTGCGTAGCGGACGCTCACCGGGGCCAAGCTGCACTCCTACTGTCCACCGCTGAGCCGCCGCCGTGCACCGTAGGGGTCCGTCAACCCTCTGCTGTCACCGCCAGGCCCAAGCCTAGTCCTCAGGCCGCGGCAGCGCCCGAATGAGTGCGCCGCTGTCCGCCTCGCTAGTGCGCTTATACTCGGGTCCCGCCGGCGGCCGAGACCTCACTTCCTCCACTCTCTCCTGCTCTGGGACACTCCCGTGGGCGCGCTGTGTGGGCTCCCTCGTTCCGCTGCTGGAAATTCAATTGGCCGTGTTTGGTGTCACTCTCCTCCGCACTCAGACCGCAGCCGCCACTGCCCTTTTTTTGTTCTTCTGGGGCTCAGGCCCAGCGTCCGGGGCCCCCGCAGCTCTGTGGGTGACGGGCTTGCAGTTCCACCATGTCCAGTGACCCACTTAATGGCGGGGAGCAGCTCCCACAGCGCCGCGCCTCAGCATTCCCTGGCGAGTAGTTTACTTTCCACCAGAATCAGGACGTGCTCACTCAACTTGCCGTGTGGTGTCGCAGTGCTTCGCGGGGGCCCGCTTGGTCGCCGCTACTCCTCCACCACCTCCTCAGCCCCGGGCCGCGCCGCCATCAAAATAGCCTCGCTGTAGACTGTGTTCTCCACCGCCAGGGGTAAGGGTCCAGCCAGTGCCCGAGCCCTCGCCTCTACTGCCCTCTGCCCCAATGCCGCAGGCTTTGAGTCACGCTTGACGGGGGCCTCCTCTTCCCCACTCCTCACCGCAGCACTCGTCTAGTGCAGGTTGTCTCCGGTGTACCCTGGCACCCTGTGCCTCACCAGACGTCCGTTAGCCGCCCTCTCGCTCTTGGGCTCACTGGGCGCCTCCCGGCGACTTCCCGCTCCCTTCGGAATCACCGCTGCCGTGCTCAGCATACTTCGGTCCTCAAGAGGCAGCTCGGGGAAGCAGCCCCTCCTCTTGACCAGCACCAGGACTTTCCCTGCTCGTCACAGCCCGGCCAGCTTCGCGCCTTTTCCAGCGCTCCGCGTCCCTGCAGGCCGACGGCCGCTCCTGTGTCCTCACCGCCTCTCGGGGCACCGTGAATCTCGTCAGCACGCCTCACGATTGTCCCCACACCAATTCCGCTCGATGTGGGGAATGCAGCCTCACCCTCAGGGTAAATGGAGAAATTCAGGGCCCTACGAGCGGAGCTCTAAAGAGTCGCGTCCACCATTGAGTTCTCATTGATCAAGGTTTTTAATATCAAGTTTGGTTTTCTTAGCCATAAGTTTAATCATATGACTTCGTACTAGGCATTTCCTGGCGTCCCAAATGATTTGGGGGTTGGGGGCCGGAGTCCCTATTGAATTCTATGTGGTTGTTAATTTCATCCTAACTGTTTCTCTAAAACCAGGGTCTTCAGTAAAGAGATCGTTCATTCTCCATATTTTGGTGCGTTTGTCACTGTAGGAGAAATCATACAGAAGTGATATACAGGCGTGATCTGAGACAAGAATTGACTCTATAATAGGTGAAGAGGTGGATGTGACGTGTTGTTCGTTAACTAGGATGTAGTCGATTTGAGAGAAAGAATTGTGTGGATGTGAAAAGAATGTATAATCTTTCCCAGCAGGGTTAAATAGTCTCCAAATGTCTTTTAGTTTAAGAGAGTTACACATATTTAGCATCTGTTTGAGATTTTTTTGATTTAAACTTACAGGACGAAATCCTGTCTAGGATTGCATCACAGGGTAAATTGAAGTCTCCACCTAAGAGGAGTCTATCCTGGGGTGTTAGATTTTACAGTTTTTTATTA
The DNA here is from genome assembly GCF_964261635.1 of Lissotriton helveticus. Lineage (NCBI taxonomy): Eukaryota > Metazoa > Chordata > Amphibia > Caudata > Salamandridae > Lissotriton > Lissotriton helveticus. Next base: position 811,445,571 of record NC_136061.1, on the reverse strand, counting down.
ACGGTTAGCCAAAAATCTGGGTCGTCATTATTAGGGGAGTATGTGTTTATTACTGTAATTTCAGTATTGTACTTCTGTATCTTATTAATTAACCACTTGCCTTTAGGGTCAGTGGAAGTTATTGTGAGGCCAGAGGCTTTGGAAATAAGAGTTATTACACCATTTTTTTGTTGGCGGATGGTGCATATGCTAGCTCTCCATCTTAGTTATAACTTTATTCCACAAGGTACTGGGACAAGCATGTTTTCACAACAGGGGAGCTGTAGTTGCTTCCACTGTTGGGAAAACGGTAATTCCCATGCCACTACATAAGGCATAGGTTTTCAGGCTGGCACATGTGACAGCTATCCATTTCTGGCAACTGTCCTGTTACCACCAGCCACATAATTACCCCTCCAAGCCTAAAATATGGACATGATCATGAAGGAACTCAATGAAATGCAGGAGCTAATGCTATCCACTGAGGCCAAAACTGATCAGATCATTACAGGTATTAGCAAACATTCGTCGTGAATAACAACCAAAAAAAAACAATAGGCAACCTCGGAACATGGCAATGGCCCAAGCCTCCTTCAACAAATATACGGACCATTAAAGATTTTAAAATAAAAAGTGCCACTAGAAGAGAAACATTAAGTACCTGTGCCTCAAAGGAGAGAGTAAGACGGATGTAAACTCTTGCAAAGAATTGATTAAGAGATGTATTCCTAAAATTAAGAGTCTCGATATTGAGAAATTGAAACTGAAAGACCTCAATGTGTCCTATACTCTCCGGGTCAAGAACAGCAAATATTGAAGAGCAATAGGTCTCAGACAGATACTCTATTAGTAATCAAATATGATCTTTCAGGGGGCCAAGGAAAGTTCACGGTAGACATGGGAAGGTCACAAATTCCATCCTACCAACGTACTTTGCTAAAGAGTAAGTACAGAAAAGGAAAGGATTTTTAGACTCATGACCAACAATGAGATGGGCAAAAGATATCCATTAACAGTGCCCAAGGCCATGACGGGCTAATGACCACACAAACAATAACACCTCCGACAAGGGGGAAGAAAATTGCTCAATATGACGGAAAGCACACCAAGCAACACATTTCCCCAAACGGCAGGCAAATCGAGTCTTTGTTGAGGGACGTCTGGCTGCCAAGATGATTTCACAAATCACGGGAGCAAGATCAAAGGCATTCACCTGTCACCATTCAATCTCCACCCATGAAGGCAGAGTGCACGCACATTTCTGGGGCATGACACTGCCCTGCTGCTGCAGCAGAAGATCCTCCCGAAGAGGCAGCCTTATCAGAGGACAGATGCTCGTGCTCAGGAGTTTGAGATAATAATAAAAATAAAATTCTCCTTGCCCAGTCCAGGACCACTATGATGACTTGTGCCTGGTTGGTCTTGATCTTTTTGAGGATTTGGTGTGGTATAGGTGAGAAGGCATATGTACAGAAGTCCCAGGATCCAGTCTAACCTGAATGCATCTCCAAGCAAGAGTCGCATTGGAAACTTCAACGTGCAGAAGTGATGACTTTGTGCATTCTCAGTGGTAACAAATAAATAGAGCCACTGTTCTCCCAATTCTTCAGAAGAAACCATGCACCATCACCGGAAGAAGGCATCGACGGCCAAATTGATCTGTCCTGCCATTCAGCATCCTGCCAGGTGCTACATGACCAGGAAGGTGTCCAAGACCCCACTCAGCCAGATTTGTTGCAATAATAAATGGGGGAGGAGTTTTCAGTGAACACTGGAACCAAAGTGGATGGAGGGGATGAAGGCTTTCAATGCCAAGTGGATAGCTCTCCGCTCCAAATAATTTATGTGGAGTTTAAATTGAGCTGGAGACCAATGTCCTCTGATCTTTACCTCTCCCAGGTGACCATCCCAAGCTTGAAATGGTGCGGTTGTCACCACTGTCGGTTCCAGATCGGGAAGAGAGAGGGGTCTGCCGCTGGTCTAATTGCAATTCGTCAACCACCACTGCAGATCTTTCACATTCTCTACCCCAGCCCCCAGATCTGGACCAGATCGGAGATAGTCGTGTGGTGTTGTGCCCACTGGGACTTCGGATCCCACTGCAGAACCCACATATGCCTAATCAAGCATGCTTCCTCAAAAGATGCAGGATGCCATCAGTTCCAGTAGCCTTTGAGTCAGTCTCACCAAAACCCAAGACTGAGGTCTAATCATCTGGATCATAGACGGAATGTCCTGGACTCTGCTCCGGAGGGTAGGCACCGAACTGTACCGTGTTCAGGATGGTTCAGATGAAAGATTGTCTGTTAGGGAATCAGGTGCGACTTTGGCAGGTTGATAGTGAACTCCAGCAAGAGCAGAAAGTTTGCCGTAGTCTGGAGGTGGGTGATGACTGCTTGAGGAGAGCCCACTTTCAACAGCCAGTCGTCAAGGTAGGGGAAGACTGGAACCCCCTGACCTCCACAGGTGCGCTGCAATCACCATCACTTTTGTGAACAACCGAGGGGCACTGGTGAGGTCAAAGGGGGCACAGCGAACTGGTAATGCTTTTGGCCTAACATGAACCGCAGGACGGGAATGTGGAAACACACACCCTGGAGGTCCAACTCTACCATCTAGTCTCAAGGGTCCAGGGCAGACAGAACCTTAGCCATTGTGAGCATCCTGAATTTCTATTTCCATGGAATGGTGCTAAGAGGGCAAAGATCTAGTATAGGATGAGGGCCTCCATCTTTTTTTCAGAACCAAAAAGCAGCAGCAATAGCAAACACGTCCTATTTCTGGTGCTGGCACTTTCTCGATGCCTCTTTCGGTCAACCAAGACTACACTTCTTGAGGGAGAAAATAGAGATGATCCTCAGTCAGCCATTCTGGGAATGGTGGCAAGGGTTCTGGAGTCTTCAGGAAGGGTAGGTCATAACCCTTCTGAACAATCTGCAGCACCCACTTGCCTAAAGTTATTGCTTGCCATTTGGTCATGTAGTACTGGTTTCAGCTACCAACGGGATGGGTATGCTGCATGGAGGACCCATTAAAGGGTTTTGAGGCTGTGGCAGCCAGAGGGGCAGGGGACTGGACAGCACACTGGGCGTGGGTCCCATGCCCTCTATGGGATTCACACCGCACTCATGAAAGGACTGGGAAGCTTCCTGGCATGGTGGTTAAGACATGTATTGCGCACACCCATGTCAGCCCAACTGTTGTCACGGAAGAGGAGAAAGGATTGTCCTCTGAATATATAGTCGACAAGTTTCGTCCAACCGGTTTAGGGCCTCTTTAGGACTGTACAAGTGAGTGTGAACCCGCGATAATCGCCCTAGGCTTTCATTATCTTCCTTCTCTCATGGGGGCTTTCTTTTCACTATAGTTTGCCTTTCGAGCCATCAAGAAAACTCATTAAGTTTACTGCATAAACCATGTTATTAAGAGATGTGGCAAAGGGTCAGAGTCTAGGAGCAGGCTATATCGTGACTAAGCATCACACCAAGTGGTCCGTCAGCCGGATCTCTGTGTGTAAATACTCTATCAGAGCCTCCCGGGTGTAGTTTACTTCTGCGTCGACTATCTATTAAGTGGACTCTAAGCAGAGAGTTGGAAAAGAACAACTGACATAAGGACTACAGATCTAATCACATTGGATTTTCTTCATATTAACATAAGGTGACAGCTATAATTAATTGGGGACTAATTATAGTGTCAGAGTTACTGTTGTTCCTTTTCTACATAATTAGCCCTAAATTCTAGAGGGTTACTTTGGCCACTTAGATTTATTTTTCCTCTTCATAGTCAAAGATGTGTCTTCCTCTGTGGCACAGCCCAGAGGAGAAATTTCATAAAAATATAGTTTAACAGCATGCCATAAGCGAACCCACAGAAGGCAGTGTTAGCTTGGACATTGCTCATAAAATTAAAATTTTATGAATAAGCTATTCGAATTGTCACCATTACAATCAACTCTTACCTACTCACTTAAACTGCTTAAACCCCCAGAGGCTTCAGCATAAGGAAAAGCCTCTTCACCTGGAACGGGCAGCCTAACCAACCTAGCAAAAGTCTACCAATAAGACTTGTGCTTACTTGAGTCCTCCCCAAAGTAATCTTTCCAAAAGATTATCCAAAGTCTTGAGGATCTCCTCACCAATGTTCCTAGATGAATTGTAACAGTACATTGGATAAATTTAAAAAATTGCCAACGGCCCCTTCCACACATATTGGAGCTAGTTCAGGCTGCCAAGGGGCACACAGGAATTCGTGAGGCATGCACAGCTTCTCTCATTTCTTTTCCTCCTCTTACTGAGGAAACTTTCCTTTCTCTCCTCCCTAAAATCAAATCTGGCTCCCCAGCTGATATCTGCCCTGCACACATCTTACGCCAGATTTATTCAGCTTGCACCCTGCCCCCTCTCAGGTTTCTTAATTCCTTGGCCCAGGGCGTCGTGACCCCGTCACTGAAATCCGCCACCATTGTTCCCATTTTGAAAAAACCAGGAGCCGATCCCTCTACCTTGGCTAACTACCGCCCCATCTCCTTGCTACCCTTTTTAGGTAAGGTGCTGGAGCGACACGTCACCTCTGTGCTCAGCTCCTTTGTCGAGGAGAATGGGGTGCTGGCCCCCTGCCAGGCTGGGTTTCGACCAAGGCACTCGACAGAGTCAGTAGTGGTGTCTGTACTGGATACCCTCAGGGAGGGTATGGATATTGGTCAACCTCAGGCGCTGGTCCTCCTTGATTTGTCCGCCGCTTTTGATACGGTGGATCATTCCATCTTACTCTCCCGTGTCAGGGCGGCGGGTATCGGAGGCTCGGCCCTCATCTGGCTTTCATCCTTCCTGAGGGACCGGACCCAGGCGGTTCGTCTTGGGGAGTTTTCAGCTACCCCCTGTAAGGTCCAGTGCGGGGTGCCTCAGGGTTCTTCTCTGTCCCCTCTCTTATTCAATCTGTACATCTCTCCCCTCATCTTTGCTCTTCAGCGGCTGGAGGTCACGGTATATAACTATGCCGATGACCTCCAGCTCATCTTCAATCTGTCCTCTTCTCTTGACTCTATATCTAACTTCCAATCTATCTTATCTTTTATCAGGGACTGGATGAACTTCAACCACCTGAAGCTCAACCCCGATAAGACGGAACTTGTGCTTACGGGTGGTTGCTCCAGTCCCTGGAATTCTCTATTTTGGCCCCCCTCCTTCGGCTCTCCCCCCACCCCAGTTTCCTCAGTTAAGACTTTAGGTATCAAGCTCAACGATAAACTCACCCTACACTCCCAGATAGGTTCGGTGGTTTCTTCTTGCTTTCTTACTCTCCGTACTATTCGCTCCATTTCTCGTTTCTTCTCTTTTCCTGCACTCAAACTGATCATGTCCGCACTGGTCCTATCCCGCCTGGACTACGGGAATGCCCTGTTCAACGGCATCCCACAGTACAGCCTGCGCAAGCTCCAACTGGTTCAGAACCAGGCGGCCCGCCTTGCATTCGGTCTCCCTAGATTCCACCACACCTCTCCTCTGTTGAAGACCCTCCACTGGCTTCCAGTTCGGGAACGCGCCTTGTTCAAATTAGGCTGCATGGCCTTTCAGGCCAGGTCTGGTCTGGCCCCTATCTTTATATCCTCAGCCATCAAAACTTACGTTCCCAGCAGAGACCTCCGCTCCTCGGCTCAACATCTACTAGTAGCTCCACGTTTCAGGAAAAAAAAACAGGGCAGTTCTAAATTTTCTACTCTTGCCCCTGTGTTTTGGAATTCCCTTCCCTTCCACCTCAGATCCCTTACCCAGTATTCCCTTTTCCGTAAATCCCTGAAAACTTTTTTGTTTACCCAGGCCTTTCTGTCTTAAATTTCCCCCCCTGTTTCAGTTTATGCCCTAGTGGTTAATTCCAGCCCCCCTGGTAGTTTGCTATGTCAGCGCCAAGAAACCGCTCGGTGTATGTTGCGCTCTACAAATATTTTAAACTTAAACTCAGTTAAAGAGGGTATGCATGCTACACCGCTGTACAATAGCTGGTCTAGGTTGGATTACTGGCTGTTCGGGGGGGGTGAGGGGGGATGCGAGTGAATGGGTAACAGAGGTTGCTAACCTCCAGTGCACATTATCAGATCATTACCCTGTACAACTTGATGTTACCATCCCGACGGCAATACATTGTCCTTTCACGTGGCGTCTGCGTTCGGAGGCTTTGCTAGACCCAATATACGAGGCCACTGTGTGTGCTGCCATAGAACAATATTTCGAACTCAATAAAGGTTCAGTAGATAGTGCCTCCACTTTATGGGACGTTACAAAAAAAAGGGTAAACCCAATTAAAGTCACTGGGACCTGGGTATAGTACTGTACATTAAGAAGGGGTCCCAGTACAAGTTCAACTTAGGAAAAAAAAAAGGAAACAGCCTACAGTGTAAGCTGCGATATAATGATACTTGCAAGGAATAACAACACAAAACAAATCATTTAATTATGCAGGTACACTGTTATTTATTCACAATGGACCTTGCATCCAACATAATACATTGTATGTTTTATAAAAACACAAATTGGTGCCCCATGTAGAGAGGGAAAAGAGGGGGGGGGATTCGTGCAATGTCACGCAGGGATGGAAAGATAGTTCAGATCAAAGTGTCGAGTCATAATGCCCTTATTGGTCACAATTCAAATGTACATGGTTTGCTTTCATAAGCAGCCCCAGAAGGACCAAAATAAATGTTAAACACTATTTCTAGTGCCATGCAACAGACTGCCTGCATCAACGTATTAAAACTGAGGCACGGGCTGGCGTAGTTGTAGGTTGTCGACGTTTCGACCCCACAGCATCGAAGGATCACAGGAGACCTTACAGGGGGTCTTCTTCAGGACGGAGGGTGAGAGGTGGGGTGGTGGGGCCTAGTGTAAAAATGAATAACATTGCGTTAAAGGCTGAAAACATGATTATAATTACTAAAAAAAAAAAAAACCTAAGGTGCTGGGAGAAGAGTTACCGTGGTGGTATGTGCCACGGTGACATTTTCATGTCGATGCAGGAGCAGCACGCTCCGCAGGTACAAGAGAGAACGCAGAGTGCTTTGAAATTACCTAAAAGGTTAAATGAGACAAAGCTCAGGAAAATGCAGAGAAAACTCCTGCAGCATACGCACTTAAATGTGCAAGTGGTGTCTCACTTACTAGGGGTCCACTGAGTCAGAACCTCATTAGTCGGAAAACAAAACGAACAATCAGAGGCAGCCGCCGAAGTCGGACATCCTGCCCAACATAGTTCTGAGGCTGGGGGAGAGTAAAACACAAGCACAGAACCCGAGATTAAAAAAGGCTCAAGAGCCCCAAGGTAATCAGTCCCTTGTAGTAAAAACCTAGACGAGTGCGTATAAATACCTGGAATTGAAGTTGAAGGCTTCCGCAGTCTGCTCGTCGTCACCGCGTTCATGCAGAGTGACCGCGGAGAAAGCTATCCTATTTCAAGCAGTCATGGAAGCAGCGCGTGCACGCTGGCATATGTGTTATGCGTAGGTCAGCCAGGGGTAACAACTGAAAAAAGACTCCGGAGCCCTGATAGGTAACCATGATAACTGTTGGTGGTATCAACAACAAAAGAACGACCGACTTTTGAGGGGTAAAATGTGGTGACATTTTTGTAAAGACTTGGCATGCACCTCTCTGCGCAGGTGGGTGAAAGCGCCATAGAACACCATAACAGTCTATGCTCGATAAAATGTATATATAAAGGTAGGCCAGCATACCTGAAGTGTACACTGTCATCAGCATTGTAGGAAGCGCGCACCTCTCTCACACGAGGGTGAAAGCGCCAAATGTCAACAGTACTCACAAGTGCTACCCTGTATCCTGTCATCAGCATTATAAGCGCGCACCTCTCTCACACGAGGGGGAAAGCGCCTCGAAACCACAAATGTCAACTGTACTCATAAGTGCTGGAGTTGAGAGGACGCGCGCCTCACACACAGGTGGGTGAAAGCGTCACAGAGTTTAGAAAGCCTAATGAGTTTAGAGTGTTGCGGTTCGTAGCTCAATGAACATATCATTGTGCAATAAAGATGATTATTAGAATGGTGACCAGAAAGTCTTAGTACAGAGTATAGAAGGTGCTCTAGGGGCAAATTGTAGCTAGCTGTGACCGGCTGCTATGGAGTTTATTGAGGCCATTATTGAAAGAGTCAAAAAGGGACATCCATTTTAGCTCCCTGGTGTTCAAGATCAGTCCAATGTCCCCTCCTCTGGGTCCCAAGAAGGTTTTCTCGAGCACTAGCCATTGAAGGCTATCCGGGGTATGGCCCATCCTTTTGAAGTGCTCTACCAAGGGAGCTCCCAGTACCTCACAACAAATGAGACTGGAATGCTGAAGAATTCTCGCTTTGACTTTTTGTTGTGTCTGGCCGATGTATATCAGGCCGCATGGGCATAGGATCCCGTAGAGAACATTATTAGTGTTGCAGTTGGTATGGCTTTTCAATGTTATCTTCCTTTGTTGGTATTCAAAATCCTTTGTCTGGATGGTGGTTGCGCATGCCTTACAGTGGCCACATCGATGGTGTCTGAGAACTGGAGGTAGGTTCCACAGTGATTGTATCGTCTCTGGTTCGGGTGACTCAAGAAAAGAGCAGACCACATGATCTCGAATGCTCTTGGCCTAATTCACTGATTTGTTTTGTGTTGTTCTTCAGAGCAAGTATCATTATATCGCAGTTTGCACTGTAGGATGTTACCCTCTTTTTTTAAGTTGAACTTGTACCGGGACCTCTTCTCAACGTACACATCCACTTTATGGGAGGCCTTCAAAGTGACGATCCGGGGAGTGTGCATTGGCACAACTGTGGGCATACTGAAGGACCTTAGAGCTCAGCTTTCTAAAATTGAGGCCACGCTTCAAAATCTAGAACGTAGTTACATGGCTGCGCCATCAGCCGATGCTTTCTCTCGCATACACAAGCTTATATTGGAATAGGATACTCTGGCTGTATCTGAGATAAGATGTATATCACGCAGACACACGGTGCGTAGATATGGAGAGGGGTGGGGAGACCAGGTCGTAATTTTGGCCAACAAAATCAGGAATCGCGCGGAACAACCTCACATTGACAAGATCACAGACTCTCATGGGTGAGAACACGATAATCCGCCCGATATCACTGAGCAATTCTGTGAATTATATGCTAATCTCTATACTTCTAGGGGGGGCTGAAACACCTGAGATGGAGAGCTATCTTGAGGATGAGGCGTGTGCCTGGTTGTCGGACACCCATAGGGAATATCTGAGCAAGCCAATAGATGCGGAGTATATTAAAGCTGCAAACCAGGCCCTACCAAATGTGAAAGCACCGGGGCCTGACGGCCTCACTGTTGAATTTTATAAATCATATACAGACCTACTTACCGTTTACAATCTAGAGGTATATGCCGAGGCGTATGATTTTGGTGTGCTACCCCTGTCGCTCAGACAGGCGCCGATTATAACATTGCTCAAAAAGGATAAGCCCCCTGATAAGTGCGACTCATACAGGCCCGCTATCACTGATCAATATAGATGCGAAGATTGTGGACAAAATTCTTGCCGTCAAATTACAGCCTTTGATGCCACGTTTGGTTTTACCGGACCAGTCAGGTTTTATACCCGAATGCTCTACATCACACAACCTGCGGACCATCTTTGCAATGCTCCATGTGCTGGAGCCGAGTCTATCAGCAGCGGCAGTGATGCTGGATGCTGCTAAGGCCTTCGACTCGATCGAGTGGAAATATATGGTTTTTGTATTACAACGTATGGAGTTCCCGTTAATTTTTATAATGTGGGTTGTTACTTTACGCGGATCCATCAGCTTGTGTGCAGTCTGACGTCGGAACTATTTGTTACTGAGAGAGGCACCCGACAAGGTTGTCCTCTGTCCCCATTGCTTTTCGCACTCGCGATAGAACCACTGGCGTGTGTTATACGGCAGAGACATAGGGAAACAGCCTTGAATTTCAACTATTGACCAGTTCCCATATTATATCCAGACGACATGGTGCTATTTGTTCGTGAGCCCTCTCGATATTTGGCGCAACTGCTGCAGGAGTGTGTTCGATTTGGATTGTTGTCGGGCTGGTTGTTAACTGGGAACAATCCACCATTATCCCTCTGACGGAATCCACGACTCAACTAATGTGGAGTTCCTGCTGGTATGGTCTGCAGAACCAGTCAAATACCTTGGGGTGTGGATCCACAGGGATCCGGAACTAGTTATTCGCGAAAATTATGGCTGGGCCTGTAGCTCTCCAGATCAACAAGTTGATAACTGGGTCAATCAATCAATCAAGACACTTATAAAGCGCACTACATACCCGTTAGGGTCTCAAGGTGCTGGGGGGGGAGGGGCTGCTACTGATCGAAGAGCCAGGTCTTGAGCAGTCTTCTGAAGGCCAGTAGGTCTTCGGTCTGCCGTAGGTTGGTGGGGAGGGTGTTCTAGGTCTTAGCGGCGAGGTGGGAGAAGGATCTACCGCCGGTGGTCGTTCTTCGGATGCGTGAGACTGTGGCAAGGGCGAGGCCGGTGGAGCGGAGCTGGCGGGTGGGGGCGTAGAAGCCGAGTCGTCCGTTGAGGTATGCTGGGCCGGTGTTGTGAAGAGCTTTGTGCGCATGGAGGAGCTTGAAGGTTACCCTCTTGTTGACGGGGAGCCAATGCAGATCTCTCAGGTGGGGTGTGATGTGGCTGCGGCGGGGGATGTCCAGGATCAGGCGTGCAGAGGCGTTCTGGATGCGTTGCAGCCATCTCAGGAGCTTGGCTGACGTTCCTGCATAGAGGGCGTTTCCGTAGTCCAGCCTGCTGGTCACGAGGGCCTGTGTGATTGTTTGTTTTTCTCATTTCGGTGGGGATCCACTTGAAGATCCTGCGGAGCATTCGGAGGGTGTTGAAGCAGGATGAGAAGACGGCGTTGACCTGCTTAGTCATGGAGAGGGTGGAGTCGAGGATGACCCCTAGGTTGCGTGCGTGATCGGTGGGTGTCAGTGCTGTTCCCAGTGTTGTCGGCCACCAGGAGGTGGGGCCGAGGGTGAGGACCTCTGTCATATCTGAGTTCAGTTTCAGTCGGCTGTTCTTCATCCATTCGGCGAAGTCCTTCATTCCTTCGTGGAGGTTGGTTTTGGCGGTGTTTTGGCGGTGTGAGTGTCTTTAGTGACACTTGGTGGTGCAGGATATGATGTTGAGGTCGTCCTGACGGGCTACGTGGGTGAGGGGTGCCATGTAGATGTTGAACAGTGTTGGGCTGAGGGAGGAGCCCTGTGTACGCCGCAGATTATCTCGGTGGCCTTTGAGCAGAAGCGGGGGGTGGGGGGGAGTGACGGACGCTCTAGGTTCTGCCTGAGAGGAAGGATGTGGTCCAATCCAGGGCCTTCTCTTGGATTCCGGCGTCGTGTAGGCGTGCTTGTAGTGTATGGTGGCAGACCGTGTCGAAGCCGTCTGACAGGTCCAGGAGGATGAGGGCCGCTGTTTCTCCGTTGTCGAGCAGGGTCCTGATGTAATTGGTGGCGGCGATAAGGGTGGTTTCGGTGCTGTGGTTGCTGCGGAAACCAGACTGGGATGGGTCCAGCATGTTGTTCTCCTCGAGGTAGCGGGTCAGTTGCTTGTTGACGATTTCTCTGTGACCTTCGCCGGGAACGGGAGAAGGGAGATGGGTTGGAAGATCTTGAGGTCCTTGGGGTCTGCCTTGGGTTTCTTGTGTAAGGCGTTGATCTCAGCGTGCTTCCAGCTTTCCGGGAAGGAGATGTTGATTATTCTCCAGAGATGGGGTACGATAGCTGTGCTGGCTTTGTTGAAGATGTGGTGAGGGCATGGGTCTATCGGGGATCCGGAGTGGATGGTGTTCATGATCTTGCTGTTGTCCTCGTCGTTGACGCTGGTCCAGGAGAGCAGGCAGTTGGTGGGGGTGGTGGTCGTGGGGGCGGTGGTTATCGGGGTGGTTATCGGGGTGGTTGTGGCGCTGAAGCGGTCGTGGATGTCGATGATCTTGCGGTGGAAGAAGGTGGCCAATGAGTCGCACAGGTCTTGCCAAGGCGGGATGTCGTTGGTGTTGGAGCTGGGGTTGGAGAGTTCCTTCACGATGTTGAAGAGCTCTTTGCTGTTATGTGCGTTGTTATCTAGGCGGTCCTAGAAGGAGGCCCTCTTGGCGGTTCTGATGAGTTGATGGTGTCTGCGGGTGGTGTTCTTGTGGGCTGTGTGGCTGTCTGTTGAATGTTCGCGGAGCCAGATCTTCTCCAATTTTCGGCATGTTCGTTTGGAGGCCTGGAGGTCTCCGGTGAACCAGGTGGCTTTCTTGCTGGTGTGGGAGTTGGAGGGTGACTTGAGTGGGGCGAGGGTGCTGGCGCAGTCATCGATCCATTGTCTGAGGTTGCGGGCGGAGGTGTCTGGATTGGTGGAGTCGGCAGGTGGGTTCTGGGTGAGGGTGGCGGTTAGCTGGTCTTCGGTGATTTTGCTCCAGCAGCGTCGAGGAATCTGTTGAGTGCGGTGGTGCGTGGTGGGCTTACTGAAGGTGAAGTGGATGCAGTGGTGGTCGGTCCAGTGGGATTCGGTGGTGGGATTGAAGGAGACGTGGGGACCAGGGGTTCTGGCGCAGGGCGCGGTCCAGGCGCGGACTGGCGCCGGCGGGCTTGCCTTTGGCATGCCAGCGGCTGCCATAATAAGGGGAGGTGGGAGGGAGGAGCAGCTGGGAGGGGGGAATGGACGAATAGGGGCGGGGCCGCAGGGGACACAACGGCGGGAATCGGGACCGGCGAGTGGGCGGGAGGCAAAAAAACAAGCACAGGCAAAGCAAGACAAGGCAAGAAATACAAATAGCAGGCAAGGCTAAAATAAGCAGTGAATACAATGCAGCAGAATACAATGCACAGGGCACGAAAAATCAGAAGCGCACAATAAAGCGGGCAGAAAAGACAAACCTAAGGCCTACCACTGGCCACCAGGGATGAGGCGCATGGGTAGCCTGTGGGTGGAGATGGGCCTCAAACTCAGCAGCAGCTGGGCCTGGACACAGCGCAGTCGGGTGGAGCTACGCGGCGTGGGGGGCGACCTCCCCACAACAGGGTCAAGGGTCGCTCTGGCGGAACGCATTGCACTTGCGAAAATGGTGGTCTTGCCGCGGTTTTTGTACTTGTATACCAATATCCCGCTTGTTCTGATGAATGGATTTTTTTACACCCTCCGCACGACTTTACTTAGATTGGTCTGGGGAGGCAAGCATGCTCGGGTGAGCTGGTCTGTTCTTACTCACTCTTACAATAAAGGGGGGTTTGGGGCTCCGAACCTATAGGTCTACTATCTGAGTGCTCAGGCTCAGTATGCGTACTACTGGGTTAGACCGCACGTATTTACCCCACATATTGCAGTGGAAGCGAGAGATGCCTCTCCTGTCCCTCTACATAGTATGCTCATGCACACGAAGCGCAGACTCCCTCAAACAAAAATAAACACGATAGACACACGACCGCTGCGTGGCAGGCGATAGGAAGACTAGCATTCAAATTACCCATATATGTCCCGGCTATGCACATAGAACACCACGCTGCAATATCAGTGGCCCACGAGGTGGGCTCGATGCTTCTTTTAGAAGAGGCAGGCCTTCAGTTGATGCAGGATCTGTACCCAGAGGGATCGTTTCACACTACAGACACGCTGCAATACATAAGCAATCCCATGCTGTTGTTCCGCTTTGCGATGCTAAGGCTTAAATAAGCGATAAGAGCACACTATATCACCTACCCCCTTGAGCCTCCTACACTACACTCTTTGCAACTGGTCCCAACTACCCCCACCAATACGAAATTGATCACTAGGCTAAATAGAACTATACGAGCAGAGAGCAGGGATGAACCTGACAGAAGTTGGGAGGGATGGAATGACAATCTGCTGTCCCCGATATCATATATGTGGCTTAACGGGTACACTTGCCGCAAATGGAAATTTACGTAGAACACATTTCAAGTATATACATCAGGTGTACTATACGCTGGCGAGGTTATAACGATATGTTTTACGCAACTCTAGCCGTTGCGCGAGGTGTGGACAACATGAAGCAGACTTCTTACATCTTGCGTGGGAGTGTAGAAGGGTGGCCTGTTATTGGTCTGCTGTCATGCGGGATATAATAGAAATGTCGGGCTGGAGTTACAATGCACCCCCCTTGTATATTTGCTGTGCTGTGTTCCATATGTGAAGGGGGTGGCGAGTAGATTCGTACGCTTAGCGTTGCTTATGGCTAAAGGCTGGGTGGCCTTTACTTGGGGAGGTAAACGGTCACCAAAAACTGAACACTGGATCAAGGACCTTGTATGATGTACAGAAAATATGGAGATATAAGTAGAGCAATTGCCAACAACATCAAGGACGAAGGATATATGGGAGCCACTGCGACACTTTCTACAGAAGAGAGCAACTGCGGAACAACAGTGTGAAGTAGGTTAGTTGGGTCATATTTAAACACTAAACATACTAAAGATGCAGCATATATGTAAAGCCAATGCGATACCTTTGTTTCCCAGTACAACAGTATATTACCGATTGTTCAAGACAGGAGTCTTTTTTTTTTATGTTATAATTTGTTGATTATTTTTTTCTTCCCATTTGTAACGTGGATAATGCTCATGATTATTCTGTATGGTGATTTTGTGGAGTATGTATTTTTTGTTTATTTCATTGAAAGCAATAAAAAAAAAAAGAATTATTGGGGCACATCTGTGGTGGTTTGGGGGGGGGGGGTCGCCTCTGGGGTCCATCCTATTGTGGCTCTTCAAACTGGGACACATACAGCCCTTTCAAATGGGCCTCTTAGGGCAGTGAGGGCGAGCAGTCAAAGACTCAGAGAGGGAGTATGTAGGGTAAAGATTGTCTATCACAGGGCTGGTCTACAACAAGAAAAATATTGTAATGTCATAGCAAAATGTAATGCTGCAAATGTTAATAGAGTAAGTAAATAAGAGTTCAATACTCCCCATCACAGGTAATGGATGGGTGCCCCATCATCTACATCTACCCATGGGACTCCTCCAGGCCTAAAATCTCCCAAGGAGATAGAAGAGGCTAGGCAATATTAGCATAGGTATCCACACTGCATCATGTGCCATACAAAACCATCTAAAATTATCCCACTGATCCCAGCAACCATACACAAAATTCACATTCTCTGGGTCAAGTAAGAGTCACACACAGATTATGTATATAAATGCTTAACCAGCACATGGAAAGTCGATGCAAGGGTCTAGGTGTTACAGTGAAGCAGATGTTTTACATAAGTGTGACCAGTAGCTATCCTTTTGAAACCAGAGGAAAAAAAAAAAAAAAATCAGCTGAGGACTATTAATCCTTAAAACATTGGTACGCTGCCGCCACTGCTTAAAGTCAACAAGCCAGGAGATGGACAGAAGAAACATGTCAGCAAAGAGAGCACGCCTAGTGCGTCCTCAAGGTACTGGACGTCGGCTTCACAATGGACAGGCTCAGCCCTCAGTTTACACGCTTGACTAGCGTGCTAACTTGGGCCACCAAAAAAGTCAGGATACCAGTTTCATATGCAGCCAGGTTATAGGACTATAGAGGACTTTCATTCAATCAAGCATTTGTAGAGCGCACTACTCACCCGCGAGGATCTCAAGGCACGGAGGTGGGGGGGAGGAGGGTGAGCTGCTACTGATCGAACAGCCAGGTCTTGAGGAGTCTCCTGAAGGTCAGCAGGCCCTGGGTCTGTCACAGGTGGATGGGGAGGGTGTTCCTTGTCTTGGCGTCGAGGTGGGAGAAGGATCTGCCGCCGGTGGTCGTTCGGTGTATGCGTGGAACAGGGGCGAGGGCGAGGTCAGCAGAGCAAAGCTGGCAGTTGGGACTGTAGAAGGGGAGTCGTTTGTTGAGGTATGTAGGTCTGGCGTCGTGGAGTGCTTTGTGAGTGTGGGGGAGGAGCTTAAAGGTGATCCTCTTGTTGACGGGGAGCCAGTGAAGGTCTAACAGGTGGGCAGTGATGTGGCTGTGGCGGGGGATGTCGAGGACGAGGCGTGCGGAGGCGTTCTGTAAGCGTCGAAGTCTTTTCTGGAGTTTGGCTGTGGTTCCCGCATAGAGGGTGTTGCCGTAGTCCAGCATGCTGGTGACGAGTGACTGGGTGACCGTCCTTCTGGCTCCTGTGGGGATCCATCTGTAGATCTTGCGAAGCAGGAGGATAGTGTTGAAGCAGGAGGAGGAAACGGCGTTGACTTGCTGGGTCATTGACAGTGATGAGTCCAGGATGAACCCCAGGTTGCTTGCGTGGTCATTGAGTGTCGGCGCAGCTCCCAGCGAGGCCGGCCACCAGGAGTCGTCCCAGGCAGAGGGGGTGGGGCAGAGGATGAGGAACTCCGTCTTGTCGGAGTTCAATTTCAGGCGACTGTTCTTCATTCATTCGGCGACAGCCTTCATTCCTTCGTGGAAGCTGGTTTGGGCAGGGTCCTTGGTGAGAGAGAGGATCAGCGGAGTGTGGTCGGCATATGAGATGATGTGGAGGTCATGCGATCGGACAATTTTGTCGAGCAGTGCCATATAGATGTTGAAAGGGTCGGCCTGAGGGATGATCCTTGGGGTACGCCGCAGGTGATCTTGGTGGCTTCGGATCGGAAAGGAGGGAGGCGGACTCTCTGGGTTCTGTCGGTGAGGAAGGAGGTGATCCAGTCCAGGGCTTTGTCGTGGATCCCTGTGTTGTGGAGGCGTGTGCGTAGGGTGTGGTGGCAGACCGTGTCGAAGGCGGCTGAGAGGTCTAGGAGGATGAGGGCCGCTGTTTCCATGTTGTCAAGCAGGGTCCTGATGTCGTCCGTGGAGGCGATGAGGGCGGTTTCAGTGCCTTGGTTGTGGCGGAATCCGGATTGAGTTGTTCTCCTCGAGGAAGCAAGTCAGTTGTCTGTTGACGATCTTCTCAATGACTTTCACCGGGAACAGGAGCAGGGAGATGGGCAAGAAGTTCTTGAGGTCCTTTGGGTTTGCCTTGGGTTTCTTGAGTAGGGCGTTGACTCTGCATGTTTCCAGCTCTCCAGGAATGTGGCGGTCTCGAACGAGCTGTTGAAGATCTTCGAGAGTTGGGGTGCGATGATGGAGCTTGCTTTGTTGAAGATGTGGTGAGGGCAGGGGTCTGATGGTGAGCTGGAGTGGATGGTGTTCATGGTTATGCTAGTGTCTACGATGAAAATAAGCATCCTGGAGATCCAAAGTTGTCATATACTCTCCTTGACAAAGCAAAGGAATTACCTTCCGAAGGGACAACATGCAGAACGTTTTTTTTTTAATGTATTTGTTTAGGGCACGTAGATCCAGGATAGGGCGCCATTCTCCCGACTTTTTCTGTATGAGGACGAACCTCGAAAAAAAAAACTGCCCTTTTGATGTTTTGGTACCACTTTGATTGCCCCTTTTCTTATTAGAATTGTGAGTTGGTTTAAAAGTTATTTCAGATGGGCAGAAGGTGGACCTTTGGTGGAGAATTGGGAGGAATCTTTAGAAACTCCAATGCATGCCCCCTGCGTACTACATCCAGAACCCATTGATCTGTGGTAATCAGTGACCATTTTGAGTAAAAGTGGGAGATTCGACCTCCAACCCGTGAACAATTGGGCGGAGCTAGAGATGGTGTGTGATGAAAGTCATTGTTTTTTTGGAAGAGTCCTTCCCTCTGTAAGAGGATTTACCTCTAAACTGTCTGTAGGATGAAGAGTGATGCTACCTGTACGAATGCTGACTCTGGGAGTAGTACCATTGTTGCTCTTGCTTATATTGACTGTAAGTACCTCCAAAGGAGGAAGAGGATCCACGACCTCTTGCACCTCGAAAAGTTTGCCTTTTAAATTGGAGGGTTCCAAGAGCACGGGCCGTGTCAGTGTCTTTCTTTATTGTCTGAAGGGAATCATCTATATGTTGGCCAACTAAAGATTCTCCATCGTAAGGCATATCTAATATTTTCGTCTGCACTTCTTGACGAAAAGACGTGGCCTTTAGCTATCCCGGTCTTCTGAGAACCGCAGCCCCAGCCAAAAGGCGGAAACCAGTGGAAGAGACGTCTATAGAACAGTCATTCATTTCAGAAGAATCCTTCTCTCCTTCATGAAGAGTTTAATGCCTCTGCCTTCGAAGATTCTGGTATTAATTGCACGAGAGAGGAAATGTCCGACCACATTTGCCGGTCGTAATGAGCAAGAATGGCCATTGAATTGGCCGCATGGACTGTAGTCGCTGCCATTGTTGAACATTTTTTGCCTATAGCATCAAGGAGCCTACCTTCTCGGTCAGGTGGTGACGATATCGGAGATGAAGGATTTCTAGATCGGCGTTGTGCTGCCTGAGTAATAATGGAATCAGGCTTTGTCTGAGAAATTTAACAAGCAGGTGTATTTGCAGGTGCCTTATATTTTTTGTCCAGCCTCGGTGGAATGGCTGGGATAGAATTAGGATTTTGCATGATTTTAAGTCCTTCTTGCCAAATGAAATCAATGATGGGAATAGAACGCACTTGTTTTTGAGGCTGTTCTTTAAAATCATATAAGAAGCAATCTTCGTCTGTTGAGAAGTTGGAATCTTTTCGCTGCTCTTTCCATGAGCACATGAAAACTGCTTATGTCCACTGGTGGGGAATCTAGAGGAGCTGTAGATGGGGATGGCGTTTGAATTTGGTAGTTGTCCCATTCTCAAAGAATGGATCTATCGTCCAGCTCACCCTGCTCTCTTTCGTCATCATTGTCATCATCATTGTCCTCTTCTATAACTTGAGGGGTATCTTGATGTTGAGTCTTGGTTGTCGACTCAGAAGGTGTCACAAATGGGTCTTTAATAGTGTGAATAGGTGGGTGAGGTGCTGGAGAGGCCTGCACTGATCTCGGAAAATGGGGATAGTAATCATCCAACATGTACTGTAGGTTTGAGATAAGTGTTAAAGGCATCTGAGCCATGAGAGGTTCTCGCTCAGGTTGCGTTCCACAAGTAGAATAATCTTCCTCCTCTAGGTCTTCCTCCTCATCTGAATCCTGACATTTTATAAGCAGTTCAGAAGGACTGCGAGCAGCCCTGAATCTACCATCTTCATCAGAATCTTCATCATTTGAAGAAAATAACTCTGCTGGAGGTTGAGAAGGGGTCTGAATCGGCATTAGTGTCTCCAACGAAGAATGGCGCCGCTGAAGAAGAGAACTTGATGATTTTATTGGAACTAAAGCCACCGCCGACAAAGCCACCGCCGACAAAGCCACCGCCGACAAAGCCACCGCCAAAGAGGCCGCTGTCGACGACAAAAAAAGCGTCGACAACATCTTTCTCTTCTTTTGTTTGGTTGACACGGCGACGAGGTCAAAGGTATCATCGACGAGATGAGCAGTTTTTGAGGTAAAAACTGCGTAGATGGAGTCCTTGACACCTGGGAGGCAGATCTCGAGGGCGTGACAGGTGCAGGAGGACTTTGAGGGGGAGAACTGACCCCTCTTGAAGTTTAAGGTTGATCCATGTGATGTTTCTTTATCACTTTAGGTTTAGGAGATACCTTCTGATGTTCACTGGTTCTCTTTCAAGATGAAGAAGTTTTTTTTTTTTAAACTTTATTTTTTCAGCAAGATAAACAACATAGTCCCCCCCAAAATTGGCATCAGTAGAGATAAATACAGGTGTACACAGTTCACAGTCCTAGTATGGCTCCAACAGTTGCAGATATAACAGGAGATACAAGAGTCAAATCCTCGGGATACAATGCAAGTATAGAAACTGACAGTAAGGAACCTTGTGCGCAGTCATCAGGGCATTACCCCACCACCAACTCTCCCTCCCCACCTCCCGCCTCCCCTTCCTCAGGTCCCGATTCCTCAGAGGAGAACAATTCAGCACTAGTTGCATCGGACTCGCTGACAACCGACCCCACAGCGCACATCATACGCCATGCGAGCAAGTCCTCCTGCAGCCGTTCATCTTTACGCGTATGCTGCATGTGCGTCTCCTCAGCCAATGTCCATTCCCCGACATCCCGAAGCCACAATGACATGTCTGGTGCCCTCTGTCCCATCCAGGTAATAGCCACCCGTCTCCTAGCCAGCACCAAAAGCAACTGCAGCATTTTATATGACAGATTCCTCTTCCTAGGTTTGGGGACCAGGGCCAATAAGCAGTGAAGTGGGGTCAGGTCAAGATGCAGGCTCGTGACTTTCCGGATGTGGACTACTACTGCCCTCCAGAAGTCCCCGACCAGCGGGCACTCCCAAGCCAGATGGAGAAATCCGGCTCCGACTGTACCACATCTAGGACAGGCATCAGATTTATCCGCGGCAATGCGGTGCAAGGCAACTGGGGTCATGTAAGTGCGGTGCATAAAGTTAAAATGGATAAGTTTGAAACGTGCGTTACACGACACCTTCCTGGTAAGTGTCCCTATTCGTTTTCGTTACCCCGGGTCTAAAGCGACCCCTAGATCCGCCTCCCACGCCGCCCAGGACGGGGATATCGGGGGGGCCGAGTCACATCTCATCGCTGTATATAACAGCGTTATCAGTCGCCATCCCGTGCCGCACGATAATAGGATATTCAGAGTATGGGACACCTGGGGCGCCTCCGGGTATTGTGGCCAGGTCGCCCTCGCCATGTCCTGCAGGCCTCTGTAGTGGAGATACTGACCCCCAGTGAGACTAAAGGCCTCCGTAGCCCTTTCCAGGGTCACGAAGGAGTCGTCCGGATATAGGTCTGCCAAGGTTTCACAGCCGCCCTCACGCCATTCCCGGAACGACATGTGTTCCTCCATTAACGTGACCGGTGCCAATATCCACACTGGCAGCTCCCTATAAAAAGGGGCCCGTCTCAGCACCCTTTCCACAACTCGCTGCCAAAGTCCCGCAGTATGTCGGACAATATACGGCAGGGAGTCATCCGCTCCTCTACCCCGCATCAGGGCCACCTGTAACGTCCTCTCATCCACGCTACCCGCCAGGAGTCGCAATTCCCAATTGTCCGTACCGCCGAACCAGCGCGCAGCCGGCAGAAGTTGGGCCGCATAGTAGTATAGATCAAAACGCGGGGCCTCTAGGCCCCCCTCCTCCCAGCGTCTAACCACTGTGCGCAATTATTATTAACCGGATTTTGTAGAGCGCAAACAACCCGAAGGCCTCGTAGCGCTAAGTACCGTCATACTAAAAGAAAAGAAGGGATCAGATGAACAGGTGGGTTTTTAAATTCTTCCGGAATTTTGAGAGGCTAGGTTCACTGCGGAGGAAGGTGGGCAGAGAATTCCATTCTTTTGCAGCGTTCCATGAGAAGGAGCGCCCGCCCCATCTGGCCCGTCTGATTTTATTGACAGTAGCCAGGAAGGCAGTGCTGGATCTTAAGGACCTGTGAGGAAGGTAGGGTTTAGCCAGGGAGCAGACCATAGTAGGGGCATTTTTCCACATAGCTTTGTGCATAAAGCAGAGAGACTTAAACAGCACTCTGGCCCTGACCGGAAGCCAATGCAGTTTCCTGAGGGCAATGCTAGCTGAGTCTCGTTTATTGAGGTCTAACAAAAGACGGGCTGCAGCATTTTGGGTTACCTGTAGCTTTTTGATTGTAAAAGCAGGAGCACCTAAGTATAGGGAATTCCCGTAGTCTAGGCGGGACAGAATGATGGCTTGAACCATTATTCTGCGGGCTTCAAAAGGGAGAAGGGGCAGCACCTTTCTCAGCATACGCATTAGCCCAAAGCATGTAGCAGAGAGAGTAGTAGCTTGCTGCATGAAGCTGAGGTTGGAATCGAGCCAAATGCCTAAGCTCTTTATATGGCATTTTGATTGAGGCATAGGGCCCATACATGGTGGCCAATCTAGCAAAGGAATGGGAATGGTTGAGTTGCCTAACACCATAAGCTCAGTTTTCTCGCCATTTAATTTTAAATGCGAGGTTGCCATCCACTGAGCCACAGCTACCAGGCAGTTACTTAGATTGGATGAGGACGGGACTGCCTGATTCAAAGACACGACTAATTGCGTGTCATCGGCGTAAGTTATAATGTCAAGACCGAAAGAATGGACTATATCAGCCAACGGCTGCATATAAATATTAAAAAGAGTAGGGCTCAACGAAGAGCCCTGAGGTACACCCCGGTCCAAGGGCCAGACTTTGGAATAGGTAGTACCCTCAACTACCCTAAAAGAACGGTTCTCCAGAAATGACTGGAGCCAAAGCATGGCCTTCCCCGAGATTCCCATCTGGTTGAGGCGATGAAGAAGAATGCTGGTGTTAACGGTGTCGAAGGCGGCACTGAGGTCAAGCAACATGATTGCTGTAGTGCCGCCTTGATCCATTTGCTTCCTGGCCAGCTCAGTTACCGCCAGGAGAGCCGCTTCAGTTCCAAGTTTTGGACGAAAGCCAGCTTGGGAATCGTGGAGGAGATGATTGTTCTCTAAAAATTGAGTAATAACCAAGTTGACATGTTTTTCAAGGAGTTTGCTGATCCACGGAAGGAGGGAAATAGGCCGATAATTGGCCATATTTTCCGGATCCAGAGTGGGTTTTTTCAGCAACGCCTTAACCTGTGCACATTTCCATGCAGTAGGAACTGAACCTGTGGAAATGGAGGTGTTTAGTATGTTAAGGATTACAGGTTTGACTATGTTCTCAATTTTTACTATCTGAGAGGGGGGGGCAGGGTCTGTGGGGGATCCTGATTTTATTTTCGTCATGATAACCGCAAGTGAGTTTTCATCCAGCAAAGGGAACTCAACTGATTTTGGAGTCGTGAGGTTGGATGAACTGGTTCCCATGTCCTGGGGTAGATTAGGTGGCTGAAAGGCAGAGGCAATTTTTTGTATTTTCCTGTAAAAATACTCAGCTTGACTCTCACATCGAGCCTGGGCTTTACTGGGGTCAGCGGGAACCAGGGGAGTATCAATCAGGAATTTTGCTATTTGAAAGATTTCTCTGGCGGAGTTGGAGGCGGTTGAAATTTTTCCCTCGAAGTATAATGTTTTAGTTCGACTAATTTCTAATTTGTACTTTTTAATAGCTTCAAGATGCGAGGTTTTGTCTACCTTACTACGAGAGATCCTCCAATTTCTTTCGAATTTTCTGCACGCCCTTTTTAGTTCTTTAAGATGGGGGGTATACCAAGGTGAGCTCTTGGATTTTGTTTTTTCTTTAAGGGCCTTAATAGGTGCAATAATATCCAAGGCTGAGCACAGCCATTTGGTATAGTTCTCATATTGCAGTGCTGGGTCAATCGCTCTTAAGGGGGGGGCAGCCGAAAGCAGGTTAGCCCATTGGTCTGGGGAAACTTTAGACCAGTTAGCAATGCAACTATGCTGCGCCTACCCGCCCAAAGTAGGGAGGTGAGCAGCGTGTTAAGTTTGTTAAAAATACGAGGAGGGAGAGGACACAGGGTATTCTGTAGGGTATACAATACTCTTGGCAACATCACCATCTTCGAGACGGCCAACCGTCCCATGAGAGAGTGGGAGCGTATTCCAGAAGGATACGGACTGTTGTAGGGAACTGAGCACTCGGTCGGCGTTCCAGGCCAGCAACTGCTCATCAGAGACGGCCACTTGGATTCCCAGATAGCGGAAGAAGATGAAGAAGTTTAGATGGAAGACACACTCTCCAAATCAGAGACAGGGTTCTTTGAAGTCTTCAACTTCTGTAGCAACAGAAGAAGACGGCCTTCTCTGTCTTTCAGGGTCGTCTGAGAGAAGGTTCTACATATCATGCAATCCTTAACTTGCTGCTCAGGATACAGGTAATATATACATTTTTTATGAGGGTCTTCAGAATGAAGTCTCGGCTTTCCACAGGAACCCCAAGGTCTGAAGAGGGACTTGTTGGTAGTAGACATCCCAAAAACTGGATTTCTGAGAGAGATGAGAAGAAAACTGAGCAGAGCTCAGGGAGACTCCCTTCATACGACGTGCGGTAAAAAATCTGAGGGCCCGAACCTCTGAGGAGAACATTCTAAGAGGGTGCTGATGTCTGATTGGACGTAATTTGGACCAAAACATAATGACTGATATATCATAGAAGTGATTTGTTGTCTATCTGGGAAAAACTATGGTTTTTGCTTTCTCTATGTATATATGCTTGTGTTATGGCTACATTGCAATGTTATGTACCGTGGGGCTCCCACTTCGACGACGGGGAATATTCAAGCATGTGAATCTATGAAAGACACCCCAATACTGGAGAATCAGGATTCAGAACATAACATAGTGGTTAGCGTTGACTTTAATAATAAGAATGTATTTTTACCCAAACAAACCTTTTTTTTTTAGCAGCATCAAGATAATGAAAGACTGGGATAAAAAAACATAACTTACTAACTTGTACCACACAGTTTGCATGCAGCTCTTTGATGGCAGTTCATAACTCACTATTCTAGAATACGATTGTAATTTATGAACTTCACAGTAACAACAGATTTTCTGTGACACGAGCAGTAACCCACTGAGCTAGGAACATAAAATATTGTTTTTTGAAATGCATGGCACACATTCTTTGCAGCGAACATATTAACCCGCTGCGCTATCTTATATTAGTCAAAGCTGCATAGGACAAAACTCCCATCTCTCTCCAGCAGGTACATCAATCACTAGAGTAATCTTGATACTTTTATTGTTGCCCGAAAAGTGCGGATTATAGAAGGAACTTTGCAGTGGTTAGAAAACTGGTGCCTGCAGACCCTCTGGGAATGTGTCATGGACCCCTGGCGGTTTGGGGATCATAGTTTGGGAACCACTGCGCTAAGTCAATGCACAGCAAGCCAATTTGATGGTGCCATGGGTGCACCAGGCTTTCGTTTATATTATCTGGCAGCACATATTGAGCCCCTGGGACTTTGGTTATTCGGAGACAGCAAAGACTCCTGGTGGCATCTGGACTTGTCCATCTTTTATCAGGTTTACAAGATCCCTTTGCAGTGCTGGTGAGTAGCCCTAACACGCATTAGATGGCTGGGAAGGCCCACAGCTCTGGCCCCCCGTGGGAGGAGACATGGCTGGGGGAGGGGGCTACACTGGAGGGCTTCCGGGAGTGGGACCCAACAGGGATCTTAACACTGCCTGACCTGTGTGACAATGACCATATGTCTCTTCTGACCACCTCAAAGTTGAATATAAACTCCATAAATCTCACTTCTTAAAATCGGTATAGGTACACCATGCTCTCAGGGTCCAGGACTTTAACTCATTGGAGATGAAGATGGCGGGCCCGCTGGGTCATCAGGGAAGTCCCTTCTACTCAATGCCCCAAAACCCCAATCAAAACTCTGGGTGAGCTGGATGGCTGATGTGGGAGAGCTTGATTGTGACGACAAGTTAAAGGCACAAACCTTAGATTTGTAGTTCTATTACTTCCAAAGAGTGTATTATAGCCCTGACAGGCAGTGGGGAATGGGATGGGCGAGATCGCCATGCTGCATGTGATGTGGGGACCCCGGAGAAACATCCTTTCACGGCATATGGTCCTGTCCTGCTATTACAACCTAGTGGACCTCGATTAGGGACCTGATTACATAATTGTTACGAACCTCTACAGAGCTGGATCAAGATGGCGCTTCTTTGAGTCATGGAGGGCAGGGGCCAACGAGTACCACACTGCGTTTGCAGGTAAAGGCTACCTAATAGCCAAACAAGACAGTGCCAGAAGTTAGAGGTCACTGGAGCCTCCCTCCATATCCACGTGGGTCAGGGGAATGGATTTCTGCTGCAAAGCAGAAAAATATGTAAATAGCAGGGCTACACCGCAAAACACCTGAAGATCTAGGGCCTGTGGTCCCTGGGCTCTATTCAAGATGGCTACCAATGCACCTTAGTTTCATACTACAATTGTTTTTATTCTAGATCTCTTTAGTCCACAAGGTAGAGTGCCTGCAATTTACAAGTGTGACATGTAGAAAATGTACATTATTGTGTCCCTACCGTGCAAAGGCTCTAAATGCCATTTTCACTGTGGCTGGCCAAGCTGCCCTACGTAGAAAACCAGAGTACAGGTTAAAATCTCAGAATGCTTCTCTGAAATGGGGCCAGTTCGAAAAATAAACAATGGTTGTTAATAGATGTTAAAAATCCAATTCAATGGTGAAATTACATTTTTAATAAATATTAAGGAAACAAAACTCTTTGAAAGTTACCTTTTTCCTATCTGGAATTCAAGTAGACTCGTTTGTGTTTGTTTTCCAGCTTCGCCCTGCCAGTGATTAGCCTTGAATAAGTGTGAAATACCTCTAGGAGCAAAAAATAGGCTAACCAGCATTGGCAGAGAGGACTCCTCTGAATTCTACAGGATTTGCAGGGTGGGGCTCTGGGCCTTCTTTTGAAAGCACAAGGTAAAATCTTGCTTGATAGGTCTCTGGGTTTACATATAACACTTGGGGCGGGCTTGAAATTGATAGATCTGGATTCCAAGAAAATTCTTGTGTGTCAACTGTCAAGACCCTGCTTTTGACCTACCAGACTTCTGTCTCTGGTTGTGTTGTACGTAGTGGCTGCCTCAAACTGGATTGGGACTTAATGTTCCCTACCTGTAGTGTTCACCTAATGAACTAGTTTCTTTGTATTTTTCTTACGGCATGGATCTTAAGAGCAAACATACACATTTATCCATTTATGAACATCCAAAATATGTAATCAAGAAAACTTTCGTTTTGAAAAACTAGTTTTACTTCAAAGTACTTTTGTTATTATTTTGAGATGTATTCTACACAAATATTATACACTATAGCATTATGTATACTTATATTTCAATATACAATTATGAAATAAATTATTTACAGTGCATCATAAAGCAATATACATTTACTATTGGCGTTACATTAGTACCATATAGTCCTACTACATAGTCTTTATATATCGGGATAAATACTACTTAGCCTCGATACTTTTTCTTTTCTAAGGTCCAGGTGAAAAAATAAAGCAGTGTTAAGGTCAGAGAACACTTCAAGGTTTTCTTCTCAAAGTTCAGAACACTACAGGTAGGGAACATTAAGTCCCTGCTTTGGTAAGAATATTATGAAGAAATGGTACTAGAGGTAGTCTATCATAATCAATATGTATGTGATTCCAGCCTTTAGGGTCCTCAACGGAATCAATCCCCACATTTTAGCTCAAACTGGATTGGAGCGCACCATGTGGGAGGACACTAGGATTACCATAGTACACCCCCAGCACAGCAACACCCACACACTCAGCTCTCCGAGCCCAGGTTTAGTGCAGCTGAAGACTTTCACTATCTGTCAGGGCTATAATACACTCTTTGGAAGTAATGGAACTTTAATTCAGTTTGGGATTTTGTTTTGCATTTTGACTGTTTTGGTACTACATAAATAATTTACACATTGGCCTGGGTTAAGCACATCTCCTCTGTAATATAGCTACTAAGGAGTGGAGATCGGGTTAATTTAGTGACTTTGAGGGTTCACATTGACAAGAGTTTTGATTATTCTTTAAGGGTAGCCTGCCCCAAATAATAATACAATTTCTTGCAGGAAATACGGATAGTAGCTCACCCTTACCATAGCCAGCTGCCTAAAGCTCAACTCAGAGAAAGCAGAAGTTCACATCCTCGGCTCCACCCCCTCCGCATGGGACAACACCTGGTGGCACCCTGCCCTCGAAAACACATCCACCCCAAGAGCACGAACCTCGGCATCCTACTCGAATCTCCACTCACCATGAATTGCCAGATCAACATCATGTCCTCCGCATGCTTCAAAACCCTCTGCATACTTCGCAAGATGTTCAAGTGGATCCCCTCAGTCCCCCCCCCCCCCGATTCCAGGAAAACGTCACTCACGCACTCATCACCAGCAGACTGGACTGCCAAAACGCTCTACACTGGAATCAACAAAAAGCTCCTCTGCAAACTCCAGACTGTCCAGAATGCCGCAGCTAGACTTCTCCTCAACACCCCACGACATGACCACATTTATTTTATTTATTTATAAAGTTTTATATAGCACGAACATGATCCCGAAGGATATCATCACCCAACTCCTCCACTGGCTCGAAAGAAGAATAACCTTCAAACTGCTCACACACGCCTACAAAGCCCTCCACAACACTGGACCCCAATACCTCAGCAAACGAATCTCCTTTCACACCCCTAAGACAAACCTCCGCTGAGCAACCTCACCCTAGCCACCGCCCCGGTTTCTACGGGACCAGAGCAGGTGGAAGATCCTTCTCCTAACTCACAGCCAAGACCTGGAACAAACTCCCCGTTCACCTTCAACGAAGACTGACACTGCACCAATTCAAAAAGGACCTCAAGACCTGGCTCTCCGAATTACCTCAACGCAGCTGCTCACACGCCCTCCCTCAGCGCCTTAGGACCCTCACGGGTGAATAGTGCGCTCTACAAAACCGTGATTGATTGAGGATCCAGGTCTAGCTGTGGTAATGAGCTGTGGGGCAGGAAGGGCACGCACAGCACTCCAGCCCTGGTCCTGTTCTTTAAAAATTAGATGCAGGAACTTCTATTTTTATCAGTTCTGGCACAGATCACTTAAAAAGAATATATAAATATAACATGAAAAAGAATACAGAGGGCTGTTGGGAAAGATCCCTTCAGCCACTACATGTTTAAAGTTCCATTCACATTCTGGATCGCCCACACTTAGCATATATATCTTGGGCAATGGTCTAGCTCCCTGGCTTTGTTGCCATTGTCATTCAGATCTTGAATCAGTTCACTTGACAATCACCAACAGTTTTGCTTCCTACCACTGCCTTTGCCTGGAGAGTGTGGAGGTTTCAGAAGATGTGACTGGAAGGGAAAGAACTAGTTACTTAACTGTACACTATGGTTCTCCAGTGTTATCTTTCATAGATTCACATGCTTGTATCTTCCCCGTCGTCATGGTGGGAGTCTCCCGGTATATAATAACCATAGCAGTAGAAGAAAAAACTGCCTGGAAGCCATAGAGTAGTGAAACCACTAGGTAACCTCTCCTCCTCATTATGTGGCCCAAACTACAGCCAATCAGCAGCCAGCACCAGCCTACACCATTCCCAGCAGAGCCACCATACCTCAGATTTCCTACCGCCCAAGAGTGAGCTATGCAGGAAACCAGAGATAAAAAGGTGGTCTGCCTAAAGGAAACGGGGAGGCGGGAGGGCGCATGTGAATCTATGAAAGATAACACTGGAGAACCATAGTGTACAGTTAAGTAACTAGTTCTTTCTCCAGTATTCAATCTTTCATAGATTCACATGCTTGTATCAGAGTAGATAGCAGTATTTGTAGTTAGAGCGTTTCTAGGCTAGACCCCTTTCTTTTCTCGGGGCTGCGTGCCATAAATTCCTTTCAGAAAAAGAAAATACTAACAATAAAACTTTGCTATTTCAGATATTAGCACATATGGAAAAACCACATTATATAGAAAAAACATTTGAATAACATTCATAAACATGTACCTTATTTAAAAAGATGTCGTAGAACTGCCTGTCCCACTGCCGCATCTGTTTTCCATTCCGTGTCCAGACAGTAATGTTTCGTGAATGTATGCACATTCGACCAAGTCGCTGCTCTGCATATGTCTGGAAGTGATACTCCTGCTAGCAATGCAGAAGACGTCGCCATCTTCCTTGTATCGTGGGCACGGACTTTCATGTCGAGAGGCCTTCCTGCTTTCTCCTGACAAAAAACAATGGCGGATGCAATCCATCTGGAGATGGAGGAACGTGACAGGGCCAGACCTTTTCTGGGCCCCGAGTAGGAGACAAACAGTTAGTTTAATTTGCGAAAGCTTTTAGTCTTTTCAATGTAGAACTTTAGGCATCTGCCAATGTCTAAAGTATGGAGAGCTTTCTCAGCCGCTGTAGAAGGATTTTTAAAATATGTAGGTAGGATCACTGGTTCGTTTAGATGAAAAGACGAAGGTATTTTAGGTACAAACTTCGGATTAGTTCTTAGCATCACCTTATCTGGCCTGAATTGTATGAAGGGATCCTGTATAGAAAAAGCTTGGATCTCGCTAACCCTTCTGGCTGATGTGAGCGCCAGCAGTAATGCAACTTTCCATGACAGAAATTGCAGTTCAGAATTGTGGATAGGCTCGAACGGAGCTTTCATAAGTTGTGACAAGACTGTGTTAAGTTGCCATGTGGGTGGAGGACGCTTAATTGGAGGGAACCTTCTGAATAGTCCTTTTAAAAACTCCTTGATCAGTCTGTTAGACCACAAAGATGGACATCCTGGAGATCTTCTGTATCTAGATATTGCTGCCAAATGGACTTTAATAGACGAGTGCGCAAGCCCTGATCTGGCTAAATGCAATAAATAAGGAAGAATTTGCTCTGGAGAAGACGTCAAAGGATGTACTGCATGAGCAAGGCCCCAAATACAGAATCGCTTCCATTTAGCGGAATATGTTTTGTTGGTAGACAGCGCTGCGGAACTTTGCAAGATTTCACGACATTCCGGGGTGATATTTAATGACTGGAACTCGTGCTCAAAAGGTTCCAAGCCGACAATTTTAGAGATGTCAATTGCGGATGAAGTACTTGGCCTTTGTTCATGGAAATCAAATCCCTGGTTGGTGGTAGCTGAATTCTTGGCTCCACCGACAACTGGAGAAGCTCTGTATACCAAAACTGCCTCGGCCAGGCTGGGGCTATCAGTATTATTTGGCAAGGTTCTGACCTCATTTTCCTCAATAATAAGGGAATTAGGGGAAAGGGAGGGAAGGCATAAGCAAATATCCCTGTCCATCGGAGGTGAAGAGCATTCCCTCTCGAGCCCTGTTGGGGGAACCTGCTGGCATAATGTCTGCACTTCTTGTTGTCTCGAGTTGCAAACAGGTCCAGACTTGGCTTGCCCCACACATTGAAAATCCGATTCAGCTGGATTCGACATAGTTCCCATTCGTGGCAAATGTCGGATGACCTGCTTAACAGATCCGCTTTTGAGTTGTCTACTCCTGGAACATGTTCCACTTGCAGCGATATGTTTTGACACAGCAGCCATTTCCAGATTCTTTGTGCCTGAATCGACAGAGGTTTTGATCTCGTTCCACCTTGCTTGCGCAGGTAAAACATTGTTGTCGTGCTGTCCGTTCGCACTAAGACCGATGAACCTTGGATCCTGGGAAGGAATGCCTGAAGACCCAGGAAGACAGCTTTCAATTCCAAGAGATTGATGTGAAGTGTTGTCTCCTGAGGAGACCAAAGGCCTTGAACCTCTAGGTCTTGTAGATGTGCCCCCCAACCTCGTAATGAAGCATCTGATGTCATGACGTAGCTTGGAGATTGAGTTTCGAATACCAGGCCCTTTGTTAGGTTGCTCCTGATACCCCACCATGACATTGCACATTTGATCTGATGGGTTATGACCAGCTTGTCTTCGAAGGAACCCAGGGCTTGGACCCATTGTTTGTCCAGGGCTTCTTGCAACGGTCTCATCTGTAAACGGCAATTGGGAATCAATGGGATACAAGAGGACATCATTCCCAGTAATGACTTGAATATTCTGATGGAAGTGAACTTTTTTGTTGCTAGAGATGCAGTCAGATTCAAGATTTTCGTTACCCGTTCTTCTGATGGGTAAGCTTTCATTTCCTGAGTTTTCAAGATTGCTCCTAGGAATTGCAGAGTACAAGTCGGAAGAAAACATGATTTTTCTTTGTTTATCCGAAGGCCTAATTTGTGGAAGAGATCTGTGCACCTCCGAAGGGATCTCTGTGTTGCCTGAAACGATGGTCCTTTTATTAACCAGTCGTCCAGATATGGAAACACCTGGAGACTTTGTTGTCTTAAATGCGCCGCTATTGGAGCCATGCATTTTGTGAATATTCTGGGGGCAGACTTCAGGCCGAAAGGCAAAACTCTGAACTGGTAATGGCGCCCCGCCACCATGAATCGCAGATACTTCTTGTGTTTTTTGTGTATCGGAATGTGGAAGTATGCGTCCAACAGGTCTAGAGAGACCATGTAGTCTCCCTTGCGGAGCAGTAGAAGAATTTCCTGCAAGGACAGCATACGGAAAGAAATTTTCTTTATGTATGTGTTCAGATCTCTGAGATCCAGTACCTGCCTCCATTTTGATGATTGCTTTTTCCTTATAAGGAAGAAGTGTGAATAAAACCCTGTTCCTCGCTGGTCTGATGGGACTTCCTCTATCGCTCCTTTCAGAATGAGTGATGAGATCTCTGCTTTGAGAGCTGCCATATGTTGATGAACTCTGCAGAGAGGAGGACGATCTGGAGGCCTTTGCGAAAATTCCAGGGTGTGACCCTGTGTAATGATGTCTAATACCCATCTGTCCGATGTTATGGACTGCCAATGCGGAAGAAACTGAGAGAGGTAGTGGAACTGGTCGATCTGAAGAGGAATTGGAGGCGCCTGATAAATATCACTGTCTGCGACCAGAGTCTTGTTTCCCTCTGGCGGCGGACCTTCTTCTTCCTTGTTGTTGGAAAGAAGAGTTCGAGGACCGGTATTGCTGGTTGGAGGAGTATTGGCGGTATCCCTGTTGGTTGTAAGGTTGGTACCGATTTGATTGGTAAGAGGAACGTTGCTGTTGAAAGCGTCCTCTGGATCCTCGTCCACGAAAGGACTGATAACGACCTTGCTGTAAAGATCCCAAGGATCTAGCAGTATCAGTATCTGCTTTTATCCCTTGTAACGTTTCATCAATCTGTTTACCAAAGAGGCTTTCGCCATCGAATGGCATGTCCAATATTTTAGCCTGGACTTCCGGCCGAAAGGACGTAGCCTTGAGCCATCCTTGTCTCCGTAAGGTTACCGCCCCTGCCATCTGGCGGAAAGCTATAGACACTATGTCCATTGCCACGTCTATGGACTCCGACGCCGCTCTAGCCCCATCCTGCAGGATGGTAGTCGCCTCCTCTTTCTTGTCCTCCGGAAGGTGCGACAGTAACGGAGCGATGTCAGACCACATCTGTCTATTGAATCGGCTCAGAAGGGCCATCGCGTTGGTAGCCTTGATAGAAGCTGCTGCCATGACTGCAAAACGTTTACCTATGCCGTCCATCTTCTTGCCCTCCTTATCGGGGGGCACCAGACATGTAGCCATAGGGTTCTTGGAGTGCTTTTGCGCTGCTTGAGTTACAACTGAGTCCGGCCGAGGATGACCAATAAGACATGCTGGAGCCTTCTCTACAACACGATACTTTTTGTCCAGCTTGGGTATGGATGCTGGGACTGATGCAGGATTCTTCATTAGTTTGAGCCCTTCATCCCATATATGTTCAATAATAGGAATGGCTCTTACCGACTTCCTGGAGGACTCCTTGAAATCATAAAGGAAGCATTCGCTTTCCTTGATTGGCATATCCAGCTTAAATCTCTTTGCCGCTTTTCCCATCAAATCATGAAAGCTTGCTATGTCCTCTGGAGGAGAACTTGACTGAGGCAAAGGTGAAGCCGGGGACGTTGGAGCAATATATTGATCCCACTCATCTCCAACTTCCTCATCCTGAGGAAGTTCCCCTTCCTCCTCTTGATCATCCTGATCGGAATCATTTAAGTCATCACGAATTGTAATAACGTTTTGGATCTCCTTCTGAAGAGGAGGAGGCGGCGGCTGAGCCAGTGGTATTTCCTTTGCAGGTTGAGAGATTTTTCCAGTGGCCGCAGGAGCATTATCTTCAGGAAAGCGACGATAATAACTATCAATCATGCTTCTAAGGTCCGATATTAAAGAAATAGGCACCGACATGGCCTCTTCCCGCACAGGCGTATCCACCTCTTCTTCCTCATCATAGTGGTAGGCCTGGTGAAATGACTCGTATCTCATCTGGCCTTTGACCGGCCTCTCCGTAAAAGAGAAGTGTTCCTGTGCCTCCTGGTGGTCTTCCTCCTCGGAATCCTGATGTTTAATATGGAGTTGCGAAGGACTGTAAGCAACACCACAAGAACCTTCCTCCTCTGATTCCTGACAGTCCAGAATGGTAGAGGGCAGCAAGGGTGAAATTTTGGGCGTAGAAAATTCACCTTTTTTTGCTCGTCAACGCTCCCGTCGACGGAGCAATGCTCTTTATAGAAATATATGTTGATGTTATTCTTGTTGGAGATGGCATCGCCAACGATTTTTTCATCGTCGACGGGGCCGTCGACGGGGCCGTCGACGGGGCCGTCGACGGGACAATCATTCGCATCGTCGGCGGGATACTCGTCGACGAAGATCTTGCCGTCGACGAAGGTCTGGCACTCACCGTCGACGGAGTCGTCGTCGTCATCGTCGTCGACGAAGCTGTCGTCGTCGAGATTGTCGTCGTCGTCGTCGTTGACGAGACGGTCGTCGTCGAGGTCGTCGACGGCCTCGTCGACGGTCTGACTGAAATTTCAGTAGATTTCGTCGACGGAAGCGACGACGGAGCCTTCTTTTCTGAGGAAGGCTTGAGAGGAGTTGGAGGGAGTGAAGTAGAAGGTTCACCTTCCTTAGGTCTTCCTGATTTTTGTTTCTTCACCTCACCCTTTTCCTCAGAGGACCCTCTTTTCAATTTCTTAGAGGTGTGTCCCTTGGCTTCTCCCTCAGACTCCGAGTCATGAGTTTTCCATTTCTGAAGCCATAACAAGAGGCGCGCTTCTCTATCCTTCAGTGTTTTAGCAGAGAAGGTGCGGCAATATTTGCAGTCCTTAGGAATATGCTTAGGGTACAAACAGTACAAGCATTCCTTGTGAGGATCTTCAGAATACAGTCTGGCCTTGCCACAGGACCTGCAAGCTCTGAAAAGACTCTTCTTGGGGTTTTCAGCCATATTGAAAGAAATCAAGTTTGATAATGAAGAACAGTACCTGACTTCCAACTGTGAAAGGTCAAAAGTTCAGTGAAGAGAGAATAAGCTGAGCAGAGCTCAGGGAGACTCCTTCTCACACGAAGGCGGTTGGAAATCTGAGGTATGGTGGCTCTGCTGGGAATGGTGTAGGCTGGTGCTGGCTGCTGATTGGCTGTAGTTTGGGCCACATAATGAGGAGGAGAGGTTACCTAGTGGTTTCACTACTCTATGGCTTCCAGGCAGTTTTTTCTTCTACTGCTATGGTTATTATATACCGGGAGACTCCCACCATGACGACGGGGAAGATACAAGCATGTGAATCTATGAAAGATTGAATACTGGAGAAGTGGAAGAATCCTTCCGTTGCTGCGAGGGCCGCTAGCCAGACATCTGGTACAGGAAGCTGCAAGTCCAATGGGGTCACTTGCATGACCCATCAATAGCCACTGGAAACCAGCCTGACTATGCCTTTGCTTATGCATCTTAAGCTGCAGATGATGGTGCATGGCTGGGAATGTTCAACTTCAACAGAAAATGCCACTTGTGAGATAATGTTCATAAGGACCATGAACAGAGTTTCTAAAAGTGGTTTGGTCATGTCTTGCTTAGCACCCCTTCATATAGAAATTAATTACAACTGAAAAAGCATGACATTAACAAAAACATTATATAAGGCAGTTATGTCTTCAAATCAACAATGTGCGCCTATCATTCACTCTCCTAATACTTCGTTTGCTCTCTTGCTCTGACTCTTCAGCATTCCCATCAACCTACTTGGAACAATCGTATTCAATTTTACTGGGGGTGGTGGAATATACAATGAAAATGTATTTTGCTCTTTTTGGGTCAGTCTCATTTAAAAAAAAAGGTTTAAGAAAAACAAATGCCTAATCAAAGATAAACTAATTTCAAAGAGCATTAGCCACTTCATTTAAAGTCAGTTGCTTTTTTAAGGAATACCTTTCTTTCGTATTTCATCCTCTTTTCTCTTAAGAAATGCTCGCACTGCAGCAGACTGAACACCCTTCACCTTAGGATCCTTTTTAGGGGGGCCCACAGCCAGACTATATCTTTTCTAAAAGAAAAAAAAAAGAAAAAAAAAAGCATAAAACATCTCTATTTTGATACATTAGTGATGCACTGCAATAATCCTAATCATGCAAAAATCAAACCCCTTATCCTAACTTCACAAACAATGGAAATAAGCTATGACAAGTCCGAGCTCCGTATTATTTGTGTTTTGACAAACATTTTGTGCTCTTCACAATCAGAATAAATAAAAATGTTTTGAGAAGTTATTCAAAAAAAGATACTGTTTTATCTTTATAAATGGGTTCATAGATAAGAATTGGGTACAGTAACACCTAATTTTACTATCTAAAACTGCAAGAGGTCTACTCGTAAAAATAAAAGCCCATGGACAAAGTGAAATATTGGGGAAATTATGGCAATATTACAAAATAACCACGAAGATAGCATGGAGCAGGTTGGGAGCAAACATTGTTCCCTATAGATGGGCGTGGCTTAAGAGCCGATGAGGACAGACGCGAGAGCCAGGAGCTCCGCACCGACCCTACCGATTATCCTGTGTTGGGAGCTGGGCATGGTAGTCCGAGAGCCTGGGACCACTTTTGCTGTCCCTGGGAGTTGCGGGGAGCGGTAAGAAGAGGAGATAGAGTCTCGCTGGCAGCTGGCCGAAACGAAGAGTCCGGCCAGCGTGTTCTCAAAATGACGCTGGCAGAGGTAATGCGGAGTCTGTAGAGCGTCCGGAGGCTGGAACGGGAAGAGCCCCAGAGGATCGGAGGGCTCGGCTGGCCGCACTTGCCTCTGTATCCAGCGGTGCTCCTGGGATGCCAGCTGGACAGGGAGCGCGGAGTCGTGAAAGTCGCGAGAGCTGGATGGGCCACTGAGGCGCTTGGAGGTACGGCAGATCGCAGGGACGAGCGGAGGGGGCAGACTGGTGAGCGGTGATTCATGCGGGGCCGGACGGTGCCTCCTTTACCTGGACTGTCTGCGCTGGAGGTGCTGAGGTGCGTGGATACTCTATCCCACGACGAACTGAGCGCCGATGCACGGCACGCATTACATGCATAATACCCTGTTCTCCTTCCGTACATTAACATGGCTCCAGATTGGTACCTCCATTTGAACATTCGCTGAGATCAGACAAAGTCCATTGGTTAAACATTTTGGATCCCTAGTGCCGATCGAAGTGGTGGGGCCCTGCTGACTGTGTCAGGTCGCTCCGCCTCGGTCATCAGCGGGGGCCCCCTTAGTGCAGACTGAGCAGGGGCCGCACAGGCACGAATGCGGCGAGTGCTGGCTTGCTGAGGTGCCCGACGGCGTGGTGGATCCCAAAGGCAAGAAGAGTTGGCAGAAAAATGGCCCGTGACAGCTCGGCGAGAAGGAACCAGGGGGGGCTTGGCGGTGCCTCCACTACCTGGGACTTGGCCTGTTGCCTTTACTGGAGGTGCAAAGAGCGGGTCCGGCCGCCATCTTGGTTGTGGCAGGGGTCGGCTGTCACCGCGATTGGGGACAGGTGGAGGCACCTACTTGGCAGCGACTGGGGAGGCCCTCCAGGGCCGTTGCATAAAGGGAGGTACTTACTGAAGGCACAAAGCGGCTCGACGAGGCGCCGCGGACCCCCTGCCATTGCAGGATCTCTATGGTTGGTTTAGGCACATAAGTAAATCGCAACTCCTATTCTTTACAAATATCTGCCCTGTGACTAGAGATTTGAAACAAAAGCGAGCCGTACCAAAAAAGAGATGGGAATTGGCCTGGACCCGAGAGGAGGAACAGGGCCAACTAAGAGGAGAAAAACTCTTTGGTGACTGCCATTATTGCACCACCAAGATGGCGGTGAACAGCTGGCACTGTTTAAGACGATTACGAATTGGGGGCTTTAAGTGGACAGTGCTCTGCAATTGGGATGCTGGCAACTAATGGGACAGCTGACTGGGCAGTTGGACAGGGGGCTGCCCGGAGGCGGTGGAGGGGTCTCCTGGTTGACGGCCGATAGGCGAGCGGCCTACTGCGGGTATTGGTGAGAGGGGCCTCGCTCACAACGGGTGTTTTCTGTTGCTGGCGACTGATTTGGATGGTGTGAAGGGACGCCGGGGAGGCTGCGCTGGTGGCCTGGAACGCCATAGACTATGGGGAAGCCATGAGGGAAGCAGGAAGGGGGGGGTGAAAGGGAATGCCCCCGGAGGAAGAAGTAGCGTAACAAGGGAAGCAGGATGCTGCAGACCAGCAAACTGAGGGGCTGATGCAGCGGCAGGTGGACCAAATACTCAAAGACATTGCCGACACTAGGGATGCCCTGCAGCAGGACATCACACATGTGGCTCTAGGGCTGGGCCTTCTTCGCACGGAACATGCTAAGCTGGCTGACCGGGTGAAGAAGATGGAAGGGACGTTAAACCCGGAGCCTGCTCAGAAGACGCTGGCGGCCCAGATGGGGGATGTCACGCACCGATTACAAGCCCTGGAGCGGAGGGCTGAAGACGCTGAAGGGTGGAACCAAAGGAATAATATACGGGTGGTGGGGCTGCAGGAAGGAGTGGAAGGGGCCAATATAGTGGACTACCTAGAAGGCTGGCTGTGGACTGAGATCGCCCCTGAGGGACTGACCACCTTCTATACCCTGGAGAGAGCGCATAGGGTACCCGCCCGGCCGCTAGTACCCGGAAGACCGCCTAGGCCAGTGGTGGCGAGACTACTTCATTATAAAGATAGAGACCTGCTGCTGCATAAAGCCCGTCGGGCCCCTACCAGGTGGACAATAGTAATGGGACGCTGTTCCCGGATTATACGTTCGAAGTGCAAAGCCGACGAGCTTCGTTTTTGGCAGTCAAGAAGGCACTCCGAGACGAAGGCCTTCAGTATTCCCTGATGTTCCCTGCACACTTGAGGGTAATCTTGGACAGCAAAACGTACTTTCATGATCGTCCTGTGAGGCATGGACTTGGTTGGAGTCCTACAGAGCGGGTACGGGGGAGCAGGGCGCAGAATGGGGCCACCTGCAGATGAACCACGCCCTCGCAGGTCGCGGCGTATCAGAAGGCGACGGCCTGGTCCTCTGGGACCCACAGTGACAGAGAAGGAGAGATCAGCAGTTTTGTAGACCATGACGAAATATCCCAGGAAAAAGGTGCATCATTGGCGCTAGGAAAAGGGCTCGGCAGAAACGGACTCAAATGGGACTGAATCTGGAACTGTTCAACTGCTGCATGTAATGCCTGGGGCAGCAGATGAGATTGTCGACGCTTAACATTGTAGGACTTTAGCATGAGAGCGGAAAAGAGGGGGGGGAACAATGTGAAATCTAGAATATGCGGCTCCCTTAGAGCTGATTGCCTCACGAGATGTTGGGGCTTAATTATCGTCGGGTGTATGGCGCCAGATTTGCGCATTTTGTAGCAGTCTATCTTAAACTGTGTGTAATGTAAGTTTAAAATAATGACTAACATATTCACAGTGCTTTCTGTCACAGGCTGTGACCTTGTACCACTAAAAATACACAAGTCACTATTCTGTACTGAACTAACCAAGATTTCATTCTGTGGCACTATGGGGAAGCCACGAGGGAAGCAGGAAGGGGGGGGGGTGAAAGGGAATGCCCCCGGAGGAAGAAGTAGCGTAACAAGGGAAGCAGGATGCTGCAGACCAGCAAACTGAGGGGCTGGTTACAAACACAGACCTCTGCAATGCATTAACTAATAGAGGTTTCATAATGTTACAAAAGGCATCTCGCACCGAGTAACAATTTATTTTAAATGTAAGTTGCACGTTATTTTATATGTAGGTACCAGACGGTGAAAGACCAAAGAAAGTACAGAATATTTTATTAGCCACACCTTTGACCCCAAACCCACTGAATGCAGCATCATAGTTCCCATACTTTTTTTTAATGCACTTCGATCACTGTGTATTTTACGTCATGCTCGTGCTGATCTGCTTCCACCCTCTCAAAGGATGCGTCATGTTGCCGCTGCATGTGCTAGGCTATGGATCACTTTTTTCTCCCGGTACTCAATAGCATTCTTTTACCAGTCACCACATTCTCAGTTCTACTCTCCTGCTTAGTTTCCAATCTTGTCTATTTTCTCCCAATATTCACGTCTCTTACAAACAATGGAAAAATCTGAACGCCTTGATCATTCATTTGCAAACTGCTGTTAAATACATTCCCTGTTGCCGTTGTTGCAATGACTAGTCATTAAATTCTAGTACTAGGATGCAGTGAAATGAGAAAGAAAACATTGTACCTAAAAGAGTGCTTTATTTATACTAAACAGAGAACTATATAAACACAACCTCAATGGGCGAAGGCCTAGCTCCAACTGGTCAGAAAATATACTGGATCGACCAGCAATTGCAAGGATCTGTTCCGTACCATGCGGTGCTTAAATCGGGCTCCGGGACGAAGTCATGTAACCAGGCACAGCCAGGAAATATTATAAGGTATGAGTGCTAGACCCCAACTCGGCATCTGCGTATCGTTGTGTGGTGCCTTTTGCCTCACATCTCTATTCTGTACATTTCTTGCTGCACTGCCACACAACATAGCCCACTTGCAAAAAAGGCAGCCAAGGCTGTGCTGCGCTATCCCACCCCTAGACCGGATGTACAGCTGATTCCTCTAGTAGTTGTGAGGGTGTCATGTCGGTAGAGATCTTTGTTGGGGTGCTGGGGCCCACTCAGGCCCTTCCCTAAGCTCCTGCGCTGTGCCAGCAGAGAGAGCAGCACACAATCAGCTTTTGTGGTAGAAGCGCCCTCTGCCCAAGAAGGGAGTAAATAAGTCAAGCTCACTGAAATAATGAATAATAATACTTGACAACAGTGGCGGAGTTTGTATGGGGAAAGAAGTCTGGTGGCAAGGTTAAATTAAGAAAAGAGAGGGAGGAATACAATGAAGCTAAGGAGAGATTATTTCCAAAGTGGAAAGTTCACGGCTCTATAAAAACTCTTGTGCGTAGAGTTTAAAACTTCCATATCGAGTTTTGCTGGCCAGATCCAACTCAGGGGATTGACTGCTCGCTGCCATTGCAACCAGGGCCGGACTGGGAACGAAAACCGGCCCTGGCAAAGTGCTCGGCCAGCCACCCCCCCAAACCCCGCCAGCCACCCCCCCAAACCCCCCCCCCCCCCCCAATCGGTCGGGGGACAGGTGGTTTGCCCGGTGCCCGCAACGGCCAGTCCGGGCCCATTGCTATACGTGGAGAGCCGCGGGGAGTCAGGACTCTCCTCATGGAACCAGGGGAAGGTGTTGCATGCGTTGTGGCCCGCCCAGGCTCAGTGCGGACTGTGTTTGGTCACTGTGGAGGGGTGCTGAGTCCTGCTGCTTTAATGGCCCAGAGGCTGCTTTGGTGATATGCCGGGACAGTCATTTGCTCTTGCGGGGGTGGGGGAACCTCCAGCAGACCCTCACCGATACCAGACGGCCTTGCCCTCTTACAACTGGGATCTACGCTGACAGAACTGGCTATATTATGGCAGGGTGCCGAAGCTCTAAGCAGTTCAAGCCAAACTGAATAAATACGCTTGGGAAGGTGGCCCCGGAGCGAGCCTGAAGGGGGAACCTGTCATGCAAGAAATTCCACCGTCTGGAAAAAGAAAGACCCAACATTACAGGACATCCTGGACGCCATTACGACCGTGCGGACATCGTTGGAATCGCATATTGACTCTGTGTCCTCTGAGGTATCTTGCACTTGATGAACGCGCGCCTAAAGGATGTCGAGATCAAAACGAGCTCTCTGGTTGAAGATGCCTCTGATCTGCAGCGCAGGATGGATGACATGCAGACCCATACTGCAAAATTGGAGGCACAGATGGACGACTATAATGGGCGCTCCAGGCGTAACAACGTTCGTATTTTGGGAGTGCCGGAACGGGCGGAGGGGCCGTCTTCATACCTCTTTGTGGAGGATTTGATCACCGTTCATCTCAAGCCAAAAGGTCTTTCCAACTTCTTTTTCGTCGAACGGGCGCATCGAGTGCCGGGTGGTCAACAGCCCGGAGCCTCCCCACGGCCCTTGCGAGCTAGGTTCTTCAACTTCCGGGATAGAGATGTTATCCTATAATGTGCACGGTGGGTGCCATCAGTGGACTACCAGAACAGCCGTATCATCTTCTTCCCGGACTTCACCGTTAAGGTGCAGCGACAGCAACGCAGCTTTTTGGATGTTAAGAAGGCGCTTTATGAGAAGGAGTTGAAATAAGCCATGCTCTTCCCCGCCAAGCTGAGGGTGGAATCGGAGGGGAAGGCCTGGTTTTTTACCACCCCTGAGGAGGCCAGGGAATGGCTGGATGGCTGGCGCATGGCAGGCTGGGCCAACTCACACGCCCGGAGAGCAAGGATGGAGGAGAGTGCTGCATGATCCGGCAGAGATACTCCGCCGGAGGAACAGGAGGCGGCGACGGGAGAGTCCGAATAAATGGTCTGTATGTTCAGTTTTTAAGGGTGGTGGGCTTCTTCTCTAACTGCGGGATGGACTGGGCTACCGGCCCCCATGGTGCAACAGACTTTGCTATTGAACTGTGATAATGCTGTGCTGGGGACGTTTGCACACTAGACTTGATGTGGCTCCATGTTCTTTCAGAACACTCTAATGATTATTTGCATCTTAGAGGGTTTGATGGCAGCTTCCGGAATATCTTGGTTTATAAAATGTGCATATCAGTTGCTTAACTTTCTATGTGAGGGATGCTCGGTTGGGGACATGTACCCACAAGTTTGTGAGGGGTGGGCGATAGGCCCTCTGCTAGTTTGGTTGGGCAGGAGGTTATGATACCGCCATGCAGGGAGGCAGATTTCAGGGGATGTTCTTCGAGTGTAGGTGGGTGTTGGGTCGGGGTTGTATTAATTTGTAATGTATTCTTTTTGTTGTACAGGCATAGCATCTTCGATTGGGATTGTATTTGTGTTGTTCTTTTTATGTTTTTCAGGCATTATATACTTGATCGGTAGAGGCAACTACATGTTCAACATTTTTGATGTCCTCATTGATGCGAAGGGTAGGGCTTAAGCCAACACTTCTCCCCGGGGGTCTTGCGGAATGTTACTCTCTAGGTCTCCACATACCTCTAAAATCGTGTGATGGGCACAGCGACTAGACAGAAGCTCAAATTGCTTTCCTGGAACGTAAACGGTCTGGGGGACAAAATTAAAAGGGGTGTGGTTCTCCAATTTCTTACGCGCCATTCGCCTGACATAGTTCTCTTGCAGGAGACCAACATGCTGTGGAATGGACGTAAAGCCCTGTCACGATGGGGCTCCCAACTGGCGGCCCATTCCACGTTTGGTTCTGGTTCCCGGGGGTGGGCATCTTAATTAGAAAATCATTTCCCGTTTTGTCGGTGTGGTTCGCACTGACCCTGTGGGTAGGTTTGCTGCCATTTTTGGGATCTGGGAGGGGTCCACACTTAATATGGTCTCAGTGTATATTCTGCCGGGCTTACATACGCAGGCCTTTGTTGATCTCGGCGATCTACTCCTCGGTTTGCCAGATGGGAGGTTACTGATGGGGGGCGATTTTAACTCCATTTTCTCTGACTCCATGGA
This sequence comes from Lissotriton helveticus, assembly GCF_964261635.1. Lineage (NCBI taxonomy): Eukaryota > Metazoa > Chordata > Amphibia > Caudata > Salamandridae > Lissotriton > Lissotriton helveticus. The sequence continues at coordinate 811,402,332 of NC_136061.1, read as the reverse complement.
CCATGGGCGCCAGAGAGATGTGCCGCTCTCCCGCAGGTGAATCCATAGTTTCCTGGGTGCATTGGGCCTTGTGGATGTTTGGAGATGCCTGCACCCTGGTGAACTCCAATACACCTATTTTTCCGGGCCTCATGGTAGTAGGTCACGTATAGACTATGTGCTCACACTCATGCATCATCTTCACACTGTTAAGGACATACAGCATTTGGCTAGGGGGATTTCTGACCACTCACCTGTTCAGTGTAGTTTGGAAGTGGGCGAACCCACGATCGGCCGGGTGGCGCAGATTAATTCTTGGTATCGCACAACCCCCTCCATCAGAGATAAGGTCTGGAGCGAGTCTGATCTGTACTTTCAGGAAAACCTGGGATCTGTTTGTTCGTCCGTCCGTTGTACTCTGGGAAACTTATAAGACCGTCATTCGGGGGGTTGTGTTGGGCCAAGTTGCTGGGCAGCGCAGAGAGACAGCAACAGACATGATATGCTTGGAGGGCGAATTTTTTTCTCTAGAAAACGCTGTCCGTATACAGGACTCGGAGGAAGCGCGTCAGAAGCTCCGCATAAAAACCAAGGAGTTCTCTGACCTGGCCACAGATGGGGTCAAGGCTCACTACAGGGCTACCCTGAACAGGATCTATGATGCGGGTGATAAGGCAGGCACGCTATTGGCTTGGTTGGATTGTAGAGAGCGGGCGCAGCATGTGGTGGTTGAAATTGTTCTTGACTCGCAATTCACTTTCAATGCACCACAAGACATCGCAGATGCATACCGACGGTACTACTACTCACTCTATACTTCCCATACAACACTCTGAGGAAGAGGCTTCCTCTCTCCTACGCGATATTAAGATGCAAGCCCTCACTGCGGAGGAGAGCTCCGACCTTGATCTCGACATAACAGCAGCTGAGGTTGAAAAAGCCATACACGATCTACGCGGGGGGAAAGCACCCGGCCCCAACGGAATCCCTATAGAGTTATTTAAAATGACGGCAAAGGTGACCGCTTCCTTTCTTACATATACGTTCCGGGAGAGTAAAAAACAAGGCGTCCTTTCCGAGGATCAGAGATTGGCCAACATCATAAGTCATTCAGAAAGCGGGCAAGCCAGCTAACCAGTGCATCTTATAGGTTCATTTCTTTGCTCAAATGCGAAGCCAAAATCCTTGCCACTCGTTTGCTCCGGGTTATTACCAGTCTGGTACACCTGGATCAGTCCAGGTTTATGCTGGCGAGGAATACCTCCCTCAACCTCCGCAGGCTCCACGGTGTGCTATGCCGGGTAGATACCATCAGGGAAGATGCTGTTGTGGTATCCCTCGATGCTGCTTCCCCATTGAAACCATTGAGTGGTCTTACATGTTGGCGGTGTTTCACAAACCTGGTTTTGGCTCTGAAGTTACCAACTGGGTATCATCTACCGCTTGCGCAGGTGGTTGTCAATAATAGGAAATCCCCAGTTTTTTCTCTCGGTCGGGGTACAAGACAGGGGTACCCCCTTGTCGCCTCTCCTCTTCGCCTTGGCACCTTTGGCGGCATGGTTCCGACAGGACTGCGCAATTAGGTGCCTCAAATGGACACCAGGCTGGGAGGACCGCATTTCGTTATATGCAGACAATATTTTGCTTGAATTTGGCCTCCCCAGCAGCATCTCTTAACATGGTCCTGGATATTTTGCATGTATTTTGAAGGTTCGCAGGATACACAATTAATTGATCCAAATCTGTGCTCTACATCCTCATGGGCAGTGACCGTTTCTTCCTCTGGTTGTCAGTTGGCTGAGGCGGCAGAGGGCTTTAAATACCTGGGGATTTGGGTTTCCAAAGACTTAAGCAGATTCCAGGATAAGAATCTTCGACCGCCATTGCTACGTCTTAAATCTGATGTCTAACATTGGAGGTCGCTTCCGTAGACTCTCCTGGGACACGCAGCCCTATTTAGGATGTCCCTTCACCGACTTTTATATGCACTACAGAACACCCCATTTACAGTTGCCACATCGTATTTCAGGGAAATTGATTGTGCTGTTTGAGATTAGTTGTGGCAGGGCAAACTCCCCCGCATCGCTACACGCAAACTTACACTAGGGTGGTTTGATGGGGGCATTGGGCTCCCGGACATTAAGAGGTATTATTGGGCCTCACAGCTATCAATCAAGTTAGCTATAGATCGCAAAATGACCCAGCCTTTCGGATAGACAGGCGACTCATTCCTAGGGGTGGTTTAGAGGGCACGTTATATACTCGGTCATTGAAGCCCGGCCTGACCAGTCATGCCGTACAAGTGTGGAAAGAGGCGAACCGGAGCCTGGGCTGGGAGGGTAAGCTCACACAAGCCACGCCACTCAGGCACTGTGACATGTTGGGTCGGCTGTTCCGCTCCAAGGGTTTTGATAAATGGGACCTCATCGGTATCTCCAGCGTGGGGGATCTCTGGAAAACTGGTGACGTAATTCCCTTTTCCCGACTTCAGCACTATTACGAGATGGCCAAATCGGTAAACATCGTTTACAACAAATCTTTTACCCTGCAGGGAATCACAACGCGGTCATTACAACGACCGCGTTGTGATTCCGCATACTATTATTCTGCAAGTCGGAACAACGACTTGCGGGGGGAGGAGGTGTTGGATTTAAAATCCAACACCTTCCCTAGTGTCCGCACAGACTGGAGTTGGAATAGTAAATTATACAATTCCAACTTCCAGCGCCCCCCCTCTGCAAGTCGTTGTTCAGACTTGTTGAGTAATGGTATGCAGAATCACAACGCGGTTGATGTAACGACCGCGTCGTGATTACCTGCACGGTAAAAGAATGCAGGATTTAAAGGTATATTCGGCCAAATCTGAGCATTTCCAATATCTTCAAATTAGGAACGCCTTTCTCGCTGTTCTCCCCAGGGGTACTGCCCTCTCTGAGTCCTCCCCTCTTGAAGACAGGATCCTAGATGGTGATCTCCCTGAAAAAGTTTGGATGATGAAGAGTGGAGGAAAGCCTCCACCGTGAGGTGGCCATTTTCTCCCGTCTCCATCTGGTCCAACTAAAACTTCTCCACAGGACATATTTGTACGGGCCTTTGCTGGTCTATATGGGGTACACCCAAGACAGTGGTTGTGTGCTTCAATGTGGGCAAGAGGGTACCATTATCCACGTTCTTTGGGAGTGTGCAGTGATTCAGAAATACTGGGAGAGGGTGGTCCACAAGATGGAGGAGGCATTGGGGCGACAGATTCATTGCAGCATTAAACTGGCATTATTGAATATTTGGGACCCTACAGATTCGAACGCCGAGAGAATTTGGGTTGCTCTAGGTTTCATGGTTGCTAAACGGATTAAGGCACGATTGTAGCAGGCTCAGAGCCCACCGAAGACTGTTGATTGGACCAAGGATACGGACTGGTGCATGGTAACGGAAAAAGCCATCGATGAATCGAGAGGGTGCCCGAAAATGTGGATGCAGGTCTGGGGGCTGTGGAATGCTTACAGGGTGGACATTTGTGTCCCACCGAGGATTAGTGACGATATTGCTGCTGGGCACGGACTGTATTTGGTGAATGATATCAGCCCTATGTTCTTGAGTGTCATTATTGAGGATGTGTTGTTTGAACGACTTCTGCTGGTTCTCTGCCTGCTACTGCCTTGCAATGGGCACATGCCTTATTTCTTAATAAAAAGACTTAATTAAAAAAAAATAAGAAAGAAATAAAGAGAAAGAAACCGGACTTCAAAAATAGAAGATGTCTCCACTGAACTCAACGCAACCAAGTGGGACACCAAGTTCACAGGGTACAATTGAAGAAACCAAGTTACTAGATTACAGCAATCACTGATTATGTGGGGCTACATTAGTACTGGCAGCGCAAATTTAGCATCTCACCAACTTACAAGTTGTTTTGAAATGCTATTTGAGAAACACTAGTAAAACTGAAGGGACTCATGAAAATAAGTGATAATAAACTGATGTACGACAAAAACATTCAAGATCACCACAACATACTGAGAGTAAAACTACATAAGAAATGAAACTGCAGCCTGACACTGCAGAGCATTAATGAGAAATGTTGACGAATAATCCTTACTTCTTTGAGAATGTCCTCTCAGACAAAGGAGTAAGTGCACTGCCAAAAGATTAAGGAGAAAGACAGTGGGTCCTTCTCAAGACAACACTGTACTCAGACGTTTTTGATGCTGCCAGGTATTGTGGAAAGTATATCTTAAACCTGGCGCCTTATACCCTTAGGTATAGACAAAATGCATAGACAGCAGTTTTAAATCACTAAAAAAGCCAAACCTCAAGGTGCATTTTGAAAATATTTTTAGCTGGTTCTGGACTTATCAATGATGCCAGCCCATGTGGCCTGGTAGCCATTCTGCAAAATGAACAGTTGTTGTCCATTATTTTTGCCATCTGAGCCCCGACAAATACAGAGCCTAAGTATTAGCAGATCAAACAGGATCTACACATCACGTGAGGGTGCCAACATTTTCACATATAAAAACATGACTCTTCGGAGTTGCCAAGGATCACAAGTCATTGATCTTATTGTTTGAGGGCACTACTCAGCACATTTCGCCCACGATACGAAAGCAAAATTGCCAATTCATTACTTAAACTCTGTGGTGCACTAATCTTACTAGCCAATCACCTGATAGTCCATGGCAGAGTTCATTTTCATGTTGAAGTGCCTGATGATACTGGTGCTTGTGAGTTCTTGTGAGTTCTTCACCACTTGCTAATCATTCAATTTCTTTTCATTTGCTAAGGGGCATTTCCACACTGCTGGTCATACCCAAGACCTCATAGTGGACATGGCAAATAGAACATTTGTTACGCAGTGACTCTCTTCTTGCTTAGTCTAATCATTGATCCAATTTATGGTTCACATGCCAAGAGCTCGGACTTTCCAAAAAAAACTTGTACAGTTCACACTGCACCTTGAATGGGAAGGTCAACTCTAGATGCTATCAGGAAAGATTTAACCACTTCCCTGAAATCTATCAATCAACAGTTGGATGCCTTCTCTTTGGGATCTTGGAAATTAGACTGTTTAACCACATCCCTCACACCAGCCAACGTATGGATGTGAGGTTGAAACACTCTTAAAATGCGTGGTTTAAACACTCTTAAGAAATCTGAAGCTGGCCACCAGACAAGCTGAACCAGCTTGGAGGAGGAACATACTCTAACTCCATTAAGGCAGCCAATAACATTCCAGCAAGTCATGCCTCCTGTGACTATTTGGGCAATCACTTTGTCTCCAGTATTTCTACAGTTTCACAAAGCACATCCTAGTCAAAGGATTCATCCTCTGCCTATTTTATCATATTTTGGTGCACCTTCAATCAGATCTCGTGGGAAGTCACCCTCAAAGGCAGAATGGCTCTTTCTGTGCTGAAGCCGGGGCGAAAGCCCGACTGAGAAGGGTCAAGGATGTTCTTTTGTTACAAGTACTGGCTGAGTTGTTTATTTATTTATCGCTTTATCGTTTTCAGAATTATGGCTTGTATTAGAGTAGAGAAGTTTGCCCACTGCATAAAGACCTATGGTTATTTGAGTCAGAGATCCATGAGGTGCAGAGGCAGTTCATGGGGGATGCTTGGCTAGGTCATGATAATGGTCTCAGGCTCACCCAGGCTCACCCAGATATGGAAAGGGACGAAGAGGACATCTGTGGATACATGAATAAAATGATGATTGACAGGGAGTCCAGGAGCTGGTCCGGAAAGGTGAAGAGCCCTTTCACAGGAGTTACTACAAGGGAAAGCATGAGAGCAGAATCCCTTTGACAGAGAAACACACTACATTCACTTGAAGGGAACACCGGGCAGGAGAGGGGCATCATCAATATGTTTTAAATACAAGGACAGAGAGCACATGGGGACCAGCGTGCAATTCAAGCATGCATGTTCCATCTGCAGGGGATGAGGGGCACACAGCAACAGGCTGCAAAAATGGCAGGGGATCCAGCCAAAAGAGGGATAAAGAGAAGATATAGCCCATAAAAACCCAAGATCTGGCAGCTGGAGGGGAGGGGGGTAAAGTTGGTTAGGTCCCCCATAAATACTCACAGGTTCAGACAACTAGCATGACAACAAAGAGGAGGCAAGGATGCAGAGCAAAGGTTTTAAGTTGGTTAGGTCCCCCATAAATACTCACAGGTTCAGACAACTAGCATGACAACAAAGAGGAGGCAAGGATGCAGAGCAAAGGTTTTCAGCAAGGTTTCAGAATCCCACTCAAAAGGGGTCTTTGCTCAGCTGTCGAGCACCACGAGAGAAAGTCAGAAAGGAGAAGGAGCTGGGGAGAGTAGAGGGCACCGAGACAGCAGAGGCCCCCTCAGACCTGAGCCTCTGCCCACTTACCGTAGTACCCAAGGAAGAGCCAGGGAAATTCAGGCTAATTCTCCAGCTCTCATCATTCCCGGAGTGGAGCTCAGTGAACATGGTATCAACCCCTAGGACTGTGCAGTGGGGTATGCCTCTGTGGAAGATGCGATAGAGATTGCTCACACAATAAGAGGGGGGGCGCCTGATGGCAAAGGCAGATATTGAGACTGCATTCAGACTATTCCTGGTATACCCAGAAAGATACCATCTCCTGGATTTCAAGTTTAAGGGGGGGGGGGGACATATATTTTGACAAAGTGTTACACATAAGATGCTCAATATCATGGGCCTCTTTTGAGTGTTTCAGCACCTCCCTTGAGTGGACCCTACATAAGATGTATCCATACGGATGGAAACTATACTATCTGGAGGATTTCCTGTTTGTGGGGGAAGCCCGGGGGTTTAGAGTGTAAAGAAATATTGGGATCTTTCCAACACCTAGCAGCTGAGTTAGGCATTCCACTGGCGGAAGACAAGACAGCAGGCCCAGCTACAAAGCTGGTGTTATTGGGCATTTAGCTGGACACAACACCCGGCACATCCCACATGCCTGAGGACAAGGTGCAGGATATGAGGAAGGACATAAAAACACTAGTTGGAAAGGAGATGGCCACACATTGAGAACTCCAGGAACTAATTGGAAAACTAGATTTCGCAGCCCGATTTATCCCGGCAGGGACGGTGTTCGCAAGAAGACTCATGCACTTGACAAGGGGTTACAGAAAAAGGACCACCATACAAAATTAGGGTCAGAGGTGAAACAGAACCTCAAAATGTGGCTAACATTACTGAAAGATTTTAATGGGATCCTTATCTGAAGGGATGGCTGGGCGTCACACAAAAGAACAGTACGGAGACGCATTCTGCAGCCTGGATGTCAAGGGCTATCCTTAAGAGCAGATGGTGTTCGGAGAAATGGGCTCAAGAGTAGGCGAGGGCAGGCCTCACCAGAAACTTTACATTCCTGGAATTGTTCTCCTTAGCGGTGACTATAACATTGCAGCAAGAGGAGCTGAGGCACATGAAGATCATGCTGTGGTCAGGCAACTAGGCAGTGGTACACGCCATTAACAAGGGGGCAGCCAGGTGCCCACAAGTATTAAAACTGCTGGGGAGGCTAGAGGGCGCACAAGCCGAATGGCCGCACTCGAGTGAGGCTCCGGCAGCCTGGCACTATTATCCTCAATTTATCCTGCTAACCTGCTCCTACCCGTCCGAAACTCTCCACGCTGATACAAGGGGGGCTGCTGGATACTCTGTGAAAATTTGGCCGCTCTGCCTCCTGGGGGGGCGAAGTTCGTGCCGTTCGAAGATTCGGCCCCGGATGAGCCCTGCCGTGACGGTACCCTGAGGCGGCACGGGGAACTACGGGATGTCGGGGCGCACCACGAGGTGACCAGGCTTGAGGAGTGGAAGCGGACGGCCTTCCTTGCCGGACCTGCGGAGGCAGATAGCGGCTCATCACACCTCCCCCCGGAGCCCGCTGGACAACAGTGGTGTGAAGCTGGTGAGAGGCTCTGGGCACGACAGACTTTTACTAGGGCGAGAGATAACTGGCGCCGATCGAGGCGCCCTGCCCTGGGGAGGCCCCTGGTCAGTTGCGACCGTTAGTGCATGGCTACAGCACTGCAGAGACGCGACATGCTGGGCAAACTGTAAATACCACCCTGGCCGGCAGAATCTCACTGAGAAAGCGCTGAGGACACGAGCTTCCCTACATATGTGGCGGGCGAGCGGCGTTGTGGCTCGGAGGGACCTTCAGCTACTGTGCTACTGCGAGGGGCCTGGGGCTCTGCCTGCTGTGCTGCGCTACACGATTGAGCATGGCGAAATAGAACACTAGTGTTGAGTGCGCTGTCAGCACGCCAGCCCGGGCGCCTAGTTCTCATTTCCTGCATGATATTGAGATCAACAACATTGCGACTTTATTCACTGTATAGGAGTGCTGAGGTAGCATCGCAATTGTAGGACAGCGCTGCACTGACGAAGGGGTGACCTCTCCATTACTGACTGTGCGGAAAGGGATCATCACTCATCGCCGGCAGAGAGCTTCTATTTCAGTGGCGTAATGGGGAAGCCAGACAACAGGGATGCCCAAACTGCATTTTGAACCCGCAATTAATAAGAAAGCGACGAGAAGTGTAGTAGACGGCGGGCAACCACGGAGCCCAGCTGCAGAGGTGTCTGCACCGGCCCCGACGGCGCCGGACATTGCCATGATGCTGCAGGAGATGCGCCAGGGCTTTGCCACTGTTGTTGACAAAGTCGATCGGCTCTCAGCCAGAATGGACGGCATAGCGCAGAAAATGGATATTCATGAAGAGCGTATCACCGAAGTGGAGCGACGAATATCCGACAACGACGACACCACGGCGACACATGCCACGAGACTCTCGAGAATGGATAATGTGCTGCGTGTCATTGCCGCCAAAAATGAGGAGTTGGAAGCGAGGAGCCGACGGAATAATATTCGCGTCACGGGCGTACCAGAGACGACCAACACAGGGAGGATGGAGCTCTATATAGAGAAGATTCTTCTGGCAGCAGTGGGAGCGGAGGCCTTCTCCAAACAATTCATCGTGGAGCGTGCTCACCGCTCGCTCGGACCTACGCCCAAACCCGGAGCCCCACCAAGACCCATCATAGCGCGCCTGCTCAACTATAGAGATCGTGATACGGCGTTGCGGGCGGCGCGGGCAACCCAGAACCTATCGCACGATGGAGTGACATTCTCTATTTATCCGGACTTTACCCCAGTGGTACAAGAACAAAGGCGTAAATTCCTTGCCGTTAAGAAGAGGCTTAGAGGCCTCCGCATTGATTATGCCCTTTTGTACCCAGCCAAATTGCGAGTAACTCATCAGGGTACACAACATTTTTTTGTCAACCCACAACAAGTTGAGGATTACATTAAAACATTGCCTAGACGCGGAGGACAGGCTGCAGATGCCGAGGGCCAGAATGGCTCGAGTTCTGATTTGGAAGACAACTAACCTGTGTTGCTGGGATTAAACACGCTGTGGGGACACAGTACTTGTCTCACTACAGGGACTGGTGTTGATAATAAATGTGGAGAGTACGGAGGATTCGAGAGATAACACGGACTGGAATCGGACTGCAGGCGGTAACGTATGCCAGGCACCCACCCCTCTCTCCCTTTCCACTCGGACAGAGACATAAGGGACGAACTTGCATGGATCGGGAGGAATGTGGGTGGGCAGACGTGCACCTCAGGTGACCCCTACTGGGTATACCCCAAGGAACTTGATTCCATTCCTGTTAATGTTCACATGTTTTGGTCAACTTTTGGGTGGGGGGGTGGGCTCGGGATGCTGGCAAGTTGGGGATGCTTCAGTGGGTGGGGGGAGGCGGGGGAGTCGTTTTGTCTGGGAGCAGAGGAGACGGCATGGCATGGGTATTTCCTGAAAACCTGCGCAAATCTCAAGGGAGGGGAGGTGATTCCTGCTGTTACTTTTGCGCAGCCCATTTGCCTGCGAGGGGGGCTGGGGGACGAGGGGGAGGGACACACAGTTGGAAGGACTGTTTGGTTTATGTTCATTGCATGTGCAAAAGGTATCGAAGTGCTGCTTTTATCTTTCGATTTGGGAGTTTTTGTATACGTCAAAGCGTTGAATGAGCCTATGATACGGGGTGTGCACTCTGCATGGCAGCGAAGAAATGCTGGGAACATGGTCACTGCCCGTTTGCTTGGTCCTCTGCTCTCCGTGAGAAATATTGGGCACACACATCACAAAAGGGGCGTGTTACTCGATGGCAGTGGGTGTGCCATGCGACATGACTCGCCGGCTGGCTCATATATCCATTTGCACGCATGGGGGACACAAATTTGAATATACTCTCATGGAACGTGAGAGGGCTTGGCGATCCTAGAAAACGGAGGCAGATACTGAGTTATCTTGATCGACATTAAATACATATTGCCTTCCTCCAGGAAACACACTTCAAGCCACATGGAATACACTCATTTGGGAAGAGATGGGCCTCTTATACGATATTCTCCACATACTCATCATATGCACGAGGCACGGCTATTTTGATTAAAAAAAACACACCATTCCATTTAGTGGGCTCTAAGGCTGACCCGCAGGGGAGATTTTGCTTGATGTGGGGCAGATTGGGTCGTATGGCTGTGACAATGGCCTGCTGTTACGGACCTAATGTGGATGATCCACAATACTTTACTGACTTGTGGGCGGAAATTGTGGGAACTGGGCCACAACATCTTATCTGAGGGGGTGACTTCAACACAACTCTGAATCCTACATTGGACAGGTCACATCCCACGCCCCATCACTATACTAAAGGGAGGGAAATTCTCCATGCAACAACTGTAGACAATAACCTATTGGACGCATGGAGGGCTATGCATGGGATGAAGGGAGAAGGCACACACTTCACTGCGCAGACGAGGTCATGGGCCAGACTGGATTACATACTTTTAACGCCGCAGCTTTACACATCACTGGTTTACTCAGCGCATCTCCCCAGAACATATTCAGATCACTCGCCTGTCCTCATCACATTGAAGGGAACTGAATTAGGCCCCCCTGTCACAGCGTGGCGTATGCAACCGCGATGCTACTGGACACTGTGTTCCAAGAAGAAATGCGAGTGGAATGTCTCGATTTTTTTCAACGTAATAACGATTCAGTGGAAGATGTCGAAACTATATGGGATGCTTTTAAGGCCACGCTCAGGGGGCTTTGTATTTCGAAAGGTTCGGGGGTACTCAAGAGTATATTGAATAGGTTGAAGACCTTAGAATCAGAACTCAGAGACGCAGAGAATGTACTTCGAGTTAGCCCTGGGAGTGACATACTAGCTGTCATACGAGAGAAACTGTCGGAATATACCAATGAAGCGGCGCGGGAGGTACAGTTCCGGAACAAACACTGGGTGGCTAGAAGGTATGGGGAAGGCGAGAGACCTGGGTAGGCTTTAGCTGCAACGATTAAACTCATGCGTTCGCCTACTGTCATACTTGAATTAGAGACTACAGAGGGAATCATACTCAGAGACACCACGCAAATACTTAACGAATTTGTAGGACATTATAGCGCATTGTATTCCTCCGCTAGAACAGGGGAACTACTGCTGGATGACTACCTGGCAGGTGTGTCGTTGGGGTGGCTTAGCGACTCACAGAGAGCTTTTTTAAGTGCCCCGTTTGAATTGGAGGAAGTAAGAGAGGCTATTATGCACATGAGTTCTGGTAAGGCCACTGGACTGGACGGCATTCCCATTGAATTTTACAAGACCTATATAGAGTTCATGGCACCGGTATTGCGTGAAGTGTATGAAGACGCTCTAGAAGTAGGCCACCTGCCGGCCTCCATGCGAACTGCTCTCATCACGTCCCTTCTCAAGCCGGGGAAACCTGCTAATCAATGCGATTCGTACAGGCCCCTGTCACTACTGAATAGTGACGTGAAGATTCTCGCCAAACTAATAGCAACGCGCATTAGCCTTCTATTGCCTAACTTAATACTACCGGACCAGGCTGGCTTTGTGCCGGGCAGGGCGACGTCGCATAATCTCCGCACCTTTTTCTCAGTCTATAACTCTGTTCATGAAGACTTGCCAATGGCGGCCATTTTTTTAGATGCCACCAAGGCGTTTGATTCATTGGAGTGGGATTATGTCTTCCGGGTGCTCGAACGCATGGGCTTTCCACTTATTTTTATATCCTGGATCCGATTATTATATACGAGACCGGTAGCCCAAGTCCTTATAAACGGCAAATTGTCCTCGGAATTCCCAATTTCAAGGGGGACTAGACAGGGTTGCCCCCTCTCACCACTTCTGTTTGCCATAGCTACGGAACCAATTGCGGCTAAACTGCGTCAACATCATAGAGATAGTGCGTTGCGCTGTTTTCAAAGGCAGATACTGATCTCGATGTATGCCGACGACATTACGCTCTATGTACATGACCCTAGTGCGAACCTAAATCCCATCCTTAGGGAATTCATACGATTTGGGGTCCTCTCTGGTGTCCAAATAAACTGGAAGAAGTTGTGTATCTTTCCACTCACCGCCTCAACGCACCAGTTTGCATTGGATTACCCCCTTGCCTGGTGTGAGGGAGATTTTAAATACCTGGGTATACGCATAGAAAAAGACAGGGAGGCATTGATTCGAGCTAATTACGGCACGGTGATGGATAAAATCAGTGATAATGTCTCCAGATGGATAACCCTTCCCCTGTCCATGGCGGGGAGATCTTCCCTAATCAAGATGGTGATCCTCCCACAGCTGCTGTATCTCTTTCTGAACATTCCATTCCACCCCGGGAGGTTTTTTTTTCAGCTGCTACGTACTGAACTACTTAAACTAGTATGGGGCGGGAAATCACCGAGGCTCAAGTGGGAGGTCCTTATTAGACCTTACTCGCAGGGCGGCTTTGGAATTCCGGAATTTGAACTTTACTACCGTGTGGCCCAGGCCCACTTCGCTTATTTCTGGATAAAACAACCTAAATACATGCCCCAATTGGCGGCGGAGCACTGGCTGGCACACCCAACTCCGATTGAAGGTGCATTATACTCTCCGGTAGAGGGAAGAGATAAAACCCCTAACACAGTGTACAGCACCGTAACTGCTTGGCGGCACATAGGCGCGAAACTTGACAGGGAAATGCTATACACTCCACTGCTGCCTTTGGTCTATCACCCACAGCTACCGCTATTACAAGAAGCAGGCTTTCAGAAGCTATTGAGGGAGATACATGTTGTGACGTGGGGGGGATCTATACCATAATGGCACTTTTCGCTCCAGAGAGCAGCTCTACGAGGGAATACAGCCGACACCGCTAGATGTGTTTTACTATATCAGGCTCCGGCACGGACTGCAGGCGGTTACACCCGACTTCCCGCGTGAGCCCCCTGTACTTGCTCCCTTACAAAATATTCTGTTGCGCGATAACCCCAGCAAGCTGGTATCCACACTGTACAAATTGATCCGTGCACATATAGACTATACAGATCTACCTGCCAGAGAAAAATGGGATCTAGAGTTGGCCACAACACTCACAGATAGACAGTGGGATTTCTGTTTGCAGCAGACGGAGCGCATATCATCTAGCAGTAGGTATAGGGTTATACACTACAAATTTATACACAGATTGTACCACACGCCTGCCCGTATGCATAGATTCCAGTTGAGAGCCACTGACAATTGTGACAGATGTGGGGCTCCCGGGGCGGATTTCCTACACCTTGCATGGGGATGCGATCAGGTACATCGCTACTGGTGTCTAGTTTTTACGGCAATATCCAAAATGATACACACGTTGGTGGAACCCTCCCCGATCTTGGCACTACTAGGTTGGGTGGAACCGATTCAGGCAGCCCACCGCAAATATGTAGCACTGGCTATGTTATTGGCTAAACGGAGAGTGGCGTGCAAGTGGGGAAGGGGCAGGGCCCCCAAATTCAAGGATTGGATGAAAGACATGGTGTATTGTCAGGAACAATTGCATACCTACGCTGAACTGTTACCAGAGGCCTCCAGACCTACTGATATATGGGCTCCACTACACTGTTACTTGTTGGATGTGGCGGCGGAAGAGGCTCGAGTCTGATTGATTTTTTAACGCTGCATTGATGATATGCTATTGACAACTCTTAAGGGCACTGGATAAGGGGGAAGCGTAGTACGCTGATATGCTCTCAGTTACTGTTGATGCAGTTCCCCTTTTGTGTCAGGCGATGGACCGTTCGTGCCACATGTGGGGTATGTTAAATGTTGCATAGCATTGTATGTTTACCGGTCATATACTATTTTGAGATGTGCTATGTGTAGTGTAACGTAACCTGATGTAGGCTCACTGCTATACTGATAGACGACAACGTCCCATATACAGATAAGATACCGCACGTGCTTCAGTTTAACAAAAACAAGAAAAAACTATGGAAAATGAGACGCGCTGATTTGTTCATATGGAATGTGCTTACTGTCATTGTATTTAACTAACCAATACGAGATTGTATATGTCAATTTTTTGCTACAGCACCGTGGCTTCATGATAACTTGCACAGATAGCGGCCGGCCTCAGGGTTGTAGGCGTGACGCTGTGTACACTTGACAGTACTTAATAAACGTCTTACCAAAAAAAAAAAAAAAAGTATTAAAACTGCTCTGATACTTGGTAAGAATGATTCTATCAAGCAACCTAGACGTAAAGGCAAGGCATGTGGTGAATAATGCCCAAGCAGATGCACTCTCTCGCTTTCAGATGGGCAAATTCAGGAGACTGGCACCGGAAGCAGAACAGCAGATGACACAGACAACTGGAGGGCATTAGGGTTTGTGACTTGTCCCATTTGAAGAGCACAAACTAGTCCCAAAGACTGCCAAACGATGTGAAACATATGTGGAAACAGTCCAGAAGGTGAAAGAGCTAACTGTTTTTGACAATCACATAGCAACAGGCAGGGCAACTGAGAGGTTCATAAAATGGGCATTCAACTAAAAGAAGTCAAATTCATGGCCACAGGCCCTCATAACGGCTGTGGCACATTTCAGCAAGATCACAACTGGTAGGGACCCCACCAGCTCACACTGCATAAGAGCAGCCATAAAAGGGTGGAGGATGTTAGAGGGGCCTACTCAGGATACAAGACTCCCACACACTGACACCGCTGGTGGGGTACTGGAAAATGGGTGCGCAGACAATTTTGAAGTTACACTGTACAAGGCAGCATCCACGCTAGCTTTTTAGAGGCATGCAGGATAAGCGAACTAGTGGTTCCCACAAAACAGGGGGCGTACTTACAGAGTAAAGACATACAGCTAAGCACAGGGCAAATATAAGTGCAACAGAGGCAGTCCAAATCAGACCAACTGGCAAAAGGGGTCAAGGTGCAATTGAGGTGCCTCGCTGACCATACCTTATTCCCAGTGTGCAGTATCAGGAGCGGAGGCCCAAAGGGGGTGGAGTTCTGTTCAGGCACTGCAATGGTGAATGCCAAGTGCCTTTCAGTTCAAGGCGGTTCAACGGGAGGCACTGACCTAAGAGGGCTGGCAGCAGCACGCTTTGGCCCACACTCATTTCGCATAGGAGCGGCAACTTCCGCAGCCTGTTGCAGTCTGTCAGCAGAAGGTATAAAGGCAGGGGAGAGATGGTGCTCCAATGCATATAAAAGCTATGTCAGGGGTCAGCACCCCGAGCAAGAGTAGGAGTAGGGCAAGCCCCATTCCCCCTACCATGCAACAGCAAGCCCACCCTCCACGGAAGATACATTTGGGAGGGACATTTCTGCGCTTGTATCACAACATGTACAGAGCGCAAACCAGTATGTGTGGTCGGTCACTCGCTCATACTCAGGATCCAAACTTGGTGGAAACATGACAGGCCAACGAGGTGCGAATACCCACACTAGACAGACTTTGAATGGTTCGGGCTGCTTAGAATGTGATGGCGGGACGCCGAGACAAGATGGCGGTTTTGCATTATGCAGGCTTTCCTGCCAAAAGTTGCCTCTTCCAGAGAATTTCTTTCTGCGCAGACTGTGGTCCCGACTTCACGAAGCAGCGGTGAGTCTGTGGACCGCTTTGGACTTAACAAACATCTCTCCTTATGCCCGGAAGCCGCAGCGGTGTTTTTTCCTTTCCACAAATGCGAGCACCTGCCATTTTAATTGCGGCGCTCGCGTCCCGTTTTTCTTCACGAGTGCGCTTGTACGTTTAAAGTCGCAGACACCATGCAAGTGCGCTTGTGCTTTTGAACTCACCGACACCATGTGAGGACTGCAGTACCATTATTCCTGAGAGAGGTCTTGTAACCTGCATTGAATAAATCTATCTGCATTTTTGGAACAGCTATGTACTGGTGTTTTTTTGGTGTAGGTCATACCTGAAAACCTGCTGTGTGACTTACAATTCATGTTCAATTGTACTGGCATGCTTTCCACCATGCGGGGATACGTTTCTTCATTATATTGCACGAGCTGTATCCTCATGACATTTCTTTTCACGGCCAAATTTTTTCAACTGACTGTATTGCTTCTATTATTAATATACACATGTTCCTTAACTGTTTTTTTGCTTTCTACCTGTATTGCATTGGCAACATGAACTGGACTATATTTTAGAAATTTTTGCTACACCACTTTGAACTGTACTTCATATTCTGCGTATTTGGTGCTTCTGTTCTTGCTGATATTTACTACTGTGGTGCCCATTATCTTTCTTGAGACACAGTTTTGTCCAGTACCACTTGCTAGTCTCCCATTATATCAGCATACCACGATGGCTAGTGACACACACACCACTTCCAGACCATCCTTGTCAGGTGCTAAATCAGGCACAAAAACTACCCACCTTTGCCTATTCAATCACCACCTAATCCGGTTCTTGACTATCTTAGACGAGGTACGGGGCCTTCAGTCCTTCATGTCTGCTACCAATGATAAATTGAAGCAAAGGACCGTTGGATCATCATGGAGCGAAAAGTGTTGGAGCTTGAACAACATGTAGGGGACATTCAAGATATTACCACAAAGATTCCTATACTAGAGCAAGAGATCCATAAACCTAAATTACATGCCGAGGATCTTGAAAATCGTAATCGAAGAAATAACCTTGGCCTTTACGGCCTTCCGGAAAATATTGAAGACCCGGATATGCTCTCCTTCTTAAAGAAATTCCTCCCAGAGCTCCTGGATCTGCAACCTTCACCTCCTCTAACTATACAACGTGCTCATCTTTTGGGTCGCCTACATCCTACTTCAAATAAGCCACGTGGTAGAATTTATTTATTTATTGAAGTTTTGTATAGCGCTAGCTGGACCCGGAGGTATCAGAGCGCTTCACAGCATGTACAAATTATATGCAAACAATATCTGAACGGAAAATAGGAGCAAAGAAGAAAATACAGACAAAGCATCATTGGTTAAGTAAATCAGCGTCAGAATGACAACAGTACCGCAGCGTGATTCCCGGGGGTGGGAAATCAATATAAGCCTTCTTCAGACCATTCTAGATTCATCTTAACGGACGAGAGCGCTCTAGGAAGAGGGCTTTTAGAAGTGTCTTGAATTTCAGGAAGGAGGGGGTAAGTCTGATGTGGGGAGGGATGGAGTTCCAAATTTTGGGCGCATTACCCGCGAAGGATTTCGTTCTGGTATTTGGTTTCCGAGCTTTTAGTGGGATGAGTAGAAGCGAGTTGGAGCTTCTGAGGTTCCTGGACTGACCGGCCCTTTTGAGTTTGGCGGCCAGATATTCCGGTTTGCCTGTGTGCAGGGCTTTATGGGTGAGACAGGCTGTGCGAAAGCTGGCTCGTTGGTCAATAGGAAGCCCCTTCAGTTCCCTAAGTGCCGGAGAGATGTGCTCAAACTTTTTCGTTCCTGTGACCATTCTTGCTGCTTCATTGAGGGTCGCGGTCAGGGGACCTAAGTGAGAACTTGCTGAACCGGTCAAGGTTGCGATTCCATAATCGATTCTGGAAAGCACCAACACCTGTGTGGCCTGTTTGAGATCTTTGGGAGGTAGGAATGGTTTTATTCTGTACAGGAGCTTCAGGTTTAGGAATGCGGATTTTGCGGCTTTTGAGATGTGTTTTTTCGTGTCCAGTTTGGAGTCGAGGGTGATCCCTAAGGATTTCACAGAGCTCGTTGGCGTGAGAGCTCCGTTGAGGGCGTCTAAGGCTTTGAGCCATTCTTCGATTTGCGGGTTTTTGTCTCTGTTTGAGATGAGAAGAACTTCTGTTTTCTCTTGGTTGAGTTTGAGGTGGTTCATTGAGAGCCATTGCTGAACCTCTTTGAGTGTGGCGTTTAGTCTGTGGATGTCTTCAATCGATGAAGTTTCCAGGTAGAGTTGTGTGTCGTCTGCGTAGAGGTGGAAGGGAATGTTAGATTTCCTTAGAAGTGTGGTAAGGGGTTCCATATAAACGTTGAAGAGTTGAGGCGAGAGAACTGATCCTTGAGGGACTCCTCTACTGACTGGCCGGGAGTCGGACTCGAAGTCGTTGATTTTTATTCTTTGTGAGCGGTTGTGAAAGAAGGAGGAGAACCATTTAAGTACCGTGCTTTCGATGCCCGCTCGCTCTTGGAGGGCTTTGAGGAGCAGGGAGTGGTCAACTGTATTGAACGCGGCTGAAAGGTCAAGTAGGATGAGAAGGCTACATTGGTCCGAGTCGAGGGACAAGTGAAGATCGTCTAGGACGTTTAAGATTGCGGTTTCGGTGCTGCATCCCTTTCTGAATCCAGATTGGTGAGGGTCAAGTAGATTGATATTCTCTAGGTGTTGGGTTAGCTGAGGGAGAACACATCTTTCGAGAATTTTAGATAGGAGCGGAAGGTTGGACACCGGTCTGAAGTTGTTCATGTCCTCAATGTCCAGACCAGGTTTTTTTAGTAACGGCGTGACTTGGCCTACTTTGAGGCAGTCAGGAATGAGTCCCGTACTCAGTGAACTATTGATTATCTTGCACCAGATTGGGGCTAGGGTGAGCTTCATGTCTTTCATCAGGTTCGAGGAGAGCTGGTCTAAGGAGTGGGATGAGGGTTTCGCGGCGGCTATTAGCTTGATTATCTCAACTTCCTGGATGGGGCGGAATGAGGACCAAAGCGTAGGAGGACTCACTAGCGGATTGCTTAATGTTGCTAGTGTCGAGGTCCCTGTGAGAGAGGCAGGGTCCGTGCTGAGAGCCAGATCAATTTTGGCGATTTTGTAATTGAAAAAGCTAGCAAAGTTGTTACACAGCGATTTTGACGCCGTCATGTTGGATGCTGCCGGTTTGGATGTTTGGCTCCTAATGATATTAAAGAGTTCGTTGGGGCGGTTTTTAGCGTTGTTTAGGGCCAGGCAGAAGAATGATGACTTTTTGTTCATGATGTGCTTATTATAGTAACTGCGTGCTGCCTTAAGTTGATCACAATGGAGGGAGGAGGGATTATGCCTCCAGGTTCTCTCAACAGTTCTGAGGTGTCTTCTTTCCTCGTTGATGTCAGTGGTGAACCAAGACCTTGAGGGTGTTTTTCTAGGTTTTTTTTTGTTTCAAGGGAGCCAGCTTGTCCAAGGAGAGTGTTAGGTTAGAGTGGCAGAGAGAGAGGTTAGATCAGAGGTTGAGAGGTGCTCCACTTCGATTGGAAGGAGCGAGCTGAGCCCTTCTTCTAGTTTGTCTCGAGGGACTCTACATGTGTTCCTGGCCCATTTAGGAGGAGCCAGAGTGGGGGGTTTGGGGAGGGCTGGATGGTTGATATGAAAAAGAATAATGTGGTGGTCGGACCAGTCGACAGGAATGATGTAGTCAATAGTGATTGATTTCTTGTCCGCGATAATTGCATCTAGGATTGCTCCTCGGTGGTGTGTTTCTTCTAGGCAATGTTGGAACAGATCGTTATCTAGCAGGAGATCATTCAACGATTGGATGAGTGGGTTTTTTGATTCATTCCATCTCAGGTTAAGGTCCCCCAGAATTAGGCTACTATTGTTGCTGAGAGCGCATTGGGTGATCAAGTCCTTGAGCTGACATCCAAATTCGTTGTGGTTACCGGGAGGATATTACAAGAGATGGCAGTGAAGTGGGCTGTTAGTACTCGATTTGATGATGACCGATAGGCATTCGAAGGAATTATAAAGGCATGCGGGATGTTCTGAAATGGAGAGGTCGTTCTTGTGAATGCTAGCTACACCACCCCCTCTGTGCTCAGGTCTGTCTTTGTGGATGATTGAGAAACCTGGAGGTACCAGCATGTCCATGTTGGGGAGAGACAGGGTATTAAGCCATGTTTCAGTGATGAAGGCTACATCCAGGTCATGTGAGAGGATGGCTTCCGCTATTTCTGTAGCGTGTTTGGCAGCAGATCTGCTGTTGATGAGCATACAGTTGAGGTGTGGTTCTTCTTTAGGCTTCTGAGTGTCAGGGAGGGCCCTGGGTATAGAAGTTAGGTACTATGGCGGTCTGGGGGGTCTGCGATGGGGAGGGTCCCTACCCATCCCAGTAATAACTTGGATTGCGGATTTGGGTGAGGATGTTAGAGTCGGGGTTTGTGTTAAGGTGGGCGAAGTCGATATCTGTAGATTGGGAGCTAGCTTGTGGAGGGGGATGGTAGGGTGGTCGTATGATGCGGCGAGTGTGGTCACTTCCTGGTGGGAAAGGTTGGGATGCGTTCTTCTGGGTTTCTCTGGTCGCGAATCCACCCAGGGTTTCCTGAGAGGGGGCCAGGGGCTTGCGTGAGCCATGGTCTGGATGGTGGATGGTGGGTCAATTATGTTTGTAGGCGAAGGAGAAAGGGGGGTAGCCAAGACTGGGGATGACTGTTGTGTTTTACCTAGAGAGTGAAGAGTTTCCTTTAGGCCGTGAACTAGGATCCCAAGCTGTGCTTCAAGCAATTCAAGGCGTTGCATCAGCTTGTCTGGAGGAGCGGGGGGAGGTGGAGGGAGGGGTAGAGCCCTGTGGTCGAGAGGTTGCTGACCGTGTCGATACTAGTAGGGTTAGGAGGTGGCTGGGGCGCTGATTCTGGCAAGTCACCCAACTGCGGTGAGGCAAGGCGGAGGGGTCGGAGGCCTAGTTGAGGATGTAGGACAAGGTCCCTTTGGCTGAAGGAGCTCTGTTCTGGTTGAATAGGTGTAGGTGGGGGTGACGGGTCGGATTCTCTCTTGGGCGGGTGGAAGAGAACTAGGTATAGACTGGTTAGTGGGAGGAGAGGGACTGTGGAGCAGTAGTGGATGGGAGGGGGGCTGTGGGGGTTGGGTTTGGAGGGTGAGGGGGCAGGGGGCAGGGGAAGGTGGTCGGATGGTCTGCGGTTGCGACGGAGTCTAGACTAGGGCGGTCTCGAAGCAAGAAAGGGTGCTCTCTTGGATCGGGCCTGAGCGGGGCAGGAGGTTTAGTGCTTGAGTTGGGTTGCTGGAGTAATACTCTTTCTAGAATTTACTCATCTTATGTCAGTTTTAAAGGCAGTCAAGCTCAAGCGTCATCTTATTTGGTCAGGTCATAATATATTCATGTCTAAAGACGTCTCCAACGCAACTAATGCTAGACGGAAAGAATTTCTAGCTCTTCGTCCCCAGATGAGACATTTGAATATTCAATATGGCATTCTCCATCCCTGTTTTTGCAAGATTACTCACGAAGGAACCTCATACTCCTTCGACGACCCTGACAAACAGACTATTTCTAAACAACATTCCTCTTGCAATATTGATACCAATGCTTAAAATGTTCTTTTTTGGCTTAATTGGTTGATATTGTTCTTTCACAGTATATATACATATCTTTGTTCTCTCTATTAAGTGCTTTTCTTTTCTGATTATTTCCTCTCTGTTTTTGAATTCTCTCTTCTGTCGTGAATGGTTATGGTTTGTTATTCTACACGTTTTTGTAAGAATTAATGCCCTACATTATTAATCAACTATGACTGTAAAATGTTTGCTAAAATATTAGCCACCAGATTGGAGAATGTTATCCCCACTCTGATTCACCCAGATCAAACTGGTTTTGTCAAAGGTCATTTGGCCTCTGATAATGCCAGAATGTTTTCTAATATTCTTACTCTCAGCAAAAAATACCCATCTCCCTTAGCAGCTCTATCTTTAGACGCTGAAAAAGCTTTTGACTGGATTAATTGGGATTTTATGATTTATACTTTACAATGGTTTGGTTTCGGTCCTAAGTTCATTTCCTATGTTAAATTATTATATACAGATCCGAAAGCATGTGTATTTGTAAATGGTCTCTTCTCCCCTTATTTTTGTAGGCAAAGAGGTACGCGCCAAGGTTGCCCCCTTTCCCCATTACTATTTTTGTTATGTGTGGAACCCTTCCTTCGAAGACTTAGAAATAATGCTCAGATTTCAGGTTTTAAATTAAAATCCCATCACATTAAACTATCTGCATACGCAGATGACATTATCATCTACATGTCTAACCCTATATCCTCTTTACCCCACTTTTTACAAGAAATGTTATCATTTTCTCTAGTCTCCGGATACAAACTAAACTTCTCCAAAATTGAGATTTTGCCATTAAATGCTTCATGTTATCAACATATGTTTGATTCTACTAACTTTACTTGGTGTCCCCCAAAAATTTAATATTTAGGTATTTGGTTTTCGTCTAATATCCGTGATACATTATCTCATAAATTTACTGCCCTGAAACTCAAAAATCACCCATTTGCTATCCTCTTGGTCTCCCTTATTTTTTATCTTGGTGGGGCAGACTTGATACAATTAAAATGATTGTTCCCCAGGTATTATTTATTCTGTCCATGTTATCTTTTAAAACTCCTAATTATTATTTTTCCCAGATTAACTCTATTTGTACTAAGTTTCTATGGAACAATAAAAGGGCTCACATTGCCCTATCCAAATTATCTCGTCCCAAATCTGAAAGTGGTGTTCGATTTCCTGATTTTAGATTATATCATAATGCATTTTTGATTCGCCAATTTTATGCGTTGTCTAAAAACTATCAAAATGTCCTTAAACCTTCTTCGGTTTCTGTTGAAAATTCCTAGTTAAATAATTTTTCCTTTAAGGATGTGATATTTATGACCAATTGCTCTTTTATTTCTCACTATCCAATTTTTAAATATTCTCACCACCTTTTGCACACAGTTTTTTAAACCTTTTGACGAATATCAATCCTTCCTCCTTGCTTCCTCACTCTGGTTTAATAGACATTAAATTTCGTCACAAATCATTTTATTACAAACACTGGAAAGAAAAGGGCATTTTTTATGTTTATCAAATGTTTGCACATGATTTGATTATACCTTTTTATCAATTACAAGAGAATTTTAATCTACCGGATTCATGTATTCAAAAACATAATATACTAGTTACATCTCTTCAGAATTATCTACAGAAGTTCGCTTCTCAACCTTTCCCACTCAATTTCACCTGACACTCCTCTATATGATGATTCCTCTGATATTATTCCTAGCGCCTCATTCATTTATAAAATCTTATCTACTGTACCATGCCCTCGTAATAAGTCTAACATTGAGCTTGAATCGTAACAATATCGGTCTCAAACGTTGTCTATTGCTCAGTGGGACAAATTATGGCAGAAACTATTCAAAACCTCCAATGCTGCACACATAACACTATCTCTTTATTTTATTTATAATGGATTTGTTATTACGCCTTCTCTTCTTCACAAATTCAACCAATCTGTTTCACCTTGTTGGTCGTGTCTTAATGCTGAAGGTTCGTTAATACATTTACTCTTCTATTGTCCTAAGGTTTATGTTTTTTGGAAAAATATATGGTCAAAATGTTTACTGATATTTCCCCTTTAATATTCATAATATATTTTTAGGCACTATGTCTCATGATTTTGACCAAGTCCTTTCCAAATCTATTTTATTTGACTTGTTCATTGCTGTAGCTTTTAAAGTTAGATTAACTTGCTGGAAAGACAATTCTAAGTTATCCGTCTTACATTGGTGAAATCTCATTTGTGATGAACACAGAATTGCTTCAGTATCTTATGTCTCAACTCATTTACAAATCAAATCTTATTTATTATGGTTACCATTTACTACGTATTTATCTTCGAACTTGTCTCTTTCATAATGCCCTCTTTCCTTCTCAATTCTTTTTCTTCTCCCTCTTTTCTGGTCTTTCCCTATTTTTCCTATCCTTCTCTCCATTTTCTTCTCCCCTTTTTATAATAAAATTTGTATTATTGTAACTTCTTATATTACAGTCTTTACACAGATATGTTCTATTTAATATTTTCTCATGGTTCAATTTCCTTGCCATTAGTTGTTTTTATTCTAATAATTTTTTCCACAAATTAATGTTATCTTTTGCTATTTTAATCTTAGTTTCACCGGTTTGAATATTTCTCAAGTAAACTTTATGTTTGCTCTGCTTCTTGAACATGTTAGTTATTTGTATGTCTGTGTTTTTCTGCTTAATAAAAAATTTAACAAAAAAAAACAACAACAAAAAAAAAAAACAACAATGGGGAAACTTTCGAAGCCGAGGCAAGATGGCGGCCGTGGTGAAGGCTGTGTGAACAGCCCTATCCTTTGCTCCGAGCACCCTCAGGAGGAGGGGAAAAAGAACTTTTTCGCGCTTTCTGGCGGACCAGTACAAAGAAGAACATCGGCATTTAATAATGCTTTCCAATTTTTAAAGCATCTTTACGACATTTGGACAAACTTTTCCTACCGCAGTTAGCTGGCTGAGGTACTGGTGTTCTGGCGTCCTCCTACAGACCAACCCGGCTCTCCGGCTGGGCTACTTGGAGTTAATTGGTGTTTCCAGCCGGTGTGTTGTAGCCCCACGGATTGTTGCTTGCTGCCTGCTACGCGGTTTCCAGCGGCGGAGGAGAGTCTTGCCGTAGCTGTTCCTGCATTTTTGTCGACACTACTGAAAACTTGAATAGGCATACCCGTCACAGATGTTTCGAATGCTGACGGATCTGTTCTACATTCAGCGGCGTGCTCCGCTGTGGCGTGCTCCATTGTATCTGCTCTGGGCTCAGAGCAGTGTCTTTCCAGGACGCGGGGGAGCCCGCAAGAAAAAGATGCAGCCCAGAACTCAGGCGGCTACACGCGGCAAGCCAGAAGAAAATGCTGGAGGCACTATGGGAAACGACGAGACGGTGGAGGTGGTGGAGACTCTCCCCGGTAAGCCTGCTGCCGGTAGGGGTAAGACCATTCAGAAGGGGATTGTATACTCCCTGAAGGCTGCTGCTGAAAAAACGGCGGGGGTGAAAGGGAAAAGCTCTACTCTTAAGACGCTCCCTGAACTATTTGAGAAACAATCTTCTAAACAGAAAAATGAAGCTGTTCAAATGAGTGGTTTAAACCCGGCTTCTTCGGATAATAATTGCAGCGCTGTGGGAGCTGGTGTTTCGGTAGCGTTGGCAGACCTGCAAGCTACAGGGGAAGAAACGTGCCCCCCAGTGATGACTGATGGTACTCCTGACTTAGTAAACTCAGTGCCACAGGAACTTGTTGAGAATTTCTATTCTCTATCTGACTTTTCTTCAGACGACAGTACTAATGTTAGCAGGGATGGGGCTGAGTGCAGTAACGAGAGCAGCTCTATAGAAGGCGAAGGTGAATTAAGCGGCAGCCTAGATTTACCAAACGTTTCTGCCTCCACAGTAAGGAGACGCAAGAAGAGAGGTTCTAAACGGGCTGCGAGCAAAGAGACCGAAGTTAACCCGCCTGAGCTGGTAGAAGACGCTCCATCCACGTCTAAAATCCAGGAGATAAGCAGTTCGGCTAAACACTTAGAGGTTACTACTCAGGGTGTCAGTCTTATAGCTGAGGATGCCGATCCTGATGATGGGCCCCCCAATGATCATCCCAAGGAAATCCCTTTAACCACTATCTATAATATTTTGATGAGCCATCGTGCTGAAAGCAAAGCAGAGAACCAGCGTACACAGGCTACTTGTTCAAAAGTTAAGAACGCAGTTCGCCGAGCCATTAAGTTATGTACGGAAACTGCCGATAGAGTCACGGAGGCAGAGGTAAGAATCTCTGCTTTGGAAGACGAGACATTTGCGCAAAAACAGGAACTCGATAACATTAAGGCTCATAAAGACGATATTTCTTACAAGCTATCCGGCTTGGAGAACCAGGCTCGTAGAAACAATTTGCGTTTCTTAGGAGTACCCGAGAAAAAAGAAGGGGTTGATGCTAGAGGGTTCATTATCGGGTTATTGAATGATGCTTTTCCAGAACTGACGACTTGGGATTGGTCCAAAGAAGTGCAACGAGCACACAGATTTCCTTTTGTAATAAGAAAGCAGCGTCAAGGGCAAGAAGAATATCCTAGGGCTATTCTGGTCTCCTTTAACAATTTTTTGGCCAGGGAAGCTATCTTTTCATTAGCCAGGCCCGATAAAAAAGCTGAAGGTATGAATTGTGAATTTTTTGTGAGACCGGACTGTTGTCAGGCTACTGTGGCTCAACGGTGGCAGTTACTCCAACTTATCCCAGATTTTCAGAAGAAAGGTGCCACCGTATTTCTGCAAAACCCCGCGAAATTGAAAATCGTATTTAATGGGCAGAGTAGATTCTTATTTTCAGACGTCAAAGCTGAAGAATATTTGGACTCTTTATGATAATGTATGATATAATATTGTAATATATTACTTTTTTTCTGATCGAATAAGCTGCATTCAAATGTATTTTTTTTTCTATGTATGCTCGCTTCGACGCTTTACGTGCTAGTAAAATTAGGTCTCCTTCCTCCTGGGGGGTGTCTCAAGGGTGGAGACATGGCATGCCATTTTTTTCAGGAACTGGATGTTCCTGTGCCTCATATATTGGGGAGGGTGGGGGGTGGGGAGGGTGGGGAGGGTGGGGTTCAAGGTGGGAGGAGGGTGGGGGGGCAGGGGTGGTGGTGGGGGTGTAAGGCAGTGGTAGTTGCTAGTGGTTCTTTGGCACACATTTGTTTCATCTCTGAGATTTTGTCTTTATCTTTTTGTGAATTCAGGAAAGAAGAAATAATGATTATATTTTTTAGGCCCACAATTATGTTATAAATGGATAGGAAGATAAAAGTATGTACTCTAAATATTAATGGCCTTAATGACCCCAAAAAAGTAGGAGTTCTACGTAGATTGATTCAGTTGCTATGTCTTGATACTTTGTGTATACAAGAGACACATATTCCTTGGGAGAAGCGAACGCTTTTGAGAAATCTGGGGTTTTGAATTACTAGTAACTTCCAAACAAACGGGGGTTAAAAGAGGTATCGCGATTTGTATGAAAAAAGGAGTTGGTAAATGTGTTAGAACTTTAGCGGACAAATGGGGGAGATGGGGTCTGGCAGAATTAGTTGTGGAAGGTCATAAGTTTACTGTCTGTTGTTTATACTGTCCTAATTTGGATGATGGCGAAATATTTAATACTGTTAGCTCGGAATTGTCAACCTGGCCTCAACCCATAATTTTGTGCGGGGATTTGAATGTCCATGTCGAATCAAACTGTAATATTAGATCTAATTTGAAATATACTGGCCGTAAGATTAGAACTTATAGAGCTTTAAGAGAATTAGCTCTAGAGAACGGATTATTTGATGTGTGGAACAGGTTGCAACCTAATGACTCTGGATATACTTTTTTTTCAATCCCCCACCAGAAGTTTGTTCACCTAGACTATTTTTTTATTTCATCATCATTTATGGAGAATGTGGGGATAGAGCTATTACCACAACTGGTTTCTGATCACAATCCTGTCATACTGGAACTAAGGCTCCCTTTTAAAAGTCCTAAATTGAACTCACAATGGTCCTTTCAAAGAACTCTGTTGCTTGATGAAGAGTACCTTCAATATATGGCCAAAATTATTAAGGACATTTTTCTCTACAATAATGAGACAGCCTCAGTCCAAGTTGTGTGGGATACTTTTAAATCTGTTGTTAGAGGCGAAACTATTAGTTACTCCAACTTCAAACGAAAGAAAACACAAGCTGAATTCAAGAATAAATTAGCTCAAATTCGGGATGCCGAATTAAATCTAGTCTTAGCACTCAGAAATGGTCAGGGTGCGGACAAGGCTCAGCGCCTTTTAACTGTTAAAAGGTCTGTCCTATATTCTTGTATAACAGATCAGGTGGCGGTTAAATATAAACAGCACAGGGCTGAGAGTTATGAATATAGTGAGCAAACGGGGAGGATCTTAGCTCGGCGGCTTAGACAGAAACCTATGCAAAATGAAATAGTCGGAGTTGTAGATTTAGAGGGAGCACTACAAGAGACCAGGGTAGGGATACTGCAAGCGTTCAATTCCTTTTATAAGGTTTTATATAACAAAGATAATAATGAAACTAATACAGCCAGTGCCCCAATGGATTATTTGAATAATATTGATAACACACCACTTCCTGAAGATCATAGAGATTCTTTTACAGCTTCTATTATACGGCAGGAGATTGAAACGGCAATCCTTAGTCTTGCTCCTGGGAAAGCAATGGGGTCAGATCAAATCCCTCTTGAATTTTATCGTACTTTTAGAAATATGCTCAAACCTGAGCTAATTAAAGTTTATCATCAAGCTTTTCAAGGGAATCCACCTGCTTCATGGTCTATGGCTACTATTGTAGTATTTAACAAGAAAGGAAAAGATCCAAAAGAGTTAAGCTCATATCGTCCAATATCTCTCATTACATCAGACAGTAAACTCTTTTCTAAAATTCTGGCTAACAGATTGAACAATATAATGCCCGATTTAGTGTGTAAGACTCAGCATGGTTTTATTAAGAAGAGAGACACCACAGATCATGTTAGACGCATTATTGCTTTGTTAGACTGGGCACAGGCCACGGAATCCCCGGTCGGGGTCATCCTGTTGGACGCTGAAAAAGCCTTCGACAGGGTTGACTGGGGGTTCCTGTGGTCTGTCCTGGTTTGGAAGGGCTTTCCATTTGAATTTATTACGGCCATTCAGGCGCTTTATTGTAACCCTACGGCAATGATTCGTATAGGAATGGAGATGTCGGACCCTTTTTCGATCAGCAGGGGAACAAGACAAGGTTGTCCTTGCTCTCCACTACTCTTTGCGTTATACATAGAACCATACCTGATTAAACTTATGCGAGATACAAGGATTCCTTTGGTTAAGTTGTATCAGTCTAAGCACAACGTCCTTGCCTATGCAGACGACGTCGCCATTGTGACTACTGATGCGGTCTTAGTGCTACCGAAAATTGTAGAACTGGCCAATGAGTTTGGTAGGCTCTCAGGATACAAGCTCAATATCTCAAAAACCCAAATACTACATTCCTCTACTGACCGACCAGGTGGTGTCGTTCTGGCTTCGACAGTTACATATCTTGGTGTTACAATTTCTGCGAAGGTAGAGGACATAGTCCGGCTTAATATGGATCCTTTGTTAGTTTCTACTAATAGGACATTAGAGAGACTGAATAATTTGCATCTATCCCTTGTTGGCCACACAAACGCTGTGAAAATGTTGATACTTCCAAAGTTTCTTTATTTTTTTCGCACCATACCACTTCTTTTTTCCTCATCAGTTTTTAGTCAAATAGATCGAACCATATCTAGGTTTTTATGGGGTTATCGCCGTACCAGGAGATCCATTAAGTGGTGTATTCTTCCGAGAGTACGTGGTGGTTTAAGCATCCCTAGTTTCCGACTTTATTATTGGGTTATTACTCTCAAATTGATGGGAATCTTATTATTCCAAGATTACAGTTTAGACGAATCTTTAATACCATCTATATATGAAATGCTGTTGGGAACTGAAGTGCGTCAATGTCTGGTAAAATTCTCAAAACCCAGTTATTATAAAAAAAACAAGTTCAAGATTATGATATCTGTATTCCAGCTATGGAAACAAATTAATAAGAAATTATATTTCCTATCTAAGTTGAATTACTATACGCCACTATTTGGGAACCCTTTACTGCCTGGGATTTTTTCTGGCTCACATTAGGATAGATTTAACAGAGGTAACGAAGTTACCTGGCAACACAGCACTGGTCTGGTTGGAGATCATACTAAGGCAGAAATGGATGCGTGCTTGGTCAACAACAGAAGCCCTAGATAAGTCGTAAAATAAACTGAATACGTGGAAAATAAGTGGAAGAGCATCAGACTCAGCCTCGTCAATCTGCAGAGGCCAGATTACTTCCGCAGCGATGGGGTTAACCTTTCCCCAAAGGGGATGGATGTGTTCGGGAAAAATCTATGAGCAGCCATGAAGCTAGTGAGCTGCAATTAAAGAGAAAGAAATCTCTGGGGGTGCCATTGGGCGGTAACCTGCGGGCAGGGTGGTGGAAAGGATCATGAGGATGATGGGGAGGCCACACTTAGACATGGCTGGGTGGCAGGACTACTTATCTTGGGATGCACAAAAAGATTTATGGTCTTACAAATTTATTGTACACAATGAGAATGTCTAAGTGATTTATGAGAAGCTGTCACCAATGATTTATGGCCCCCAATGGGTCATCTAAAATGACGAAGTGATTTATGATAAGCCTATCAAGAATAATTTATGGCCCCTAATAAAAGACTCGGAAGTGCCTTTTGATATAAATCAATGTTTAATAAACCGCAACCAATGTTTTCCAACCTACCAAAGAAGTATGTGTACCATTGTTTGAGAGTAGGCCATGAGAAGGGGTTTGGAGTGAAGGCCTGCAGGGGGCTTGGGGGCTGGAGCGGAAACCCTCGCAATGGCCCGGGAAAAAGGCGCATCCAGGAAAAGAAAGGGAGCAAAAAATATACCAGCAGGAAATGGCAACCCCCTGGCTGAGAGGGGAGGCAAGGGGTGCAAGAAGCGATTAATGGGCAGAAAAGGGCACAAACACTAGCTCCCCGGCCAATAGAAGGTTGAGTTTAAGTTTAAAAAGGTAGGCTGCCACGGCCGTGCCGCTACAATCATCAGGGAGGCCGGGCAGCGAATCATAAGAAACCTACACCTAAAAAGCAACATACCAGTTGCCGTCTGGGCAGCAGTGATGAGGTGCAGAAAGGAGCATACGTATGGTTTGGTGGTATTGGGCCAGAAGGGTGATGGGGGGCCACAACCGGCACGGCAGGCGGCAGGACTACTTACCTTGTTTACATAGGCCTTCGCTGCGAGGCTCCTTTCTCAGCGAGGAAAATTGAGAGGATGTAACGTTATGGTCAGAGCTGCCGAATTTGATACTATGGAAATAGGTTCCAGTCTCGGCCTTATCTCAACATCCTGTGATTGCCGGCAAATTACTTAATTGCCCAATGCCTAAAATTAAAATTAATTTGATCTTCTGTAGTGTGACTGGTGCTCATATAATTGCTGCTTTGTGCCGAGTTCACACCATACAACACTACAATAAAAAATATAACCTTCCGTTTGCTCATACTTCTGCCACTCCTGCAAATTTACCTGCGTCAAGTCCCAAACCAAATCCACAAACACCAAACAGAGAGCCAACACCAACCACCTAAATTGCATCCTTCTCAACACCCGCTCGGTTCACAAACACGCCATCGACCTTTGGAATCTACTCGACACCATTTCTCCGGACATTGCCTTCCTAACAGAAACCTGGATGAATGCCTCTTCAGCTCCAGACATCACCATAGCCATCCCGGACGGCTACAAGATCATCCGTAAGGACCGCCCCATCCAAACAGGAGGAGGCATCGCCATCGTCCACAAGAACACCATCCGCGTCTCAACCAGCTCAGATGACAACCTCGCTATCGCCGAACACCTTCACTTCCAGATCCACACCGACCCCAAGACAACACTTAGGGGCACCCTTCTCTACAGGCCACCAGGACCCCGTACAAAATTCAGCGAAGACTTCACTGACTTTATCACCCCACACGCCCTCCCTTCAGAAGAACACATTCTACTGGGAGACCTCAATTTCCATCTGGAAAAGAGCAACGACAGCAACACCACCAGCCTTCTGGACAATCTCGCCAATCTCGGACTCAAACAACTTGTCAACACCCCCACACATTACGCAGGACACACACTCGACCCTATCTTCACTTCCAGCAAGCATATCTCCTTCACTCATACCACACCCCTCCACTGGACGGACCATAGCTGCATCCACTTTATTTACAATAAGACCTCGACCCACAACCACCCTCAACCAACTCTGCGAAGAAATTGGAACAAAATCACCATCGACCAGATCTCAACATCGCTTCTTCAAAAACCCCCTGCCTATTCAACGAACCCTAACCAAGCCACCATCAACCTCACACAATGGTTAACCCAAACCGCCGACAAATTAGCACCCTTGAAAAAACATCAAACCAAACAAGGTAGCAAGAACGCCCCCTGGTTCAACGATGACCTTAAGAAATCCAAGAACCTCTGTCGTTCCCTTGAGAAAACTTGGAAATCAGACCCAAACACTATCACCCAAGCCGCCTTCAAAAACGCCACCCGCAAACACCACCAACTAATCCGGACAGCCAAGAAATCAGCACTCAAAGACCGACTAGACAACAACGCCCACAACAGCAAGGAACTTTTCAACATCAAAGAATTCACCAACCCCACCGCCAGCTCTAACGACATCACCCCCTCTCAAGTCCTCTGCGACTCCCTTGCCTCATTCTTTCATGACAAAATCGCCGACATCCATAACAGCTTTGACAACACACCTGTAAACCAATCCACCCCACTCACCTCCGAACCGTTACCTCCTCCGAATATCCTTCTCGAATGGAACCCAATCACCACAGAAGAGACCATTCGCCTGATGAACTCCATCCACTCAGGATCCCCTACAGACCCATGTCCCCATCACATCTTCAACAAAGCAGACTCCGTTATCGCACCCCATCTCCGAGATGTCATCAACTACTCCCTTAACTCCACCACATTCCCAGATAGCTGGAAACACGCCGAACTCGGCGCCCTTCTGAAGAAACCCACAGCTGACCCCACCGAACTCAAAAACTACCGCCCCATCTCGCTCCTCCCATTCCCTGCCAAAGTCATTGAGAAAGCCATTAACAATCAGCTCGCCACCTTCCTCGAAACTAACAAATCACTCGACTCCTCACAGTCTGGCTTCCGGGCCAAACACAGCACCGAGACCGCCCTCATCGCAGCAACAGACGACATTCGAACACTACTGGACAACGGAGACACAGTCGCCCTTATCCTCCTTGACCTCTCCGCAGCCTTCGACACAGTCTGCCATAGCACCCTGATACAACGCCTCAGAAACATCGGAATTCAAGGAAAAGCATTGGACTGGATCATTTCGTTCCTCGCTGGAAGAACTCAGAGAGTCCGCCTCCTCCCTTTTAAGTCAGAGGCCACCGAAGTCATCTGCGGCGTCCCGCAAGGATCATCACTCAGCCCCACCCTCTTCAACGTCTACATGAGCCCCCTCGCAACCATCGCACGTCAACACAACCTCAACATCATCTCCTACGCTGATGACACTCAGCTGATCCTCTCACTCACCAAAGACCCAAACACCGCCAAAACCAACCTACACGAAGGGATGAAAGAAGTAGCCGAGTGGATGAAGCACAGCCGTCTGAAACTGAACTCGGACAAAACGGAAGTCCTCATCTTAGGCTCATCCCCTTCCGCCTGGGACGACTGTTGGTGGCCAACGGCCCTAGGAAAAGCCCCCATACCGACGGACCACGCACGGAACCTGGGCATCATCCTGGACTCCTCACTCTCGATGACCAGACAAGTCAACGCCGTCTCATCTTCATGCTTCAACATCCTACGCATGCTCAAAAAAACATTTCACTGGATCCACACCGAAACAAGAAAAACGGTCACCCATGCACTGGTTACAAGCCGTCTGGACTACGGAAACACCCTTTACGCCGGTTCCACCGCGAAACTACAGAAAAAACTCCAACGCATCCAAAATGCTTCAGCCAGACTCATACTAGACATCCCCCGCACAGACCACATTTCCCCTCACCTGAAAGACCTTCACTGGCTCCCCATCAACAAGAGAATAACGTTCCGTCTCCTCACCCACGCACACAAAGCCCTATACGAACTTGGACCTGATTGTCTCAACACGCTCCTTTCCTTTTACACCCCCCACCCGCCAGCTGCATTCGTCCAACCAAGCCCTCGCCGCTGTTCCGCGCATCCACAAAGCCACCATGGGAGGAAGATCCTTCTCCTACTTAGCGGCCAAGACCTGGAATTCCCTCCCCACCCAACTCCGCCTTACTCAAAACCACCTAGCCTTCAGAAAACAACTTAAAACATGGATATTCGATAAGTAAACCCCCCCCCCTTCCTCATGCGCCTTGAGACCCTATGGGTATGTAGTGCGCTATATAAATTCTGACTTGACTTGACTTGACAAAGGCTGGAACATAATAATGAAAAGGGATTCTTTACACAATAATAAAAACGTATGTATTCCTTCTTAACATGGCTTTTCTTCCTTGGTTTAGTTTTAACTAATCAGCCACAGATCATTAGAGCAGCTTTAGACCACATTTTAAACTGCCTTCACCTTACACTTACTGTTTAAAGTACATATTGATCAGAGGAGAAAATGTCAGCTGTATGTGATTGTCTTCATTTTCGTAGCGGCCAGGACATTAAAATACAGGGGATGACAGTTAATAAACCAGCTAGGTGGCAAACATAGCCAGTTGTGGCCTTTGGCCCACTTTATTTCTCTCATTCCGCCCGGTCCAAAATGTAGTGCTTCTAGTTTCACCAATGTTTCTGTTGCTATGAACTTTACAAAACCTTCATAAAGTGCAACCATGTCAAATCTGGTATTAGATCTCTGCATTGGCTGAAGGCGGAGTACAGCGTCAAATTCGAATATTTGTCCTTGTGAAACGAGGCTTTTTGTGACCTTGAAAAACTACGGTCATATCGAACTTGTCACACTCTGCATTCTACCTTTGTACTGCTACTTTCCATTCCTAGAATCAAATAAATAAATCAATCACATAGTGGTGGCAGAACATTCCGATTCTTGGCTCCCACAATGTCGGACAAGTTGCCTTTAGATATTAACATATTTCAGATGACGCTACTTCAAAAAGCCTTAAAAAACTTTTCTCTTTAGCTTGTACTGATCGACCTTTACTCCAAGCTGCTCAATATATCCCGTCTGTTCTGTTCCTTTATCATTCTCGGTACCAAGAGGCCTTCTGGTGCATGTGTGCTATATAAATTAAGCAATTGAAAACCAGGTTTTGCAGATACAACAATAGCTCTTCACTGTTTAGTACAATTCAGGGGTCACCTAATGTACGAACTATTTCTCCAGGCACCCGAGGCTTTTAACAACAAGCACTTGCAACGCAATAGGTCTCGCATTTGAGAGAGGTTAAGCTATTGGCACTGTAAATGACAATGTCTTATTTATCTGTTACGATAATTAACACATAAATAAAAGGCATTGTCATTTACAATGCCAACAACTTAAACACGCGTAAATGCGAGACCTATTGCATTGCAAATGCTTCTTCTTGCAAGGATTCGAATAATCTTTATTTCGATCGTTGAGATCATAAAAGATGTACAGGTAAACAAACATTAGACCATTAACAATAAGATTGCATATTTAAGAATAATTCATCACTTTTAAAATCCATAAAATCATTTTCTAAGTTTCAAAGTACATTTTTAAGTTAGATTAAGGACAAATTGATCGTGGCACGGTAGATTCCCTTATAATTCTTGCGCGTACTCTCCACATTGCCTTCAGAAATTTCGCCATTACAAAGACTGTTGGTGGTGCAAGGTCAGTTTTAAGGACTCTGTAAGCTGGGGCATAAGTTCGAAAGCCCAAGTTCCTTAAGTAAGGGACGAGCCAGTAGCTCCTAATCTTGCTGTAGACTTTGCAAAATAAGATCACGTGTATGTCACTTTCTAGCTTGTAATTACACGCAGGGCAGTTGGGTGAGTCTTGATTACCATCCCAGTTTTTGGTGAGCGACCTCGAAACTGTAAAAATCTTTTACTTTGGCGAATGTATCAGTTAGAGAACCCTCCCGGATTGAACTAATGGAACTTTGCAACATAAAAATCATAGAAAAGTTTAGAAAGTGCTTTCCGGGGGATCCTTACAGACATTAGTTCAGGATTATTCCATAGCTCTGGGACTCCAAGGGTCATACACATGTCTCTAATATACTTGAGCCATTGAATTTTGGACACTTGTATCGATCTGAGAAGCTCCTGTAATTCGCTTCTATAATGGCCCAAATCCTGACTGCTCCACAAGCGCCTCCAATAAGTCAAGGGCTTGAGGCCCAGTTCTTCGGTAATTGGGCACAATGCCAAGTCCATTCTCAGCGGGAGTAGTGGAGTGCTCGAGGGAAGGGCCGTCAAGTGTCTGATAAAATTGTTCTCTGCCACTTGTATAGAATGAAGCGAAGTGTGTCCCCATAGTTCTGCCCCATAGGTAATGCCTCCTCGTGCTTGGGCCTTGTAAATTTGTATTGCAGGTGCCAATGGGCGAAAGGGGGATTTGTTAGCGATTCTTGTGATTGCACCCGCCCTCTGGATTAATTTAGTGGTTGCTTTTGTTTTGTGTGGCAACCAGGTTAAATTTTGATTGAGTGTTATGCCCAGATATTCAATCACTTGAACTCTCTCCAGAGGTGTGGACCCCAGGCGTGGGTTTGGACAACTTTTGCGCTTGTGGCTCAGGATCATAAATTTGGTCTTCGCAGGGTTAATTTCTAAACCCCTTTTATTACAGAAATCCAAGAATCCATCCAGGATCCTTTGCAGCCCCATTGGTGTTTTTGACAGCAGGAGGGTGTCATCCGCGAACATAATCGCCGGCACCCTACTGCTGTTCAATTGCGGCGCGTCAATATTGGGGATTCTACACAGGTGCTCTATCACCCCGTTCGTAAATAAACAAAACAGGGTCGGCGCCAGCACACATCCCTGTCTTACCCCGCGTTGGACAGGGAACCTGTCTGTAAGCTTGCCTCCCTTTCCATATCTTACCCGGGCATAGTTATCTGTATGAAGCCTAATAAGGATCTGGAGAATATCTCCAGGGACACCCATGTCCTCTAGTACCGCCCACAACCTGGCCCGAGGGACCAGGTCGAAGGCGGCACGGAGGTCCACAAAAACTGCGTACAGTGACCCCCCTTCTAGATGTGCAGTTTTCCAGAATAGAATGTTTAATCTCAATATTTGGTCCACTGTTGAGACACCCTTCCTAAAACCCGCTTGAAGTGGACTCAAGATCTCTGTCTCTTCCATCCAGCATTGCAGCCTATCTAGGATTAACCTTCCAAACAATTTTTGAGTAACATCAATGAGGCTAATCGGACGATAGTTGGCGGGGAGCAGAGGCGAACCCTTTTTATATATCGGTACCACCTCTGCTCCCAGCCAAGTATCTGGTAACCCCATACCCCCCAGCACCGCATTGAACAAAACCATCAAGTATGGTGCCCAGATCACAGGTTCCTGCCTAAAGAGGTCACCTGGGATCCCATCTAAGCCAGGGGCTTTTCCGGATGGCAGCCCCGATATGGCCACCTCAATGTCTTTCAGGCTAAAAGGGGCAGATGTATATGTGGTGATGCTACTAGATACCGATGTCTCTAACTCATCAGTTTCAGGGGCGTATAGCCTCTGGAAGTGATCCTGCCAGACGTTGGCGGCAATGTTAGGTTCAATTGCGGATGGAAGGTCCCCACTCCCATGATTGATTATTCTCCAGAATCTACGGGAGTCCCTATCAACTAGGGACTCCGATAGATTCTCCCACTGCTGTATATCCCACTCCATTCTAGCGTTGGTTAGAAGTGATTTATAGGCACTCTTTTTAGAACGAATCTCTGACCTAGTGCCTCCTTCTTTTATGGTGGAGATAAGGTCTTGTTTGGCGAGACGGCAAGTGCGATTATACCAAGAATTGACCAATTGTCCCTGTGCTTTCGGGCGGCCCTTGATGAAAAGATCTGCTTCAAGCTTCTTGATTAGATGAGTATGAACTAGAGCTAGGTGTTCATTTCTATCTATTGTGGAGTGTGGATCCCACAAGTCAAAAGCCTCCTCAAGGATGGGAATAATCCCAGCATAAAGAGAGGTAAGCTTCTCTTCACTGGAGACAAGCCTATCCCATTTTATCCGCCTCCTGTTGTTCTCTAAGAGGGTTCCTCCTTTCTGTTTCTCCTCACCTATCACTTTCACCCAAGGGATGGTGTACTCTAGCTCCAGGGTATTGTGGTCACTATCATGTCTTGATGTTATTTTAAAATCAACCACCCTTTTCCATGCCTTTAACTGTACCAGGAAGTAATCGGTTCTAGATTCCCTCCCTGGTTTATTGAAAGTACATTTGGATGGAATGTCTGACCTAGTACGGCCGTTACAGGCTCTCAAACCGTGGGTGAGGTTTAGGGTGTTGATCTGTATGGCCAGAGTTGTCCATGCTCTGGGAGGAGGTGCTTCCGTCCTAGGAACCTGCCAGCTCAAATCCTCCTCTAGGGAGGGTCCATCGACAAAACCAGGTAAGGGCTCAAAATGTGAATTGAAGTCGCCTCCTATTAGATAAGACATATCCGCAGGGATAGTTTCCAGTAGGCAAGAGAGAAGCTCTATAGTTTTGGAGGTGGACCCATTTTTGACAGGCCTTGAATAGATATTAATAACCAACAGTTTAAAAAGTCCCGGCCATTCGAGGGAGACAGCCAGTATGTCTACAGAGTCTACTGGATATCTTGAGGCTCGGCATCCTATGTCCGAGGCCACCCAGGTTGCTAGGCCTCCAGACGGTCTGCCTTTCCCGCCCCAAACAGCAGGGATTGAAAATGTGTGGAAGCCCCGAAAGAGGGTCTCGTCCCTTGACCAAGTCTCTTGAAAGAGACAGACGCTGTTTACTTGCGTTAGTTCGGCCCATGCATCCGAATCTATTTTATTTGACAAGCCAGCCACATTCCACGAGAGAATTTTTAGAATTTGTGGGGCTTTCTGGTTTTCCGGTAGCTTGGGCATGGGATTTATATTTTCTGACAGAAGAGGGCTTTCCATTTCCCCCTCGTTTATCAGCGGGTCATCTCTATTAGTATCCACATTATGTATAGCCTGGGATAGTTCAGGAGTCCCAGATATATCCTTCTCCTGCCTACAGATTGGGGGGGAATAATTTACACATTCGTTCCCTGTCAATTGTGCTTGCAACCCAGATGTAGAGGCCCGCTGTCAATCAACCATTTCGAGGCAATCGTAGTGGTTGAATAGAGGTAGGGGTGGTGGCTGATAAAATCTCGGGGGCCATGACTCCTCTCTATCAAATCCGGGCCCTCCCATCCTTCTTCTCTGGACAGTTTCCCATCCGTTGAAATTACTATATGAGTTGGAGCGGAATGGGGGTATTTGTGGTTGAATGAGGGGTGTTCTCCTCCTTCCTTGGTTACCCTGCCAGTTTCCCTTAAAATTCTGATACTGTCCTCTACTCTGGGCCTTAGTTACATGTTCATTTGGTGGGTAAAAAAACGAGAGGGGGACCGGGTGAATATTACTACCTTCATCTTCCAATGATGGGTTACAGACGAATGTGACTGTTCTTGGGTCTCTGAAACTCACCAGTAAGCAGTCACCACTGATTGTTTTTGGTCTCTTGCCTACCCAGGAGACCCTTCTGACCATGCGAATATCGCTGGTCAAGCCTCCAGGGAGTGGTCTGTACGTTGAGAGCCAGTTGATGACCTTATTTCTCAGAGATTCTTCAGTTTCATATGAATCTAATTTTAATTCGGGTACCCCAACTAGGATAGCAGTATATGGAGCAACCTCAGGTGGGAGATTAACAGTAACCGTTCTAGGTGCTTTAACCTTTGTATGTTTTGGGTCATTCGTATCATGGTTGGTATTCAAGGAAGGTATAGGGAAATTCATTTGTTGTAAAGT
Source organism: Lissotriton helveticus (assembly GCF_964261635.1). Classification (NCBI taxonomy): domain Eukaryota; kingdom Metazoa; phylum Chordata; class Amphibia; order Caudata; family Salamandridae; genus Lissotriton; species Lissotriton helveticus. Next base: position 811,362,626 of record NC_136061.1, on the reverse strand, counting down.
GGGTTGCACTTTGTCCTTGTCTAAAGTTGGTCCCTGTTTTGTAGCATGAGATTGTTTGGTAGGACCAGAGGTCAATGTTACCGCTAATTTAGGGTTTGATATTATCGGTTGATTAGTGCGTGCATTGGAGTTATTATTGCCTGTCATAGATGTTGTTCCTGCCTCATTACCTGTTACAGGTTTGGGAAAGGCCAAATTTTGTTTTGTGGGTCCATGTTGGGAAGCGTGGGCCCGGGAGCCCCAGGTTTCCAACAGTCCATAATCTGCAGAGCTGTTTTCTCGATTTTAATTATTCTCGCCTCCATTTTTATTAGGCGTGCTTCCAAGGGACCTATAATAGACTTCAGAAGATGGCCTATGTCAGCTAGGGTTATATCTTCTTCTGGTGACTCAGAGTTTTGCTCAATAGTGGAAGGTGGATGATCAGTGGGGATGTTACTGTGCAACTGCTGCGAAGAGTCAATCGCTATCACTGGCGGAGTTATTTCCTGGATATTATGGTCTAGGCTGACTAAGGTGGAGGTCTTCCCTATTTGTCCCTTTGCATTTTTAGTCTCTCTTTCCCTAGTGGTGTTTTTCCCCCGATATCCTTTTTTGGATGGCTCCTTCCCTTATCCCCTGGTTAGTACTTGGTGTCCCTGGTAAATTTGGGGTGTCACTTATTACGGTCGATTCCTCCCTGCTTGAAGTGGGGCATAGAGTTGATGTGGGGGTAACCTCCTCCGGGTTTTTTGAGTTGGGTAATTGTGTAGCTTGTATTGTGGGCAATGGGAGGAGACTCATATCTTCTAGATCACTTATTGTTGCCTCGGAAAGGTCAATGTCAGTGGATTGCTGAGCCCCACCCTGAGCACCATCTTGTAATGTGTTTCTAATCCGCCTATCTTCGGGGGTTTTCGCCATAGCTATTGCACCCATTGAAGACCTCTTAACCCACTCTATTTCCTGGGAGATTCGTCTTTCCAGGAGATTAATGTCATCTATCAAGAGAGCCTGCTTTCAGGAAATAGTGGTCAATTGTACCTTGGGTTGCGACCGTTGATATGTGGCCGGTAGCCGCCTGATTAGCCTTGCTCCTGGTCTCCATTTGGCTCATAATTGGAAATAGGGATCAGTTGCAATAAAAGAAGGGAGGAATTGGTACTTTTGTGCTGGAAGGTAGATGTAGTGAGAATACCGGTTGTATATGGGGTGGCCCAGTCCAGTCTCGAACGGCCTCAAACGGCCCGCTCTTAGCCCGGTCTTCGCCCCGAGCTGCGTCCCGCGCTGCGGGAGGTGTGTGGTATGATATAGGGGGCGTGGAGGGCGTGGGGGGGCCAGCATGGAGAGCGGACCGGAAGCTGGAAGTCGGTCTCGCAGGGACTCCTGGTTCCTGGAGTCCCTGCACGCTCGCAGCCCCGCTGACACCTCTCACCCGGTACCGCCCTGCACTTGTAGTTCTTCACCAAGTTGCCCTGCGCCTCACAAGGCGATGCGGGCGAGATGTGGGCAGGAATGGAGAAAATGCCGCTGAAGTCCTGCTAGGTAAAAGTGCCTCCGTGCAAACGCTCGTGTCCCACAAGGAAAGAGATCAGGGAAGTATTTGAATCCTCAGTAGGGCGGGGGGCGGGCCAGCAGGGAGAGCAGACCGGAAGCTGGAAGTCGGTCTCGCAGGGACTCCTGGTTCCTGGAGTCCCTGCACGCTCGCAGCCCCGCTGACACCTCTCACCCGGTACCGCCCTGCACTTGTAGTTCTTCACCAAGTTGCCCTGCGCCTCACAAGGCGATGCGGCACCCGCGAAGCGGGTGCGGCGAGATGTGGGCAGGAATGGAGAAAATGCCGCTGAAGTCCTGCTAGGTAAAAGTGCCTCCGTGCAAACACTCGTGTCCCTTGCAAGGAGACGAGATGCAAACTAAATGATGCCTGAACCTCAAAGCTGAATCCTTTCCTCTCATCTAACCATAACGTCAGACCCTGCTTTCACGTGCAGTGCCTTGTAAAAACAGTAACATTAAATAAAATTTGTAAACTAAAAAAATAAAGAAAACAATTTAATATCATTTGTTTGATAGGATTCTTTATTTGAATGCTAGCATGTTCTACTCAATCTTATATGACTCAGCTCTGCAGAAAGGCTTGCATAATACCCTTATGGAGAGATACATTTTCCAGTTCTGACGACGCTGGCTGTGTTACTTTACCACTGTGACTGCCTATTTATGCCTGGCATTAACCGCAGAAAAATATACTCCATTAATGTAAGCTATCCATGTTGATAAATGTATGTGGGCCTAAGGAGCAGAAAACTCTGCATGGGCAGCAAGTACTCTTCTTTTAGTAACTGGCAAAATTGTATACTACAATTTAAGGTATACTTAAGGGCTACACATGGGCTACCCTCCCCCCAACCCCTTCCAAGCATTTTACAACATGAGTGCTTTATGAGGGTGTCAATGAGCTTAGTGTGAGGGGGTGGCTGATGTGAGTGGGATGAGACAGAATAATAATACATAAACAATTCCAAAAGGAAGGGAATGTAGTATTCAATACCATATAACATTGTAATACAGCGGCGTCCAACTTGAAACATCTATGAAAGGAAATTATTACATTCTTTTATCCTTAACTTTTACAAGCAAAGGCAGATACGTGCACGCAGCCACTTCAGAGATGTAAACAAGACTTGTAAAAATGCACTCTTCCATTGGCACATGCATGATGACGTATTTAAAGGGTCGAGTAGACTATAAACCAATTAAGGATGCTTCGAGAGGAAACTGGAATACATAGGGTCGGGGTAATGGGTGATTAATCCGGAACCAAGTTAAGGTCGTAGAGTTTCTTTGACGGGTTGATAAGAAAATCAACTATACTAGAAAAACAAAGCGAGTGATCCAAAAATAAATATAGGAAAAGTAGGCGCAGAAGTGAAAGTAAAGAAACAAACAAGCATTTGCAATGCAATAGGTCTCGCATTCACACGAGTTTGAGCTATTGGCATTGTAAATGACAATACCTTTTATTTAGGTTTTGAGTTTTAGAACATAAATAAAAGGCACGGTCATTTACCCTACTAATAGCTTAAACTCTCGCAAATGAAAGACCAATTGCATTTCAATAAAAAGCCTTTTCGAACGCTTGTTAGATTGTAAATATCAGAGGAAGAGACCGACCTGCTAGGTCTTCAAAGTAGTGATAAATAATGCAGTGAAGATGGTGTAAGCATTGTAAATTACATAGACAAAGTATGAAGTGAAGGTTACATATGATCCAAGCTATAAACACTAACAAAGTGCTCCAACAGCTTTCGCACTGTGATTACACTATTGCTGCTCGGGAGGGAGGGGGCTATTTCCTGCCCATTGCGTAAAGTAATTGCTATCTTTGGCCTAATAAACACTCCAGCTGTAGTAGGGCACTGGTTTCACCTCCTGGTGCAGGGCGGGCTGTGCTTTACGGTAGGCATGGAGGGAGGGCTGGGCTTGGCTGCAGCTCGGCCTCGTACACTGCCCCGGCTATCATTAGCGAGCGAGAAGCCAGAGGTGGTGGTATTGGTAGTGCTTGTATTAGTGGCATTGGTGGTGGTGGAGGTATTGATTGATTGGTGGTGGTTGGGGCATCGGTGGTAGTGGTTATGGTATTGGTGGTGGTATTGGTGGCAGTTGCATTGGTGGTGGTGATTGCATTGGTAATGGTATTGGTGGTGTTAATAAAACAGGCCTTACAAAACAACCTGTCCGGTCGCTTAGTGCAGATGACATGTAAAACAGAGGTGCTGTTGTCTGCTTCAGCGCATTAGCACACTATTATGTGCTACCTGGAGTTCACATGACTTCGGTCATAATTTCTAAATCCATTTTACTGAGGGGGTGTCAGGGGATGGGGGAGTTAAAACGGAGACAAGAATGCCAGGTTAAAGTGATTGAAAGCGTGCCCTTGTGCGACAAGGGCGGCCGTGCTGCTCAGATAAAAAAAAAAAAAACTGTTTCAGCTGAAGCGGCGCATGTCCGGCTTGCAGTAAGAGAAACTTACAGATTAAATAACAGGGCCCATGTAAGAACCAAAGTAAAAGGGCCAGTGGCCATGGGAGGGTACAAATGAAGACAAGGCCGTAATAAGGAGGGACAAACAACCTATTAACTAATCCGAAGGCAGCATTTATGAAAGAAAATGACACAAGCCAATAAAAAAATATGGGAGGAGAGTGGGCAGGCTTCTCTACCATACTCTACTACAGCAGTCTTGCAGAGCGAGCTGCCGCTAGGCTCAACCTAAAAATGGTCTAATCTCATATGACATTTTTTGGGAGACTGTTTACACACCATGAACATTTTAGTCTGCCCTATTTTGCTCTCATCATTGGGCAGGAGGACCTGGTGCAGTATTTCAGCAAGGGTGGACGTAATTTTAGGACATCACTAAAAGTGCTAACCTTTCTCTCCGAGACTGGTGTGCATAAAGAAGTTCAGGCGGGGAAAATCTTTGCGACTCAGGTGGAGTGAGACATGCCAGGTTGTGCAGACTTTCCACAGTGCCTCATCTGAATTCATAGGACTCACATCAAAAGAAGCCTTGTGCTACCAGATGCGGTTGAGGGAAGCTTAAAGAACAAAACTTCAAAGAAGGGTTTTAGTATGCACCAACAAAAACGATGCAGTAAGGCAGGTCTTGGAAACTGCACCAGAAATAGATGTAGGATACTGCTGGGTAAGCTTGGTAACTCATCTCAGAAGCAGACTAATGCAACCCAGGACAAGGACCAGGAGGAGAAGCAATTGACAAATTATCTGCATATTTATTTATTTTTAGCGGAGTTTTATATAGCGCGAACTAGACCCGAACCGAATCAGGTATCAGAGCGCTTTACATATTTTTCCAGTTACGTTACGTTACATTTTTTACGTTTTCCAGTTACTTTCATTTTAGGCACGGGGAGATTAAGTGATTTGCCCAGAATCACAGGAGGTTTTGGCGTCGTTACCGAGACTCTAACCCAGATCCCCAGGTCCGAGGCCAACTCCTCTCCCCCTATCTTGCATCTATGCATATCTGCTGGACCAACACCAAAAACTCAATAGAACTAGCTTACTCAACTTTACATAGAAACTGAGTTTTGCATAATGTCCTATCCTGCATAATGAAAACAGTAATCAAAATTAGTTGGTGATAATGCATTATGGTGGCCCTGATATTTATGTCACCCCAACCCCACCAGCCACCGTTACAAGGGTGAGGATTACACCCTCTTGATGAAGACGCATGAGCAGTTCTCTAGGACTCAAAAGTCTCGAACGGTCAACAAGCATAATGAGATACAGGGGACCCAATAGGGCTGTACGCCACCCTGATTAAGATATGGTAGTAAGCAGGAGGGGTTGTGTACCAGATAGTGAACGTCACTTGGCCGTGTTCTTAACGGTTAGCAGAGTGCCAGTCCCAGTAGGAGTGGTTTTCCACCTATGGAAAAAATGCAATGCAGGGCAGGTTTCCAATCTGTTATTTGCACTATTCTCTGGAACACAATTCCAGTGTGCAGTATGTGGGGAACTTGGAGGAGGTTCCAAGCTATACAGTCCATTATTGGAACCGGTCCTTAAAAAGGGATTATGTTGGTGGCTACAGGTGGGCTCTTGAATGATACTTTGAGGGCCAGACTGATGGTGTTATTTAGCCAGCAATAGTTGAAGTTTCAACGCTGCGCTGCCCGATTATACGCTTCCCCTTGAAACGCAATAGTCTGAACACCACTTGGAGTTACAACCAATGGCGCGGTAGGTTTCAAATTGATCTTGCATGAGGTGTAGGTTTCCCCAATGGCAAGTACCACACAATGGATATACAAGTTCAGAGTGGAATGTACTTCAGGTGTTTTACCAGAACTTAAAAAGTACTCCTCATGAACTGGAAGGGAACATGCTTTAAGTTCTCATCACTAAACAAGTTTGAGTGCATATCAACCAAGCAGGTACCACTTTCCGCCTACTTCCAATCTCTGTGTGGATTCGTTTGAAGATGCAAAAATTCTGGATTTTGCTAGAATACAAATCCTGATATAATACGAGCTCTAACATAATATGAGGCTATAATCAGCTCTAAGAGAATGACAACACCGTCCTAATTGGTAACTTCGCTCCACAGCGTCAAAGGACAACAGTATTTTCTATTTTTATAGGACAAATAGGATTTAGTGTACTAGCCCCTTTGAGAAGTACCCATTTTATATAATTCAACCACTCCTGTGCAGGAATAAAAAAATGAGGAAGTAAAATGTTAAGAGGTACCGTTGAATAAAGATGCAGTCTGTAGCTGCAGTGGCACTGGTCTTTGAGACACAATGCAGTCCTGGTTTTCCTGGTGAGGTGTTCCTTTAATGTGAGATGAGCACGGAGGGTGAAGCAAAGTGATTTAGCGCTCTAAAGCATGTAGGGCATGGGGAATGAAGCCTCCCACGTTCGTGTCACAGAAAGGCTTGAATCAAAGTGTTTAGAATTACTGGCTATTAGTAGGAAGTCTGTCCAGTTGAGCTTTAGTTAGAATGCAAAGAAAAAAGAACAAGGTACTTTAAAAAGCGATGCATGTCCGAACATAACTAACACACAATTTTAATAACCATACACAGATTAAGCACAGTATGATAAACACAACCCCAGAACACATTGCAAATTAATCCCTTGTAAAACTATCCATGTTCAGCGTGCAAGTCTCAAACCACCTTTCCATCAGCCAAACAGTTTTTCATAACACCTGATACCAATATTTAAGTAACAGTCAGCCAATCAGATAAGCGTTCATTTGAAGCGCACATCAATATATTATCCCTCCGACTCTGCACGCCATCGTCAAACGGCAATCACGATATTACAACACATTCACGAGATCATGTTAACCTTCTAATATCCAATCATACCTTACCCAAATCCATTTGTTGATCATTTAAATCCCCTTTGCTTGGTAACAAAAATCCAATAATCAAAAAAAGTTTTTGTTTCTTGCAAATATCAACATGTGTATACAAATATCTCACAGGAGCACCATTTTTATTTCTAGATAATATTATCGGCACCATTGTGAAAGAACTTTTGGCTAACAAATGGTCAAGCACACTGTATACCTCTGCGACACGCTCAAATGTAAAGCACGTATTCATTGACACTATCAACACTTTTATCAAACCAAACAAAGTATAAGCACAACCCTGAAAATTACAAGTAAAATGGAAACTCAATGCCAGTTCATAGAGTATTCATAAGCGCCATCTTAAAGCAGGGTACCATCACCTTTTACCAAAACAAACAGATTAAACGTGCAAACCCGAAAACTTCAAGTGCAATGGACACCCAACGTGGCTTATGGAATTAGTTAGCACCATCTTAAAGCTGGTTACCATAGATAACAAAAGACCCCCCGCAAAAAATGATACCATTTTGTACCATGACCAATTCAGCAGAGGAGGACCAAATGATACAGCAGTGTTGACTAAATTATACAGCAAGAAAAGAAAATTATGCAGCGTAATGTGGCACATTTTGTGATGGCATTATTCCGTTGTCATTTTTACATGTTAACACTATATAGGCTAAACTTTCACCTCATTAGTACTAGTTTGACCCTCAAATATAGCAGAAGGAAGCAAAAAGGTGACCGATTAATCTTTGCGCAGGGCCTTCCACTATGCAGCAACACTTGTTGCCATTTTTTTTTTTAAACGTTTGATTCATTTGAGCTAAAACATTTTTGCTAAAATCTGCAGATATTGCAGCAGATGAAGGATTACGTGGCAAACTCAGCAAAACGGATTATCGTACAGATAATTCCGCAGCCGCAACTATCGCAAAATTCCAGTGGCCTTGACCATGGCCAATATTATTATTATTATTATTAATAAATTTTATAGAGCGCGTAGTCACCCGTGAGTATCCCAGCGCTAGGAACCATTGACCAGAGGGTAGTGAAGGGCAGGGAGTGAGGAGTGAAGGGGATTTGTGGAAATAAGAGGGTTTTCAGCCTCTTTCTGAAACGTAAATAGTTGGGTTCTGTTCTTATCTCGCGGGGAAGAGCGTTCCAGAGACGTGCTGTATGCACCGAGAAGCGTCTTCCTCCCGTGCGGGCCTTCTTGACTCTGGGGATGGTGATGAAGTGTTCCTGATCGGAACGGAGAGATCTTTGAGGCTTTGTAAGGTGTAATGAATTTAGCTAGGATCGGAGGTCCTTTGTTTTGCAGCGATTTGTGGGCCAGGCATAGGGCTTTGAACTGGACTCGTTCCCTGACCGGGAGCCAGTGGAGGAGCCTCAGAGCCGGTTTGGCTGAGGTTCTGGTGGGAGTGTTGGTGACAATCCGGGCAGCCGCATTTTGGATCCTCTGTAGCCGGTTCAGGGTGGCCTCAGGAGCGCCCAGGTAGATGGAATTGCTGTAGTCGATCCTGGAGAGTATTAGGCCTTGAATCAATAGTTTTTTTGCGGTAGGAGGAAGTAGGGGCAGGATCTTTCGGATTGATTTAAGAAGCCCAAAGCATGTCCCGGCTACTTTTTTTGCCTGTGTAGCGAACGATAGGTCTTTTTCGAGCCAGACGCCCAAGCTCTTCACCTCGGGTTTTGGGTCTGGGGGCAGGCCTAAACAGGGTGGCCAGATGTTCTGTGACCATATGTTCGGTGGCAGGGGGATTCCCTTCTGACCCAGGAGGAGGATGTCAGTTTTTGAGCCGTTAAGTTTGAGATGGGAACGGTTCATCCATCCTTGTATCTGCGTCAGACAGTTATAGAGGTCCGCAGGTTGTTGACTTGGGTGAGATAGGGAAACCACTAGTTGTGTATCGTCAGCGTAGCTGACGATGCTCACTCCGAAGGGGGTGACGACCTCCTCCAGTGGGGACATGTAGATGTTAAACAATGTGGGGCTCAGGGAGGAGCCCTGAGGTACGCCACACTGGAGGGGATTTTCGGAGGAGCGGGTGTTTTTCTCCCAGATTTGAAAGGACCGATGACCCAGAAAGGACGATAGCCAGGACAATGCTTTTCCTTCCACGCTGACACTCCTGAGACGATGGATCAGGAGTTGGTGGTTGACGGTGTCGAAGGCCGCACTGAGGTCGAGGAGGATCACTGCCACTGATCCTCCAACGTCGAGCAGTGCTCTGGCCTCTTCCACCGGCACCAGGAGGGCGATGTCAGTGCCATGCCCTGGGCGGAATCCGGTTTGCGATTTTTTCAACCGATCATTGGTTTCCAGAAATTGTGATAGTTTTCTGTTTACCAGCTTTTCGGCGATTTTGCTAGTTCCCGGGAGGAGGGAGATTGGCCTGTAATCGGCCAAATCAGCGGGGTCAAGGGAAGATTTCTTCAGTAGCGCCTTGACGACTGCCGCTTTCCAGTTGGGAGGGACAACTCCCTGTTCTAGCGATGCATTGATGAGCTGGGTGAGGGGGGGACGATCGTGGGTGCTACTCTCTTAAGGAAGCGTAACGGCGCAGGGTCCCTGGGGGAGCCGCTTTTGATGTTATTGAGCGTGCTTTCAACCTCCTCGACAGTCACTTGTCCCCAGGAGGTGAGACAGGGGGCGATAGGGGTGTTATTGGTCTCTATATTCTCGCACGTGTTGGTGGTTGGAATTGAATCGAGGATTTTCTGGATCTTATCTATGAAGAAATTGGCTAGTTTATGGCATTTTTCCTAGTCGGCCTTGGGGTCTGGTGGTAATCTGGGCCCGGAGTCCCATACCCACTAGTACTGAATCACTTTTGCACCAAGGTACCCGAGATCAACTTTCATTTACGACATTTGGGACAGTAAAGACAAAATTTGATAAAATATTGGCAGCGTAGGGCCTCTTGAAAATCTTGAATTGAAGAAAGATTAGGGGCTCCGGTTTCAAAGACATGAATTTCAACAAACTAAGAAAATTTTGAACCCCCATTCAAGTTTGGAAGTTGCTACAGGACAATAACCATGGCAGGATGTAACCACAAGGTCACCCGCAATTCCTATTCAACCAGATCAGAAATGTCGTCCAGTCTTACTTGCCTCCAGATCCCCATGCACCGAGAGACATAGCTTCCAAAGAGAGTGCAATGGTTCAGTGGGATAACTGACATGTCAGGCATCATCATCCCGGAAGAGGACGATGCAAAAAAAAGGTTTGATTCCGAGCCTCAGACTAGAAAAATAAATACTCACCACCGGCCAGATGAAGACCGATAAAATCTCCAGTCTCAACCACTACCTTTAATTACCCTGTCCAGAGACTTAAGATCATTTCAACCATAGAGGGACGCTTTTGTGTTGCCTATTGCAGACACTCAACAGTCATTGTAAACACACTTCTCTTACAGTTTTGAGAGGGATATACCATACCACCTGGCTTTAATGTCTGATATCAGGTACTAGGACCCAAGCCTACAATCACCCCAGCTGGGCATGGCCAACACGAAAAATAAACCGGAGCTCGGGCGGAGGAGCTGTACTGCAACACTGCGTTTCACATGTTGTCTGTACGAGCATCGCTAACCTACTGAACAGCATAGTAAAGGATCCACCAAAAACACCATAGTAAAGGATTCACCAAAAACAAATCACTGCAGCAAAGTAGAATGCTTCCTAGAAACTGAAGAGAGCAGAAGGCACACGCGATCCCCGAGACCCCACACTGACATGCAAGTATAAAGTAACAAGAATGTTCCTTCTTCACAAAACGTGATCTTCCAATGAGGAATAGATGGAACCAGCTTATAATCGTACCTCCTCTTCCCCATACAACTAGAGAGATTAGTAAATGGGTCCTAATCCACCACATCAAATGCTGCTGAGAGCCAGAGAACTACTCAGCATACCTCACGTTTAATAAAAGGAGTTACGCATACACCACCTATAGGATTTCTGCCTCTGCTTCTTAGTCTGAAACCTCAACTGTGTTTTGCACAAATCATTTTTATGTTTTATTTCTAGTACTTACGCTGCATTCATAAATTGCCAACACAGATCACCGGTGGCCATTCACATTTTTTTTTTTTGAACGATTACTTAATCATTGCAAACCATACTTCCATTATACATTAAGAAATAAAAGACAAATCTGAAGAAACATGCAGTATGATTAAAATATATCATAGCAACTGTGATTAGAGCAAGTCATGGAAATCTCTGCTAAAAAGTTAAAACGGTGCTATGATTACAATACAAGAGTTCAATTAACAGCAAGAAAGTCTTATATTAACAGCCGTAAGGAACCCAATGACAGATCATGCAAGACAAATACATACCCCTTGTAAACCAGACTTGAAAAACAAGAATACCCTGGTTAAAATGCAACAAGTTCAATCTCAATCAGTTAAAAAAACAAGTGCTCTCAAACACCCTGCGCCCAAATTGATGATATGTTGCCTTTAGGATAAGCAAAGGTTGCTGTAAATGATGTCTGCATCTATAACAAAGAGGGTTAAGAAGTATCTAAAGTGCCAAAGGAAAAAAAATGATTCAATGTTAGTAACATCAGATTCTAGGGCGTTTACACAGATGGGCTACAGAGAAAGTCCCTCCCGAATACAACAAGCATGTGCAATTCAATAGGTCTCGCTTTATGAGAGTTTGAGCTATTGGCATTGAAAACGACAACGCCTTTAATTTATGTGTTGTTTTTAAAACAGATAAATAAAAGGCACTGTCATTTACCATGCCAATAGCTTAACCTGTTGACCGTGGTGGGGGCAATTAATCAGTGGGCTGGGTTCGAACGGCCCCCGACAGTCCTCCGCACATGCCCACTGTGCCGTCGGACTGCCGAGAGCCGTACGACGCATGGAACGGGTTAAACTCTCGCAAATGCAAGACCTATTGCATTGCAATGCGTGCTATAAAAATTTTAAGGAAGAGTTAGGAGATAGCGTGTCTTGCCAGCTATTTGAGAAAATAGTGATCGGAGACTGTAATTAAAGTCTACCGAGCAACGGCACACATAACAGGGTGTGTTGCCATGGGAGGTTACACAATGAGATAAGTCTGCACTAAGGAGGGACTAGTAAGCCTTTTGACTAATGAACAGCCTCAGTTTACAATGGACAATGACACATGCCAATACAAAGTGTTAGCTGGTGATGGGGCGGGGCTTCAATTCCCTACTTCAAAACAGCATGCCTCGCAGAGCAGCGCATGCGCTGCCCAGGATCGACCTAAAAACGTGCAAGCTATGTTGTACCAATACTCTTGGTTGTAAAAGCTGCGGTTGCAAAGGGGAAGTCACTCAAGAGATTTAAAATGCATATGCAATTCAGTTCACACACCATGATAATCTCAAGTACAGTCATTGCTGATGGCTAAAATATACAGTTTACCAGCACAGTCTTCGTGAAGAATCTCTGACTTCTATGAATTTTCTTGAGTTTTTGATATTCGAACAGAATGAAGCAAGCAGGTATCGTCTTTCCCTCTTCTATCCCGCCACCTACCCTTCTCTACCCAAATAACTGAATAACATATCCACTACTCAAATTACTTCATATTTTACAATACTACTTTTCAACACTAATCCTTTATGGGTTCCGGAGTGGCGAGCTGCTCGCCAGAAAAGCGCTTCAACACCCATCAGGGGTAACAAGTGCTATATGAATGCAAACCTTTCTTCCCCTTTTATCCCTCCACTATCCTTCTCACTCCAAATAACTGACTAATCACCACTGAAATTACTTTCATATTTAACCATATTAATACACCACTAATCCTTTATGGGCTTCCTGAGTAACGTGCTTCAACACCCCATCAGGGATAACAAGCGCTATATAAATACAAACCCTTTTTAGGTCGAGCGACCTATCTCAATGCGCATGCGCATTGAGCGGGAGTGAGATATATAGGGGCTTAAATAAGCTTTACCTAGACTGGCGATTGACTGGCGATTTGATGCTGTGCCCGTGCGCTTTTAGGTCAATGCGCTTGCACATCATCAAATCGCCAGTCAATCACCAGCAGCACTCCTCCCACACCTTTGAAGTGAAGCCTAGCTTCACTTCAAAGGCCCCGGCTGCTGCACACCCTCATGCCGCTCTCCCCGCTCCGCCCCCTCCCCTGCCCGCCGTGTCGCATTTCTCCTCCCCCCTCCCCACAGCAATGCCCTCCGCCGGCCGTACTTTCACTTTGACGGCCGCAGGCCGTCTCTCGTGTTTCTCCTAGTCTTGTTATGGCAGCTGCTGTGTGGACTCGCAGCTGGCATGCCAAAACCAAGCCGGTGTCTACCTATTTGCACCTCTTCCGTGCCCTGTGCCTGAACCTCTGGTCCACCAACCCCTTCTAGCTAACCCACACTGCAAACATTAGAACCGTCCTATCAACATCTCTCTCTCCTAGCCGTTGCTTCCTACGCAACACATGCTCCCTCTCTATTTCTGCCATACAAGTCTTGGAGCTCCATCATGACCTCCCACCAGAGCTCCTGTTCCTCATAGAAACCTGTTTAACCCCACTTCTGCTCCTGATATTACCACGGCCACCCAGCTCAGATACAAAATCGTTAGGCAAGACAGGCATGATTAAATCTACATGTACCATTGTAAATAGTATTACTGCCAGTGGAGCACGACATGATTAGTCAACGATCAACATTTCCGATTTTTAATAACCCCTCCTTACACGTCTGGATTTCTGTGGCGATAGTAATTATTAAAATCACTCGCACCAACATTTGCTCTGCTTTTCCTACCTTTCGTCGCCTCTCACAACTGCCCCTCCCCCACCACAGAGCGTTTCACGGCCGTCACATTCACATGGCCGTGTCTCTTTCACGGCCGCCCTGCATGTTTGTTTTGGTAAATGCCACTTCTCCTAAAAGTAGCCACACTTCTTTTAAAGCTCCCCTTGCCCTGCTGAACGCCCCCACACTCCAGCAGCGCTCCGGCCCTGACCGGTTCCGTGAAGGCAGCAGGGCTTGAACCCGCACGACCCTCGGGTCATGCAAACACGCAGCCCTTGTGGGCAGCAGCGCTATTGCGAGACAGACTAATCTACAGAGGCAAACCAACCAAGAAGTAAGGGAACTGTAGTGAGAAAACCAAGTTTCCAAATGCGTTTTAAGGGAGTCTGCTTCAGAATTGTGAGTGGGCTCTGCCTTTCATGCTTCTGAAGTAGATAAAGCAAGCAGCATGCATTAGACCCACACCTCCCTCATTTACTGATCTGATTGGTCCCTAACCAGGTTTCTTTCGCTTTCTAGCCACCCACTTCCAAAAGGGCGCTCAGGAATCGATAAAACGTATAGTGCTTCGTTGCTCTCCCAGAGTACGAAGCGCTATGCACGTGCACCAGTACCATGATTAACTATTGTCTTCAGTGGCACAATGTGAACAAGCATTGGCATAGCCAATAGGTCTCGCTTTTGGGCCCTTCTAAGTATTTAGTTATGCACCACAATGTCCTTGGTGCAACAACATTAACTGTGGTGTGGCTAAAAACTTATAAGGTCCCAAAAGCGAGACCTATTGGCTATGCCAATGCTTGTTCTTCCTCTAGCCTTCTGCTATCATTCCAAATCCAAATAACGGACTAACCTATCCACCACTTTAAATGTACTTGCATGTTTCGCTATACTCATTCAACCCTACTCCACTGTGGGTCCCCAAGTAGCGTTTCACTCGCTAAAAAAGTGCTTTGACGCCTCGTCAGGGGTAGTAAGTGCTATATAAATGCAGTTACAATACAATGTCCTTTCCATCCAGGCTTGCTTCCTGGCGAAAGAAACTTCCCTAATAAAATCAAACTTTGGGCATGGCTGCATGCAAGAGACACGACAGCAGATGGCGCACTGGTACAAAGTAGATGTTCAGTTGTATTAAAGAACTTGCACCATACTAATGTCCTGAAGCTCCATCCTCTCGATGTAAAAAGTGCCACGAACCACTAATGGACGCGAGTAAGATTTAACGACTTCTAGAAAAATGCACTCTTTTTACTCAACCGCGAAGACACCCGGTCATGTTAACATGGCTTTTTACCTCAGAGCTCCGAAAGTTGAGCTTTTAGCCAATATGACATCGCTCTGTCCCTCGATTCACCCTCTTTGCTCTCAGAATCTCCTCCCACAAAAATGTATCGCCCTATAACTGAATCTTATTAGTCTAATACTCTGGGACGATATCTTCGGGCCCTCGTCCCCAGCCCTTCTCTCGCCCCCCGACAACTCTGTCCTCAATGCCGACATTTCCAATGAACACTGCACCATGACATGCTCTCCTCCAAACCCGTTTCAGCCTCTCTCCCTAAAGACTCCCTTGTCTCGCCTACAACTTCAAGTCAGGTGTCCTTATGCCCTTACCGTTGGACCGCTCTTGTCCTGCTGCTTGGCAGCCACTTCCATTATATCTTCGTAATCCATGTCAGGAGCCGGTAATCGGGGAAAGTGGCCCTGTGAGTCGGTAGAGTATCTGATCGAGGGTTAACAGGGCTAGGGCTCCGAGTCCCCGGTATCCGTCCTCATATCAAGACGCTGGGTCTCGACCGACGGACATCGGGGACCCGGGTTACAGACCGCGGGGACCCGGGTGACAGACCGCGGGTTCCCGGTTTGGGGGGCCACGTTTCAAACCCGGGACGGTAACAGCTGTTGATGACGGCAGGGACTCATGGGAAGAAGTTGAAGAGGCGTCACAGGAAACAAGCAGCGGAGCGTCTGCGTCACGTGACACGCACGTATTCCATCCAATGGCTTGTGGCCTTGCGGGCAGCCGCTCTCTAATTGGATGATAACTCATCTGCCTTTGGATTTCTGTTTGGTGTGGTTGGAGGTGACGCAACCACGGGAGTACAGGTGTTGAAGACTGAAGTCTTCAGCGTGTAGTGTGTCAGGCAGCTGTCTCCTTTCAGGCTAAATTTGATTTACCTAACGGGGTTTGCTTTACCCAACGGGGTAGATCAGAGTCATTTTCGTTAACCTATGATGTATCATCTGCCTTTGCTGCTTATTCTTTTAACTACAATTATTGCTTAATTTAAATAAAAAATAATGTAAATGCCTTCCGAGGTAAACTTATCGAACTTTTATTTTAAGAACTTCAAGCATATGGCACATATAGCACCTTTGGCCCATTAAATCACAGTTGATCGTAAACCGAGAAATTAGAACTGTGTGAGTTAAGCAAACTTTATTTTCAGTTGTGAATAATTTTCTTTCATGAACCTGCTAATTTCTTCATCAAAAATTGGATTCTATGGCAAGGCATGGAGGCCAATATTATCAACATTGGAATGGAGTGTTCTGAGCTTGTAATGGCTTGTAGAAGCCTGGAGCTCCAACATTCCAATGTAGTCTTTTGCTGTGAACAAAGCCCTCACAGGGGATTTCAATACCCTTGGCTCCTCCATTAGGTTTTTGTTTTATTTGTTAGAACATTCTCTGGCAGAATGTTCTAATAGCCTTATTGCCCACCATAGCTGGGCTATACTGGTATTAAAGGCCCACTCCATTGTTAACCCTTTCGCTGCTAGGCCTCCCCTGTGTTAAGCATTTTTTGGCTATTTGGGGAAGTTTACCTTTAGTCCCCTGTAACTTTTTGTATATAATTAAGTATACCACTGTTAAAACATCAATAAAAAAGCAAGTAAGAACAGCAAACTGCTGTCACGTCAGTCCGGAAAAAAACGGACCGTCTGTGCCAGGGCTCAAAACAGAGCCCAATAGAGACCCGTTTCGAGGCCCCCTTAAAAAAACTGCCGTTGCTCAGACCCGGCCCACTTGAAGCCCTGAATATACCGTTACATCCGCAGGACCCTTCAGGTTGTGGGGATATATAGGACTTGTAGGTTCACCAACAACCAGAGGAACCCAGAGCCAATAACTGAACTGCGTCATCCAATGTTTTTTCATTCTGTAGTGGGTATATAGCAATTCATTTGGTAAAATATAAAGAGTGAAAAATCGATACCAAGGAAACCAATATATTTCTGAAATGGGAACAAAATATAGAGTTTATAAGCAGTGGTTTTTTGCACATCTCCGGAATTGTGGGTACCCATACAAGAATGTGAATTACAGGTCATTTTTCAAAGTGACTTCTTTTTTTACAAATTGTTTTACATTTGGAAGCCAGAAATTCAAAGAAAGTCAATCGGTTAAAACACTTGTTCTACTGTTCTGTATTCCCCAAAGTCTCCCAATAAAAATGCTACCTCAATTGTGTGGGTAGGCCTAGTGTCTGCGACAAGAAACAGCCCAAAACACAACGTGGACATATCAGATTCTTCCAGTGATAACGTGCCCTTTTTTTAAATGTGCCTAGCTGTGGATTTTGAACCCTAGCTCAGCCTGCACCTTGGGAAATGTTAGAAATGGGGTTTCTGGTTGACTAGGGTAAGCATCTAAGCCAGGCAGAACCCACCACTCAAGTCAGGGCAAGGGAGTTTCACACTGAAGGTAACCCCTGCTCACCCCCTTGGTAGCTTGGCAGAGCTTTTAGGCTTATCCCAGAGGCGATGTGTAAAGCGTTTGCGCAACACACTCACACAGCGTTGACACACTAGGTACACCATGAATGACAGGGACGCCGGCTTCCGTAGAATGCCCTTACCGGCGGGGTTCCTTGGACTAACTCCCGGCGGCTCCCCACACTGGTTTGCATGGTCCTCTCTGTAGCCGCCTCTTCGTCGTGATGCACAATCCAGTGATTGGCACCTGAACTTTGGCTGACACAAAGGTTGCCCTGGTAAACCAGGGGCAGGGCCAAACTCCTTCGTGGCTCCCTCGTTGCTGTGGTGACCTGCTGGGGCCGTACTGGCACATATTCCCACACTCTTACGGCCAGGACAGCAGTGGGTGGGGCTCCGCCCAGAATTCCAATGAGGTAGGCGCTCCTCACACGGTCCGCCGGGCAGCGCTCACCCAGGTCCTTCCTGTAGCATGAGCCCACGCTTGGGGCTCAAATACACATGGCACCGCATGCACCACAAAGGTTTCAGGGCCAAGAGCCCAAAAAGATAAAATAACTTGAGGTTGCCAAGAACAGGGGCATAGTGGCACTCCTGGGAGAGCACTGGGGCTCCCAGCAAGGTGCAGACAGGCAGGCCAGAACAAGGGTCCTTGGTGAAAAGCGGCAGTCCTTATTCCAGCCAACAGCTCAGCCCCTCAGGAATACTCAAGTCCCACGGCGGTTCCTCCTGGCCATCCAGCAGCCTTCCGGTTACAATTCCACGCAGTGTCTTCTTTTTTACATGAGGTAACAGTCCCATTACTTATAATCCAAATATCTTTGTTCTAAAATACATTTACAAGTGCACAACACCCTGCATTCTTAGTGTAAGCCTTAGAACCAGAAACATCACAGGGGGCGGAGCCAGCATTGTGGCAGGCAGGTACAGCCCTATTCAGGTACAGGTGCTACTCCTCCCACCACTCCAAATGCAGACCAGGCCTATTCAAGTGCCAAGGGAAACTGCTCCCGCTACTCTAAATTCATCCAAGGTCTATTCAGCCTAGTGCTTGAGTCACCCAGGCTGGGCAGGACACACCTCACCCCACCACCCCCAGGTACTGGCTGGAGTGGATGCACATCCCCTCTCCACTGACAGTCAGAACCAGACAGTCAATACACATCAGGAAGGGCACAAAGACACATGGCACACAGAAATGCCCACTTCTAAAAGTACTACGCAAACAAATGATGGACGGAATGCTGAGTGAATTATACATCCACCACAAGTCAAGAGATTTGTGTTAAATCCTTCATTCTTTTGCTCACCATACCACCCCAGTTTAGACTCAGCCATATGCAAATCAGTCTTGATCCTGTGCCTCATGGGAACAGTCCAGACCGAACTGCCAAGGCAGATCCTCCCTGGACCGGAAAAAAGCATCCTGGGACCGGTTTCAGGGTATGTCACCCATCATCAGCCAGACTAGCTTGAATCCAGTGGCACAGTGAGCAAGGGACCCACGTCTGGGCATACCCATCCCACATAGGGCGAAAAGTGCTATGCAAACAAATGATGGACGGAATGCTGAATGAATCATACATCCTCTCCCAGTCAAGAGATCTTGGTTAAATCCATCGTTCTTTTGCTCACCATGCCACCCCAGTTTAGACCCAGCCATTTGCAAATCAGTCCTGAGCATGTGCCTCATGGGAACAGTCCAGACTGAACTGCCAAGCCAGGTTCTCTCTGGCTTAGCAGTACTGCATTCTGTCCATCAATTGTTCTTTTTGCATCTGGGATGAGTATGCCCAGACGTGGGTCCCGTGCTCTCCATGCCACTGGAATCAAGCTATCCTGGCTGAAACAGGTCCTAGGATGCTTGTTCCAGTCCAGGTGTAGTGTAGTTCCTATATTCCCAATAGGCTCTGCGCATTGGAATAATATAAACAGCAGTGTAGACGTAGGACTGAGGTCGACTAGGTCTCTACTGACTATATTAGACTTAATTAGTTTTGCCAGCAAGCTCAGAGGTCACTAGAAACTTTCTCGAATAAACAAGGAGGAGTTTAACTTCCCTGGATAGACAAGAAGGGATTAGCTTCTGACAACCATAAAACATGACAACTTTGCTCCCTCAGAATAAGAGTGTATCTCTAGAGTCGTGTGAAAACAATGGACAGCTATTTCACTCAGTCAATTGTGCATACTTAGTTTCACCAGAGTGCAGAGAAATAGAGAGACGGGCGTTTTCAATAAAAGGTGTTATTTATTGAGCAGTCTTCTTTCTCATGCTAGAGAAATGAATTGCCACAATTGCAATACTTATAGTAAAGTAAAGTGCGCACAGTAAAAGGAGTATTATAAAATAATACTGTAAAAGCATTGATATGGTTTCTTAGCCATATGATACTTTAAAATAGATAAAATATATACATACATAAATACATTGACTAACGTACTCAACTGGTGCTTCTAAATACGCCTACCCCGGTGTACCTGACCTAAGCCTAATACGTGGGAAGGAGTAAGTAAGTAGCAGTTTAAGTTAAGTTGGTTTTGCCAAGAATCTGAATCAAGAATTCTCTTTAAGGGTTTAGTCAGCTCCGTACCTGGGTAATAGAATGCAGGAGGTCTGGTATCTCTCTCTCAGGACTCGATATCCCAGCAACCCGCAAGGGCGGCTGAAAACACCGGATTTTCTCGGCTGGAGAAAAAGACAGCGTCTCTCTCAGTGTGTCAAAAGGGAGGGGCGGTGTCCGTGGGCTCTCGCATCAGCTGGGCTCTCGGGCAAGTAGATAGCCGCTCTGCTCCAAACCACCGTGTGTTTGCTTAAGGCAACGTTGGTATATTTATACCTGAAAGGTGCCGGGTTTAACGTAAGGTTGGACATAAGACGTCAATAAAGATGTCACTAAGAACTGGCCGTTCTTTCAGTGCTCACAGGAGTTCTAGGACAAATCAAAACAGAAGCATGGGGATTTCCCAGGTTGCTGGAGGTTTGCTTTGTTTAAAGAACGCGTTGTACTCTCTAGGAGGCTGGGGAAGTAGTCTTGCTTAATTTGGACTGCATGGGCTACGACTAAATATGGATATGATTCTTATGCCTTTATAAGGATATTATTTATTATAGCCATACAAGGGCATAAATTAGGAATATTGAATTAGGGTCCTAGATAGAAATACAACACCCACTCCACGATCTAATGTCCCTCATTACTAAAACTAAGCAATAGTAAACATATAATGGTGCATGTGTTTTCCAACCCACCCCAAAATACATAATTTGCATTTGAAATGGTATATGGTAAATACACGAAAATGAGTATTGGTACTGTACGCTTTTTAAGCAGTGGTTTCATTCAGTTAAAATGCAAATATATATCAGCTGAACGAATTTGCGAAAATTACACATGAAATGGCTCTGAATACAGAAAAGAAGGTCGAGACCATTCCATCACATATTAACACAAATGCTGTACATGTGCTAGAGGCTGAGGTAAAATATTGTCTCTAGAGTTCCTAAAATAGAAGCTCTGTTCTCTAAGAATAGTTCTACTTTAAGCAGAGTACACGTGCCAGAAAAAGGTAAATATTTTGGAAGTGAAAAAAAAATAATTTCGCTTTCAGGGGAAAAAATAGTTCCAAATGTTTTCAGTAGCTTTTGTTTATCAAAGCTGAAGGCCGAATTCAGAGTTCAGGGAACGCTGTGTGCTTGTTGCTTAAAAAGTTATTCTTTCTGTTCAGGGGAGAACATCATTTCAGACAGACTCGCAAAAAATTGGTCTACGACATCAGGTGAAAGTTCGACCAAGTTTGAAAATGCCGAAACAGTGCATGTGTGCGAATGATTGCTATCATCAATGTCAGGATCAGCAATGCTCACAGAAGATTGTACCTGGGTGATGCTGCTCTCATCTCGTACTTCACTGCCACATACTCGTAGTGGTGAAGTCTCAACGAATGCCGTCATCAGAATAGTTAGCCGCTGGGGACAACACGATGCATGAGCCGTTACAGGACCTAGCAAAGTATCTGTATCCATTGGTACTGCTGATGGTAGTGTAAGACAGACCTCCAACATGCATTCTTCTCCGCATAGCATACATCGAAGCACAGGTAAGATGCAATTTTGCCAGATAGGTCTGAATGAAAGAAACCAGGTCATATGCAGATCTCTTAGCCGGGCTAATCCGAGGACTTTAGTTATGCGGTCCCGATAGCGTATAGCTAGGATCGTTTCTTCCATCGTTGCTGGAGTCTTGTCTGCGACTTGGCTTGCCATATCGGAGCAGAAGGATCAAAAATAAAATTCCTGCCACGAGTCCCAAAAGTAGAGGTAGGTCACCAAAGACAGAATGGACAAAATTGGGAAAAATGCCCAGAACTGTTTCGAAGGGTGTTAACAGTCCAGAAAAAAATGTCTTAAATACATGTGCGATGCCACTGGTATCTGACATGTTTAGGATTTGGCTTAGTATTTCTACGAAATGCACGGGGCAATTTGTTGATAAAAGGGAATGTATCTCTGCCGTTGTCCTTGCAACTTGCAGATCATATGTTTCTTTGGACGAGGTCAAAGGCACAGTTGTCTGTAGAAGAACAGACTTCATTCTGCTTAAAGTATCAATTCGAATAGAAGAGATATTCAAATAAGGCCATATTGCCGCCTCCTTGTCTGGAGTGCTGTTTGGATACAATACTTGCATACAGCAAGTGGCCATGGAACTAACGCTCACGAGATAGGCTTTCCCTGGCACAATGCCACAACAGCTGTGGTCATTTATTAGAATAAAGCTCCTGTTAGAAAGCTGTCTAAAGAATGGCTCTACCTGTATTGCAGGAGTGCCGTGCAGGTGACATGAAAGGTTATTCGAAGACCCTTCACAGGCCCCATGCAAGTTAATACCTTGACACAGAAGTGTACCGCTTAGTGATCTTTTACAACTGTTACCACTAAGAAATACATCCTTTTTCTTTTCACTGTAACATGTGTGTGTATAAGGTAATTTCCATGTTGACTTGATGTATCCTTTACCCAACCTTTCATACTGGCCCGCTGGTATATACTCTTGGCAATATTTAAATTGGAAAGTTGTTATCGGATTAATATAATTACAACTTTAATCACCTGTACTTTTGCTTTTTGGCTGTTTGGGGGTCTTCTACTTGTTTTCGCCTGGTTTGACGGCTCTGGGGCCATTGCTGGGAAGGTCTAATACCGGATAAAACTGGTTTGGACAACATCCATGAGGAAAAAGTTTTTGCATTTTCTGACTTTTCGCTCAATGTAGCGTTTTCGGGGGCCTGTTTGGGGGACTTCCTGGTGTTTGTGGGTGGGTTTCGGGGTCCGGGAGCACTGCTGGGTATGGATAGTTTTGATAGCAAGAGGTTCGAAGGAAATCCATGGAGGCAGAGGGGAGTTAGGGCCTAGCTGCAGAGCGCGCGCTGAGTGATTTTGGAAATTTCCAGGAAAGTGACTAAGTCCCAATTTTTGTACTTTTGCTTTTTGGCTGTTTGGGGGTCTTCTACTTGTTTTTGCCTGGGTTGACGGCTCTGGGGCCATTGCTGGGAAGGTCTAATACCGGATAAAACTGGTTTGGACAACATCCATGAGGAAAAAGTTTTTGCATTTTCTGACTTTTCGCTCAATGTAGCGTTTTCGGGGGCCTGTTTGGGGGGCTTCCTGGTGTTTGTGGGTGGGTTTCGGGGTCTGGGAGCACTGCTGGGTATGGATAGTTTTGATAGCAAGAGGTTTGAAGGAAATCCATGGAGGCAGAGGGGAGTTAGGGCCTAGCTGCAGAGCGCGCGTTGAGTGATTTTGGAAATTTCCAGGAAAGTGACTAAGTCCCAATTTTTGTACTTTTGCTTTTTGGCTGTTTGGGGGTCTTCTACTTGTTTTCGCCTGGGTTGACGGCTCTGGGGCCATTGCTGGGAAGGTCTAATACCGGATAAAACTGGTTTGGACAACATCCATGAGGAAAAAGTTTTTGCATTTTCTGACTTTTCGCTCAATGTAGCGTTTTCGGGGGCCTGTTTGGGGGGCTTCCTGGTGTTTGTGGGTGGGTTTCGGGGTCTGGGAGCACTGCTGGGTATGGATATTTTTCATTGCAAGAGGTTTGAAGGGTGTCCATGGAGGCAGAGGGGAGTTAGGGCCTAGCTGCAGAGCGCGCGCTGAGTGATTTTGGAAATTTTCAGGAAAGTGACTAAGTCCCAATTTTGGTACTTCTGTTTTTTGGCTGTTTGGGGGTCTTCTACTTGTTTTCGCCTGGGTTGACGGCTCTGGGGCCATTGCTGGGAAGGTCTAATACCGGATAAAACTGGTTTGGACAACATCCATGCGGGAAAGCCTTTTGGCACTTTTTGTAACTTAGGGTTCGTTAGGGTTAGCCCTAGCAGCAGGATTGCATGTGTTTCGGGGTGTTCTTGATTTTTGCAACTGAGTTCTGGGGTCTTAGAGCACTCGTGGGAATGTGTAATTTTGGTTGCAAGTGATTTGAAGAAAATCCATGGTGGGAAAGGGGGGATCACTTACTCTGTGAGAGGCACTTAGTGTTGAAAACATTTAGCCATTTACACTTAAAGGGAGAAAATGACACAGACTTAAGTTTCAGGAAAACAAACTTACTGTTAAACCCCCACCCACCAGACTCAAAAGCAGTAAAAAACAGGTATGCTCAGAAAAAGTTTCAAAAAGTATATTTGTATAGCCCTAACAAAATAATCTCCCTCAAGACCGTCCCTAACCCCAACGATTGTCTTTCAAAAGTCCCAAAAAGAACCCAACTCCCAAATCCTACTCCCCAAAAGTCTCTAAAAAAGGGGCAAGGGACACTACGGCAGGATGCTGTTCACTGTAGCGGCCAGGGCATCATACTCCTTGCGGAGGGTGGCATGGTCGGAGCGGAGGCCCTCCACCAAGTTCTTATAAGTTAAGACCTCCTGCTCCAGGTAGGACACTCTGAGGGATAAGCGGCGCTGGCGTGCCTTGCAACTCCTGTGGGGGGCAGCTGATGTCTTTGCTGCTCGGCGGTGGCGGTTGGCTTTGGTAGCCCGGCTCCGTACCGCTGGAGCACTGCGCTGGCTGGCAGCCCGTGTGGGCCCGGAGGAGGATGCAGCTGTCGCAGTAGATGTAGTAGTAGACTGCGTGTCCTCCTCCTCCAGGGCCAGCAGCCGCCGATATTCAGCGACAGTGGCATCCAGCCTCCGTTGCCGGGCAATTCGAGCATGCTCCTTCCTTGATGGTTTTTGGGATTTGGAAGGAGCAACTATATAAAGAAAGAAAGACATAGTCTGTAACCAATGCTCTTAAGATTAACACAAAATGATTTAGCAGAAAGTTGTGTCACAGTACAACTAGCAACTTGAAAGCACAGTACATAACTATTGAGGCCAGTATCTATCTAACCTCCCACTTCTTCATCCTTGCTCTAACATGAGTGTGAGTTTAAGGAACAAATTCTACGAGCACTATGGACTTCCATTACAGTCGACTATGACAGTACACCAGTCTTATTCTTCTTCTTCTCTCTTGTTTAGGAAAATTGGTACGTTATCTTCTGCAAGCTGGCATAATGCCAGCGCAGTGAACTTGCACCCGAGAAAAACAGACGCACACCATGATGAGTGAGACAGACTTGCGTTACTGTACCGGTACAGTACATGCAGGTGGTGAAGCTCATATTTTTCCATTACAGGTGGCACTGAGAATACTCTGTTAAAAGGGCTACTGCTTAATTAATTTAACTTTCACCCTACAGTGCAAATGAGTACTAGAGAAGGAAAAAGCAGAAACTAAATAATCTGATTATCTATCACTTCACATGGGATGTATTTGATTACATATGGGATGACTTTAGGTGCTTTGCTTTTTATTGAGTGAACAGTGATACACCCACACATGAATGACGTACTACTACTAAACTAAAATTATTAAGAGAGGTAGGGAGGGTCCACCGTAATAACCGGATATATGCTGTGCTTGCAGTTGCAATACAAACTACTGCTACTATTCATGGTAGTATTTGGACAAAATTACAACTTCTTTTCCTTGCCTTTCCTACACTGGAACGGACGTGCAGGTGCGGTGTTACATGCTCTTCAAATTAACACTTAGTTCATCCAGTGACCGTCTACTCTCTCTAGATACACATATGCTATCTAAGAGTCAGATAGTACCATGATCCAGGCATCCATCCATTCAAAGTATATGCACACATACAGTTTCTGTTTCACCCACCAAGGCTGTTCTCCTTCCACCCATTCTTGCTTCATCATTCACCCAGCCATGCACCATACCATATTCTTTCCTTCTCAGCCACCTCGGGGACCAAGCAAACACATATCATTCTTCTTTGCCAGTCATAATTACATTTCTCGTCCTTCCACACTTACTTACACCCTTCTTTCGCTTTTCGTTCATCCCATCCATCAAGTTCATCTCAGATCTGATTGGCATTCCTCTCGCCAAAAACTTCACAGCTAAGTCGAAGTACATTTAGAGGAGGCTACTACCTGGTTGATTTATAATACACCCGTGCAGAAAGCACACTCTGCAGTCTTCAATCTCAATAAGTAAGTAATATATAGCTTACCTCTGCCCGCCACCACCGTGTGAACCCTCACAGGCACATTGGTGTTGTCCGGCACTTGCACCGCCTCCTCCCCAGAAGTGTTGTCCTCCTCATCATGCACCACCACCACCTCCGCGCTGGCCCCGCCACCAGATGTTCAACCTACAAAGTACATTTAAGATTGTTAGAATACACCACTCACTACTATATAATATTTGGTCTAGGAATAAAGAAATGTCAAATAAAACAGAAAACAATGTAATAATTTGTGACTTTCTAATCTAAAGTAAAAATGTTCCTTTTTCCAGGGAAGGCTCAGTGCATAGAGCTATTGCTGACTAGAATGGGAGTCCAATGGAATTGCTAAATGTGCAATCTTAGTTAGCTACATAGACAGACTAATGAGAATAATCTAGTAATACCACAGGGAGTCATAGTCGAGGCAGGATAAGAATTTAGATACAGTCTACAAGAAGATCAAAGACGATTTATAAACAATCGAATGAGGAACGCTAGGAAAAAATAGGTACTCTATATTAAAATTAAAACTTACTGGGGCCACTGCCCTCGCCTGGCTGATCCTGGCCTTCTACAGCAGCAGCAACCACCTCCTCCTCTGTCCTCTTGCCCCTGGGGGGAGATGATGTACAACATGAAAGAAAGAAAGACCCGAAAACATGGATGATTGTTGTCAACCAAATCAAACATTTCAAAAGAACAATAACAAAATATTTTGGCGAAATAGCAAATAGACAACTATTCAACGGGATATATTGACCGATCTCATGTGGTCTACTACGTTATTAGTATTGCTTGATTTGCGGAGCGTCGACTTGGAAAGTCCTTATGTAACTCACTAAACAAACTACTAAAAAGGTTCGCCTAGGACTGTCAGGCAGCAGTCCGCAGCACCCGAAGTGACAGACAAAGTCCATCGTGATTGCAGATCAGTGAATACTCAAACTATCAATCCACCACCACTATTTCTTCTTATCGCCATGTGTACAAAGGAAGGACTGGACTTGAGTCTGTAGGGGCTGATTTAGAAGCCCCTTGCGGCTCTTTTGCTCCATTGTTGCGTGACTTTTGTGACGCAGCGGCAGAACAAAAGAGGCGCCATGGTGCGCCGTATATTAACAACGTGACGCATATGGGAGATGCATCACGTTGTAAAACCCTGCGCCATCAGGGGGCGTTCCGGCGCAAGGGAGGGCGTTCCCGCGCAGGAACGCATCCTAAAAGTGGCTGAGGGAAATCTACAAGATGTCAATCAGTCACTTTTAGGACAATGATGCGTGACTCAAACCCTGCGCCTGCTTGAAGCAGACGTACGGCTTGATGCAGCATTGGGGAGATAGGGCACCCCAGAGCAATGCTGGAGCTGCGCCATCGTTGTCACGCAACTCCAGCAATGCGCCGCCTTTACGGCACAGATGCGTAAGGCTTCTGTGACGTTTTGGGCCCATGGTGCGCCACATTGTAAATACGGCGCACCATGGGTGGTGGTGGCGTGGCGCACAATTACTGGCGCATCCCTGCTACTTTGCAGGGATGCGCGGTAATTGAAAATCTGACCCTTAGTGTCTAGCATTACGCAGTTCTTTACACTACACTCATACATAATTTCTCAGGCCAATGAAATGAACACAAAATAGAAAACAAATAAGCATAGGAGCAAGGCTACTGAGAAGGAGAGCAGTGCACCTGAAATGCACAGAAGATTTTGAAATATAATTTACCTACAATGTAATCGGCAGCATTATTGCTCTTGGTAAAAACCAAAAATTTGCAATATAATAACACACAGAGCGGGAGAAAACAGAGTAGTGATGAAATAGCTAGAAATAGCTACTACAACTCACCAAGCCCGGGGATCTCGACGCCGAGCACGTCCAGCAAGTCGCGTTCCCGGTCCATGAGATCCGTCCAGCGGTGGGTGGCCTGGTTGTAGGTGCGCCGGACCCCAGAGTGTTCAAACATGGCCCGGCACACCTTCTCCCACCGCTTCTGGCGCTCCCGGATCCCGTAGCCAGTAGCGATCTTGCCGCCTCCCATGACGGTCTTGGGGAGGCGGCGCTGGACATGAAAGACTAGTGCGGCCACCTCCTCCGCACTAAAAATCTCCCGAGCTATAACTTGCTCCCCCCTCAAACACCCGCACGGGAGCCGGACACGGGGTGCGGGACCCTTCCCCTTTGCGGGCTGCTTCCCGGCTCCCTTTACCATGGTCTGGGCAGAAAGGAAGCTAAATAATAAAGAAGAAATAGAATAGGGAAGAAGAAAAGAAAAGCGTTAAAAAAAGTAGTTTAAAATTAACAAAAAGTAGCAGAAAACACAAAAATATAGAGCTAGAAAAATAGAGGGATAGATAATAAGTAAAATAGATAAAAAAAACTTCAAACAAGCAAAGGATGGCAGAGATTCAGAGAGGATACAGAAAGCATGCCCAGAACCATAGCAATGAATGAGAAACAAGATGGCCGCGCCCGTTCACGACCGCGTGGGTAAGTTCGTGCGAGATTATCCTCGCGATCACACGCGAAATTGTACTAGCGAGCCGCACACTTTGCGAGATTACACATAGCGCCCGGAAACGGAATTACGTCACGCAAACAAGATGGCCGCGCCCATGTACGACCGCTAGGGTAACTTCGCAAACGTTGCGCTACAAGCGGCTTGCGAACACGCAAAAAATCACGCGAACAAACACGCCGCAAAAAAAACAAATCGTGTACTCGCACGAATTCGCGGCTTCCGAAATCGATCTCGCACGGATTCGCGCCACGCAAATTGCGCGAAATTGCAGAAAAACGATTTTTGCAAAACTGAAAGCACTCAGCAGGTGCAAAAGTTCAATCTTAACATTTGTAACCATTCCCTCTAGTGCTTCCTGAGGGGCCCCTTCAGAGTTCAGTTGCCTATTTGCAACTATTCTATGACCCTGCTCTGACCCTCACAGCAGGCTCATAGAATAGCTACAAGTAGGCCACGAAGGTCCTGTGAAAAAAAATTGCACTGCAACAGAAAGCAAATTACAGATAAGGAAGCAGGTGCCGGACTGGCAGTTTAAATTCAGTGACACATTAATCAACCCCAAATTAATTCATGTCAGTTGAAGCAGGGCAGGTGTGCTTGCTTTTTTTCACCCCCATAATCTACAGTGATAAGCAAACCAGAGGGTGGCAGTGATGTACCAGAAGGTGGCATGGGTGTACCAGAGGGTGGCAGTGGTGAAACAGAGGGTGCTGTGAACCTGTGATGATGTACCAGATGTAGAAACAACATAGTCGCGACCGCTGCGAGCCGACAAGTAAGTTCGCAATTGCGAACTGGTACACAAACCTCGCGAACTGGCAGAAACCCTTGCGAACACAAAAAAAAATAAATCCGCAAATTCGCGGATTTTGCGGATTGCGAATCCGTAAATACGCAAGTTCGCGGATTTCCAATTCGCAAAATCCGCCCATACTTAGCCATGCTGCAATAGGTTGGTTGGCGTTAAGCCTCGCTGTGATTGGTGGATTGCCATCAGGAAGTATAACGCAAACATCTTGTGGGAAAAAGGAGTCAATTAAAAAATGCAATGCTTTGGATGTTACGTGACCTTTGTAGGGAAGATAGAGGGATAGTAACTCAAGTGGGCGAAGAAGCACCACATGAGGACACACCAGCACGCTATATGGCCATGAATGTAGGACTCCATACCATAGTTTGGCTTAAAAATTGGCATAAGGTCACTGAGAAGGAGGGGGATTTGACTTTTCCACGTTACAGTTAATTTAGATTAGATGTATTGTATCAGTTGAGGGCAGTGACGGCTTCATTGCAACCTCCACCAAGACCAACACAGTTTGAGGCACTGGATGCATGGATAAGAGCAGCACATGCAAGGAAAAGGGAGCAAAGTCAGGAAAGAGTGAGGAAGTCAATAAGGGCGTTTCAAGATGCATGATAAGGTGCACTGACGAAGTGATGGAGAGTAGATACCATTGAGGGAGAGAGGGTATTCCCAATGTTAGTGAAGGTAGGAGACGTCCAGAAGAGGAAGGAAGAAGAAGATGATAGTGACACTGATGATAGTCTGCTAGCAGTGCGTCCGCCTCTATATAATCCAACGTCGGAGGAGGGAAGACAAGAACTTGCGGAAGTGACAGGAGAATCGCAGACTAGTCCTAGTGCGGGTGTGGTGGGAAAGATTTCAACAGGAACGGAGGGATTTTGTTCACCCTTTTTATTGAACCTTTAGCAATAGCTATTGGACAAAAGAGAGAACAAACACCGCATTTACATGATATGACTAATATAAAACCTTATGCAGATGACATTGTCCTTTATTAAACACTAAAGACAGCACCCAGGAAGAAATACTCAGGGTTTTTTGGAATTCCAAGAAATAGGAGGATATGAAATAAATAAGGCAAAGATGGAAATTATTTTATGTAATTGTTCTGTAAATACTCTATTGCCCAATTTCAGATTAACGTATAATACTCGTCCAAAGAGATACCTGGGGGTATATGTGACAGAAAAAGTAGAGGAGCTTTTTCAGTTAAACAGAAAATTAAACATCTTTTAGCACGATGGAGTCAATTAACAGTATTGATTCTTGGCCGAGCAGCACTTATTCGAATGTCTATTTTACCATTGTTTCATTTCTTATTCGCAGCAGCGCCATGCATTTTACAAATATATTTTTTTAAGGAAATAGATAGTCTATTTTCTTCTTTTCTGTAGGCTAATAAGGCACCAAGACTAGCACTTAGCACTTTATATTATTTAAAGGAAGAGGGCGGGTTATCCCTCCAAAATATGAGAGAATATTATTTAGGGAATTTTGCACACAATAAATGTAGATTCTTTCCCCTATTCGATAATTTGGAAATAGATAATTTTTTATGAATACAATCTTAACAGTGTATAAAATGAAAGACCCCACTAGAATAGTGAAGGATCCAAAGAAAGTGAGGTACAAAGTACTCCAATGGATTCTTAAACAGAGAGCCCAAATATTGGCCATCCACAATATCCCTAGAATCCATGTTATGACGGATCTGCCAGACCTATATACGGGGGAGGCGGAACTACTGCAGCCCGCTAGAGTGAGTAAGTGGGAGGAAAACGGATAAAAGACTTCCTCAACTTAGATTTATGGAAAGAGTGGTCTGAGATAGAAATAAGACCTTTCCGTTCCAAGGATGTGCTTAAATTAAAATAAAACATTTCCTAGGAAAGTGGCCTTGACAGCAAGCCCTGGAATAGTCGAACCTCTAGAAAATCCGATAAAGAGGTCAGTAAGTGCAGGCATACACTTTTTTAATGAAAACAAACTGGTTCCTAGCTATGAGAAATTGCAGGATAAATGGAGTAACAAAAAGGGATTGCAGATTCCAAGAACAACATGGAGAAGAATTAATAAGGTTAATGCCACATTAATTTGAGGAGCTAATTTTAAAAGAGTGCAATTTCACACAAAATGGTTACTTTATAGAATCCCCGACATTCTTACAGATGTTTCCGATGTGCGGAACAAGGAGGAGGCACATGGTCACACATTGTCTGGAACTGTCCGAAAATAGGGCATTTTTCTTGGGAGAAATTGAAAAATATCTTAAAAATACTTTCGACCAATCTATAGTTATTGATAAGCATATTGCAGCCCTGGGTAGCTCTCCGAATCAAATGCTGAGCAATACACAAGAAGAATGGCTATATATATCTGCTCTAGTGGCAAGATCTCTGATTCTACCAAATTGGCGCAGTAAAAATATACTCTCATTTCAAGCATGGAGAGCAAAATTTAGTAAAGTCAAAGAATTGGAAAGGAGATACGCACTTAGAACGGGATCCCTTAGGAAGTTTCGAAAGATGCTGGGGATCTATAGGAAATGAATGCTCTGTAATTGATGCAAGTGTGGCCGTATTGTCGCTGATTTAATTTAATTCCAAATATATGCAAATTTACTTTATAATATTTATTTATTTATTATGCGATGGGGAAGTGTGCAATATATGATTATTTATATATAGAAATGTTTCTTTCAAAATTATATCAAGTGTTTTGTATATCGTAAAATATATTTATATATATATATATATATATATATATATATATATATATATATATATATATATATATATATATATATATATATATATATTTATATTTAAGTATTCTTGAAAAATTGTAAAGCAGGATAATAAGCAGGGATGTATATTGCACCTTGTA
Source organism: Lissotriton helveticus (assembly GCF_964261635.1). Taxonomy (NCBI): domain Eukaryota; kingdom Metazoa; phylum Chordata; class Amphibia; order Caudata; family Salamandridae; genus Lissotriton; species Lissotriton helveticus. The sequence continues at coordinate 811,330,471 of NC_136061.1, read as the reverse complement.
TTGTTACTTCTCTTTTCTTCTCCCGATGTACAATGATTTGAACTCTCAATAAAAAAAGTTTTAAAAAAAACAGGAAAAGAGGGATTGGGAATGCAGCTGTCAAGGAGTACACAGACGAGCGAAGCTAATGCTGTTACACGTTTATCGGATGCCCTTACGGCGCTGGTCAACATTGGTCCCATAGTGTCAGTATACGACACAGCTCAAGCTGAAAACAGTAATCAAACACCGTTAGCAGCAGTAGGAGAAAGTATCAGTTCTAGAGGAAATGGTACAGTGAGCGGAATTGGTCCTCTTTAGTGACCTATAAAGGCTAGTACTCCATTGCCAGGCACTGCTGACTCTTCTAGACGGCACACTGAGTCTAGGGTAGTAAGGTTGGTGTTGTTAGCAGACTCACGTCCTGATTTGAGGATGTGGGAACCCCCAAGGGGAGAATGACAGGAGGAGGGACTGATCAAGGAATTTCTGGGAGTCAGGATGTCCCAAGGACCATAGTGGAAGGGAGTCACCGAGGAAATCAGATCAGTGAAAGTGGAGAGCTAAACAGTACATCGAGTCAGGGAACGATTAAGGCTGCTATAAGGGCCAAAGTGCTAGATGTGGTGAGGTTGAAGGCAGAAGCGGATGAAATAATAAGTGGAGATTTACCTTTGCAAAGGATAGAGCTTTATGAACAAGAAGGATAGATCTTTATGAACAAGAAGAGCTGTTGTTCATGGCAAAGGATGTGACCAGTAGGGCAAGGAAATCTCATGAGAAACTGACAGGATTAGCACAAAGGTATGATGTAGGCTTGTCCTAGAAGAAGATGTTACAGGGAAGTCACAGGCTAAATTACTGTGATCAAGAATTGGAAGAGAAGAGAGTTATAGGGTTGAAAACGGTAAACAACCTTTACAACGCAACTTTTACCACGCAGTGCCTTTACAACGTAACTTTTACAACGCAAACCATTACAACGCATTGCGCTGGTGGGCGCTCTAGGATAGGGAATAGGTTTAATGTACTATCCAACACCTTCCCTACTATCCACGGGGACTGGAGTTGGAATAGTAAATTAAACAATTCACTATCCAGCCCCTAAAAGCACTATGCGTTGTAAAAAACGCGTTGTAAAAGCATGCGATGTAAAAGCCTGCGTTGTAATGTCATACATCCGTTGAAAACACACATTCGAGAATTGATTATGGGAATATGTGCCTGGAGCATGCTTGACAAGTGGGAAGAGAGGTGGTCCAAGAAAAGAGTGTCAAAAAGGACATGGATGATACGCCGCCTGCAGGTGGGGGAACAGCAGGAGTAGAGGCTTACCCATTGTGAGAGGTACAGAGCGGAGGGTATGTGCAAGTGCCTTGGAGCAGGGGCGATCTAGCAGCATTCACAAATGACTTTCCCCGGCTGAGGGAAAAACCTCTTAGCGGTATAAGCAAGTAGATCGCTTTGTCAAGATTTCAACAGTATGGTGGATTGATTTGAATAAATTTCTTTGACATTGCAGTACCAAGTGATCTGTGGTCAGCTTGTAAAATTGCTGTTGAAGGGCAACGTCGGAACCAGAGCGAGATCCTGTTACGCATAGTACTTCACCTGTGGTTATGAAAAAGTTCAAGCAGGAAATCACATGGTTACAGACTAAAATGTTGCCACGAGATATTGATTGGGTTAGGATAGATCAAACTATCCAAGAGCCCAAGGAATCGGTCCATGCTTATTACGAAAGGCTCTTGCAAGCCTTCAAGCAGTACAGTAGATTAGACACCTTAGATTCCAAGGATATGGGACAGTTTGTCTCCAAATTCATTTTAGGGTTGAGACCAGAGATTAGCTTCATGATCCAACAGCATTTGATCTGTTGGCAGAACAAATCTGTGGATGAGATTTTACAGTATGCCAGGTATTGCAGTGATGAAGTAGACTCAAAGCATAAGAAGCGCAAGTAGACCTGGGAGGACCGTTTGTAGAGGCAGATGTTGACGGTCATCCCATCACCTTTTTGATCAATACTGGTGCTACCCGCTCTACTGTAAGATCTGCAGTAGCCCCAAACCTACCCCTCTCGGGCAATCAATACAAGTTGTAGGAGTTCCAAATAAGAGAATGACCAAACCATTGACAGATGAGATACCTGTGAGAATAGGAACCTTTCACGATCGACACCAATTTGTGGTGTGTGATTCGAGTCCAGTCTGTTTATTGGGTCGTGATCTCCTGTGCAAGTTGAACTGCACTAACTATTTCATGCCCAAAGGAGTGGAGTTGCAGACTAATGGTGATGACATTGCATTCAAACTGGCGAACCAGAATCTCTGCACAGAGATGTTCCCTGTGTTGACACTCGAGTACTTACCACTCGATTTGAGGAATTCCATCTCTTTGGAAGTATGGGATTTAACAGGCGAAGAGATAGGATTGATCAAAGGGGTTGAGCCAGTTAAGATTCAGGTCAAGCTAAATGCTGAATTCCAAAGAGCGCCTCAGTACAATCTGACGCCGGAAGCATTGGTAGGAATTAAGCCTGTAATTGAGTCCATGATCAAGCAGGGAATTTTGAAGGGGATAATGGGGAGTCTATGTAATTTCCCTATATTGAGACTGCAGAAGCTGAGTGGGAAGTTTAGAACCATGCAGGACCTGCGAAAGTACAACACAATTGTAGTTCCATGTTGTCCTGTGGTACCGAATCTATCAGTGATCTTATTCCAGATGCCATGTGAAGCTGTGATTGACCTATGCCAGGCATTTTTATTGATACCATTGCACAAGGAAAGCACATTTGTATTTGCTTTCTGTCTGGAAAATTGTGTGTTAACATGGTGTAGTATCCCACAAGGCTATACAGAAAGTCCATCCATTTTCAATCAGATTTTGAAGAAGATCTTGAGAGTCTCGTACTGCCACAGAATTCGTTTCTTGTGCAGTTTATTGATGACCTCTTGAATGAGTCAGAAACAGAGGATGCTTGCAGGATTGATACTGTTGCCCTGTTAAATCATCTAGCAGAGAACTGACAGAAGGTCCCCGAGCAAGCTACAGTACTGTATGACAAGTTCAGTATTTGGGTCATTGAATTGAAAAAGGCAAGAGGAAGGTGTCACCAGACTGTGTTGAGGTGATCATGGACATGACTGCACCTATGACACAAAAGGAAGCCAGGATGTTTTTGGGAATGGTTGGGTATTGCCATCAGTGGATTCCCAACTTTTCATTGAAGGTGAAACTCTTGCAGAGATTGACACACCAGGATATGAGTGATGGTTGTCTTCTTGGAGCTCAGAGAAAGCCTTTGTTGCGCTTCGGCTCTAAGAATGCCTGATTACAACAAGTCCTTCTCACTGTTTTGCTGTGAGAGAGAGGGTTGCGCACTATTAGTTCTCACACAGACTCAAGGAGGTATCCGTAGACCAGTGGCCTATTTCTCCGCTACCCTAGATCCGGTAGTTTCGGCGTTGCTCGAATGTCTCAAATCAGTTGCTGACACAGGTGTCAGCATTAAAAGGTGCGAAAGCATTGTGATGGGTCATCCACTAACTGTTTATGTTTCATGCTCAGTTGAGCTTTGGATGACGAGAACAAAGACTCAGCACTTGGCAAATAACAGAATCACATGCTATGAGCAGGTCATACTTGCCTCAGAGAATGTGACTCTGAAACGATGTTCTGTATTGAATCCTGCTACTTTGATGCTTAAGAGCCAATGTAGGCCATCTAAGAGCAGTGTTTGCTGCATGCACTATTTCTGGAGTTGTGGAAGCTGCTTGTTTAAAGGGAATATACTCTGCACAAGTGTCTGAAATCATTGCCTTGACACGTGCCTGCCTGGTTGCTGATCAAACCTGAGTCACCATCTACACCAATAGCCAGTACGAATTCAGTGTGGCTCATGACTTCGGACAGCTGTGGTCACAGACGGGATTCTTAACGTCATCAGGACAGTTGTTAGAAGACTTGCAATGTCCAAAAGAAATTGCAGTGGTTAAATGTGCCACCTAGGGTAGGGGGGAGGACTTTGTCATGCTTGGGAACATGTACGCGGATGAAGTTGCATGTTACTGTGCTGAACAAGGGTGCATCTTCAGGGGAGAATATACTGGAGAGAGCACAGAGAGTACCGAGCTCAGCATGATGTTAGCCATAGCAGACACTTGGAATGAGCTCAAGTGCCTGCAGGGAGAAGTGTCAAGACAGGAAGAAGCTGGTTGGATCAAAGCAGGTTGCGAGAAAAGAGATGATGGTATTTGGATTTCAACTGATGGTCGAGCGGTATTGCCAGATGATTTACTGAGCCCCATGGCAAGGCAGATTCATGGAACAGTTCACATTGGAAGGGATGCCATGGTGTGAGGGTTCAGGCAGATGTGGTTTAATCCACAGTTTTGTGCGTTTGCTGAAGCAGTGTGTCACATATATATTCTGTGTCAACAAATGAATGCTGGAAATAAGACTGTAGTTGCATTAAGTCACATTGGAAGATCAGGGGGACCCTTCAATATGATTCAGCTTGATTTAATTGAAATGCCCAGGTGCAATGGATTAAGGTACATCTTGGTTGTGGTGTGTGTTTTCTAACGGTGGGTGGAAGCCTATCCAACAAGGAGATGTGATAGTCTCACAGTAGCAAAGTTATTGCTTAGAGAACTTATACCACGGTTCGGGTTTCCAACCTCATTGGAGTCGGATAGAGAAAAGTACTTCCATAGTGAGATTATGAGGATACTTTGCGCCGCATTTCAGCGACAGGTCTGAGGCATCTGAAATTGTGGAGAAAATCGATGGAACTCTAAAGATGAGAATGGTAAAAGTGTGTTCACCCACGTCTCTGAAATGGGCTGATGCAGTGCCCTTGTTGTTGAAGAGTATCCATAGTATCCCTGACAGGAGGACAGGTCTCTTGCCTCACGAGATCTTGAAGGGGAGGGCGATGCATTTGCCTGCAGTGACATCTACCACCTTGATAATTATCTCAGATGATTTGATCCTTGATTATTGCAAAGGACAGCCTGATGCAGTCCATTCTGTGTCTCACCAGGTTGAAGCTGCGACTGTCCCGACCTTGAAGGACTTGTGCCATGACTTGTGCCTGGGTGACTGGGTACTCGTTTGCAAGCATGTGAGGAAGAGTTGCCTTGACGCCCATTGGAAAGGTCCATATCAAGTGATCCTGGTGACAAACACAGCTGTGAAATGCTGGGGCTTGCCGAGCTGGATACACTCCTACCATACTCACAGAGTTTCAGTACCTTTAGAAGAAACAGCTCCTTTCCCAGAAGTAAATCCAGCTGTATTTGAGAGGCCACAGGAGGGGACAAGCCAAGCTGTGAACTTTACTGACAAAGCTGGTTGCACACCAGAGCAAGCTGAGGAGGGTCACTTTATACAAGGCCCAGGTATTGACTCTGAGGGAGATGGTAACGTTGCGAGTGGTATAGAGTCAGACTCAGCTGAAAAAACAGGTACACAAAGTGGTAGGGTACAGAGAAGAAGGGCAGAACGTGCAGAGGAATTGTGGCCTGGGAGACAAAGGAGGTTAAATCTAAGACTGGCACCTGAAAGAGATCTTGCTCTTGTGTCAGAGATGGCTGAATCAGAGCTAAGTGATGCAGAAAAAGCTCAGTAGAGTCTGAGAAGGTCGAGAAGAGCAAGCGTGCCTTGTCAGAGATATGTTGCCCCAGAGTGGACTTATCTGGTTACGGATGCCGGGAACAGTGGGTACCGGGAGGCTAAGGTCTTCACGAGTGGGCAGCAGGACCCCAGAACTGAAAATTTATATTGAGCTGATAGTTCCTGGTCTGGAAATAGAGGGGGTGCTGACAGTGACAGTACCAAGACCTCCAATCTTGAGCAAAGTGCGAGTTTTGATTCAACAAGGTTTGTCTTTTCCAACTTTTGGATATCAGCCACCAGCTCAGGAAGTTGCAGCTGTTCGTCTTGAGATTTTGTAACGTGTCATAGTTGAAATTGGTTCTGAGCTTATAAGAGACTGTTGATTGAACTGTGAACTGTAAATAAGCTTGCTTTAAAGAAGATAACCTAGGCCCGAGTGGAAGAAGCATAAACTTAGGGATTTTTCTGTAGAAGAAGAAAGAGGGCTAAGTAAGTCTTTTTGAACTGTGCAAATAAAAGAGGAACAAACTGTAAATTATTTCAGAACTCCAACGAACTGCATTTGAATTGATTAACAGCAATCAGGAAAAGAGAAAGAGGCTTTGTGTTAATCCTCTTGCTGTGCTAAACTGACAATTGCAGATGGAGTCTGGAAATTCGAATTGTAGGTCTTAGTATGTAATAGGTACACTCGTAGTAGGAGGGATAATAGTAATAACGGTAATAGTTATTATTGTGTCTGTAAAATGTTCACATGATGCAGAAGTTGAAGGGGTGGAAGTGAAGGGGACAACCACACCTGTTACTTCTAGTACCAAACAGGGTATCATATGTCATGGGTCCCTTGGCGATTGCTAGCTAATCCCCTGTAATGGTTAATCCCCTGTATTGTATTTATGTTCAAAAACCTTGCTGGAAGAACTGTGTTAAAACCATAAGATTCATTATTGCTTTTTTTTTGTCCTCATCTCACCTTTGGTACTTGCAAAAGAAAGACACCAACAACCCTTTTTTCTCTCTTGTGCGCCCAGGGTCGGGGTCCTTGCTGCACCCGAAGCTGTCCTGGCTACCCCTTTATCCCGGGGCCCGGTGTAATCATTGGACAAACACGGGATCGGATACCAGCCTCAGCTTGAGTGCCCATTCCCACAGTGGGAGCCAAACTATGGTATTTCTATTACGTATAGCCCCCAACTCTAGCCGTGCAGTTTTAAGAACAGACTGTAGCCACTTATCATGTAGTGGGGGGGCTGGATCTTTCCATAACATGCAGATTTCTCTACGAGCGATAATAATTAGAGTGAAAGCTAATGCTATCTGTTCCTCACTGAGCTCATTAGTAGTACCAAGTCCAACCCAAACATTACCCTCACCCCATTCAAACCAATATTTGTTTTTAAAACATTATCAAGTGTCTCTCCCACTTTTGTCCAAAAGGGGCCAATCACCGGGCAATCATAAAACATGTGGATATCATCGGCTTCTACTGAATCACACCGTGGACACAAAGGGGGGGGGGGCAAACAAACTTAGCTATTTTTTTTGGCGTAAAATACAACCTATTTAATACAAAATAGTGGTTCTTTTTCAGTGAGGCAGACTTAACATACCTATATAGAAATTTAAGAGATCTTTCATAGAGCTCAGCGGCAGGGGCCTCAAAGACAGATGCGCTCCATACCTGGTTTAGAGGCGTGACTGTGGTCACTTCCGAATTCAACAATTCACTATACCAGAGGGCTACCTCTTTCTTCCTGACACCAACAGACTGGAGAGCTGCCTCGATTTCCCAATTACCCCCTATATTATCTTTCTCTGTATCGTACCAGGAGCGGAGTTGGATGTATTTGAAACGGGAAAAAAAGTCCCCAATCTTAGCCCGCAGAACTTCCCATGGAAGAACACCCTCCGCCGTGACAAGATCTGACCAGGTGACTACACCTGCGCTTCTGATAGCTTGGGAAAGACTGTCTTTTAGGCATTGTGGCGTGCCAGGGGAGTCCCAGATGGGGGCCAGATCTGAATAGTATTTTATACCCCAACATTGCTTCAGTCTGCACCACAACATCAAGGCAGATCTTAAAACCTTTAGACGGACTTTTTTGAAGAATCTTGGGGACCTGTATTTATACAAAAAACCCGGACCTCCCCCTTCTAAGTCTTGCATCGCCTTTAATATCCGAACCCAATGAGAATCGTCTGGAGCGGTTAAGAGGGTACGGATGTTTTTTAATTGGAAGGAGAAAGAATACCAGAGAACATCCGGCAGCGCCCTTCCTCCCTTCAACAGACTCCTTTTAAGTTTTTTCCATGAGAACCGAGCGTTCTTGTTTGCCCAGATAAAGCTACCTATCTTCCCCTGAATATTCCCCAGAACTTTATTTTGAAAGGTTACAGGTACAGCATTAAATATATATGTTAGTTTGGGCAAAATAACCATTTTAACCAGATTAACCCAGCCATATATCGTCAAGGGGATACTCTGCCACTTCAAAAACAACAAACTAATATCCTTCATAACCTTCATCAGGTTGACCTTTGCAATATCCTTAAGGTCGGAGGTAATTAGAACTCCTAGATATCTGAACTGGTTACTTTGCGGGCCGTCCCAATTATCTACTCCCCAGCACATTATTTCAGTTTTAGTGTTGTTTATTAAGTAACCAGAATACTGTCCATATTCCAACATGATCTCCTCTACTCTGGGGAATACCTCCGCCGGCTTGCTGGTATAAATCATTAAGTCATCCGCATAAAGGGCCAGTTGGGAAGAATAATCATTTATTCTAAAAGGAGTGACCCTGTTATCCAATCGAAGTGCCTGTGCCAGGGGCTCAATGTATATATCGAACAAAAGGGGCGATATAGGGCACCCCTGTCTAGTCCCCCTCCCCACATTCAATCGAGGAGACAACTAGCCATTCAGCAGTATTGCTGCTGAGGCTCCCTCATAACAACTCCTGAGGGTATTAATGAAGGTCCCCCCAAACCTCATAGTTTTAAGCACATCCCACAGAAATCCCCAATTGACGCGATCAAACGCCTTGGCGGCGTCATAGGCAGCCACCGCCAATGGCTCCGACCGCGTCACCGCGAGATCTATACAGCCTATGAGTTGGAGAGTCAGCTCATGGATGTGCCTTCCCGGAATAAAACCTTTTTGGTGTGGATTAATTAGGGACGGAGCCAGCCTGGCCAGTCTCCCTGCCAACACACCAGTAAAGATCTTATAATCGGCGTTTAGCAGGGAGATTGGCCTATAAGACTCCGTCCTGAGGGGATCTTTACCTGGTTTTAATAGCAAAACGATAGTGGACTCTTTCCAAGAAGGTGGAATTTTACCATGCGGGCTATAAATAAAGTTAAACAATTCACACAGTCTAGGTGCTAATAAATCTATGAATATTTTATAGACCTCGCCCGGTAGAGCGTCAGGTCCGGCTGCTTTATTTTTTTTATTTTTATTAATTTGTAGTTTAATCTCCTCTTCTGTAAATTGACTATCCAGCAGGGTACGACCCTCCTCCGATAGGTTTGGTAAATCCTTGTCTTCCAACCAACGCATAGCATTTACTGAACTGCTGGATGGCTCCTCTTTATATAGCTCCGAGAAATGTGAAAAAAAGCATTTTTTCATCTCTATCTGCAGACATGATATCGTGCCCTGTTCGTCTATAATCAGCCTATTGATGTTGTTCTTAACTCGGTCTGCTCTTATTTTCCCTGCCAGCACTGCGCCTGCTCTTTCTCCATATTCATAATTCTCCATAGAGTAAGAAGCTCATTGAGCCTTAACCTTCTGGTCTAGAAGCCCCCGATATTCCTGGCGGAGAAAATCAATTTCAGATGAAATTCGGGGAGCGTCTTCCGCATTTAGGTTAATTCTCAGTGTTTCTAAAATGGAGATCTTGTCCTCTATTGTTTTAAATTTAGCAGCCTCTTTCCTGTTACAGGAGCTTATTGCGCTAAGAAATTGGCCGCGGACAAACGCCTTGTAGGCGTCCCATACAAATTCAGGGGATGTCGAACCTAAATTATCAGAAAAAAAACTGACAGAGGAAGTATCTATCCTAGAAACAACATCCTGATCATATAAGGCCCCTCGCTTAAGAGTCCATCTAGAATTTGCTTTCGGCCTGTCACCTCCTATATTGAATGTAACCAGAATAGGTGCATGATCAGATAATACAATAGGTAAAATATCCATGTCCTTCATTGACTCCAAGCCTTCTCGATCTAATAAGATATAATCTAATCTTGAAGCGTGGCCATGTTTTTTACTATAATAAGTATGGCCTGGGTTCGGGCCATTTTTCGCTCTCCAAGCATCTATTAGTCCCAGGTCTAGAATCATGTTCTTCATCGCATGTCGCGTCTTTGGAGCCACTACCACCAGACGGTGGTTGGAACGAGCTTGCCTAGGGTCAAGAAGGACATTAAAATCTCCTCCTATAAGTAACATTGAACGGACTCCTGACAGGTTGTCCTGGACCTTATGTATATATACCGGATCGTCTATATTGGGGCCATAAAATGAAACCACAGTTAGATCCCTCCCCCTAATGTTAATCAGAGCTTGGACCCATCTGCCTGAATGATCAGTTAAGAATGATTTTATTGAGCCGCCGCAGCCGCCTTTAACTAATATCGCCACCCCTTTGTTAGTGACAGATTGATCTGAATAGCAAAAAGCATCAATCCATCTGACTCTCCCAAAGACCTCTTTAGCTTCTACAGATGTCAGATGTGTTTCCTGGAGCAAGATCACTTTAGCTTCTGACTGCTCTAGATATTTAAATATCAATCTTCTACGTCGGATACATCTAAGCCCATTAACATTCCAAGATAAAAAACCTATATCACCCTGCACCATATTTTGTGAACTCCTGCCCCCCTCTTACTCCAGCACCTGACTGAACAATACAATAATAAAATGTTGCTTGGCGTAAGTATTTATTGTACAATTCGTTGAGATAAGGACACGTTTTTTTTTCCCCACACTGCAACCCCCCCCCCGTGACCCAACAACCCCCCCATCCCACCTTGGGGAACCCTCTTTGTCTTCTTGAGCAACATGCTCTTCGAAGGGCTCACCCCCACCCCCTACGCGGTGTTTGAAGAAGAATCAAAAGAGAGAATAGAAAAGAAAAAAAAACAGCAAGAGGAAAAAAAATAAGAAAAAGCACATTGCTGCATTACTACTTAGAACATCTAACTTAAACAGTAGATATACTAAACTGGTCTAATTCCTATCATTGGAGTTCATAATAGACCCATCCAGAAAAGATCAGTATTATTGCTCACCCTGACCCTGACCCGGACCCAGCTGCCCCGGATGACATCAACCCCTGCAAACCTACTCCCCTCTCCCTTGTATTCCCAGCTTGGATTTTTTCTATCAGGCAATCTGCCTCCTCCACCTGCCGAAAATTGTACATATGGTTATTCCACATGACCCTCAGGGAAGTGGGGAATTTCATTTGTGCACGGGCCCCCAGAGAGTTAAAGGTTGCCAGCCTCTTGCCCATCTCCCATTGCTTTGATGCCGTAATGTGGGAGATATCTGATCGGATAGTGAAAGTGAAGGGAGTGGAAAAAGAGGCAGATTTAATCTGGCCAGCTTTCAGTCCCAGTGATAAAATCTTCTCCTTAACAGAATAGGTAAGAAAGTTGACTAAGATCTTCCTAGGTCTTTCTTTACTAGGGTTCCGCCGGAAAGGATCGCGATGGACTCTTTGAATATCCGCCAATAAATCCTGGGCCGTATCGGGGGAGTCCTTCAACACTGTACCTATAAGCAGGGCCGCAATAAATGCTTTGATGTCATTGCCCTCAATATCTTCCGGGATATTTAGAAATTTAATATTGTTTTTCCTTGAGTGGTTTTCCAGCCTCTCTATATCTTCTCTCATTTCCCGATTCTGCTTGACCAAATTGTCAATGTTAATTGCCGACGTTCCTAGCGCTTCCTGAATCTTGGGGATTTCTGCTTCCAGGGCATCCGTTCTTAATGAAACATCCTCGACTTTTCGTGCAAGCATCTCACACGAGGCCTGAATAGCTTGTTGATTAGCCTCCGAGGTAGCGAAGCGCCTCCCCAGATCTTCTCTCAAACCCAAAAGGATATCAGCTAAAGATGCAGGGCTTCCTGGGGCTGCAGTAACCGCAGAAGCTACCGGAGCTTCAGAAGTATGCTGACTATCCGATATAGGCTGAGAGGCATCCACAATACCCACTTCATCCAGTCCAGCTTGCTCGTCTTGGATTTCCAATGCTGAAAAGCTATTTGAGAGTTCCACCTCAGGGTGTACCAGATCGAGCGAATTGACCGAATTGACCGTAGGAGGCATTGTTGATGTTAGGGGTGGAGGGCTAGAAAGTCCCGGTTGTGTAGGTGAGGAGATGGATGCAGGTTTATTACTCTCCGGCATCTCGGTCTGAGTGGCTTCCTTCGGAGTTTCCATGATCAAAGATGACATATTTCTTGATAGATCTCTAGTCTTACTCGAAGTACTAGTGGAGAGAACCTTATAGAACGTTTTTAGAGAGGGTGTAATGTTAGAGGAAGCAAGGGTCCTTCCCTTCACCTTTTTCCTACTCTTTCCTTTTCCTGGTGGGGTTTCTGAATCACCAGTGTCGTAGTTTCCTCTATACACTTTCGCCTTACCCCCTTTCTTCTGGGCCAGAGCCTCCACATGAGTTACTGGAAGAGGGGTAGACGTGGTGGAGTGAGCTTGGGGCAAATTGGCCACCCGGCTACGGAGGGTGTATCTATTCACCACAGAGGGAGGATCGGGGGCAATTAGTAAGGGCTTGCCCAAGTTTACTGAGGGGGGACCGGCCTGCAAATTATCTATGTCGAGACTACCTGTCTCCATACAAGAGTCTTTGACACTGCTACTCTTATAAGGTATATACAACGGTCCACCAGAGGAGCTCAAAGGAGCATATATTGTTCTACTATCGACTTCTTCCAACTTTGGATTTTTTAGCAGTGCTATCGAAACCAACTCCCCCCCGTCGCTCCTTATTTCAAAAGTCTCACTTCCACTCCTCTTACTCCTCTCACTTTGCGCAAATAACGGTGCAATGTATCCTCTCCACTGTGTTATGCTCTGAGCATGTCTTCCAACATTAACCCTCCAAAATCTGATAGCACCAAACTCGCGGAACCAGGCCGGTTCGTGGGGTGCTAAGACACCTCTATTGACCATCCGGGAATCTTCCTACCGCTTCCCAGTAATACCTTGAGAGTGAGAACAGTCTTTGACCTGTAAACCTGAAAACCAAGAAAAAGGGAAAAAAAAAAAGGGAAAGGTCCAGAGACGTAGTCCCACGGTAAATATTGGGCTGTAGTCAAAGAGGCGCTATGAGAAGTACTTATAGTCTCTGAGCTCTAGGCTCTGAGCTCGCCTACCCCCACGCCTTCCCCCAAAACGAGGTCGGGGTTTAAGATGGATTTTAGAGGGGTGTGTAGCCTCTAAGCTCTTTTTAAGGGCAAACAAACAAAAGGCTACGGCCACTGGAGCCGATACCGCTCACCGCTCATGCTGTTTCCGAGACAAGGAGGGGGCCGCGCATCGCCGTGTCTGCCTCTTCGCCTGCCTCCTCACTGGTAGGTGCCGACTGATAGATAGCCCTCGCCCGATTTCCACCACAATCCGGGGGGGTCGGAGTATCAAAAAATCCCGGGGCCGCTGATCAGAGACGCTCTGTTCCGTTCACTGGTCACCGGTCACTGGATTCTACAGCGGCTGCCGATTCTCTCCTTGCGCCTGCGTAGTGCACCGCATAGGGAAAGGTGGAGCTCCGTCACGGCTGTTTAGCCTCCGGCCGTCATGCTCCCCCCGTTGAGATTCATTATTGCTAGCAATGCTTATTTAGTATTAATGCAACATACTCATCGTGATTCTTGTTGGTACCAATGGTTTTTTTCTGAAGTGTTTGCAGAGGTTTTTGGGTGTGTTGCGCTTTGAAGGAATCTTCTCGCTCTCACGTTTAAACTGCCGATTTTCTACACATGAGCAAGTGAGCATACGCCCTAGACCTAGGCTATAAATATCAGCGCGGCAATCTCAGAAATGCTTCGCTTCTTCGATTGTTTCACCACGAGCGTTCCTGAAGCCCAGCCGTCTCCGAGAGACTTCTCTTCATTCAGCCTTGATCCCGTTTGACTACCCTGTTTTCCCGCAGCCCAGTATTCCTCCCGATTCCCTCTCCTTACCTGCATCTTCTTGACTTAGTCTTGTTCCTCGTTCCACGGACAGCCTCGGCATCATCGGCATTTCCTCAGAGTGCGGTCCAGCAGTCAAGTTCTTCCCTGCTCTTCCGGTGGTGTCCCCGAGCATCGTTCCAACGTCCTGAAAAAGCAAGTAAGAGTTATCTGGTAACCAAGCAACTAATGGACAATATAAGCACTGGTATAAGCAATTTATAATTCTTCTGTTTACAAGAAAGGACTTGAGAAAAGACAATCACGCGCAGTAACCTTTTTTTTAAAAAATCTTCAAAGAAACTGAACTCAGGAGTAGTTAAATCACTGCTCAAATAAAAAAGGCATTGGCAAGGACAAATAATCCAATAGGCTAAAAGGAGTTTGTGAATTGTATTATAAAACCGATTGTACTTATGTTACTATTAATACTGAAAGTGAATTGTTGTTTCAAATATTGAATCCACGTTCTCTTCATTAGTGGTTTAGTAACCCACAAATCTGCAAGAGAATCTTGTTGTTTCTTTTCCATTTCATTGTTTTACAGAATCCCTTTTTGAGGAAATCAACGAGTATTTGCCAGGTAGGCAAATTTGCTGTGTGACTAAACACCCCTCACTAACCTCGTTAACTAATACTAAAGAGTGTTGCCTTTATATAGAAACGTTCTATGTTTTGACAATTTGAATTCGAGAAAGATAATTCTTTGTATTGCATTTTAAGGTTTGAATACAGATCAGGTCGAGCCAGGCAAATAGGACTGTAGGAAAGGACTTCTATTATATTGGTATGTACTAAAAAAGGTCACGATTCAAGAGTTTCACAGAAGGTTGTTAATGTGATACCTAAAAGGTTATGGTTATTGTTCTTAGTAAAGGTGCTACGAAAGAAGTCCTGAGCACTCAAAGAGAAGCAGACGTTGACACAGACACTGAAGGAAGATACCCAGTGTTTCTTTTTCTTGTCTTATTTCTCAATCCACTTCCCCTTTCCCTTGTGGTTTAATCAGCCATGCAAGAGTTTCTTTCCTTGCTGACTGGTTGATTCATAGGGGAGTTGGGAGCGTGCATCGTCAGGAAGGAAACATCAGGAGCCTCGTGCGTGAACGCTGACATCATAGGAGCTGAAAAGGCTATGCTAGATCAGACTAGTCATTACACGTAGATGTGTCTAAAGGTGAATACATGCTTATGAATATAAATATGTTAACACGATGGATGTGAGAGATTGCTATGTGTGCATACAATTGCCTGCGTCTATGGCGGAAAGTATTCATTATCACCATCTTCTTTGACATATGGTATTACATGTAGTCTGTTGCTTAGTATGTTTTACGGTAATGGCCATTTTGAATATTAATTTTCCAAATATGATGTGGTGCTTTCAGATGTTACAGCTTATAAGCACCTGAATAGGTATGATTAGTACAAACAGGAAGATAGAGTGGGAAAGTATTTCATACCTGCTGTCACATTGATACAGCTTATGCACATTGTCACAATTTAACATGGATGTTAACTGACATGGAAAAGAAAATGTAGATCAAGTAGAAGATAGACTTAAGCAGTTGTCAGTAAAACTTATTAGTAGAAAAGGAAACATTGCTTGGGCCATGGAAGGATTAGCACACAAGGTGAGAGGGAGCTCTGGTCCAATAGCTTTGGATTTTGAACAGAGAGGAAAGCTTTGCATTTAAAAGGTACAGACATACTATGATAATATCTTCGTAGGACAGAGTGTGTATGTGATCACATCTTCACAATAGAAGCCTCTGTGAAGAAGTTATTGCAGGATACGGTGCAAATGGTACCAAATGTGTATCAAGTGCAGGTGAGATAGTTGGAGATGTATTTAGAGCCATGATACCAAGTCTAGGAGTAGTTCTGAATGACATTAAGATTAGAAGGTTGTCAACTATTGTGGATGAGTTGTCAGCGATTACAGCCCAGTTTTTGTTGCTCGTAGATAGAAAGATGGTGTCGATAAGTGCTATGGTAATGCAGAACCGCTTGCTTTGGATGTCTTGTTAGCAAAATAGGGCAGAGTTTGTAAAATGATGAGTGGCCAACAGTGCTGTACTTATATACCTGATAACAGCAGAGATTTGAAGAGGTATATAAGTAACATCACTGAAATTCATCATGAAGTGCATAATTTGGCCACAGAGGGTATCTGGGACAAGGTTAGAAAGGGCTTTAGGAAGGTTGGAATTTTGGTTTGCCAACCTTGGAAAGGAAATCCTTGGTTACATCTTGAAGTTGTGGTTTGTGTGATCATCTTGTTGGGATTGGTGAAAGCCTACAAATGGCATAAGGCAGGTCAGGCTGAGAGATCTCTTCGGGAACATGAGAGGAGAATGGAGAGACTGCTGGCCAGTCACTATGAGAATCTCAAGAGAATGGAGAGAGCCTAGAGAAGTTGAGACAGGGAAGACTGGCTAAAACATCTGTTTAATTTAGTTCTTTCTCCTGGGAGTTGTGATTTATTATGCTGACACTGGTCATCAGCGGGGGGACTGATGGAGAGCGATGGTGCCCCTTTCTTTTGTAGGGGTGCATTATATTCACGGATAGTCCTCATCCACATATGTATTCATGTGTTGTGATAACATTTGTTATGAGATCGTATTTAGCAATAACATGTGAAAGTATAATGATAGAAATGTTCCTGCCAGAAATGACGTGGAATTTGTGTTCTGAATAATGTAATCATTGGTAGTTGCCTGCATTTGCTTAATGAAGTTGCTCATATGTGATGTAATGCATTCGGTTTAAACGTGCACCATAATAAAGTTGCACGTAGATGTGACTAATTGTGCTTAACGTGTAGGATTTCATAAGTTGGTTGTAAGGAAGTTGCATTTGATGTGTTTATGTAAAATAAAAGGCCTAAATGAAATGTTCACTTATGTGTATTTGAACGTCCTGTGTCTTTCATTCTTATGTTGACCAGAATTCTGTAGTCCTGAAATATATTTTCCCTGGAAGCTCTCAGACAAGGGTTTGCTAGTGAAATTCATGTGCATGTTTAATTTCTTCTGTTCTCACTTTTCTGTTGCAGGTAGAGAAAGTCATCTTTGTTAGTTAGAATAACAGCTTTTAGTTTAGGAGTTAGGCTTGAGGAGGAGATGATACCATGTGTAAGGAACGCTGATAATTGGGAGACAGTGTTCTTTCTCACTAAGGGAGTCCTGGGAATCAAGGTCATCGAGCCAGGAACTGGAGTTCGACACCGCATGGAAAATCACCTATGAGAAGTGTCCGTCAAGATGAGGTGATATGTGGGCGTATTCTTCGTGCCCTGGGCTGGAGTCAGGAGAGGAGGTGAGGAGATCGAAGGAGAGAGAAGGAGCATCTTAGAACGAGTTCCGTAGCTTTGGCTACTTGACCTATTCAACGTGAGTGTACTTCTTAGGAAGTCTTCACACACTGACACCTTTTTCCTGATCTTGCCTGGGAAATGTTCAGTAGGGATATAACGTTAGTGGTAGTGTAGGGATAGACTAATGATTTTTATTCATTCACCACAGATGAAAACCGATCTTGACGTGAGGCCAATCATTGCCTGTGTTCTGCTTCTGGAAATTGCTATTTTCTTTATTATCTATCGCATAAAACCGCCTGATAGGTTTGGATTTATATTAGTTCCCATGTACTTCTACAACCTTGTTATGAGGTGTTTGTACATCCCATTATTTTTGGTTTTGTAATAAACCCACTGTGAGAAGGTGGGTTGGTATATGCTGTCCACTAATTAAAGTGGGCACCTTGTACCAGTCCACACGACCCTTATGATGTAGGAGGTCAAATATAATCTTATTGAAAGCTAGCCTAGTGGTAGCTATGGAGAGCAGCCTTCAGGTTTAATCTTGAAGGAATGTAAAGCAGCTTGTTTTACCAGAATATCACCTCCTAAATGTCTAAATGAAAGGAGAACCACACACGGTTTATATAAAAATATGTATTTATTAATATAACACTCTCTACTAGTCTCTATACGAGACTAGGGCACAAAGCACACAATACTGTATCAATAGAACATTCGCAAATAGCACAATACACAGCAGGCTTCATGAATGATATAACAAAAACGACTTGACTAGACACAGTGCCTAGAGCATGTAGAATCGCTGTGACCCCAAGGAACCACCCAGGGGAGTGACACAGGGAGGCCACGGAGGACGAATGCATGCAGAAGCATGCTCCGCACAACTCTATGGGAAAGTCACGGTTGGAAATTCACAAGTTAAGGACACTTCTAAGAGGACTTCGAGCAAACCCCTTGGAACATAGGAGGTCCCAAGGCCAACCCACCAGTTAGTACTGAGATTCCTGTGTTAGCTATCCCAGAAAAGCCGGGTGCATAGGTGTCAAGTGGTGTCGAAAACCTTTGTTGTTTTCAATGGAGAGCTGCAAAGAAGTACTGCTGCCAGGAAGGCGAAGAGTGTCTAGTGGAATCCAAACCTGGATTCAAGGTGAGAGGAACATGAAAGCAGAGGGGACAGAGTCTGGGTCACTTCTGGTGACTAGGGGCTTGGTAGTCAAATGCCCACCGATGTCGGGTGCTTCAGGTGAGAAGAAGGGTTGTTTGACTCTGCAGCCACAGGGACCAGGAGATGTCTAGGATGACCAGAATATGGAGGTGAGCTGTCCCACAAAGGATGTCGAGAGCTGAGGGGTCGATATCCGGCTGGAGCGCCAACAAGCCTTGGCAACTGCAACCCACTCGGTCAGAGGAAACAGGTTACGGTGTGCACCAGCAAGGTCCTGGGGACTCTCCAAGCAATGGTGAGTCAGGGCACATCTGGAGCAACCAGGTAAGCACAAGAATTCAGAAGGTGACCCTCGATAGGACCCACAGGCCCACAGACCAGGGATCGCTAGGAGACCTCAAGCAAGTATGCAAAGAATCAGCCCACAGGACACTTGGAGAGTGGAGGCCGGAAATCTTCAGTGCAAATACTGCTGGGTCAGGACTACACGGAGTCCAAAGCACAGGCTCAGGAATCATCACTAAGCATATGCAACTTCAAAAGTACACGTGCACAGGGGTTCGGGTTGCACGGTCCCCTCGAGGGATACTGGTCTCAGAATTGCTGAGAGGGCAGATCGACCTCAGGGACCTTCGGGAACCCACCTCCTGTGTTGCTGAAATCTTTGGAGTCCTCAGGAGCTCGGAAGAAGCAAACCGGGTAGATGCGTTTAGGTGCCTGCTCTTGCAGGGGAGTAACTCCTTTCCTCCAAGGGAGATTCTTCAGTCATCTAGCATCGTGCAGGCAGTTAAGGTACTTGGTTTCTTCTTAGCAGAATCTTGTCCAGGTAAAATCAAAAGTCCTGTGATCAGGTAACCCACTTTATACCCTTGGGAAGGGGTTGGATATATTCTGTGGACCCTCCTAGGGTAGGGGCATGACAGAGGGGTGGCTACACCCATGTCCTTTGTCCAGTTTCACGCCAGAGCAGGAGCCAATGGGTCCCGGGACTGGTTTGAGCTGGACTATGCACAGGGAAACCAAATGTGGCCCCAGTGCAGACTTTCTGGCACTCAGAGAGTACGCCCACCCAGCCCCAATACACTAAACCCTCTATGGGAGGTGGTTACTCTATTGTCATGCCTTCCTTTGCACGAGCTTGGCTCAGCAGCAGGAGGGCAGACCCGTGTCTGTGACTGGCAGCATCCATTTTGTGCTGCCCAGGTCGAAAAAGCTGGTACCGGATAGACCAGTGACCCACATATGTCCCTCTAGAAGGGTGGAATCATACCTCCCACACCAGTTACTGTTGGTTGACATCAAACATAATATGTTTCTAAGCAGCCGTTTTAAAGTTAGCATTTACCACAAGGATATATGTCTGGCTGCATCCCAGACAACCCCAGAGAATGGTCTCCGAAGGCTGCAGAGGGGCTCTGCTCATGCAGGAGCACCCTCTCACATAAAACCCAGCACCCTGCCTTCAGGATTGCTAAAGCCTGCCATAGGGGTGACTGAAAGATATTTAAGTGTAGTGATTTAAGAGAGATATAGTGAACCTATTTCTCAGTAAGTGGTGCATGCACCATCTTACACAGTCTGTAGTAGCAGGCCTGTCGTGTCATTTTGGATGGCCTCTCATGGTGGCATAAAACATGCTGCAGCCCATAGGAGGCCACTGGGGTATCTATGCCCTGGGTACATGGTGTACCATATACTAGGGACTGATAAGGGTACCCCAGAATCCAATCTGGAGTGTACCTAAAGTACATGCATTGCAATTTAAGGGAGAAAGCAGATAGCCTGGGGTCCTGGATACCAGGATCCCAGTCAGACTAAGCCAAAAACAGTGTGACATCCACAAAAAGTGAGGGTAACCATAAGAAGCAGATACTACTTTCCTACACCCACTAATTTGGATTTCGGAGTCTGTGATTCTTGAGAGTCACGGTTCTTATAAATTATCATCTGCCTTAATGAGTAATTTCTCCAGTCTACACTTCTCAGCAGGTAGCAAAGGTCCATCGGCCAAGAATTCCACAGTAAATTGGTAGGAAGGAACTTGGCCCTAACAGCATCAAACTTCTCAGCACATTAAACCCATACTGATGCCAGTGTGGATTTAATGAAAAATGCACTCAGAGGGCATCTTAGAGATGCATCCTGAAAAATGACCTAAATGTAGTGTCCTGGCTTAGTGGCTGTTCGCCAGCTGCCACCACTAGACATGTTTTTGGAACCCTGGGTAGAGAGCCTGTCGCTCTCGGGGTCATGAAACAATGCACATCCTGGGATGAGGTACCAAGCCGGTATGGGCAGGGTCCACGAAGGGGAAGCTTCAAAGGCTTGCCGCCTTTTGTGAGCTATCCCAGCCATTTTCTGCTTCCAGCAACTGGCCCCCACTGGTTGAGACCCCCAATTTGGGTGGGAGAATCGGCAGGAAAACCAAGTTAGGAGGAAAGGTGTGCCCACCTTTGCCCACCCCACCACTCAGGTGCGGAAGGGGAGGT
This sequence comes from Lissotriton helveticus, assembly GCF_964261635.1. Lineage (NCBI taxonomy): Eukaryota > Metazoa > Chordata > Amphibia > Caudata > Salamandridae > Lissotriton > Lissotriton helveticus. Next base: position 811,309,674 of record NC_136061.1, on the reverse strand, counting down.
GAAGTACAACTCTCAGTCCCCGCCATCTTGCAGTTGGGGGGACCCAGCCAACCAGAGTGAGGCTCATGCCCCCTCCCACTGGACGGTTGCATAATAGGGGGGGCCCCCACCCCAAGGAGGTCACCCATTGGTCCTGACCTGTACCTACCTGTAACGCAACCCCAAACCGGCCTTGTCAGACAAGAAGAGAGAAGAAGGACTGAAAAAACCATGCTGAACTAAGAAGAGGGGGACGCCCACTGACTTGATCCCTGCCCTACCGCCCTGTCCCCACCTCGAACCTGCTCCAGCGAAATCCCAGGGTGTTCTGCAGTCAGAAGCCCCCAAGAACCTGGAGGACTTGACCTGCCCTGCCTTCCCAATCGAAGACTTTGTCTCCGGTGACGTGAGCACTGGATTTGCTCACCCACAGACTCTGGCTCGGGCCAAATCCGAAGTCTGCACCTGCTGCCCCCGACCCGAGTTCCAGTGGCCCAACACCACGTTGAGGTCTCCCCCGGTGATCCTGACTTGAGATATGGTGATCTCTGACCTGCCTTGAATCTCCAATCGACGTCTGCAGCCCCTTTCTGGAGGACCCCCGATGACAACTGGAGCCGGTAAGAAAAAACCTACTCCTAAATACACCCCTGCACCCGACGTACCACGGCCTTGGGTGGCCCATCCAATGGTGTTCGCGAATACAAGAAAAGGTAGAGGTTACGCACTCCGCTGTTGATAATGTAAACAGATTGTGGTGTGCACCAAGGATATCACTCCCCGACAAAGGTGTGGTAATCAGAATACAGTTTGCGACACTTAGGGTAAGTGTCAACTCCCTGAGCACAACCAATTGGAACGTGAGGACGTTCTGAAGAATTCTGTATCAATGAAATTCAACAAATAATGACTTCCATCATCATAAAGTTTATTCCATGTTGTCTCCACGTGGAGTTGTTCAGTTCATTTGATAATAGCTGATTTGATGTCTTTTAACATTCCCAGAGAATATGCATATGATTCATTGTGAATTCATCACCCAATGCATTTCGGACAGAAGAAGTCCTTCATCAGGGGTAGTCTGAAAGCAATGTAAACAAAATATATGTAGGATCTGCCAAAGTGTCATAATACACACAGAAATATAGGTGATCATGTTAAAGTCATATACAGTAACAGACATGCTCTTGACTATTCAGGAAGATGGGAAATGTAAGATGAGAAGTATAAAAAAACACTTGAAAAAATGTGAAGATAGATATCGGATGAGTGAACAAGATGTCAGGTAGTTGAAAAAGAAAACGCTAGCTAGACTCGGTTATATAAAGTGACAAGTGCGTGAAGAAAACTCAAAGGAACAGTTAGACATAGACCGCGAGTGGAATGCACTGTGCGGTCGGGTGCGGATTAAGTCCTAAAAGTGCATACAGAGTGCATGAGAGAACTCAGAGAAGTAGTTTGGCATGGACCGCGAGCACAAACGCGCTATCGGTCAAGTGCGGTTTAAGTCGAAAAGTGCATGCCCCAAGTGAGCTAAGTGGCTAGAAGGTGAAGCATAAAGCCCGTTTTTGTAATAACACGCCCTTGACTCTGACGTCCTGTCCTACGGCTTCTACCACGGGACAGTCTGAGGTCTGGGTATCTGGAGGTGCCTTAGTATAGATAACTTTTCCCTCAGCAAAGTAAGTGTGTGAATTGCGTTTCCCCAGCGCCATTCGAGCCTCTCACTATGACGCGCTGCTAAACATGCTGCTAATTGCAGTATAATCGCTGCTCCGTAGTCTTCCCTCAAGCTACCTTGCGCTTGGGTTTACTTCAACAGCAGAGTTCCAGACTGCCACAGCCACAGTAGGATATGTTTAATAAAGTTGTGCAGTTTTATTCATGTCATCTTTGAAGTGCAGGCTCTCTCCTGAAGGCTGAACAGGCACCGCTGCTTTCTGCATGCACGCTACAAGTTATCTGCACTTCGTTTTGCTTTGTCCTACCTATAATCAATCTTTACAGTTCTGGCAGTGAGAGGTTTACTTGCGTTGATGCTGTTTGGATGGTCACGAGGAGAGATATAACTCTCATGTGAGTGTATCGACTTTACCTTTACGCTATACCCGTAATCTTTGTGTACCACGATATATGGCTTCATGCAGAAGACGTGCAGTCTTTCTGTTTAAACATAGTGTACATTTCTGGAGTAAAAAGCGTGTTCTGCGCACAGTGCCGTCCGATCGCGGTTCACTATTTGGACGCTATCCTGAGAGTGGTATATTGGAGGGATAAGTGGACTATATAAGGGATATATCTACGGCAACCTACTAACAGAGCACTTTGCAGGTGCTACACATAAGTGTAAACAAAGGGTTCAGGCAGATCAGGTCGATTACCGCTTTTCAAGGTTTGCCCGGCGTTAGCCGCTTCTCACCCAACTCACGATTATCAAATAAAGAGGCAGGCGCTGGAGACTGGAAGGCAGGAAACAGGAGTTTATTTCCGACGGAGCAGAACACATCAGATCAGACAACGAGGTATCGTTTCGAGGTGCTCTACCCGCATCTCTGAGGCCTGGCCTCTTATACACAGTTTTATGGCTTTATTACATTTGTGACATCCGTGGCATTGCTTTGAAGTACGGAAAAGGCATCTTTGGAATCCCCGGTTCAGGCCCGTTCCCACACATATCTACAGTAGGAGTCCCCACTCCTAATCTCAGCATGATGGCTATCGCGCAGCTGGACATTCCGCTGGGAACAGCTATGCGGGCGATCGGTCGGATCTAGGGGTGTGAGGGCATTGATTAATCCCCGCTCCTTTGATGTGAGGCGAGGTCCTACTGTAGGGGCAATAAACTGCATCTGTTGGGCTAAGTGATGGCCTGGGATCAGGCCGAACAATCGGGCAAGGAGGAAGAGGTTATCAAAGGGCCTGTTTTATGAATGAGATGAAAGAGTGTGGGGGTTCAGCACGGGATGTGGCTCGGAGGCAGGGTCGCGCTGGAGGTGTGTTTAGGGCTCAAGCAGGAGAGACCGGGGCTGTCAGGGGTGGGGGGGTGCTTGCGAGGCCGGGGAGTGAGGGGGAGAGACGCGCTGGCTATCGGCAGTAGGCAGAGAGGTCATGGCACCTAAAAATGGCTGCTGCGCATATTTGTGCGTGAGTCTGAGGAAATGGACAAGATGGCGCAGATGATGTTCAGTTCACAAACTAGATTTCAACAGTCCTCCCTTTTAACATGTCTCGCCAACTTGTCAATTCGGATCTATCCCCATAAGGCCACGTATTTCCACCTCATAGAGGGGACTCATGTGCTCAGTTCCGAAGTCCAAAGTCTTAGGGCACATGCAGTTGGCAATGAGTGAACACAAAGGTGGCAAGCATTGAATACCTAGGCAACACCCACACAGTACCACGACCGGTATCAATATAAATGTAAACAACCTCCATCCCCAGTCCTTCAAAGTACTCCAGAACCAGCTCCCAAGCGACCATCCTTCCTGCTCCTGGTGAACCTCTGACGAAAGTCTGTGGAGGTGCTCGATTGCTTTGTAGACTGAGGGCGAGTTATCTGGCACGTAGGTGCAACAGCTGGACCCGATGATGCGGCATGCTCCTCCACGGTCAGCTAGAACCACATCTAGAACAAGGCGGTTCTGAAGAGCCACCAGGCGGACTGCCTGAAGCTCGGCCGTATTGTCAGTGAGGATGCCAGCCGTGATGTTCATGGTCGTTTCTACTGCCTGGGTCAGGTGTCGGATGGCGCGGCTGTTTGCCATTGGGCCCCACAGAGGAACAAGTCCCTTCACTGCATCCAGGAACTGTGCTCCGGTGGAGTCGGCTTGTTCAATGTCTCTTGCGCGCTTCTGCCGGTGATGGTTTGCTGGGGCCACGTACGTTGGAGGGAGAATGAAGGCGATGTAGCAAGTACCCCCCAACCTTTTGGAAGCCAAGTGTAAGCTTTGGTGCCACAAACAAAGTACATATTCGGAGAAGCAACAAAGGAGGGGGGATCAATTGAGTCCAATGTTCTGGTGATGTGGCAGGAACTGTGGCCCACCAGCTGTGTTCCCAGGGCTTCGAGGCACACGAGGCCCGTGACATTGATAACAGACAGAGCCACAGTCAGAGTGGCAGCAGTTCGTTTCCGTAGGTAGGAGAAGGTGGGTCTGGCTGGATTATGGAACACCTGCATTTCAACTCGTTCCTTGGCAGGGATGTCCATCTGGAAGGAGGGACCAGAGGTCAAAGGACAGAAGGGAGCAGATGTTCTTCCGGTTTTGTTCAGCCAGAACCCATGGTAGAAGTGTGACACTGTTTGACCTGAAGTGGCGTTGTCCTTGTAGCTCTCTTGCAAGAGAATCAACCAGGCAAGGCAGGAGCCGTGAACTGAGAAAGGGGAAGGGATGAAAGGGATGGAGTGTCCGGTGGCATGCGGGAGCAACCCTCAGATCCAGCAGTTGGTGGCGTTGGCGGCAAGGTTGTGTTGGTGCAACAGTTGCACGAAGGAATTGTTCCAGAACTCCTTACGCCTTTCTCGGAGCTGAGGCGAAAGGGAGATCAGGTGATGCTCTTTCATAGTGGTTGGCTGTGCAGTGGTCAGCAATATCTGATGAGCGGGTGCGCTCTCTTCCACGATCCAGAAGGAAGTCATGAGGAGGAGGCAAAAGAGGAGGACAATGAAAAGGGCAATTGTCTTCGATTTGTGTATACTGTCAGTCTTTGGGTTCCGGTAGTGGGTATTTCCGGTTGCTTCCATCATCTTCTTATCTGGCGCTTCCATCATCTTCGAGGTGCTCGGTAGTGGGCAGAACCGCAGACTTCGTTTAGCTTCTCTCCGGGTAACCCTTGGTTGTGTTTAGGCTACCGTTCTGAGATTCAACTCAGTCTGTGGTCTACTTAGCCGAAGCTCCCTCCTTTCGACGCAGGAAATACCCTTCCCTGGATGGCACAGTGGGATCAGAGATTTTTGCAAGTTCGAGTGCCTCGGTATCAGGATAACAGTTCAGTGATGGCCGGTCTTTGTTCAGCAGTTCTTCTTGGGTGCTGACGTTTTCTGTCGTGGCCAGGGTCGAGGAGACCTTCTTACAGTGGTGTGCGTGCAGCCAGAGTCGTTTCCCCTCCACTCGAAGAGCCGTCCGGGTGGTGATCAGTACTTGCCAGGGGCCCGTCCACCGGGGTTCCAGACTCTTCGCCCGTTGGAAATTTCGGATCAGCACATAATCCCCCGGTTGGATATTGTGACCCGGACCCCTGGAAGCATCGGGGATGGCCTGCTGCACCTGCTGATGAATGACAGACAACGTTTTAGTCAATTTGCACAAGTAATCAGACAGTAGGACGTCCGGGACGTCGTGAATGGAGGTCGGTTTAGGGGCAGTCCAGAGGTTCATCGGTCGCCCAAATACAACCTCGTAGGGGGTCAAATGGTGCTTAGTGGGAGTGGAGCGCATCGAAAGCAATGCCAGTGGGAGGGCATCTGGCCATTTAAGTCCTGTGGTGGCCACTATCTTCGACAGTTTTAGTTTCAGTGTGGCGTTGTGTCGTTCAACTAAGCCAGCAGATTGGGGGTGAAAAACTACATGAAACCTCTGTTTTACACCCAACCCTTTCAAGATTAGTTGGATAACTTCAGCTATGAAGTGGGGGCCGTTGTCGCTCCATAGAATTCGACAAAGACCGTAGCGAGGGAAAAACTCTTTCAGCAGTACCTTGGCAGTGGTCATGGCAGTGTTATCACGGGTTGGATAGGCTTCTACCCATTTGCTGAAAGCACACACAATGGCTAATACATACTTCAGGCTTTGGCATCTTTCTAGTTGGATGTAGTCCATCTGGAGGACCTCAAAAGGATGGTCGGGGACCCCAAACCCTCCCCGGGGTACCACAGTTCCTTTCCCAGGGTTATGTTGCAGGCAGATAAGGCATTGCTGGACCAGGCGTCTGGCTGAGTCGGGGATTTTGTCGTTGTGCCAGACCTTGGAGATGAGTTCGATCATGGGGGCAGATCCTATGTGTGCAGGGGAGTGAGCCATAGTCAGTATGGGGATCAGGTATGAATTGGGTAGCAACCATTTGTTAGTGTCCTTTGTCCGCCAGCAGCCTTCATCGTCTTTCATTCCCACCCGTGTCCATTCAGTCAATTCGTGTGGTGAGCTGGCCATCTGGATGACCCTAATCGTTTCCCTAGCGTCAGTCCATTTCTCTGCTTGTGACCTGGTCACATACATGCGTGTCGTCGTCCTATTCTCAGCTGTGGTTCGGGCGGTGATGTCGGCCAGCGCGTTTCCCTGTCCGACTAAGTCTGTCACCTTCCTGTGTGCCTGGCATTTGATTACAGCTAATCGTTTGGGGAGGAGAACTGCTTCAATCAGGGCGGAGACTAGATCTCCGTGAAGGATGGGCGTGCCGTGGGACGTCAGGAATTCCCATATCTCTCCACAAGAGTCCAAAATGATGAACCACTCTGAAGGCGTACTGGCTGTCCGTGTAAATGTTTGCCGTAGTCCCTGTTGCTAGAATACATGCTCGTGTGAGGGCAATCAGTTCTGCCGCCTGTGCGGATCGTTGCGTGATGCGGGCGGTTTCAACTACAGTTCGGGCTGTGGTAACTGCATAGGCAGCTGAGGTGGTGCCGTCGGGGAGTTTTATGCAAGAGCAGTCTACCCATAGCTCTCCGTCAGGGTCTGTGAAGGCGGTGTCTCGGAGGTCAACTCTACACCTAGTCTGTTCGTCTGTGAGGGTCACACAGTCATGTATAGGGGGGACATTTGGGTCGTTTTCGGACAGAGGCAACAAGGTGGCTGGGTTCAGTGTGGTGCATCTTTTCAGCGTGATGTGGGGTGCAAGTAGAGTCAGTTCGTATCCGGTCAGTCGTGCGCTAGTCAGGTGTTGCGTCTTAGTCTGGTTTAGGAGGGTGTCAACAGCATGGGGCGCATCTTGGCGAACAGTTATGCGCACGGGGTCGATCATCATTTCGTCCTACATCAGCATCAGTTTTAGCCCACAGATACAGAGGTAGAGAGTCAAGTAAGGATGCGTCAGCGTCAGAGATGGAGAACATGTGTCGTGCGGGATGAGGTCTGAGCAGAGTCGGGTTATCGTACAGAATGACTCGAACTCCGTCCTGTGAACACCTGATAGTAGCTCGGAAATGCTTCAGTAAGTCAAGTCCCATAATGGCATCGGGGGTGTTGGAGGAAAGCAGAAACGTCGTGTCAGTGGGGTTACTGTCCAAGTCGAAGGAGACCGGTGCGGATAAGGGGTTAGTGGAGGGCGTTCCATCAAAGCCTATTGATGTTATGTGTGAGCCAGACAGGGGTGCCCTTGGAATCAGTCGTTTAGATAACGCACTACGTGTCGCGCCAGTGTCTACCAGGAATGGAGATTTCGTACCTAGGACCTTAGCGGTGACATAAGGACCTTGCTGGTCAACATAGAGCTCGACTGGATCCCTTCCTTGCCCTTGGCAGTCCTATGCAAAGTCGCGGGCATTGTCGCAGTCAGACTGTTGGCACTGATTCTGCCGGGGACGGTCAAACGTGTTCGGTCTGCCAGGTCTGTCATTGTTGGTGTCATGGGTGTGCCCTCGTCCCTGCCCTCTAGTCCTGGGGCCATTCGTCATGTCCCTCGTCTCTTTATTTTTAATCATTTCCAGAAGAACCGGACATTGAGACTTCCAATGGCCAAATCCTTTGCAAAACGCACACTGGTTCTCATTGAGGTCTGTTCGTGGAGCGCCGGGTGTGGGTGTGCGGTCTCTAGGGGGTGGATTTCTAGGGGCATTCGACTGGTAGTTTCCTCTATACTGTTCCCTTCCTGTCGTCACTCCTTGCAATTGAGCAATCATCACTCGTTCTTTCAAGTCCTTTTTCTTTTTCTCAGTCGCCCTATCATTCTCGTTCTTTTGGTGTTCGTAGTACTGAGCCATCTGAAGGATAGCTGCAGGTTTGGAGGCCCCCCAACTACTCTCGCTCGTCTGTAATTTCTGGGAGACCTCTTGCGATAGACCCTTTACGTAGTTTTGCACGAATAGGTGTTGTCCGGTTGCAGTGGTCATGTCTTGGCCACTGTAGTCGGAGAACACCGTCTCAAATCGGGAGAAGTATTCTGATACGTCTTCCTGGGGTTTCTGACGGCAAGCCGTGACTATCGACCAGTCTACCTTCTTCTCTGGGATCAATGTCTTTAGCTTCTGAACTATTTTGTCCGGGAGTTCAAGTATGTCTTTTACAGGTTTCTTTCCGGGCTCTCGCTGTCTATCTAGTTCACTGAGTTGATTCCAGGTATGTCCGAACAGATCTGTGTGGTTGGTTTTCCGGATTTGCTTCCACACGTCAGCCGGCAGACATAACCCGAAAAACAAGTCAATGTCCGCTAGAGTCATTATTGTTGAACCCAAGGCTGTACCTAGTTCGGTATAAAATGCTGTCGGGTTCTTTCTTAAATCAGGCAGGGTTTGCCTAAAAGTTAAAATATCTTGCCGATCCCATGGTTGATAAACCCAGTTGTACACAACCCTCCCCTTCGCATCTGCGTGGTTGATATCGTCGTTTGTTCCCTGACCTCGCGGGGGAACCCAGTAGGGGGCGGCTTCTCTGATAGGCATCATAGTGTTGGCTACTTCTGATGAGGACCCAGTCGTTTCAGGGACTGTAATCTTAACTTCTGGTTTCTGTTCCGTGAGGTGGCGGGAGACCTCAAGCGTTTGCATGAAGAGGTCCGTCGCGTCGTGCTCAGCCTCGTCTCCAACATTGACTTTTCTATATAAAGCTGTCAGTTTAGCAGGACCCTGATTCTGATACCTATCCTCATATGCGTTCAGGGTGTGGTAGCTAAACCGTAAAATGAAATACCGTCTGTGACTACCGGCATGTGAATTGTGCATATCTATCGTGTATTCTTCGCTCTCCTTCCGTTCTACCAGTGTCTTTACTATCTTGTCAATTCCCTCCCGCTCATCTTTGCTCAATCTATTCAGTCTGGCTGGTGGCTGCTTGCTAGTCTCGAGTTCATCTGATGTCGTTACTAATGCGGCCGGTGCGGAGGCCGTGAGGGCTGGGGTACTAGCTCCAAGGTTATTCTCATTTGCACTCGGAGCTGGCGGGTGCTGTACTAGAGGTTGGGAGGGGGCATATGGGGGGGGCATGTAGATGATCGGAGGACCTAGCAGTAACTCATCGTTCGCCCGTTGTTTGGAGGGCAGCTCAGGGTAGAGCGTAGAGGGGGTCCTAACAGGGCATTGACCTGCCGACTCAGATTCCTGCTTTTGTCTGCCCTCCTCTCTTTCTTTTATTTCTTCTTCTAGTTTCTTAGCGGTCAGGTGGGCTGCCTTTCGTAACTCTTTTCCTATTCTTGCTTCTTCTCTTTTCTTTCGTTGCTCTGCTTCTTTGCGCCACATGCCGAAACTGTCAAGCATAGTGGGCGTTGTTTTATTGTTACAAAGGGCTGTTTCCAGCACGCTTATTTTTGCGTCATCGAAGGATCCTATCAGTGGCCACTGACTTTCCTGATCCTTTTTAGTATATTTATGCCATAACTTACTATAAGCTACGGCGACTAGTCCATACTTTAAAAACATATCCTTATTAGGGGTGCCCTCCAGAGAAGCCGGATGATCCACCTCTAATAAGCGGTCCGGGCTGAACCAACTACTGAACAATGGGGAGAAGATAGGCATGACGGGTTACAATGGGGACAAAAGTCTGCACTACCTAGCCTTCACTACTTTGCGAAGACTAGACAAAATATTTCTATTCTACAGTATTTGTAAATAGGGAATACCCAAAGAGAGAACCAATTCCAAACAGTCAATGTTCGGGCAAACAATCAATCAATCAAATGAGGAAAAATAGGCGCGACGGGTTACAACGGGGGCAAAAGCCTGCGCTACCTACCCTTTCACTGCTTACAAAGACTAGACAGAATATCTCTATTCCACGTTATTTGTAAGCAGAGAATACCTCCAAAGAACCAATATCGAACAATCAATGTCCGTTCAATCAAACAATCAGTGGCGAGAAAGAAATAGGCACGACGGGTTACAATGGGGGCAAAAGCCTGCGTTACCTATTCTTCACTATCTGCAAAGGAGGACAGAATACTTTTATCCTTCCCCGTTTGTAGATAGAGAATTCTCGAGAAAGCAATCTTCGAACAAACAATGTTCGGGCAAACAATCAATCAGTGGGGGAGAAAGATAGGCACGACGGATTACAACGGGGGCAAAGGCCTGCGTTACCTACCCTTCACTACCTGCAAAGGAAGAGAGAATACTTTCTATTCCTCTCCGTTTGCAGACAGAGAATCTCCAAGAGAACCAACAATTCGGAGAGTAATACTAGTATTTTCCAATCAATCAATCAAATATTTCACAGTTTGTCGTGTTACACGACCTTACCCGGACCGCATGGACAGTTTCCTGTCTTCCGATTCCAGCGCCCGATCGTCCTCTATCTTCTGTCGTGGCACTCCTGATGGTTCCCAGTCAGGACCGTAGATCACTCGAGAGAGGTCTGCTCGGAACCAGTGAAGTTCGGATGATCGGCTGCCAGACGAGGGTCTATCGGGCAGGTGCACTTCCCGATCGTTGCAGTCGTTCACTCCGTCGTCAGGACCTCTCCCACTGGATCCACGTGTCGCTGATGGGCCCCACGTTTGGGACGCCAATTGTAAACAAAGGGTTCAGGCAGATCAGGTCGATTACCCCTTTTCAAGGTTTGCCCGGCGTTAGCCGCTTCTCACCCAACTCACGATTATCAAATAAAGAGGCAGGCGCTGGAGACTGGAAGGCAGGAAACAGGAGTTTATTTCCGACGGAGCAGAACACATCAGATCAGACAACAAGGTATCGTTTCGAGGTGCTCTACCCGCATCTCTGAGGCCTGGCCTCTTATACACAGTTTTATGGCTTTATTACATTTGTGATATCCGTGGCATTGCTTTGAAGTACGGAAAAGGCATCTTTGGAATCCCCGGTTCAGGCCCGTTCCCACACATATCTACAGTAGGAGTCCCCACTCCTAATCTCAGCATGATGGCTATCGCGCAGCTGGACATTCCGCTGGGAACAGAAATGCGGGCGATCGGTCGGATCTAGGGGTGTGAGGGCATTGATTAATCCCCGCTCCTTTGATGTGAGGCGAGGTCCTACTGTAGGGGCAATAAACTGCATCTGTTGGGCTAAGTGATGGCCTGGGATCAGGCCGAACAATCGGGCAAGGAGGAAGAGGTTATCAAAGGGCCTGTTTTATGAATGAGATGAAAGAGTGTGGGGGTTCAGCATGGGATGTGGCTCGGAGGCAGGGTCGCGCTGGAGGTGTGTTTAGGGCTCAAGCAGGAGAGACCGGGGCTGTCAGGGGGGGGTACTTGCGAGGCCGGGGAGTGAGGGGGAGAGACGCGCTGGCTATCGGCAGTAGGCAGAGAGGTCATGGCACCTAAAAATGGCTGCTGCGGGGGGCGTGGCTAGCAGCCGAACATGGCGGCCGCTTGAAGTGAGAGCTCCCGAGGGCACTGCGGCCTTTAATCTATCCGGCACAAAAATCCGCTTACTAGCGCACCTGAAGCGGCGGCGTTCGAGTCCCGGACTTCGGCGGTATCTCCAGTCCGACTTTGGAACGGATCTGAGCACCGGAGCACGAGTTACATCGAATGGCAAGTTGGGGCCTGTAGCCAGAAGAGTAACACCGGCCTCTCGTGACATCCGAGCCCCGGAGGAAGCGCGGCCGAGCCGGCCGGAAGGAGTGAAAGCACCCGGAAGCCAGCCAGGCGGTCCCAAGCTAGCCTAACACTCCTGCAAACACCATCCGCAGGCGCGCGGACTGCCGCCACCACCAAACGGGACTGCAGCGACACACAGGTTGGTGCCCTGGCCGCTCGAAATGGCGCCCTCGTCCTGGTAAAACCCCCCGCCCTCCCCGCGAAGTCCTAGCGGGCCGGGAACGCCTCGGCGGCCATCAGCGGCCCCCGCGCACCTGGGAGGTGACAGCAGGCGCTGCTACCGCTGCAGACTTACGGTCCAGAACGCCGGTACCCCGGGGGGACAACGCCGCTCCGGCCACCGGCGCGGGAGCATAGAAAAGGTCTGCATTTTACCGGACACACCTAATAACGCCAACGCAGAGGCAGTAACCCGGCGGCCTGTGAGGGGGGTGGCTGACAGAGCTCGGACCCCAAACCATCTGTGGTGGCCGTGCAGGGCGGAGCGACACTGCAAACGTAGGGAGAGGTCGCAGTAACCGCCCCAGCCCAGGAGAAAACCACCAGGGGCACCAAATCGGAACCGGCAGGCACTTTCCCGACGCCCACGCAAACGGCCGCTGAGGCTCAGCAATCAGCAGACAAGAACACTCAGTCCACCACCCACCCACCGTACTGCTGTTCCCGACTCTAAAGGTACACTCCGACGCACGGCGAAGCCTCGAACCTCGCAAATCTTAACACTATGGCGGGTAAAGGCCTCAGGAGTGGCTCTACACAGGCCAAACTGGACAAATTCGCCTACGGCCACCAGAGTCAACATCAGACCACGGGGCGCCCATCTTCGGGACAAGCCCAGGAAACGGAGAAACCTGCCAAAATAACGCTGGAGGACATCATGAAAACACTCTCGGAGGTGAAAACCACGGTGGGCGCCATCTCCTCGGAAGTCTCCCTGCTGCGAGCTGACTTTCACAAAATGGCGGAGAGGGTGTCGCAGGTGGAAGTGGTCACTAAGTCACTGGTGGAAGACACTTCAGAGCTCCAAGTGGCCATGGAAAGGATGCAGAAAGTGACCAAGCTCCTGCACGACAAGCTGGACGACCAGGAAGGGCGTTCGCGACGCAACAACGTTCGTATCCTTGGGCTTCCAGAGACGGAGGGGAAAGGGGCAATGGACCTTTATATAGAAGACCTTATCAAAAGCAAACTCCAACCCAAAGGTCTATCTCACTTCTTCTCGGTGGAGAGGGCACATAGGGTGCCGGGAGGCCCTCCCAAGACGGGGGCAGCACCACGGCCAGTGCTGGCCCGGCTCTTCAACTTCAGAGATAGAGACGCAATTTTACAGGCAGCAAGGAACTCACCGCCAGTGCGGATTCAAAATGCAACCCTAGCCTTTTTCCCGGATTATACGGCGGAAGTGGCCAGACGACGCAAATCCTTCACGGAGGTTAAGAAAGCGCTACGTGACAGAGAACTGCCATACTCCATGATGTTCCCGGCTAAACTGCGGATAGTAGCGGAGGGAAAGACTTGGTTCTTCGACACACCAGAGGTAGCGCAGGACTGGCTGGAGGGCTGGAGACCTGCGGGACAGAGACACCGCTCACAGCGTGACCGACCGCGACATCGTCCTGAGACTTCGCCGACCAGTCAGTCTTCCCAGCGTCCGCTACAGAGAGGCGAAGAGGAAATAGAATCAGACCTTGAAAGAGACCCTTTGGACTCTGGGCAATCGGCTCCGGTATGACACTGTACTACATTGCCTTCGAGACTGTATGGGCCGCGGATGCCGTGGCTCGGACAAAGCTGAGTAGGGTGGGCGCAGGCAGTGCCCGAAGGGGACTCACCAACCCCACAAGCAAGTAAGATGTATGGGGGAGGGCGAAAGCACTCTGCACAGTTGGGGAAGCGGGCGGGGAATTGTCCGTGGAGCAGGGTAGCAGGGAGGGGGGATGGGATCGAAGTTTTCGAGTTGAAATGTTTAATTTTGTTTGTAGTCATCGCTCACCACCTACAATGTGCTATTACCTCGACATCAGTATGTCTCCTCCACAGCACGATACACACCGGCGCATGGGCTCCGCCACAGCACACGGCGTGTGCAACACTCCCTCAGCTCCTTAATGGCCAGGCCACTTAATCACACGCCCGCCGAGGGCTCCTCCACGGCCGGGAGGGTTCCCCCACTACGCATACTGACATGGAATGTCCGGGGCCTGGGGGACAAAATTAAGAGAGGCTTGGTCCTACAGGCCATAAAACGACAAAACCCAGATATAATACTCCTACAGGAAACCCACCTCACAGGGTCCACCTGCAAGGCCCTAGACAGGAGAGGCTACACAATGGCTGTGCATGCAGACTTCACATCTGGCTCCAGGGGAACGGGCATACTGATGAGAAAGTCGTCCCCCTTCATAGTGTCACGCCGGGTGGAAGATGACCAGGGTCGCTTTGCCGCGGTACATGGGCAGTGGGAGGGCAGAGCTCTAAATGTGGTATCAGTATATATCCCCCCAGCCCTACACTCTGTGGCCCTTCCGGCACTGGGCAAATTCCTTCTTGATCTCCCTGATGGCGCAACAATTGTTGGGGGGGACTTCAATGCAGTCATGGACCCGATAGTGGACACCTTTCCCTCTAGGACCCGGCCACGCGGTACGGCTCCACTGTCGGACTTTGCGGAAGCCCTGGGCCTTGTGGATCTCTGGCGACAACTGAACGCCGAGACCACTACATACACCTATTATTCAGCGGTACACAATAGCCTTTCTCGCATAGACTACTTCATGGCACTGGGACTGGGACTGGACATGGTGGACAGGGTGGACACACTACCCAGGGGAATCTCAGATCATTCTCCGATTGTCCTAACACTCACCGCTGGGGGTACACGGAAGGCCCGAATTTACCCTATCTACCCCAACTTTCTGAAAATCCCCAAGATTCGAAAAAGGCTTCAACTGGTGACCACACAGTACTTTGCTGAAAACACGGGCACAGTGGAGTCACCCTCAACCCTATGGGAGGCGTACAAAACAGTCCTCAGGGGGGCGGCCATTGCAGCAATTACGGGGCACAAACGAGACTCACGAAAGGACCTCACAGACCTGGAGCTGGCGCTCGACTTGGCCAACCATGCACATATGTCGGACCCATCCCCATCCACGACGCACACCCTCATGATTAGGCAACAACAACACCTGGCGCACCTCAAAACGACCGAAAAGGGTTATATCACGAACACTAGACATAGAATTTACGACGTGGGCGACAAAGCGGGCCGTATGCTTGCGTGGCTGGACAGGAGAGGGACTGGGACTAGAGGCATTCAGAAGCTCAACACAGAGGAGGGGCGAACACTGGTACACCCAGAAGAAATAGTTTGCGAACTAGCACGACACTATCGGGCAGTGTACACACCAGAACGGAGAGTCACTAGACAAATGGCAACGGCAACACTCACAGACCTTACCATCCCCAGCATTACTCAGGAAGATAGAGACACCCTAGAACTGGACCCAACGGGAGAGGAAATCCAGCTGGCAATCCAGGCGTTGCAATCCGGGAAAGCTCTGGGCCCTAACGGGATACCGGTGGAGTGGTACAAGTCCATGGCTCCAGACCTCAGTACCCCATTGCTGGCCATGTTCTTGGAAAGCAGGGACAAGCTAGAACTACCACTAGATCAACGCACGGCCACGATCGTAACGATACCTAAGCCAGGGAAACCCCCGACAGAATGCAACGCATACCGCCCGATATCGTTGCTGAACGTCGAAGCCAAGATACTGGCTAAACTGCTGGCTACCCGATTGCTACCCCACCTCAGTACCCTGATCCACCCTGACCAGTCGGGCTTTATGCCCCACCGGAGCACTGCGATGAATCTTAGAAGGGTCCATGGAGTACTAGCCAGGGCGCACCTCCTTGCGGAGCAGGCGGTGATTCTCTCTCTCGACGCCAAAATGGCATTCGATCTGGTGGAGTGGGAATATCTCTTCGTGGTACTGGAACGTATGGGGTTTGGGCCGAAATACATACAATGGGTTCGGTTACTTTATGCGAAACCTGTGGCACAGGTGGTGGCCAACGGCCACATATCACCAAGCTTCCCACTGAGCAGGGGGACTAGACAGGGCTGCCCCCTGTCCCCCCTGCTCTTTGCACTGGTGCTCGAGCCTCTGGCCATCCAGATCAGAACCACGTCACTGTTCGCGGGCATCACGTGGGAGGAGGGATGGGAGGACAAAGTCTCGCTATATGCAGACGACATGCTTATCTACATGTCCGCTCCTGATACAGGCATCCCAGCCCTGCTGGACCTTTGTGACGCGCATGGGCGCACATCGGGATACACTCTCAACTGGTCGAAATCCACAATATTCACGCTGAAGGGCCCGGCTCCGACATTGCAGGCGAACTGTCCATTGCTGACGACGTCGGCCTCTTTCAAATACTTAGGAATTGTCATAGCCTGTGGGGAAGCGGAGTTTTTTATCAACAACCTGAAGCCACCCATAGATCGCCTGCGAGCCGATGTTAAATATTGGGCAACCCTGCCCCTGACCCTACTGGGCAGAGCGGCTCTCTACAAGATGATGGCCCTCCCACGACTCCTCTATGTCCTCGAAAATACTCCATATTTGGTACCGCCGCGATACTTTAAACAGATCGTGGCGCTGGTCACGGTCCTGCTATGGAATGCTGGCCCGGCGCGTATAGCATACGACAAACTAGTGAAAAGCTGGTACGAAGGGGGCATAGCGCTCCCCAACATCCAGCTATATTACTGGGCAGCCCAGCTCAAAATTGTGAACTACTGGATCCACGCCCCAAGAAACGACCCGGCCTATCAGGCGGACTGGTCACAACTTGGGACGGAAGGTATGCTGTCCGTACTCTATAACAAATCACAACTGAAAACACTGGTTGGCCCGACCAAGCATACGGCGACATTGTGGCACATGGCGCAGGCCCGTCTGGGTTGGACAGGCCGGATCACTAAAATGACGCCCTTATGGGACACAAAGGCATTGGGAAACCTGAGAGGCTGTAAAGGATTTGAGCGATGGGACTCCATAGGCATATCTACAGTAGGAGACCTGTGGGATACTGACTCAGTGCTACCATTCACGCACCTACAACACCAATACAGTCTAGGACCCACAGAGACGTTTAGATATGTCCAAGTTAGACACGCATTACTACAAGCAATCCCTGCAGGCACCACCCTGCCGGATTCCTCACCGCTGGAGGATAGACTGCTGACAGAATACATGCTCCAGAGCGCCACCTCCCTTACCTATAAAAAACTGCTAAACAATCTCCAAGACCCGACACTAAAACTTAAAGAAAAATGGGAAGGGGAGCTGGGTGGCACTGACGAATTCGAATGGAATGAAGCGTTGGCCTCCCCGAGGGAGGTTGGGATCTCGAGTAAGCTCAGGCTAGTACAACTTAAAATCCTACACCGCGTTTACTACACCAGGCCGCTGCTGCACAAAATTGGGAGGGCACTACACCCCTTTTGTTTGAGAGGATGCGGGGAAGAAGGGACACTGATACACACACTGTGGGAATGCCCGCACATTTGTGATTTCTGGAGGCAGGTACTCCGCTCACTCTCCCAGGCCCTTAAACTGTCCATATTACCGGAACCACGTAAATGCCTTCTGAACATCTGGGACCCCAATGATCTGGGCAGGTACGAACTGATTTGGGCATCGTTGGCTATGACAGTGGCTAAACGGGACATAGCGCAGAAGTGGGGGGCGCCAGAAGTACCCACCGCTAGTAGGTGGGCCAAAAACATGGACATTCTCATGGTGACAGAAAGAGCTGTATACGTGCTCCGAGCAGCGCCCCGGAAATGGAACAAAGTCTGGGCGGCATGGAACAAGTACAGAGGGGACATCTGTGAACCCTTGCCGGAGGGGGAGGACTCAGATTCGGAGGGGGAGGAGGAGTAACTGAGCGGTCACGGGAGGCTGCCTCGTGAACAGGACATTGCTACTAAAACGGCGCTGGCCCGGCCACGCGCCACAGTGCGTGGAGAGGCACTGACTACTGTACCACGTGGGTGGGTGAAACAAGTTGCGATGACACATGGTTCAGGGGGGGTAAGTTGGGAAGTTTGTTCACACTGTTCAATGAAGATAAAAAAAAAGACTTCGCCATCACTGACACAGGAGGGAGGGAGTATCAGGGGACTCAATCCTGCACGGTGCAACTCACAAATGATGTATGTAATGTACCTGAGCAATACAGGCAACGAGTTCGTGTTACGAAAAATCGCTCGTCACATTTAGAAATGTTAAATTGAAATGCTATATGGGGTTCGCCCAATGGAATGTATGTAACTGATACACCGCTATTCCTTCCTTAAATAAAGTTTTAAAAAAAAAAAAAAAAAAATGGCTGCTGCGCATATTTGTGCGTGAGTCTGAGGAAATGGACAAGATGGCGCAGATGATGTTCAGTTCACAAACTAGATTTCAACATAAGAGCAATGGGGCCAGCATCAAGATCTGCAATAGAGAGTGTAGGCACCTCATGATTATGCCTGGGCCTCATCAATTGGTTTACTCGTAGCTATTCCTTCCAACTGACATCTGTAAGCTCTGGAAGGATAATGGCAGAGAGTGCGAGTGGACACTTGAAGGATAGGGACTCTAATGCAACCCTAAAATACTCAATGCAATTGCCACCAATTTCAGACTCTCCGGTCAAGGGTAGCCCAGACTACGCCTCTAATTTAGAGGCCATTTTACTCAAACTAAATACTGTACAGGACATCGCCCAAGACACGAAAACTAATACAGACCTACTTCAGGTATTTTACAGAGCTCACAATAAGAGTTTCAAATGCAGAAATAAGAATAAGCACAGTGGAAGATCTCACAAACTCCCAAGCTAAGCATATTAATAACCTAGAACGTTCCATTTCCTCCTTAAGAAGAGACCTCATGGAACAGGAGGACCGCAACAGAAGAAGTAACCTGTGTATCTTTGGGTTACCAGAGAACATTGAAAATTCTGCCCCATCGGCTGCTGACTTTTTGCTATCCTGGATCCCAGAAGTGCTTCAATTATCCTTCAAAAATGACTTTGAGATTGAAAGAGCACATAGGGTTCCTACCTTTTGACCTAAAGGAATGTCTACTCCACTGCCCCTGATCTTAAACCTCTGCACCATCAACACAAGGAGCAAATTTTAGCTCACATGAGGAAGATTCGACTGATTCAGGGGCAGGGTCACAGAATAAGCATCTCACAGGACTATGCTAGAGACACTGTTATCCGTCGTAAAGTTTTTTTTAACCTAAGGAGACGTCTTCTAGACATGGGAATCCCTATTTCCTTTTCAGGTCCGTCAAAATTCCGGATAACTTTCAGGGGCCAAACCAAGATTTTTTTGGAACAATCACACCTAGCAACATTCCTAGATAATCAATCCAAATCATCAATGGACTTTGAAGTGCAATCTGACATTCCTAGCTCATAACGATGATTATGATCTGTTTGTTTTGGCCTTGAGATCATAGGTCTCTCTCGGAAGCATATCCCTTTACTGCATTCTGGAGTTTCATCTCATAGTTGCCGCTATGTAGTTCCGAGGTTCTGCTATTGTTATTTGTTCAATGTATGACCTTTCTCCCAGGGAAAGTATTTTATGTTGAACATCACATGCAACTTTAGATCTTGGGTTCTAATTCTTGTTATAAGGACCGTCACAATCATCTTGCTCCCTGTTTCGCTGATAGCAAGTGTTGTTCTGTATTGGGAAATGCTCTATGTTGTACATCACATATGTACTTAGATCTTTGGTCCTAATTATTGTTACATGGGTCGTCATGATCCCTGTTACTTTGCTTTTCTTCACCTTTTTTTCACTCAGTGCATGTTTCAACCTCAGCAGTGCTCCTAACATGTATGTTCGTATGAGCTACATTAACCGGCCTCTGAGCTTTTTCTGAGATAGGTCACTTACAACAGCTATACACATAGTAAGGTGGGTAGCTCTAGTAACCCTAATTCTGAATTTTGTATTACATATTCCCAAAGATGTTTGAATATCATTGGCAATGAGGGCGAGTACAGATGGTTTCATGCTTTTGTCCCAAATATGCTTGCTGTTAACTGCTCACTATTTATCCTTGGTTTTGCATAGAGATGATCATACTCATACAGTATGTTATATGGTAAATGCCTGGTTCCCCTCAAGGTCGGGTAATATACTAATAGGCTTATTAATTACTGATTGTCTCTACTGTTGTATTAGATATGATCATATCTGCATAGAATGGTGCCCTCCTTTCTTCAAAATGACTATTTGCGTTTGCCATATAATTAGGTTCTGGGCTATTCGTGGCAACTGGATGTTGCATATAGTGTCCTAACCAGATGTATAACCATCTTGGGGCCAGTTGCCTACTTTATTCTGCTTTGCACTTCCACTATTCCTACATAGCTTAGTGTTTGGATATCATTCCTGTTGACTGTTTTTCTCATTAAGTGAACATTCATGGTAGGCTCCCACTATACTCTCTCATTTGTTTGCCTACAAACTCAGTATGCTAATTCCTTGCAATATGTTATTTGCCTTTCTCCTGCATGGATATGATCATATCGGTTTGGCATGTTGGCAGATTATATACATTTGAGATATACTTTGGTTTGTACCATATTTGGTAAATTGCCTGAGGTAGGCATTGTATGTAACAGTCTAACCAAAGTGTAAGACCAGCATTGTGGTCTCGTGTTTATGTTATTTTTCTCTGCCTTTGTTTGATGACTCATAAGTGGTTTAAAGTTTGGATACCACTTACATTGACTGTTATTTGTCTGGAAATCAGACTTATGGACAGCTTTCATTCTAATTGATATTTTCCCTCCTCCCTATGCCAACACAAAACTGTGTTAAACTGGATGGTGTTTCTGTGCTGGTCATGGTAGCCCTTACTGCGCTTCAGCCACGTTTTTTCCCACGTAGTTTGCCTTTTATAGACATCTCCTGGTGGGAAGAGGCCCTAATCCCTCTTTGGAATGGCCTAGGATAAGTGTGATTTTACACACCTCTTTATGTCCCTTAAGTTAAACAATCTGGCAAGCAGGGCTCTAAGGGGGGCCCCAGGTCAAGTCCTACCTTTCGGATCTCTGTGGGCTCTCTTGACAGAAAATAAATTAGAAAGGCCCTTTGGTTGCAGGTGATTCTTGATTAGATCTTCCACAAAGGTTTCAGCTGAGGGCCCCTCAGCTCGCTCGGAAAACCCCAGAATTCTGACGTTATTACTGCAAGATCGGCCTTCATAATCATTCAATTTGATTACCAGATCGTGGGTGGTGGCCTGCAGTTCTTTAATTTGCTGTTGCATGGTCTTTGTGTCTGTCTGAAGGTTGGCCGTAATCCCCTCCACTTTTTTAAGTTTATCACTCATTTTCTGCAAGTCTGCCCTAATTAGTGTTACCTCTATCATGGTGGAATCCATTATTTTCTTCAATGAGGAGCCAGCTCCACTAATTGCCTCCATGATGTCTTTTAAAATAGGAGTTCCAGCGCGGCCAAGGCATTCCCCCTACGTGATGTATCAACCTCTGGAGGTTTTTGCATTGCATATTTATCGAGTTTGGTCTGGTGGATTCCCTTTTGAATTTGAATTTGAATTTAAAAACATTTATACAGCGCTCGCATACCCAACGGTTTCATGGCACTAGTGATGATCAGTGGAAGGCAGCAGTAAGGAAAATTAAGGGTCGGCTTGGGTAAACAAAAAGGTTTTAAGGTTTTTACGGAAAAGGGGGTAAGAGAGTGAGGTACGCAGTGCAATCGGGAGGGAGTTCCAAAATGTTGGAGCCAGGACAGCGAATCTCACTCCGCCCGCCCTCTGCTTTTTAAAGCGAGGAATGGTAAGGAGGGCCAAATGGGCCGAGCGGAGTTCTCTGCCTGGACAGTATGGTTTAATGAGGGAGCAAATAAACTTGGGAGCAGTGCCTGCTCTGGCTTGATAAGTAAGGCAGCCGAGTTTAAACAGGGCGCGCTCCCTGATAGGGAGCCAATGCAAGGTCTTGAGTAAAGGGGTGACCCGATGATATCTGGGAAGGCCATGGATCAGGCGAGCCGCCTGATTCTGCACAAGTTGTAAGCGATGGATCAAGTATGCAGGGGCTCCGTTATAGACTATGTTACCATAGTCTATACGGGACAGTACCATGGCCATCAAAATAATTTTTAAAGCTGGGGGGGAGAAGAAGCGGGAAACTTTCCTAATCACTCTGGCCTTTTGGCCCTTGACACCAGCCATCATGTCTGTCACGGGGTTGGGAAAGACCCACCTTCGTGTGACTCTAGTCCCTTTGGGTGATAGCTGCTGCCTGACTGTGAAGTTATTCACTCCATTCGGCCTGTCTGGTTTCCCCAGGCGCAATCTATCGTTATTGCTGGTGTCACTGTGGCTGCTTTTTGTAGTCAGGCAACCAGTGGCCACAGGTCATCCAGAAGTCTCAGGTCACTCCCAACAGGCCCCTACAATCAAACAACCCACCCCTGTACCATGCAGCCAGGAAATACATATGGGAGTGTTGCTCTTACTTGATTATGCCGGACTGTAGGTCTTGTCAGTAGTTGATGCCTCCACTACTATTCTGTGCGGCTGCCAGGGCACCCGGATTCCTTACGGTCGCTCCCCCGGCTCTCCCCAGTCCTCGACTGGGCAGCTGGTGTCTTGTAACCCCATCAAGATGCTCCCTGTGTGCAGCCGATCTCCTTGCCACTGGCGACTATTATGCTTGAGTCCCCGGAGGTCAGTATTTATGTGGTGTCCCTTCTGCACCGCTAACCGCTGTTACACCCTCGCCTGATGCCCCGGCCGATCTGAAGACAGGGATGGGGAGAAAGGCAGCACGGGCACGACAGCGATCTCTCTTGCGGCCTCAGGCACTACGCCATACGGCCAGGCTCCGCCTACCTCACGTCTCCTCCTCCGGCTCAGTACCCAGGTCCGAAAATCAGGGCCACCTGCAGGCCTGAGTACGTCGCATTCCCTTCTGCGTCAGAGCACGAGCAATCAGGTTTGATCCGGCAGCACCAGACTCAGAAAACACCCAACACTACATTTTTATGAGCTTTCGGATCTGTTTGGCAGATTAATGGGTGGTGGAGGCGAGTGAGCTCTGGAGATTCTCTAACTTGCAGCTATTTCCTTTAGCGCCTGGCCACGCCCCCATCAGTCTGATTTTTAAAAAATTTAAATGACCAACAGGCAAAGCTTGCTGGTCCAGTATAAAATGAAATCAATAAATTAGCTCCACACGTGGTTTGTAAAGTCACAGGGGGCCAAGGTAATTTATTACAGAACTTTATAAAAGAAATACGTTTTAATTGCCAAATGTATTGCTTGGTGGGTGTTCCACAGTCTGTCAGGGTGGTGGAGGATGATTCATCCAATGCTTTGATGGACTGCCACCCAAATCATTTAGAGATCACTGCTGGCCTAGTGGTAATCTGTGTGCCTTTTAAGGAACCACTAGCAAGGTAGTTCCTCTGAAGGCACTTCAAGTTAGGTAGACAGCCGCTGTCTTTTAGGGAACTCTTCACCAAAGTTTTTCTGAAACAAAATCCCAAGGCAGGAGTATTTTCAAAATAACAAGACACTAATGACCCCCCCAAACGCTGGGAGTTTTATTCCAGGGCGTGAGGGAGTATTTTATTACACACCGTCTAAATAGCACAGATTGTGTAATGTCATTACTCCAACAGCCCGTCAACATTGGGCCATCAGAGTAAGCTTTCCAATGGCGGAGCCAGCAGGGGAACTGTGATCAAAAACGTTGAGGGTCCGCCCAGCTCTAAAGAGAGTCGGTGGATCACCACCTTTGTGAAGGAATACCCCGTCTGACACACTCTAAACCAGGCCCTAACTTTGGAGGAGCTTAATAAAAATAAATACCTCAGTTGGTGCAGGAACCACAGTGCACACTCAGCAAACGTTCTGTTTCTTCACAAGAATGCCATACATATATTTGTTAGTCCAGTTGAGAATTTTCACTACTGTATAAGTTAGTTTTCGGGAGTAACATACATAATAACTTTGGCCACCCTAACACATGGCATTGTGATGAACAAACAAAAACTGATGCCTCAGGCAGTAAATAAAAAAATACTATTGGTAAACTAGCCCTTATTTAGAGCGTTGTGTACTTTGTACTCAGTCCTAAATATGCAGAATATCCCAATCGCCATATTACAAGGGCCATAGGCTTTAATACACTTGGAGCACATGTGTTCGACGGAACATCCCATCCTCCAGACTCTAAATAAGGCCCAAAGCC
This sequence comes from Lissotriton helveticus, assembly GCF_964261635.1. Classification (NCBI taxonomy): domain Eukaryota; kingdom Metazoa; phylum Chordata; class Amphibia; order Caudata; family Salamandridae; genus Lissotriton; species Lissotriton helveticus. The sequence goes on along the minus strand of NC_136061.1, from coordinate 811,285,677 downwards.
TCATTACAACACAAATAATGGAGTCCTAAAAAAGTTTGGATTAATCAGCCAATAATTTAAATATTGACCAATGTGTGTGTGGAGTTAAAGTCGCAGAGGAGATCATTAATGCCTTATTTTAAATTGTGATGTTTGCTGTTATATGGTTGTTAATTGTATGTATTTATTTGTTTTTATATTCCTCTATTTAGGTCAGCCCCTATAACAAGAAAAAAATCTGTTGGGCCATTGCCAGGAGTGTGTGCCATAAGAGGGTCTACGAACACGGTTACCATCAACTGCTGAAAACTTTGGGGCGACATTTCTGTGGCAGACCGACCCCGTCGCTTTGACCCAACTGGGATGGTTTTCCCAGCAGACAAAAGGGATGAGGCAGTTGCTGACACCGCACGATGCTCTGCATTCTGTGGTGGTTGACCCTTGGATGGGTAACTGAAAGCCCAGGTGTGAGCTTGATCTCCTTAGTAACAATAGATGTTGGATAAATGTCTTGACAATGCTTTGATTGTCAATACTTATCATGATTGACTATCTCTGCACGCACGCCTATGCAATGTAATAACCATATGCAAACACAATAGCTTTGTTGTATTTTGTTGTGTGACATTGAGCTTGATTAAACATTGTCCTCCTTTCATTAGAGATTTGGAGACATGATACACTATCAAGACGTGATGGATATCCCATCCAACATACCACAAGTGCCAAAGTCTATAATGCACTTCTAATGCAGCAGGCAGGACATCTACCACACTTGTGACAGAGTATTCCATCTGCCAAAACTATAAATATTGCCTTTAATTTCTAAGGTAGTGCCTGCCTCCTCTTTCACCACTTCAATGTCCCGGTTCCCTCTCTTCAGCGTCATGATAGTTAGCAATACCTTTCCAGTGTGCGTAAGCAACCTGATCTTCAAATTGGCTGTTAGACCTGGCATCTTTGGCGTGGTTTACCCTGTCTTTTTGCCTCTACCTCCTGTATTTTTGACGCTGTGCTGGATTTAGTTTTTGCTGGTTTAGATTCTTTGGGCACTTTGCCACTGCTGATCAGTGTCAAAGTGCAAGTGTTCCCTGTGTAAATTGTGATTGTAATTGGTTATCCATGATTGGCATATTTGTATCACCTAGAAGTCCCTAGTAAAGTGCACTGAGTGTGTCAGGGCTGGTGATTCAAATACTACTAGTGGGCCTGCAGCACTGATTGTGCCACCCACATGAGAAGCCCTAAAATGGCATCTCAGCCCTGCCACCGCAGTGCCTGTGTGCAGTCTGTGAACTGCCATGTACTCCTGGTCAGTATCCCCACTGACCAGGCCTAACCCTTCCCTTTCTGTGTACATTGGTCACCCCTATGGAAGGCCCAAGGTACCCCTCTGGGCAGGGTGCAGTGTATGTGAAAGGTAGAGCATGTACTAGTGCAGGTGACATGCTCTGGTAGTGAATGACAGACATTTTCGTTTTTCACTATTGTAAGGCTACCTTGCCCATAGGCTATCATGGGTAATGCTGGCTACAGTGGCTACCAGCATATCCTCCCATAGGAGCAAGGTAGGACATAAAAGTCTGGTATCCCTGAACTCAGAATTTAATAACACATCTTTTAGGAAAGGTGGTTTTTAAATCCTGTGTTTGAGAACAGCACTTTTAGAAAGTGGATGCTCTCTTGTCTGACCTTTCTGTGTGCCTTGGCCTGTTTGGGAATTGACTGTCTGGTTTGAGAGTGACAGGGACTGGGGAGCCCCCAGGAGGCTGGCTAAGTCAGCCCTAGGCTGAATGACTGCATCTGCATCTTGAGTGGTGGGAGGGGATAGCACCTGGGCCTGACTATGGCTGTGCTTGCCTTCCACAATGCTGGCTCCACCTCCTGCTGGGCAGCTGATGACCCTGCCCCTCACTCTGAAAGGAAAGGAGTAGCAAGAAAACAAAGTGCGCAAGGAACACCCAGAACTGGTTCAGGCCGGGCTCAGAGCCCTTCTGCACAAAGGGAACAAATCCTTTTAGGGGTATAAGTACAGGATCCCTGACTACAGAAAATTAGATCATCCTGGAATCAAGAAGGAACCTATACCAAGGAGAAAGCTGAAACTGAAGAAGGAAGACTGTCCTGCTGTTGCTCTGCTGGACTGACCTACTCTTGCTTTGCTGCCAAGGAGAGGGGAAAGACTTTGCTTTGCGCTGTGTCCCCTTGCTTGAAGGAGTCTCCAAGGGCCCGAGAGAGAGCTGTCTACCTGTTATGAAGTCCCAGGAACAAAAGGACTTCACCCCCCGCTTCCCTGAACTCTACTGAGAGAGTTCTGTCCTTCCTGGAGTGCTTGGCCCATGTGTGGTGCCTCTGGAAGTTGTACCTGTGTTGGGAAGCTGGAAACCAAGATTTGAAAGACTTTCTGCAAGTTTTCACGCATCGCTCGCTTGCGGAACGCATCCCCGTCAGTGCGAGGAAATTCCCGCCGCTACGAAGGCCGAGATCATCGCAGCACCTGTTGCCGCTGCCAGAGCCGTCGCATCCTTCATTTGCAGGACGCACCAGTCTGGTGCGGGAAGAGTATCATCGCTGCGAGCATCGTCCCAGAGGCTGTCGTCACTGGGTGAGATCGTCGCACCACTTGCTTGCGGACTGCATCACGCCGCTGCGAGAGTCGTCGCAGAGCCGTTGCATCGAAGGGCCGCGAGAAGAGAAGATAGCCGCTGAGCCGCGCATTGTTGTCGCATCGGAGATCATAGCAGCCCCGCAGATCGTCACTTCGTACCTTTTGCGAGCCGCTTCCACCGAAACCTGTGCACCGGAATCCACGCAAGGTATCGCATCCCTCCCCATACAGACCGGATTAACCGCAACACACCCGCTGCATCCAGTGGGGTTGTCGCATCGCCTGCCCAGGGTCTCAGGAGTGACGCATCGCTTGCTTTTCATTGCTACAGCTTTTCACTTGGAACTTTGTCACATCTAAAGGTACTGTTGGCTAAAACGTATCGCAACTGTGGATTAATTTAACGCAACGTTAAGAACTCTTTTGAAACCATATTCTTGAACTGTGTATGTTGGATTTTTGTTGTTTAGTCTTGTGTAGTTTAGATTAAATACCTTTAGTTTTCTAAACTGTTGTGAAGTCAGTTTGTGGTGTTTTCACTGTGTTACTGTGAGTGTTGGTACAAATACTTTACACATGGCCTTTGATAAGCCATGACTGCTCGTGCCAAGTTACCAAGCGGGAGAGCAGGGGTTATCTAAGAGTGTTTCCTCCTTACCCTGACTAGAAGCATGGGTCCCTATTTTGAGAGTGGTACCTACCTCTGCCAACTAGAGACCCCCAGTTCTAACATTGTTGGTCAGCGGTGGGATTTGATCTTGTATTTGTACTAGACCCACAGTGACTGGTGTACCTCATTAGTGAGTGCAGACCACTACGCCACTGCATACTACGGTTACGTTTTTTTTGGTTGGTTCTATTTTTGAGTAAACCTTCAAAGCATCATGTCTGTGAATGGAAAGGCACCCAGTATGGAAGCAGAATTGGAATTTGTCATTGAGGATTTGTATTCCTACAAAGTTACAGAGCTACAGCAATGCTGCAAAAAGTTTGAGTGCCCCATAAAGAGCAACTACAGGAAGGATGAGTTGCAGAGATTCTTGAAAGCCTGGTGGGAGGCCCAAGAAGGAAATGATGCAAGTGGAAGGGAGGGGTTTCAATCCCATGAATTGCCAGTGGGCAGGCCAAATTCAAGGGCTGGCAGCAACCATTCCAGCCGGGGTCTGACCCCAGAGGAAATAGAAGAAAATCAAAAAGTGAGAGACCATGAAATTGAAATCATGAGGATGAAAATGAAGCAATTGGAGGTAGAAAAAGAAAGGGCGGCAGGGGAGAGCAAAAATGCCCGCGCCCTGGAGGAGAAGAAATTGCTTTTGGCTCATGAAGTGAGCATGAGGGAACTGGATATCAAGGCCAAGCAGGTGGATTCCAGTTCAAATGGTGGCAGCGCACAGCCAGTGCCAGGGGGTAAAGTATATGTTCCCAAGGATTTAGTCCAGAACTACAATAGGAGTGAGGATATTTATGCCTGGTTTACTTCTTATGAGATTGTATTGAGAATGAATGGTGTGCCTGAACAACATTGGGGGACGGGCCTGTGGAAACATTTTGATGCTTCTGGGAGGAGTGCTCTAAAGCCCTTTGAGTTAGCAGATACCATGACCTACCCCAATATGAAGGATACCCTATGTCTCAGGTATGGACTTACTCCAGAGCAGTACAGACTGCAGTTTAGGAACTCTAAGAAGAGAGAGTCTGAGACTTGGATGGAGTGTGTGAATTTGTACTCGCGTGCACTGGAAGGTTGGATGAAGGGCAGCAAGGTTACTGATTATAAGGGGTTATTGCATTTAATTAGTTGGGAGCACTTGAGTAGTCTTTGTGTTCCAGAGCTGCACCAGCATCTTTTAGACAGCAAGCTGACAGACCCCATTGAGCTTGCTAAGGAGGCGGACTGCTGGACCAGTACCAGGGTCCACAGAGGAATTGGGGGTACCACAACCAAAGGTGGGCAGGGTCCCCAGCAGAAGAGTGGGGGGGACAAGGGTAACCAAACGGAGTTCTCTCAAGGGCCCCAAAATAGTTCCCAGGGAAAGGAGTCCCAACCCCCCAAACCCAAGCAGCCATGGCTCCCTAGGGTCAGAAAGGATAAAAGAGGTCCCCCTACCTGCTATCACTGCAATGAGGTGGGACATGTTATCAATAGGTGCCCTAAGACATCCCCTGCACTGACTGGTGCTCCAGCCTCAGGGTTCGCAAGTGTAGCTTTGGAAGGAGATTTCAGTTCTAGTGGGGAGGAGGGCCAAGCAGTTATGACCCTTGTCTCTTTAGGTGACCAAGAGATGGTCCAGGAAACCTTTCTGCCCCCTAACACTAAGAAATATGGGCAGAAGGTGATCATCAGTGGAAGGGAGATAGAGGCTCTGAGAGACACAGGAGCCAGCGTGACATCGTGAGGTGTCAGTGGGCGTCTGAAGAGCAGATCATTCCCAATGTACTCCGCCTGGTAGTTGCAGCTGACAGCTCAGTGCGCCTCTGCAAAGTGGCGCATGTTCCCTTTGAGTGGAGGGTGTCTCTGGTCTCTTGGAAGTTGTTGTAAGTCAAGCCTTGCCCATAGACTGCCTGCTAGGTAATGACCTGGAGAGTTCTCCATGGAAGGATGTGGAGCACCAAGCTCATCTGGAGATGTTGGGTTTGCCTGTGTGGATCTGTGTGACCACGCGTGCTATGGCAGCCAGTAAGGGTGATTCAGCAGAACTGGAGCCCGAAACAGTGGCCCAGAGACCTGCCAGCACAGGAAGAGGCAGGGGGCGCGGGAAACCCTCCCCAGTTGTTCCCTCGGCCCAGGAGGAAGCAGAACCTGAGGGGGATGCCCTGGAGCCTACTGGGAAACAAGTGGCCGAACTGGGGGACCTACCTGAGCTGACCCATTGGCAGCAAGAAGGTGGCCCCTCCAGGGAGGAATTCTGCAAGGCGCAGAAGGAGTACCCTTCTCTCATTGGTATGCGGCAACAGGCTGCAGACCAGGCAGCAGGTGGAGCGTCCAAGGATCATCTTATTTACTGGGAAGATGAGTTGTTGTATAGTGAGCCTAAGGTTGCTGAGCCCGGTGCAGCCCGTGTGCTGGTGGTACCCGAGCGCTTCAGGAACTTCCTAATGGGCCTGGTTCATGACGTGCCTCTCGCAGGACATCTGGGGCAAGACAAGACCTTCCAAAGGCTTGTCACCCACTTCTACTGGCCCCAGATGAAGAAGCACGTCGGTACCTTTTGTAGGTCTTGCCAAACATGTCAGGCCAGTGGCAAGAGCGGAGGGAGGTGCAAGGCACCCCTCCAACCCTTTCCTGTGGTGAGCACCCCTTTCGAGCGGGTGGGCATCGACATTGTGGGGCCCCTGGACCCCAAGACAGCCTTACTGTACAGGTTCATCCTGGTCTTGGTGGACCATGCCACCCGGTACCCGAAAGCAGTCCCTCTCAGGACAATCACAGCACCTGTGGTGGGCCGTGCATTGATGGGGATCTTTTCCCGTATGGGGTTCCCCAGAGAGGTGGTCTCATACCGGGGTAGCAACTTCATCTCTAGGTACATGAAGTCTCTGTGGGAGGAGTGTGGGGTAACTTATAAGTTCACCACTCCTTACCATCCTCAAGAAAATGGGTTGGTTGAAAGGTTCAACCGCACCCTGAAAGGTATGATTATGGGCCTAGCAGAGCCTATTAAAGGGAAATGGGACGTCTTTCTACCATGCCTGTTGTTTGCCTACAGGAAGGTGCCTCAGAAGTCCTTAGGGTTCAGTCCCTTTGAACTCCTGTATGGCCACCCTGTTAGAGGACCTCTCACACTGGTGAAGGAGGCGTGGGAGAAATCCCGTGGGAAGACACCCCAGGTTGTGTTCAGCTACGTGCTGGCCTTCCGCAACCAGACACAACGTTTCAGGAAGCTCGCACAAGAGAACCTAGAAGCTAGCCAGAAAGAAATTAAAAGATGGTATGACGAGAATACCACTCTGGTCGATTTTCAACCTGGGCAGAAAGTGTGGGTGATGGCGCCAGTGAAGCCTTGTGCGCTCCAAGACAAGTGGACTGGGCCATATGAGGTGGTGGAGCGCAAGAGCGAAGTAACCTACCTGGTTAACTTGAAGACTCCCAGGCAGCCCCTGAGAGTCTTGCATGTGAACCGCCTCAAACCCCATTTTGAGAGGTCTTAAGTGACAATGCTCCTGGCTACATATGCTGGAATGGAAGAGGAAAGTGACCCTCTTCCTGACCTCCTGGCAGCCAAGGAGCACGACGGGTCAGTGTATGGTGTGGTTCTCTCGCCCACCCTGACCCCAGAGCAGCAGAGGGACTGTCGCCAAGTGTTGGGTCAGTTTGCCTCCCTGTTCTCCCTGACCTCAGGTTTCACCAACTGGTGCGTCCATGATGTGGACACTGGAGATAGTCTGCCTGTGAAAAATAAATTTTACAGAGTAGCTGACAAGGTCAGGGCCAGCATCAAGGAAGAGGTTTCCAAGATGTTGGCGCTAGGGGTTATTGAGCCCTCCAGCACCCCCTGGGCTAGCCCAGTGGTCTTAGTGCCAAAAGCTGCTGCGCCCGGTACCACTCCAGAACTCCGGTTTTGTTTGGGCTACCGTGGGCTCAATGCGGTCACGAAGACTGACGCACACCCCATCCCCAGAGCTGATGAGCTCGTGGATCGGTTGGGAGCTGCCCAGTACCTCAGGACATTTGATTTAACTTCTGGGTACTGGCAGATTGCCTTAACTGAAGGTGCGAAAGAGAGGTCTGCATTCTCATCACCAGAGGGGCACTTCCAGTTCCGTGTCATGCCCTTTGGGTTGAAGAATGCCCCTGCCACATTCCAGAGACTGGTTAACAAGGTACTGACCGGGCTGGAGAAATTCATCGCCGCATACCTGGATGACATTGCTGTGTTCAGCTCCACGTGGGAGGAACACTTGCAACACCTCTGTGAAGTGTTGAAGGCTCTGCAAAGGGCAGGCCTCACTTTCAAGGCAAGCAAGTGCCAGATAGGGCAGGGATCTGTGGTGTATTTGGGACACCAGGTGGGGAGTGGCCAGGTGGCGCCCCTACAGGCGAAGATTGATACCATTCTGGCTTGGGAGCCCCCCAAGACCCAGAGTGAGGTGAGAGCCTTTTTAGGTCTCACCGGGTATTACAGACAGTTTGTCAAGGGATATGGCACCATCCTTGCCCCCTTGACAGAGCTGACTTCCAAGAAACAGCCCAGTAGAGTGAATTGGACCGATGCCTGTCAAACTGTTTTTGAAGCCCTGAAAACTGCCATGTTCACTGTACCCGTGCTCAAGGCACCTGATTTCTCCATTGAGTTTATAGTGCAGACACATGCTTCAGAGCATGGTGTGGGAGCAGTACTCTCACAGATCAACGACGAGGGTTGGGACCAACCTGTAGCTTTCATTAGTAGGAGGGTACTACCCAGGGAACAGAGGCAGAGTGCAATTGAAAGGGAAGCTTTTGCTGTGGTCTGGGCTCTGACGAAGCTGAGGCCCTACCAGTTTGGAACTCACTTCCGTGTTCAGACAGACCACAGGCCCCTCAGATGGTTAATGCAGATGAGGGGCGAGAACCCAAAACTGTTGAGGTGGTCCATCTCCCTACAGGGAATGGACTTTACGGTGGAACACCGCCCTGGTACAGAATACGCCAACGCTGATGCTCTGTCCAGATTCTTCTGCCTTAGTGAAGAGAACTCCCAAGAGGGTGGGCAGTCCTCCCCACTTTCAGCTGGAGGGGACACGTGTTAGACCTGGCATCTTTGGCGTGGTTTCCCCTGTCTTTTTGCCTCTACCTCCTGTATTTTTGACTCAGTGCTGTATTTAGTTTTTGCTAGTTTAGATGCTTTGGGCACTTTGCCACTGCTGATCAGTGTCAAAGTGCAAGTGCTCCCTGTGTAAATTGTGATTGTAATTGGTTATCCATGATTGGCATATTTGTATCACTTAGAAGTCCCTAGTAAAGTGCACTGAGTGTGTCAGGGCTGGTGATTCAAATACTACTAGTGGGCCTGCAGCACTGATTGTGCCACCCACATGAGTAGCCCTAAAATGGTGTCTCAGGCCTGCCACCGCAGTGCCTGTGTGCAGTCTGTGAACTGCCATGTCCTCCTGGTCAGTGTCCCCACTGACCAGGCCTAACCCTTCCCTTTCTGTGCACATTGGTCACCCCTATGGAAGGCCCAAGGTACCCCCCTGGGCAGGGTGCAGTGTATGTGAAAGGTAGAGCATGTACTATTGCTGGTGACATGCTCTGGGAGTGAATGACAGCCATTTTCGCTTTTCACTATTGTAAGGCTACCTTGCCCATAGGCTATCATGGGGAATGCTGGCTTCAGTGGCTACCAGCATATCTTCCCATAGGAGCAAGGTAGGACATAAAAGTCTGGTATCCCTGAACTCAGAATTTAATAACACATCTTTTAGGAAAGGTAGTTTTTAAATCTGTGTTTGAGAACAGCACTTTTAGAAAGTTGCTGTTCTCTTGTCTCCCCTTTCTGTGTGCCTTGGCCTGTTTATGAATTGACTGTCTGGTTTGAGAGTGACAGGGGCTGGGGAGCCCCCAGGAGGCCTGCTAAGTCAGCCATAGGCTGCATCTGCATCTTGAGTGGTGGGAGGGCATAGCACCTGGGCCTGAATAGGGCTGTGCCTGTCTTCCACAATGCTGGCTCCACCTCCTGCTGAGCGGCTAACGGCCCTGGCCCTCACTCTGAAAGGAAAGGAGAAGCCAGGAAAACAAAGTGTTCAAGGAACACCCAGAACTGGTTCAGACCGGGCTCAGAGCCCTCCTGCACAAAGGGAACAAAGACTTTTAGGGGTATAAGTTCAGGACCCCTGACTACAAAAAATGAGATCATCCTGGAATCAAGAAGGAACCTCTGCCAAGGAGAAAGATGAAACTGAAGAAGGAAGACTGTCCTGTTGTTGCTCTGCTGGACTGACCTGCTGTTGCTTCGCTGTTAAGGAGAGGGGAAGGACTTTGCTTTGTGCTGTGTCCCTTTGCTTGAAGGAATCTCCAAGGGCCCGAGAGAGAGCTGGCTCCCTGTTATGAAGTCCTAGGAACAAAAGGACTTCACCCCCAGCTTCCCTGAACTCTACTGAGAGAGTTCTGTCCTTCCTGGAGTGCTTGGCCCATGTGTGGTGCCTCTGGAAGTTGTACCTGTGTTGGGAAGCTGGAAACCAAGATTTAAAAGACTTTCTGGAAGTTTTCACGCTTTGCTCACTTGCGGAGCGCATCCCCGTAAGTGCGAGGAAATTCTCGAAGTTACAAAGGTCGAGATCGTCGCAGCACCTGTTGCCGCTGCCAGAGCCGTCGCATCCTTCGTTTGCAGGACGCATCAGTCCTGTGCAGGAAGAGTATCATCACTGCGAGCATCGTCGCAGAGCCTGTAGTCACTGGGTGAGATCGTCGCACCGCTTGATTGCAGACTGCATCACGTCGCTGCGAGAGTCGTCGCAGAGCCATCGCATCGAGGGGCCGCAAGAAGAGAAGATCGCGCGCATCGTCGTCGCACCAGAGATCGTCGCAGCCCCGAAGATCGCCGCATCGTACCTTTTGCGCGCCGCTTCCACCGATACCTGTGTACCGGAATCCACGCAAGGTATCGCATTCCTCCCCATACAGACGGAGTCACCGCAACACGCCCGCTGCGTCCAGCGTGGTTGTCGCATTGCCTCCCCAGGGTCTCAGGAGTGACGCATAGCTTGCTTTTCATCGCTACAGCTTTTCACTTGGAACTTTGTCACATCTAAAGGTACTGTTGGTTAAAACGTGACGCAACTGTGAATTATTTTAACGCAACCTTAAGAACTCTTTTGAAACCATATTCTTGAACTGTGTATGTTGGATTTTTGATGTTTAGTCTTGTGTAGTTTAGATTAAATACCTTTATTTTTCTAAACTGTTGTGGAGTCAGGTTGTGGTGTTTTCACTGTGTTACTGTGAGTGTTGGTACAGATACTTTACACATGGCCTTTGATAAGCCTTGACTGCTCATGCCAAGCTACCAAGGGGGTGAGCAGGGGTTATCTAAGAGTATTTCCTCCTTACCCTGACTAGAAGCAAGGGTCCCTATTTGGACAGTGGTACCTACCTCTGCCAACTAGAGACCCCCAGTTCTAACATTGGCCATTGGGAAGGTGACAATCTAAAGACTAAGGGCCCGATGTAGGAAATCTCGATTTACCTACTCTTAAATACCGAGTCATACCGATTCGGTATTTAAGAGTAGGTAAATTGGAAGTAGACAGATGTAGGTAATTTTTCTTTTCCAGTTACCGTATCTGTAAGATTCGGTATTTACCGATTCGGTAAATACCGAATAATTTTTTGCCATTGATTCCTATGGGCCTTGTCGCCCATAGGAATCAATGGCAAATACCGATTCGGTATTTACCGAATCGGTAAATACCGAATCCTGCCAGGGGGAACGGGGTGTCACTTTGACACCCTGTAGCACCCCAATGTCAGGCTTGTGTGCCATGTGGCACACAGACATGGCCTTAGGGCCCTTAGGGCATGTCTGTGTGCCACATGGCACAGGTGTACATGCACAGATGTGCATGTACACCTGAATTCGTTATTTACCATGCAATAGTATTACATGGTAAATAACGAATTCTTAGGGGCCTGTGGCACTGTTTAAAGCGCCACCTACATCTGCATTTACAGATTCGGTATTTTTACCGAGTCTGTATTTACCAATTCGGTAATTTTACCGATTCGGTAAATACAGATTCAGTAAAAATACAGAATCTGTAAATACATGCCCCCTACATTGGAAAAGGCATTTACCGGTCGGTAACGGCCGAATTCAGACGTTACCGACCGGTAAATGCCTTCCTACATAGGGCCCTAGGCCTTTATACAGTACAGTATATACAGTGTATAATAACATCCTTAAACAACACATATGTAGAATTGCTCTTAATTTATGCATTTATTTGTTTATTCTATTTTAACACATATTACATATACACATTGCGCATCACAAAAGTAACAATAAGGAACAACAAACAGCGAGACACCAGCTTAAGAATCCCCTTATGCTTTTTCTTCCAATGGAAAGGAAGCATTTGTGGTTATTACATGTGACACAGTACACAAGTCACATATTTTTTATATATAAGTTCCCGTGATTACAATACACAATTCAAGTATAATCAGCTGGCAAGGGTATCATTTGTTCAAAGGGTGTGACAGGAGGTATGTTCAGGTGTCCCCACATATCCTTTGGTCTAGAGGTTCTAAGGAAGGCTGATTGTATGCACGGGAGAATGGCACTTAGTGCCTTATGTACATTTTTGCATATGGAACAGTCAGGATACCAACCACATTTGTGACAGGGTATCCAGTGCACAAAGCTGTCAATAAACCCCTTTTTATTCAACTTTTATTCAATAATAGATGATGGAACAGTTGATAATGAATGTAGCCATATCTTTTGTGTGTTTGGGATTTTGAGGCATATTGCTCATTACAAACCAATAGTGTATGTTAAGCCTCCATGGATATTGCATTTGTATATGTTATTCAGAACTTTACTCATGATTGCAAGAAATCTGCCTTTTTTGCGTGGTCACACTAGATTTTTCAGTTTTTGCTGGACCCTATATTTTTGCTTGCCCTTGAAGACTGTGCACTCTACCCCTGCTAACCAGAAGTAAAGTGCCTGTGCTCCCCCATTAGACATGGTTGAATTGTCATACTCCTAATTGGTTTATTCAACTTACCTATAAGTCCTTTGTATAAGATACAAGGTATACCCAGGGCCTGTAAGTTAAATGTTGCATCCACTGCAGTGGAATTGCAAACGTGGCTTCGGACCTACCTTGTGTAGCCTGACTGTAGCAGATAAAAACTGCAATTCGACCTGTGAAAATAAACCATTTGACAAGTCAAAACCTACCTTTTAAATATTAATAAGTCACACCTATGTAGGCCTAGTAGTCCAGCAGGCAGGGTGCAAGGTATTTAAAAGTAGGGATATAGAAGTTTAATGTTAATATGTCCTTACATCCAAAAGCATTTTTCACGTGGCAGGCCTAACCGTCCTATGTAGAAACCAAGTTACAGATTGAAATCCTAAAACTGCATCATGGGAATGGGACTAACTAGAAAAATATTTAAAATACTATTTTTAATAGTTATTATAAATCCAATTCAATGATGAAATAGGATCTTTATTCACTATAAAGAAAATTAACTTTTAGGAATTACCTTTTCCATGCCTGACGTTCCTGGAGGCTTGTAGAAAAGTAGGATCTGCTTTTATGGCTACCCCCACTTTATGCTTGTTTCTGACTAGTCTGACTGGGATCCTGCTAATCAGGACCCCAGTCTCTCTGCTTCCTCCCCTAACTTGTTATGGTCAGTACTTAGGTACACTCCAGATTGGATATTGGGGTACCCTTATAATACCCTTCAATATTGTACCAAGGTACCCAGGGCATAGGTACACCAGTGGTCCCCCATAGGCTGAAGCATGTATCATGCCACCTATGGGAGACCATTCAAACTATCACTACAGGCCTGCCATTGCTGCCTGTGTAAGCTGATGCTAGGACCACTTACGAAAGAAATAGGTTTCCTTATGTCTAGAGTCACTGCACTTAAAACCTATGTCACCCTTACAGCAGGCCTTTTTTAATCCTGAAGGCAGGGTGCTCGGTTCTAGCTGTGAGGGTGCCTCTGCATGGACAGGACACCCCTACAGCCTTTGGAGTCCTTTCTCCCAGGTTGTAAGTGAGACAGCCATTTAACATATAGAGAGGCATTGCTTCATTACGCGATGAGCATCTTGAAGCTGGCTGTAACAAACCCTGTCATGTGTGGTATCAAACATGTTGGAATCATACCTCCACACCATAAACGGTGTTGGAGGTATGATTCCAAGCACTGTAAAGGCCCTTGGTTAGGTCCTCAGTGCTCCCGGTACCAGTCTTCTAGACCCGAACAGCACAACATGGCTGCTGCCATGCAGAGACGTGATTCTGCCCTCCTGCTGCTGAGTCAAGCTTGAGCAGGGGAAGGCAGAACAATAGGCATCCTGTCACCGGGAGGCGTGCCCCTCTCCCAGACAGGGTTTAGTGTACTGGGCAGGGAGGAAGCTCTTGCCAGCGCCACATAGTCTTCGTGCAGGGGACATTTGGTGCCCTCCATGCATAGTCCAGTTCAAACCAGTCCAGGGAGCCGCTGGCTCCAGCTCTGGCATGAAACTGGACAAAAGACAGGGGAGTATCCTCCCCCTTCTACAGCCCCGCCTTAGGGAGGGATCCCTGAATCGTCTCAACCCTTTCCTTAGGGCACTTAAGGGCTTACCTGAGGGTGTGTCCCTATATTCTTCATGGGAAACGATTCAATTCAGACACCACTTCAACTTCGACCATCTAGGCACTCTGGACTCTATGCTGGACTTTGCTCTGGGAATCAAGGCTGCAATGGGAAGACTCCGGCTGCTCCTGATGTCTATGCCCTGCTTGTCTGCTGCAACAACCGTGCCTGTGCTCCATATGGGAAACCTTCCAAAGCCTGTTGGCATCCAAGATACCTGGAGGAATCTTCCTTGAAGTGAAGGAGTCACTTCCCTGCATCTTCAAGCATCGCAACTAAGCTGACGGGTCTGCTGATCCTAGGCTTCTACGGACTCTGAAAGGCTCAGCAACACAGGTGGTGGTTCTTCACATCCATCGAGGCCTGCCCTGTCCTCTTGCCATGTTTGATGCCAGTATCCCTTGTCTGAGCCGCAGACACCAAAGTCCAGTACACCGCATTGACTTGCAGTTGCAAAGGCTTTTTGGCTTCCTTCCACCAAGATCTTGGGGCTCCAAGTAGCCCCAATCTCCAGCATCTCCAGTGACCAAGATCCTCATCCTCACCACATCACTTGCACTGTGGGCCTGCATCTTTGGTGGGCTGCTCGAGGTCCTCTGCAACTCCTGTCCCTCCGGCCTCTGGGTCCTCTTGAGCATCACCTTTGAATTCTTTTGGGCTCCCTGATTGCTTAGGGCCTGACCTGACTCCCCTGCTTGTGGTGAGTCTCCTTGACCGTGCTGGTCCCGACATTGCACCTTCTGCAACTTCCTTGTTGGTTGCAGTTGCCAAGGCTTGTTGGTACACCTACGGACACCGACCTCTCGACTCTCGACATCCGACATGGGGCAGCTTGTGAACAGCTCCTGGTCTTCCACAGCATTGCCTGGTCCACACAGCTTTAGTTTCAAGGTCACCATCAGCACTTCTGCAGCACCTGACATCGGTGGGCAATCGCCTTCTGTGCCTCCTGGTCACTCCTGAGTGGCATAGACTCTGACCCCTCTGCTTGCAGGTTCTTCACATCTTGAAAACACCTTTGGGTTCCACCGTACACTTTCTCCTTTTCCAGCAGCGGCATCTTTCTGAAGTCTCGCATTGAGTTCAATGACGGTTTCCGACGCCCCTTCACACCTATGGACCCGGGTTCCCTGGTGCAGGTATCCTGTTTCCTAAGGTATCCATGGGTGGGGTGGCTTTATAACCTCTTGTCTTCCACAGGGTTTCTTCAGAGACCACTGGGAATGGTCCTCTTTCTTTAAAATTGCAACCACGACTTACACGTTGATTTGTACGGAACAAGTGGTCGTGTTCCTACACTCCACACAAACTCCGTGGGGCTCCTAGATACTCAACTTGGGTGGTTACAGCACTTCTACGTCCTCTGAGTATTGTCTTTACTTGAGTTGTGGTTCACATACCACTATTTTAGTATATGGTTTGGTCTCCTCCTGGGGAGCATTGTGTATTCTGTGCTACTTACCTGTTCCTATTGCAAAGGATTGTGTGTACTGTGTATATCTCCGGCTAGGAGATATCTGAATGTGTTAGTGAGTGTCTTATAATAAATACATATTTTTATAAATACACTGTGTGGTTCTTTTTCACTTAATCAATACCCATAAGACTATGTTCTGGTAAAACAAGCTGGTTTACACTTCTTCTGGACTAAGCCTGAAGGCTGCTCTCCACAGCTACCACTTAGTTTAAAGGTTGTCTAAGACCACTAAAATCACCATAAGGGTTGCCTGGATCAGCGCAAGATGTCCACTTGCATAAGTGTATATCATAATATACTGAGCCAGCCTCCCACAAGGCCTATTTGTATTTGCTCTCAAACTTTTCTAAGCCAGGGACTAGCATTTGAATAGGTGTAAAAAAAGTTGTCAAATGCTTCCCTGGAGTAAACAATAGGCTAACCTAACTAGGCAGAGATGGTTACTCTGAACCTCACAAAATAGGCAGGGTGGGGGCTATCAACATCCTTTTTGACATTACAGTGTCAAACAGTGCTTGAGTGTCAAATCCTGCTTTACAGGTTTGCTGGGTTACTTCACCACTTTCTAGTGCACTTTAAAGGGAGAAAACAGGATGGCGAGAAAATACTTATGTATCCGCTGTCTGGTTCCTTGTGGAAAAGTAAATTTTGCCATGTTCTGTGTCCCTACGTGTTCCCCATCTTATGTTATGTGTGCATGATTAATATGCATATGTATTCCCCATGATCGATTAAAGACGCAATTACAGTTGTGTCCATCTCTAGTATGTCAGTTTCCAGTCCTCGTGAAAGCTACGAGTATCAGGCCTATGTAAAGCTACATTGCCACGTTTCTTAGTGTGCACGTTATTTCATTGTAAAGTCCCCGTTTCTAGGCCTCAAAAGGGCCCGGACTCAGATTCAGCTCCAGTCTCCTGAGCCCTCGCTGAGGAGCGATACAGCCCCCACCTGTATCCCTGACCCTTCACTTACTTCCTGCCTCACAGTGCCCGGCTCGTCCTGGCTCTGCCTGCCAGTCTGCCAAGAGTATGTTATGATTCTAGTTATCAGTTCAGCTCTCCTTCCCTGCATTCCTAAGCTACTGAATCGCATCAATAATCATAGTCATCGTCTAGCCTTTACGTCTCCATGTAAGAGAAATACTGTATTAATGGTCATTTAATATTCCTCAACACGCACTACATGTAGAATAATGCATGCACCAGTCTTAGTGTCTGTTAGCCTTTGCCCTGATAACTTCTGGATTCTATCAACATGTTCTCTAAACATCAGATACTAGATAATGTTTAGGTACATGTCGCTCTGACTCTCCAGACTTCAGTCTCTGCTCCTAGCGCAGAAGTCATAGCCCCCAGCTTCTCCTAGTAACACGTCATTGCCAGTTTGCGCGCACCACTAGGTTAGAGGTCCCGGCTCCTCAGGTAGCCCCCTCCATGTTTCCGCCCCATTTATGACATCTTCTGTTACGTCTACATCTCATGCCTATGTATACGCCCTGTTCACGCCTTCTTATTGCATCAGTCATGCCTTATCTTTCGCGACTGCTACAATCCCCTCCCACTGCTACGCCTACTGTATCTACTGTAATGCAATTGTTTTAGTATATATACTTGTGTACTGTTATTAAGTGGTGTGCAGCGCTGCCATCCTATTCCCGTGCAGGTTGTCCTGTTCCTGTCCTTTATGCTGTATTAAACCTGCAAAACTCCTACTACCTCGAATCTTGACTCTTATTTATTGAGCTATCTGTTATTGTTATATCCAGTCAAAAATAGAGGTATTATTTATTTATTTACCACATAATGGCGCCCGAATAGGGACTTGCCCTTTCCCCACGCGCCGGAGAAGCCACGCAGGCCCCCTGATCCTCTGCAGCCGTGACGGAACCATACCGTGCACGTGCAGATATTTCTGCTTCAAGTATCCCTCAGGCCCACGGAGGAGACGGAGGTTGCGGTCCAGCATCCAGACGAGGCGGTGGAGGAACGCGGCGAGTCCCGACCAGAGCCCAAGCCGAGAGTCCAAGGTCCGAGGTATCCGGAGGCCCACCCGTAACTGAAGTCCGAAGTTCATCCGTCCGGCGTCGTAGCAGTCCAGTCCAGTCCGAGGCCTTCCGTTCTTGCTGCCCGGTGAGTACCGTTGCTGGGGTAGTATCTAGACAGGGTCAATTGCATTGTCTCTGGTCCGTGGGTTTGGGGTACACAGATCCAACACGAAGTGTCCACTTAGGTGGGTGCGGGTCCTGACGTGTCTCTTTATGAGACCGGTAAGTTTCGTACTGTTTTAGCAGTGCATCTAGTTTCTGTTCTAGTCTGTTCTGTTCTCGAGAAATTCATGTATTCTGTTTTCAGTATTCCAGGTAGTATTTTGTCAGAACTGTTATTTTAAATGTCATTCATGTATTTCAATGTCGTGGTATGAAAGTGGTGTAATTATCGTGTTCATTGTGTATAGTATTGTGTCTAGACTACAGTCCAGTCATGCCGTTGTTTTCCAAGTTACGTCAGTTAAGAACTAGAAAAGGTCTGTTAGAAGAAGCAGTTCCTGTCCCGCCTAGGGACAGTCCAGGTCACTTTATGTATCAAAAGCATGGCATAAGCGCCATATTATATCTAGATTTATGGGTGGAGTACACCAAGGAATTAGAGGAGAAGTATAGATGGCCCGTATCAGGTACGTGGGATGCCGAGTGCATCATGCGAGTAGAAGAAGTATTATGGAAAAAGAAAGCCAGACAGTCACAGAAAGATGCCATCGAGTTATGGCGCAAAGAATCTCATAAAAGAACAGAAAAAGAAATCAGAAAGTCAGAATTAAGTAGAGAATCCTTAGAAAGAGCCCAAGAAAAGGAACTAATCGAAATAGGTGAACGAGTTAAAACCGAACAGTCAGACAGACAGAGAAATGCCCTTATTAAGGGTATGTATCCTCTTCTTGCCGAGGGCTTGCCAAAAGCGACCCCGGAGGCATCCAGTAATTTTCCGCCGCCATAAGTTCCGACCAAGCTACGTCACAAACCGACCGCAGCTGATATTTTTATGTCCTCCTATTTGGACGACACAGTCCCAGAATATGCAAATCCTGTTCCGCCAGCTCCTGTAAATAATGTAAATCCTGCTCCTCCAGTCACCGGGGCACCTGTTGCAGTACCTGTTACGGTACCCCCGGTCCAGCCCGTAGTACAAATCCCCGCCACGTCAGTCACTCTGCCAGCACGAAGAGTATCAGTCGATGATTCCAGTATAGGGGCCGCAGGAGGAGGTCCTCCTGGTACCCCGCCACCAAGTAGACGTCTAGGGGCAGTCGAGTTACATGAACGTGCGTTACAGCGTACGCCTAAATATAAGTCCATTGCAGAAATCAGGCGACTTCTTACTGAATGCTGTTATGATCCAGTCCCAGGCGAGGATAGTATGGTTATATATTCCGTACGTATAAGGCAGGTGTCCGAGTATTTGGTCACCCTACCGAATATGAAAGAAGATCTAGACAGAATGTATCGTTTCATTCGTACTGGACAAGATCCAGAAAGTATTGGCGAAGCCATGTCTCAAAGGAAAGCCGAGATTCAGCTCATGCTAAGAAAGTTTCTAATTAATTGTTTAATACGGGAACAAGATTCCCCGACTAAAGATCAGACCGAAATGAAAGTCCTGACAAGGTGGAGTGATAATATAGCCGAGGGTAAGCACAGAACCATCAGCAGTATAGAGAGTATGTACAAGAAAATACGTAAAGAAATAATAAGGTTACACGAACAACGCAAAGAAGCACAAGTAAGCGAGAAAGAAAATGACTCTTCTACTGAAGAGGTAGACGACGAGAATACCGCCAGAATAGCGTATGTAGGCAAATCTAGATTTCCAGACCGACATTTACGCCTAGAACACAAGAGAGTCTTTCATCATCCAGCACCAGAACAAGGTTCTCTAGAACAAGTATTTCAAGCTACCGATCACATTCTGAAATCACGAATTGGTTATAGTGAACTCAGTACTATGCATGAACAAGAACTAGCCCGATCAGCAGTCCGATGGATTACTGATTCTACCACTTTTCCAGACGAAATAGTGGCACAAATGTTTCTGAAACTGCCCCCAGCCGAGCAGCGACTGGTGGGTATGTATATGATCCAGCACCTCATTACACTGTATGAGGGTCAACATTCTGATCCAGGTCCGTTACATGATATCCTGAACGAGTTACTCCAGTATAGATGGAAAGGTTTAGGTACCGATTTAATTAGTGTCATTCTAGAACAACGCCATAAATATAGAACGTTTCTGAACCCGCATTTTGTTCATGTCTCACCTCCAGAAAGTAAACCATTTTACATAGACAGACAGAATCCGTTACGAGAAGTACATCCAGTTAGGACAGCGGGTGGTGAAATGCAACGAGTATTTGTTTACACCCCAGTTACCAAGATGGAACTCTTAGAGATGAAGAAATTAATTCCCTGTCACGACAAAGATCCAGCAGGGTTCCACCGAGAATTAAAGGACATGCTCCGTATGGGAGAATACACGTATCCAGATATTATTAAAATGTTAAAGGTTCTGTTGCCTGCGGGCACATATGAAAAACTCAAGGAAAAAGATTGGGAGGTGGGAGAGAAAAAGATCGATTGGACAGCTCTAGAAGCTGAAGATAAGATACGTGTACCAGGTACCGGTCTTGGAGACAAATGTAAAGAATTACCAGAATTATTAATACAAGTTTTGCCTAGGTTATTAGCCACTAAAAAGGAAGACTGGGATGCAATCTCAGCCTGTAAACAGAAACAAGACGAAGATACTAGTGATTTTTATTCTAGATTTGAGAAATGCTTTAGCATTAACAGTGGTCTCAGGACAAGTAGCGAGTCATACCCTCATCTTTTTGTTACTAAACTAGTCGAGAATTCGAGTCCACAAGTTAAGAATCGAGTTTTGAAAGTCGAAAGTACTTGGCAAGCTAATACTCCATCTCAAATGCTTCAGATGCTCCAGTACCACCAGAATAGAATCAGAGAAGAACAAGATCATGAAAGGAAACGTATGAAAGACACGAAAATGAAAGTACTAGTTGCACAATCTGTTCCCCAAGATAGTCAGAAGAGGGGTCCGAATCAAGCCAGTCATCCTGCAGCTCCCGTTAAAGGGACATGCAACTATTGTAAACAGCCAGGTCATTTTATAAACGAGTGTGCAGTTCTGAAACACAATATAGCCACTGGTAAAACTAAAGAAAGACCACGTCCGCCTAGACAAGAACAAGTTTCTCAGACTTCTCAGCCACAGAATGTACAACAGACAGTTCCAGCACCGCAGCCTATTGCTGCAACACAGCATGTTACACAGCAGATGTACCAGCATGCACAGACAGAGTATCCAGAGTATCAAGCGTATTCATGAAACAGCCTAGAGAGGGAGGTAGGCTTGCCTCTCATCGAGATTCCTGTAGATCAAGAAGGTCCCTATGTTCATAGTCAAGTATTAGGGAAAGACAGAAAGTTTCTGATTGATACAGGGGCAAGTAGGACGACTATAAGTCACGACGAGGTTCCAGGGGCTCCGCTCTCAGGCTCTAGAAATGTTTCCCTTGGATTTTCAGGAAAGCCTATTGTAAACGAGATATCAAAGCCAGTTACTCTAGAAGTAGGTCCATTGTCCCGAACTACTGATCTGTTACTTACGAAGTCATGTCCAGAAAATTTGTTAGGTATTAAGACACTGAAAGAATTAGGTGCAGTTATTTGTTGTTCCCCAGAGGGAATACGTTTGTTTTTACGTGACTTCAAGGGTCACTATGTTTTACGTGATTTTGATCCAAGATTACTGAATGTCCCCCAGCATCTATGGGCACAAGGTCCAACTGATGTCGGTTTTATGCAAATCACACCCCATCGTGTGACTCTCAAGCAAGGTATAGTCTTGCCACGAATCAGACAGTACAGACTGCCACCTGAGGCTGTAGCAGCCTTATCCAAAATTATTGACGAGCTTATGGCTCAAGGAGTAGTTGTAGAAACTGACTCCAATGTATGTAATTCTCCTATCATTCCAGTCATGAAACGTACTGATCCAAATGCACCCCCAGTATATCGATTAGTGATTGACCTTCGAGAACTCAATAAATGTATTATTTCCCAGTACCCAGTTGTTCCAGATATCTCTTACCTATTGACAGCCATTGATTCTGAAGCCACATTTTTTTCACAGTCATAGACCTCAAAAATGCATTTTTCAGTGTCCCCATTCATCCAGACAGTCAGTACCTTTTCGGTTTTTGTTTAAACGGAAGGAGCTATAAATTTACACGAGCTCCTCAAGGTTTCACAGAAAGTCCTAGCATTTATAGTCAAGCACTTAAAAGACAACTAGACAATATTCACATGCCAACTGACACTGCCCTGCTCCAGTATGTCGATGATCTACTGATCACAGCCCGTTCTGAACGTGCTTGCGAGCGAGCATCACTCACAGTTCTGTATTTCCTAGCCGAAATGGGGCACAAGGTGTCCCCTTCGAAGCTTCAATTCTGTGTCCAGCAAGTGATCTACTTAGGCCACTTACTGTCCAAGTGGGGTAGGCAGTTGACACCTGACCGTATCCAGTTAATAGCGAGTCTTCCTCAGCCCAAGACCCAGAAGGAGGTACGTGCCTTTATCGGCCTTACTTCTTATTGCAGACAATGGATTCCCCAGTATGCATTTCTAGCCAAGCCACTGATACAGTTAACGACACAGGAGGCAGCCGTATCGACTGTCCTCCCTTGGACATCTGAACATACACTTAGTTTCAATGAGTTAAAGAAAGCCTTATGTCAAGCTCCTGTTCTAGCTACACCAAACTACAGTAAGCCTTTTACACTTTTTGTCACAGAACGTGATGGTACAGCATTATCTGTTCTCACACAAGATCAAGCAGGACAATACAAGCCCTGTGCTTACTTTTCGAGCACACTAGATCCTGTAGCCCAGGCTCTGCCTGCGTGTCTCAAGTCAGTTGCAGCCACAGCACTAGCTATTAGACAAAGTGACTCCATAGTATTAGGACATTCCTTGACAGTACAAGTTCCACACTCCGTGGAAGTTCTTTTAAATCGAACACAGACTCAGCACCTGACAATTGCACGTTTAACAGGTTATGAATTGACACTGTTCCAGCCACACATAGAAATCAGACGCTGCAATGTTCTGAATCCTGCTACACTGTTACCGTCAGTTACTTCAAATCCTGCCACACATGACTGTGTGGAAGTAGTTAACACCATGACAAAGCCAAGACAAGATTTGACAGACATTCCATTACCAGATCCCGACCTGACGCTTTATGTGGATGGTTCATGTATGAGAACAAGTACAGGAGATCTAGTAGCCGCGTATGCAGTGACTACTGACACTGAAGTTATAGAGACACACCATATTGACACTCTGTCTGCTCAAGCAGCAGAGCTAGTTGCTCTGACTCAAGCCTGCATACACGCCAAGAACCTGAAAGTTAATATTTATACAGATTCACGCTACGCATTCGGAGTTGTACATGACTTCGGAGTGCTCTGGCAGGAGAGAGGTTTCATGACTTCTCATGGAACCAAGATTCAGCATGGTTTCCTTATTCAAGCTCTGTTAGATGCAATACATTTACCGACATCCATCGCTATTATGAAATGCAAAGCACATACGAAAGTTACTGACATTATTTCCCAAGGTAATGATCTAGCAGATCGAACAGCCAAGCTTACAGCACAGACACCAGACATACCAGTTAACAAGACACCGACATTCACTCTAGAACAGACTACTTGTATGACAGTTAAGGACCCCACTCAAGATGTCATAGATATCCAGTTACATGCTACTCCCGAAGAAATCAAGAAATGGTCCGAACAAGGAGGGGTCCAGACAGATCAGGGATGGGTGACGAAGGGAAAGGCCACATGGTTTCTCCCCGACTCAATGGTTCAAGTCATTATTAATACCGCACATAGTCCAGCACATTTAGGAGAAAAAGCCATGTTAGACAGTATCCAGAATATTTGGTTCAACAAGCATTTACGAGCTGCAGCCAAGCAGAAAGTCCGTACTTGTATGATATGTTGTCAATTCAATCCAGGTAAAAGTGTCCCGGTGGAACAAGGTGGATTCCAGCCCCCTGACCACCCTTTTGAAGTCCTCCAGATGGATTATATTCAGATGGAGCGATGTCGAGGTTTCAAGTATGTCCTTGTAGTTGTATGCGCTTTGTCCAGGTGGACAGAAGCATATCCAGTCCCAGATTACACAGCCGCGACCACTGCCAAGCAGTTGGTTCGTGAATACTTCCCCCGTTATGGACTCCCTAGGGTCGTATATTCTGATAACGGCCAGCCATTCTCATCAGAGATAATGAAGCATGTTTCCCTTCTGTTAGGGTACCAGTGGAAGTTTCATTGTGTACGCCATCCTGAAGCAGCAGGTCTCGTAGAGAGACATAATCAAACCTTGAAAATCCGTATTGCCAAGGTCTGTAAAGAGAAAGGTGTAGACTGGTTAGTTGCCCTACCAGTCGCTCTGTTTTATATGCGCATGGTCGCACATTCCAGATCAGGTCTGTCCCCTTATGAGGTCGTATTCGGCCGCCCCCCAAATATGTGGGGTACGCCTAGACCCCGAAGTATTACAGATGTTTCCAGTAATATGCTGACAGATTACCTAGCTTCCTTGATGTCTGCCCTCCACTCTTGTCGTTCACAGGTTGCCGCCGCATTTCCAGACAATACCGAGGTGAAACCACATGAAATCGTTCCAGGGAGCTTGGTTCTCGTGAGGAATTTCGATCGTTCAAGTCCGCTGGAGCCTCGTTGGAAGGAGCCGAAGCTCGTCCTCTTGACCACCCGTACTGCCGTCAAGCTGGAAGGCAGGAAGGGGTGGGTCCACCTGTCTCATGTTAAAACATTTCACGGACTAAAGCCTAAAAACATTTCCAAGGATTGCCAGGATTTTAAGGACTGCCAAAATACTATTCTCAAGGACTGTCCCGCAAATGACATTGATACTAAGCCCTCCCTGTTAGAGGAAACTCCGCAGCAGGAGTATAAACGTAAGCTCCGGTCTAGTAAAATAAGTCAGCCAGTTTAATTGTCTAAGTCCTCCCCTAGGTGAAACGGTTGGACAGGTATCTGACATGTATGAAATAGACCCCCATAGTGAGAGAGTTAGTCAAAACTCAATCCGATGTATCGTTTTTCTGAGTTTCATATTATTTTTGAGTTTGATGGTTACCTGCACGAGCTATGCATTGCATTTATGTTTTCCAATTTCTCATGTAAATAAGTCTTCTAATGCTACAGTAGAGCACACGTTTAGTGATCTGCCTCCTCATGAACTATCTTATCGTCTTGCTATGCGCAACAATTCATTTATCCGTATGTTACATTATTCACACCAGACCAGCAATGCCACTAATTGTTGGGTGTGTGGTCGACTCCCCCCTTTCCAGACACCGAAGGGAGTTCTGCCACTCTTTCCTTATCCATTTTCACATAATGGTTCGTGTGGAGCATGGTCCACGTTAACGTCATCCTCAACTGATATGTCCTTTCTGAACAGTACATGTTTTCCAGACAAGCAAGGTCTTCCCCACAGAACCGGGTTAGATCTAGAAAATGAAGTTTATAATTTAGGTAATTATTCTTCGAATTTCATGGTCCTGAATGTTCAGTCTGATCCTACTCCAGACTTACCTGCTATTTCAGTACTACCAGTCAAAGGCGAATTATGTGTTAGAAATAATGGTTCCGTACATGTAGGACATAGTGATTGTACTACTATTATCAAGTATAGTGACAGTGGGAAATCTATTTTCAAAGCTTCACGTCATTCTTATTTTGTTTGTGGTCAGACCGCATATGTTCGTCTGCCCCTCGATTGGGATGGAACCTGTTACATTGCCTTCCTACTGCCACCAGTTTTCCTAGCCCCATCCGATTATCATAGAAACACACATCTAGTACACATTAGACATAGAAGGGAGATCGAGTCCCCGATTGTTGATCAAACTGAAACTGCTCTAGAACAGTATACAGACTTTAATAGAGGATTCTTCTTCTTTATAGGCCCTATCCAGAATAGTAAGCTAATACGTAGGTTAACCAGAACCCTCGAAGCAGTAGTGAATGAGACTGCCTCTGCTCTAGGTAACTTGACCGAAGAGCAATCTGCTATGAGATTTGTCGTGCTCCAAAATCGTCTCGTCCTTGACGTCATACTGGCCGATAGGGGAGGAGCATGTAGAGTCATCGGATCTAGTTGCTGCATTTTCATTCCAAATAACGCGCCGTCTGTTTATTCAGCTATTACCAGACTTCATAAAATTGCCCATCAGTTACACCAGGATCCAGGCACCTGGACATGGTCCGGTTGGTTCTGGAGTATAATTTCTGCATGGGGATGGAAAGTATTGTCATTTCTAGGTATTGCAGTAGCGATCATATTCAGTTGCTGCCTCTGTATACAATGTGGCCCTGCGATTTGCGGCATTTGTGCTACCTCTTGTATTCCTAGTCCTAAGTCCCGTCCTAGATCCCGTTCCAAGACAATTCGAGACGAGCAAATGATACTGTATGAAATGATAGATGGTATCATGAATATTGATGTTTCCTGATGGAAACGTAGTGACAAGGAGGGAATGTGGAAAAGTAAATTTTGCCATGTTCTGTGTCCCTACGTGTTCCCCATCTTATGTTATGTGTGCATGATTAATATGCATATGTATTCCCCATGATCGATTAAAGACGCAATTACAGTTGTGTCCATCTCTAGTATGTCAGTTTCCAGTCCTCGTGAAAGCTACGAGTATCAGGCCTATGTAAAGCTACGTTGCCACGTTTCTTAGTGTGCACGTTATTTCATTGTAAAGTCCCCGTTTCTAGGCCTCAAAAGGGCCCGGACTCAGATTCAGCTCCAGTCTCCTGAGCCCTCGCTGAGGAGCGATACAGCCCCCACCTGTATCCCTGACCCTTCACTTACTTCCTGCCTCACAGTGCCCGGCTCGTCCTGGCTCTGCCTGCCAGTCTGCCAAGAGTATGTTATGATTCTAGTTATCAGTTCAGCTCTCCTTCCCTGCATTCCTAAGCTACTGAATCGCATCAATAATCATAGTCATCGTCTAGCCTTTACGTCTCCATGTAAGAGAAATACTGTATTAATGGTCATTTAATATTCCTCAACACGCACTACATGTAGAATAATGCATGCACCAGTCTTAGTGTCTGTTAGCCTTTGCCCTGATAACTTCTGGATTCTATCAACATGTTCTCTAAACATCAGATACTAGATAATGTTTAGGTACATGTCGCTCTGACTCTCCAGACTTCAGTCTCTGCTCCTAGCGCAGAAGTCATAGCCCCCAGCTTCTCCTAGTAACACGTCATTGCCAGTTTGCGCGCACCACTAGGTTAGAGGTCCCGGCTCCTCAGGTAGCCCCCTCCATGTTTCCGCCCCATTTATGACATCTTCTGTTACGTCTACATCTCATGCCTATGTATACGCCCTGTTCACGCCTTCTTATTGCATCAGTCATGCCTTATCTTTCGCGACTGCTACAATCCCCTCCCACTGCTACGCCTACTGTATCTACTGTAATGCAATTGTTTTAGTATATATACTTGTGTACTGTTATTAAGTGGTGTGCAGCGCTGCCATCCTATTCCCGTGCAGGTTGTCCTGTTCCTGTCCTTTATGCTGTATTAAACCTGCAAAACTCCTACTACCTCGAATCTTGACTCTTATTTATTGAGCTATCTGTTATTGTTATATCCAGTCAAAAATAGAGGTATTATTTATTTATTTACCACATCCTGATGAACCTTGCTTGGTCCTGTCAGACATCTGTCTCTGGGTTTATTGGGACTACAATGGCTGCTTCAAACTGGACTTTGGTATTAGATATGGGAGGTCTCTAAGATTACATTGTACTCACCCACACCCCCAGACCGCAGAGCCCAAGATTAGTGTGGCTAAAGACTTTGCCATCTTGAACATTCCCAAAGCATTATGGGTGGCCCCAGAAACATTTACCCTATAGATTAGAGCATGCCCAGAATCCATTGCAACCCACAAGCTTGTGCTAGGCATAAATGTCACACCCCCAGCCACCCATTTCAGAGCACTCATGGACCTGAGGAAGAACAGAAGACCTGTTGTCTGTGACCTCAGAGGACCCCTGAAGGACTGAACCTGCTCCAGGTTGTACTCAGGGCGAAGAAGTGTACTCCTAAGGTCATGAGGCTGGCCTCCTGTTCAATCTACATGGATACAAGAAGCAACAAGAGGCCTTTCCTGCAACTTCCGAGCTGATCAGTGTCAACTGGACCTGAACTGGGCCCTACTTTTGGCCTCTACCTGAAACACTGTGAGTTTTTAAGTGCCTCCTCTAGCTCCTAGGGGCTTTAGAAGTGTAATTCTGTGATGATTGGGAATTAAAGTACGAACTCAGAAGGTAAAATCATTGACCAGGAAGAACCTGGTTGGTACAAACAGCCAGCACTCCATTGCGGTAAGCCTCAAATTGTACCTACACACCGGTCATCGTTGAGTATCATTGGCACTTTGTCCTTCTTTGCGCTATACCTACTTGAAACTTTGAAAATACATACCTCCGATTCCCTTTATTGGATTTTTCTCATGTTGGTATCATTTTGTTTCCAAAAGTGTACTTTATTTCTCTAATCCAGTTTGATATTTTGATTGTTTAGCATTTTGACTCTATTATTGTTTTAGTACTGCATGAATACTTTACACACTGCCCTAAGTTAAGCCTGTTTGCATTGTTCCATAGCTACCAGGCGGTCGAGCTCAGGTTAATTTAGTGACTCTGAGGGTTCATCCCAACATGGGTTTTAATTATTCGTTGAGGTGGGTAATCACCCACCACATAAAATAATCCAGTGTCTTACAGTGATGGATTAGTTGAGAGTTTTTGTGTTGTCACTTTACGTGCTCTTTCATCAGAATATTGTCATTGGTTAGAATAATTCAGAACCTCTTTGCGGTATATACATTTGGATTTTTCACTGGGTGCTGTTCAACTGATGTGTGCATGTGTCTGCTTCAGTTTTCTCTGGAGCAGCCAAAGGATATGCTGGTCAGCCTTGGGAGGAACTGCAAGAGGGCCATTTTGATTCAGAAGGTGACTATAACACAGTGACCCAATGGCATTGAGGGAGAGGGGGCTGGCCATGAGCCCAGTTCACCATCTAAGGGGTTTATCACGAGTCCGGTGGTCCACGGACCGCCAGAATTGGGTGGGCACAGTGGTGGCAGTCTTTCGACCACCCTGTTATGATCATGGAAGCCCTAGGACCACTGCCAGGGATCAGAGATTC
Source organism: Lissotriton helveticus (assembly GCF_964261635.1). NCBI lineage: Eukaryota > Metazoa > Chordata > Amphibia > Caudata > Salamandridae > Lissotriton > Lissotriton helveticus. The sequence goes on along the minus strand of NC_136061.1, from coordinate 811,256,952 downwards.
CTGGCGATGGCGCAGCGGTCTTGAGGCTGCAAAATGCTTGGTGGGGCTGCTGCGGCCCCACAATGCATATTACGAGTTTCCTCACTGCCACACTGTTCATGGTGGAGTGACTGCCATGAAAAGCGTGGCATGAGGAAACAAAGGGGCCCTACAGGGCCCCCTTGTGCCTCACGCCATGTGGATGCACACGGGGGGCACAACATTTGCCCACCCCCCGTGTGCATGCACACCAGTATCTTCAAGGCATGGACTGCAGCAGTCCAGGCTGTGCAGGTGCAGCTTTTGACTTTCCCATTGTGGTGCCTGTTTCATAGGCACCGCCCTGGGAACCCCAAAGAACTGACCGCCAGACAGGAAAAAACCTCTGATCTGGCTGGCGGTTCCTACTTGGGTTTGGCGGTATGGGAGTGGCGCAGTCTCACTGCCAAACTCATAATAAGACCCTCAATCTGAGGGTTCTAATACTGGCCAACCCTCAGTGGTGAAAGCAGAAACATCAAGAAAAACAGCTTTAGCAGTGGCTGCGACTCCACCACTACCACCAATACCACCCTCGGTGTGTTGGATGGCGTCTAGGGTATCAATCAGCGAATGAACGAAGGCATCCTTGGGGAACATACTGTCTGCTATGTCTGCCTTACAGGGATGTTTAAAAGAAGCTGCGGCTTCTCAAGCATCAGTGTACGAGGACCCTGCCCCAATCCTGCACCTGCCCCGAAAACCTCCCCCTGCTGCAAGACCTGCCAACTCAGAATTCCAAAAATGTTTAAGCCCTCCCCGTGTCAAAAAATAGGTGCCTGGGTGAACTTCTACCAGCTCCTTTGAGGAGGGACCTTACGCAATGTTGGAAAGCAAGATCTGAGGCTGCGGACTTGTTATTTTTGGAAACGTGATGAGATACGTTATTCCTCCATAGACTTTTGAATGTTTTTTTATTTTTTTTATTGAAAATTGTTTTGGTCATCTGTTTTAACTGCCCAGAGGATGATTTTTTTTTTTTTTTAAATCTTATAAACGTATTTAGATCACAAACTTTTGTCTGATCATTTTGGTGGTATTGGGCCTTGCTGAAAGTTTGAATATTTCTTCCATATGTGATTGTGTATTTCAATATGTTGCTTATATTACACATTAGATTCAGTTTCCAAGGGTTGGTATGTCCGGATGATGCATTGTGGGAGATGTAGTACGTTCCTATGTTTGGTAATGGGAGCGGTGGTATTAGGGGATAGTGTGCATGGCATGTACAGTGGGACTATGGTATTATTTATTGTTATCACTTGGCTGATCAACTGTGGGTGTACCTTCAGGTGTAGGGGTTCATATAGAGTACATGTCATAGATTTAATGTGCATACATCTAGGTTCCCTATAGTTGTGCATTTTAGATATGTGATTGCGTATCCTGCCCTTTTTTATGTGCAACATTTGAACATGCGAGATAGCAGAAAGTGGATTGCGGTAATATCTATTAGGGACTCATGGTTATTTCATATGGTTGGGTAGTGTGAGGTAAGGGCCTATCCAGTGATCAAGGGGAGCCTGATATTACGGCGTGTTTTGTAGTTCAAACACTTCTGTTTAGAGTTACACAAGCGTACATAAACGTTATAAAAATATTAACATGTTAGTTAGAATGGGTTTACATTATATGTTTGGCTACCCAGGTAAATTTACAAAGAAATGTGCATTACATTACAGAACTGGAACGGAGTTAGTAAAATTGTGTTGAATAATGTTAACTATTCTCCCACCCAGTCTTACATCCCCTTCTGGAGTCAGTCTTTATGCTTGTATTTTTTTCACTTGGACATGTTTGTTCAGAAGCAGTCCCTCCTACCCCAAAATCCTGTTTTTGGGTCTACGCTCACATCTCGCTTTCCAATCTTGCTTTTACTTTCATTGACATAAAAATGTTATACAGCATGTTTTACTGATGCTTGATTTAATTGCTGTGGTATATCCTGATACACTTTGAAAACATAACACACACTGCAGACTTTTTCATGGTGTCATACCAGTTCACAACATATGGGTGAAGAAACTTTACATTTATTTGTGAGAAACAATAAAAAGATATTATGGAATGCTGTATTACTCTCAGCCACTGCTAGTTGCTCAGGATCACATCCCAGTCCATCCTTTTTTTGCCCATTATTTCACCTCAGACATTCAAACTTGGAGTTTGAGTGTAAATTTTCATGTGTAATGTTTTTGTGATAAGTGTACGTACAAGGGGGGCGTGAAATCGAGGGGCAGGTGTGGCGTCCAAGTGCTTGGCTACACAGTACTGTTTACTGGTCATGGGTTTAGATTAGAATCTGATTCATCATCAGGGAGACAGGGTGGGCGTTGTCTGTCCCTGCAGGATTTGTTGATGGGCAACAGATGTACAAGGGACATGACAACCTACTGTGGGTGTGATGGGAAGCCTGTGGAACACATGCTAGGCCTCATTGTACTACATGTTATACTCACTAATCACACTTATCTCTGGTGTAATGCCAATTTTCCCTCTGAAGCTGATTCTCGTCCTTCATAATTCTATTCTGCAGGTAGATGTTTAGGTTTCCCAGTTGTGTGCTCGTGTTCTAGGTTAGATCACCTTGCACCCTAACAGGTTTGTTTATCTTATCAATCAATCAATCAGGAGTTTGTAAAGTGCGGCTACTCACCTGTGAGGGTCTCAAGGCGCTGGGGGTCGGGGTGCCTTGTAGGCATGTGTGAGGAACTTTAAAGTGAATCTGCCAGCAATGTTTTGGGGGTTTCAGTATTTTCCTGCGCTGTTTCTGGGTGACGCTGGCGTAGAGTGCGTTCCCATAGTCAAGTCTAGTGGCGATGAGTGCGTGGGTGACTGTCTTTCTGTATTCTGTGAGGAGTTATCTGACTGCATTTTGGAGCAGGCAGGGCGTGTGGAAACAGGATCGTACTGTACTTTGAAGTCACCGAAAATCGTCGCACAACACTGTACATACATATGGGTATATTTATGAAAATAGTAATGCAGGGCAGCACAGCAAGGCCCCTTGCTGTGCTGCCTGTGTCACTGGAAAAAGGCAGGAATGCATCGTATTTATCCAATAGGACACATTGCTGTCCTTTCCCCTAGCACTGGTGCAGTTTTGTCAGCCTAGCACCAATGCAGGCACCATTGCACCATGGTGCATGGGTGCCTCCATTGCATGCAGGATTGTTTGTGCAGGAAGGGGCATCTACCTGCACAAACTTTATTCTGAGAGGGATTTTCCTCTTTCTACCTGTGCTGTAGCAAACGTAGAAAGAGGAAAAAAGGAGGGAGGCATGAGATTGTGGTGTATTCCCTGTGTTTTCAAGTCCTTGTAAATCTAGGAATGGGTTAAAAACCATAGGAGTTATGTCGGAACACCAACCACAATGCCCATGGAACGCCTCCCTATCGATTTGTGCTGCTTTGCCTTATTCTAGACTTTTTAAACCATTCAAAGCCATGCAAAGTGGCTTTGCGTGGCTTCCTAAATCTGACTTAGAGGCTTGTGTCACTCATGTACCACTTTGGGTGGTGCAAGCGTGACACAAGCTTCCCTCTCATAAATATGACCCATAGTCTGTTAATAAATACACACACAAATAGAGCTAGTTAGTCAGGGTAATGTTTATAAATATTCTTACTGTTTTCTATTTACTAAATCCTTTATAAAAACTCAAAAACTATATTCACAGCAATGCTACGCCTTTGACAACATGTTGAAACTAATGGGTTATGTACAAGGAAGTGGAGGAGAGAGGCGATAGCCTTCCTGGCTTAACGCCTCTCTACTCCACTTCTGAAATACAAGGCTGCACCATATTTACAAGAATGTGGTGCAGCCTTGTGTTTCGACCCTGCAATGGCGCTAAGTTTAGCAACTTAACGCCAACGCAGGCACCCTTGCACCATAGGGCAAGGGTGTCTGTGTGCAGGGGAGGATGGTTTGTGTGTAGGAAAGTGTCCCTTCCTGCACATAAACAATCCTAAAATGCCATTCTGTCACTTTCATGTGTGCTGCTTTTTCCATGTGTGCACAGGGCAGCACACATGGAAAAAGCATAAACGAGGAGAAATAATACATTTCTCCTCGTTTCGCCAACTTAAGACAAGGATTTACCAGGTCTTAATTTTTGCACTGCCTCCTATGTACGCCACCCTTATACATAGGGGGCAGTGTCAAAATGAATGGGTGTTGTGGTGGAACGCCCACCGCGACACCCGCTGCCCACTCCTTTCACGCTAACCATAGCATGAAAGGAGGCCTTATGTACAAGGCAGTGTTACGCCACATTAAGTGACTGATGGCTGCCTTGTACATAAGGCGCAGCCCCTATCGCCACCACAATGTCGGTAAAGGTGACCTTGTGGTGGTGATAGAGGCTTGCACATACGCCCTTAAGTATCCGGGTCATTCTACGCAATTTCCATAAGATGGTCAGTCTGTGTTAAACCACACGGAATTGGGAATACCACGCGAGGTCCGTCCGGTACTGGTAATTCCTGCCGCCTGGATTCTTCTACAGGAATTCTGCGATTATTGTAATCGGGGCCATGAGCTTTCTCATTAGTCGAAACAATTTGTGGCTTAGGCAATGCTATGAAATTGATGCAATACAAAACAATAGGAGTAAGGGCACGGCCCAGGTTGATGTACTGACACCGCTTCCTTATAAAGAAGAATGCAAAAAAAACAACTTATGAAAATGATCATCAGTACATATGGACGTGCTCAGTAGAAGAGGCTAGAGAGCAAGCAATAATAACGGGAGAAGCATACATTGGAGCGTTAGAATAATATTGCAAGAAGACTGGAATTAATTTTTTATTTTTCCTTTGGTATTGCTTTACAACATTTATATGGTGTAATATTTTTTAGAGTTAAATGTAATTATGTGTATTTGCTCATATGAAATCCAATAAATGAGGAAGCACTACCAGTGCTTAATTTGAGCCGGTGATTTTCGGTGCCTGGCACCCACACTTAGGGCCAGATGTAGGTAATCCAGATTTACCGATTCCAAAACACAGAATTTTACCGATTCGGTATTTCAGAATCGGTAAATGGGATGTAGGTATTTATTCGGTAAATTTTACTGAATCGGTAAGATTCGGTAAATACCGTTTCAGGATTTGGTAAATTACCGATTGGGTATCTTAAGGATTCGGTAATTTACCGATTCCTTAAATTACTGATTCGGTTAATTACCGAATCCTTCAATTTGGCCTCCTACATCTCACAAGCCTAATACTGGTCGGTAACGGCCGAAATTCGGTAATTTCGGCCGTAACTGACCGGTATTAGGCTACCTATATCTGGCCCCTAATTGTCAGCACCGGCACTTATGATTGTCTGATTTAGAATGAGCAGGAAAAAAGTTATTTACTCATTCAATACAGGTTAAAAACAAGCATTGGCATAGCCAATAGGTCTCGCTTTTGGGACCTTCTAAGTATTTAGTTATGCAGCACAATATCCTTGGTTCACATCAACTGCTGCGTGGCTAAACACTTATAAGGTCCCAAAGGCGAGACCTATCGGCTATGCCGATGCTTGTTGGAATAGGCACTAGCAAGGCATACAGAGGTGTATTCGGATTCCGGCAGCTGGTGTCCTTTTATCACCCCAAGCCTCGCTGAATTACAATGGGATGGCTGTTGACAAAAAAAGACGTATTTCCAGTTATCATTCAAGTTATGCACCCGCTATTTGTTTAAGCTAGCCTGCACATAAACCCTACTGTCCATATAACGCTAGGCAGTTTTGTTGAAAATAAAAAAGCAATACAAACTTACTGGGTTTGTAAATGTAGATGCTGGTGCTGAATAATACTTTTTCAATAAAATTGCTAGTATTAAACCATAGAGATTTATTTAAGCAAGCCTCAGGTTGTTTTAGAAACGTACATGGGAAGGAAAGTTCTACTGTGTTATCCAATGATGTTGTGCTCCTATGAGTGACTGATTGGACGCAGTGAACAGCTTCTTTCTTGGACAGCGCTTCGTGACTTTCATTCAGATAGTGAAGAGGTCCCGGGTATTAAGGTCTGGGCATGCTTGGAGTTCACCTAATAATGGAAACTTGCAAGGATGCCAACAAGTTACACAGTGCATGCTGTGTACTCAAGATAGTTTGCAGCTGGTTTAGTAGAAATTCCACGGCACGTGCCGCAACCCTTGGAAGTGCATTGATATTGTTTATAAGTGTGAAACTTTCGCCGCAACCGCTTAAATTAATAAACTTAAATATGTCTTTGACCAAGCCCCTGCCCTTCCCTAAAATGTTGTGTCTCCCCAAGCACACCCTTGTGTTGTTAATTTTGCAAATGAGCTATTTATATATTGTTTGGATCGCTGAACAGTTAACCGTGTGCGCAAGACGTTACAGGAGCTTGATGTTACACAAGCAGAGACCTTGGTGCAGGAGGCGTGCCAGACCACGGACGGGGCCGACTGCACCGCCCGCCTCCAAAGGGGCCGGGTCTGGTCTTTATGCCTCTGTCTACCCCGCACGAATGATCTCTGGCACTGCTGATACAGCTGCAGTGCAAGCCCATGCAAAGCCTTTTACAAGGAAAGAAGAAATTAAACATGGCAAGTTCCGTATTCGGTGCCCAACCGCCTCTAGATTCTGATCGACATGTTGTCCCACTACGTGAATAAATACAAGTATTCTGCACAGCAGAAAACCTCACATTCCAACACTCAAGCTTTTATTTTCCCTTTCTCAAAAAGACTCGGTGCTCAAAGATTAGTGGGTAAACAGAAAGATTTTTTTTCTGGAGCCTAAGTAAAGTCGCATGCTGCCACACTGGTATGACGTTTTTATCAGAAAGTAGCCCTGCAATGTTGATCCACAAATGTTTATTAATGCTCACGAGTGCCTCTGTTTTTCTAAAGAGGCCTCTTTCAAAGTACCTGTGATCGTAGGCCCAGGATTAGGCTTATGTATAAGTTACAAGTGACTTAGCAATCACAGGGTCCATTCACAGTGAAACCCACCAGACGCGTTACGCCGCATTTCAATACGATGAGTCCTAAATATCTGCAACATATCGGGCAAAAAACAATTTTCAAGACATATTTCTTACCAAGGCAGCAGATGGTCAAGTACATTTTAATAAATTGCATATTGTAATGAACTCGTGATGGGCATAACGACATCACACAAAATATCTTTCAGGTTCTGATGGGAAGTACCCGTCTCCTTCTAAACTAAGAGGTTTGGAGCGCAGAGCTGCAAGCTCACATATTGAACACCAACTATTCTGTGATCCGTCTCCTCGCCGGGAAACTGAACAACTGACAGCCTGCGCCTGGCAAAATTATTCACTGCAAAGATGACGCTCCAAAATAAACTTGCCTGATTCAAGAAGTACAAGGCTCACTTTGTATATAAGCCCAATTAACACGGGGGGAGGGTGGGAGATAGATGAAACATCCGAAAAGTAACGTGGCGCAGGCAATAAAATAAATACAGTAGGGGGAGGCGCGGGCGCCTCGCTTGGCAGCAGGAGGGAGGATGGGGGCCTGCGCGATTTACTTGCGGGAGCGATAATTGCTACCATATGGTGGCGCTCGCTCCTGCATGAATCTCCACATGTGTACGCATTTCCATTGAAGGCAATGGAACGCGTGCACGGTTGTGGGTGAAAAAGGGGACCGATGGCTAAAGGTCTCCTCCGCTGCATAGGCAACGCATGCGCGCTGCGTAGACGAGACCTAATGACAAATACCTGCAACTCATGCTAATCTTATAGCTTTGGGGCCCTGGAATAGTCCGAATTGTCACCCTTGTAGGAGTGTGATGGTTAGTAGTTGGTTTGGTACTGTCATTGGTAGTGCTAGCAGGGGCAAATGGGTGGTGTCGGTTGCAGTGGCCCACTGATGAGGGCCCAGGCACTTGTTTTGTTTTACAAATTAAGTAATGAGCACTGCTAGTGCATTCAAGAGAGATCTTGCAACTCCTTCTGGTCCAACTACTTAAAGATAAGTCAAACACTCCTTGAATCATACACTCTCGCTTAAGGCATGTTTTAACTATGACTCATATACGGCATGAAATTGACACAGTGCATAGAATCAGACCTTCTCCTAGAATTACCTGCATGTCTGCCCAAGGAGATAGGCAGATCTAGCATCATTTTGTGCCAGTACAAAGTCAAAATGGGTGATGTAAAGTTTTGATAAAGTATTTACTTTTGAGCACAAAACGTATTTTTGGCACTGGACAGTAGCCCTTAAAGTAAGGCAAATAGGGCTTTGTGCTGCATTTTTTGTATCAAGAAGGTACAATGTGGGTGGTAGAAGGCCGTTCCCATCCTGTGAAGAAATGAAATCTTCATTCTCCGGGAATGCTTACTAATAAAAAAAGAACTTGGCACAGGAGCTGAAAATATGAAAAGACATCTTTATTAAATTTAATAAGTGAGGCCACGTCACACAGAAGCCGTAGCAACTGAATGAGGTAGTAGAACAGCGGCCTTATATATATGCTCAGGGTTACAAATCTCAGCATAAACGTAAGGGGCAGTCCTTGCTTTTGCAAGCATGGAAAATGCCTAACATTCCTTCTTACACAAGCCGGACAAACCCATAATAAAAGGACCACAACCCATATCATAAACAGGCCATAAAAGAAGGAACAGAAACAGATAGAATTAGGATAAGGCATGTTTGTGTGCAGTAAAACTTAATGATGTCATGTGCGCTGATCCTTAATCTTGTTCAGCTAAAGGGCAGGAACTGGTTTAACAAGGTCAGCTTCAGGCAACAGGGTCAGTTCACTCAGGTCAAACAGGAGTCAGCAAGAGCTCGAGCTAAGGTGTAAATGTCCTTAAAAGACTAGTTCAGCCACAATCTTCGGCCTATGTGAGGGCAACCACAAAATGGCTGCCATACACAAAATGGAACCCACGGGTTCAGAATTCACAGAACCTCACCTGCTACCCGTGGTTTTGTTGCAAAGCCTAATCTACTAACAATGACAGATAGAACTTTGAGCAAAAAACGTAACACTTCCTCGAGGCCGGCTCTAACATGGAGAATTATGCCTATTTCTTCTACTTTTCCAACATTGATCGATTGATTGGGTTATTTATAAAAGCACAAACAGCTACTGTGGGAACAAAGTGTCCTGGCACTAGATGTAAAATAGTACATGTGCTTCAAGGAACCAGCTAAAAAAAAAAATTCAAGTAGACGTCTAGAAACGGGGGAAATTTACCTGGGTAGTTATTGCATAGGGATCAGCAAATTAGGAAATTGTTGTAAAATAGGAAAATCTTAAGGTTTTTTTCTCACCCCGCCACGAGGCCAACACTGTCGCCGTGAACTGTGTTGCCTGCGATCCTGTGCACCTGCTGGTCCCCAGACCCATCTTGGCCGCCCCTGCGCACCCAGGTCCCACTGCTCACCTGCTGACACCGGCGTGTGTCAAAGAGGGCCCACCACGTGCCGGTGCAAGCTCCAAGACCAAGGCCCGCGATCCTGGCAACTTGCTAGGACCATCGCGGCCTCCGCGAGCAAGGCCCGCAGTACTCCTTTCTCGTTGACGTACTCTACCGGCATACACAGCGGACTAGTAGATCACACATTTGGAACTGAGTCTTGATTTTTCAATGGCAGAGTACATATCATTGCACGCAAAGAGAGGTGTAAGAGGATGACGCGTTACAGTCAGGTGGAAAAACCGGATCATTGTTACAGAGGTGATCGAACACTACTGACAACTGCCCTGGTGTCACTAACTCTGTGCATCGCAAGCCAACTACACATGGCTTTGGGCCACTGCTGACCGCTGCCTCCGGACTACACTGCGGTCGAGTAGGACACACATTTGGAACTTAGTCTTGATCCTGCAATGGCCGAGTACACATGTTAATGCAGAGTTCAAATCATTATACTCCCTTCGATGTGGTGCCACCGACTCTGTGCATAGCATTACAACCACACGTGTCTGTGGCCCCTTGCTGGCAACGCCTTCACCCACACTGCGTTCGAGTAGGTCACACAGTTGGAACTGAGCCTTGATTTAGCAATGGCCGAGTTCATATCATTGTACCGGCATCATCGCAGACTGCAACCCCTCTCAGAGCTGGTGTCACACTAGTCTGTTCCATGACATTCATGGACACACTCTGTTTGAACTTTGGTGGTGTCTGAGTCTATGGTCTGGGGGTTGTCTTCATCCTCATAAAGCTGATACCGATGTGCTGGTAATTGCGAGGCTGTAGCATTCCACTCCTCCGTTTGCAGCTTCCGAATGGAGTCTGCCCTCTGCATCATGCCCTGCGTGACACCTTCCACTGTCCCCCGCAACCCTGGGCCACATTCACCTCGGACTTCGATGAGAACCCGCTCAGTCCACGTGGCCCTACCTCAGTGCAGCGCAAGTCACTGTCTCTTGGGGGTGTGCCTGTGAGGCCACTCTGCACCCGGGGCCACTAACTCTGTGCAGCTGAAGTCATGGACCCTGTCTGATAGAATATTTGATGGCCTCTGTCACGATGGCCTTGTGGTCATCGACGCCATATGTATGTGGCCCTGCGCTGTCCGCTGTCTCCGACCAACACTGCGGCCCTAGGGCTCACACACCAAATCGAGTTCTGATGGGCCTGGACGTCGCATCACCGCAGGAGTCACATGCCACCACTGTCAGGTCCACCTCCAACCGCCAACAGCCAGAGTCGAAACAGTCGTACTGAAAGAGTTGCTCTCATCTGTCGTGGATGCCATCATCTGCATGATACCCTCCTCAGCACTCCAGCTGCCACTAACTCAGTGCACCACGAGTCATCGTCCATTTCTGTTTTGGTTATGTGCTGTGGAGAGCTCACGCAGCAATGTCACCTCAGGCAGTGTGGGAGACCTTGGACGACAATGAGGAAGATGATGCAGATGTGACACCCCCATTGCAGCTGCATCAGGAATATCCCAAAGGGACACAATCCTAGACATTTGCTTCACATGAGCGCGCTCAGCTCTAGTGCCCCAACCTCAGTGCACTTCAACGCAGGGACACTTCTGTTTGCATATTGAGTGACCTCTGTACTTGCTCCAGCTACCACCATGGTGCTCCACTGTTGTTTCTGTTCTGCTGGTGTTTTCTGTTTCGGTTTTAATAGTGTTCACTGTTGTAGTTGTTGTCAGCACCAACAACTCCGTGAAGGCTGGCTTACACTCACCCCACACACATCCAGCACTGGCATCACTGTGCATCAACTTGGACATGTAGCTTTGTCGTCAGCCACTCAATACGTACTGGACCATCGTACGGAGGTCCAGCGTGGGTGTGTGAATGGTCATTCTGGGGCTCCGGTGGTGCTTCAGTACAGGAAATGTGCAGATGCATGTGTCTCTGTCGCAGTATGGGTCTCCCTTGTGGAGTGTAGGTGGTCTCTGATAGGACTTAGACACCCTGTATGTGATGTGGTTCGGCTTCCATGAGCTCTGACCCCACCCGCACCTGTTCGGTCACCTCCTTTTTGCATTTTGACTCCTGGCTTCTGAATGCAATGTGTGCCTCGGTGGAGTGTTGGGAGCCAGCCGTGGTGGGGGGTGCTTCCTGCTGTGTGGTCTGTGCAGGGGCTGGGGTCTCCTCTATGTAGCTTGGCTGCTCTGCTCCTGGGGGTGGGTTGCCTAAGATGTTTATGAGCTGTTGTAGGGCATCGGTGTCGAAGGTGTGGTGGTCCTCTCCAGCACCACTGATGAGTTGTCTAGTCTCCTCTGCTGGTGGTGTTATTTGTCCCTCTGCAATGTGAACGGGAGATGCATGTTGACATTGTGTTGACATGTATGTTGACTCATTGTTCTTGTTGACATGCAGACTGTATGACAATGTACATTGTACCTGTTTGGGAGGTGCTGGCAATTTGATGCGGGACAGTGGACAATTGGACTACGTGACGGATGTGAGGTTGTACACGTACATTTCAATCTCCCAGTTTCCTGCTGTTAGATGTGATTAGCCTGTTTCTGCGTATGAGCAGACAGGTTGTGTCCCCTGTTCTGCAGTGTCTTTGTTGCACTTTGTCCCTCATTGTCGTGGGATGTGCTGTGATTGCTATGTGTGTGGCTGCAGTGTGCCACGGAGATCAGGGACATGTTCCTGGGTCATTGTGGGTGTGCAGCGTGCTACATATCGTTGTGCATGTGTGTCATTGGTCCCATCTCCCCCCGGACCCCCAGTCCCTGGTTGTTCCTCACTCTGTTGATGTTGTGTCAGGTCCTATCGAGCTGTGTCCGTACTCCAAACTTCTTGTACCGTCTCAACACACAGGACTGTGGCCTCCATTTCGTCCAGCTCCTCCTGTGGCGCAGGACTCCCACCTCCTGTCGCTGCTGCAGCCTTCCTGTTGGCAGCAGGTTTGTGCTTGGTTTGGCTTTTCACATCTTGTCAGCGCCTCTTGACCTCTTCGACACTCCAACTGCATTCACGTTTATCTAATTGTGGGTCAGTTGATGGTAGTGTTCTGGTTTTGCTGCGGACTTCACCCCGTCTTCCTCTCCTTCTTCTCCTTGGCCTTCCGGTTGTTCCTTGCTGGTGGTCTTTGGGGCTTGTGGGGTTCGCGTTGACCTCTGCACTCGGTCCAGGGGCATCCATGGTGCTATGCACTTTGAATTGTTTTTGGTGTGTTCTTTTTGTAGCTTTCATAGCGCATTTTCCCGCATGACACGTGGGATTTGCTGGCCTGTCCCTGGTTTTCGCTGCATTTTGTATCGCGATGGGCCTCATTGCAACTTTTTTGCGTTCGTGCTCGCATTTTCGTGGCATCGCATTGAGTTTTTCACTGACATTTGACGCGTTGTTGGAGACATATCGCATGGTACCGTTGTGTTGTGAATACTTAGTTAACACTGCGTAATTTTCACGCGATAGACTGCGATATGGAGAGTTGGGTTTAGCTAACTTTGCGGTAGTTATCACACGTTCTTGAGAATATCACCCAATGTATTTGTGGGGGGAGAATCCCCACACCGAACATATCACCCAATGTATTTGTGGGGGGAGAATCCCCACACCTTACAACTTACCTTAAATGAGTGGTAAATGCATGGATTGTAAAGACATACAAGTGGTAAAAATGCGTGGTAAAGCACAACGTGGTAAAAACCTCGTTGTAAAGGCTGTTTCCTGGAAAATCCATTCCATCTAATGCTTGCAGATAGCTCTCAAATATTTCCATCCAACCCTCTCATTCTATTGGAGCATTCATAAAAAAACTGGATGGGGTCAGGATACATTGATTGAGATTCATGCCTGATAAGATATAATTAAAGTACACCGATATGTACAGTGCGTATAATTCATATAAACCACTAGGTGGCAGCAGAGGATGACAGTTCTTAACTAATTCTGTGATCAGCAAACCCAAACCAAATAACTGCAGGCTGAACGCGAGAGGTGAAGAAACTGTAGTGTCCGAACGTTTTGAAAATTCCCTGAAAGTGGGTAAGCCTTACATTTTATTTAAAGTTGTGCCCTTCTTATTTACATGCATTGTGGTCTCGCAGTCTGAGCGCGGGGTGGAAAAGCGCGTGTAACTAATGGCAGCGAAGCAGCAGGGAGGCCGCACTTTGAGGATAATCCAAAGGTGAAGATGACGCACCTCCGAGCTCGAGCGCTCGTGACCGATACCGGAGATAATTGGATATAACAAGGCAAACTTGGGAGCGGTGCATGTTATTTTTGTCGAAAGTGATTAAATTATATCGTGGTTTCATAATTCGCCAGTATTGACTTCTTCGACTAATCGACGTTAAGTACTAATCTTACCACGGTTTGGCTGAATGATCTGCAAGGCCGGATCATCGCCAAACTATGTTGTAAATAATAACAGGACGGGCCAAAAAGTATTTTGAAGAGGAGTTTTATTCAGCCACAAATCCCGTGACACCCTCCGGCCAGCACCAGAGTAGTTATTCTAACATAAACCAGATGAGAACATTCCAATCCACGTCACCTATTTCATAAGCATTCCAAAGCAAACTAGACTCCACTGACAGAGACATTCCTACAATCCTCAAAAGCCTGAATGCTGAACCCATGAAGGTTCCCTATTCCCGTTCATGCTGCATGCGGTGACCAGCTGAGCTTCAGGTGGCCCTAGGGCATGGTTCCTTCTTTCCAAACAAAGCCTAGATGGGACCAACCAGCTCCTCGTATTCTGTTTTGAGGGATGTCTTGGAGCCTTTAACCCCTCCCATGCTCATGACGAGCTGAGCTCGTCATGAGCCGGGGAACGCTCACACGTGGGGCTAATTCCCCTGCTGTGCTGAGCGTTCCATTAAACGGGCGTGCTCGTGACCGTCATGAGCACACGAGAACCGTGGCTCATGAGCTCGTCATGAGAACCGGGGCGCTGTGCGCACCTCCCTTCCCCCCAGCACAGCAGGGGAATGTGCCCCGCAGCCAAGGGGTTAAGTTTTAGAGAACAAGGGTACCCCATACAATAGAACCTGGGGTTATAGCCTATGTAAAAGAGAACAGAGGTTCAGGGGTGGCCTAAAAAGGTCCAAGAAAGAATAGCAGACAATAAATTGTTAACAAATTAATTGTAGGAGCAAAGACATGTAGGGTAGCATGTGGAAAAATATTTATTCCATATTTCCAACAAGTAAAAATGCTTTTCAGGTGCTCATATAGGTGAAAAAAGTGCCTATAGTGACATGAATGAATACAGTGAACAGTCTCATTGAAACAAGGGGTTATCCACAAAATATATACAGTGAAGAGGGGGATTTTCCTTGATAGGGTCGACGACGTTTCGATCTTTATTTATTTAAGATCATCATCAGGACTGGAATGAGCTTCCTGAAACTAAGGAAGGTAAGGAAAATCAGAACTCTGCCCTATAAAATGCAGTTTTTACATTAGTGATTTGTGCTCCCGGTGGCATGATATACAAGAGTATGCATGCAGTTGATCATGAATCACTAATGGTTGAATCCAGATAAAACCATGTGCAGAGCGCAAAGAAGTGCTTACTTTTAAACACTAAGGGGATCGCGCAAAGCCATGAAAAGAAGGTAACAGAGAACTTACTATGTTTCTTTTAGGCCCTATTAATGAGATGCTGGCGTTGGGGGACCTCTTGGTGGTTTGGTAGGACGATCTATATTACGAGAGAGGAGATATTAATAGAGTCCTACATGTACGTGTGGATTATGGTGGATGGAGGAAAAGTATTGGCTTACATTAGTATGCCGGTAGCCGTGGGTTAAGTTAGATGGCCTCATGAAAAGAACAATTCTCAGTCTGGAATAGTCAGCAGCTGTATTGCTAAGGAAAGACATAAGTGGTTAATGGACTACATGGGTGTCGGGTGTGGTTCAAAAATTATTTACTAGGAAGCATATGGAGAAAAATATTTAGAATTAGGAGTGGGAGGGGGAAGGCTTTTCTAATTCTTGTCTGGGAAGCGGGCTAGCACTTACTTCTCCGCGGTTCTTTACAGGGTTGCTCGAGTCACCGCTGCAGTCATGTCTGGACTGACACGAGAGAAGCGGTTCAAGGCAGTACAAATCAGTTCCGGGTATGCCAGCGCGCATGCGTCGGGAGCCGCGCATGCGCGTGCGTTCGGAGCAATGAGTGTGAATGGGCATGCGCCGAAAAAGGGCGCTATTCATTACGCGCGAGACATCTGTGAATATTGTTCCGGCGGCATGTGAACCTAATGGCTCGCTTACTAGAGAGAGCAAAGGTTATTGGATACATGGAGGTACAGGGGGGTACAGTTAAGATCACATATTACATTATACATTGCTTTTGACATTGGGGTAATGTAGCAGTACTCGTGCACAGAATATACAGTATTGACCATCATAGCACCACATTGGTTAGGTTTAGGTGCATGTATTCCATTCATCGATAGAGTTGAGTCCTTTCTCAATAGTTTTGCAATTATATATCCATTTGCACTCCATGCGATTCAAATGTTCTGTTGGTTGCCCCCCCTGGGGTTGGGCAACAGCTTGTCTATCACTTGCCACTTTATGTCATTTTCTGAGTGTCCTTGTGAGAGATAGTGTTCCACAAGTGGGGCTGTGACAACCTTACATCGGATTCTGCTTCTATGTTGTGAGATCCTGGACTTTATCTGCTGTGTCGTGTGGGTATCGTCTTGTGGCCGTCCACTATGCTGCTACCAGTAGAGTCCACACCCAGATGTTATGGTCTCACAAAGGTAAACTTACATAATTGTGTACGTTTACACTTTTTCAGTATTCTCAAAACTGCGGGGTGGAGAACTCCATAAATCTAAAAAATAGGCCTGGCCTCCCCTTATGTGCAGGGTTCTCCACCCTAAGAATTAAATTACAGTCTTGTGAACACTGAAAAAGTGTAAACTAAACTAATTTCCTTTGTGAATCAGGCCCTGAAACTTACTTGCTGTGGAAAGACATGACTTTTGTTCCATGCTTCCGAGATCTCTGAGATATCCTTCTGCTTTTTCTTTTTAGATTGTGCAGGAAATTGGAATATTATTTGGAGTCAGTAACTACCCACCTCAAGGCACAATCACAACTTGTCAGGGTGAACCCTCAAAGTCACTAAATTAACAAGAACTTGTCCCTCTGACAGATATGGCACAGAGCATACAGGATAAACTTAGGTCAATGTGTCACGTATTTATGCAGTACAAAAACATTAATAAAGTCAAAATGTAAAACAATAAAAAATCCTGACCGAACTAGAAAAATTGACTAAAATTGAATAAACACAATGACACCAAAATGACAAAAATCCTATAAGGGGAACCAGAGATCTGAATTTGTAAAATTTTAAGTATAAATAGTGCCAAAAAGAAAAGGTGCCAATGATAGTCATTGGTCGTGGTAGACCAAGACCTAGGCACAATTTGAAGCTGATTGCAAAGGAGTGCAGGTTGAATGCATCAACCAGGTTCCTACTGGTCAACGATCTTACCTTCAGACTCAGGGGTATATTCACAAGAACGCGTGATAACTACCACAAGAGTAGCATAACACAACTTTCAACATCGCAGCCTATCGCTGGAAAACAACTCCGTGACAACGTGGAATTCACAACACGGCGGGAGCCTGCGATAGTCTGCCAAAATCACAGCCAATGTCTGCGATACAACCACCTCGATGGATAGAAAACCACGACACCAAAAAACCTACAATGGGCCAAAACGTGATGAGGAATTCAGCAATAAGCAGCGCCAGGCCTGCAACACACACCTCGCAGGTGGAAGAAATCACGATAAAAGTAGAAAAAACAACCAAACACAAACTGACCAGCACCCAAGCACCAGGGAGGCAGCTGGAGCAGGCGCAGAGGACGAGCGCAACCCCACAAGCACCCCGGACGACCAGCCCGGGACCTTGGGGACAGGGAAGGGCAAGGACAAGAAGAAGAGGAAGACGAAGTTCAGTCCGCAGGTGACCAGGATCATAGTCACGGAGGTGATGGAACACCATAAACAACTGTTCGTCACCTCCAACGTGTCATTGGGCACTAAAAATGGTATATGGCGGGACATCGTAGACAAGGTGAATGCCGTCGGTGAGCACAAGAGGACAATGTACGAGGTCAAGATGCGATGGAATGACATCAAGCGGCGGACCAAGGAGAAACTCTCTGCCAACCAGAAGGCAGCAACGCAGACTGGTGATGGGGGCTCAGCGCCACAGCTTGTGCTGGACGATGTGGAGGAGCTGGTGTCGACAGTCATCAGTGTGGAGACTGTGGCCATAGTTGGTGGAGCGGACACTGCTCGACGCAACACAACACAACAACAACAGGGGGAGTGACCACCAGGTACTGGGGGGACGGGTAGAGATGGGCACAATGGCACCCATGCACAATCAAGCAGAGCTCAGTACACACCCACAATGACTCTGGGTCCTCGCCCAGACCCACAGACTGTCACAATGTACAATGTCTTGCTGTCTGAATATCAACATGTACCATGCGTCTACCTACATGTGGACACATTGTAATACACCATCTCCTCTTCACATCGCAGGGGCACCTTCAACACCTCCTGCAGAGCAGTCCCAGCACTCTTCACTGATGATGAGGAGGACAACACCAGCATTGACATCCAAACCATCCAAGTCATCATTGAGCTCATCCGCCACTCACCTCCAGGATCAGGGCAGGCCAGCTACATCGAGGAAACCCCACCCACTATCCAAAGCACCCAGCAGAAGGCACCCACAGCCCTCCGCAAGACCCCCAGGAACAACACATGGCCTTCCGACGCCGTGTGCTGGAGTGCCAGAGGGAGAACGCAGAGCAGGTGCGGTTGGGCTTTGGCATCATGGCAACCAAACTTGATGCCATCCTTGGATGTGAAAACCCGATCCATGGTCTCCAACAAGCCCTGACTGACATCGCTGGAGTCATGACGCGGAGAAAAGAACACCTGTTCGCTCAGAGTGGCTCCTGCGATACCAGCCGTGAGCTGGCACACATGCGGAGGCTCATGGAGGATATGGTGCAGATGGAGGCGGAAAGGATGGCAGCCACCGCTGCACATCAGTGGAATGTAGCTGGGATCTACCATGGCCTGCAGATACTCATCATGGCATTGCTGCCACAAGGCGTGGTGATGATGAATGCAGCTGCCCCCACACCATCCACATCGCCGCCCCCTGGTGTGTCTCTGCCTCCCAGTGGGGCAGACCTAACCTCTCCGGCATCTGATGTGTCAGTGGCGCACAGTGCGGCCGACAATCCACCTCCAGCACCTGATGTGTCAATGGCACACAGTGCCGCAGGCGGCACAGCAACACCCACAGGTGGGCCAGAGCACACATCTGGGGATGAGGATGTGGATGTGCCTGTGATCAGAAGGACTCAGTAGCATTCATTTCGGCCACCTGCCCTGTTTCTGCTTGGTCCCGCACATGGCCTCATGACCTTCCACTGACTCCTGATTCACTCAGATGCCCTCACCTTGGACAGCGACATAGATTGCCACATCCTGTTTGATGACCAATGACATGGCGACCAGACTGCAGACTGTACCCTCTTCCGCATGACTTGTCATCCCCGGATGGACTCTGGCTGGTGGGCCCATATTGTGTAGTGTGCTCGGCATTGCCCTGTACCGCTCCAGCTGCAGAACTGCACTGGATGTGCAATAAACATCCAGTGACGCACTGCTGTGTCATTTCTTTTATCATTCATGTACGTATGTGTGGATGAATGTAGGGACAGTGATTTCCCTAGCGTCAATGATGCTCATCCTGTGGGATGCCAGTCAGAGGGTGCTACATAGCAATTTGTATAATGGGTCCCGTGGGCACCACAACAGGGACACACGCACCAGCCACTTCCTTGTCCGGACATGGACTGAACCACACCTAGTGCCCATGAGTCATTTCTGCAAGCCCTGCGCTGTTCCGGCTAATGGCAGGCCAGACCACTCCGCTAACGCTTCGAGGGGGGGGGACCTCATTGCTACCCATCGCAGGTGTACTTGCTGGTGGTGTGCTATCCACTGATCTAGTTGTCAGCATGTCACAGCCACTCTCTTAGGGCATGTTTGAATGTACACCACACCTATCTGGCATAGGCGTCACAGGCCATGTGACCCTTCAAATATAAGGGTCCGACGAGGTCACATACCCCTCTGCCGGTGGGGACTGGATGACAGACCAGAAGCCTGGATGATGGACCAGAAGCCTTGGCCTACCACCACGTGGCGCTGACTGGGGTTTAACAGGGTTTGTGGCACATGGTGCATTGCGGCCGGCACAGGCACCCTGCCACAGGACGCTGACTGGTGTTACAGGGTTTGTGGCACACGGTGCATTGCGGCCGGCACAGGCACCCCGCAACGGGAAAGTGACTTTGGGTGCACTGAGTCATTGGCACCTTAAGCTGCTGAGCAGGTGTGCAGCCTGCGATGATGCCCCATTACGGTGGTCCGGACTGCTCAGGATTTCTGTGTGTTGCTGGACCGCAGTGTAGGCCAAGCCAGCAGGCTGCGCGGGCCTACCTCCATGTGGCCTCGTTTCCGGGTTTGCAGAGTTAGTGGCACCCATCGGGCTGAGCGAGTTTGCAGCCTATGATGGTGCCTGGTGCCCTGGTATGTCCTATGCCATGGAGTAATCAAGATCCAGCACCAGGCGTGAGACCTGGTGGCCTGCGCCGTGTGGCTGCATGGTGTGGAGGGCCATGTTAGCGGGCACCGGGCTTGTGGCTTGCAGCGGCAAGTGGTGGGACTTCCTGTCTACATGCCGGTGGTGGAAGGTGAGCAATGAGGCTGGGTGTGCATGGGCGGGCATGCTCCGATGTGTGGCAGTAGGGAATGGTGTGCCTCTGCCTGGGTGTGCATGTGCAGGTGGGCAATATTGTCTTGTGCAAGTATGTGTACTGTGCCAGTTGTGTATCTGGACCCTGTTTCAGAGGCTCTGACTCTGATGTGTGACCTGGTGTATTGCTATACATACCGGTAAGTGGTTGGAGACACACCGGTGGCAGCAGGTGAGCAGTGTGGCCTGGGTGTTCAGGGGCAGCACTAATTCTCTCTCTTCCCCTCTCTTCTTCTCTCTACCTCCCTCTCCCTCTCTTCTTCTCTCGCTCTCCCCCTCTCTTCTTCTGTCTCTCTCTCCCCTCTTCTTCTCTCTCTCTCCCCTCTCTTCTTCTCTCTCTCTCTCTCTCTTCTTCTCTCTCTCTCTCTCTCTTTCCCCCTCTCTTCTTCTCTCTCTCTCTCTCCCCCTCTCTTCTTCTCTCTCTCTCTCCACCTCTCTTCTATCTCTCTCTCTCCCCCTCTCTTCTGCTCTCTCTCTCCTTCACACTCTCTCTCTGTCCTTTGAAAGGTGCAGGAGACACCTTCTCATAATTTTTTTGTCTTGCAGGCTGTGACCTACGGATTGTGTTGAGGGGAGCTGCCATGTGTCTTCATTTCTGTGTTAATTTCAGTAAAGTTTCATTGTTTGCTTAAAAAGAGAATGTGGATGCTCATTTCTGTGACGACACATGCATGTCACCAGTTATGATTGTGCGACATCATGCGGATTATTTCGTACTTGTACATGTACATGTTTAGGTGTAGCTGATGTGGCATGTCTTTGGTCGGGGGTGCCAGGGAGGGGTGGTCCTAGGGGTGGTGTAGGTGGGTGTTGTGGCCCTCTTGGATGTCCGTGCTACATGTTCAGTTGCTACATGGCATCTGTTTGTCTTCAGGTGTGGCTGTGCGCTAGGCTCCTGTTTGTGGTGCAGGCTGTGGTCCACCTTTACACAAGGTCAGAGCAGGTGTTAATTTCCTGCTGCTAACTCGCCTTATCGCATGTTTTGTGTTCTTATACTGGCTGGTCGTTGTGAAAGTTCAAGTGTGGTGTTTTTTTGCACGGGAACGCCTACTCTGCATCTCATTGGCGATAGTTGCAAAGGTCCTCTGTGGCGATGTTTTTTGCGGCTGCTATGGCGGGTTAGCTGGTGCTGTAAGCTGTTAACACCAGCTTGTGAATGGGGAGGTACATTTATCACAACTTTTGCAGCAATAAAGTGCCGTTAATTCAGCGATAGCTCCTTCTGAATACGCCCCTTAGTCCTTTAAGTCCCAATCCATCACAGGAATACATAATTAAAGCTTTCCAGGACTTCAGGGTGACAGGCAGAAGCCAATAGTAGGGTTCAGCCCAAGTGAAGTTGACACTGGTCATCTGTGTACTTCCAGGAAAAGGTCTCTTATAGCTTGTTTTATCCCTTTAGCTTGGACAGGTCAGCCTTTTGACCGTTGGAGTTCACTTCTTTGTCCTGGGTACAGAAGGGAGCAAGTCCGGTCATTTAGGGGTGCTTTCAGGTCACAGACAGCTGGTCAAGTCCTTTTCTGAGATTTCGCAGGCCCAGTAGTGTTTGAAGTTGGTGCTTTGAGAGCCACATTTAAGCCTGGCACAAGCTAGTGGGTGGGCCTATCTCATTAGCACAACCTAATCAATAATAAAAAACTAATTTGGGGCAACCTTAGCCACTTTTTTGTAGTTCTTGTTTGCTTTACAGCAAACAGGCCCAAAATGCCATGCCATGTCTTACCACATTTTTAGGATGGCGAAAATCTTCAGCACACTTAACTTGGGCTCTCATGGTTGAGTGTGTAGGTGTAAGAAATTGGGTTATTGGTTGAGGAAAGTGGAAGCCCCACTCAGGCAACAACCATAATCCTTGTCAGGGTGAACCACAACAGTCACTAAAACTTACCTGTGCTTAAGCCTCTGGTACCTTGGCACAAAGCAATCAGGCTTAACTTAAAGGCAATGTATAAAGTATATATGCAGAACAGAAGTAGTAAAACAGTGAGAACACAACACAAGAAAAATCCCAAACCAATTCAGAGAAATAAAGTAAAGTGTATTGAATAAAATGATATCAGAATGACAAAAATCCAATCAGTAGAACCAAAGATATGAAATGTCAATGTTTTAAGTAAGTATAGCACCTAAAAGCACAAGGCTTAACTTGCAGTCATCTGGTCATGTCAGACCAGGTGAAAGCAACTAGTTGGCCAACCACAATGGAGCCTGGGCCAGACACAGGGACCAGGTTAGCACAGCTGAAAACTTGACCTTCTCGAAGTCTGGTGAGAACAGTCCAGTTTGTGGTAGAGGAATCCACTAGGAGCAGGGAAAGAATTGCAGATGGTCATTGCTTTAGCATGAAGAGGAGGTCTGACATTTTGGACGGTCACCACTGTAGTGAGAAGATCCGGTCCGTAGCTGGACCTTCACATTGTCGGTCACTGCAGATGTCACATTGCCAGCCATTGCTGACGAACGCTGTGGCATGTGGAGTTAGGTTCAGCAGAGCATCACATTGGCGGTTGTCGCAAGAGGCAGAGTCTTGGCACGAATAGGCCCGTTTGTAGTCCTGAAGACCCGTAAACATCAGAATTTAACTTTTTCTTAAAGAGGAGTGCGCTCTGATGCCAGCCAAGGGCACAGGAACTTGGAAGGCACCGCTTGGCAATCAGGGATTCCATCTAGCAGAGGCCAGCAGGGCTCAGACATGTCCAGTTCAAGGTCCAGGCAGGCCCATTTGCAGCAAGGCAGCTAGGTAGTTCCAGGGAGGTCTCTGGAGCATGTTGTTTCCCTTTAACTCATGACAGGATGTCAGCCAACTGACCCATTGTCAGGGGTCACGACAATCCTGTTCGTGCAGGCACAAGCTAGGGATGTCGGAACTACAATTCCCGGCAGCCCGTGGAGGATGCACCACGTCGGACGCTATGTTGCCAGAGTGTCCCACATGATGTGGAAGCACAGTCAAAGGCGAGGCGGCGAGAGGAACCGCTGCCGATTATTCCTTAGCTTTGGTCCCGCTGCAGTTCCTGCTTTTCTACAATTCCTGGTTCGGTAGGGGTGCCTCGCGCACCAATACTTTGCTCTCAATTCTGATTCTTGGTTCTAGGTTCCTGCGGTGCAATCTGGCCTCAGTAGCGGTGTTTTACGCGGCCAGGATATATTGCGGTATTGCAGCTCTTCCTATTGGGATACAAACATTTGCTCTGCTTGTTGTTCTGTTGAATGCCTTGCACTCTGCTCTGCCCTGAGATTTATTTCCCTACGTTGGCGAACTCCCGAATTCCATTTAGTTCATGCGAGGGAAATAAGGGCTATAGTGCTTTTCGTTATTTATATACTTTGATGTGCACATTTATTTGGAAGCCTCGTGAGGCTTAACACTCTTATTTTGAAACACACTTTATATCGGGAGGAGTGACGTAACTCTCCAGATATTACCTGGGATACTCTGTGCTACTTGACTTGGGTATTATGGTGTTATGACTTTCTGGGTTTGAATGCATTACACCCAGTTTATTTGCGTTCATCCTTAATCACATGACTGCATAATTGTTATATTTATGTTTCCTAATAGGGGGGTATACAGATGTTCTGTTTGAGCCACAGAAAGTACCTTCTGATTTCAGGTAGAATATAGAGAAAGGCAGAAAGAGGTTTAGAAGGTTTAGGACTGTATGATATTGACATGCCTATGTGTTGTTTCAGATATCCTGTGTAAGAAATAGAGGTGCAAGCTCAACACTCCCCTGTATGTTGGTGCACGTTGTTTTTCTTTACAGGTTAGTATAGTCATAGTGTTCTGCGCACACCATTCTATCAAGGAGTAATACACAACATATAGTAATCATATTCCCTTTTCTGTCTCATTACAGGTCTCCCTCCCTGCTGTCCCCATCCTTTCCTTCCCTCGCTCACCTTCCTTGTAGTCTGTGTATACTTTATGTCCAGACTTAAGGCGGATGAGAGGTGGACGCCATAGAGCATCGGTTGGACCCTGAGGATACTTTCAGGCCTGGGATAGAATAATCAGCCCAAGAATTGATTTATCCTCCTGGTCGATCAGATTCTGCGATGGCGACATTAGATGATGTGATGGCGGCATTAGCCCTGGTTCAGGTAGAGCTGGCAGCTTCTCGTAATGAAACCGCGGCTTTACAGGCAAGAGTGGATAGGATGCAACGTAATCCCTTTGATTTTGGTAACACAACTCAGCCACAACCAAGTTCCATGGTAGTTGAAATTCCGACCCCCATACCTCTTGCCCCACCAGAGAAATTCACAGGAGATACACACAAAGTACAGGTGTTTCTATCACAAATCCTTTTACATTTTAATTGCAAGCCTAAGCTGTTTTCTACCAATCAGGCCAGGGTCGCTTTTCTTATTTCGTATCTTGCGGGAGATGCAGCACAGTGGGCGGTTACTTTTGTTAGAAAAGATGACCCTATGTTGCATGATTGGGACAACTTTAGAGAAGAATTTGAAAAGACATTCGATCGTAGAGCAGATACTTTTTCAGCAGACAGAGAACTGCTGGAATTACGACAGGGGAACAAGGACCTCATTGGCTATCTGAATGCCTTTCGAAGACTGGTAACCGAAACCCAGTGGCCTGAAGACAAACAGTCAGTGATCTTCTATCAGGGGCTTAGAGACGACTTAAAAGACTTGATAGCACAAGTGGATCCTCAACCCCAGACATGCGCAGCACTCATAGAATTAACCATGAGGTTGGATTACAGAATGAAAGAACGGAGAGGCGAGCGAGGAGAAGGGAAGAGGGAGAAATATCAACTACGATAAGAAAGACCACGATCTGTGGATGCAGGAGGATCAAACCCGGAACCTATGGATATAGGAACTGTGCGAGCATCATTAACCATAGATAAGAGGGATCATAGGCGAAAGAACGGTTTATGTTTATACTGCGGGAAAAGAGGACACTTTTTGCGTGAATGTCCTATCAAACCCAAATTTAATCGTTTTAAAAACGGATCATCTGGGGGACCCAGTTCCAAGTCATCGGCGGAAAACTGCTCAGCTCGAGACCAACAGAAGGGGAGTCTTTGAGTAGAGCCTTTATCCCTTCATTAACCAATGAAAATATTTCTTCCAAGGAGCATTTTTTTATACCAATTGTGATCCAAATCGACGAAAGAATGTTTACCACACAAGCCATGGTGGATTCTGAAGCCACGGGTTTTTTCATGGATTCCCAAGAAGCTCAACGATTAGGAGTACATCTCATCACGAAAGCCATACCAGAAGTAGTGTTTGCAGTGGATGGAAAACAGCTGGAGGCGGGTCCTATCTGTCAAATCACCAAACCTTATGTGGTGGAGTGTGTCAAGGAACACACAGAGATTTTGTCGTTTAACATCATTCAAGCTCCATCACATGGCATCATATTGGGTTTACCATGGCTGACTACTCACTACCCCACCATCAATTGGAGTGAAAGAACTTTTGTAATGGATTCTGACTATTGCAAAGAACACTGTTGGAAATAAAACAACAGGGAGGTTACCATCATTGACATTTCGTTTCACATTGCTACGGCTGCAGAAAAAGAGACGATATTGCCCGATTGGTACCAAGAATATGAAGATGTGTTTGATGATCATATGGCGGAAGTATTGCCCCCGCATAGGCCATATGATTGTCGGATCGATTTGAAACCTGGGTCAGTGGTACCATGTGGCCGGGTTTATGCATTAACTGAACCAGAGAATCTACACCTGCGCCAATATTTGGACAAATATTTGACCATAGGTTTTATCAGACCATCCATGTCACCTGCTGCTTCTCCTTTATTTTTTATACCTAAGGCCAACGGAGAATTGAGAACGTGTATTGACTTTCGCGCTCTAAACGCTATCACTGTCCGCAATCAATACCCGCTTACACTGATCTCGGTGTTATTAGAACAGGTGAAAGGAGCAGTTATCTTCACGAAATTGGATCTAAGTGGGGCATACCATTTGGTTCGGATGCGCACTGGGGACGAGTGGAAGACAGCCTTCAAAACTAGATACGGCTTATATGAATACCTGGTGATGCCCTTAGGCCTATGTAACGCGCCCGCGGCTTTCCAATTTTTCCTAAATGACGTCCTCCGAGATTATCTGGATCGGATTGTAGTCGTGTATATCGACAATATACTGATCTACTCGACAAAGACTGAAGATCACGTTGAACATGTGAGTTTGATACTCCAGGCCTTGCGGAAACATCATCTATATTGCAAGCTCAGTAAATGTGAGTTCCATGTCTCTACGGTCGGATTTTTGGGAGTCATACTCTCTCCATTGGGTCAAGAAATGGCAGAACGGAAGGTCAATGCGATTATGGAATGGCCCAGTCCAAAGTCTGTGAAAAATATACAATGTTTTATGGGCTTAGCCAATTTTTATAGGCGATTTATATTCCAGTTTTCTAAGAAAGCAGCACCTCTTACCCGTCTTACCAAAAAGAATGTCCAGTTCCTATGGACCCCAGACGCACAAAAGGCATTTGAAGGAATGAAGGAGGCGTTTGTGACTGCACCCATACTAACTCATGCCAATCCTGAACTGCCTTTCATAGTAGAAGCTGATGCCTCTGATGTGGCGTTGGGCGCCGTGCTTTCCCAAAGGGATACGGTAACAGGGCAAATGCATCCTGTGGCATATATGTCAAAGAAATTAATTAGTGCGGAACAAAACTACACTATCACGGAAAAGGAGCTTTTGGCTATCAAGGAGGCCTTTTGTGAATGGTGACATTGGCTGTTAGGAGCTCGACATACAGTAACAGTATATACAGACCACCGGGAATCTCCAGTTCCTAAAGACAGCACTGCAACTAACACCTAGATTGCTGAGGTGGATCACCTTCTTTGAAGAATATGACTTCATAGTAACATTTCGTCCTGGGAGCCTGAACAAGAAAGCGGATGCTTTACCTCGACAGGAGTCCTCAACAATTCCTTTGATAAATCCTGATAGGTCTGTTTTGGAACCACAGAAGGTTATTGGAGTAGTGAACAGCAACCTATTTTTACGGAGGGTGGCGAGAGGTCTGCAGACCTTCAGATGGAAGGATTGGGTAAAGCACCATCCGGAATGGAAGAAGCAGCAAGGAATAATGATGAAAGGATCTCAAGTGTTAGTTCCCACTTGGCAGTTGAGACAGACAGTTTTTCAATGGTGTCATACTGATCCTAGCGCAGGGCATCAGGTGCCTGAAAAGACAAGTGAAAAGATGTTAAGAAATTTTTGGTGGCCTTCTATTCGAAGAGACTGTAAAGAATGGATCAAGGCTTGCACTGTCTGTGCTCAGAATAAGACACTTCCTGGGAAAGCTCAAGGGCTGCTCCATCCTCTTCCCTCTCCGGAGGTTCCATGGGAAAGATTTTCCTTGGACTTCATAGTAGGGCTTCCTTCAGATAAGGGGTATACTGTCATTTTGGTTGTTATAGACTACCTAACCAAGATGGGACATTTTATAGCCTTTAAATCTATTCCCTCTGCCGGTAGTCTGGCATCGCTATTAATGGAACATGTTATCAGGTTACATGGCCTACCTAAAGTGATAGTGTCAGACCGGGGCTCTCAATTCACAGCTAAATTCTGGAAAGTATGGTGTTCTGCATTACACATATCCTCAGCTCTTTCAACCAGCTTCCATTCCCAAACGGATGCCAAACAGAGAGATTAAATCGCACCCTGAAACAATATCTGCTTAGTTATGTAGATAGTAACACTGATGCATGGGTGGGTTGGTTATGGCTGGCGGAGATAGCTTACAATAATGCGCAACACAGTTCCACTAAACACTCTCCCTTTTATAGTACCTATGGGTTTCACCCTCGTTTCATTTCCTTTACAGTTCCGGGGAGGAGTGAACATATTCCGGAGGTACATGAGAGGATAGGACAGATACAGAGAGTATTGCTGGACACCAGAAAACATCTAGTTCAGGCTAAAATCCAGTACAAGAAACAGGCTGATAAGCACGGTCGACCAGGGCCCTTGTATGGGGTAGGTGATTTGGTGTGGCTCTCCACACGCAACATCCGTTTCAGACGATTTAGCGTGTTCAACACCAGATTTATTGGCCCCTACAAGATTGTGAGGGTAGTGAATCCTGTTGCTGTGAAATTGGCTTTGCCTTCTCATATGCGTATCCACCCGGTTTTCCATGTCTCTTTACTGAAACCGGCGTTTGGTCCTGCTCGTGCCAAACCTCCCTCGATGTGGGTGGATGATGAGGAGGAATATGAGGTAGCTAGAATCCTTGAATCGAAAATTCACCGTAACAAGCTGTGGTTTCTAGTTGCATGGAAGGGGTATGGTGCTGAGGAGAACTCTTGGGAACCAGAGTCTACGGTGCATGCTCCCAGATTGGTTGCGGCCTTTTACAGGCGTTGCCCTGCCAGTCCCTGCTCGTGCCTGTGCTCTTCGGGAGAAGGATGTACTGTCAGGGGTCACGACAATCCTGTTCGTGCAGGCACAAGCTAGGGATGTCGGAACTACAATTCCCGACAGCCCGTGGAGGACGCACCACGTCGGACGCAACGTTGCCAGAGCATCTCACGTGATGCGGAAGCACAGTCAAAGGCGAGGCAGCGAGAGGAACCGCTGCCGATTATTTCTTCGCTTTGGTCCCGCTGCAGTTCCTGCTTTTCTACGATTCCTGGTTCGGTAGGGGTGCCTCGCGCACCAATACTTTGCTCTCAATTCTGATTCTTGGTTCTAGGTTCCTGCGGTGCTATCTGGCCTCAGTAGCGGTGTTTTACGCGGCCAGGATATATTGCGGTATTGCAGTTCTTCCTATTGGAATACAAACATTTGCTCTGCTTGTTATTCTGTTGAATGCCTTGCACTCTGCTTTGCCCTGAGATTTATTTCCCTACGTTGGCGATCTCCCGAATTCCATTTAGTTCATGCGAGGGAAATAAGGGCTATAGTGCTTTTAGTTATTTATATACTTTGATGTGCACAGTTATTTGGAAGCCTCGTGAGGCTTAGCGCTCTTATTTTGAAACACACTTTATATCGGGAGGAGTGACGTAACTCTCCAGATATTACCTGGGGTACTCTGTGCTACTTGACTTTGGTATTACGGAGTTATGAATTTCTGGGTTTGAATGCATTACACCCAGTTTATTTGCGTTCATCCTTAATCACATGATTGCATAATTGTTATGTTTATGTTTCCTAACAAGGGGGTATACAGATGTTCTGTTTGAGCCACAGAAAGTACCTTCTAATTTCAGGTAGAATATAGAGAAAGGCAGAAAGAGGTTTAGAAGGTTTAGGACTGTATGATATTGACATGCCTATGTGTTGTTTCAGATATCCTGTGTAAGAAATAGAGGTGCAAGCTCAACACTCCCCTGTATGTTGGTGCACGTTGTTTTTCTTTACAGGTTAGTATAGTCATAGTGTTCTGCGCACACCATTCTATCAAGGAGAAATACACAACATATAGTAATCATATTCCCTTTTCTGTCTCATTACAGGTCTCCCTCCCTGCTGTCCCCATCCTTTCCTTCCCTCGCTCACCTTCCTTGTAGTCTGTATACTTTATGTCCAGACTTAAGGCGGATGAGAGGTGGACCCCATAGAGCATCGGTTCGACCCTGAGGATACTTTCAGGCCTGGGACACCCATGGAGCCAAGCAGCAGGACAGTCCTATGGGGGACAAGGCAGACCTTAAGCAGCCAGGCCTTCTTCTAGGGCACAAGGCAGTACTTCCTCTTTGAACGTCCGCAGGTCCAGTAGTGTACTGAAGAAGTGTTCAGAGGGTCCAATATTTATACCTGGTTCCACTTTGAAGTGTGGGCATCTCCTAGACTCGCCCCACATTGAATTCTGGAAAGTTCTTCCCATCCCTTCCCTTTCATGAATCGGAGATGTCTGGTGTAACAAAAGACTAGTGATTGAAAAATGTAATAAGTTCTCTCAGCTCCTCAAGCTTAAAAACAATAGTGAGAAAACGGATTTAACAGAATATCCGTTTCAGCAATCTAATGGTCAACATGTTTCTGCATATATGGACATTCCCAATGCATTCGTCAGGACCTTGATGTTGCTACTGCTGTGGGTGTTAGTGAGAAATAAAAAGGAACATATCACCTGTTGTTCAGGTTCAATGGACTCCACCACAATCCAATTCGTGTGGGGATCGCGCCTCACCTCACCTGGCTGCAGCTCAGGTAGTGAGGAGCACCGCTCTCTCCGTCGGTGTCTCCTGGCGTTCCTCTGCGCTTGACTGGGATTCTGTTAAATCCGTTTTCTCACTATTGTTTTTAAGCTTGAGGAGCTGAGAGAACTTATTAAATTTTTCATTTCTACCCAGTCTCACTCAATTTTACCCCATCACTTATCACTTTACTTGCACTGCTTTTTTCAGCTGTCACATAACATTGATACCACCCACCAGACAACACGGTAGGGGTTTCCTACACTATTGTGACAGAGATCACACTAACTCCTGGGTAAGGAGAACCCAAATGATGTGATAATGGTGGTACAGGACGGCAACTGATGGGAAAACTTTCACCTACCCCTGGTTGTGTGTTTCCCAATAAAAAAATCACGTACACTGAAATTCACCTCATCACGTGGTGTTACCAAGTAATTTGGTGCATGCCACCCAGTCTGTGTCACGTATATAGGGTCTTCTGTGTTTAGAGCTTTTTCCTTTGACTCCTAGATATTTTTTGTATGTTGTAAGCACTTAACATAGCCTCTTAATTACTCCTGGCCCTATATGAGTCTCATCCTTTTTCAATAATCACTTTCCCTTTCGCATGTACACCAAGAATTAAAACATTGCATCAGGAAATATTTTCTTATGATTAATCTGTTGATTTTTTTTTCATAACGAAGAAAAAAGCACATTCATATCTTAAAATGACGAAACAGATCTGACTAAATCATATGTAATTATTACGGGTACATTACTCAAAAACAGATATCTTAAATACATAACATCACATAAACAAGTGTCCAACATATAACACATATAGTTATTCAAATGGAAAACGGACGGCAGTAAATACTCTGCTGAGATGTAGAGTTACATACCACACTTGAGGGATATAATTATTTTCCGGGGAGGATACCGTAACCAAGTTTAGTAGGAACATGGAAAGGGGGCACTAAAGTGATGCAACATCTTGCTGTAATTTGGGAAAATGCATCAAGGTAGATGCCCAGATGGTACATTGCTAAAAAATCAACAAAGCCTTCTTGCATTTTAGCTCTGATCAAGTCCAAACAACAAAAATAAAGGTGTGACTGTGAATTATTGTCTTCACGACAAAGGTGGCCCACAATACATTTTAGAGCCCTGAGAAAGACCTTCATCTACACTCTAGGTCCTCAAGAAGGTCGAAATGCATCAGCATATTACATTGGGTTGATGGTGCACCTACAAGAAAGACATTGATAGAAATAGCTTACTAAATACATTGAAGTTGGACTGTCAAGGTACACAGAAGGATGCAATTGTAGGCCCCAACCTCCTAGGGCAGTTGGATCTTTCATGTTAAAAAAATAATAATAAATGAAACAATTGAATACCTATATGTGTTGTATGTTAGGCACTTGTTTATGTGATGCTATGTATTTAAGATAACAGTTTTTGAGTAATGTCCCTGTAATGTTTAGATATGATTTAGTCGCACCAGTTTTGTCATTTTAAGGTGTGACTGTACTTTTTTCTTTGTTATGCAAATACATTTAACAGATTCATCATGAGGAATTATTTTCTGTCCCAATGTTTTAATCATTGAAGTGTGAGGTTTGATGAATATTGAAAAACAATGAGACACTTATATAGTACTGGTCCGGAGTACTTACAAGGTCACATTAAGGGCCTCAATACGATGTCGGTCGGAAAGCATTCCTACTGACTCTTAGAAAGTGGGTATTTTCTTGCTTTATCATCTTGTGTCTACCTGTGGAATCAACGTCTGGTTTAGACTGACAATTGGGCTGTTTGTATATTTTTCTCTAGCCAGTCACACAATGGCAACTAAGGTGTGCCCTGCATGTCCTGATTGCCCATCACCAGGCTGATCGTCATTCCTGAGCAAGAGCAGTGGGAAGAGTTGTCACTGACACCTGAATAGGGTTGTGCCTGGCCTCTCACAATGCAATCTCCACCCCCATGTTGTGTGTCTGAACCAAGATAGGACAAGACAGGATCTTGCACTGCAAAGACTATTCTTTGAAGTATTCATACTTCAAAGGCCAAAAAGGTATAGGTTTTGGAACTATAACCCCAAACTTTTAGAACACTTCTGGATCAAGAGGAGACTTTGCCAAGAGGAAGAGCAGAAGTGCTTTCAGGAGGAGTACTGCCCCTTTGCGATGTTGCTTTGCTGGGTTGACCTGCAGTGGCTGCTTCTGTCTTGGAGAGGGCAAATATTTGACTTTGCTTTGGTATCCTGTTTAAGACATTTCTCCAAGGGCTTGTGTGTGCTTGCCACCTGTTAAGAAGTCTCAGGACTATCAGACTTCAACTGTAGCATCGCTAAACTCTACTGCTGGGAGTTCTGACCTGCCAAGTAGTACCAATTCTAGTTCTGGGCCCCTTGTAGGTGGTTTTGCTGCTTTTGGCCTTAAAGAATTCACACATTGCCATTTCAGAGCCATTTTTCCATTTGCAAGCTTGCCATGTGGTTGAAAAACCAACACATCACTGAAAAATCTACGTAGTGCCTTTTTGCGTCCCAAAGAACCACTGCAGCCAAAGTCCAGAGCACCTTGTCTCCAATGTACGAGACCCCTGTTCTAACTCCAATGCAGGCCCTGCTGTGCAGCTGAGAGAATTGACGCATCACCGGCCCACACTGAAATAAATGATGCAGCGCCTGTTTTGCCGCCGCCGCATGGACCTTCAGTGAGTCGGGATTTCCACGCATCGCACCTGTGCACCAAAGTTTCCAACGCATCGACCCCAGAAAGGAAACCGATGCATCGCTTCTCCTGTGTGCAGCAGGATTGACGCCTCCATCACTGTGTTTTCTGACACTTTCCTCCTTTCCTGCTGTTTTTCGTCTTGGATTTTGACGTATCAAAGGTACTTTGTGCTGAAATTACCGCATCCATAGAGTTCTATGGACAGAATTGCTTAAACGTTTTAAAAGTGATATTTTGCGTTATGTATGTTGGATTTTTGTTGTTTTGGTCTTGTCTTTTTTAACCCCTTCGCTGCGGCTGCGATTTTTCCACTGTGCGGTAAACAAAAGAATAGGGGGGGCCGTGATGAACCCCAGCCGTCATCTGCACACGAGCACTGCGGAGCGTGATGGCTGGGGTTCGTCACCAGCATGGGAGGGGTTAAATAAAGATTGATTATTTTTTCAAACTGGTGTGGTGTCCATTTGTAGTGTTTTCACTGTGTTACTGTATGTGTTAGGTACAAATGATTTACACATTGCCTCTGAGATAAGCCTGCCTGCTCACGCCAAGCTGCCAAAGGGTGACCAGGGGTTATCCTGGGTGTTGTTACTCCCTTACCCTGACTAGAAGGAAGGGTCACTACTTGGAGAGGGTGCAAGCCACTGCCAACTAAAACCCCCATTTCTAACATATGCCATGTCAATGGCTGTGACCTCTCAAAAACTAAATGAAAGGATCACATTTTTCTTTAAATAGAAGCTTGACCTGGGTGGTTACCAGGGGTTGGGACAACAAGCCTTTTTGTTACCAATTTCCTGTCCTCCATTTCTTAAACATTTTCCCTAGCTGAGGGGTAAACAGCCTTTGGCATATAAACAGGAGTGCAAGGCATGAAGACTTGTAGGCTAGGTTTGCCCCAAAAGATGAACTGGCAACTTGTGCCTATGGGTGCAGCCAAGGAAATCATACTGTCAAAAGAGCTTTCCAATTAAACCTCAACTCATCTTCTCCTGAGTGTCAGCAGACTTTACTGTCTATCACATCTATGTCAATCGTCACCTCACAAATAAGGAAAGCCCCCCATTAGCAGCTAATAGACTGAGAATGCCCAAGGTCTGATGGGAAAATGTAATGAGACATAATACCATGGATGTTTCATGTTTGCTTATAGTCATGGTTTAGGGCTACTCGCAGGAAGGCTTGCTCAAACAAATACACACATAATAACGCATGCTCATGCAAGCAGACACAAACACACACACACTTGCACAAGTCAGTGCCTATAATATAACTAGAAGGTTTAATATAATAAAAGGCTACATCTGGAGGTTCTATGTTGTTGAAACTGGTGAGATACAGGGATCGCAAGAGTGCTATGAAAGTAATGATTGTTTGCTAGGATGAGTGGTGGAGAGATGTGATGTGCCAGGGGGAAGACCAAGGAAGAAGATACCAGTTGTAATATTCCCATTTTTATAGAGTGATGCAACTACCAGGAAGCAGGACTCTTTCTACTGTAACTCCAATGCATTATATTTCATTTTCCATGAGTTTGCATTGGCATTTGCAATCAGAGCCTAGTGATCATTGTTGCTATTCTTGTAGACAGCAGTGAGCCTCTGAGACCACTGACGCTGCTGTTGTTGCCAGATTCTTTATCAGATTGATGGAAGTGTCACAGAAGTGAATATTCGTTTGAACTATAGTGTCAGTAGAAGAACATCAATGAACCCATGGGACTTGCTTGTCATTTTGTGCCCAGTAGATCTCAGCAATACTAGCGTTAGAAAATAATAGAAATTACTGATATGGATCTCCAGAGCACCTCTAGCTTTTGGCAAATTGCTGTAGCAATTTTTCTTTGTGGAAGATCCATCCCCCAACATCATGCTGAGGGTGTCCGAGGAGTGCCACCTTACAAGAATAGCACCATCACTGGAATGAAGATCTGATTTGTGGTCTCTTGACATTTAAATGTTGTCATGGGTCACATGGCCCTAGAGCAGGGGTCTTCAAACTGTGGGGCACGACCCCCAGGGCGGCCAGGGAGCGATGCAAAGGGGGTCGCGCTCCCAGTCACACTTCTGCTCAGGCCCAAGGGCTTATGCCCCCCTCTTCCCCTGTGTCTCAGCCCTGGCTGCTGCAGTGTAACTCGAGCTGCTGGGGCCTCAGCTGGGCAGTGTCTGGAGTCTTATCTCCAGCACGCCCATCAGAGTTTTTCACAGGTCTTTAAAGACCATTTACATATTTACATGCCTTTGTAAACTGGTTACAGAGGCTTAGTGTTTTTTTCCTGATTCCAGTACCCCCTGGGTCCCACTCTGCCTATTCCTTTTATTTGTATTTTACATTTACTGATGTAGTGTGAGAATTCATTTCATGAAAAGAAATATAAAGTAGGGTTGCCAAAAGTAAAATGCCTGTGCGTGTTGTTTAAAGAGCCTGCAGAGACCTCCTCTTGAAACTAAATAGATTTATAACTAAAAAAGTATGTGTTCATTCATTATGTGACTTTTCTGTGCTTGTTCTTTTTAATTATCAGTCATGGATCATTGAGGCAGTCCTAGAACACAATTAAAAGTGCTTTCTATTTATATTTGCTGTTTGAAGTATGCACATATAAGTGCTTAAAATACAGCTTTAGGTGACTGCTTATTTTTGTACCAACTGGGCCATCAAAATAATCTACTGGCAACCTTATCCATAAGACTGGAAGTTTGTTGCAGGATCAGCACATTATTTATTTCCTCCACCCTGCCATAATAGCAATAGTTCAACTTAGATCTTAAACCCTACGCTGCCGTCAATAACATACTGGGTTACTTCAAGTGTCTGGGAATGCACCCTGCATTCAGAGAACTCACTTCTCATTCTCGCACTTCACTTTCATGCTCACCCTGTTCTCATAGCGATCACAATGCACTCACACTGATCACCATGCACTCACACCATTCACCTGCTCACCCTGCACTCACAATGATTACTCTGCACTCACAATGCACTTGTGCTGTTCACCCTATACCTCACCCCGCAGTCACACAAGCACACTACTCATCCTGCACTCATGTGACACTTCACTCACCTGTCCCCCTCACTGCTGAATATACAACTCACTCAAACAATCCCAGCAGTAATCATACATTCATTCATCCCATTCTGAACTTGCATCCGCACCCAAATTCGTTCGGCACCTCACTCACCCTGCAGTCACTCCTCTCACCCTACTCTCACACTGTTGCATCGCTCACCGTGCGCTCACATGGGCCCTCCTGCCACCCACACAGCGCACAGGGTTAATGTGCCTGCTACAAAGAATATGTACTATGCAGATCACAGAAATGAGTGTGAGTAAACTATGAGTAGCGCTATAAAAAATGAAATGTTTGTCAGAAAGGTGTTATAGAGAGATGAGGTGCATTGTTGCTGAGTGGTAGTGAGGGAATTCATGGAGAAGGAGGAAGCGGGGGTAGGGCACCAAAAAAGACAGTTGCACTGGGTGCAACCAGTGTTAGGGCCAGCCCTGGCTGGGAGTGTTAGTACCCCTCCCCCAGAAGTTCTGGTCTAGTGGCTGCCCTGCTTCTGCAGATTATTATTATTTACATTTGTACTGCGCTACTGTTACCAAAAGAAGCCCTGGGGCTAATAACCATCTGCTGCCTGAAGGCAAATGAGAAACACACAGAAGGAGATGGATAACCAGCTAAATGGGGTTACCTACAGAGCATAGAGAAAGGTTTCTATATCTTCCTAAAGGATAATCGATTCTTGGTGGAGTGAAACAAAGGAGGTGTGCAAGTCCCATAACTGCGCGGCCTGCACCAAAACAGCGAGATAGACAACTCATGCCTTCTTGAATTGGGGAACAATAAGCAGAGTTGCACAGGCTGAGAGGAGCATACAGGTCCGACCCGTATGCTTGGTGAGGAGAGATGAGAGGATGAGAGAGGACAGCAAGGGATTGAGAGAATTTGATTGAAGAGGTCAGGGATGAGGAGAAATGTAAATTGCAGAAGAGTAGTGTGGACACGCTAGAAGTGAGTGTGAGCCAAAGGTGAGGGCTTCTGTCAGAACAAAGGGGAGATGTGAAAGATGAATGGGGGGACCTGAGAGGTGTAAGATACAAATAGATAATAAGTTGAATGGAGAGACAAGGTGAATGAGAAGCGCTCAGGGGAACGGGTGGTGATGGGGCCAATGAGGCCATGAGATAAATGCGAGAGACGAGGACAGTAAAAAGACAGAATGGCAAGAGGTGATTAAAGGTGAAGTGAGAAGTTGAATGGGGAGAGTTCAGAAGTTGTAAAAAGGGGTGAAAGAAAATGGCCTGCAAAGTGAGAGAGGGATCCAGGGTTGGGAGAGGAGAAAGGGATGGAAGGGAGGGAGTGAGTGAGAGAAAAACTGCATGGGTAAACTGCTTAACTCTGCAGAAAAACGCCAGGGTTTTAAGGGACCCCTGATTCTCCCGGCCAGGGCCAGGTGAGCTTATAATGTGGCAGCATGTATTCCTGCGGAGTGGAAGGCCCTTCACAAAGGTTGACTAGAAATCTTTCTGATGTTAATTTCTGTATTTTGGTTATAAACAGGTACTGATGTGGTGAAATCTTTCCTCAGTGTTACTGTGTGTAAAAAAATAATTTCAAAATAATGAAGCAATGCTATCCCAAAATTCGCTGCATCACGTAACATCATTTACATTTTCTTCCCACACAATTTAGTCAAGCCCGTTGCGTAATTTGGTCCTCAACTGCCTCATAATTCCAGTAGCCCTGCCTACAGGTTTAGAAATTTTTGTCAGGAGGGGGTCCTTACACCTCAAAATGTTGACAGGGGGGTGTCGGCATCCAAAAGAACTCTGCCCTAGAGTGTCACATACAATAACAGGAAGAGTTGGTCACCAGAGCCCTGCTGCACCCCAGTAAAGACAAATCATTGGCACCAACATTACTGTTGATGGCTCAAGGTTGTCCACTATCAGTTCAACCCTCTCAAGGTGGCAGATCAGATTCCACTTTTTACTTTAGGCTCTGTACAATGAACAATGTGCTCGGGAAGATACATCTGAAAAAGGCACCGGGGAATGTGGGCCCGCTTCACTAAGGGCCTCCCCTCTCGTGCTGAAGGCCCCGCAGTCATTGCGGGGGTTGACCGGCACTCATGGCACGACCTCCTCCCTGTAGTTATTCATTGTGGAGTTTGCGCCATTAGTTTGGGGCTCCCGCCACAACTGTGGCTCCCCTGCTATGAATGCAGAGGCACTTTGTGGATTGGCCCCTTTGTTAAGTCCACAGAAGAAGTGAAAAGCTAGTGCACTAGAGCACAGCCAAACATTATAGTTATCTGGACCCTGAGACAACACCGGTTAGGAGTATCATCACTTCTATCAACATTTGGCACACAAACACCTGTCATTCTGGGAGCAGCAAGTCATTGTAGAGCATATAGTTTGTGCAGATGCGAGAGACATCACACACAACAAAAAAGTATAAAATGGTTAACGTACTTTCTTTTAATACTTTCCATTTTCAATTTCTAGTTAATATGATTATCTGTTTCTTTGTTTGACCCTACCTGCCAAGTGATTGTGACTACTGAGCAAATGTGGTTGTGGACGAGAAGGTGTTAGAAGGCATGAGATTGTGGGTGCCTGCATGTGAGTGAGAATTGAATAATAGTGTCTTCCAATTGCGAGCCTGGGTGTTTCATCAACCTTGAATTCAGTCAAGCAGGGTACTGACTTGGGAATCACTAAAACTCATTCAGACTGATGAAGAGTCCGTTGCATGTCAGAATTTCAAGGACAAAAATATCAACCTGCCAGAATATTTTGGCCAAACTTTTAATTACCACTATACTGTGAAGGTAAGTATAGATAGGTTAGATCGATTTACTATTCTTAACTCAACATCTGCATTCAGAAATTATGACAGATTCATGAATTTTCTCATATTTTTCCCTCTAAATATGAATAGAAAATTCAGTTGTAAGTTAATGAGTGCCTATAACTGTGGGAAAAACCACATTGTTGATGTTCACTTCTTTAGCATTGCATTTTTCTGGTTACCCTTTCCCAAATTCCACCCCACCAACCGGGGACCTATACTTATAGGTGTCACTTACAAATATAGATAATTTTACTTTTATTGTTTAAATTCACATTTGTGAGATACAGATGCAAAACAGACTTTGTGAATCACCTGCTAACTCTTCAAATTATAACTTTTTGATGCAAAAAACGGACTAAAAACATTGTGCATCTGGCTCATTGTTTTTCGACAGCTGCACACAAATGAAGATTTAACATTTTAAATGTTTATAATGTCAACTCAGTACATTTCAGAGGAAAAAAGTCAATTTATGAAGCATGTGATCAATCTTCCCAGAATAGAATACTTTTCCAATTTGTCAGATGTTTCACCGGTGTAAACCCTATGGCGCATATTTATAAAAAAATAATGCAGCGCAGCAAGCAACATTGTTGTGCTGCATGATAGGTAAAGAACAAGAATGTACCGTAATTGACATTATATAACACATTCCTGTCTTTTACCTGGACTGGTGCACAGTGTGTGCCTAGCACCAACGCAGGCACCCTTGCACCACAGTGCCTGCATTATAAACAGGTTTGTGTTTGTGCAGGCAGGAACACTTTCCTGCACAGAAACAATCCCCTGAGTCTGAGGCAGTTTACTGCAGCACACAAAAAATAGGAAAAAACAAGGAGATATTAAAGATATTTTCCTTCATTACGCCTCGCCAGGGAAGGTGTAGCATTTTGACACCTTCCAATGTTAACAAGTAATGGTAAATCTGGGAAAGCAACAACATCCATTGGAAGCACCCACACCTCCCCCATGGAACGCCTCCCTGGGGCAGAGTAACAAAATGCGCTGATTTGCGCTGCGTTGCGTCACTCCGGATTTATCAAGCCACTCAGAGCCATGCACGGTGACCTTGCGTGGCTTGATAAATCTTACTTAAAATTTGTGTTGCTCTTGCACCTTGTGTGGCGCAAGGGCGAAGCAACTCATTGGAAAATTTGACCCTCTGTTTGGGGCATCCTATAACACAAATAAGTCTATTCTAACAACCATAGGACTCCAGTTGTGTTAGTCAGGATTATGTGAAAGTGAAATTAACAGTCAAATGCCATGTTAGAGCAAGGTGCAAGCAAGATTTATGTTCTCAAAGACTGCTAACACAATCTGAGAATTGATTATGATGAACCCTACTGTGCACCAGTTACCCTTTTGAATATAAAGTGTTTCACCTATTCTTCTTCTTTGTCTTCTTTTATTTCTTATTTCCATCTTCTTCTTCTTATTATTATTGTTTGTTATTATTATTTATTCATTATTATATGTAGTAGTGATACTATTAGTAGTAACAGTAGTGGCAGTAGTATAATTATCATTAAAGCTCAGTTCCAGGAAATGCATTTCAATTAACATGGTCAAATTATGCATTTTACCTAAATCAACCAATAATAATGACTCTTTTTGACAAAAAGCTTTCAAACAGATGGGTGCATTCATTAATTGCAATATTTATTGTGTTTTATGGTAATGAATTTGTAACAAGTATGTTTGCCATCAAGTTAACTAATGCATTCTCTAATTAATCTAATTTATGTAATAACTGTCACTGTCGTTAATTTCTGTAGAGGTTCACCTGTAAACCTTGATTATAATGAATATAATGATTAAAATGAACATTTAAATGTTAGTCTGTAAACAGTAAGCTTGCGTATGTTTCTTATACTATCATTCTATTAACATAGGACATTGACACCTTAAGAAAAATGACAAAATAAATCCAGTTCTAGAAAACGTAAGATGTGCCTGGCTTAACACGGACTGGAAGACAACATTACTTGCTATTATTAACCACAGTTTTATTGATATAATTAGGGACATGTGCATCACAACAGCACTTTCAGACTGTTTTAAAATGAAGTATCTCTCAAAACTAATAACATTTCAACATAAAAATTAGAACAAGCAGTAACACACTCTACTGCTAAGTCATAGACAGAAGGTATTGCATTATCTCTTGTAACAATGTTGTATTCTATTTACTAGGTAACAAAAGCACATTTTAAAAGAGTGTTTTGTTTATTTAAATGGGTCAAATGTAACTCCTATATTAGTTTCCATATATATTTTTATAGATGACATTCAGTTTTCATTTCCTTCTGCGTATCTCTTTATTTGTACTATGCTGCATTCATAGTTGGAGATTTTTGGAACAGTTTTACTCTTAAAGTTCCATTGTACTTGAAACACTTACAGGAATTAATTGCTCCAATTTCTATTTGTTAAATGACATCTCTGCACAAATGGGCCTATAGGCCACCTAGACAGCAGCCTATTCTTGTTTTTCAAGGCATTATTTACATTCAGAAAGACACTTAATGACTATGATTTGAACCATGTGGCCTTACCCTGGCATGCTTCCTGCCTCTTCCCCCTTTCTGATGTCATTTACAAAGACACTTTGGCAAACCTAACACATTTGACATGCACTGTATTGATATAACAGGCGCTCTTGCAACAGACAAATAATCATGTCTATGGACAGACGCTACAAAGAAATGTATGCCTTTGATACACACGGTAGTAACAGGGTGGTACTATAATGCCATGCATGTGAAATTGTGAAGTAGAAAATGACTATGTAGGAACTACAGTACTACAACACCAACGTCACAATGTAAAGTGTAATCATCTGATAAATCTTGTGCCCTGTATTGATATCATTGGTGCTTGCAGCAGACAACTACAGATGTATGTAGTGTGACACTAAACATTGCATCTCTCTGTCTTGTTTTGCACAGAAATGTAACAAGGTAGATTTGGTGATGGCATTCCTTGCCTAGCCTTTAAAACACAGATTTTGGAACCCTTTTACATACAGTTTTCGTCTATATGTATTTCAAATTGCACAGAAAATGCAGGTTAGGTTTACATTAGAGGTGAGGAGTTAGCGTGGTCATTGTAAAGTACCAGGTCACTCCATATCAACAGGGGCACTTTATTGTAGTCCTTGACTTTGCTTCTAAAATCATGGTGTGTTAGACCTTTTGGCTTAGCTGAATTGCCTAGAACAGACCTCTCAGAATGCAACTGGATGTTAAAGGAAATTGATAATACTAGAAAATGGTGTCACTGATGACATGGGGTCTATACATTGCCTTAGCAGAAGTTTCAATGCTGTGTTTAAAAATAGAAAATATGTTTCTGTCAGTAAAAGCAGAAGCAGTGATGGCTGAGTCACATGCAGTGATTACCTTTAAATAAGGTTACCAGATAACACCCAGTCATTGAGACACCATGCTTCCAGAATGTGGCTTTCATTTAAGAAGTTGGGGCCATATTATCAAGAAAGGGCGATACATTATCACCGCTTTTATCGTCAGGAAAGCCGCGCTAAAGCGGCGATAATTTGCTTGATAATATGCCCTTGTGAATTCCCATAGAAGCCCAGGTTCTGGTGTTAACCTGAGCTTCTATGGGAATTCACAAGGGCATATTATCAAGCACATTATCGCGGCTTTAGCGGCAGTTTCCTGCCGATAAAAGCGGCGATAATGTATCGCCCTTTCTTGATAATATGGCCCTTAGTGAATTCTGGAAGTTTTAGCCTAGGTTCAGTTCAGTTGTACTAACTGAGCTAACTCAACTGCTAAAAATACTATTTTAAATGAAACTCCAGAGAGGAAGTAGTTGTGTACCCCTGAATAGAGTCATCTTATTCTGGTACCCATTTAAACATATGTTGTGCAGTTGTTTCAGTCCAGATGGTCCCTTTTTAATGTTCAGTGGAGCCTCTCAGTCAAAAAAGATTATTTGTACACTCTGAATAAGTATATTCTAAACATATGTTTAAGAGTAAACACATAAACATACTTTCTGGCACAGTATTTCTCAGTAAAATACTGACATTTGTGATTGTATTACCGATTACAGACACAATAATTTACATTTCTTTAACATGTACACAGCACATACCACAATGACTATTTTTAGCACTCATCAGCTTCAAGCTAAATACATTTACTACAATTTCCACAATATGGTTGTACATCTGAAAACTTACAAATGAGCTGCAAGCCATATTACAGAAACATATTTCGGAAAGTGGTTTTCCTTCCAAACGTGCACTTACAATCTTCCTCTACATCCTCTTCCTTCTTTGGTAGGCTTGGACAGAATACATTATATAATGTTAATGTTTTGAGTTTTTGAGAAATTCTGAGTTCGAGAGACTCAACATTTTTGAAAGTTTATCTTGTAGTTGTTCTGCACATGTGCTTGAAAATGAAGTCAAAGTTTTATGATAATTGAATTTCTACATTGATGTTAAGAAAAGTGCTAAAAAGAGAATTCGATTTCAGATGAAACTAAAAAGGTAAAATCATATTGAGCTTGAAAGAAAACCACACTAAAGAAATGAACTGTGAGGGGTTAATTGTACTCTTTTATCAGATGAGACCCATGACAGGTCCACAATTAGATAGGGATATTTTCTGACAACCATGTGTCTCTACAGGACGAGCCGGAGCAGAGCCATACAAGGCATGTGTGGTTCAGTGACATCCATCTCCCTATCCATGGTTCTCTCTTCCATTTTTTACTTTTTATGGATGAACACTTCTTGGTGTTTGTTTCTGTGTCTGTCACAATGGTATACTAATTCTTAATGTTGGGATCCTACAGATAATATTTTGACCATAATATTGATGAAATGCAATCACTGCAAATTTAATAACAGTAAATCTATATTTGCCTCGATGTTACATTCTGAGTCAATATTATGGTCATGATTTATTTGTAGGTCAATATTTTAGGGGTTGATACTGTGATAGGCAATGGCCCCAGTGTACTTCTAATTGTGCCTAGTGAGAGAACTACAACAAACAACAGGGTTATGGATAAAATGCTTGAATTAATATAAACCACTGGTAATTGCTCAGGGCTGCATTCCAGTCCATTGTTTTTGCCCACCATGCCACTGTAAACAAAGGCCAGCCTCCTCATGGGAATAGTCTGTTTCAAATTCAGCTAATTTTGACTTGTAATATTTTTATAAGACAGGTGTCAGTTGAGAAAATTGAGAAATAAGTTGTGTTAAAGCAAACATGATAAGATTGTTAACAGTTTAGGAGGATATGAGCAAGTCCACTTTGCACTTCTTCATGCAGGAGGCAGATGACAGATGTTGCTGTTGGTTACTTAGACACCCAACTGTTTGTGAAGCTTACTAAGGGCGTCACTGACAATGTCCAGCTCATGGCGGAGGTCGCATACCACACTAGTGATACTTTTGGTGTCCTTGAGGATCTGCACACTCTGTGTGTAGGGGTTGTACTTCAAGCCAAAGGGACGCTGGATTGTAGTCGCAAATTCTCTGTTTAGTAAATAAAAAAAAGAAACATTTAGTTGAAGGTCATCTACTACAGCACAAGCCCCTGTGTTTCAGGAGAAGACTAATCATGTTTAATACAGCCACTTAAGTATCACTTCTGCAATGTTTTGACAGGGAATGTAAGACTGTTAAAGATGAGGCAGCATAAGTTCTTCCTTTAACTGCTCTTGCTTTCTCTTCAACTGGGATTCTTCTCATCCAATTAATAGTGTAGCTTCATACCAGCAACTTTTAAAAATACAATGTCAGATAAGCGAGAACATATTGACTTTTCCAAATCTATTTATTATGTAAATATCTTTTATTAATCATGAACTAGGCCTCATGGGTTTCAGAGCATTGTACACACATTTGACAGAATACCAAATATGTTGCAAGAA
The DNA here is from genome assembly GCF_964261635.1 of Lissotriton helveticus. Classification (NCBI taxonomy): domain Eukaryota; kingdom Metazoa; phylum Chordata; class Amphibia; order Caudata; family Salamandridae; genus Lissotriton; species Lissotriton helveticus. Next base: position 811,211,962 of record NC_136061.1, on the reverse strand, counting down.
CTGTGAACGGCACTCAGAATTGCCATTATATTATAATGACCAACTCTGAAGCCATTACCTATAAAACAAGCGAGAAGACAAAAGCTTTTGCCAAAAAAGTGAAACGGATTATTCATAAAAAGGGGCAATATTGCATATTCTGGAAAGAGTGTTCAATATACTAATCCAAAGATGAAAAATAGATTGAGTTTTTTAGAACTATTTCAGAGAAAAACAAAATAAGTTACTAAAAATTTACTTGTGAATATGTATGAGAAAAAATGCAAAAAACAAAATTTCCTAATTATCCTTAAGTAAGTCATGGGTGGGGAATCAAACGTTGGTCCTAATGATAAGAGTTATCATTTGTATTGAACTATATCATCTGACATTACAGTCAATCAAAATGACCAGTTAAAGAAAAAGGTCAACAAGGAACTTCTACAATCCCATATGCATGTAATTGTGAATGGCTGTTTTACTTTGCTTTCCGAATTATTATTATTATTATTATTATTATTCTGAGTTTTGTATAGCGCCTGGTTACCAAATAGGCATCCCAGCGCTTGCCAGATAATAACGCTACCAAAGAATAATGCAGGGTTAAACAGAAAACAGAAACGTCTTTAAAAGTTTGCGGAACCGGAGAAGACTAGCTTCCGAGCGAAGTTGTAGGGGCAGTGAATTCCACAAAGTGGCCACATTTATCGAAAACCTTCTGCCCCCGGTTCTAGCCCTCTTCACCCTCCCGACCTGAAGAAGATGTTGATGGTCGGAGCGAAGAGAGCGAGAAGCCTTGTAAGGCTGAACCATCTCCCCCAGAATAGGTGGGCCTACCCCATGCAGAACTTTATGGGCTATACAGAGTGATTTGAATTTCACCCTGTCCCTAACAGGGAGCCAATGCAGAGCCCTCAGCGCCGGGCGAGCAGACTGGCGCCTGGGGAGACCCGTCAAGAGCCTGGCGGCCGCATTCTGCACTTGCTGCAGTTTGTTCAGGGTAGATTCAGGTGCACCCAGGAATAACGCGTTGCTGAAGTCCAGCCGCGAGATGATCAATCCCTGGATGAGAAGCCTCCTAGTGGACGCTGGGAGTAAAGGTAAGATCTTCCGGGCTGAGCGGAGCAGGCCAAAACACACGCCAGCAGTCTTTTTAGCATGAGTTTTAAACGAGAGGCCCTGCTCCAGCCACACACCCAAGCTCTTGATCTCCTGCTTGGGGGTGGTTACCGGGCCCAGACAGTCAGGCCAGCTGCTGGGGGACAAAGATGGAGAGGAGTTCCCCAGCAGCATGAGTTCCGTCTTGGAGCCATTTAACTTTAGCGCTGAGCTGCACATCCACGTGTAGATCTTCTGCAGACACGAGTGCAGCCGGTCGGGATGATGCGCCGACTGGGAGAGGCCAACCACCAGCTGAGTATCATCAGCATAGCTGATGATTTTAATACCCAGCGGCAGTACCACACTCTCCAGGGGGGCCATGTAGATGTTGAATAAGGTAGGGCTCAATGAAGAGCCCTGTGGCACCCCACACTGGAGAGGGATTGTAGATGATTTTTCATGGCCTTCCCACACCTCAAATGTCCGACCTTCCAAGAAGGAAGCAAACCATTTGAGAGCCACACCAGTGACCCCCACCCCGACAGCCGTTGGAGAAGCACCTGATGGTCCACGGTATCAAAAGCAGCACTGAGGTCCAGGAGGATCACTGCCACTGATCCCCCCGAATCCAGAATGCTCCTTGCATTCTCCACGACCGCCAGCAGGGCGGTGTCAGTCCCCTGACCGGGACGAAAACCCGTTTGGGAATCGCCCAGGAGGGAGTTAGCTTCCAGGAAGTCCGACAGGCGACTGTTTACCAACTTCTCAGCCACCTTACTAATACCCGGCAGCAAGGAGATCGGCCTAAAGTTGGCGAGGTCGGCGGGGTCCAGGTTAGGCTTTTTCAGAAGAGCCTTAACCACCGCCCCTTTCCAACTGGGGGGGACTATCCCTTGAGTGAGGGACAAGTTTACAAGGTCCGTCACTGGGCCGCCGATGGTAGAAGCCACCTGTTTAAGATATTTAATAGGTGCTGGGTCTTTCGGGGAGCCACTCTGCATGGTCCTCAAAACCGAAAGAACTTCCTCCATCGTGACCGGACCAAGAGAGGCCAGCTCCACTGATCGCATCCTAAGTTGGGAACTGAAGTTGTCCTCCAAGGAAGAAACCTCCCCCTGGCGGGGAAGGGAAGCCAGTATGTTGTCGATTTTAGTTTTAAAAAAGGAGGCCAATTCTATGCATTTTTTGCGTGGGTCCTCATGGATGACCTGAGGTTCGGGGATATTCAGTAGTTCCTTTATGACCCTGAACGACTCTTTAGAAGAGTTGGCCGCAGAGCCTATTCTCTCTTCAAAGAATCCCGCTTTTGCCACCCGAATAGCAGATTTATAGCTGCTCAGAGCCGCACGATATTGTTTCCGGCTCGATTCACTCCAGTCTCTCCTCCAGGACCGCTCTAGCCTCTTGCATCCCTTCCTCAGGGTCCTCAATTCAGACGAATACCAAGGCGCCGAACCCACTCTCTTCCCCCTCGTAAGTTGTTTCTTTTTTGGAAGGAGGGTATCCAGCGAGTCCGAGAGCCAGGTGTAAAGATTGGCATCAGCAATGATCGGGTTAACTCCCTGAGGGGGTAGTGTAGCCTCCAGGTGTGCCGCCCAGGTATCAACTGCGAGCCTCGACCAGGCTCTTTCCAAGATGTGAACCCTTGGGGCCACCGCCACTGGACTATCAAATTGCCACATTGCGGACACCAAAAAATGGTCTGCCCAAGGCAGGGCCAAAGCCGGAGATGAATTGAGATAGTCCAGATTTGAAAGTATGGGATCAAGCAAGTGGCCCTTCTCATGGGTCGCACCCGAGTTGGCTAAATTGATTCCAAAAGATGTGAGATCCTCGAGTAGATCTACACCCACGGCGTTAGTGGGGTCATCAAGATGAATATTGAAATCTCCGAGAAGGACAAAGTTGGCAGTTGAGGAAGCAAGAAGTGCGGTAGTTTCTAGGAGAGAGTTAGGGAAATTTCCCAAGGGTCCGGGAGGGCGATAAATCAACAAGCCTACCAAGGACACTGTAGGTGAAAGACGAAGGGAAAACTGACAGCTCTCACAATCAGTCACCCCTCCGATCTGAATCTTACAAGCCAGCGTGTCTCTGAAAAGGATAGCAATGCCTCCTCCCCTCCCTATAGGTCTATCAAGATGGGATATAAGAAAACCTGGAGGGAGTGCTCTGACCATATCAGGGCCGGAGCTGGTTGAGAGCCAAGTCTCGTTAAGAAACAACACATCGAGCTCGTGATCCAGGATGAGTGAATTAATTTCAATGGCGTGACTCGGCAAGGACCGGCAGTTCAATAGGGCCATGGAAAGGGTGGATTTCCCCGCCACTGAATTCTGGCCGGACAGACAGGCTCTACACGGTAGAAAAGGAAAGGTTCCCTCCTGTGAAAAACAACAGATGGTAGGGTGGGGCGGACGATAGGAGATAAGAACATCCCTCCCATATCGTAACCTATTGGTAGGCGGCGCCAGAGGAACGGGCATGATGACAGGCCCTAGGCCCGTCTGGGCCCGGACGGGCACAGACGGGCTGAACTCTGGCGTAACTCCGGCGTCAATTCGGCGTCCCCGCTGCGCGTGACCGCTGCGCGTTGGCATGGCTACCTATATACTGAACCAGCAAGGTAGAGAAAGGACTGATGCACGCTGCTCCCACTCACCAAAGATGGCCGCCTCGAAACAGGGCGAAGGACCCGCAAAGAGCGGTGAGTTGTACCAATTAGGGTGCAAGTAGAGATGACAGAGATGAGGGTATGCGGGCCAGGCAATTTTAAAATCAAGGAATAAGTGCCCAAATTTAAAATAAACAAAAATACAAAAACGGGAGAGTTAAAACGAACAGACTGCTACTGCACACACACACCTAGTAAATAGCGCCACACGCTGGTCAAGGAACGCGCTGACCGAGGTTGCCTACCTATATACTCAACCAGCAAGGTAGAGAAAGGACTGATGCACGCTGCTCCCACTCACCAAAGATGGCCGCCTCGAAACAGGGCGAAGGACCCGCAAAGAGCGGTGAGTTGTACCAATTAGGGTGCAAGTAGAGATGACAGAGATGAGGGTATGCGGGCCAGGCAATTTTAAAATCAAGGAATAAGTGCCCAAATTTAAAATAAACAAAAATACAAAAACGGGAGAGTTAAAACGAACAGACTACTACTGCACACGCACTACTAGTAAATAGCGCCACACGCTGGTCAAGGAATGCGCTGACCGAGGTTGCCTACCTATATACTCAACCAGCAAGGTAGAGAAAGGACTGATGCACGCTGCTCCCACTCACCAAAGATGGCCGCCTCGAAACAGGGCGAAGGACCCGCAAAGAGCGGTGAGTTGTACCAATTAGGGTGCAAGTAGAGATGACAGAGATGAGGGTATGCGGGCCAGGCAATTTTAAAATCAAGGAATAAGTGCCCAAATTTAAAATAAACAAAAATACAAAAACAGGAGAGTTAAAACGAACAGACTGCTACTGCACACGCACTACTAGTAAATAGCGCCACACGCTGGTCAAGGAACGCGCTGACCGAGGTTGCCTACCTATATACTCAACCAGCAAGGTAGAGAAAGGACTGATGCACGCTGCTCCCACTCACCAAAGATGGCCGCCTCGAGACAGGGCGAAGGACCCGCAAAGAGCGGTGAGTTGTACCAATTAGGGTGCAAGTAGAGATGACAGAGATGAGGGTATGCAGGCCAGGCAATTTTAAAATCAAGGAATAAGTGCCCAAATTTAAAATAAACCAAAATACAAAAACGGGAGAGTTAAAACGAACAGACTGCTACTGCACACGCACTACTAGTAAATAGCGCCACACGCTGGTCAAGGGAATTCAATTAGTTGTATGAATATTTCATGACTAAATCATTTGATTTATTTAGTGAGTGAACACCCCTCTTCATTTTTTATATTTTATTGTGTTATGTCTGACAAGTTATTGAGATTGTATATTTCAATAAGTTGATTTACTTCAGATGTTGGATTTTTCACTTGGTTCTTATCAGTACCATTCTAGCAAACTCCTACATTTTCTTGTCACCTTCAGAAGGGCATTGGAATTTATAGCAGAGGATAAGATCTCATTAAATTCACCAATCAGTGCTGATACCTCATACTTCATTCCTAATGGCATTGTTTTTGAAAGTATCACTGAGCTCCGGGTCAGTTTGGTTTATCTCCCTGTTTCACATTTCTTTCTTTTCTAGATTGTTTATTTGTTTTACAAGAGTAATAATTTATGGAGAATGGGATCACATTGTGAGTAGATCAGTTACTGGGTAGTGGTTTTTTAACACTATTGTTATTGTGTTAAGAGTGGGTGAAAAAAGGACATCATGTGCAAGGTTATTGGTGGTAAGATATGTGGAACTAATCAATATTCTTCAGGGGAAGTTTTTTTTAACTTTCTTCAAAACCAACTCTCGTTTAGTCGATGACTGCAATTACATTGCTTCATTTCATTGCATCACACCCATCTGCTCACCCCTTAGTGATGCACTTAATACTATAGCAACATTGTTGGCAAAAATACATATGCTTTTAAACTATCTTTCAGCATGTTGACTGCAACTGAGTAAGAGGCAAGAAGACAGTGTGAGTTTTGAATGAGTGATTTTCACACGTGTTTACCATGTTAATTTCCAAAACCTCTTCTGCTAAATACACCTCTCTGTAAGAGAATGATAAAAGCATAAAATGCTGGAATGCTGCCTCTGGTGGATTTACGCATTACTGGCTCTAATAGTCATAAGCTAGTCATTCAATGCATATATTTGGAAGCTGTTTTCACTCACAGTGAATTTGGCTTTTCAACAGAATATAGTGAAGGGGAGGCCACACATCCCTTTTTGCAGGCTGGCTGCAGCATTATATCCCACTCACATCTTTGAGTGGGCTTTGGGTCATCCCTTTATGTTATGTTATGTTATGTTATGTTATAAGGGTCTTTTATAGCGCACGGCTACTCCAACGGAGTGTCCCGGCGCTTTATATTTCATGACCAGAGCAGGAAAAACAAACAAAACATAACAGTATAGATTCACAGGAAGAGGGATGATCACTGAATCCAGGGGTAGGCAGACAAAATATCGAAATTAAAATATCGATATACAATAATATCGATGTTTTAATATCGATGGTATAGTATATCGATGTGCCATAATATCGACAGACAGAATATCGAGATTAAGGTATGTATGTTAGTAATATCGAAATTTTGTTGTTTAGTGTTATGTATTTTATTTTGTTGTTTATATGTTTGCTAAATATGTTTAGAAATGTATGTTTGAAAATTAGTAATTTTGTTAACATTTTGCGTTTTAGTATTAGAGCGGGTTGTGGGTTTATAGGGGAATAGGGTGGGAAGTAATTTAATAATAATTAATTAATTAATATATGTTTGTAAATATTTGTAATTAATAATTAATTGGTAATTAATTAATATTAATTAGTTAATTAATATATGTTTGTAAATATTTTTAAATAATAATTAATTGGTAATTAATTAATATTAATTAGTTAATTAATTAATATAATTTTGTACATATTTTTAAATAATAATTGATTGGGAATTAATTAATATTAATTAGTTAATTAATTAATATAATTTTGTACATATTTTTAATTGATAATTAATTGGCAATTAATTAATATTAATTAGTTAATTACGTTAATTAGAGTAATTTTTTAATATATATCTTTTTTTTATTTTTTATTAATTATTTGGGAACAATTAATATTAATTAGTAAATTAAATTAATTATAGCTAATGTGCTAATATATTTACTTTATTGTTATTGTTAATTAATAATTAATTGGTAATTAAATAATGTTAATTAATTTTGGGTAAAGGAGTATTTTTAGGGTTCAGGGTCAGTTTTCAGTTCTTGGGTAAAGGGGTATTTTTTGGGTTCAGGGTCAGTTTTCAGTTTTTGGGTAAAGGGGTATTTTTAGGGTTCAGGGTCAGTTTTCAGTTTTTGGGTAAAGGGGTATTTTTAGGGTTCAGGGTCAGTTTTCAGTTTTTGGGTAAAGGGGTATTTTTAGGGTTCAGGGTCAGTTTTCAGTTTTTGGGTAAAAGGGTATTTTTAGGGTTCAGGGTCAGTTTTCAGTTCTTGGGTAAAGGGGTATTTTTAGGGTTCAGGGTCAGTTTTCAGTTTTTGGGTAAAGGGGTATTTTTAGGGTTCAGGGTCAGTTTTGGGTTTTTGGGGTACAGGGGTATTTTTAGGGTTCAGGGTCAGTTTTGGGTTTTTGGGGTACAGGGGTATTTTTAGGGTTCAGTGTCAGTTTTGGGTTTTTGGGGTACAGGCGTACAGGGTAAAAATAAAATAAATTTAAATTTATTTCAAATCAATTAAATGAAATTAAAAAAAATAAAATTACATTAAATTATTAAGTTTTTAATTTATTTTAAATGTATATGTATTACTTTTAATTTTTTAATTATGTTTTAATGTTTTTATTTAATATTTGTTAAATTATATGTATTTTAAAATTATTTTTACATTATTATTAATACATTTAAAAAACGATATTTTTAATTTCGATATTTTTGTACTACGATATATATTTTTTCGATATTTTTGTACTTACCATTATGTAGATATAATTTCGATATTTTTGATTTCGATATTTTTGTGTCGATATTTTTGTATGTAGATATTCTGTCTGTCGATATTATGTCAGACATTCGAATCCAGGAACTGGCGCAGGAGAGCCCTAGTGGGCAAAAAGCCATGTTTTTAGACCCTTCCTGAACGCCAACAAATTAGATACAGAACGCAAGGTCAGAGGGAGTGAGTTCCACAACTGCGGAGCTAGCAGCCTGAACGAACGCCCACCAATGCGGGCTTTTTTCACACGGGGCACCACAGCCAGAAAGAGGGACTCCGATCTCAAGGATCGTGCTGGATGATAAAAGGCGAGCCTCCTTTGCAGATATTGAGCTCCCGAGGCATGTAAAGCCTTGTGAGCCAATGTCATGGCCTTGAATATTATCCGCTTCCGGATGGGTAACCAGTGGAGCGATTGTAATAAGCTGGAACCGTGGCCCGCCTATGGAGGCCGAAGATGGCTCGTGCGGCCGTATTCTGGGCCACCTGTAGCCGTTGCAGGAGATACTCTGGTAAGCCAAGATATAAAATGTTAGAGTAATCTAATCTTGAGCCGATTAAGGCCTGGACAGTCGTCCTCCTATGCTCCTCAGAGAGCAGAGGGAAAAACTTCCGAAGCATCCTAAGGATGCCAAAGCAGGTTCCTGTGAGGGTCAGAACCTGGGATTTAAGTGACAGTCCTTTATCTATTTTAACTCCCAAGTTCTTGGCTACCTGGGATGGAAGCGCAGGAGGAAACATATCAGCAGGCCACCAACCATGCCAGTCAGGATCAGATGGACAACCGAAGAAGAGTATCTCAGATTTATCTGAGTTGCACTTGAGGCTGTTTAGCTGGAACCATTTAAAAACAGCCCCAAGGCACTCCCGGATACTCTCTCCATTGAAATCTTCTCCCTTCCGGCAGGTAAAGAGAAGCTGGGTATCCTCGGCTTAGGATACGATCTGGGCCCCGAAAGACTCCACCAGTGTCGCCAATGGGGTCATGAAGATGTTAAATAGAGTCGGGCTCAGCACGGAGCCCTGGGGGACTCCGACTCCCAGAGGCGACATCACGGCGGAGCCAGGGGAGGCCCAGACCGTTTGTCGACGGTTGGCTAGAAATGAACGAAACCAACTGAGCACCGTCCCCCTCAGACCGATCTCATGAAGTCTTGCGTGGAGACCCTCATGGGGGACGGTGTCGAAAGCCGCCGACAAATCAAGCATGACCAGCATAGCTTTGCCTCCAGAATCCAGCGACTCTTTAATGGCCTCCGATATCTCCAACAGCGCTGTCTCTGTACTTAGATTAGGTCGGAAGCCAGATTGAGAGGCATTTAGTAGCTCATGAGACTCCAAGAAATTTGAGAGCACACCATGTACATGCTTCTCCAGGATCTTAGCCAAAGCAGGAAGAAGCAAAATAGGCCTGTAGTTGGCGGGGACTTCCGGGGCAAGACTTGGTTTCTTAAGAAGGGGGATAACCATGGCCTGCTTCCATGACTGCGGAATTACGCCCTGACTCAAGGAAAGGTTCAGAAGTGGGTTGGCCAGAGGATTGATTATAGCTGCCACTTTAGCCAGGAATTTGGCAGGGCACGGATCGAGGGGAGAGCCAGATTTGAGATTCATCATCAGTGTCAGCGACGAAGGTGTCGAGAGTGACGAGAAAACTGCCAGGACTGGACCTGATGTAGTAGGGTGGACTGACCCATTCAACAAGCATGGATCAACATCGATCGGCCTAGTTGGAAAGGAGTCCTGTATCAGCCTGATTTTCGTGGTGAAAAAGTTGGCAAGGGTGGCAGCCCATGTCTCAGAGGGGGCAACCTGCGCTGAGTTGGAGCAGGGGGTCGTGAATTCTCTCACAATCGAAAAAATCTCCTTGCAGGAATTAGCTGCATCCTCAATTCTCCTAGCAAAATAACATTTTTTTTCCTGGAGAATTTCCCGATGGTAAGCTTTTACCATCCATTTATAGATAAGCCTTGCCTCCGTGTCATACTGAGATCGCCACGCCCTTTCGGCAACTTTGCATTGCCTACGGGAATGCGCCAGCACTTCAGTGAACCAGGGGGCCGAGACCCGTTTCAAAGTGGTGCAGGGGGGAGTCAAAGGGGCTAAGTCGTTCAACCTATCTATGAACCATATCTGCAGGGTTTCAAGATCTTTATCCAGATCCCCGGAAAAGGATATAGGATGGTCCTGTAAGGACTGAGCCAGCATCTCCGGGTTGACCCGATGATACGCCCTTGAAGTTGTTCCCTGATGTGTCGTAGTAGTAGTTATAGGTTTCTTAGTGCCTAGTATATAAAAGTAGGCTAGCCGATGATCGGACCATAATACCGGCAGCACAGCTGTCACCTCCACCGGGGATGTCGAAAAAACCTGGTCCAGAGTGTGGCCTTTATCATGAGTTGGTCCAGAGAGATAGCGGAAAAGGCCTAAAGACACCGTGATGTCAATCATTTTAGACGTATCCGGGTCAGAGCTATCTTCCATATGGAAGTTAAAATCCCCGGCCACAACACAGTGCTCCGATCTTAAAGTCAACGTCGAAATAATCGACTGAAGCTCCTCAAAAAAGGACCCTGCCGGGCCAGGGGGCCTATAGACTACAAGTCCTTTAAAGGATTGTTGAGGTGACAGGGATATGGAGAAAGCGAGGGATTCAGCGCCCGTGATGGCCTCCGTGTGAGTGATGGAACACGTGAAGGCTTTTTGTACCACGAGAGCCACGCCCCCCCTCTTCCCAGTGCTCTGTCTTGCCTAAAGATGTTATATTCAGGTGGAATCGCAGTAGCAATATCTGGGTGTGAAGACTCGCCTAGCCACGTCTCTGTCAACATCAGGCATACAGGTTTTTCAATAACCAAGAGATCTAAAATTTCTTGAGCATGTCTGTGGACAGATCTGGTGTTAAGGAGTAAGTAGAGACGCTTAACATCTTATACATAATAGAATGTCCAGAGCACCACACAATTGAAGTATCTTGGTCCGTCAATCCTGCAGGTCCAAAGCTTTTTCTTCAGGAACAAAGGGTTGGTAGTACATCAATCAAAGTCCAAATCTGAAGACAGTGTGTAGGTCGGTAGTTCCAAAGGCTTTTATTTCTTAGACGTTCAAACTAATTGGAGTCCAAAGATGAAACGGTTGACACATTTTTAGCCACTTGATTACTTTTTCAAGGCTGTAAGTTTGAAAAATGCATACTTTATACACTGTACACTATCAGTTACAATGGGTAATCACAGTGTATTAGATATTTCCTATTAGTCATTCGATTGATCACAGAACATGACTGGGTGGATTTCCTGTCTATGTAAGTTTTCTGCTCCTTTACCAGTGGCTTTTCTCCCTATTCCTAAGTTTGTCGCAACCCTAGAGTTTTTCATCTTTACCTTTGTTTCGTATTGAATGAGTTTTTTCTTTCCTACTACTGCTGACTTCTGGGAACTGTGTTGTTTTATTGTACTTTTAGCTCTCCATGGGAGCACATCTGTTTTCTCGCACTCTCCCAGTCTTGGCTTCCGAGACTGGGCCTCCGAGCCTCTTCTCTCAACTGTATTGTCAAATTATCTCCTACTCCTCTGTTCATCTTCTTCTTCTAGCCTTATTAATTCACTTTTTATTTGCCCTGGCTCTCTCTTTCTTGCCCAACTTTCCACTTCCACATGTCCAAAAATAACTACCACCCCTCTTCTTCTTGCTTAAACTTTAATGAAAAAAATAGTTTTAACTAGGATCCAGGAATTACACACTCTTACTGTGCCACTCACGTCAATCCATTTTCTTGCCAGTCGCTATTGACAATATTTCAGCGAAATGTTAATAATAAATTATAGCTCAATAAAATTCTAATAGCAGTTGCCAGTGCATCAATACTCATTGCCATGCACAAGTGACTGTCTTGGAATGCTTTTTTTCATTATGGCAAAAAGCAATCTAAATGGCCACCTATATGTGTGCAGTGTGCGAATGTTCCAGAGGCCATCTTAGAATGCTTTTTATCACAAAGAAAAAGAAGTCTCCCACGCATGTATGCATGTGTTCGGGATGTAAAATATTAAGTAATGTAGAAAATAATATTGATGTTTTAAAGATTGTTTTCACTAATATAGTGGTTAAAATTTCACGTTTTCATTATTTTACTATGTTTTAGTTCCTATATTAATTTTGTGTTACCATTGTTTGTATGGGTGTTATTAATTATTTTTAAGACATACCTTCTAATTTGAAATGATTTAGAGTTTTTAATTAATTTTTAATAGTAATCTATATGGTTGCATTGGGTTGTTGTCTTTGTAGGGAGGTATGATGGGAAGGTAATTAGGTAGTAATTAATTCAGAATTATGTGTTAACTATTATGTAATTAATTATATGATTAATATTTATTATGAAATTTATGTAATAGCCATTTATTTTCAGTATATTTTATTTGCAGGCTGTTTGATTTGTAGGGGTATTGGGTGGGAAGTTAATTAGGTAAGTAATAAGTATTTAACAATGAATTATTCATTAAATATTTAATTCATTTGTTATTATGTGAAATATTGAATACTGATATATTTTATTTATGTTATGATTTTGGGATGCTATGTTTGTAGGGTATGGGGTGGGAAGGTAATTAAGTAATAATTAATTAACAATTAATTATTAATTGTTAATTCATTATTTCATTTATTTTAAACATGTAAGCTATGGAATTGTTATTTTTCTATTTATATTTAAGGTGTGTGCTGCTAGGTTTGTAGGGGTACACGGTGACTGTGAGAAGTTAGTTAATCAATCAATAATTGAACAACAATTATTTATTAATTGATAAATATTTTTTTATTGAATACTAATTACATGAATCGATTGATTGTATTTCATAAATATGTATTTTTTATGTGATTTTTCTTAAAGAGTTTTATATTTTTTCTACATTCATGATGTTACTCAGTTACTCATCTAGGTAATATGTTGAAGTGAAGTAATTTCCCTACCCTTGCTTAGACTACAGTAGAAATAGTAAATTTCTCCCCTCCAAAGTCCAGCGCTTTCCCTACTGTTGTTCTGATTGGAGAAGTATTAATAAATCTAACTCCTCAGAAGCCCAACACTTTCACTTGTATTGCTGTGACTTAACTAGGAATGGTAAATCGAATCCCTTCGAAGTCCAACTTTCCCTACTGTTGCATGAATTAGAGGTGGAGTAGTATATTTAATATTCTTAAACTTCAATAGTTTTAATTAGGCCTGGGTGGTAAAGTCTGCTCCGCTAGCGGAATTTGCGTAATTTTGGCAAATCCGCGTTCTGCGATCCGCGGCGTACTAGAAGTTTTTCCTTGTTCGTGCTTTCAAAATGCGTGTTCGCGGACGTGGAAGCGACTTACCGGGTGTCAGACTATTAAAAGGATACTTCTTGCGTAGCTGCACAGGAACAGAGATGCTAGCTCCCGAATCCACCCAGGGCAATTACCCAGAGCTTATACACAAGTCTCTGAATAAATACCTCGGGGGGGAAGGGTGAAATTGGATAAAATAATAAACAACAAGAGAAGAGACTTTCTTGGCTGGTTCCTATCGTCAGTCCGACCTGCAGACCGCTACTTGCCTTGAACCTTAAAGGAAAAAATAACTATTACTCTCAACTCTAAAAACCCTTCACTTCCTATTCTACCCTCTCCTCTTTGACTTACACCTACCATTTACTTCCAAGAGTTTAACCCTCTCTTCTGTGCTCTTTTCTGGCATGTAGTGACAGAGTTTTCTTTTATGACTTCTCCTGTAATACAGAAAATATCCTCTCCTTATTTATGCTTTTCTATTCTACAATTCTACCCTTAATTCTGATTCCCTCTGTTACTCACTGTTTAATCATCTGTCCATTAGTTTCCTTCTCCTAGATGCCTTTCTAGTTTTTTCTGTCTTCTATTTCCTGTAAGGGTTGTAATTACACCAGGGGGATTACTATTTTAATTTATCCTCTCTAGCTCTTAGTTATTATATTCAATTAACTCTAACTTACGTTTTCCTCTAACCTGCTCTCTTGTAAATATCGAGGTCTTCTTTTAAACTTTGTTTATCTTTTCTTCTCTTTACTTTCAGATTATGAGGCGGCTGAATTCCTACTACTTAATGCTATGAGGCGTTTTTCTAGTCCTAACTATTTACACGGTAAGTACAACTGTATGATTAAGTCTGTTTAACTTTCCTTTAACAATATCAAAGGCTTCAAATTGCTTTTTCACTTCTCGTTTGTTTCTTCTTTTCTTCCTCAGGAATTTCGGGAAGTGTTCGTTTCTGTTGACACGCTCGCGGTGCTTCCTCTCCTGACAAGATGCAGCTGCTTCGTATTCGACGAGGTGAGTTCTACCGAATCAAGGCTTAACTCTCTTGAACACGGAGTCTCTTCAGTCAAGCGTTTCCTACTGAAAACGCTCAGAGTCGTTTCTTAGCTATGAAAACGCTCCGCTGGATTTATATGCGTCCGTTTCTAAAATTAAGCTACAAAGGTCAACTTCTCACGTCGGGACTACTAAACGAAGGGAAGTTGTGCTTTTTAAACTATGGCCTTCTCTTGTTTTACGGACTGTGACGCGATACCTCATAACCGGGCAAGTTCTCTGGTGAAGTGCGCAGATCTTGGTCAGCGCGCGCTCCAAACAGGCTAGGCTGGTGATGAGCCCAAAAACACTAGACCGCAAACGTGGACTCCAGTCTGGCGGCCAGCCTGGCGGCCATCTTGGAGTTCCGCGTTCTCACTCTTTTGGTCCATGAACTTCCAGTTTGTTGCCAAGTTGGATTCTGGTTCCTCTGGTGGGCTATTACAGCTAATTGAGAATCTGGGGTCCTGACACCGGGATCCCTGTGTTCATCGATGAGTTTTCCTATCCGTTTGCATCTGGCCGCGCGATCCCGCAGGAGTGTGCGATCGCAAACACGTCATTCGGGCGCGCCATCGGACATCCGCGTTCGCGAACAGGAAACACGCATCATGAGTGGGCAGTAAAAGTGAATCAAGATGGCTGCAACCGCATGGGCAAGTTCGCTAGATATTTTCCCCCGAGCACACAAATAGCATCCCCGTACAGGAAAAACGCATCGCGAATGGGCGGTACAAGCAATTCCGCTTGCTCGCGGAATTCTGCATAGCTCGCGGAGATTTTGTACCAATTCGAGGAACTTTGTGTAACGCAACTACGCAAATTCCGCCCACCACTAATTTTCATACTATTGGTTTAAAAGGTTTTATATTAAGTGTTTCATTTTATTTTATTTTTAAATTCATTTTAACATTTATACTATTTTTTGTAAATGTGTTTTTGTGATTTTTCATTTTTAAATATTCTATTTATTGTACACATTAATTAAGATATTTTTTGTTTTCTATTGTTTATATGTTCTATGGTACATATTGTGTGTGTGTGTGTGTATAGATAGATATAGTGTAATATAAGAAATACAAATATGAATTTTACATTATATTAATTGTATTATTATTTTATATTCAAATAATATGAATATATATATATTCATATCAACAAATGTAAAATATGAAAGGAAATCTAGTGTAAGACAAAAATATTTGTATTAATTATATTATATACATTCATAATGATTAATTTAAGATATTAAAAAAGTGATATAATGTAAAATAAAATATTATATTAATTAGGTTACATTATCTGTATGTATATATATATATTTATATAAATACAAACACATGTATATGTGTTTGTGTGTTTAAATACGTATATATAGATATATAGTATTAAATATTAGTGTAAAATATTTATTTTATGTCACGTTTAATTTACATATTAAAATATTCAAAGTTTAACTTTTACTATTTATAGCTCTATTAATATTTTAAAAAATTGGGTTTTTGTCTATTTTTAGACGACATTAGTGTCAATAATATTTTCTTTCTGATATTTATGTTCTTACCATTATAAGTATGGGAGCACAATATTGTGGCAAATAACATTTTTGTCACAATATTTTTGTCAACAATTTTGTTTACTTCGATATTTTGTCAGTGGTCCTGTATGTGGCAATGCATCAGCTGCCATGTGTTAATACATTTTTGACTGCAAAGCAAACAAGCACTGGCTCAGTCAATAGCTCTGTGCCTGGCCATTACAGGTAAAACTGATTGCTTCTGCTAATGCTTTTTCCCTGTGCCGTGACAGCTAACCTGCCTGTAACTGTGAAGATGTAGTAATTCACAAACTGAAATTCAACTAAACACTGGTTCTGAGCAAGGCAATGACCTGAAACTACCCTTTGCCAATCGATTCCTACTAAGATAAAATCAAATGCCCAGTATCACCTGAGTGTGGAAGAGATTAGAAAAACATGATCTCTATGCAAATAGAAAGCCCTATCCAGCATGGCCACAGAGCTTTGATTTTTCACATTTTTTAAACCATGACAGCAGACATTTGAGGGTGTACCAGCAAATCACAATGTGCTTAAATTTTACAGATGCTGACATCTCATGTGAACTGTGAGAGTTCCCAGAAATATTAAGTAATTCACTCATTTGAAGTGATCAGCGCCACGCTCAATTGATTATGTTTGGATGTCTTTGTATATGGCAGTAGAATACCCACATTTACCAATGTAACTTTTGCGCATGCGCCCCATTCACCCGGTTCCTTTGTCTTTGTAGTTATAAGTTACCAAAATTCTGAGTTGCCCAATCCTGAAGGAAAGTCCGATTCTTATATGTCTCTTTACAAATATTAGTGTGAGTGTGTTATAAAGCAGTGTCATCATTTTGATAATCTGCAATAATTGCGATTAGCATTGAGTATGAGGACATGTGCCTTAAGCACTGTTAATCATTATGACACTGTCAAAACACGAGTCAACCTGATTTTACTTAACTATCACTGTGGAAAATATAAGAACATTTGGAATTGTTAATAAAATCCATACCTCATCTTCTCCTTGGCTTCTTCAAAACTCCCAGAAACAAAATAGACATCCTGGAAGGTTGTGATGATGCATTCCTGGTTGCAGGTGACATGAGGATCAAACGTTTTTACTTTGGCAAGGCCAGAGAGAGCATGCTGGGGATTCAAATCCAATATCAACAGTTTAGGCAATACCTCCTCAAATGAATATTATATTATAACATGGAAAATAACATGCTGCCATAAAGAACAAGAGACACTTTGGTGAATCTATATATGTTATACAAATCAACAGTGAAATACAGGGCAATATATAAAGCAGAATCAGTAATAATGTACAGGGCATCCGAGATATTGTCATAGTCCTTATAGAAAATATGCTAAGGAGAATTATCAAGCTACTTAGGTATCTTCATCTCAAACTCTCAACAGATTGTCCAGACCATTACCATAGTGATCTCAAACGCTAAGTTGTTACAGAACGTCAGTTGCCATTAAAAGGGATGTAATTAGACACCATGGTAATGGTCCTTCCAAAGTATAGTCTCTGGTCTTCAGCTTTCATGAAGACAAAGGCATGGGACTGCAACCAAAATGTAGCTTTAGTGATGAGATAGGCACCTAACAGATATTACAAATACCTGGAATGGCCAAATGATACCACCATCACTGCTGTCCCACATGCTGATCATTCCACCATTATTCACGTACCTCAAAAAACCACTGAGGTGGCGGAGGCAGCCTCCTACCAAAAACTTTTCTCAATCTATTTCCATTCCACTCCTGGCCGTCAAAGCACTATTCTTAGAAAACAATGGCATTATATATCTATTTTTTTGTCCCTCTCAAGCCAACGGATCATTATATAATGACCTTGACCGAATCATTAGGACTTGCTACCCTTTGTTGTCCTCAGTTAATTCAGCTTAACCTTGAAAATAGACCAGCAAGATGTCCTATCCTATTCACTAAAATATTCTCCAACCACTGTGATACCAAAAGCCAATAAATCTCTGTTCACTCTCAAAATCAGTTCTCTCGACCTCATCTTTATTTCCACTTCACTCTAGTTGTGTCCCATCATTAACCCTACTTCCTCTGCCTAAGCCATAATCCTGGTTCCCATTGGTATTCCTTTCCTCTCTTCCAACCACCAGGACCCCTGTGACTAACTGAAAATTCAATTCATCCTTGGCGGTCCCTCTGGTCTCATCAACCGGATCTACTTTCCATCATTCGTTGTATCTACTACTCTCAATGTCCCCTTCTTACTACTTTCCACCCACCACATGCAGCAAGAATATCACCATGCACTTTCACTCTAGCATAAGGCTGACCTGCAGCATAACCACCAACACTGCAAATTTCCAACTGTTGAACATTCGTACGATCTACTCACACCTCACATCCACATTGTAAAGTCTCTGATCAACATCCCAGCCCTGAGTAAGGCAGTCTACTGCACCTGCCTTCTTAGCACTCTTTCTCGGTTCTTGACAAAATCATCAGCTGTTTAACATATGAACTCTTCCAGCGTTCTAGGCACACATCAGTGTCTCCAGAGTATCCAACATGAGCATTGTGGTCAGCTAGTCAGGTCACTGAAGCTTTGCTTATTACCTTGAGTTCACTGATTGACGAGAGCAGACCAGCTCCATAGACTCTTAGGTTTCCATCCTGTTTGCACAATCCAAACTCTATAGTAAAGAAGTAGCACTGAAAAAGAAAAAATTTAAATATTTAGTGAAATGTATAATTTTATAGTAGTGGTACCTATTATAAGAGTCTGCGTTTCAATAATCCAGACAAATTTAGCTGGTCAATATATCCAACAACTGGTTCTAAATTTACATGAAACAGGTGAGAACATAATCACTTCCTTCTAACGATTTGATTTACAGCGCTTTGATCTGCAACAGGTTCCTACTCCTGAAAATTTGGTAATGAGGTTCACTGAAGTCAGGAGTAAGACACAACTTCTGAAAGAAAATAGTTTGTGAAACATGCCTAAATAGCTCTAAGTGAGCTTCTGGTCAATATCTCGACCCCTAATAGCACATTTCCTACATACTGAAAAGCATCAGGTGCAAGTGCTGAAAACGAATCAGATCTAATTAGAGTCTGGATTAAAGTGGAGGGTGCCATTAAGTTATGATGTTAGCAGGATTTAAGAGGTCTCTGTTTTGGTTGTATGTGTTATGAACGAATAGCCAACTTAAAGAAAGTAACTCTAAAGATAGGTTTCAGTGAAACCAATGTTGACAATTTTTATTTTATGAATGCATTTCACAACGTTGACAAAATCAACCTGTTGAACCCCATGCATGATGAAAAATGTATTATTTCAGGCTATTTGTTTTTGACTTCTTGCCTGTTGTGCTAACCCCTTCCTACTTTACTTTCATATTCTTTCAAACCCTTTACCTTTACTCTTGCTTCAGTGTGTTTTTTTTTTACAAAACCCTCACTCCCATCCTGCTCTTACCCCTGTTTTTACCAACCACTTAATCCTCCTCCTGCTTTACCTTTTTTTATACAGACCCTTACTCCCACTCCCTCTGTATTGCCTTTTTTAACCCACCCCTTACTTTCCAGGTTTAATAACTTTTTTTTACAAATCCCTAATTTACTATCCCACATTAAACCCTTTTTTTTATAAAAGCACTTACTCCCCTCCTTCAATACTCCTTTTGTTTATTAAACCACGTATTCCCCTCCTGCTTTACTCTCTTTTACAAACCCTATTACTCTCCTCATGCAAATGCTTGTTTGATTTTCCTGGAGGACTAACGTGCGCAGTGTGGACATTTCTCCCCCCCTCGTTTGCTTACAGGCTTCATATGAAATATTTCTGTAAATGCTGAACTGTGCCTCAAAGATCCTTAGGCACACCTAACTAAGCATGTCCGACAACAGTCTCAGACCCTTCTTTAGAAAAAAAGTGAATATTTTCTAGAAGATCTCACCAGAAAGGACTGTAGTTTCTAATAGAGCCAATAAAGAAGCACCTACGTAGGTGAAAGCCAAGCAGGGTTCCGCTGTAGAGAAAACACTCACTACCCCAGCGCCACTCCCAGAGCAGAAGGATTAAACCTTCCCACTTTTTCCTGACTATGCAAAATCATAAATAAAACTAGAGAATCTGTATCAAAGATCCTTAAAACATTGGTGAATGGGGGGGGGTTGTTGGGAAGAGGGTGGGAGGCTGGGTTCGTCTTATTGTTCTGTTCGGTTGACTTTCTTGCATGGCACTTTTGCCAAAATGTGGACAATGCGTTTCTGCGTGGGCATGGTTTATTTGCTTCCTTGAAGACTCTTAGAGAAGACGTGCCTGTCTGTCTCGCTCGCTATATATGCCTACTACATACCTGCTACCTTGCTTTGCTTGTCATTCTTACCCTTAAAACCAATAAAACAAATTTGAAATTAAAACATTGGTGAATGCAAAACTGGAAGAAAACCACTTCCTCGGTGACCTCTATCTGGTTTCTAGCTTAAAACGTGATTCAAAGTGCCCTTATAAATGTCAAGGAATTGCTGTCCCCTCACTGTACCACAGCATGGCATGGTCTGTAACCTCATCAAAGTTTTAGTAGTTGAGCACAAGGCACATCTCAGCTGCATGGTGATTATCTGTGGATTTGAAAGCATGGTCCTGCTTTGGGCTTCCTTCTTGTTGTAACGGCCTGTGAGGAAAAATTGGCCTTCTACCTCTTTGCTACTATTGGCATCTCTTGAGGTGTAACTCAGGATATTTATTTGATAATGTTTAATATCTCTAATACACCACTCATGAACATCTATGAAAGCTACAACCCTAGATTTATGCTTTCAACTCCTAGATGTTAATTAGGATGTCCGAGAAGCCTTGATATCATCTGCAAATAATGGACTATCTCAAGAGTTTCCAAAATTGGACCCATCCAATCTAGTGGGAATCCTAATGCAGGCACTTGGGCCCAGATCTAATAAGATTTTGCCTTCACTTATTTTTGTGCACCCTTGATGCAAAATCTATTTTGGGATTTTAAAAGCCACGCTAAGCCCAAATCCCTTGGCACTGAAAAAAAAAAGAGAAACGCAAGGTAGCATCAATATATAGCGCTGCCTTGAGTTATCTTGCATCAGACAGGCATTAAATGGTTGGAACATGGGTTTTCCTGTTCATCCAGCCATGTATTTTGATGCAAACCCATATTTATGATGGAGCGCAATGGTGTTCTGTAATTCTTGGGGTGCTTCATAATCACGGATAATTCGCACCCACATTTATTCCTTTGTTGTCTTAACATTGGATCATTAGAAAGTGTTCAGTAATAACACGTAAAAGTGTAAGTGGTGAGGAAAAGTGTTGTGTCATGTAGAGAAACAATATAGCATTCATGTTAGGATATTGAAATCCATAGTATATGATGTCATTTGCCTAACGAAATTGCTTATATGTGATGTGTATGACTTAAACATGCACCATATTAAAGTTGCACATAGACGTGACTTAATTGCATTTAACGTGTAGACTTTCATAAGTTGCTTACAGTTAACATGAATTTGATGTGCTTCTGTAATGTAATGAGATGTAAACACCTGAATGAAATGTTCACTTAGGTATATTTGAGAGGCCTATGTGTTTCACTCTTATGTTGGCCGATTTCTGTAGTCCTGAATTGTATTTTCCGTGGGTGCTCGGGAGTAAGGCTTTAGTGAAACTTATGTGCATGTTGAATTTGTGCTGTTCTCACGTTTCTGTTGCAGGTGGAGAACGTTGTCTTTGTTAGTTAGAATAATGTCTTTTGTTTAGGAGAGTTAGACTCGGGAGGATGTGATACATTTTGGTGAGGAGAGTTGATAATTGCGAGCCGGTGTTCTTTCTCATTGTGGGAGGCCTGGGAATCAAGGTCGTTGAGCGAGGAGCATCGACACTGCATGGAAAATCACCTATGGGAAGTGTCCAGTGAGATGAGGTGATCTGTGGGAGTGTTCTATGTTTTTGTATTTTGTATTAGGGAGAGTGTTCTGGGGTGGAGTCAGGGAGAAGGGATGAGGAGATCGAAAGAGATAGAAGGAGCTTCTTCGAACAAGCATTGTAGCTGTTGGTAATTGACCCATACAACGTGAGTGTACCTCTTAGGAAGTCTTCACGCGCTGACACTTTTTTCCTGATCTTGCCTGGGAAATGCTAAGTAGGGATGTCACGATAGTTGTAGCGTAGGGACAGACTAATGCTTTTTATTCATTCTCCGCAGATGAAGAAGGAACTTGATGTGGGGGCAATTATTGCCTGTGTTCTACTTCTGGAGATTGTCATTCTGTTTATGATTCATCAGATAAAGTTAGCCAGAAGGTTTGGATTTGTATTTGTTCCCATGTACTTCTACAACCTCGTAATGAGGTGCTTGTACATCCAGTTGTTTTTGGCTCTGTAATAAACCCACTAACTTGGATTCCGGAGTCTGTGATTCTTCAGAGTCATGGTTCTTGTAAATTATGATCCTGTTGAAATGAATTGTTTCTCCCCTCTACACTTCTCAGCAGGCAATAAAGGTCCCACAGCCGTGAGTGCCACAGTAATTTGGTAGGGAGGAACTCGGCCCTTTCATTTAAAAAGCCTTGTAAACATGGATTTACACCAAAGTTGTGCAACTACCCGAGGTTGGCGTAACGAGGAAAAAGCTCTTTATTTCTCCTTGTTACTTCCTCTTTGCATCTGTGCTGCATCGTACAGCATAGGTAGAAAGAGGAATGAGCCTCAAAGGATAGTCTGAGCAAGAAGGTACCCCTTCCTACATAAAAACGATCCTGACTGTAATAAAGACACCCTTGCATCATGGCGCTGTTAGCTCTGGCAGCCCAAAGTGCGCGAGCGCAAGGAGAGAGCTGAACTACGCCATATCTCTGTATATTGCACAGTTCTGGTCTCTCCCTTTCACCCAATGTATTAAAGCAACTTCCCTTGCTTCCCGGTGCTGTGCTGTGTGAAATCTTTAGTAAATCCCCACCCTTGTAATTAATTTAACTTCACTTTTGTTAACTCCCTTCCCTTCTCCATCTCTGCCGTTTGACTGCTCACGCGGCCATCAGGTAGCATGAACACACTTGAAAATATAAAATGTATCTATCTGGCAATTGTATGTGGAGAACAAGAGCATTTTTATTGTTAATAATAATAATAATAATAATAAAACCATTTATAAAGCGCCTGGCTACACAAGACAGTGTGTCCCCGCGCTGACTACTGCTAAATTGCCCAAGAGGCGAGCGAGAGAGTGGCAGAAAGTAGCATAGGGGAGAAAAAGGAATTATACCAGGGGAAAAAGGAAGGTTTTGAGTTTTCCCCCGAACCTTGTTTCCGAGGGTTCCATCCTAAGATCGAGCGGGAGTTCGTCCCAGCATTTGGAGGACAGATATCTGAATGAACACCCACCCATCCTGGCTCTGGTGACTTTGGGGATTTTAAACATCATCGTTCCGGATGATCTCAGGTTCCTGATGAGCCGATGTATGGTGAAAAGGTTTTTCAGGTAGTTCGGACCTTTGCCATGGGCAATACGATGCACAAAGCAAAGGGACTTGAATTTAATACGCTCCTTAATAGGGAGCCAGTGGAGTTTAGCCAACGCGGTTTTCCCAGATGCTCTGCGAGGGAGTCTGAGCACAAGGCGGGCGGTGGCATTTTGAGCACACTGAAGTTGGTGAAGGCCTTTTTTGCTCAAACCCAAAAGCAGCGCGTTCCCATAATCAAGGTGGGGGGTCACCAAAGCGTGGACTATGGTCTTTCTGGATTCAATGGGGAGGATGTCTAAGACCTTGCGGAGGACTTTCAGTGTGCTGAAGCACCTGGCTATACCTTTGCTGACCTGGGACTTATAGGAAAGATTTGAGTCAAGTGTGATGCCAAGATTGCGCACTGAATCCACAGGACGGGGAGGGATACCTAGTTCCGCAGGCCACCATAAGTGTGACCATGCTGAGGCGGATTTCCCTACTATCAGCAGTTCGGTCTTGTCGCCATTCAGGCACAGACAATTGCTGTTCATCCATGCTGCCACCGATGACAGACAGTTGGAGAAATTGGTGGCATCTTCTCTGTGGTCAGGCGTGAGCTTGAACATCAATTGGGTGTCATCAGCGTAACTGACAATGCCCACCCCAAATGCTTCAACTATGCGAGCCAGGGGTTCCATGTAGATATTAAATAAGGTAGGGCTCAAACTCGAGCCCTGAGGAACCCCGTGGCTTGCTTTCCTGAGAGAGGATTTGAAAGGGGGGCAGTGCAGCTGGAAGCTCCTGTCAGCCAAGAAGGACTTAATCCAGGCTAATGCCCTTCCCTCCACACCCATAGCGGACAGCCGAGACAGCAGCGTTGAGTGCAGCACGGTGTCAAAAGCTGCACTAAGATCTAATAGAACCAACTCTTCTGTCTTTCCTGCATCCACTATTTTCCTGAGGCACTCAGTGGAAAAGAGTAAGGCTGACTCTGTGGAGTACCCAGCTCTGAAACCCGATTGAGTGGGGTGTAGGAGAGATTGTTCCTCCAGATATCTCATGAGCTGTCTATTCACCACCTTTTCCACAATCTTAGCACAGAAGGGAAGAAGGGAAATGGGGCGAAGATTTTGGAGTTGGGAAATGTGGATGTTGGATTTCTTTTTGAGGGGAATAACCTGAGCCGTTTTCCAAGCATCCAGTACTAGACATTCTTGGAAGGAAAGTGATACAATAAGAGTGATCTGATCAATTATAACATTCTCCATAACTCCTTTAAAGCGAGTCGGGGGCAGACATCGCAAGGCGATCCAGATTGAATGCTGTTGACGATGCGTACTAATTCCTGTCTCTCAGGGGTGGTAAAACATGTGAGACGGGAATTCCCCATATGGGTGTTTACGGTTTCTGTAGGTTTGCTTGAGAAATTCTCATCCTTTGTAAAGGTAGCATGGATTTTATCAATCTTGTCGATAAAATAATCGGCAATAGCGTCACGCAGTTCCTTGGAGTATGCATCTTGGGCATCAAGTCTAGTTGGGACCGTAAGTTCTCTATAGATGGTGAAGAGTTCTCTAGTGGGGTTGTCCGCTTGATCGATTCTGTTCTTGAGGTAGCAGCTTTTTTCAGATCTAACTAATTTATGGTATTTGTTCAGTTCCCTTTTATAATGTAATTTATCCTCTGGGTTATAGTTTTATCTCCAGCTGCGTTCCAATTTTTTGCATCTGGCTTTGGCAAGTTTAAGGTTTACCGTGAACCAAGGGGTGGTTTTAGATTGCCTAGCAGGGGGCTTGGATGTCCAGGGAGCTATAACATCATCCAGAGCATTAGTCAACCAGTTTTCGTAATTGTTCCAAGTCTCCTGCAGAGAGCTGCTTTGGGGAGGGGGATTTTCAAGTAGGGCACGTTGGAAAGCCTCTTGATTAAAATTTTTCCATTTTCTACGTTTCACTGGAAGGGGGTTGGTAACTCTATTATCAGGAGGCGTAATATCAATAGTAAACGGGATGATATAGTGATCTGACCAGGTTATTCTGACTGGGGGGGAGACTTTAATGCCCTCCCAGTTGGCAAAGATGGGGTCTAGGAGGTGACCCAGTTGGTGTGAGGGGGCGGTGGATTGTAAATTAAGCCCTAAAGAAGTAAGAGCTGCAGCCATATCCTGAGCTTCCCTACATTCACTGTCATCCAAATGGAGGTTTAAATCGCCTAAAATGATAAATTTTTTATAACGGAGAGCAGGCTGAGTAATAAAATCTGAAAGCTGGTTGCCGAACTGTCCCGCACTACCAGGCGGGCGGTACGCCAGCAGACCATTAATAATATTTCTAGGTCCCATTTTAATAGTGAATAGGCCACTTTCGCTATTAGGTATTGTGGCTTTTACTAAAGTGCATTCTAGCTCAGACTTATGAATGAGGGCTAACCCCCCCCCCCCTCTTTGTTTAAGTCTGTCTAAACGAAGTAGACAGTAGCCAGAAGGGATGGCCTCGAGGGCTTCAGGGGCTGAGTCCTCATCCATCCATGTCTCGGTGAGAAAAAGCACATCGGGACAATTAGTAGTTAATAAGTCATATATTTCCAACTTGTGTTTTTTCAATGACCTGCAATTTAGTAATAACATACTAGATTTAGGTGTTTCAGGCGTAGTCCTCTTAGGGAGATAAAAGGTCTGATCACAAGTACCGCATGACGGGGGTAATAAATCAGCATGAAATGAGTGGTAGCAACTATTTATCACACTGAAGCGTAGAGACAATAGCTCATGTTTACTGTACTGTAAACGATACCTGTCTGATCCAGCAAGGACAATTGGCGCAGAAGGACAAGGAGGGCCCGCCCCGGGCCTCGGTCTGTCGTGGATGGGCGCAGACGGGCTGGACTCTGGCTTGACTCCGGCGCGAATGCGGCGCGCCCGCTGAACGCGTCCGCTGCGCGGAGCCATGACCGTCTGTTTTTATAGTGTCGACTCTCGCCCCAATGGGAGGGAAGCCCTACCCAAAATGGCCGCCGTATCGACTCTGCCCGTGCCCCAGCTAGAACGGCCTCGAAATTGACCGGACTCTCTGTAGGAGGCAGCACTGAGTTTGGTATGTGCAACTAAAGTGATTTTAAAATAAGTGACTGAGATAAAAGCCTTCACCCTCAATCGGTGGAGACAAACAGCGACGCGCTAAATCCGCGCGCTGGTGCAGGGGGGGATAGGACACAAAGGCAAGTATATACAACTAGTAAATATTAAAACAGCTAAGAGTAATTGCACGAGTGACCGCTCGGCTCAAGCCTCAAGCGTCAGTAGCAGTAATCAGTTCCTTTCTGAATGAAGCCGTGCTCGTGTCCTCACTCTACCAAATGTCGCAAGACCGTTTCTTGACTTTTAGGGGCCCTCATGTTCCAGTTGAAATAGTGTAAAGGTTTGTTTGGTGCCATATCTGAGCACCAGACGTTTAAGTCCTTGTTAAATCTACTGTGATTGGAAAAGGGCTGGAAATCTTACAAAAACTCAGGATCCTTTGATCTTAAGTCAGAAACCAACCCTCAGTGTAAGGTGGCACATGTGTTGGCATGTTTTGTATTCTGCCACCTTAAAGAAGGCTCATTATAAACATGCCACTTGGTTGCACTATAAAGGGAGATTATCTGCAGCAAGTGTGTACCATGGTGCTAATGCTAAAATAAAGCTTTTGGACATTGGAAAGACGCGATTTTGAAAGCAAGGAAGAGCGTATTCATACGGAAATGGAAGGTATATTTGCATTGAGACAAACGGGGATGCAATCAACCCATACTTAATGTATGATCACTAACTAGATGGAAAGCCCATTGACAAAAATGTGCTTAGTCCAATCACTATTAATGACATTCAAGCAAGAAAATTACATTACATTTGAAACAAGAGTATTATTAACATCAGAAGGTTTCCGGAAGGAACCTTTATCTGCTTAAGCTATATTGGCTTTGAATGTGATCTCTGGGGGCCGAATTATATATTGTGTTTGTTATTGTGTTTATATAGTGCTTAGGGCCGGATATACAACCATGTTTTGCGGTCGCAAAGGGGTTTTAGGCCCGTTTACAACCTCAAAAAACGTGTGGCTCTTGTACCAACCCTATTTTGCGAGTCGCAAACAATTTGCGACTCGCAAAATAGGGTTTATTGACTCACTATTAGGAAGAAAACAAGTTACTTACCTGTAACTTTGGTTCCCCAGTATTGGTAACTTTCATAGATTCCCATGCTTTGTATCATTCCCCGTCGTCGGAATGGGAGTCTCGGTAACAAAAATACCATAGCTGTAGGTACAAAAGACCAGGAAAAAGGCCTAGGCCTCATTCCCCTTTTGTAGCATATCACCCTCTTTGTGTAAAAGAGACCAAACTTAGGCCTCAGCCAATCAGAAGTGCCTCCCCCTTCCTGAAGGAACCTCAGAGCCTCAGATTTTCGTAGCCGTTGTGTACTTAGACACCATATCTGTTGTAGGCTGAGCTTTCCTCGGGGAGGTGGGTGGGAGGGCGCATGGGAATCTATGAAAGTTACCAATACTGGGGAACCAAAGTTACAGGTAAGCAACTTGTTTTCTTACCCCAGTATTGGAACTTTCATAGATTCCCATGCTTTGTATCAGAGTAGTAAGCAGTTAGTAACAAAACCACATTTTGCATCATCACAATATAGCAATAGGCAACATGATATAAAGATACAAAATGTGAAAGATGGAAGGTGGGAAAGAAAGGAAAGCTCACCAATCATTGGAAGAGGTTCCTCAGGACAGCCTGTCCTACTGCCACATCATCTTGTTGTAAGGACTCCAAGCAGTAATGCCTGGTAAAGGTGTGCACGCTGCTCCAGGTAGCAGCTCTGCAAATGTCTTTGATCTGGACCCCTGCGAAGAGGGCTGTAGTAGAAGCCACAGATCTCGTGGAATGTGCTCGAACCCTCCCTGTCAGAGGTTTGTCTGTAGCAGTGTGACAATGCAGAATGGCACTCGTGATCCATCTAGAAATGCCTTGCTTGGAAAGAGGGAGGCCCTTGCTTGGACCTCCGAAGGCAACAAATAACTGAGAGGTTCTCCGAAAACTCTTAGTACGCTCCAAGTAGAATTTCAAACACCGTTGCACATCGAGGGAATGCAATGTCCTTTCTGCTGGTGTAGCCGGTTGAGGAAAGAACGCCTTCAGAATGACCGGTTCATTCAAGTGGAAGTCCGAGGGGACATTAGGCATAAACTTCTGATTATTTCTCATGATGACCGTGTTTCTCTTGAATTGAAGGAAAGGTTCTTGGATAGTCAAGGCCTGCAATTCTCCAACACGCCTAGCCGACGTGAGAGCGAGGAGGAGAGCCAATTTCCATGAAAGGTATTTCATTTCAGAATGATGGATCGGTTCAAACGGGCCCTTCATAAGTTGAGAAAGGACCAGATTCAGATGGCATGTTGGATGAGGTGGTCTTACTGGTGGATAAACTCTGAACAATCCTTTTAGAAATTGTTTGATAATTCTGGCGGACCACAAGGAGGGTCCAGAGCCAGTCCTCCTGAACCACGATATTGCCGCCAAATGGACCTTAACTGATGAATGGGCTAGTCCCGACTTGGCCAAGGACAGCAGATAAGGAAGGATCTGGTGCGGCTTGGAAGCGAAAGGATCAATGCCTTCTTTCGTGCACCAGCAACAAAATCTCTTCCACTTAAGACGGTAAGTCTTGTTCGTAGAAGGAGCTCTTGCCTGAGAAAGGACCTCCTTAATCTCACTTGAAATGGGTAGATTCATAAATTCTCGCTGCTCAGGAGCCATGCAGTCAGGTGTAGGGACTGCGGATCTGGGTGCCAAACTTGTCCCTCGGACATCGTGAGGAGATCTGGAAGAACCTCCAAAGGAAGAGGAGGTGCTATCGAGAGCAGATGGAGTTCCATGAACCAGAACTGCCTCGACCAAGCAGGGGCTATAAGGATCATCCTGCACGGCTCCACCTTGATCTTCCTGATGAGTCGTGGGATCAGAGGTATGGGAGGAAAAGCATAGACAAATGTCCTCGACCATGCTATCGAAAGCGCACTCCCCAGAGAATCTCGATGGGGAAGCCTGCTTGCGTAAGACCAGCATTTCTTGTTGGTCGGAGTGGCAAAAAGATCGTTCTCTGGTCTGCCCCACTGGCTGAAGACCTCCTCCAAGATTCTCAGATTCAATTCCCATTTGTGCTGACTGAGGAAGACTTGCTCAGTCTGTCGGCGTTTTCGTTACGGACGCCCGGCAAGTGTTCTGCTCTCAGCGAAACCCTCTGAAGAATCGCCCATTCCCAGATCAGTTGGGCCTCTTGCGACAATGGACGAGATCTGGTTCCCCCTTCCTTGTTTACATAGTGCATGGCCGTGGTGTTGTCCGTCCTGATAAGCACATGCGAACCTTTCAGGCGAGGAAGAAAAGCTTGCAGAGCCAGTCGTATTGCCCGTAACTCTAACAGGTTGATGTGGAGGCATTTCTCCTGGGGCGACCAATGACCACTGACATGCAGGTCTTGCATCACTGCCCCCCAACCCTCCAATGACGCGTCTGTTGTTATCACCTGTGGAGACGGGTCGCTTGCGAAGGATAGACCTTGGGACAAGTTGACGTGATTTGTCCACCATAAAGCTGCTTCCTTCATGCTTGGAGTGATCATCACTCTGTCTTCGAATGAACCGTGGACCTGCTGCCACTGGTTGTCTAGTTGCTCCTGCAGAGGGCGCATCCTTAGTCTGCAATGGGGAATTAGTGGGATACACGATGAAATCACCCCCAGCAGAGACTTGTAGCGGCGAACTGAAAGACACTTTTTTGTGCGCAAGTCCTGAGCAAGGGTTTGTAATTTGTCCCTCCTTTCCTGAGTAGGGAAGGCTCGTGAGAGGGTGGAATCCAAGATGGCTCCCAGGAAGCGAGCCTTTCTGGACAGGAGCAGGGAAGACTTCTCGTTGTTCAGAGTAAGCCCCAGATTCCGAAACAAATTGGTACAAGCTTGAACAGCCGTCAGCGCTTCCTCCTTGGACGGAGCCTTCAGTAACCAGTCGTCCAGGTAGGGGAAGACCTGGAAATGGTTCCTCCGCAGGAAAGCTGCCCCTGACGCCAGCACCTTTGTGAAAATTCTTGGGGCTGAATGGAGTCCAAAGGGTAAGACCCTGAACTGAAAATGTCTCTTGCCTACTGTGAATCGCAGAAACCTTCTGTGTGCTGGGTGAATCGGAACGTGGAAATACGCATCTTCGAGATCGAGCGTGGCCATGAAATCCCCCGGGTTGATGAGCTTCAGGATGTCCTGGAGAGAGACCATCCGGAAGGACAGGGAGACGAGATAGATGTTTAGCTCCCTGAGGTCTAAAATGGGGCGCCACTTTTCTTGCGTCTTCTTCACCAGGAAGAACCTGGAATAAAATCCTTGTCCCCTTTGGTTTGCAGGGACCGGCTCTATCGCTCCCTTCGGAGCATCTGTTGGACCTCGAGCCGCAGGAGACGCTGGTGTTGCGATGGAATGGCTGCCGGGGGCTTGGGTGGAGGGACTTGCGTGAATTCCAGGGTATGCCCTTTCCGAATGATGTTGAGCACCCAACGGTCCGATATTATTCTGGACCAGTTGTGAAGGTATTTGGTGACCCTGCCTCCAACTGATGATCTCTTGAAGGAGGGTCCAGTAGGAAGGGCCAGGAGGCCGCTATTGGCGTTTGGACGAATCTCGTCCTCGTCCAGCCTGTTTCCCCTCCATTGCGCAGTCAATGATTTCCATCGACGTTGCTTCTCCCTCCTGTAAGATTTTCTTTGCCTCAGTCGTAGATTCCAGAGGCAGCTGGTCAAGGTATGGAGCTACATCGCACCAAAGCTGGGGGTCGTATCTTCCCATGATTGCTAGGGCATTTGCCGCTCGCACCAGCAAACTTGCCATTGATGAGAATCTCTTCCCTACATTATCCAACCTCCGCCCTTCCTTGTCCGGAGGAGTTGTTAACGGAGCAGAGGGGTTACGGGATTTCCTCTGCGCAGCTTGTGAGATCACAGAGTCTTGTACTGGGATGACCCGTTAAGGCTGCCGGGCCATCAACTGGTGCCTTGTATTTTTTCTCTAGACGCGGTAGCACCGGGACCACCGTCGCCGGGTTTTTCATGGCTTTCAGGCCCTCCTTCCACACATGATCCACAATAGGAATGGACCTAGTGGATCTCATAAAAGGCTCCTTGAAATCGTATAAAAAGCATTCCGTGGCAACTTTAGGCATGGCCAGTTTGAATCTCGCAGCAGCTCTCTCCATCAGCTGGTGGAAGCCCCCAATGTCTGCAGGCGGGGAATCCGCCAGCTCTGGGACTGGCGATGCTGGATACAGAATGATATACTCGTCATATTCGGTATCGGGAATAGAGCCATGATCCGATTGCTGACCCTCATCCGAGGAATCATCATGGACGTCTTGTAACCCGGAGGACTCATGGTGGATGGGCATTTGAGGCCGAGGGGAAACTGGAGCTGGCGTGGAAGGTGCCACTAAGGAGGCTGACATCTCTGTAGGAGTTACTGGCGTGGACGGCACCGGCACAGGCCTAGACGCCTTAGATTTATAGTCCTGCAGCATCTTGTGCAGATCCTGGAGAAAAGAAGATGGCACTGAAACCATTTCCTGCTCTGCATGATGCTGTGACTGGGCCGACTGATGATGGCCCACATCCTCACGTCCGTAGTCGCCCTCAGAGTCGGTGTACTGGCATTTGACCAGAAGTTGGGAGGGACTATTAGCGTAGCTGTATGAGTCCTGGTCCTCCTCAGAATCTCCCTCTTGCAGAAGCATTGTTGACAGTAGAGGAGACATAGCTTGCGGAGAAGTGACCTCCGGCGTGATCCGCGTCACCGAAATAGTAATCCTCTTCTCAGAGGATAAGATCGTCGACGGTTGTATACGCGTCGACGAGATTGGGGTCGTCGCAGTCGTTGACGAGGAAATGGTCGACACGCCAGCCGTTGTTGTTGTTAAAGTATTCGTCGTCGATGCTCACGTCGACGAGACCGTCGTCGTCGACATCGTCGTCGACACCACCGTCGACGTCGGCACCATTGTTGAGGGTGAGATTGGAACCGCCGTCGTGGGCACCTTCATCGTCGGCTCCTTCGTCGTCGATACCTCCGTCGACGGCTTCGTCGTCGGCACCTTCGTTGTCGGCACCTTCGTCGTCGGCACCTTCGTCGTCGGCGACGCCCTCGTCAGCGTCTTCGTCGTCAGCATCTTCGTCGTCGGCGTCGCCACCGCCGACGCTGAAGAAACCGCTGTCGACAGAGCCGTCGTCGACGAGTCCCCTGTCGACGGGAACGTCGATGCATCGATGCAGATTTTGATTTTTTCGTCGACGGCACCTCCGTCGTCGACGTCTTCGTCGTCGAGGACTTGGAACTCCTCTCAGAAGACTGGGATGAAGGTTTTTTGAAGGCTGAAACAGTCTTCTCACCTTTAGAAGGTAAATCCGGTCCTTCCCTCTCCTTTACACCTCGGTGAGGAGATTTGCTGGGACCTGGGCTCTTAGACTCACTGGGGGTCTTTTTTGAGGCCTTGGAAGATCTTTCCATAGAGGGTGAAGGGGAACCCCTACCCCTTTTCACTGATCTTCTTGAAGAAGACGTAGATGCTGCATCCTCACTGTCACTGGAGACAGTCTCTTTCCTGGTTTTCAGTTTATGGAGCCATGTCAAGAGTCTTCCCTCACGGTCCCGGAGGGTCTTGGCCGAAAAGGTGCGACAGATTTTACAGTCCGCAGCCTGGTGGTCAGGATAGAGGCAGTAGATGCAGTCCTTGTGCTTATCCTCCACAAAAAGCCTTTTCTTACCACAGGTGGAACAAGGCTTGAAAAGGACTTTTTTCTTCTCCATTTCTGACAACAATCCTGAAGTGAAGGTGAAGATTTTGAAGTAGTAATCCTGAAGAAATCCTTTGTAAAAGTAGAATTTGAGCAGAGCTCAAAGGAGACTCCCTAAGCACAACGTGCAGTAGAAAATCTGAGGCTCTGAGGTTCCTTCAGGAAGGTTCTAAGGGGGAGGCACTTCTGATTGGCTGAGGCCTAAGTTTGGTCTCTTTTACACAAAGAGGGTGATATGCTACAAAAGGGGAATGAGGCCTAGGCCTTTTTCCTGGTCTTTTGTACCTACAGCTATGGTATTTTTGTTACCGAGACTCCCATTCCGACGACGGGGAATGATACAAAGCATAAGAATCTATGAAAGTTCCAATACTGGGGTAAGGGGTGTTCCCTCCCTACTAGCGACTCCAAAACCTATGTAAAAAAGTTTTGCGACCGCAATTGCAAAACACTTGCAGTTTACCACCCTTCTCAGAGGGCTGATAAAGCACTCGCAAACAGGAAGGAATACCCAGGGAACCCCTTCCTCTTTGGGAATGCATGCAGAAACATTTTGTAAGGGCAGGCAGAGGCCCCAGAGACCACTGCCTGCCCTTAAAAATTGAAAATGAAAAGTTACATTTTTATTTTTTCAATGCATCCTGTTTTCTTTTAAGGAAAACGGCTTGCATTTTTTTTTTAACTGCTTTATTTAAAAGCAATCCCAGACATGGAGGTCTGATGACCCCAGCAGGCACCATCCCTGGGAGTGCCAGCCATTCCCAATGGGGTCGCAAATTGCGACAGCCTCATTAATACGCATGAGGCATGCAATTTGCGACCCCATTGGGAATCGCAAATAGGGTGTCTGACATTGTTGTACATTGATGTCTGCGACTCACAAATTGCGACTCGCAATTTAATGCAATTTGCGAGTTGCAAACATCAATGGTCGTACATCTGGCCCTAAGTGGGCACACACATTTGCACTACATGAATTTGCAACCCCTTTATCATTGGACTACTATGTCTGGCAAACACAGGCGCATTTCCACCCTAATTGCATCTTCACAACACTCACACTTTGGCACACATAGTGCAATTTTCATGCTGCACGTTTTACAGATTATGTAACAGTGTGCTGGGCTTGAGTAATGATCAAAGAAAAATGTGTGTTCTGCTGCCTACTCATCTCTTGATGCACACAGTCTTGTGTTGCTCACAACACCCCATCCGTTAACGTACAGCGCTCCTTGCTCCCACACATAGGTTTGCACTTTATAAAATACTGATACAGAGAGGGTCAGCTGAGCAGGGGTCTGCACAGGGCCGACTTTGGCGCCGATGGAGCCCAGTGCGACTATGTTTGTTGGTGCCCCCCAACGGCCTCCTCCATAAATTCCCTCGCTATCACCCTTAACAGTGCCCCTCAAGTCTCCATAACTACTCTCTCACATGCTTTTCTTTTGTTTTATAGTGCCACTCATACCAGTATAGGGTTTCAGAGCACATTACTTCATACACAAGTTACACAGTGTTAGAAATGGGATTTCTGGTTGGCTAGGGCAGGCGCCTAAGCCAGGCAGAAACTACCCCACTAGTCAGGCAAGGGAGTTACACGCTGAAGATAACCCCTGCTCGCCCCCTTGGTAGCTTGGCACGAGCAGTCAGGCTTATCCCAGAGGCAATGTTCAAAGCGTTTGCGCAACACACACCCACAGCGGCAACACATTAGGCACACCACAAAAAAACTCCACACAATGTTATATAAAAAATAGCCTTTGTATTACCACGAACATATTAGATCATAACCACACATATACTCTGTGCCAACTGTTACCCGGTAGTAATTTACAGGGGATTATATACATGACAGGGCCAATTGGGCCACTGTTAAAACCATAAAAACAGGTAATAACACAACCAGCAACTCCTGGAAAAAATACTGTACTCCGCATCATCACAAGCAACATATACGCATTATGTCTGCATCACATTAGGCATAAACATCATAGTATGAAATTTGCATTAGGCATCACATTAGGCATACATCCTAATACAGTAGTGCACCCCAGTAGCACTAGGAAGGTGCGCACATCTCCTGGGGGCCTTACACCACACCAGGACACCAAAGGACCCCAGGACAACCGGCCTTCCTTGGAGCCCATCTGGGCTGTCCCAAATGCTCTTTGTCCCAAAGTCAGGGCTCAGTAATCATTGGGCCTTCCACCAGGCCCTCTGGCTGCCACGGCAGCAGAAAAGATGTGCGTGATGCACAGGGGGAGGGGGTGCAACTCACCCTTTCCTATCCATAAATATAAGAACTGACCCCACGTTGCAGCTGCCCGCGCTCTCGCGGTGCAGCTGGGAATATTAACCTCGGCAACACAGTGCCCATGGATCCCCGTTCACTGGGCTCCTTCTGGGGCCCTCAATCGGTACCAACAATGCCCTGACAGGCCCCACTCACCGAAGCTTCGCTGCGGAGGAAACTTGGAGTAGTCGGCTGTCACCCGTGAGGCTCCAGTCCCTCCTCTCCCTTCCAGACTCCGTGGGGACTTTACCGGCCTCCACGTAGGGGCCGCTTTCCTTCCTCATTTCTCGGGGGCACGTTGCGTACAATTGGCTTCTCAGAATCGGCCCACCTTTGATCAGGCACTTGCCTGGCATCCGGCCAGCGACTGGGCCGACCGGCTTCCAGAGCGTAGTCTCCTTTGCATCTGATTCCCAGTGAGGCAGCCCAGCCCCAATATTTATACAGGGTTTCTCTTTGTTATGCCCTGAGACAGGGCTTGGGGGACCAGTGTCAACTGGTTCTGGGGGGTACTGGAGCACTTTGTTTACCGTGCTTCTACTCCCCTTTCTCAGGTGGGGGCTCGTTCATCAGACACACCACAAGGGGGTGGAGCTAGCATTCACCCAGGCAGGCACAGATCTAATCACGGTCAGGTGACTACCCCTCCCACTACTCCAAATGCAGATCTCCTATTCAGCCTAGCGCCTACTCACCCTGCCCTCCCTGGAGCCACACACCTCACCAGCCTCTGTCACTCCAGAGCCAGACATGCAATACACATCAGGCAGGCAGAGACACGTAGCACACCGAAATGCCAACTTCTAAAAGTGGCATTTCTGAAATAGTGATTATAAATCTGCAAACAACATTACGCAGCATTTATCATTACTATTCAAAACATACCAAACTTGACCACGCTGCTCCTGTCATATCAGGAATTACCATTGAAACACTCATTAGGGAATCCCCAATGCATTCCTATGAGAGGACAGCCTCACAGCAGTGAGAAACCAAACTGGCTGTTTGTCACTACCGGGACATGTGACACGCTTAAGGTACATGTCCTACCTTCTACCTACAATGCATCCTGCCCATAGGGATAGCTCGGACCTACCTTAGGGGCGACTGCCATGCAGTGAAAAGGAGGCAAAGACGCGGCACGCACTTTAGGTGCCACGTCACAGCGGCAGTAACACTGCGCGCACAGGCCCTGCAATGGCAGAGACCTGAGACAGGTTTGAAAGGATAATTTGGTGGGTGGCACAATCAGCGCTGCAAGCCCACCAGTAGCATTTAATTTACTGGCCCTGGTTATCTGAGATACCACTTTACAAGAGACTGACAAGTAAACTACCTATGCCAAAAAGGTCTAGACCAATCTTACCATGTTTACCACAGAGACCACACGCACTTGACACTGGACAGAAGTGCTAAAGTGCCCAGAGTCCTAAAACCACCAACACCAGGTCAGAAACAATCATTTACCATGCAACGGTCTCGCCTTTGCCAAGTTAGAGCTATTGGCATTGTAAATGACAACATTTTTATTTATGTGTTGGAGTGGAGAAGTGTGGCTCACTGATTAGAGCAGCAGACTTTGAAGCCCCGACGCGGCAGGGTCTTGAGCTCAATGTCCGCGGACTCGATAATTCTCGCCTCGGCGCCTACTCTAATCATGGGTCCCACGCTGCAACTCTGGGCAATAGCTTGCTTAATCTCCACAACTGCCCCTACAACACTGTGTTGCCTGGCTTCCCCTTGGGGGTGCCCCAGAGGGGCTTCTCACAGGGAGAGCCAGGAAGGGTTCCACAGCGTTATACAGAGCCGGGACGCCCCGTTGGGGCAGCTGTGCGCTTTACAAAATACACTACATTTACATTTTGAAAACAGATAAACAAATGGCATTGTCATTTACAATGTCAATAGCTTAATCTCTCGCAAATGCGAGACCTATTGCATTTGCACCCACACACACACCCACACAGAGCCACACACACCCACACACATAGAGCCACACACACACACACACACACACGCAGAGCCACACACAGGGAACAGAGGCCAGAAAAACTATCACAACGAGGGAACGGGGGGGCAGAAAAGCAAGCACAACGAGGGAACAGGGGGGCGGGGCAGAAAAGCAAGCACAAAGAGGGAACGGGGGGCAGAAAAGCAAGCACAAAGAGGGAACGGGAGGCAGAAAAGCAAGCACAATGAGGGAACAGGGGGGGCGGAAAAGCTAGCACAGCGAGGGAACAGAGGCAAGAGGCATCTTCAAGGCAGGTGGCGTCTCCTGCGTGTTCTCTGCCAGGGCTGTGCCCAGGTCCACGATTCAGCAAAGATCCGATCTATCCTCTCCAACTTACCGAGGGTCACACAGCGCGTCAGTGTACTGTACTTGCATGCAGCACCTAGGGGAGCAGGGCCCCGCCAGGCTGGGAGGGAGGAACTCCCGCCAGATGCCCCACGGCCACACAACCCCGCGTGTTAGGCCCCAATGCAAGCAGCCAAACCGCCGGGTGGGAAACCTGACGCTTCACACTAGCACATACCAGTGGAACAGCACACCTCTCGATCCCAGCAAGATTTCAGGTCCCAAGTGCACGAGCCAGCAGGGGCAACCCTTGGCAGGGCAGAAACCACGCCTCCACTCTCCTCCCCGCTGCCCTGGAGAGCATACCCGGCGAAAGAAAGTGCCACTTCCCATTGTCCAATTCCTAGACTTCACCATTGCAACAAAGCTCCGAACTCGTCACCCTCAAAGCAGGAATCAGGGAGCTCAGCCATTAGGCAGCGGTGACTCATGGGGCCAGAGCAGTGGTCAAAGTGGGCGGGAACGGCAGGGCACGGCGTGCCCCTACTTCTTTAATTCTGTAGATTCCGTTCCCCTACTTTTTTATTATGAACATGCGTCCCTGGATGTCAGAAATATTCTGTTCATGGACAGGCGGGGAGCAGAGAAGGAAAAGGTCTGTGTCTCTTACTTCCTGCCCAGACAAGACAGGGAAGGTGTCCGCTTCTGCTCTGCTGCTGGCAGCTGCCCCCTCTTTCTTACTCCTATTCCCTCTCGTTCTGTCTAACTCCTTCTCACTTTTCCGAAAATCATGAATCAAGAAATGGTTCTCACCGTCTCTTCCTGTCGTCCATTTGTACCCCTGTGAAATGGATGCAAAAAAGAAAAACACTTTTGCTGGAAATGCCGTTTTGACATTTTTCTATTCCAAAGTGCAGCCTCGGAAATAAAATGTTTATTTATTTATTTTATTTATTTTTTACATTTGTATGGCGCACAGCTACCCAAAAAGGTTTTCCCGGCGCTGATGACTTACCGATGAACAGAAGTAGGAGGTAAAAGGGTCTTCATATTTATTTCTGGAAGAGCCAGGTATTTATGGTCTTTCTGAATCTGGCATAGTTTTCTTCCTTGCGAATATGGGGGGGAGTTTGTTCCAAAGAGAGGGCCCTAGGACAGAGAAGGATCTACCTCCCATTCTCGCTAGTTTGAATCTCGGGGTCGTAAAGTTTGCTGCGGTCTGGGAGCGCAGTTCTCTTCCCGGGATGTATGGGGTCGCTAGGGATTGCAGATACTTTGGTGCGGTGCCGGATTTGATCCTAAACATATAGCTCAGGGCTTTGAACCTGATGCGGTTTTCTACCCTGAGCCAATGTAGGTCATTCAGATGTTTCGACACACTGGCAGTTTTTGGAATTTTGCAAAGTAATCTTGCAGCCGAGTTTTGGACCAATTGTAGACGTTTGATAATAGCTTGATTAGAGCCCAGATAGAGAATGTTCCCGTAGTCAAGACGAGATGTGATGAGTGCATTGACTACGGTCTTTTGAGTTGCAAGGGGCAGCATCCATAGGATTTTTTTCAGCCATTTCATGATGGTGAAACATAGGCCTACCACTTTATTTGCTTGTAGTTTCATCGATAGGGCATTGTCGATGGTAACCCCCAGATTTCTTACGTGGGTAGCAGGGGTGGGGATGATACCTAGCTCGGAGGGCCAATGAGCGGCATTCCATAGGTCTTTGTTTTTTCCCAAGAGGAGGATTTCGGTTTTGTCACCGTTTAGCTTCAGCTGGTTAGAAGACATCCAGCTGAAGATATTTTGAAGCCCCT
Organism: Lissotriton helveticus; assembly: GCF_964261635.1. NCBI lineage: Eukaryota > Metazoa > Chordata > Amphibia > Caudata > Salamandridae > Lissotriton > Lissotriton helveticus. The sequence continues at coordinate 811,172,628 of NC_136061.1, read as the reverse complement.
GTTTGAGAAGGGATGAGGCCGTTGGATTTGACTCTGACAGTGAAAAGATGATTTGAGAGTCATCTGCGTATGTCATAAGAGTGAGTCCTGACCTGTCAGCTAAATCGGCCAGGGGTCTAAGGTAGAGATTAAAAAACAGTGGGCTCAGGATGAAGCCCTGTGGTACTCCATGAGGGGCGCTAACCGTGTCAGAACAAGCGATGGAGGATGTGATCTGAAATGTTCTATGTAACAGAAAAGACTCAATCCATTTAAGTGCTTCACCCCGGATACCGTTTCTCCCAAGTGTGGCCAGAAGTTTGGTGTGAGAGAAGGTGTCAAAAGCCGCACTCAAATCTAACAGAATGAGTGTGACTGTCTGACCATCCTCTAGGAGTTTCCTGATGGTTTCGGTTACTCCCAGTAGAGCTGTTTCGGTGGAGAAACCTGCTCTGAAACCAGACTGTGACGGATGAAGGAGGGAGTTTGCTTCGGTGAAGAGAGTGAGGGCGGAGTGAATGTGTCTTTCAAGCAGTTTTGAAAAGATGGGGAGAAGAGATATGGGTCGGTAGTTCGCAGGTAGTTCGGGGTTGGCTGTAGGTTTTTTCAGGAGTGGACTGACCATAGCGTGTTTCCAGAGTGAGGGAACTGCGGAAAGCTCAAGAGAAGAGTTTAGAGTTTCGGCAATAATGGTCAGGGCGGGGACATCAATTTGTCTGAAAACAGTGGCGGGCAGTGGATCACGGGGGGAGCCGGATTTGATGGTCTTGAGGGTGGATTTAAGTGATTCCAAGGTGATTGGAGGCCAATGTTCAAGGGTGTTAATTTCGGGTGACCAAGGGGGCATTACCTCTTAAGGGTCGTGAGGGGAGGTGTTGCTGTTGATATCTGAGATGATTTTCTCAATTTTATCATTGAAAAAGGAAGCGAGGTCTTGACATTGTTTTTTTGTTCAAAGGGCGGGCCGTAGCAGTTGTATTTGCACCTGCAAGCTCTTTAACTGGATTGAAAAGTGTTCTTGCCTTGTTCGGCGCCGTATCAATGGCGTTTGCCACGTAAAGGGCTCGAGCTTTAGTGCGGGCGGAGTGGTATTAATTTCTGGCTTTATGGTATGTCACTTTTTTGTCGTGAGCATAGTCCTTGCGCCACTTTCTTTCGAGGGTTTTACATTTCGATTTTTTGATCTTCAGGGACTCAGTAAACCAGGGGGCTGGAGGACGGTGGGTGTTACTTTTTAACCAAGATAGGGGGAGGCAGCTATCGACGGCATTTTCAAGCCATGAGTGTGTGGCCATGGCAATACTTTCTATATCAGAGCCAGGGGCCGGGAGATTCTTGGCTAGACTTTTGTTGAGTTTTTCAACATCAAGCAACTTCCAGTTTCTCATGGACGATATAGGCCATGTGTTGTTCGATTTAAGAGGTGTTGGCAGTTTTAGGCAGAAGTGAATAAGATGGTGGTTTGACCAGCATATTGGGATCGTGTTTAGCCATTTCAGTTCAGGAATATTAGAAAAGATGGGATCCAACAGGTGTCCTGCCTTGTGGGTAGGCCCAGAGTTAAGTAGCGTTATGTTCAGTGCTGCTAGGTCGTCTAGTAGGTTTGGGCATGCCACGCTAGTGGGGTCATCGAAATGCAAATTCAAGTCTCCAGAAGAGAAAAGTTTTTAGAGGAGAGATGAAAGGGTGTGATGTGGTTAGCCAGATTTGCGGCCCATGTATTGGCATTCCCAGGAGGCCTATATATTAAAATGCCCGAGGCCGTAAAGTTGGGGTTAAGAGTGATTTAAAAAAAAGCCGCTTCACATTCAGGGATGTTGACGGGTTCCAGAGTGCATGTGAGTTCTCTATTGAATATGATAGCGATTCCCCCGCCCACTTGACCCTCTCGATCTCTTCTAACTATAGCATAGTTAGGGGGGAGGGCGGTAGCTATATCAGGACCCGCACTTTCGTGCAGCCAAGTTTCAGTTAAAAATAGAGCACTGGGATTGTTATCCAGTAGGAGATTAAAAATGTCTAATTTGTGCTGCGGTAGGGATCTACAGTTAATGCTGTAGGAAGAGAAATCATGGGTCGCTTGTTTTGGTCGCTGTTTTGGCGTTTGATTGCAGAGTTTAAGATCAGGGTAGGGCTGATAGTTAGAGAGAGTAAAATTACAGTTACAACAGGTGTTGGTTACTTTTTGAGTTGGCACTAGTACAGTGCAATTTTTATGTTTTTCGGGGCGCAGGCCCTTTAAAAAGCCAGAGCTCATACCTGTGTTTTCCAGCATAAGTAGGGTATAGGTCTGTGCCCCATGCCCCGTACTGTCCCGGACAGGCCCAGACGGGCTGGTCTTAGGCTTGTCTTCGGCGCGGCTATGGCGCGGTCGCAGCGCGTATTCGCTGCACGTCATAGAGGGCATCAGGCTTATGTAGAGGACGGGCTATTCATCAGCTCCGCCTCTACACGCTCGGCCAATCAGAGCCTGCCTCAGCCGGGAAGCCGGAAGAAGGTACCTCCCTGCGCCCTCCACACAAACAAGCCTAGTGCTTGCGGTGGACCGGGGCTGCAGGAGTGACGAATGCCACAGTGGTGAGTGAAGATAAATTCAATTTCTACAAAGTACACAGTGCAAATTATTAAAATCAATCGGCGCAGTGCATTTAAAATATTGCTCGCGCTTCCTAAACATAGAATCGTTTAGTGCGCGCTGGTTAAAAAATGCAGGTATTTACTTCAGGCAGTAGGCGGTGCAAATCGTAATTCTCATTCACACAGCCAGAGTTAGTACAACTACAGAAACGCTTCACCATTTACTTCACGCATGCGATTGTCATCAGGGGGAGTGTAGGAGTACAATGGGCTTATGTAGAGGACAGGCTATTCATCAGCTCCACCTCTACACGCTCGGCCAATCAGTGCCTGCCTCGGCCGGGAAGCCGGAAGAAGGTACCTCCCTGCGCCCTCCACACAAACAAGCCTAGCGCTTGCGGTGGACCGGGGCTGCAGGAGTGACGAATGCCACAGTGGTGAGTGAAGATAAATTCAATTTCTACAAAATACACAGTGCAAATTATTAAAATCAATCGGCGCAGTGCATTTAAAATATTGCTTGCGCTTCGTAAACATAGAATCGTTTAGTGCGCGCTGGTTAAAAAATGCAGGTGATGACAATCGCATGCGTGAAGTAAATGGTGAAGCGTTTCTGGAGTTGTACTAACTCTGGCTGTGTGAATGAGAATTACGATTTGCACCGCCTACTGCCTGAGGTAAAATGTTCAAACTCTGAAAAATAATTAAATAAAGCAAGATGGAGTGTTCTTAAAGTTGCCAGATAATTTTTTTCAAACCCCAACACATTAGCGCTACTTTACAGAGTTTGCCAGTAAAGTGCTACTTTTGTTTTCTTGTGTTTCTTTGAACAGCATTGTTTTCCTCCAGTACCGCTAGGCAGCTGCCCAGGGCCTGGCACTCTGCCTGCCAGGATGGGGCCCCCCACAATGGCAATTAACACACCACTAGTCCTCGTGTATGTCTGCCGATCAGAGTGAAAAAATGCTTCACAAACGGGGTCATGGGAGGGCCCCCCCCTCCTGGGGCCTCTAAGGGATGGTGTGGGAAGGTCTAGGGGAGGGTACACCTCTCAGGCAGCCAGTTCAGAGACTCGGCAGGGTGCCCATTGTCAGAACTTTAGCCCACACAGGTTTAACTCAGCCCCCAAGCAATTCTCACACCTTCAGTTCGAAATGGGCTGTACAAGAGTTGCTTGGGGTGGCTGAGAAGAGGAGCTGTGGCCCAAGTGGAGTTTGCACAAAGCAGCTTCCCCGAGATCAGAAGGTGTCACATGTGGATTTCAGGGGCCTCCCACATTCCCTTTTGCCCAGGGCCCCGAAAATCCTAGGACCGGCCCTGCCTGGAGGTACTGCAATACCTGGTTGATGGGTGGATTGGAAAACGAAATGTGTACGGCAGCTTTGTGTTCACAAATGTAGTCTTTTGAAACCATACTGCTTACGTTTTGTAAGCATATAAGCAGTGGACATTGAAATGGGTCCTTTCTGGGCCCTGTAGTTATGTCCTTAACTTTTCAGGCAAAAATACTTGTTGATTTCTGAATAATGACTGTAAAAGCGTTAAGTTCACCATGTTCCTGCTTACATTTTACATGCTTTATTAAATCTTTCATTCCTTATGAGTGTTTGCTTTTTCCAGGATGTTGTTACCTTTTCTTTTAGGCAGCATATTGCTCTTGCCTAGTGTGTAATTTGAATTGAGTCGCATCCAGTTATTTATAGCAGGTCAAATTGGATTGTAGCGGAAGGCAGTATGAGTTTCTCTCAGTGGGGCAGTATGGTGTTCAGTGAGGGAGCAGATGTAGCACTGGGGGCGGAGCTGCTAAATTTAGAACTGGGGAACCAGGTTCAGCCTTAATGAACAGTCCCCCAGACCACTCTCCTGAGGGAGCACATTCCCATGCCAGAACTTAGAAGGCACCAGAAAAGCCCTGGTGTGTTAGCACCAGCAGGTGGACCCTAGCAGTGGCAAGTGTGGGTTCACCTTGAAAGCTTGCCCACCACAATCCATACTGAAGTTCACCTCCAGTCTTGCGGGCAGGCCTACGAAGTAGCAGACCCTAGAGCAACAGTGACTCTGTCACTGAGGTCACAGGACCCCTGAGAAGAGCTGGCTCTAGGGCGGTGCGACTGGTGTGACCGCAACGGGCGCTGACTTTGAGTGGGGGCGTTGTATATTATGGTTTTAAGAGCACTGGCTGCCTCCTTCCTGGCCGCCAGCTATTTTCGGCAATAATAAAAATGTCATGATAACTCTGATGAATAAACTTCTTCCTAGAGCGAGATCGGAGATTTGTCTAGTGGAAGTTTTGACTCAGTTTATAAGTTAAAATCCTAACAAAGAACAGTGAGCTATTAACTTTCATCTAAGAGCTGCATAGAAACTGCAAGGTATAAACTAGAGCGTTATGTTTTTTTCCCTAAGCCTTTGATTATCCTAATGTTGCAAAAAGTGTTATTTTTGATACAAATCAATAATGATTTTTAAAGAGAACCCCCAATCATGGTATTAAGTTTTAAATTCTGAGTTTGTTTTTCTCCAGGCCAATCACTATTAAACTATACTGCCTACTAGTATGGTTATCATGTGACTCCTACACCTTGTAGTCCTTTGTCTTATGTAACATTTCCTATACAGTCATATACACACGTAAAATTGATTGTCTCTGTGTATATTGCTGACAACAGAAACTCCATGGCTCGGAAACAAATGGCTCGTGCTTCCACTTTTAAGCATTTTTGGGACATTCTGTGATTAAAATAAATTCACAAAGTGGAATATGTTTCTAATGTCGATAGCTCATATTAATCGTTAAATAATCATGTGTATCCATTGGTTGAATTACATAACATAATAAGCTGTAACTGGTCAATGAAATGCCACACAAATACTAAAGATTGGGATGTTTTGCGCTTCCTGGCCACACCTCTAACTCCGCCCACTGATCCAATCCTCAGGTTATTCCCGCCCTCTGATTCTCCATCCACAGTTCCCCTACTTTTTTTCCCCCACTTCGACCACTGGGCCCCCTTTCAAGTGAGGAGGAGACAACTGGCCTTCTCCTGGATTGCCTGTTAGGACGAACGAATCGCGACGAACTGGGAGAATCCGCAGGGTCACGAGGACAAGAGCCCCCCCCCCCACCTCCTTCAGTCCCAGCACGGTGGGTTCACGATGTCCGCCCTGCGTGACTCATACGCCAACCCCAATCAAAATGTACAATCTGGGTAAAATCTGCCATAAGAACACCCACAGGCGCACAGATCTGTCTTCCCATCAGCTTATCACTTTTGAACATCGATTGAACAGTAATGGAAAATTATCTGAAGCTCAGAAATCCTGTAAATGTGGCTGCCCTCCCCGTTCTAGCCCACGCGCAGCGGGCACAGCTCCGGCCTGGAGGGAGCACACATTCCAGCGTGCAGCCCGACCGCACGACCGGCCCCACTCCGCTCACCCGATCATTACTCTCGCCCGAAGTACCGATCGTTCATGCTTTACGTACTCCCTATCACCACACACCCACGCCTGCCAATACCAATCCATTTGTGTTTGCATGTCCAAAGTTTACTGCGCTGCATCCGCAGTGCTCAACCATCAGTACCTCCCAGGCATGCCCGGTACTCCCCCAAGGGTACCGGCCGCTCGTGCCCCCACACGCCCTGCCTCTTGTTGTGCCGCCTCCCCTCCCCCCCAGGATGACCAGGCCGCAATGCCCCTTCAAATCGGCTCGGAGCCGGGAGTGCCTCGAACCCCTCACTCCTCGGGACTAATCAGAGGCTAGCTCCTTCCTATCACTTCCAGGCGCTCCGGATTTTAATTCGGTCTTTCCTGATGGTGACACCCGTGGTGGAGAATACCCGATGTGGGGGAGAGGTGGGGGCTGTGCATGGAGCCACCGTGGGGCCTATCGTGGACTGCTGAGCGCTGAAGGCCAGCCCCCCCTCTCCCCACACATGCCAGCCCTGCAAGGAGCGCATCAGGCCACCCGGGTTGGTGCGTCAGAGGCAAGGGCTTAAGGCAGTCGGGCCGCGGCCCTCCCACTTGGTGCCACGCGTGAATCCCTACCCGAGGACCGCACCGCCAGGCCTCCTAGACAAGCGGCTGCCCCGCCACACTGCATCCCGTGCAGGGACGACCCGCGATAATAGCCCCGCTGGCATAAAGAAGGCAAGGGGTCAGGCCGAAGCCCCGCACCCAGGAAGAGCCGCGCCGGCCCAAATGACCCGAGGCCGACCCCAAGTTGGGGGGGGGGGGGACGTGCATGGCAGACAGCGGGAGGAGCCAGAAAAGCTCCTCAGTCTGCGGCTGGCCGGGCAGGCAAGCGCAGCATGCAGGTGGGAGTCAGACCCCCGTTACCCTGACGTGACCACGCCCGCAGGTACCGGCAGGCCGGGCTTCCTGCGGGGGCCAGGGAACTTACACTAGGGCGGTGTCCCTCACAGACCATGGCCTGCCTGGTCTGTGAGGGACTCCGGATAGCGACCACCAGATAACGATTCCCGCAGCAACTCACCTGTCCGACCAGCAAGACGACGCGTCCGGCGCAAATAGAGCCCCAGAAAGGCATGGGGAGGTGTAGCTCCTTCGTCCCCGCCTTCCCGGGGTCTTTGAATTGGCCATTGTGTCGGCTTCTCAGGTGTTCAAGCGGACCACGCCATGACACCACCATCTTCCTCCGAGGCGAAGCAGAAATGCCTCGGAGGAAGGTATCGTCATTTTGGGATTGAGGGGCGTGTTTTCTTTCTCTCCTCTTCCCATTGGCTGGAATGTAAAATTCCAGCCAATGGGAAGAGGAGAGAAAGAAAAGAGAAAGAAAGTAAAAAACACACCCCTCAATCCCAAAAAGACGGGGCTTGAACTGAGTGATGCCCCTCTCCTCCAATGGCTGGCCTCCGTTTAGGAAGCCAGCCAATGGAGAAGAAGGGCGGGTTCAAGCCTCACTCTGGAAAACATCAATTTCTCCCAGCGAGAGCTGCGCAAGCACAGCCTTTGCTAGGCGAAACCTAAAAAGACTAGGAGGAAGGCAAAAAGTTAAGGGATGACCCTGCATAATGGCCAAGTCCAACACACAGAGACAAAAAATCACAAGTGTGTAAATCAGTGTAAATAAAAAGTGATATTGGAAAGCAGACTACCAAGTACAGTGATCACGCCATCCATACTGGTAGGTAGCATTCTCTAAGAGTGCTTGATCTGAAGAAGCACAAACTCAGACTTCAATAGGTACCACCATGGTTGAGGCAGCGGCGAGAGGCACAGGTTATGTTATGTTATGTTATGTTAAGTCCACTTGTAGCGCGGGCGGATACTCACGAGTGTCCCGGCGCGATGCCTGAGAGGTACAAGAGGAAATTAACAAACAAAAAGATGAGTATTAAGTTTCTTTTTGAAAATGACAGGGTTCTGGATAGACCGCAGGGAGAGGGGGAGGGCATTCCAGGCTGCACTGGTCTTCACCGAAAGGGAACTGCCACCCATCCTCTGAAGCCTAAAGCGGGGTACCAGGGCAAGACATTGGGTCGCAGAACGGAGAGCACGAGCCGGGAAGTAAAAAGAAAACCGCTTCTGAAGATAAAGAGGACCAAGGCCATGAAGGGCACGGTGGGCCACCACTAGAGATTTAAACCGGACCCTCTCAGCAACAGGAAGCCAGTGAAGGGAGCGTAATTGAGAGGACACACTGTTCCTTGCCTAAATGCCCATAAGCAATCCAGCGGCCATATTTCTGAACTACCTATAGTTTTTTAAGCAGATAACCAGGGGACCCAACAAAGAGAGCATTGGCGTAGTCCAAGCGGGAAAGGATCAGAGCGCAGGTGACAGTTTCTCTGGCCGCCTGAGGAAGAAGCGGGATAAAGGACCGCAGAGACTTAAGGAGACCAAAGCAGCAGCCAGACAGTTTCTTAAAATGGTGGAGAAATAGAGACTCTCATCAAACCATACTCCCAGGTTTTTTGCAGGCTATCCTGACACCGGAGGGAGCTGGGAGCCAGGGGGCCACAGCTGCTCACGAAAATCAGCGGGGAAACCTGCCAAACAATATAATTTCTGATTTTTGTTCGTTACACTTCAGCTGAGCATCAGCCAGCCATTTAAAAATGGAAACCAGACACTGTTGAGCTGCTGAGACAGAGCTGGAGGTCTTATCCCAGGTCAATAGCAGCTGCGTGTCGTCGGCATAGGCCATCACCTTAGCCCCAAGCTCCTCTGCCAGGTATAAAAGAGGCGTAACATAGATGTTAAAGAGGAGCGGGCTAAGGGAGGAACCCTGAGGAACTCCAGTAGTGACCAGCTGGGGAGAGGAGGAAAAAGGGGGGAGCCAGATCTGCTCAGCCCGCTCTTCCAAAAATGACCTGAGCCAACCCCAAGCTGCTCCCGATACCCCAATCTCAGCCAGTCGGGCCAGAAGAAGAAAATGGGGGACCGTGTCGAACGCGGCCGAGAGATCGAGCAAAATCAATGCTGCCCTCCCGCCCGCGTCCAGACACTCCCGAATGGCCTCTACCACCTCCACTAAGACAGTCTCAGTGCTGTGGGAGGCACGAAACCCTGATTGAGCTGGGTGCAGGAGTCCCTCTGTCTCCACATACTCTGTGAGTTGGTTGTTAACAACCTTCTCACAGACCTTAGCGATGGCCGGGAGGAGGGAGATGGGATGGTAATTCCTTGGGGTAAGGGGATCCAGAGAGGCTTTCTTAAGAAGAGGCAGTATCTTCGCCTGCTTCCACCTTAGAGGGACCGCAGCAGTTTGGAGGGACAAATTGACAATACCATTCACCTCTGTATTCACAGTCTCTGCAACCGCTGCCAGGAGCCTCGCCGGGCAGGGGTCAGAGGGAGAGCCAGACTTAAGCCCCCTTACAATTTTAAGAGATTCCAGAGGCGGCCGGCAAAGGTAAGCGCATTGAGGCAGGACAGGTAAGCGCATTGGGGCGTTATGGTGGAGTGAGGGCGGGGCGGGCAGGATGGGAGGGGGTGAAAGTCCACACATGACAGAATAGGTATTATTAAATAAATTAAAAAATACATATTCCGTCGTCTGACGACTTCCTCCCCTGCCTCGTCCTGTTCTGCCTCAACGCGCTTACCTTTGCCGGCCGCCGCTGGGTTGAGGGTTGGCTTTACCAAATTAACCCTTTTTGCAACATTTGGTTAATGAAAGACTGGGGAAAAGATCATAACGCTCTAACATATACCTTTCAGTCTCGATGTTGCTCTTTGATGACAGTTAGCAGCTCACTGTTCTATATTTGGATTTAGTTTATAAATTGCAAGCAAAAAAAGGATCTCTCTGACAAAAGCAGTAACCCAGCTGTTTACAATATGTGCACTTCTGTGATGGACCTAAAGTAGGCGGTGGGAAGGACTATTAGCCTTCTGCTTACTTTATGATGATTCAAAACTTCCACTAGACAAAACTCGATCTCTCTCCAGCAGGTCCAATAATCACCTTTGTTATCTTGCCATTTTTATTGTTTTCGGAAAACTGCTGAAGGCAAGGAACGCTGCAGCAGGTGCTTTTAAATCAACAATATATTTGACAACATAGCACACCATGAAGTCAGTTACCAGAGAGGTGGCACAGATCGCACCACTCTAGAGCTGGCCCTGGGTTTGTGTGTTGGAAGATGCTAAGCTGATAGACCTTTGGGTCTGTTTGCTTTTTGTTTTTGAAGTTTGTCTTTTTATGGAACCCACCCCTCTAGAAAAATGGAATAACTTTAGTGTTTTGGCGATTGATTATGGGGCATATTTACCAAAAAGTCACACAGCGCAGAAAATCATCTTTGTGCACTGAGTGACAGGGAAAGGACTTAAATGTGCTGTATTTAAAATAATACGGCATATTCCTGTCTTTTCCCAGTGCTGGTGCACAATGTGCTGCCTAGCACCACCACAGGCACTCTTCCACGGGTGCCTGCGCTGTTAGCAGTATGCTTTCTGTGCAGGAAGCAACAGCTCCTCTGGGAAGGCACAGCATTCTTACGCATTCCCAGGTCCACCAGTATTAGTAAATCTGAGAATGCTTCAGAATCCAAAGGTGGATGCGTGGGGACACCCATGCTCCACCCATGGAACCCTTTCCCAGGACAGAGTAACGTAATACAGCGATTTGTGCTGAGCTGCATTACTCTTCATTTATCAAGCCACTCAGACCACGCAAGACGGCCTTGCATGGCTTGATAAATCAAACTTAAGAGTTGTGTCACTTTTGGGCCCTGTTGTGTGGCACAAAATGGATGCAACTCTTTGATACATATGCCCCTAAATGTATTCAGATTTAAATATGTTTCAGGAGCAGCAATGATGTCCAACATTTCTTGTTAATAAGAATTTCTCTGCCCGACTTAATATTGTAAGAGGCCTTGTGCATTGGCAGCGAGGTTCTACTTCATGTAAGAGTTGAATAAAATACTAAAACATTCTGAGAAGACTATAATGAAAAACCTATGATCCTCAGGATAAAATCACCTCTTAAAAAAATGCGCAATAATAAACATCTTGTAAGAAAAGCAAAAAAGCTACTAATGCCACAAGATCTTGAATGCTAAAAATAAATCCCTGGTCTTATTTAAAATTGTTGACTCGGGGGGCGTGGCCAAGGCGGCAAGCATGGCGGACGCAGCTTGAGTGAGCTCCGTCCCGCCGGTGCATTATCCGCGCCAATTATCCTACATCTCCCCGACCCGCGGACTCCCAGACCAGACGCTTTACTGCCGGTGGTGGAGGGGCGGCCCCGGTTGCGATTTGGACACACACAGAGCACACAACCCGACGCTGGGAGCCTGATGAAGTGGGGCCTGCGCGACGTGCTGAAGCCGGGACCTCGAGTTTCGTGAGGTCCGGCCGGAAGTGCGACAGCGACGGGGTCGGCCGCGAGGCCTGGGTTGGCTACCCGGAACTACTGATCCCTTCCTGAGATCGGAGGACTTGAGGGCTCCGGAGACACCGTAGAGGCAGCCTGGAGCTGGACCACTGACGATTGTGGGGTAAGCTGTCGGGGGGAGACGGGCGCCACTGAGGAGGGGGGAGACACTTATCGCCGCAGGCCAAACCCACTCGGCGGCCAGGTCGGACCGCGGGGGCAAGGGGTCCCCGGAGTACTAGGGGGCTCTTGCCTTCGCCCCTTCTCCCGGGGGCGCCCTTTCTTGCGGACTCCCCCCCATCTCTCCCCCCCCCCGTAGCGGTGATATGCGCGACGGCGACTGAGGTGGTCGGACCGAGGGTCTGCCGGACTAGAGTGGGCTGCTGACAGGGGCTGATGTCGAGCTGCAACCAGACCTTAGTTGCCTTCTAACGGCCGGATTCCCCCCCTACTGGCCGAGGCCCTCGACGGTCTTGTGGTGCAGGGCCTCATCGGGGGTCTCCTCTTCCTGAACTTGTGATCTGTGCTGGGGGCATACTCCTGTGGCTGCTGCAAGGGGGTTGTGGTGCTCTGCAGGAGGACGGCTCCACAAGCAGCCACACAGACATTCTTGGACACGTGTCTATTTTCCCCCTGAGGTCAAGACGAGGCGAGGATAAGCTCACTGGGATTCCTAGCCGGAGGGGCGACTACCAGTGGCCGGAGGGTCCTTGGACTCCGAACCCGCTACTCATCATGACGCGGGGCGGCAATAGTGGAGGTACTACCAAGCAGGGCCCCATTGATAAATTTACAGGGCCGAGCGGTGGAGCAGGAGCGTCCGGGGGCCAGCCTGGCCCAGGACCTGGCCCGGATAATGCGGCCCTAATGGCGGCAATAACGCAATCAAGGGACATGCTTGACGCCAAAATTGGGGCTGTCGGGGCCGATGTTACGCTGCTCCGCCAGGACCTACGTAATGCTGTGGCCAGAATCACGGAAACTGAAACCAGAATCACGGAGGTGGAGGACGATGTGGTAATTCTTAAGAAGAAGGTGGCTACTCTGGAGGGGCTACAGAAGGGCCTTGCGCTCAGGGCTGAGGACGCGGAAGGACGGGCCCGAAGAAATAACCTGCGATTCGTGGGTCTGCCGGAAGACTGCGAGAAAGGCAACATGGAGACATTCCTGACACAATGGCTGGAGGGGTGGCTTCCCCCGGACTCCCTATCACGATGCTTCATAATTGAACGGGCGCACTGCGCGCTTCTCCCGAAACCACCGTTGGGAGCTCGCCCCCGTCCGGTCCTTGCCAAACTGCATAACTATCACGACCGTGACACTATCCTCCGTCAGGTACGAGCCAAGGAGCCCCTGATGTATGAGAACCACAGAGTCCTGATCTTTCCGGATTACACGAAACTAGTACAGCAACAACGACAGTCCTTCACTGCAGCGAAGGCGCGGCTACGAGAACTTAAAATCCAATACGCCCTGCTCTACCCGGCCCGCCTGCGTGTAGTGTTTCAGTCCAAGACACAGTTCATCAACACTCCGGAGGAGGTCTTCGCATGGACAGATGAGACGGTCAGAGTTAAGGTGCATACCCCCCCAAGACGCAACTCCGACTCCTCCTCTTCGACGGGACCCTCGAGGACTCCTAGGAGATCGCGTAGCAGAAGTAACTGGAGGGCACGCTCTCAGAAGAACCGACCTCCCAAGGATGGCGCGACGGGCGGCGATGACGCAGCGGAGGCCCCGGCTCCGGAGTCATGACAATACATAACGCCTTGAAGCTCCCTAATGGACACCGCCACGTGGATTGCTGCATGACAGCGGTGTGGGACGAGCTGTAGGTCGGGGGATGCCCGTAAGTGGGCGGACATCACCCCGAAAACTAGAGTAGTTAGTTGGGTTACGGGTTAGTTGGGACTGGGTGGGCAGTTGGTGGGGATCCATTGGCATAGAGGGTTGGGGGCCTCCCGTTGGGGGCTGAAGACTGTCTATACCGCGACAGATACTTCAATGTTACTGAGGTATAGGGAGGGGGGGGAGGGGGGACAGCCAGAGACAAAGTTGGGGACATGAAGGGGGTTGGAGAGTTGGTTGGGGTTCCCGGGATCGGGGGGCGGGGTGGGGGGGGGGGGGTTGGAGGGAGGTGGGATAGTTACTTTTGGCACAGTGCACGTTCGAGTCTGGTTGCTATCATTGGTGTTTGTGTGGCCCCGAGTGCCCAGGACTTTGATCTATTCACCTAGAGATGGCGGTTGATACACATGAGACTAGTCCCCCACGGGCGTCGCTACGAGAGGTGAGCTGGAACGTCCGTGGAATGCTTGACAAAATAAAGAGGGGTGCGGTATTGCGGTTGGGGAAGAGAGAAAGGGCGGATGTGTTATTCTTGCAAGAAACTCACCTTCTAGGCAACAAAACACTTAGCTTACAACGCTATGGCTACCAACAAGTATTCCACGCAGGCTTTGTGAGAGGGTCACGGGGAGTGGCGATTCTGATACATCGTCGACTGTCCTATACGCATGAGACGCAATGGGTGGATGTTCAAGGTAGATTTGTTTTTATTAAAGGAATGGTGGGAGATGAGCCGATGGTCTTTGGCAGTGTGTATGCCCCACCCCCGCTGCAAGAAGCACTCATTGAGAAGTTGTTTGATGTCTGGGCTGCCATCCCTAGTGTGATGTCCATAGTGGGTGGAGACTGGAATGATGTCATGGATGGACGCATGGATAGGTACAGACCAGATGGGGGGCCTATAACACACGTTCCCACTAAACTGAATGGTACGGTGCGGGGGATGGGTTGGATCGATGCATGGCGATACCATCACCCACATAGCCGAGAATATACATACGTCTCTGCAGGGCACAAATCCTTCTCCAGACTTGATTGCTTGTTTGTTCCTAATACCTGGATGGGGAGAGTAGCCTCTTCGTCTATACTCCCGCGTGGCCTGTCGGATCACTCTCCGGTTGCAGTGGATATGCACCTTGGTAAGATGCGACAGCCCTTTAGGTGGCGCTTGTCCACATGGCAGCTACAACAAGACGACTACAGGTCGAATAATGCGTGAAGCCATCTCTCGATACTGGGACAGCAATGATCAGCCCGAAATGGACGCTATAACCCTTTGGGAAGCTCTGAAACCCGTGCTTCGGGGGGTAGATATCGCCTGGTGCGCAGCGGCGCGTAAGACCCGCAGGGGAGAGATAGAGGAGACTGCGCGGCGGGTTCGAGACCTTGAGGGAGAGAGCACTGCCGAGGGGCATGTGGACACCGTTGGGCGGTTATTACAGATGCAGCAGACGTATAACTCTCTCCTAATGGATGAGGCACGCCAACTGTGGCTAGCTACACAGAGTAGAATCTATCAATGGGGGGGACAAATCCGGTGCCATGCTATACAGGCTCTGTCAGGGAACTTTCCATGCCCAGTCCCTACCGGGACTTTGTGATGAGGCAGGGGATCCTATGATGGCATCAGTGGAACTGGCGGCCAGCTTTGCCCGATACTATGCAGCCCAATATGCCCCGCGAGAGGTCATCCCGGAGGCAGAAGTGGATAAATTCCTAGCAGATCTCCCGCCACGGGCTCTCTCTGATGAGGACCGGGACCAACTGGACCACCCACTGTCCTTGGAAGAATTGATTGCGGCGCTCGGGGAACTGAACACCGGTAAGGCCCCTGGGCCCAATGGGTTCCCGTGTGAATTTTTGAAGACATTCCATGTTCAACTGGGGGCGCGCTATAGACAGGCGCTGGAGGCGGCCGGAGATCGTGGTCGCCTGCCGGCTGACTGGCGGCACGCCGAGATTGTAGTCTTCTGTAAACCGGAAAGGCCCCCGGAGCAACACGCATCGTATAGACCGATTTCGCTCCTGAATGTTGAAGCGAAAATACTGGCGAAGGCCCTGGCCAATCGCCTCCTCCCGTATATTACGGATCTGGTTCACCCGGACCAGGCCGGGTTTATGCCCCATAGGGCAACACGGCACAACATCCGGCGCGCGCAGATGGTGATAGAGGCGGCCCGAGCTGCCGAGATCCCGACAGCGCTTCTTCTGGCTGACATAGATAGAGCCTTCGATTCAGTAAGCTGGGTCTATCTTCGTGCGCTTCTAGCTCGCCTGAACCTTGGACCCCGATTCCTCTCATATCTGCACTTACTATACGCGGACCTGACGGCGTCGGTGAGGATAGCGGGGGCGATTTCAGACCCCTTCCCCATAGGCCGAGGCACCCGACAGGGCTGCCCCCTATCGCCATACTTATTCGCCCTAGCCATGGAGCCGCTGGCGGCATGGGTGAGAATAGACGCGCAGCTGCGGGGACTGGAGTGGGTGCGGGGACCGTCTGATCGTATTGCATTGTATGCGGACGATGTCCTTTTCTTCCTCACAGACATAAATAAATCTGGACCCAGAGTTCTAGAAATAATGCGAGTATTTGGGGAGGTATCTGGCCTGCACCTGAATACACGTAAATCCACGCTGTGGGTGCTGGGAGAGCGCGGAGGACTTGGACCTTGGGCGTCAACGCTGCAGGAGGCGGCGGGAGGCATCAAATATCTAGGCGTATTCCTTACGGACATTCCGGGGATAGCCTGGACCCGCAATGTGGTGCCGGTGTGGGACCGGGTACGATCCGATATGAAGATCTGGTCCAGGATGCCCCTGAATATATATGGCCGCTCTGCCATTTTTAAGATGGAGGCTCTCCCGCGCCTTCCATACCAGTTGCAAAATCATCCGTACCCGATTGCGCCGCACTGGTTTAGGCAAGTAAACTCTGCCCTGAGTCAGTTTCTCTGGGCTGGCGGGGCGGTCAGAGTGGCGCTCCGCACCTGTTTCCTCTCCACGTATTGTGGGGGTCTGGCGACTTCGGACATCCTATCCTATTACCAGGCATCCCACCTTCTTGTACTAAATGACTGGTGGTATGGGGACCGGGGTGACCCGGCTTATGCCCTTGAAAGGTACCTGATGGACCCTGACACGCTCCATACCATCCTTTACTCGGCAGGCAAACGGAAAAAACTCCCAATGGTTACCCAGGTGGTCTTCCGAGTGTGTCGTGGAACCCTACGCTGTATGGGATGGTGGAATGTATTAACAAAAGAAACGCCATTGTGGCACAATGGACGTTTACCGGAGCTCGCGACTCTCCAGGGGTTCCGAGGCTGGGATGACATTGGCATCTCGACGTTGGGCCACGTTATGAAAGGTACGACCCTCAAATCGTTCCAGGTTTTGCAAGCTGAATATGATATGCCACAGACCCAATTTTATAAATATTTACAGTTCCGCCATGCCTTGTCCCCCTCTTTAATAGGCTTAGACACGCTACCCGACGTTAGCCCCATTGAAGCCAAGGTGTTTATGGGGGAATTGGGTGATAAGAAAATCTCCAATATATACCAAACTCTAGTCACGCACTGTTCTTCTTCACTAGATAAGCTACGTAAGGTATGGGAGGAAGATATAGGTGCCTTGGAGGAGGATGACTGGAGAGAGGCCTTAGAGGCTCCAAGAGGGGCGGCTGTTGCAGTGCGCTTGCGATTCATTCAGTTTATATATTTGCATCGTGCATATTATACCAGAGAACGATTATGGCGAGCTGGTCTGATTGCCTCCCCTGAGTGCCTGCGATGTGGTAGCACAGTGGGCACGTTTCTACATACAGTATGGTCGTGTGTGCGGCTGACACGGTTCTGGACGGGTGTGTGGGATTGCCTGTCCGAGGTGCTGGGCTGGGACCTCCCCCGCTCCCCGAAACTGGGCCTCCTTCACGTAATGGAACAGGTTGGTGGGAATATTTATAAACACCATCTACTGCTTCTGGGCCTTACGGTGGCCAAGAGAGATGTAGCTCGAGCCTGGAAGGACCCCAGGGCTCCCTTACTAGAGGTGTGGAAGAGAGGGTTGGACTTTACCATGGGACTGGAACGCCCGGTCTTTGAAGCCAGAGGTTGCCCCCGAAAACACTTTAAAATATGGAAACTTATACTTTGAATCGTATGACCACTGTGCCGGGGGGGGGGGGGGTTGGTTCCGGGAGTGAAGGGCCAGGGAGGGTGTGGGGGGAGGGGAGTTGGGTGGGGATCCTTTCATCCCAAAATGTTGATTGCAATGCTATTATGTGTTGATTGTCCTCTTTTCTCACTGAACCCTCGATACATGGGGGACGGTGTCCTATTTGTAATGCTTTATCAACGAAATAAAATCTGTTCTGAAAAAAAAACAAAATTGTTGACTCTCTATAAACCGGTGGTTGACTAGTAGTTGAATTGCCTCACTATAACCCAAAAGATGTTAAATTTTATGTCAAACTATTGTCAAGATAAAATGAGGAAAATTAAGGATAATCTGAATCCTAACACTCCTTGCGGTGCAAACAGGGATGAAACTCATCACTATCCTAAACATGAGGAGAAAGCCCTCTAGTATTTCACCACCATCTCTGAGGAAGAATGCCAAAGACGTATAAAAACCAGCACACCACCTCTGATCACCCGTACTAAGCCTTTCCATTTATCTGATAATCTTATAATGACACAAATTATAAATACCTACTGTTAGAAATGGGGGTCTCCAATTGGCAGAGGTATGTACCTTTGTCCAAATAAGGACCCTTGCTTCTAGTCAGGATGAGGGGATACACACTGTAGATGACCCCTGCTCACCCCTTTTGGTAGCCTGGCAGACAAGCTTATCCCAAAGGCAATGTGTAAAGTATTTGCACTAAAAACACACAGTAATGCAGTACACCAGTTTAGAAAAATTAAGTATCTTTATCTAAACTAAACTAGACCAAAATGACAAAAAAACAACATACATGTAATAAGAAAATGACTTTTAAAAGGTTTCAAGTGAATTGGGCCATAGAAAACTATGGACGCATGATTCTATACAAAGTACATGTAGATGTGTCAAAATTCACAAGGGCAAACAGTTGCAGAGAAGGGAATCATTGAGAAACAAAGAGATGCACCAGTTCCAGAGTCCTTGGGGAGGCAATGCGACAGTTCTGCTGCACGCAGGAGAAGTGATGCATCGAATCTGGACTGAGGAGGGCAAGTAATGCTCGACTCCAAGATGATTCTGGTCTGCTGGTGATGCATTGGAAAAACTTGCCATACAGGTGCGATGCATTGAAATCCAGGATGCGTTGGTGATCAATGCGGCAGCGGCAAGCGACGCTGCATTGGTTTCTTCAGCCACAATCCCACGATCTGTCCTTTCTTGCAGCCCCCACAGGCGCTGCATGGTTTCTGCAGTGGTGCATGGAAATTCCTCTCGCGATCAATCAATCAATCAAGAAATTTGTATAGCGCGCTACTCACCCGGAGGGTCTCAAGGCGCTTGGGGGAGAGAGGTCCGCTACTGCTCGAACAGCCAGGTCTTGAGTTGCTTCCTGAAGGAGAGGTGGTCTTGGGTCAGACGGAGGTGGATGGGGAGGGAGTTCCAAGTCTTGGCTGCCAGGTAAGAGAAGGATCTTCCTCCCATGGTGGCTCTTCGAATGCGTGGAACGGCTGTGAGGGCGTGGCTATTCGATCGTAGCTCGCGGGTGGGAGTGTAGAAGGTCAGGCGGTTGTTGAGGTACCTGGGGCCCAGGTCGTGGAGGGCCTTGTGTGCGTGGGTGAGGAGTCGGAACGTGATTCTCTTGCTGACGGGGAGCCAGTGCAGGTCTCTCAGGTGTCTGGAGATGTGGCTGTGTCGGGGGATGTCCAGGATGAGTCTGCGGACCCGTTCTGGATGCGTTGGAGTCTTTTCTGCAGTTTGGCTGTGGGTCCGGTGTAGAGGGTTTTTCCGTAGTCCAGTCGGCTGGTGACGAGTGCCTGGGTGACCGTCTTCCTGGTTTCGGTGGGGATCCATCGGAAGATCTCTCGGAGCATGCGTAGGATGTTGAAAAATGATGATGAGACGGCGTTGACTTGTCTGATCATCGAGAGGGAGGAGTCCAGAATGAATCCCAGGTTGCGTGCGTGGTCCGTTGGTTTGGGTGCGCTGCCCAGGGCAGGGGGCCACCAGGAGTCGTCCCAGGCAGAGGGTGATGATCCAAGGATGAGGATTTCCGTCTTGTCTGAGTTCAGTTTCAGGCGGCTGTTCATCATCCACTCGGCTACGTCTTTCATCCCTTCGTGTAGGTTGGATCTGGCGGTGGCTGGGTCGTTGGTGAGGGAGAGGATCAGCTGGGTGTCGTCGGCGTAGGAGATGATGTTGAGGTTGTGTTGGCATGCGATGGCTGCGAGGGGGCTCATGTAGACGTTGAAGAGGGTGGGGCTGAGTGATGATCCTGAGTGATGATCCACTCCAGTGCCACCTCTCGCACAAAGGTGCTGGTCGGGAAAGCAGCCGCAAGAAGGGCGAAGCATCAATTGCTCAGTTCTTCAGGTTTCTTCCAGCTCCCAACAGCAGGAGCAACCTCCAGAGGCCCAAAATGGGAACAAGCATCTCCTGGCAGGTCAGAACTCTCAGCAGCAGAGTTCAGGGGAGCTGGGGGTGAAGTCTTTGTGTCCCTGGGACTTCAGAACAGGAGACCAGCACGCACAGACCCTTGGAGATTCTTCTTCAAGCAGGTTCACAGCAAGTTTCCAGTCTGTGTCCTTCCCTTGGCAGAAACAGCAATTGCAGGCCAACCCCACAAAGCACACAGCAAAGGGGCAGTAGTCCTCCTAACAGCTGTTCAGCTCTTCTCCTCGGCAAAGGTTCCTCTTGAGTCCAGAAGTGAGCTAACGTTCTGGGGCTTAAGGTCTACTACTTATACCCCATGTTGTCTTTGTTCTCTTTGTGCGAGGGTCTCTGAGCCCAGTCCAACCCAGTTCTGTCCTCGCAGGTGTAGTATGACCACACAGGGGGTGAAGACAGCCTAGTGCAAGGGAGACAGGCCGTATTCAGGTGCAAGGAAAACTCCTCCCACTACTCTAAATGCAGCCAAGCCCCATTTAGCTCAGCTCTGAGTCATCCAGGAAGGTCCGGGCACACCTCAGTCCCTACAGAGGCTAAAGACTTGGGCAGAAGAGAGAGCAATTATTCCAGTGGAACAGGGCGGCTTCA
Source organism: Lissotriton helveticus (assembly GCF_964261635.1). Classification (NCBI taxonomy): domain Eukaryota; kingdom Metazoa; phylum Chordata; class Amphibia; order Caudata; family Salamandridae; genus Lissotriton; species Lissotriton helveticus. The sequence continues at coordinate 811,152,170 of NC_136061.1, read as the reverse complement.
AAGAAGGCCATTCCACAATAGACCATTGCTTTGCCCTATGGGCTTTGGTCCGGAAGTCAATAGAACAAAATGGGAAGTTGCATTGTTGTTTTGTTGACTTTCGGGCCGCGTTTGACTCTGTGAACCGGAACAAACTCTGGGAGGACTTGACGGGATATGGAATTCCGGATGGCCTATTGATGATCTTGAAAGATCTCCAAAGAGGGAACTGGGCCCAGGTTATTAGAGATTCGCATGGGTCACTAACCCACAAGATATCGATAGGGAATGGCCTTAGACAGGGGTGCGTCCTGGCACCCCTGTTATTTTCAATCTTTCTGGCAGATCTCCCTGCGACACTTGAAGTAGAAAGAAGTGCAAGCCCTAGAATGAGTGGGAACAAAGTGCCTTGCCTATTATACACAGATGACTTAGTGATCCTAGATCAAACAGAAATAGGACTTAAAAGGAAACTAAATGCTTTTAAAGGTTACTGTGATAGAACATTTTTGACTGTAAATATGGAAAAAACCAAGGTTTTATGTTTTGGAAAGAGCAAGAGGAACTTTAATTGGTTTTTGGGTAATAACAAATTAGAGGCAGTCAAGGAATATAGATATCTAGGCCTCTGGTTTGATAGTGCGCTAAATTGGCGCACCCATTTGAAGGCGCAAAGAGCCAAAGCTTTTTCATCCACATGTGGGTTGAAAAGGTTTAATAAAGAATATGGTGACATGACTCATAAACCAATGATAAAGGCATTTGGTGCAATGATCCCCCCCCAAGTATTGTATGGCGCAGAGGTGTTACACCTGAGCAGTAAACATGAGTGGGACCAGGAAGGGGCAAACATTTTAAAAATATTATTGTCCTTACCAAACTGTACTATGGTTCAAGCAATAAGAATGGAGCTAGGGCTAACTTCATGGACCGTACAATCTCAAATGGCCCTGGTAAGATTCTGGAAGCGCCAAGACCCAGGAGTGACATTAAAGGTCTCACAGTGGTGTAGGGATGAGATCCAAATAAGTAACCTTGCCTGGGCAAAGGATGTGTGCAAAACCCTGCAGAAAGTAACTGGGTGCCTTAATGTGAAATTTTCTCAGGACGCCTTGATAGCCGAGTTTACTAAGAAAACTCTTAGGGAACAAGGCCAGTCGCTCTCCAGGGCGCAGGACCTAGATTATATGTCAGAGAAAAAATCGGTCCAGTGGTTAAAAACGTCATGGGTAAATGATGGCTGGTTCCCGGGACATTCTGCCCAACCGAGTGCTGAGATATGAAATTCTTAGGACTCGGGTTGGGATCAACCCATGGAAGATAGATGGAAAATTAAAATCTGCACTGATCGGCCCAGAAGGTAACTGTAACTGTGGGCGTGGACTAAGACATGATATCCCGCATATTCTACTTGATTGCTTATTTGTACACGATATAAGGAAATTGTTTTTATGTCCGATATTTCTATCACATAAGATAACTTCTCGTGCCCAGGCGATCTGTTTACTTACCGATATGCCCACATTAGAAATTGCAATTGCATTGGGTACATTTTTGAAGGGTTTAAAAGAATATGGAAGCGTGATTTCGAAAGAGGGGCACTGATTTTAAGTTGTTTTAAAGTTTTATAAAATGAAAAATTTTCTTCTTAACCTTTTAGAATTTTTGAGATTTCTGTAAAAATAGGGCGTAGTGTATGTTGTGTTTCTGAGGGCGTCACCCTCTTTTAATTTACTTTTAACAAGTACTGAATTTTACCTATTTAAGATGTAGTAGAATTTTGTCTGTCCGTACTTTTTGATTCTAATTACGTGTGTTCTGTACTGTTTAAAAGACCAAGGTCTAAATAAACAAGTTTCTCTCTCTCATTCCCTACAGTGCCTGTCTATAGTGAATGCACATCCCCAGCCCCTGTTAGTCCAAAACCTGACAGTCAATCCACAAACAGGCAGAGGCACACAGAATGGTTAAACAAGAAAATGCCTACCTTCTAAAAGTGGCATTTTCAAACACACAATTTAAAAACCATCTTTACTAATAGATGTGTTACTAAATTCCGAGTTCAGAGAGGCTAAACTTTATTTCTGCATCTTGTTCCAATGGGAAGTTATGCTTGTAAGATGTTACAAAGTATCTCCCATTCTATCCTATAGGCAGATAGCCTTTCAATAATGAAAACCGAAATTGGCAGAATTTGACTATCAAGACATGTCACACACATCAGTACATGTCCTACCCTTCACATACACTGCCCGTGGGGGTACCGTGGGCCTACGATAGGAGTACCTTACTTGTAAGAAAAGGGAAGGCTAGGGCCTGGCAAGTAGGTGTACTTGTCAAGTTGACATGGCAGTTTAAAACTGTGCACAGCCACTGCAGTGGCAGGTCTGAAATACCTTTTATGGGCTACTCATGTGGGTGGCACAACCAGTGCTGCAGATCCAATAATAGCATTTGATTTACAGGTTCTGGCACACTCAGTGCACTTTACTACGGACTTACCAGTAAATCAAAGTTGCTAATCAGGGAGAACCAATTGTAATAACTGTTTGCACATATAGCTCTTGCACTATGACACTGGTCAGCAGTGGCAAAGTGCCCAAAGCTTCTAAGTCAGCAAAAATTGAATCCAGCACAGCATCAAAAATACAGGAGGTAGAGGCAAAATCTCAAGGGAATCCATGATAAAGATGCCAAGTCTAACACCCACTGATTTCTACCAGCTTTCCATTAAGTTTGAAAAAGACCAGCATTAGACCGATTCTAAAAAAAACATTTAAAACCTGGATGATCTGGCCAACTTCAGACCTATTTCTCCATTCCCATACATTGCCCAGTTCATGGAAAGAGGTGTCACAGGACAGTTTCAATCCTTTGGAAAAAGTACACTGGCTTTCATGCAGGATGGATTAAGACCTGGATACAGAACTGAACCTACCACTTCAGCAATAGATGACTTGAGACTTATTATGAACACATATGGATGAGGATAGCAATACTCCTGAACTTACATGACATTATTGACCACAAGACCCTCCTTCAATGACTAAAACATGACAATGGTTAGAATCTTTAATTGCCAATAGGACACAATATGTCCACTGGGATCCTGCGCATCCCCCACCCCCTACACTGGGTAGTTCCACTTGGGTCAGCTTTTTCCCCACAACTAGTCAATGTTCATGTTCAACCATCATGCTCAGTAAATTTGATGTGATGACTTTCCTGTGTGTTGACAATACACAAATCATCATTAGCTTAAACAACAATCCATCAACGTCTATTTCAGGGCTCGCCCTTCTCTGAACACAATTTACAGCTGGATGTGGCAAAACTACCTCAAATACAACCCAGCAAAATCTGAGATCCTACCCATCGTTAACAAACGGAAACACTGGGATACCTCTCTATGGCCACTAGAAGACTGCCATCAGTCTGCCTCATCAGTGAGTCAGTGAGCGAACTTGGGTTGATCCTTGACTCCAAGCTGAACCTTGAAAAACACATTGTAAATGTTACGAACACTTGCTTTCAATAAGGTGCGAGGTATCAGATGTATTATGTCATTCCTCCCTTTCACACACAAGATCGTGGTAGCTAATACCTTTATTCAGTCACATCTTTACAATGGCAATTGTGCCTGCCTGAGACTACCTAAAGATTCCATTTGCCATCTCCAAAAAATTAAAAATGCCTTTGCAAGCACTACTAATCATCGTCGCCAGCTCTGGTGACTACCTATGGAGAAACACATTCTGTTTAAAGTCTCATGTATGATGTACAAAATATTCAGTGAGTCGGCACCCAAATTCCTAAATAATAACTGTAACAAACATGTTACTACCAGAAACCTCAGATCCATCAATAAAGCCATCTTTGTAATCCCCTCTACAGATATGCCAAATGAGGTTACAGAGAATTCAGGGCAATATTCTCTGGAACAGAATACATCTTGAGATCTACATTCTGCCTTCCCTACTAAACTTTGAAAGGGCTTAAAATCGACCGTGGCTCTTCACTGAACACTCCACTATGATCCTCAGTACTTCTGTATTTCTGTGCTGCCTCAGTACCAAGGGACTCCATTGGAGTGAAAGCTGGGAATACACAATATATATAAATAAATAATAAGAGATAGGTTTGAAAGAGGAACACATGGTAACTTCTTATCACATTAGAAAACACAGCCACCTACTCTGGGAGTGATAATGAGAGGTAAGAGTTATGAACAGTGGTATACGTTTAGGAGCTGGTATGGAAAGCAAGACTTCACAGGAGCATGTGATAACTAGACGTGATTGCATGCAGGGATGGAAGCCTGGGTGTAGATGGTGAGGGTGAATGTAGAGTGCACTCAGAATGAAATCCAGATAGCAGTAGCAATTCATGAAAGTGGGAAAGGTACAGACAAAGAACCTGAAGAGGAAAGGACTTCTGAGGATGGCCAACATGTACCGGGATCCATTAGAAAGTTATTATGCAAACAACAGAGAAGGGGTGGCAAAGTGTACTTTATGGAAGAAAGAGGTCTCAGTGGCATCCTTAGTAGACTGTGTATTAGAAGAAGACTAGGATCCTATCTAGTGGTGCTGACACTGGCAGCTTCATAACTTGGTTAAAGTGCCACCAGTAGAAGGGTCTCCTGGAAAGCAGCTGCGAAATGCAACATGACTCTATCTACCCACTTCCCAAAAAATATCCTTTAAATCGTAACCTACACAGTGTACAAGATGGTACAGGTCGCCTCATTGTACTGTAGCATTGAGAATACGGTGCAGTTGGTATAATGGTGACCCACCCACCCAAAACCACGTAGACGTGTTAGCCAGGACTTGACGAGTGACTCCTTCTGTTTTTGTATTCCACTTTTTAGCACAGTTTATTTCTAGTATTTTTTGTTATTGTATCTTGGCTCTCTGAAGATGTGTGCTGTGACAACCTTTTTTGTATTCTTGGTACGTATGAAAACAATAAGGGACTATAGAGGATGCAGCATAAGGTGAGGGTGATAGCCTTTATGATGAACACCATGGCAGCAGAATGGTCACTGGATGCAAATGACGAGTTTTTATCATTTTAGGTGAATTTTGGTGAAATTTGCAGAGAGGAGTAGAATTACCCAGTCTTAAATGTACTGAGTCATTAGTTAAACAAGGCTCATCCTTTGGGATGGGTGGGGAGAGAGAACAGGGAGTAGCAGAGGGAAAGGAAATTAAAGTTCTGGCGTGGTCAGAAAACAAATGGGGCAGGAGGCTTGGCTGCTGTTGGCAAACCCACATGCAATTTTTTGGTCTGTAAAATTTGGACCTGATCCCCCGGCACCCAGAAATAAGCATTTGCAATTCAATCGGTCTCCTATTTGTACAAGTTAGAGCTATTGATGTTGTAAATGCCAATGTTTTTTTACTTTTGTTTTTTTGTTTGCAGTAGAGTGTTCATATTTGCATAGCGCTACTGCCATTCATATGACCTTGCAGCGCTAGAGAACTAGAAAATGGGAAATAGGTTATGAGGAAGGAAGGTGGAAAATAAATTACACCAATGGAAAAAGGAATTTAAAAAATCGGGGAAGAGTTGCTGTAAAGTGTTGGGGATAATGCATGACAGAAGAGAGAGTGATACCAGAGCAGGATTTGTGAGGGAGAGACAGAGAGAGCGAAAAGAGGGTTTAGAGAAAAGTGTGCATGAGTGTCAGGGAGAAAAGTATGGTTAGAGAAGAATAGGGCAGAGAAGAAGGAATATGAGAGGGAGTGGGAAACAGAGGGTGGTTGCGAGTTTGTGAGTAAGAGATTAGAGCACCATGGACAAAAGGAAGAAATGGGGGAGTGTCATTGGAAAGAACCTTGGTGAGAAAGAGGACGCTAATCTCGCAAAACTAGTCTTGGTCCAGGAACCAGAGACAAAACAATAGATGTCTGTTGTGTTAATATGTACAGCACTGATAAACAGGCCCTGAAGCAACATTACATGTGCAAAAATGCTTTAACTACACGATCTGCCTGAAGGCTCGACCTAATAAAAATATCAACAGCTGTGTGGTGCTCTCATCACATTATTTACTGTGTTCTCCTCCGAGGCAGACAGACACATTATGCTGTATCTACAGAACGGTTCCTGCAGGCTGGTTGGGTTTTGTATTTGTATTTGTATGTGGATTTGTAGAGCGCAGTTGCTGCCCGGAAGCATATGGCCAGGGACTACCTAAACCCCGATCCCTTATCAAACTTTATTAAATTACATGAGATGAATTTCTTTGGAAGCGGGGGTCGTACAACCCCCGGCTGTATTTATTAAACATAAAAATTAAAACAAAATTTAAAATCAACAAATATTTACATGATTACGTAGAAAACATTTTGCATGACAATGATTACATTTGATAAATACAGATGTCAGATGGCTATCCTTAACATAATTCTAGTACAAGGTGTTTCCTATCCGAATGTAACATATTATCCATAATCATACAGCATTTACTTTTCTGCGTATCCTATTTGGGCCTACGGCAAGGTCACTAACTGGTGTCAGATCCTTATCAATTAACCACGCCCTCCAGTTGGAGTGTTCATACGCCGAGGGCCTGTTTACCGTGAGGGTACTTCCACCCCCGGTTACCCCCGTACGCTCTATTAACTCCATTAAAGGGGGCCCTTTCATCTCTGCTCCATTTACTGGCATCATTGTGCACGTGCGGGGTGGCCAACCAGCCTAGAGAAAGCGTGACTCCCCCCTCCCCCACACCCATCTAGCCAACCGGCTGTAGCTGCCCCTGGACTTCTAGGAGAGACTACTTGTCCCTCCCCTTGGGCGACCCCATTCAAGAATGGCGCCACCCTCTAAGGACCTTAAATTTACTGCTCACCAATCATGACCTTAACGCCTGACCAATGAATAGCACTAAATATGACGATTGATGACCTGTAAACGGGATAAAGTTCTAATGAACAAAACATATTAGTACAACACACCTGTAAACCATTACTTATGCAAGAAACCTGCACAAAAAACCATCATAAATCACAACACCAAGAATCTGCTTTAGGGGACGATGGGTGGGGAAAACAATTACAGCCTCCTAGAGGCTGGTGAGGCAGGCTGTGGAGCGCGTAGTCAAAGAGGCAGACTCTCGTGCTCCACGGCCTTTTAACCTCTTACCTGCCAGGCCGGTTCTAACCGGCCTGGCCTTTGCTCCTCTGGTCACCCTGAAGTGATTCCATCACTTCCGGGTCACTGGGAGGCCCGGGAACCAATTGGCTTGGAGGCGTGCCTGTCACGTCATTGCTTGCCTCCACGATAGAGGCAAGGGGGGGGGCAGTGCGCCCGCCATACTTGTGGCGTGGCCGATGCCGGCCCCGCCTTTCTCTAAGCTTCTGCTATTCGATAGAGACCTTAAGGTCATTGCTGAAGGCAAGGTGATAGTAATACCAAGGCATGATCAACACGAAATTCATGCAATTTAGAATTTCTTATGAAATGAATTGCAAGAGCCCAAATGTCCCCAAAATAGATTGAAATGCATATAGAAATAGCTTTTTGTTCTTGAACTTTGTAAGTGAAAGACAGTACAGTTAAGTGCTGGTTGCAGGAATCTGTATTGAATCTGCACATCACAAGTACTGTAATTACATGAAACCGGACTTTACTGGGGGTGGGAGGTTAGGTGTGTGTGTTTCTTTTTGTTTTTCACGATAACAACCCTCTGAAGGTGGTTACATGTGAGTCCATATTTAATATTGGACATTAAACTACAAATCCCCTAGTTCAACGTGGTCTTCGCCTACTATACCATGTGTATATGGAGCCATGAAGCAGCAATAGTCACACGTTCAAATTTTGGCAGGGATGATTCAGGAATTCATATTTCCTGTTCTGCTAAACTGTGTAATAATATCAACGAAGCACCACCACAGACATTTCTGTGCACAACATAATTTCAGTATTATAACTCCCCAGAATGGTGTATAAAGCAATACGGAAATAATAATAGCCTGTTTATATACTTAGAGCATACCTTGCTGCAACCATCCCCTCGCAGGGGAAGAGAAAGGGCGTCAGCTGCGCAGACAGTGGTACACTGACCCCCTCAAGAGAAGCTCCTAACATGGAAGACAGGCAGCTCCTAAGGTCCTGCCTGGTACTGATCCAGGCCTCACATGGAACCGGAAACCATACTAGAAAGGAAGATTTTCTAAGTTGCCCAACGAGCGTACTACACAGAAGCGATGCATTAATGATGATACCGAGAAATGATTCAGATAGTTTTTAATGACTAAATGAAAATATTCAAGAGCTTTTCTACATACAATTTAGAAGTATGTTTATGTATTTTACATTATTAGAAGAAACGTGATAGATAAAGAAATGTGGGTAGGTGAATGTTGCTCTGTTAGCGTAGTCTTCTGAAACTAAAAGAAATGCAGTTGTTTTCGTAAAACCTAAAATCAGAACGCCTAAGTAAATATGGTGAAAATGCACAATGTGTAAACTGCACAGAACCCAAAGGCTCAAAGAAAGAAAGCACCTTACCTGCGCCGCACCAGGCTGTGCCGAGAAGGGGAGCTATAGCCTGGCTCTTACCTCCATATACAGGGGTCATCGGTGCAGGGCGGGTTGTGCTTCATGGCAGGTGCATAGTAGAGAGAAGGAGGGGGGGGGGCGGTCTCCTTTGCGCCTGCAGCCCAGGCTCTGGCCTCTTCCAGCACCCCTGCTATCACAAGCGAGCAGCGCTGACAGAGCGGCAAGGGAAGTGGGTGATAGTGGAGGAGGGGTGGGGAGATGAGAGGCTCAGATAGGAGAACGAGTTGATTGTGAATAGAATAAATAACTGCACGGGCTAAGAAATAAGCAGCCACGCCATTGCTGTGAACCGTTGCTCCCGACCTTCCCCATGCGGATCGGAGCTAGACAGGTTAAAAAACAAGCATTTACCTTGGAGGAGTGGTGGGGGCAGAACACACTCTAGCTTTTTAAAAAGATGTTAGCTGCTAGACGACGTGTCACAGTGCAGTTATTCTCCACTGCCAACACCAAAGAACACAGCTCCAACACGAGCTACGCAAAGTCAGTAAAAAAAGAATGCTAAAGAACTGTAAAAACCAAACAGAGTAAGAACACATGTAACAGGGGCAGTCCTCATGGGAGGTCACAACAGTTCAAAAGGAGGGACTAATAAACACATTAGCCAAACAAAAAATAGCATGTATTTTGGATACAGCATGTCTTGAAGACACAGCGCGCATGCACTGCCTTGGAGAGACGTGAAAATCGCTGCAAAAAAACCTGGCCCACTCCGGATTAGACTGCCTAGCTCAGAATCAGCGTGTATATAAATAGTGAAAGGGCACAGTAAATTTCAGCATGAGATTCTGATGTCGCTAAGTGTTCAATATTGATACTACAGGCATGCAAGCCAGATGCAATGGCAATTGTTGAGTATTGTGGAAGTCCGGGTATCCTAAAGATGTACAATAATGACATCACGCAACAGTTCAATTTGCCCGAATGCTGCTATTATTGCAAGAAACATTTTTATCATGCACCTTGCTGTTCAATTCAGCTCTAATATAATCCAGGCAAAGCTGGGCCAGTGGATGGAACAGGCAATATAACATCTATATTGAAAGGACTGGCTCATAGTGATACGAGGTGCATCATTCCCCATGATTGAAACTGGAGCTGAGTCTGGTTGTCTACATACTGGATATCGATAGAAATATTTCTGAAGCATGCGAAATAATTGGATGACTTCTTGGTCCACAGCCTGTGAATGCAATGACATTGGAAATATATGCAATTCATCATAAAGCAAGATATCTATTCAGGCCTGAGAGCTTTCCTTCATGACTATGGAGGCGTGCTGTGGCGAAGGCTATCTCTTCAGACACTGCAGCTTTTTCCAATAAAGCACCTCCGATCTGAAAATAAGGATGTAACCTAACCCAAATGCTTGATGCACTCTGCGGACTTTATACATTACTTACAATTCCTCGTTTCCTACACCTTCACTTTCGAAAAGTAATATGTTTCTTCCGAGTTAAAAATGATGAGACAACATTGACACAATTAATTTATGGAAATACAACACTTTCAGTGACAATTTGGAAAAAGGGAAACATGTTACTGATACAATAACAAATGGAAAGAACCTTAAATAAACATACCTGTGTTTTTCCTTAAAACAAAAAACACTCAACACTGCTGTCATCTTAACTACATAAGTAAATAGAAAAGTTACATTGGTAGAAATGCCATTGTGTTGCATTGGTATGAATTGTATAGCATAACATTGGTATGGATGTTCATTTAAGAGCACCTCCAGACCTATGCTCCTGCTGCGGCGCCTGGAAACCCTCAAGGGTGATAAGCTGCGCCATACAAATCTACATATTAAAACATAACATAACAGGTTATATTAACAGAGTTTTGCTAAAGCAATGGATAACAGGGACATACAAGTGTGTATGCTCCTTTTGGATTATTTGTCATTGTCAGAGGCAAAGACAGTGATAACTGTATTGAAATTGTATTGCCCACCCCTTATAAAGTGAAAACACCCTTTACATACCGTAGCAAGCTTCTGGACAGCTTCGTCTGATGCACCCAGTGATGCCAGACCAATTTCCTGAGAAAACTGAGCAAAACTCGGTTCAGCCAATAAAGGGACATGGCCCAGAAGCTCATGGCAAGTGTCTCTGAAAAACACAAATAGATTTTTTTTAGCAGATAAATGATAACAATTTCTCAATGGAAGACGGAAAATAATACTTTTCACTGTGTACTGCAATAAACGTCACCCCAATACATTTGTACATGACAGCATGAGCAATGAGAAGAAAGGTTTCAAAGTGTCTTTGATAGCATGTGGCTAATCGATAAAAAAATAAGCAAATCTAAATTGGCACAATCCTAGATTTACTTTTTTTAAATACATCTCAGAACTGACAGTTGTATGCATGGGCACACCAAAAATAAAATAAAAAATATGTTCCGAGGTTTCTTCTGCCACTCTAAGGTACTTTTACAATGTTTTGGAATGAACAATACTTTCCAGGGGAAGGTCTGCAAAGCTGCACCAGTGGCAGAATTCCAGGTGTAATCCTTGGAAAGTCATGGGACTTTTTGTACAGTAATGCAAATTTGCATAGTAAATGAAATTCCTAATTGTAGAAAGGCAGCATGGCTGCACACTTCCACATTTTCTTCTTTTTTTCATGGAGAAAAGATGACTTTCGAATAAGCGGCTAGTGCTGGCCTCTCACACCTGCTAAAGAGTGCCTGGATACACACACGGTTGATTAGCACTGTATAAAAAAACACATAAATAAACATTTTCACCGTGGAGAAATCCCTTCTTCTAAACCCCACAGAGTTTCAAGAATTTCCGTTCCTCTCCCCGTCTTCGGTATGGATTTATTCCCGCCCTATAAAGCAGGAAATCTATGATCATTTCCAGGGTGTGAAATTGTCAGAATTGAGTTTGTGAATGTAATTTCAAGACAAACCATGGGCAGTATTACACAAGATGCCACAGGGGCGCAATGGGTGTTTGCGCCTGCTTTGTGCGCCCCATGGCATTTTAGTATTACAGAAGGGGCGGCAGACACTTGTGCGGTCTCTTCTGTAATTCGGATAGCGGTGGCACACATAAAGCACCAGCATAAAGCACCAGAGCTATCTTCAGAGGGTGTTCTCTCATTTGCATAGGGGCGTGTCCCACGCAAATGAGGAAATCCCTTTGCTCCTGCACCCACGCCGTATTATAGACATGGGGGAAGAGACAAAGAATCTCTCAGGAGGCGCACTGATAGTGCGGCAACTAAACGGTGTTGCACTGTCAGCCCGCCCCCTGATTACAGCCCTCTGGCAGGGGCAAAGGTGGTCCCATGGACTCCCGGTCATCACCTTGCAGGTGGGTGAAGTCACTGACTGCACCCGCCTGCAAGGGGATCTCTAATTCTCTTTAAAAGTGCAGGCGGGGTGCAATCTGCACTGTGAAAACAGGGAGCGGCTTCAAAGCAGACGCTCTGTTTATCGCATGAATGTGCTGCAGCTCGAGTTATTGGCTGCCCTGGGGGCAGCGTATTCATCATAATATGGCGCATTGTCCTTCATTGCGCTGGGTGCACCTTTTAAAAGGTGGGCCCGGCGCAATGAAGGGAAAAGCACAGCATGTATAATATTGCCCTGTTTCTTCAGTCATATGAATTAGTTGGGGGTGGGTGGATAGTGGCTCCCATGGGAGTGCCCTGGGAGGTAGCATTTCCCACAATCAGAGCACTTGTAAACTCACATTTGCGCCAAGTGAGAGGAAGTTATGCAATGAGAATGGGAAACTGACTTAAAGACCCCATATTTTCAGAGAGTTGAGAAGAGCCATCTTCACTTTAAAAAAACTTTTCCTAGTGACAAAAAAGGTGAAAACATCAGTGCCGACCTCAGGATGGCAGACTGTTTGCTCTGCAGACAAGTTACGGACATACGGTTAGGCTAGTCAGGTGCGCACCAGCAATACCACATAAGTCATTGGACCTCATACACAAATGACATTTGCACATGTACAATTGTGTTACATGCAAAAATTGTCTGTTTCAAGCATGTAAGGCTTTCGAAAATGATAACCTTGTAGGCGTAGATCCATTTACTTCCATGTAAAATGTTACCCATGATTACATTGTATGACATGGAAGCAAATCACACAGAAGGGCTGAGGAGTGGGCTCTTCGAGACATGGGTCCGTATTATACATGCAGCACATTTTCCTTCATTGAGCTGGAGGAATTTTTAAAAGGTGTGCCCAGTGTAATGAAGGAAAATGTGCCAACATTATGACGAATGCGCTTTCTCCAGGGCAGCGCTTTCATGTGAAAAACGTTATGGCTGCTTTGAAGCTGCTCTGTGTTTTCATAGTGCAGGTGGCAATCGTCTTCACTTTTGAAGGGGATGTCTGGGGGATCCAGGGGACCCTCTCCCCCCCCCGCCAGAGGGCTGCAATAAGGGGGTGCACTGACATTAGACCACCATTTTGTTCGCGCACTATCAGTGTGCCTCCTGAGAGCATCTTTGCCTCTGCGCCCACATCTGTAATACAGCGCGGTTGCAGAGGTAAAGGGGTTCCCTCATTTGCATGGGGCACACCCCGATGCAAATGAGGCAAGGTCAGCGCTATCAGTATTTCAAAAGGGGCTGCACAAGTGTCTGCATCCCCTTCTGTAATACCAAAGTGGCCTGTGGGTGCGACAAGCAGGAGCAAAGCAAACGCACCTTGTGTAATACGGCCCCCGATGTGCAAATAAAATCTTTTTCAAATGTTCTTTTTTTCACAGAGGAGAAATGTTTTTCCCTGCGTGGAAATGGGGAAATGTTTGTGGTTTATGAATGTCAAGAAACATAGTTTTGTGGTGTTCACAGAATTATGAGAAAATCATGCCTTGTACCACTCACTCCCCACCGTTGCATGCAGTTTATAGCTGTATAATTCTATGCACTTGTAGCAGACATTTTGCAGAAGTAAAATCATTTACACATGTCAGAAATCCTTTTGTGATTTCCCGACAGGCTATTTTCCTTTTATGAATCAGGTCTGATATATCTGGGTTGTTATGTATCGTTTATCAACGCCATGAAAGGGACCCTTAAAAAAGTGACTGTCGGACAAGTGAACATTACCTGCCTCCTTGACTCGGGAAGGTTTGGGCAGTGTTTATTGGCACGAGATGAGATTATGCAATGGAGATTAGCTCCACTAGCATTTCCTTAAGCAGCGTCCCATTGGAGCGCTTAATGTTAGTCTGAACAATCACAACGCCACTTGAATACATCCAAAGTAGATGTACAAATTGCTTAATTTAAATGTGCAAGATGTTAACAAAAGATGAACGTGCACTCGTAAATTTATTTACTTATGCACAATATTTGCCTGCAACTGTACTATGTTGCCCGGTAGAGAATCCTACTCCAGGCACATGGAATTCATATTCCAACTGTGGATGTACTAAAAATGTGGGAACATTTACAAACACGTGTGTGGGTACTTTTCAAGTTTGTGGGACTTCATAAACCTTTTCCAATCCAGTCCCTCCCTGGAAACTGCCAGATATTTGGTATTGGCAAGGGCAGGAGTAAACCCCTTTGCATGGTTGGAATGGGAATTCAACGCTCTCAGAATAGATTGAGGTGTAGGGTAGGAGGTTTCTCCACATGACAAATATTTTTCTCAATGAGAAAATAAAATTATTAAAGCGCAGTTGCAGGCACGAAAAGGTTTATCTCCAAATTCACGTACGTTTTCTAGGAGAATGGCTGGAGGCCTTTGACTGTCACAAGTGATAGAGCGCCATGTTGTTTGAAAAATTGTAGGGGTGCATTATAACCGCCTGTAGTCAGCACCCGCATATTTAGAGCACATTATTAATGTTTGGTTTAGAAATGTAGGACTAATCGAGAGTGTTGCAATATATAGAAGTATGCTCATATCATTTATTGATTAATGAAGTGCTTAATCGAGAGAATAATGCTTTAAGTAATTTAGGTTTAATTGCTTAGTGTATGCAATGTGCCACGAGATTAAACGTGCCATATTAAAGTTGCACATGTAGTTTGCTTAGTGAGAAATCTAATGTTTTAACATGAGAATAATGTTCGTTAACATAGAGTGTAATGTTAGGATTTATTAATTAAATGTTTATGTTGTCGTATTAGAAATGCATTTAAAAGAGTAAAGGCCTGAGAGAAGAAATGCTAGAAAAGGCCTAACTGTGATTTTCTTAGCATGACTAGAAATGTTGCGCTGGAAAAAGGCTTAGGGAAAGAAACTTATGGTTGCAGTTGAATTTCGAATTGTAACTTGGGGCGTGCAGAGGGATCGTTCCCATGCATTTCTTTTGCAGGTGCACGGCCGTGGAGCTCGTTAGGTAGAATAAGTCATTGTTTAGAAGTTAGATTAGTAGGAGTGAGAACGAAAAGAATGAGCGTTCACAATATTAGGCGGAGAAGGTGCCTGGGATCCAAGGACACAGCAACAGTTTCTGGAAGAAGAAGGTTTGACACTGGAAAAGTACAAGGGGCTGTACCCGCTGAAGGAGGAGTGCCATGGACGTGTTCATTGTTTTGGGGTTTTTGGATTAGGGAAAGTGCCCCGAGGGTGGAGAGTTGGTTCGGTCTTAGTGAAGATAGGGTTAGGGTCAGTTGAGTTTAGACTGGGTCCTGTCTAAGGCAGTCCAATTGGGTGTGCAGTTAGACATGGGTCTTAGTTCTTGTGGTCCTGTGGTTCCTTTTCGTCACCAGTAATTTTGAAATGAGGTCATGTTTGACCCTACAGTGATTATACACTAACCTGTCGAGAGTATTGGGTCTGTGGATCCTCGCACCCTTTTACCCTGTTTTGTTTTATTTGTTTATTTGTTGCCCTTTAATAGTTTGGCCGGTTGGGGCGCATTAGGAAGGCGTTTTTTTCCCACCCGAATACTTGGTGTTCCATACCTTTTGCCAGATCGAGGAGATTTTTTTATAAAGTTGCACTCTCCCGCATGGCGATGCCCGAGGGAGGAATCTGTTTTGTCGGTCCCGTTAGATAGTCCACTTTTTAGGTTTATTAGTTTACGTGTGCACGTCCCGGTCACGTGGGACGCGCCGCGCTGCCTTTTAGGAGAAGAGATCTTCTGCATTCACACGCGAGTTTCCGCGGTGTTGTATGCAGATCCCCCAGAGTTAATGGGCAAATTGAAGCTTTCATTATAACAGGTAAGGAGTACTTTTGGAGCCCGGTCCGTGTGACCCGTGTGAGGGGGGAGTTGATTAGATCCTCCATGTAATATAGGTGGGACTTGACGCTCGTAGTTTGTTCCTTTTGTTTCCCGTGCAGTGGCTTGCACCTGGGATTAATTTCCCTATTGAAAGTGAGGTGTGAGAGTGAACCTCACCGATGTATTGCACAATTAAAAAAGGTATGATACCCCGTCGATGGGATCCAATAAGGTGTATGATGCCCAGTTAATACTTTAGAGGTGTCTATAGTGCGCCTTGTTTTATTTATATTTATTTAGATTTTTTCCCCCCTGTAGAACTGTTCGCTTGCTTTATATTATTGTGAAGGGTCCCGCCAGATCAGATTTACTGCTGAAAGTTATCCTTTGTGAGCTGACCTGTACTACTGTGCATGTGACTTTCCCTTTATGGCTGGTGTAGCACTTCCCGCCTGGTGTATCGCCTCTGAAGTTTGAGTACACGGCAGTAGCTGTTTGAAGTTTCCTTTGTTGACCTTTTCCTTTGGAGAGGTGGAGGTTCTATTAACTTTCTTTATAGGGTTGTTTTCCTTGGGGGCACGGTTTGATCACCCTTACGCCCATATTAAATTTGACACACTATTTGTTTTGCCTACTGGTGACGGAGTTGGTTTCTGGTGAATGAGGGCACAGAGAACTAGACAGATTGTTAGAAGGTGGTATACATCTTGTTGTATGTATTTTTTCAGATTTGTTTCACCCAGTCCTGAGGAGGCTGGATTGGTTGGAAGGCCGAAACGCGACCGCGTCGACACTTTCCATTAAGAGGAGTCTGATCCAAACTAAAATTAAAGTGTAATTATATTTCTTTGATACAGTTTTTATATTAGGTTCCATATTGTTTGTTTTTGAACCAATTGTGTCTGACTACCTCAGAGTGTACTTCCTAGAAGTAATAGGAGGACACCTAGCTTTTGTTTCAACAATTTTGTCTGGGTGAAGATGGATTTATTTGTAACTAAGTACTATTTGTATTAACTCTGTGTATTTTGTCCCTTGTTGTTGTATATAGTTGTGTACATATGTATGTATATTTGTGTATAATGTAAATTTGAAACTGACTGAAACTATTGAAGAATGTTTTCTTGTGATTATGATAATTAAAATGTATAATCACGTTCTCCAATATTTGTGATGGTTTGCTTGTTGATTAAATAGTAGGTTAGTGGACCAGTGCCACCAGTATAGGAGAATTAGTTGTCCCCTATGAATTAATCATTTAGATATTTATTCCTCCTCTACCATTTTCTAAGTTTGCTTGCTTTAGTTTGAACAAGGCAGGAGCATCTGAAAGCGAGCTTGGTAGTCAGGCTACTTACCTGGAAGGTGAATGCGCTTCTTAGGGAGCCTTCACAGCTGTCCCCTTCTCTTGCTTGGGAGGTATGTTAAGTAGGGATGTCACTTTAGAGTCAGTGTAGGGACAGACAAATCTTTGCTCTTCGCTGGAACAGATGCAGTCCGGTTTTCCAGTAGGCACGGTCTAATGCTTTTAGAATTAACTCTGCTTTTCATTTTGAGTCGTCTGAGACTCTTGCGTAGGATTATGTTTGTATTAGTGCCAGTTTATTTCTTGAACCTCTTGCTGAGGTGTTTGTATGTGAAGTTATTTTTGGCTTTGTAATAAATTCTTAAACTTTCTTTTGGAGTCCGTGATCCTTCAGATTAAAATGTATTCATTTGGGAAATTATCGAGATATATTGAATTTAAAGAATTCCCTTCACACTTTCAAGCAGGCTAAAGAAGACCCGTCAACCTGGGGATTCCTCAGAGTGGTAAGATGAAAAATCAAGGTGGGAATCTCAGCGTCATCACAAGTTTCCAGCTGTACTATGGGAAATCTTTGGCCATGAGTCCTAAAAAAGCAGCAAATCTGCACTTTTAGCAGAACTCGTACAAACAGGTGCAGATTTACTACTTTTTTGTAATTCATAGGCTTGGCCTAGAAAGCTGCACCAGTTGCAGATTCCAGGCATATTAATTGCAAAGGCATGTTTTCACATTTCTATTTCCCCGAAGCACAATTGCTCAAATAGTACAATTCTGCTCTGGGCAAAGGGAGCTCTGCTATTTTTATTTATTCTGGGCAAAACATTTTTCCGCCTTGAGAAACTCACTGTGTTCCACTCTCCTTCCATCCTGAAAGGGGATTTACTCTAGTAATTTGCGTTAGCAAATCTCCAACCATTTTCAGGTTTGGAAAGGGTCAGAAAAGAGTTTGACAATGGCCATGAATTCACAAATTTGTGGACAGTCACCCACTCTTAAGGCAAACCATACCTTGTATATCCCACACGTGTAACCCCTTAAGTAGATTTTACTAATGCCCAAATTATTGTCGGGTAGTATGGCTGCATGTATTGCTTACTGCTTATGACTCGGCAAATGTGGTGGAATGCTTTTCCAAACCTGCTTGCTCTTCGTCCATCTCAGGGGAAGGAAGGCTGGCAGTCCTTGCAGCATGCTGGAGCTGTTTGGAGTGGTGATTCACCTGCATGGATAATGACTTTGTGACAGTGCACCTACCACTCCTTTCATGTAATTTGCAGATGACGCAGTCATCTTGAATATTTGAGTATAACTTCCTTCATGACCCACAACGTCTTTGCTAGGCAATTGTGATACTAAATTGTGGCAGGTAGGACCTTGCTACGCTCATCTATGTCTTCCTCTGCAAAGATCAGTTACTTTCCTTGGAGTTTCATGCAGGACATTGGGAACACAGGTCAGTATTCTGAAAGTCGAGAAACAAACATTGAAATATATTACATTTCTTGTATTTTTAAATAAACTTTTCTAAGGACTGCAAAATTGATGCTTTAATCTTTAGGTTTTTCCTAAAAATGGAATAGGAATGATTCTTAATGCAGGATTATGTTACATGTGCTATTTATGTATGTTCTGATATATATATATATATAATACGACCATAGGGGGGCGGGAGAGTGGCTGCATGCCTGACTGACAGCCTACCCGGTATTTAAAGTGACTTTGTCATGGTTTGATCAATGTAAGACCAGGCAATCATGTTGTTTCTAAGACTCATTTTTTTAAAGTGAACAGGGGACGGAATTCCACTGCACTGCATACAATGCTGTTTGCCGACGACTGCATACTTTCAGGGCGCAGCAAGGCACCAATTTTATGCAGTTATTCTCCTGGTACTAGAAGTAAGCCAGGCCCTTTGCTGTTTTAAATGGTGCACAGTTCACTCTTTGGGCTCTTGGTGCGCCATAGAGAGAGATTCTGGGCAACAGATTAATGTACAAACTGCTCAGCAATCATCCAATCACAAAGCAGGTCCCTTTAGTGAGCACGGGTGCGAACCACACCCCTGTACGTCACCGGCTGCAGTGTTGGGGAAATCTAGGTTGCTGCAGCCTATCAACAGTAGAGGCGGTAACATATGTGCAGTGTGCACCTGTCTGCCTTCACCAGTGTCAATCTGAGAGAGAATTACGGCAGTGCTCGCGTGACCACGCACCATGATCGAATCAGATCGCCTATAGGTGTTCCCGATCCATAGCCCTCTTTATTTTCCACAGTTAGTTGGGGGTAAAGACCATGTTTAAAAGCTACTGCTTCCAATTCTTTATTTTCGTATGGCTTATGTTTATGACATGGCACTAGGGACAGGTAAAGAGAATACAATAGCATGATGCAATGCTTGTTTTAGCCCATCAAATAAAAAGAAGGTAAAATCAAATATCAACAGACTGTGATAGCATGAACGTGAACAAAGCATGAAATTCCATTTGGAAGATGGCTTAGTGCTAGAAAAACTGTAACAATGTAGTTCAGGATTAGTCACAAAGGCATCAAAGTACACTTATGCTTTTATATCAGATGTATAAACAGCGGTTCACAACATCTGAATATATTTGATGCACGCATGTTGTAGGGGTTCCAGCTCTCTATTTATTTTAGGCACCTCAAAAGTGAGGTGTTGGGTATTTTCATTTATCTGCACTCGCTGGGTGCACTATTGTGGTTGTTGAATATACATGCTACTAGGGCTGCTCTGTGTTCCCAGTGCAACACTGAATACATTTCAACTATTAGTAGCAGTGTCAAAGAAATAATGTCAACTTTAGGCTAGTACTTTTACTTCACAGATTTAAAATCCACCTAGAAGGGAGCTTTGACTTTTCAGAATTCCTTACCAGATTGGGCAATGCTCAATCTTAGCATATTGTTAAAAAACAGAAATCTAAGGCTTTTTTTGGGAGCATTTTCAAATCCAAGATGCAAGGGGGAATGAAAGCTCTCCCCACCAACATCCTAAACCATCTACTAGGATCCAGGCATTCACACCTCTCCTGCAGACCAGACTTCAATCAGCACAAGCATGGGGGGAACCTCGGGACCCAGATCACAGAACACTGTCCAAGCGGGCCCTATCAAGAACCAGCTTCTTTTGAGTGAGACCTCGGTCTCCTAAAACAACTCGACGGGACCAACCTGCTTTACATAATGGACAGAATCCCCATCAAACATCCCATCGCGACAATCTCACTCTTCGGCAGGGGTCCCCCGACTCCACATTTCTGAGATGTTTTCCCACCCATTTAGAACGACCATGGACCACCCCAGACCTATCCACTGAGACTGGAACAACCCCACATACTCCTTTCAGACATCATCTGTCAGTGTCCAACAAATGTGCGGATAGTACTGCGAAAGCGCGAAAATCAGTAAATATTTGCAATTCTCACTAATTCCATCGCTTAACCTGGCTTTTTCACTGCCTCACCACCACTTCCCTTTAGCTTCTGATTCATCTTCCCTTAACAAATGCAGAAAATAACTGTAACGCAATGTCCACTGCTGACCAGTCAATCCCAGTATAATATCACTTCTTATGTCTGTGCCCTGAGCACAACATCCTGTACAGCATTGTTTTCATACTGTTAGGAAGGCTGAGCGGGATTAGAAGCGAAAGCGGGATTACTCACGGCTCCGGGGTGTACAGAGGGTCAGAGTTGTGTCTGACATACTGAGTGCAGTGGAACACGCGGAAGGCCAATCCAGCTAAGAAGTCCCTGGGAGACAGGTATCCAGCCACGGGGCGGATTGTGAAGCCAGTGCGCTCTGAAAAAGAGATGACACATTAGTTATTTGTTGTGGCGATGCGTGACTTGGCATTTATATCAGTATCTACATGAATATGAAAAATGCTCCTCCTGTATTATTTTATTTCACAGATTCCTTTACAGTTTGCTGTTTGTTGCACTTCAAAGCTACTATTAGAATTGCATCATTGTTTTAATACAAGAAAGGCGAACAAAGAAGTAATACACTACCCCAAAAACTTGCCGAAGCCTGTACTGCGAAGTGATGTGTACCCGGTAGTACAGGGCTGTAGCAAGTGAGAGAGAAGCTACATTCTGTGTCATCACAGTCATCTGAGCAGATGCCAGAGGCTTTGCAGTACTCATTAAAGAGATATTTGCTTTTCCCCTTGCCAACTCTGGCAATTGAGTCACTGTAAATACTTGTACAAAAAAATCTGGTGCCACCATGTTGATGGTGCCCTACGAACAGGCCGATAATTGCCTTACTTTAGAACCAGCTCTGCCAGTCTCTAAGCAGCTTTCCTAACCTCGATTTAATGCACCTTGAAAGTGCATTAAATCAAGCAATACCCATTCAAGTATCACTATCCTGATTCCATGTTGAGCCACACGCTGATGCAACATTCTCACCTAGGACTGGACGCTTAAAATCCAATCAAGCTTTCAGGATATCCACCGTAAATGTGTAGGAGTTTAATTTACATGCAATTATTTTCATTGGAGGGAATTTGCACATTTCTTGGTCTTTCAAAAAACTGAACATGATTTTAGCTTTTAGAAGGTCAAAGATCACAGGGTATAAAAAACATACATCATAACACTAGTAGGAGAAGATGTTCTATAGTCAAATGTCTCATCTACATCTCAGTCCGTTCTCCTAATTTATTCATAGGTAGTCACATGCATGTTCATTCCCTTCTGACATATGTATTCCCTGACCTTTGCTGTTCTTCACTACTTCTCTATTCTCACATAATCTTCCTCATAATCATCAATCATAATTTATCTTGATTTAACAAGAAGTTTGGAAGTCTTGCTAAATGTATTCAATGTTCATTTGATAGTTAATAATTCACCTCATTGTTATCCTTACCATCCCACACTATAGCCACGCACTAAATCAGGAAGGTAACTCTACTGTATCACTGTGTGCACTGAGTGCAGCACCTTTTAAAACAGAAAATGATTAGATTATCAACTTAACACTACTGGACAAGGGCAGCGCTGCTAATGCCCTGACTTTCACCGCACCAATGCAACCCTAAGACCTCTATAAAAACTCACACCCAAAGCTAATATAACAAACAAGCAAACTTCTCTTCCTTCACTCCTAGGGTCTTTAGAATACAATAGTCTTTTGAAACTCCTCCCATAGTTACTATAGGCTGTATAGCATAGGGACCTTGCCCCTTTACAAAAAACTTATATATGTTATTGGCACATGGTTCTAGCAGAAACGTGGTAGGTTTGAAACATTCCCCTTTTGTCTTAACTCATCTACATGAGACCAGAATAACATTTACAGTGTCTACCCTGAGGTTAGTTTTTTTCTGTTTAACCCATCCCTCCACTACAAATCAGCGAGATCCTGAGATAGGGGTCTTCTGTCATCCATACACTGGAATCTGATTCTCAAATTCTACGGGCGCGTCACAATAACACCCTAAGTAATAAGGTGTCCATCCATGTTGCAACAACTTAGCATGGGTGAGGAGCGGGCTCATGATTAAACATATAACCACCACGTGGGTGAGGGCTTAAAATCCTTCCATGTAAAGTGGCCATTCTATTTCTCCTCCTGGTTCTGAAACAGTGTAAGAGCACATGGCCATCTCACACAGGCATCTGCAAGTCCCTTCATTGGTTCCTAAGTTCTCCTAGAGTATTGCTTGGTGCGAAAAACATGCCTGCTCTCATAAAATCTATGACAGTCAACTATCAGAAATAGTGACTGGGACATACTTAAGCATTAAAAATATCCAAACTCACACAGCTTGAAGCAAGCAGAAAAGACAGATACACACAAATACAACAAGAGACCGCGCTAACCTAATCTATGAGGAAACATTACAATTTGATGATTGCTCAGGTGAAATCCAAGTATGCTACGTAACTCTAATCTTCCGTGATCAAGTGTTGGCCCAATTTCTGAATACCAATAGGTGAAACACTGCCTTCTGATGAAAGGGGAAAAATGATTGGAAACTCTTCTAGCGGAGACCCAGTATTCTAATTGAGAAGGTTCTAGTCTTAGCTATAATCATGAATTAAAGTATGTGGCTTTGCCTGCTGTCCCATGATCAAATTTCCCATAGCTTCACTTGGATAAGTGTTTCAATAACACATCTCTGATTAATAGCGCAGTCCAAACTTTGCTAAGCCAGTTGTATGACAGAATATTGAGGACAAAAATATTATTGGACCAAAATATTGTGGCAAAAGTATTGAGGACCAAAACAATGAGGGCAAGTGCATATAGGTAGGTGCTAGAAACGGGGGTCTCTAGTTTGCAATGGTTTGCACCTTTGTCCAAATAGGGACCCTTGCTTCTTGTCAGGGAAAGGGGGATACACTCCTCAAATAATAACCCCTGCTCACCTCCTAGGTAGCTTGGCACGACCAGACTGGCTTATCACAGAGGCACAGTGTAAAGCATTTGTGAACACATACAGTAATACAATGAAGACACTACAGACGTACACCACACCAATTTAGAAAAATAAGTAATTTTTATCTAAACAAGACCAAGTGGCAAAACCCACAATACAGTATCAAAAATAAGCTTGTCAATGGTAGAAATAGTTCAGTTCAATGTAAGTTGTTAATGCAACACTTTTCCAACAAAGTACCTTAGACGCGTCATGCAAAACAAACAAAAGGGTCGCAGAGAGAGAAGGGGATGCGTCAGTTTCTTACTGCGTTCCGGTTACGATGCAACAAGATGGTGCCTTGATGGGATGTGACGATCCGATGCGATAAAATGGCGGGTTGATGCGATACGACGAACCTGTCCGAAGCATGAACTTTTGCAGCTGCACGGCTGGCGCTGCCGTGATGTTCTCGGTGATACGTCGGGACTCAGTGTAGATGCAGCACGCTTCCTCCCCGTGGCTCGGCGATGCGGCGTGTCTCGGTGCGGATGCGTCAAGCTTCTTCTTCGTTGCGTCGTGCTTTCAGCTCCCAGCGACAAACAGTCTCTACAGGTCTCAGGTTCTTCTTCTTGGCAAAGGTTCCTTTTCATTTCCCAGAAGTGATCTAAAGTTCTGGGGTCTGGGTCCGCCTTTTTATACACACAAATCCTTTGTCTCTGAAGGCAGAGAGTGTCTGTACCTAGCCAAAACTAGTTCTGTCCTCTCTGGTGCAGCTTAATGGCAGGAGGCGGAGACAGCATTGGTGAAAGCAGACCTTGCCCAGGCAGATGAAAGCAAATCTCCTCCTCCAACTCTAAATTCAACCCAGGACCCATTGAGCTCAGCCCTGACTCATCAGACTGCTGGAGCCGCAGCCCTCTCCTAGCTCCTGTCACTCACAAGCCAGACATGCAATACACAAACCTTGCAGAGGCATACTGGATGGTTAGGCAAGAAAATACCTACTTTCTAAAAGTGGTATTTTCAAACACAGAATGTTAAAATCACCCACACTAAAAGATGCACTTTTACATTCTGAGTTCAGGCATACTAAACTTTATTTTCCTATCGTGTTCCCTGGGTCAGTAATGTTTATAAGATATTATCATCAAACTGCCCATTCTGGCCTATGGGAACAGATAGCCTTGCAATAGTGAACACCGAAATTGGCAGTATTTCACTATCAGTACATGCTACACACATCAGAGCATGTCCTACCTTTCACATACACTGCACCCTGCCCACATGAGTATCTTGTGCCTACCTTAGGGGTGACTAACATAGAAAAGGGAAGGTTTTGGGACTGGCAAGGGTGTGCACTTGCCAATCAACATAGCAGTCCCAGACTGCACACAGGCTCAGCAATGGCAGGCCATGAGCAACATTTTACAAGCTGCTTCTGTGGGTGGCACAATCTGTGCTGCAAGCCCACTAGCAGCATTTGTTTTACAGGCCCTGGGCACACATGGTGCTCTGTACTAGGGTCTGTCAAGTAAATCAAATAACCAATCATGGAATCACTAATCCATACAACAATTTACAAAAGGGGGCACTTGCACTTTGGCACTGAACAGCAGTGGCAAAGTGCCCAAAGCATCTAGACCAGAAAAAACAGATTAGGCAACAGCAAAAAGTGGAAGGGAGACTCACGCCAATGGTACCAAGTCTAACACGTGTCCCCTCCAACTCAAATGTGGGGAGAACTACCCACCCTCTTGGGAGTTCTCTTCACTAAGGCAGAAAAATCTGGACAGACCATCAGCATTGGCATGTTCTGTACCAGGGCGGTGTTCCACCGTGAAGTCCATCCCTGTAGGGAAATGATCCACCTCAACAGTTTTGGATTCTCACCCCTCATCTGCATCAACCATCTGTAGGGCCTGTGGTCAGTCTGAATCCAGAAGTGAGTCCCAAACAAGTATGGTCTCAACTTCTTCAGTGCCCAGACCACAGCAAATGCCTTACGCTCAATCGCACTCCACCTATGTTCCCTTGGAAGTAACCTCCTACTAATGAATGCTACAGGTTGGTCTAGGCCCTCCTCATTCATCTTCGAAAGCACAGCCCCCACACCATGATCTGAAGCATCTGTTTGCACAATGAATTCCTTTGAGAAGTTGGGCGCCTGAAGCACGGGTGCCTTTCACATGGCAGATTTCAGGGCATCAAAAGCTTTCTGAAAGGCATCGGTCCAGTTCACTTCCTTGGGCTGCTTCCTGGAAGTCAGCTTTGTCAAGGGTGCAGCAATGGTGCCATACCCCTTGACAAACCTCCTGTAATACCCTGTGAGTCCTAAAAAGGCTCTCACCTCTGTCTGGGTCTTTGGGGTTCCAAGCCAGAATGGTATCAATCTTGAGGTGTAGGGGCGCCACCTGGCTGCTCCCAAGCTGGTGTCCCAAGTACACCACATAACCCTGCCCGATATGTCACTTACTCACCTTGATTGTGAGGCTTGCCCTGAGTAGCGCCTTCAACACTTCCCAGAGGTGGTGCAGATGTTCCTCCCAAGTGGCACTGAACACTGCAATGTCATCCAGATAGACGGCACTGAAATGTTCCAGTCCAGCCAACACCTGGTTGACCAACCTCTGAAAGGTGGCAGGGGCATTCTTCATCCCAAAGGGCATCACCCGGAATTGGTAGTGCCCATCTGGTGTGGAGAATGCTGACCTCTCTGGCCCCATCAGTTAAGGTGATCTGCAAGTACCCAGACATTAAGTCAAACGTACTAAGGTACCGGGCAGCCCCCACCCGATCGATGAGCTCATCAGCTCTGGGGATGGGGTGCCCGTCAGTCCTGGTGACTAAATTGAGCCCTAGGTAGTCTACACAGAAACGGACCTCTGGTGTGGCACCGATGCGGCAGCCTTTGGGACAAAGACCACTGGGCTGGCCCAAGGACTGTTTGAGGACTCCATCACCCCTAACGCTACCATTTTGGAGACCTCCTCCTTGATGCAAGCTCTGACCCTGTCAGTCACTCTGTAACTCTTATGTTTTACTGGAGGGCTGTCCTCAGTGTCTACATCATGGACACACCACTGAGTGACACCGGTAGTCAAGGAGAACAGATCAGGAAACTGTACCAACAGTTGGCAACAGTCATTCTGCTGCTCAGGGGTCAGGGTGGTAGAGAGGCTCACATCATCCACTGACCCATCTTTCTCTTTTGCAGACAGAAGGTCAGGAAGAGGCTCAGTCTCCTCTTCCATCCCGTCATCTGTGGCTAGGAGCATGCCTACTTTGGACCTCTCCAAGTGGGGCTTCAGGTGGTTCACATGCAGAACCCGCAAAGTGTTCCTAGGAGACTGCAAGTCCACCAGGTAGGTGACATTACTCTTGCGCTCCACCCACCTCAAATGGTCCGGTCCACTTATCCTGGAGCATGCAATGCTACACTGGGGCCATGACCCAAACTTTTTGTCCAGGCTGAAACTCGATCAGAGTGGCAGTCTGATCATACCAACATTTCATCTCCTCCTGGCTGGCTTCCAGATTCACCTGAGTGAGTTGTGTGAAACACCTCATCTGATTTCTGAAGGCCAGCATGTAGCCATATACATCCTGCGGAGGTTTACTGGGAGCTTTCTCCAAGCCTTCTTTCACCAAAGCCAGAGGTTCTCTTACAGGGTGACCATACACTAGTTCAAAGGGACTGAACCCTAAGGACTTCTAGGGCACCTCTCTGTAAGCAAACATAAGGCATGGCAAGAGAACATCCCACTTACACCTCATGGGTTCCCTCAAGACCCACAATCATACCCTTGAGGGTCAGGTTGAATCCCTCAACCAGCCCATTACCTTGGGGGTGGTAAAGAATGGTGAACTTATAGGTTACCCTGCACTCCTGCCACAGGCACTTCATATACATATGAAGTTGGTATCACGGTCTGACACCACCTCTCTGGGAAACCGGACACGGGAGAAAATCCCCATCAATGCACGTCCCAACACGGGGGCCGCCACAGTCCTGAGAGGGATGGCTTCCGGGTACCGGGTGGCATGGTCCACCAAGACAAGGATGAACCAGTTGCCCATTGCTGTCTTGGGATCCAGAGGCCCCACAATGTCAATGCCCATCCTTTCAAAGGGGGTGCTGACAACAAGGAAAGGCTGGAGAGGAGCCTTGTGCTTCCTCCCACTTTTACCACTTGCCTGGCAAGTCTGACAGGTCCTGCAATGAGTATCTGAACTCTGGGGCCAATACAAGTGGCTGACAAACCTCTTGTCTTGCCCCAAATGTCTTGCTAAATGCACATCATGAGCCAGACCCTGTAGGAAGGTTCCGAAGCGCTGGGGTACCACCAGCACACGGGCTGACTGAGGCTCAGCAACCTTATGCTCACTATACAGGAGACCATTCTCCAAGTAAATCCAATGTGATCCAGACTGATCACCTGCTGCCAGGTTTACAGCCTGTTGCCGCAAACCCACAAGAGAAGGGCACTTCTTCTGCTCCTCAAAGAACTCTTCCCTGAAGGGTCCTCCTTCCTGCTGCCAATGGG
The DNA here is from genome assembly GCF_964261635.1 of Lissotriton helveticus. NCBI lineage: Eukaryota > Metazoa > Chordata > Amphibia > Caudata > Salamandridae > Lissotriton > Lissotriton helveticus. The sequence goes on along the minus strand of NC_136061.1, from coordinate 811,124,204 downwards.
TCAGCTCAGGTAGGTCCCCCAGTTCAGCTACTTGTTCCCCTGTAGGTTCCAGGGCATCCCCCTCAAGGTCTGCCTCCTCCTGGACCGTGGGAACATTGGGGGCTGGTTTCTCGTGCCCCCTGAATCTTCTCTTTGAGGTAGGCACCTGGGCCACTCTTTCAGGCTCCAGGTCCTCTTGAACACCTTTACCGGCTGCCATTGACTGAGTGGTCACACACGCCCACTCTGGCAGACCCAACAGCTCCAGATGAGACCTTCCCTCTACCTTAGTCCAAGGGGAGCTCTCCAAATCTTTGCCTAGCAGACAGTCAACAGGCATGGCTGGCCTCATAGCTACTTGAATGGTGCCTGAGACCCCCCCACTCAGAGGGAACCTGTGCCACCGTGCAGTGGCACTCTGAATTGTCAACTACCGGGTAGAATGCATTGGGGATCACCTGCTCTTCAGACACCAGCCGACAACTGACAGCTATCACACTGGCTCCGGTGTCTCTCAGAGCCTCCACCCTATGGCCATTGATAGTCACCCACTGCCTGTACTTCTTAGTGTTATTAGGCAGTTGGATCCTAGTGACCATCTCACTGTCTCCTAAAGAGACTCGGCACATCTCTGCGGGACCCCACCCACCTTGAGCACCCATCTCCTCCCCCAGGGCTACACTAGCCATCTTCCAGGGCGGTGCACCAGTGGGTACCGAGTTTGCCACATCAAAATGTTGACCCTTAGGATCCCAAAAGAAGTGGCCCACCTTGCCACAACTAAAACAGGTTTTGGGACCCCTCTGAACAGGCTTACCTGTTGGGGACCTGGGTTTCCTCTCAGTGGAGGCTGGGAACCCTTCCCTTAGGGGGTTACTTTGGGACCCTTTCTGGAACTCCCTCTGTTTACCCTTGTTCCCCCCACTCTTTTGCTGGGGACCCTGCCCACCTATGGCGAAGTCTCCGACATGACCCTTGTGGACCCTGGTACTGACCCAGCGGTCCGCCTCCTCAGCAACCTTCCTGGGCTCAGTCAGCTTACTGTCAATCAAGTGTTGGCGTAGCTATGGAAAACAACTACTGGACAAGTGCTCCCATGCAACCAAATCATAGTGCACCTGAAAATCATTTACTTTGCTACCCTTCACCAAACCATCCAAGGCTCTGCAAAAAAAGGCACATACTCCACCCAGGTGGTACTGGACACCAGCCTCTTGCAATTTCTAAATTTCTGCCTATAAATCTTTGGGGTCAATCCATACTTGACTACTAAGGATTCCTTCATGGGGACATAGGACATGTGATCCTCAGTGGTCAGAGCTAGTAAGATGTCCCTTCCTTCAGCCATAAAGCGATTCCACAACCCCGCTCCCCAATCTCTCTCTGGGACCCGGTGGGACTTCATCGCTACCTCAAGGACTTAAACCACTTCCCAATGTCCTCATGCTTCATGAATTTCTTAATGACATCCTTGGGAATATATACTTTACTTTCTACAGGCACTGACGGTTTGCTGCCACCAGAGGGACTTATCTCTAAGAACTTTGCTTTCAGCTCCAGCCCTCTCATGCTCTAAAAGCATTCTCTTCTGTTCCATGGCTAACCTATTTTCTAACTCCAGTTTCTTATTCTCTATGTCATTCTGACTCCCCACTTTGAGCTTGGTTATCTCCATCTCATACACTCTGTTTTTCTCCCTGTCCTCCAGCTCTTCTGGGGACGGGCCACTTGAAGAAACACTGCTACCCACCCTGGAAGGCACTTTCTCCCCAGCCAGGTCCAATGGCCCCTCAAGCTGCCCATCTACATTTTCTGCCTCCTCCCTAGGCTCTTCAGGATGCTCACTGGCATTCCTACATTCCAGCCTCAGAGCCTTTTGGTATTCTTCTTTCCTGGTGAGGCTTTACATTTCTTGCAAACAGTTTTGAGGTGTGGCACAGTATAGGTATCAACCCTCTCTTCTTCAAACTCAATATCCACAGATGCTAATTTACTCATGGCAGTTCTCAAGAAAAAATAGAAGTTCCAAGGAAAAACTCTACCAAAATGTATGTGGTCATGTAATGGTCTGCACTCACTAGTAGTGTACAGCAATCACTGTATGTAAGTCACTGATGCAAGTCCAAATCCTCAACGCTGACCACCAATGTTAGAAATGGGGATCTCTAGTTCGCAATGGTCTGCACCTTTGTCCAAATACGGACCCTTGCTTCTAGTCAGGGAAAGGGGGATACACTACTAAAATAACCCTTGCTCACCCCTTTGTTGCTTGTCACAAGCAGACAGGCTTATCTCAGAGGCAGTGTGTAAAGCATTTGTGAACACATACAGTAATACAGTGAGGACACTACAGATGGACAGTACACCAGTTTAGAAAAATAAGTAATTTTAGCTAAACAAGACCAAAAGGCAAAAATTCACAATACAGTATCAAAAATAGACTCTTCAATGGTAAAAATAGTTCAGTTTAATGCAAGTTGTAACTGCCACACTTTTCCAACAAAGTGCCTTAGATGTGTCAAGCAAAACAAACAAAAGGGTCACAGGGAAGGCAATGCATCAGTTCCTTGCTTCGGGGGAGGCGGAGCACCTGGAGAGGAGGGGATGTGTCAGTTTCTTACTGCGTTCCGGTTACGATGCAAGAAGATGGCGCCTTGATGCGATGCGATGATCCTGTGCGATAAAATGGCGGCTTGATGCGATGTGATGAACCGGTCCAATGCGTGAACTTTTGCAGCCGCACAGCAGGCACTGCGACGATATTCTCAGTGATGCATCGGGATCTCGGTGTAAATGCAGCACGCTTCCTCCCCGTGGCTTGGCGATGCATCGGGTCTCGGTGCGGATGCGATACGCTTCTTCGTCGTGCGTCGCTTTTAGCTCCCAGTGACAAACAGTCTCTAAAGGTCCTAAACAGCAGCAGGCACCTCTCTCCAGGATAGAATTTCCAGAAAAGAAATTCAAGGATTGCTGGTGGTGAAGTCTTTGTGTCCCTGAGACTTCAGACAGGAGGCAAGCTCAATTTCAAGCCCTTGGATATCTTCCTCAAGATGACAAAGCAAACAGCAAAGTCATTTTTCTCCTTTCCTTGGCAACAAGTAACCACTGAAGGCCAACCCCAAACAGCAAAAAACACAGGGGCAGTAATCTTCCTTCAGCTTCTCCAGTTCTTCTCATTGGCAAAGGTTCCTCTTGGTTTCCCAGAAGTAATCTAAAGTTCTGGGGTCTCGGTCCCCCTTTTTATACACACAAATTGTTTGTCCCTGAAGGCAGAGAATGTCTGTACCCAGCCAAAACCAGTTCTGTACTCTCTGGGGCAGCTTCCTGGCAGGAGGTGGAGACAGCATTGTTGAAAGCAGACCTGGCCCAGGCAGGCGAAACGAAATCTCCTACCCCTACTCTAAATTCAACTCAGGTCCTTTTCAACCCAGACCTAACTCATCAGACTGCTGGAACATGAGCCCTCTCCCAGCTCCTGTCACTCACAAGCTAGACATGCAATACAAAAACCTAGCATAGGCATACTGGATGGTTAGGCAAGAAAAGACCTACTTTCTAAAAGTGGTATTTTCAAACACAGAATGTTAAAATCACCCACACTAAAAGATTCCCTTTAACATTCTGAGTTCAGGCATACTAAACTTTATTTTACTATTGTGTTCCCTGGGTCAGTTATGTTTATAATATGTTATAATCAAACAGCCCATTCTGGCCTATGTGAACAGATAGCCTTGCAATAGTGAAAAACCAAAATTTACAGTATTTCACTTTCAGAACATGCTAAACACATCAGAGCATGTCCTACCTTTCACATACACTGCACCCTGCCCACATGAGTATCTTGTGCCTACCTTAGGGGTGACTAACGTAGAAAAGGGAAGGTTTTGGGACTGGCAAGGGTGTGCACTTGCAAAGTCAACATAGCAGTCCCAGACTGCACACAGGCTCAGCAATGGTAGGCCTGAGCCAGATTTTACAAGCTGCTTCTGTGGGTGGCACAATCTGTGCTGCAAGCCCACCAGCAGCATTTGATGTACAGGCCCTGGGCACACATGGTGCTCTGTACTAGGGTCTGACAAGTAAATCAAATAACCAATCATGGAATCATTAATCCATACAATAATTTACAAAAGGGAGCACTTGTACTTTGGCACTGAACAGCAGTGGCAAAGTTCCCAAAGCATCTAGACCAGCAAAAACAGATGAGGCAACATCAAAAAGTAGAAGGGAGACTCAGGCCAATGGTGCCAAGTCAAACAGTGAGGAACAGGTGCACCGCCTCCCCCGAAGCAAGGAACCTTCCCTGCGACACTTTTGTTTGTTTTGCGTGACGATCTAAGGTACTTTGTTGGAAAAGTGTCGCATTTACAACTTGCATTGATCTGAACTATTTCCCAGCACTGCAACTGTACAGTGTCTGTGAGACGAGTATTCCGCCACAATATTGACAGCAGAATATTGTTGGGCCAAAATACAGTGGCAAATATATTAAGGACCAAAATATTGTGAAGATAGCTTTATCATAGGTAAGGTAACCATCAGTTTACTATACTTAACTTAAGAATTCTCCAGCATCTCAGGGCCATTACCAACGGCGACACTGTGTACCCTGTCGCAAGTCACTTTGAGGAAAGCCATAACAAGAATGCTGCTGAGCTCAGGTATTTTGTAATTGACACAATCCCACCACAGAGGAGGAGTGGTGATCGAGAATCTCTGCTACGTAAACTAGAGACCAGGCACATAATTCTGTTGGATACTAAGACTCCTAACGGTCTTAATGCGAGTAAGGATTGCTTTACATATCTTTGAGGATTGTTTTACATATCTTTGAGTTATATATATATATATATATGTATATATAATTTGCCTTTCACATTGTACATAACATCTAGCTGCCTTTTCACCTGGACCATTTTGGTCGATTTTAAGCAAAGATGTATTTATAGTCCCTTTTTACTCTTCATTTTATCACTTGGTTGCACTAATTTTATGCCTTAATTTATTCGCGCAATTTGCACAGCTTTCTTTCCACATCAAAATGTTGATCGGCTTATGCCCACTTGGGCTGTATTACTCAGTGTTCTTTAACAATTTATGGGAACACAATGGGCCCGATTCACAGAACTAACTTAAGACAAAATCCTAAACTTACTACCATTTTGGTATTCACAGAAGGCACTTACTCATTTTGGTATTCACAGAAGGCACTTACTCATTTTGGTATTCACAGAATGCCCTTACTCATTTCGGTATTCACAGAAGTTAGGAGTCCTAACTTTAGGACTCCTAAATGCCTTCTGTGAATTCTGAAAGCCTTAAAGTTAGGATTTTTCTCAGTTTAGGAGTCCTAAAGTTAGGACACCTAACTTTACTACTCCTAAACTGAGACAAATCCAAACTTTAAGACTTTTTGTATTCACACAAGGCATTTAGGAGTCCTAAAGTTAGGACTCCTAACTTTACTACTCCTAAACTTCTGTGAATACCGAAATGAGTAAGTCTTAAGTTAGTTTTGTGAATCGGGCCCAATGGTTGTAATTTACTGATTATCTTTTATCACATGTACAGTCTAAGATAATGTAGATCCTAGTTTTTACAGGATTTTACTTTGTCTTATTTTAGCCATGTGATTTTTTATTGATGTGTACTCACAGGTTTTATCAGCAATTTTAACAGTAATGTTGAGGAATATCTATATAATTTTAACATATTTATTTATCTATTTATATGGTTCTATATTTATTCTAAATTGCTGCTAAGTATGATAGACTCACAGACCTGTGATTTCTGGATTAACTGAATTTATTCAATCAGTCTTTAATTGTTTGTGCAAACCTTGCGCTTTGTAAGAACAAGACAGTATGTCATTTATGTCTATAATTTTGGCATCTTGAACTTTAAAAGGATTATCCCGCCCTTTGTACGTTGTCATGTGATCAAGGCCTCTTCAGGCTGAAACGCGTTATGGCGGAATGGTGTAGAGCACAATAAAATTTCAACGCACCTGTTTTGGGTTTGCCTCGTCCTTTGTTGCTGGATTGCTACAAGACGTCCATCTGCCAAATATATATATATATATATATACATATATATATATATATATGTATATATATGTATAGTAAACTGATGGTTACCTTACCTATGCAAAGCTATCTTCATAATGAACAATTGTTACTTACCTGTAAACAGGTGGTTCTCCAGTATTGGTGTCTTTCATAGATTCAAATGCTTGAATAGATTCACATGCTTGAATAGATTCACATGCTTGAATATTCCCCGTCGTCGAAGTGGGAGTCCCACGGTAAATAAAATAGCAATAATGCTAAATATAATATATATATATGTATAAATATAATACAAGAAAAAGAATGAAATACAACTGAAATCCTCTAAAAACGATTCCTACATAGGAATGCAAGGTAAAGAGAAAAAACCATTTGTAACACATTAGTGTCATTATGTTAGTCCAAACTGCAGCCAATCAGGCGCTAGCACCCTCTAGAACCTTCTCCTCAGAAGCTCAAGCCCTCAGATTTTCGTAGCACAAAGTAACTAAGAGTGCATGAGGAGAAGAGAGCCTCTGAGGGGAGGAGGGTGGGTCGCATGTGAATCTATGAAAGACACCAATACTGGAGAACCACCTATTTACAGGTAAGTAACAATTGTTCTTCTCCAGTATTAGGGGTGTCTTTCATAGATTCACATGCTTGAATAGAATAGAAAGCAGTAACCTCCTAGAACTGAGATTGCTAAGCATATGAAGAAGAAAACAAGACAGTACTATAATAATAATAATACAGTCATATAACATCAAAGCAATCACAGGAAACAATAAGGAAGAGGGAACAGAGGCTCACCTTACTGAAAAAGATGGCGAAGCACTGCCTGTCCCACTGTGGTATCCGCTTCATTGATGGCATCCAAACAGTAATGTTTGGTGAAGGTGTGCCTGCTGGACCATGTCGCTGCACGGCAAATCTGATGAAGTGGCACACCAGCAAACAAGGCGGTGGATGAAGACATCGCCCTCGTAGAATGAGCTCTCACTGAAGACTGCAATGGTCTGCCCGCTTGTTGGTGGCAGAAGGCAATGGCTGAGGAAAGCCACCGGGCAACCGTGGGCTTGGAAACTGGATGTCCCCTGCGCAGTCATCCGTATGCAATGAATAGTTGGTCGGACTTGCGGAAAGGGGCAGTTCTTGCAATGTAAAATTTAAGACAGCGCTTGATGTCCAAAGAATGTAGGCGCTGCTCCGCCGGAGATTTTGGGTCCGGAAAGAAAGTCTTAAGGAACACAGGCTCATTCAAATGAAAATCCGTAGGTACTTTAGGTAGGAAAGAGGGGTTGGTACGAAGTGCCACTCCGGTAGGTTTGAACTGGAGATAAGGCGGTTTGACAGTGAAAGCGTGAAGGTCACTCACGCGACGAGAGGAGGTCAAGGCCAGAAGAAGTGCAACCTTCCAGGTAATGCATTTGATATCGGCCTTATGGATAGGTTCAAATGGTGACTTCATAAGTTGAGATAATACCACATTGAGGTGCCAAGCTGGCGGAGGGCGACGCACAGGTGGAAACTTGCGGAAGAGCCCCTTGAAAAATTGACGTATAACTCTTGATGAACAGAGGGATGAAGAGCCATCATGCCGGAAACAAGATATTGCAGCTAAGAAAACTCTCAGAGTTGAATGAGAGAGTCCTGACTGAGCGAGGCTTAAAAAGAATGGAAGGAGCTGCTGGATGGGATGGATATTGGCTGAAGCGCACCAATGACAGAAACGCTTCCATTTAAGTTTGTAAGTCTTGATGGTAGACGGAGCTCTGGCATGAGCTAGAATGTCTCTGCACTCCTGGGATATGTTCAAGTCCGCGAACTCAAGGTGCTCAGGTTCCATGCCCACAATTGAAGCGTCGAGGGATCTGGATGACACAATAGACCATTGTCCATAGTTAGTAGGTCTGGACGAGGACGTAGAGGAATGGGCTCGCACTGGGACATTAGAAGCAGTTCCGTAAACCATGCCTGTCTGGGCCAACGAGGTGCGATCAACAGGATGTGGCAGGGCTGCCTCGGCATCTTCCACAGAACCCGCTGTATTAATGGGAGCGGCGGAAAAGCGTAAGCGAATAGATCGCAAAAGTTGATCAAAAGGGCATTCCCGCAGGACCCTGGGTGGGGATGCCAACTTGCATAAGACGGGCATTTCCGATTCTTCGGCGTTGCGAAGAGATCCAGATCTGGGTGACCCCATTGGCGGAACACATGATCCAGAGTCGGTTGGTGCAGTTCCCCTTCGTGTGTTGAGGAAGTGGACCTGCTCAACGAGTCCGCCAGTAGGTTTGACACGCCCGGAAGGTGGACAGCTGTCAAGGTGATGTGATGGCGTAGAGCCCAATCCCAGATTGACTGGGCAAAGCGGGACAGAAGTGGAGACCTGGTCCCTCCCTGTTTGTTCACGTAGTGCATACTGGTGGTGTTGTCCGTTTGGATTAGCACTGACTTCCCGTGAACAACTGGGAGGAAGGACTTGAGCACTAGAAAGATCGCCATCAATTCTAGTCTGTTGATATGCCACGTGCGCTGCATGGGCGACCACTTGCCTTTGATGGAGAGGCCCTGGAGATGAGCGCCCCACCCCTCCAATGAGGCGCCCGTCGTCAGCGTAAGGTCTGGAGCATGATCGAGGAAGGACACACCCATTTCCAGATTCGCAGGCTGCGCCCACCAAAACAGGCTCCTTTTCATGCGGGCTGTGACGGCCACTAGGTCGTTGAAGGACCCAGAGACCTGACGCCACTGTAAGTCCAGCTCTTCCTGAAAAGGACGGGTGCGCAACCTGCAATTTGGGATCAGCGCGATACAAGACAAAGCCATTCCCAAGAATGACTTTAACGTCCGAACAGAAACGGACTGTTTTCGACGAATGAGTGAGACCAGACGAAGTATCTTCAGACGCCGCTCGTTTGAGATGAACGCTTTTGAGAGCTGCGTGTCTAGGATCGCCCCCAGGAAGGATCTGGTCTGCAGAGGTGCAAACTGTGACTTTTCGACGTTGATGGTCAACCCCAGAGATAGAAACACCTGCTGGCAAAGGTGTGTGTCCCGACCCAGCTGATGGTGGCATTGAGACTTGAGAAGGCAATCGTCTAAATAGGGAAAGATCTGAACTCCTTGTAGACGCAGGTGAGCCACCACCGGGGCCAGTACCTTTGTGAATACACGAGGAGCTGAACGCAGTCCGAAGGGTAGAACTTTGAACTGAAAATGTATTGGTCCCACTTTGAAACGCAGGTACTGGCGATGTTGTTCGATGATTGGAACGTGAAAGTACGCATCTTGAAGATCTATGGTGGTCATAAAATCCTCGCTGGATAGAAGACGCAGGACTTCCAGTAGCGTCAGCATACGGAATGATTGAGACTTTAGGAACTGATTGAGAGCCCTCAAATCCAGAATAGGTCGCCAATCTCCGTTCTTCTTGAGTATGAGGAAAAATCGAGAGTAAAAACCCTTCCCTCTTAGATGTTTCGGGACCACTTCGACTGCCCCCTTTAACACAAGAAGACGGACCTGATGGTAAAGCTCCTCGAGATGTGGAGGAGGTGGGCCACGAGGTGGGGTGCAAGGAGGAATCTCTGTGAACTCCAGGGTATGACCCCGTTTGACAATGTCCAAAACCCAGCGGTCCGAGGTGATCGAGGACCACTGGGAATAAAACAGAGAGATTGGTCCTCCAACAGTTTGAGAGTGGCAAAAGTCATTGACGTTTCTGATTTGCGCCACGATAGGACGACTTTCCTCTGTATGTTTTGGAGGGTTGTTGTCGAGACTGCTGATTGGTCGTGTAACGTTGACCGCTCTGATTGTAGGAACGGTATTGCTGTCCACCGCGAAAGTTGGAAGAAGTGCCGCGTCCGCGCACACCTCGAAAGGACTGCTTACAAAATTGTAGCGTGCCCAAGGACTTCGCTGTATCGGTGTCCTTCTTGATGGACTCAAGGGCATCATCAATATGGGATCCGAATAATGATTCACCATCATATGGCATATCCAGTATTCTGGCTTGGACTTCCTGCCGGAAGGAGGTGGACTTCAGCCAGCCTTGCCGTCGGAGTGCCGCCGCACTTGCCAAGAGGCGGAAACCTGTGTTAGCCATATCGACTGCACAATCGATGATTTCTTCCGATGCCCTTTGACCATCGCGGAGAATCTGTAGTGCGTCAGCTTTGGAAGCAACAGGAATGAGTGCTATGTAATCTGCAATGTCTGACCACATCTGCCGGTCAAAACGTCCCAAAATGGCTAAGGCATTGGCTGCTCGGACAGACGTGGAGGCCATGGTTGAGAACTTGCGGCCAATTGCATCCAAGCGTCGACCCTCTCTGTCCAGAGGGGCTGTGATTTGGGACGCCGGATTCCGTGCTCTACGCTGTGCGGCCTGAGTCACGACAGAGTCCGGCTTGGGATGAGAAACCAGGCAAGCTGGAGACCCAGTTGGGGCCTTGTACTTCTTCTCAAGGCGCGGAATCTGTGCAGGTAAGGAGTTTGGAGCATTCATCAATTTAATGCCCTCTTTCCAAACAAAATCAATGATAGGGATTGTGTGCACCTGCTTAAATGGTTTGTCCTTAAAGTCATAAAGAAAACAATCCTCCTTGCGTTGTGATCGTGGGAGTTTGAAACGCTGAGCCGCTTTATCCATTAAAAGATGGAAACTGGCGATATCCACTGGTGGAGACTCACTCGAGGTACCAGGTTGAGGAGAGGGCGTCTGCGCCCGATAATAATCCCATTCAGCCATATCCTGGTCAACTGCCTCCTCATCCGTGTTGTCTGGGACTTCACCGTCCTCAAGGTCTGTGTTCGCTTCCTCATCATCCGCATCCTGCGGGTATATAGTGGTATGGATGCTTATAGATCTATGAACCTGTGAAGGTGCAGGTGGTACGATAGGCGGCAACGCAGGTGGAGGTAGAGCTACAGGAGCGGGAGATTGCGCAGGTGTAGTCTGCGGTGTTGCAGGAAAACGGCGATTATAATCGTCCAGCATATGTTGGAGATTCGAAATTAAGGACAAAGGATTGGTGGCCACAGGAGCTTGAGTGAACTGCTCCTCTTGTTGATAGACTGGGTCATTGTCATCATTAGAGTCTGTGTCTTGACATTTAATTATCAATTCCGAAGGGCTACGTGCTGCCCCAAAGGCGCCATCTTCATGCTCTGAATCTGTATCATGCTCCGATGTAGTTGCGAACATTGGAGAAGGTGGTTGAGGCTCTGGATCAGAGATCTGTTGGCACGGTACTGTAGTGCGAGAATGTGAAGATTTTGCGGTCTTCAATGGCACTAACGGCAAAGATGCAAATGAAATCGGTGCCGCCGCCGACGGAGCCGTCGCCGGTATCGTCGACGAGGCTGATCTTGGTGTCGTCAACGGTAATTTTGAAGAAACCTTCGCCGACGGAATGGTCGTCGACGGGGTCGTCGACGGTATCACCGTCGACGGGCGATCCACTGAAGGTATAGTCGTCGACGGGGCCGTCGTCGACGGGGTCGTCGTCGATGCTGGTACTGACTCCGTAGACGGAGTTTCCGTCAACGGGCCTGCCTTCGTCGACGAGATCTTCTTCGTCGACGAGATCTTGGTCGACGGCGTCTTCTTCAACGAGACTTTAGTCGACGGCGTCGTCGACGACGACGATGTCTTCGGGCCTTTCGTCGACGATGATTCTCTCTTCTTCGTCGACGAGATGGGAATCGTTGACGGGACAGGTTTAGACAACAACGAAACCCTCATCGACGTCGAGGCTGTAGACGAAACCGTCGTCGACGATGAGAAAGCTGAAGTGGTAGTCAGCGTCGTCGTCGAAAATGCAGGCAAAGCTGTTTTCGTCGTCGGAGCGCTCGTCGACGCTCCCGTCGACGGCGGGACTTTGAGAGGTGTGAAAACACCTCGAGAGGCAGCCAAAGACGCCTGAGAGCCAGGTCTCGTGGGCGTAAAGGTGGTAGGAGTGGCAGAAGACACCACAGGAGCCACAGACAAGGCTAATTTAGGTCTCTTGAGGAAAGGAGAAGGAACCTCCTGAACACTACCACGCTTAGAGGCTGCTGAAGAGAAACCAGAATGTAAACTTTCTGCGTCGGACAGCACAGTTTCCTTGTCCTTAAGACGCTGCAGCCAAAGGAGAAGACGGCCCTCCCTGTCCTTCAGAGTTTTGGTAGAAAAGGTTCTACAAAACTTGCAGCTGCCAGCCTCATGATCCGGGTACAAACAATAAATACACTTCTGGTGGGGGTCCTTTTCAAAAAGGCGCAGCTTCCCACAAGAAGAGCAGGGCCTAAATAAAGACTTCTTACTTGACATTGTTGAAGAATTTTCTGGAACTAGAGGAATAGAGAAGAAAACTGAGTACAGCTCAGGGAGACTCCCTTCACACGACGTGCGGTAGAAAATCTGAGGGCTTGAACTTCTGAGGAGAAGGTTCTAGAGGGTGCTAGCGCCTGATTGGCTGCAGTTTGGACTAACATAATGACACTAATGTGTTACAAATGTTTTTTTCTCTTTACCTTGCATTCCTATGTAGGAATCGTTTTTAGAGGATTTCAGTTGTATTTCCTTCTTTTTCTTGTATTATATTTATATTTATACATATATATATATTATATTTAGCATTATTGCTATTTTATTTACCGTGGGACTCCCACTTCGACGACGGGGAATATTCAAGCATGTGAATCTATTCAAGCATGTGAATCTATGAAAGACACCCCTATAACTGGAGAAATTTGCCACGGTATTTCGGCCTAACAATACTTTTTTTTGTGGTCCTCATCTCACCTTTCAAGCCTCTGCGGGTCTTATGAAGCCGCCTTTGTTATCTGTCGCCCCTATGGCTTACCGCACTTGCTTGGGTCGTCCGAGCGGTCCCATTATTTTGTAAGGGACCCTGGTGTAATCATAAGACCAATGATGTTACAGTAATCTTAAATTCTTACCCCAGCTCACGAGGGGGTGCCAAATGTTCGAGATCTTATCCTCCACTCCGTCGTACTCTAATCATGCCATAGAGAATGCAGCTTTAAGCCAATCTTCCCTTTGTGGGGGTAGGGGGTCTTTCCACCTCTTACACACTTCCCTTCTAGTCAACAGAATCAAATACAATAATAGTCCCCTGTCTTTCTGCGAGAGGGTCTGACTGAGGCGACCATCATCTCCAAAGAATACCAGTTGCATATTTATCTCTATGATGGTGTTGAAGATATCCAGTAAATTGTCCCCCACCTCAGTCCAAAATCTTGCAAGTGTTAAGCACTCATAAAAGATATGTAGGTCGTTGGCAAGAGGTGCCGCATATCTAGGGCATTTGGGGACACGATCAGGGGCGAACTTTGCAATTTTTGCAGGGGTGTAGTAGAGTCTATTAATGACGAAGAAATGTTTTTTTTTCAAACAGGCAGGTTTAACAGATCTGTATAGGGTCTTTAATGAAAATTCATACAAAGAGTCTGCTGATGGCCCAAATGGGGTTTCCGTCCACACTGCAGCAAGGGCAGGTGTCTCATGGTCCTCTATCTCCAACAAGCTGTTGTACCACAAAGAGATTTCCTTATTCAATGGGCATATCCCTTGCAACAGATCTTCTATCTCTCTATTTCCACTGATCTCCCCCTTTTCTGCCTCATACCATGTTGTTAACTGTATGTATTTGAATCTCGAGAGCCCCGGGCCGATCTTTGCCCTCAGATACTCCCAGGGATATATCCCCCCAGAGTCCAACAGTTCGGACCAAATTCTGATACCTGCCCTCTTTATCGGCAATGCCAAGCAATCCTGCAGGCAGTCCGGAGTTCCTGGTGCATCCCACACAGGAGCATTTTCAGAGTAGTATCCAATGCCCCAGCTGCGCCTGAGCCTGCACCATAACTCCAGAGATGCCCTTAAAACTTTCAGACGCACCCTCTTGAAGAACCTAGGTGATCCAAATTTACACAAAAACGCCTCACCATCTCCTCCCCCTTCCACCCGCACCATTTCGCCCAGCAGCCTCCCCCAGGCTGATTCTCCAGGCTTTACTAGCAGCATCCGTATGCTTTTGAACAGGAATGCTGCTGCGTACAGCCTTACATCTGGGAGGGCTAACCCGCCTTTTTTTAGTCTGCGTCTAAGTTTTTTCCACGCCAGGCAGACCCCTTTATTACTCCAAATAAAACTGCTGATCTTACTCTGTACTTTCATCAGATTTTTACTCAGGAATGTTAATGGGATTGAAGAGAAGAGGTAGGACAGCTTAGGAAGGATAACCATCTTTACTAAATTGGTTTTCCCATAGATGGTCAGTGGGAGATTTCTCCATCTACTAAATAGACTGTCAATTTCCTTTACCACCCTCTTAAGGTTCAACTCGGGAATCTTTTCAATTTTCTTCACTACATAAATCCCCAAGTATCTCATCTCTTCACTTACTATCCCTGGCCACTCCCGGTTCCAACTCATCACCTCCGTCTTAGTTCTATTAACGAGAAACCCAGAGAGCGATCCAAACTCACACATACACTCTTCCGCCCTCGTGATGGCTGTGTCTGGGTCACTTGTATACAGTATCAAGTCGTCAGCATACAGAGCTATTTTTTAGCTATATTGTTCTGATCTAAATGGGCAGATTGAATCATCCAGTCTGAGCATCTGGGCTAATGGTTCCACGTACAAATTAAACAAAAGAGGTGATATCGGACACCCCTGCCTTGTTCCTCTCTGAATATTAAAACTCGCAGTGAGGAACTCATTCAGAAATATTCGTGCAGAGGCACCCTGATAGCAGTTCTGCAGGGTCTGTATAAAGATAGGACCGAATCCCATAGCCTTCAGAACCTCCTATAGATATACCCAGCAAACTCTATCAAAGGCCTTGGCCGCGTCGACAGCGACAACGGCCAAGGGTTCTGTCCTCTGGATAGCCAAATCGATGTTGCCTATAAGGAGCTGTGTTTGTTCCTGGATATATCTACCTGCGACAAACCCTTTCTGATCTGGATGTATTAACTTGGGTATCAGTTTGGCAAGTCTTCCTGCTAAAATGCCCATAAAGATCTTATAAACGGCATTCAGCAGGGAGATTGGACGATAAGAGTCTGCCTTTTTTGGATCCTTGCCAGGTTTTAATATCAGAACTATTATTGCCTCTTTCCAGGTGTTAGGGACTTTCCCAGTTAAGCTATAGGTTGAATTTAAAGTATCTTCCAATACTTCTAGGAGCTCCACTTTAAGGTGTTTATATATTTCACTCGGGAGTACATCTGATCCAGCAGCTTTTTTGTTCTTGGATTTATTTATCTGAGCTGCGATCTCCTCTGACGTAAAGGGGGCATCTAAGTTGTTTTTGCTTTCTTCTGAGAGTACAGGGAGTTGTTTATTACTAAGACTGAATCGAACTTGGCAGGGGAGCCAAGTCTTCCCTATACAGTTCTGAGAACATAGAGAGAAGACAGGTCTGTATGTCCTCGGTCTTATTTGAAATATCCCCGCTAGCGTTGATTTTAAGTTATTTTATGTCATTCCTAGCTCGGTCAGTTCTGGCTTTCCATGCTAATAAGGCACCAGCCTTTTCCCCATATTCATAATTCTGCAACCTACTGGTATCCCACTGCACCCTACATTTAGCTTCTAGTCTCCCTCTGTACTCTGATCTCGCCTCTTCCAACTTCCCCAAGATCTGAGTGAGTTGCTCCCGGTCCCCGTTGCTAACACCATCTCTTTCTCTCTCCAAACCACTTATCTTCTCTTCAATACCCTTTAGTACCCCAGCTTTGATCTTATTCTTATAACAGATAATTCCGTGGAGTTTCCCCCTAAGCCAGGCCTTGTAGGCGTCCCAAACTACATCAGGTGTTGTAGAGCCTGAGTTCAGCAAGAAAAACTCCAAGGACGGGGCCTGTACGGCGGCAATCACCTCGGGGTCCTGCAACTTAGCCCTGTTAAGGGTCCATCTTGATGCTTGTCGCTGTACCTCCTTAATCTGATATAGAAAATGTAGGGGTGCGTGGTCGGACAAGTGACTCGGGAGAACTGAAACTTCTTGTGGATTGGCTATTGAGCCTCTATCTAAAACAATTTAGTCAATCCTAGATGAATGACAGTGCTTTTTACAATAGTAGGTAAAACTCTTCTCGTCTCCTTTTATTTCCCTCCATAGATCAACTAAGTCCATATCATGTATCATATTAACTAATGCCCCACGTACCTTCACCGCACCTTTGTAATGGCTTAAGTTAGATCTATCCTTGAGGGGTCTATCAGGACATTAAAATCTCCCCCTATCACGTATGGTGGAGGTTCCAGCATCAGCACAGATTGTAATTTGTGAATATAAGCTGGATCGTCCGTGTTTGGACCATAAAAAGAGGCACAAACCATATCCTGGTTTTCGAATGCTAATGTGACGGTCAACCATCTCCCAGAGGAATCAGACTGAACTTTTTTTATGTTGCAGGGCGTCCCTTGTTTAATTAGGATAGCGACCCCTCTATTTTGAGCTGTTCGTTTTGAAACACCAAAGCACTTTACCCAGGTAGTCTTTGAGAAAATTGAGGTGCTTTCTTCATGGCTCAGGTGTGTCTCCTGTAATAGACATATTTGTGCAGTTGATAGTTCTAAATGTTTAAGGATTAACCTCTGCCTCCGAGGGCACCTTAAACCATTCACGTTCCATGTGACAAATATTATCCCTCTATTTTTTTAAATCACACCTGCCATCATCCTCTTTTCCTACATGAAAGCATCGGCCCTTTTTGAGGCAAGAATTGACATGGATATACAGAAGGTTTGGATGAGGTAAAACATTTTTTGTTTTTTTCCCACGGCACCCCCACCACGTGCCCCCCCTCCTACCCGAACCCCCCCCCATAACCCCGTGCCCTCTCTACCCGTGAGGAACCCTCCCTACTAATAGGCAAAAGCCTATTTAGCCATCTCCCCCCCCATGGAGCAACTATGTGATCCCAGTTATTTGTTTACAAAATTTCCTACTAATTATACTTCATTTTAATTGAAGACCCATTTGATCTATTTCGACCTCTGCCACTCTTTTCTGTCTCTGATCTTGGCTATGAGAGCGTCAGCTTCCTCCCCTGACCTAATCTGGTGCATATGGTTGTTCCACATTACTCTCAACTGTGCCGGAAATTTTAACTGCGCCTTGGCTCCTAGGCCGTTCAACTCCTCCAGCCTTTTTCCCAACTCCTACTGCCTTGCTGCAGTAATATGTGATATATCGGATCTTATATAGACGGTAAAGGGGTTAGAGCTGTTGAAATGTATGGGGCCTTCTTTTAGTGCGATGTAAAGAATCTGTTCTTTTATGGAGTATGTCAAGAAGTTCACCAGGATCTTTCTGGGTTTAAGTTTTGTAAGATTTCTCTTGAAAGGGTCGCGATGTACCCTCTGTATGTCGTGCAGTAAATCTACCTCTGGTGTATCTTTTAATACTGTCCCCTTCAGTAGGGATATGATAAACCCCTTGATATCGCCCCCCTCCATGGACACCGGCACATTCAAGATTCTTAGATTATTCCGACGCGAATAATTCTCCAAGCGCTCAATGTCTTCCTTGAGTTCCTTATTCTGTGCAGACAGCTTAGTAACCTCTGCTTCAGTAGTACTCATCGATTCCTTGATCTTAGGGAGTTCCAACTCCATTGCCTCGGTCCTGAGAGTTACCTCATCTACCCTCTTGGTCAGTTCTTCGCATGAAGCCTTTATTGCTGCTTGGTTGGCCTCTGATACTGTAAATCTGTTGGCCATCTCAGCTTGGTTAGTTTCCGATACTGTAAACCTGCTGGTGATTTCTTTCTTCATGGCCAATAGTATAGTGGCCAACGTTCCTGCAGTTGTGTCTGGTTTATCTGTATGGGACTCAGCACCTGTGTCTGTACTGTCAGAGGGGTGCGCTGTGTTCAGCATATCTGTGCTTCTGGCCGATAATATGATATCCTGCGTTCCGCTTGGACCATCCTCATCTAATGCCCAATATCGATTAGTTAGACCAATGTCTGGATGTATTGTTACCTCTACTTCCACTGGGACGGTTCAGTTATCGGTGCTGTTTCCTTCGGCCCCTCCCTGTAGCGAACCTCCTAGGGTGTTTGCCCCCGGGGTAACTGAGGTAGGCTGAGAGTGCTGAGGGTACTGATTACCCTTATTGTTCTGAGCAGGCTGAGTAGAAATTGTATGCTGGGAAGGTCGAGTTTCCAATGGGTGGCATCCGGAAGCAGAGGTTGTAGTAACAGTGTTAGACATTACTTTATAGTAAGTTTTAAATGAGGGGGTTACTTTTATACTTGCCTCTGTCACTTTAGCTCCTTTTTTTTCCCCCTGCTTTTAATATTTTTAGAGCTTAAATACTCTTCAGAGGTGTTCCGCCTAGTTTCTCCCCTTCTTGCACGTTCCTTTATTTCCAAGATAGGGGGTGATATGCGCGGTGGATAAGCAGGTTTTCTCTTGGATGTATTTAACACTGTCCTGGCCCTTAATGTATACCTGTTTCTTTTCTCAGGGAACTGGCTTTCCTCGGTGTTACTGACTCCGTTTGTATTCTCTTTACCACCAGCATCTATGCCCTTGTCACCGCTTCCCTCTACATCCATACACCTTACCGAGGTACTCTTAAAGTTGCTGTTATATATTTGTAACAGTACGGTGCGAAATAATGTGCAGGGTTGAAAAAAGATTTCAGGGAAATTATAGTATGGGTCTATAAGTAATCCATTTAAATGCAGGAAAAACAGCTACTCCATGGGAGAAAGAAGGTGACTAAGGCTGTTCAGCTAGCGGCCGCCATGTTCCTCCTCAACAATACTCTGTTGTCAATATTTTGGTGGAATACTCGTCTCACAGACACTGCGCAGTTGCAATGCTGGGAACAAAGCAACTGAGATCTATTGTTTTACTAGTTGGCAACACACCATTCTTTAAAAAGGTCAGATAAATAATTTTTCGCTTTCTGGTGGGAATCGTGACATGAAATCTCAAAATTTTCTATTAACCCTGTTGCTGTAGAATCACAATCTGTCAGAGAATAATCTTAGATTTGTTAGCACATAATTTTTATGGGAATTGCTAAAGTGGAAAGTGGAAACCACTAGAATGAAACTGCTCCATTAATAGTATAGAAAAAGTTTAAGTTCACCAGGAGGTATAAAGTGAGACTGTAGAAATAAAAAAGGTTAAAAGTAATAGGCTAATTTGAATTGTAATTTCACTAAACAAGCACTACCCATCCCTAAGCCAATTGGACACCCATTAGGAATAAAGGGACAATAAGAAACAAAGGGATGACAGTAAAAATCAAATACATTAATTGCATGATAACTACAATGTGGTGAGCCAAAAGCAATCCTAATATATCTCGAAGCAAATTAAAATTAAATAATTAAAGTGTGAATGGCAATAAAGTGATATTTGTTATTGAAAAGCAAGTCATATGTATATATATTTATAAGCATGGTAAAACGGAAGAGAAAATGGTATGATACATATTGATATATGAAGGGATAAGTTTGGATGATTTTTTTCTAAATAATTGTTTGTCTGCACAATTCAGCAAAAAGACATTCTCTGTATCTACTAAGTGGGAATGGGTGGCATTTCATTGAATGTCTCTGACTTGTTGTCCTGACTGCAGAGCTGGATTTGTTCATATTCTCTCTGCCACTGTATGCTACTTCAGCTAAATTTAGATCAATTTAAATGTCTATTAGACTTGATTTTCAAAAGCTTTTGCAAGCCAATATGGGCAGGTATTTCAATAATAGAGGGGGGAGGATTCCCAAAATGCAAATCTACAAGTGTATAAGACAAACATAAATTGAATTATATTTTTGCACCTAGCGATACTTCTTACAATATCCATTGTCCATACGTATTTGAGAATAAGTTAAAACAATTTAAATAATATGGAATTAAATATGGAATCCTTAGCATAATACTAAGGCACATCATAATTATTATGAAATATTGTATTTAGTTACAAAATATTTAAGATAAGTTTGATAAAATATGTTACCCTAACCCAACTGGAAAGCTAAACCTAACCCAGTGACTAAACAATATTAATCATGTTATATAGTTAATTAGATTAAATCAAATTGTCTTACAATGATTTTTCAAAATAAGGAAACTTTATTCTAAACTAAATACTAACCATAACCTAAATACCAAAACTGGCCTCTACCGCAAACAAAGGCAAGCATTGTTTATTAGTTTTTTCCCTTAATGTCTGTAGTTTACATTATTTACATTCATACTCTTACCCTCATCCAAATTCTCTCGCTAACACCAAATATTTATTTCATTGCAGTCATTTTAATTATAAATAATAATATTATTTGTATTTATATTGAGCCGACAATCATTAAATTATAAATAAGTCATGTAAATACATAATCATTTTAATGTATTACCCTCTAATGAGGTGCGTGTGTAGCACGTGTTGGCTAACAGGTAATGGTAAGTTGATGTAATTTTTAAGAGGTAATATTTTGTCTCTTTTCGAAAGTTGTTTATCTTGTGCAATACCAACATCTTTTAAATCAAAGGGGAACACATAACCATAAATAAAAATATAAAAATTGCAATAAACAATTGTGGCCTATTCATTTGTAATGAACTGACAGGATACCCGCCCTAGAATAGATACACTGAGCATAATCTACAATAATGGTAACCAGCATATTATGCTCATACAAATTACTGTTTGAGATGTGAGCAAATGAGAATCACAAGGACAATAATATGACTATACCCAGGCAAAAAAAGTCAGACTGAAAAACGCACTGTACTATTAAATCTGTATCATTTTTTAAATTGTGTTTTGTGGGATCACTGACATAATATCGACGTCACAAATATCGAGATACAAAAATATCGAGTCAAAAATATCGATTGACAAAATATCGACTCCCTATCTTCAAACAGGTAAGTACCAAAATATCAACTCCAAAATATCGACTTACAAAAATATAGACTGTCAAAATATAGATTTTTTTAAATGTCTTAAAATTAAGTTAAAACTAATATAGTAATAAATATATTTAATATAAACTTAGAAATAATTATAAAAAAATGTAATTTTAATAAATAATTTATATAATTAAAAAAATTATATCACCAAAAATAATACATATATATATATATATATATATATATATATATATATATATATATATATATATATAAAACATATTATTAAATAAACATATATAAAATTTTTAGCGTAGCATAGAAAATGGTTAAAATTTATTGTTACAACTATAGTGAGTTCAACATTAGCAAAAGTGTTGGATAGCGTAGAGGTAAAATTTACTATTCCCACTCCAGTGGGTGCAACAGTAGGGAAAGCGCTGGATAGCGTAGGGGTTAAAATTACTATTCCCACTCCAGGGATGTATGACATTACAACGCATACTTTTACAACGCCTACCATTACAACAAAACTTTTACAACGCAAAAACGTTTACAACGCATACATTTACAACGCAAGATTTTACAACGCATATACCTTTACAACGCATACCATTACAACGTAAGTATTGGTAAGTATATAATAATTTTTTGAATATAAATTAATTAAAAATATTATAATATAATTTAATTTTATTTAATAAATTTAATTTAAATGTAATTTTACTTTATTTTTACAAAGTACCCCTGTACCCCAAAAACCCAAAACTGACCCTGAACCCTAAAAATACCCCTTTACCCAAAAACTGAAAACTGACCCTGAACCCTAAAAATACCCCTTTACCCCAAAAAACTGAAAACTGACCCTGAACCCTAAAAATACCCCTTTACCCAAAAACTGAAAACTAACCCTGAACCCTAAAAATACCCCTTTATCCCAAAAACTGAAAACTGACCCTGAACCCTAAAAATACCCCTTTACCCCAAAAACTGAAAACTGACCCTGAACCCTAAAAATACCCCTTTACCCAAAAACTGAAAACTGAACCTGAACCCTAAAAATACCCCTTTACCCTAGAAACTGAAAACTGACCCTGAACCCTAAAAATACCCCTTTACCCAAAAACTGAAAACTGACCCTGAACCCTAAAAATACCCCTTTACCCAAAAACCCAAACATATAACATTTTAAAAATAATTATATACTTACCAATACTTACGTTGTAATGGTATGCGTTGTAAAGGTATCTGCGTTGTAAAAACATGCTTTGTAAATGTATGCGTTGTAAAAGTTTTTGCGTTGTAAAAGTTTCGTTGTAATGGTAGTGCATAGTAAAAGTTAAGTTGTAAACGTTGCATACCCACTCCAGTGGGTGCAACAGTAGGGAAAGTGTTGGATAGCGTAGGGGTTAAAGTTACTATTCCAACTTCAGAGAGTGCAATAGTAGGGAAAGTAAATACTTCACAAATAGATATAAATAACATAAATAGTAATACCAATTACAAATAATTAAAATATTTTACAAGTGTATAAAATATATTAAATATTTATTTATAAATACAAAATAAAATTATTTAATTATAAAAATTGCCTACTCATACTAATTAATTACCTATTAACAATAAATTAATTTACAATTTAAAAATTAATCAATTAATTGTAATTAAAAATTATATTTTAATTTATTTCCTATTAATAATTAATTAACAATTAATTCAAAATAAATACCAATAAATTAAATGACATATTTAATTAATCAGAATTAAATTACTTCCCACCCTATTCCCCTATAAACCAACAACCCGCTACTGAAAATAAATTAATGAAATTAATATATTTATCAAGTAATCAATTAAAATTATTTACCAATTATATTTTAATTAATTACCAATTATTATTTAAGTAACAATTAATTCTAAATAATTAACAATGAATTAATTAACATATTTAATTAATTATAATTAAATTACTTCCCACCCTATTCCCCTATAAACCCACCACCCGCTACAGAAAATAAATTACCAAAATTAAAATATTTATCAATTAATCAATTTTAATTAATTACCAATTATATTTTAATTAATTACCAATTAATAATTATTTAACAATTAATTCTAAATAAATATCAATACATAAATTAACATATTTAATTAATTATAATTAAATTACTTCCCACCCTATTCCCCTATAAACCCACAACCCGCTACAGAAAATAAATTACCAAAATTAAAATATTTATCCATTAATCAATTTTAATTAATTACCAATTATATTTTAATTAATTACCAATTAATAATTATTTAACAATTAATTCTAAATAAATATCAATACATAAATTAACATATTTAATTAATTATAATTAAATTACTTTCCACCCTATTCCCCTATAAACCCACAACCCGCTACAGAATAATATTACACAAAAAATTAAAAATATTATTAACTTACCTTAAATTCGATATTTTTGTTGTCTATATTATGTCTAGTCGATATTATGTCCATTCTATATTTTTGATTCAATATTATGTCCATTCTATTCGATATACATTTTTTCTAGTCGATATTTTTTGTTGTCTATATTATGTCTAGTCGATATTTTGTCCATTCTATATTTTTTACTCGATATTCTGTCCAGTCGAAATAAAAAACTCGATAATATGACTGCACACCGTGTTTTGTGTACATAGAGGATTTATTTCCTAAGTAACCCTCATCATATGTGGACAAGAATACAATCTATAAGAGAAATACCAAATTGAAGTTCTATTCATTATAGGCAAGCATTTGAAAATAAACATGTGGAACTTCAGTTGTATTTGATTTCTTTAGCATAAGGCTGTTTGATGATTTTAATTTCTGTAGTGTCTACTTATTCCCTTCACAGTAAAGGAACACTAATGATGAAGATTAAATCATGCATACTATACCTTTCAGGAAGCGTGACACATCCTCCAATTGAGGTAGGTTATCTTCTCTATAACCACAGTATTTGGTAAGTAGGGGTAAATTCTTGAGGTATTCTCTGCATGCATGGGTTGGGTAAAGTTTATTTAGCTCTCGAAACACCGTCCCCCAGGTCTTGATCTCCTCGTCAGTGAATTCAATGCGGGGGATGAGCTCACCACTACATGAAGCAACAGAAATTGAATAATTCAATTAAAATTACCTTTGCAATTCAGACACATATTTTGCATCATTGATTATATCACAGAGTATCACATGTACTAACAATAGCTGCAATAACCTCTTATGAGATCTGTTATTAGACACAGGGCTGTAGGTGCATAGATCACATCGTTTATTAAGGGCAAAATGATGCATTCTACAACACATTTGTCATTATATATTGAATTATATTAGCTTTTATAGCATGGTACATTATGACTTTACTGTGCACCAGGATACAACACCCTTTGTTGGGGCTCTTCAATTATTCCCTCACTATCACCCTCCAACAGTGCCTCTTATCTCTCCATAGCCCCTCTGTCATATGTATTTCATTTATATTTTATAGCAACTCTCATACCAGTGTAGGGTGTCAGAGCACTTTACATCACACATATATAGAGTCATTGAATCATGACTAGGCAGTGGCTCCTTGGCGTTGTTGCAGTGACGCACATGCGTCACAAACAGCCCTAACACAGACCACACACAGTGCTGCTGGAGACATGTCTAAGATGTTTACTCATGGGAGAGATGGACTCAATGCTGCTCTACAGACAATACTTGGAGCTGGAGTCCAGAGGAAGACCCCAGAAGATTGTTGATGGGTTTCCAAATCCCAACAAAAGTGCCTTCAGAGAAACAAATAAGACAACAAAAGTAAGCCTCACAATGGACTCCAACAATGCTCTTAATGCACCCTTTGAAATGTTGAAATTAACCACAACTGTCCAAAGCATCCGTGGCGTGAACCAACTCTGTGCTCTTTAGACATGACATCAGCAGGTATGCTATCAGAACATCTTGGGCTTTCTTGCACCAGTGTGACTCACACTAGGTTAAATTAGGAATGCGAGCGATGATGTCCTATTGCAGCCAGCCTCATTTGTACAGTGATTCACGGTTGTCCTGCTAATCAACTTTTGAAACAAACAGACTCAGTTGTGTCCAATATGGTTTGTTTCCACTGCTGAACATGTTAACTTTTGTTTTGTTTTGTGGGAGGAATGTAGGGTCCTGATAGACACATCTCAGTACAGGTCTTCCAATAGGGCTGTCCCTAAATTCACCCATCCATCACAGGCATCACCAGTCAGATGACCCAGCTAGTGAAAAGCACTGCTGTGGTTGCTAATGCGGTGCATCCGTACGGTGGGTTGTCTCTTGCCCCTGCCTGATCACTTACCCACTTAGTCATTTCAGGATCGGCTTTCGAGTTAGCGATACTACACATTCCCGTGTGGTCCTCTGACTTAGCTTTACGCAAATCCAAGCAAGTTGGAAACTAACATGGATTGCTGTTTTTCACTCGTTCTTTTGTCTAGATGATGACGCATTAACTAAGCAGGGTTGAAACACCATCAATGCATTTAGCTAATGGAATTTGTTATGGATTTCCTCAACTCAGTGACCTATGACTACTAATATTATTGACTCACTAGACAACTGCTTGATCTGTTCCACTGCCATAATGTTTTTACACACATTTTATTACCCTTTGGATAGTTATCACTGTGTGAGCACATATGAGCATCAAGCACTTTCCTTTTAAGCAGTAAAAATCACATAGGGCCAGATGTACGACCCTATTTTTCATGCGCAAACGGGTTTGCGACCCATTTGCACATACAAAATGTGAATGGGCAATGTACAATTCCTAAATAGCGAGTCACAATTTATTTGCGACTTGCTATTTAGGAATCGCTATTAGGAAGGAGGCGTTCCCTTCCTAATAGCGACCACAATCCCATGTATGAATGTTTTGCAACCGCAATTGTGGTCACAAAACACTCGCAAATTACCACCCTCTTCAAGAGGGGTGGTAATGCAGTCGCAATATGGAAGAGGTCCCCAGCGGACCCCTTCAACTTTGTGACTGTCTCTGAAAATATTTTTAGGGGCAGGCAATGGTCCCAGGGACCACTGCCTGCCCTTAAAAAATGAAACAAAAATGTTTCATTTAATTTTTTTTTAAATGCAGCCCGTTTTCCTTTTAGGAAAACGGGCAGCATTTAAAAATAAACTGCTTTATTTAAAAGCAGTCCCAGAGACGGTGGTCTACTGAGCCCAGCAGGCCACCATCCATAGGAGGGCCATTCCCAATGGGCTCGGAAAATTGCGAGAGGCTCATTAATATTCATGAGCCTCGCAATTTGCGATCTTACTGGGAATCTCAAACAGTGTTAAACACACTGTTGTACATGCCAAAGAGCGCCTCGCAAATTGCGAGTCACAAATGAGTCACAATTTGCAAGGTGCTATTTTGCACGACGTACATCTTGCCCATAGTTTGCAAAGTATATGGTTGTCCTCTTAATTTATTAATTGAATGCCATGACCTTTGAAAATGTTTTGTATATTTCTCTTCCACATGGAATCTCTCTTCTAGATGTGTCAATTGCCTCTGGTTCCAGGTTCTTAGTTTTTAGGTCTCGTCTACATGGCGCATGTGCTGTGCTGCAAGATGTATTATTTACAATTCAGTGGGCCTACAACCCTCCCACAGCATACCATTAGTTATTTTCATTGTCACTTTCATTTGCAATCTTTCTATTTCGTAGATCCTGTAGACTTCCCTTCCTTCTTGTGTTAGCTCCTCCCTAGAGCATGGACCAACCATATATTTTTTTTCTTTGTTCTTCATTGTGTTTTTGCAATGCACTATTTTTTGGAGGCGTTTTGGTTTTATTCCTGGATGTGCAATGTGCATTCCTGCTTTCAACACAGGCACACAGCTTCTTATGTATGTTGCTTTCACTCTATCTGCTGTCCTTATTGACGCTTTAGTTACTTACACCCCCAACTGTACTACTCTACGCCACTCCCCTCTATGCCACTCCATTCCATTCTATGCCACTCTATACCACTCCTCGTCACTCCACTACACTAGCCACGCTGCTGTACAACATGTCTACAAGACATTGGGAAAGCCATAGCTATCAGATAGGCGAGACCTGGTGCCTTTGCCATTGCTTGTTTTAAGGACATCCTCTGTTTCCCTCATAAATAAAAGGGGCAAGGCGCAGAGCCCTTGGCCAGTTGCAGATATCATCTAAGTGTCTGTGTTGTCCTTTCATCCAACATGTGGGCCTCGAGCCCACGACATAACAGACGGCACTGGAACATCCACATCTGCAACCAAGAACACTCTGCTTAGCAAGGGCTCAGGAATATCACACCGGCTTTCCAAAATAATTCAGAAAAAGAGAATCGTTTAGCATGAGAGAATTGAAAAAAATTTAGAAAATATCCGTCATATGGCCCTCCCCACGGCCGTTAACACTTTAGCTCAAAAACAGGCTTTACAATTTTGGCAACAGCCCAACTTGCAATTAGTAATTTTGCCATCAAATGTATTAATGGAAATGCTTGTATACATACACGTTAGCTGACTTTAAGCACTGGATTAAATATATTCTCCAATAAATGTGACACCGCCGGCAACCAGTTAACTAGTGCTAATCCTCTTAGTACCAAGGTCAGTGCAAATTATAAAACAATGGCAACTTGTTTTTCAATATAATGAGCAACACTCTGCTCTGTATAGAACAGTTGCTGCTGTTCTTTTTAATCAGACATGTGGTGAATATTACTCATACAAAACCCTGTACCGTGTAATTCGACACGTTGCATGTCCCTTTCACCAGCTTCTCAAACTTGTGGCTGTTTGTGGACCATGCGTTCAGTGAAGTAAAGAACTGTGTTGCGCAGGTATAATTAAAGGCTGTGGGTCGAACAACAAATGCATTATCCTGTGGGATTTTTTCCAAAGATTTTAAAAAAAAATACATATATATCTCCAAACCTGTGAGGGGAAAATTCCCCTTGGCATTTTAGGGCCACATCACATAATATTATTGTAAAGAAAATCAGGATTTTTTTCACAACTCTTTGATGTTGACACTTCTCTCTGAAGGATCCTGCTTTCCCATGTTGTGGCCAAGCCTTCCTCTTCATGAGCCTTCTGGGGTGCTAGAAATATGACTCTCACGGTTCCATTACGTTGCGTGTAGCGGTATCTCAGGCAGAAAACCACTTTTGACAACTATGTGGCTGATTCTGATGCGGGTTGGAAATGCTTCCCGACTGAATCGGATTGGAAATGGTTTCCAACCCACTCGGATTGGGACAGTCCGACCGACGGAGTAGAATGCATCCGGATGCTTCTTGATACGATTTGGTTGGCCTGCCATTAACTTCAAGGGGAGCATATGTTCCTAACCGCATCATAATTGGGCACTGGGTCATTCCTGATCCGATTTGGAAGGAGCAAATGCCATTAGGAGGCCTTCTTAACCGCATCAGAATCAGGCCCTAGGTGGGAAAGCTTTCCAACCCGCATCAGAATCAGGCCCTAAATGGTTCCTGGTGTATTCAGGACCGGAATTATCAGGTCTGCAAACCCCATAATTCCGGGCCCAGAGACATCCGTGGCGCTGCAGAGGTTGTAGGCAGCTACTGTGCCCAGCCATGCCTGCTCACATCCTTCAGAAAAGGAGGAACAGAAGAATCTTTCCCAGCTGAAAGAAAAAATAACCCATCCTCCTGTCTTCTGGTACATAATCAAGTCATAGGGCAATAAGATCCCATAGTCAATTCGGTGTTACCAGGGTGGAAGCTCTTGTTTTGAGTGCTTGTGATTGCCATAAATCCTCTTCTTTCTGATCACATATTTATTGTGCATCGCATGCATATTATGTTCATGCTTCACATGCTGCTGAGGGAAATACAGAAACAAGCTAGGCATTACAATCCTTGTCTATTGGCAAAAAGTGTTATTTTTGCACATGTGGAACCCTAGCACTTGGTGTGCCAGGAATCTGTGTTAATACCTGCATTTCATCTACTAGGGAAAGAAGTTTGTTACAAATGTACTTAATACGTGGCCTAACAACTTCTGTAATAATCTGTTCTTCCTTGCATCAAGACTACAGCTTTTTCATATGATCACTCTTCAATTTGATTGGATCTAATTTGTTATACATAGAGCTCAATATTGACCCTAGGGTATGTTGACGCTTGAAAACACATCACCTACCTTAGCAGAGCCCTAGTCGGCTAAAAAAAACAAAAGCACATCAGCAAACCAGACAAGTCAGTGAGGAAACACAAATGAATGGGGAAGTCCTTCCATGCTATATGTCCATGGAAACAAAAGACTCAGCCATCTGATCGGACACTGTCTGTTCGGGTTCCCTGTCAGTGGCCTAACGCAAACGGATGGGCCCCCTCAGCAGTACGTGTAGAGAGGCCCCCGAGTTTCCCATATCTCACACATATGCATTGGCCTTGGGCTGAATTGGGCCCCCGCTGCACTGGAGGGGCTGCAGGGGCCAGTGTTCCAGCCCTGTTCCCTGAATCAAAAATAACTTACCCGAATTTAGGGAACGAGAGGGATATGAGAGATTCTTCAGGCGGGAGGACTCAGAAAAGAGATAAAACTGTATTCTTCTGTCAAGCTATCACCTACGTTTGCCCTCTAAGGAAATATACGCTAGTGTCACAAAAATAGTTTGTATTTGGAAAGAGGCCCTTACCAACATATTAAAACACACCATGGTTTCTGTCTAAACCCGTTCTTAGTGAAACTCTTCTCAACACCTGGGAGCGGTGGCCACCACATGCAACAGGTAATTCCCCAGAGAAAGTCGTATTACATTCAAGCAGTAACGCCAATACTAAAGTCAACTAAACAGCACAATAACATTTCAATACCTAAAGAAAAATAGACAAAAATATAATTAGCTAAAAGAGACCAAGATGAAACCAGAAAAGAAGCTATGTAGATCGATTTTTAAAAAACGTTTTAAGGTAAAAAGTGCCTTAAACAAGTAAAGCACCAACGTAAACTATAAGTTTGCAGTTGACCAGGAACTAAGGGCTCATTATGATGGCGGGAGGATCGCCACCGCCGGCCCGGTGGCAATCCTCCCGCCATCACAATGTGATTTACCCACTGCCAAATTAGGATGGCAGTGGGAATCATATTGGTTCTGCAGCGGATGGAAAGTCCGTCCGTCATGGTCCCGCAAGGCGGCCCTTTTACGCCCACCTTGTGGACCAGGGCATCATTGCAGAGGTGCGGTGGAGGCACCGCCATAGTGATTAGGATGAGTCCTTTCGCCAGTCTTTTTGTGGCAGATATCCCGCAGAAAAAAGACAGATAGAGACTGGCTTTGGGGGCCCGTTGCGGGCACCCTCTGTTGCGGGGGTGAAATGGGGGTGGGGGGTACCCATGGTAACTCCCTACATTTCCATGCACAAGGTGGCAGGCACCGTGTGGTGCCTGCCACGTTGTGCATGGAAATGCACATCATGGCATTTTCACATTGCGTACAGTGCTGCAGCTAGCAGCACCATCCGCAATGTGAAAAGGCCAGGATGTGCCCACCAGTTTGGCGGGTGCATCCTAATTGGGCTGGTGGGACCGCCGCACGTCTGGCGGGCGGTCCCATCACTGTTATAATGGCAGGCGGACTCCGTCTGCCATCATAATGATCCCCTTAGTACAATTTCAAAAGCTGATCACACTACAGCAGAGGGCTGATATCTAAGCATTGCCACACCGTAAACTGCACATTTGAACTGGATGCATTGCATTTCCAGAGTGCTGTAGCAATCTCAGGATGGCACAAAGTATAGTACAAACCATCCTAGATAGTTAAATAAATAGATAAAGCCCCTTGGTTTGAAATGTCCTCCCAGTTCACTGGTCACTGAAGAAAACCATCTGCTCCTCAGGAGATACCCTGAAACCTTCCACTTCTACCAGGATTAAACTATGTTCTCTCGACTTTTTTTCATATTTACAGATATGGTGTCCATCCAAGCACCCCAAAGTGCTTTATGTGCCATTATATAAGTGTAATAATAATGCAATGGATTCCTTTATCAACACGTACTAACTAAGAGGGGGATTTCATATGTAAAATTTCTAACTGGAGTCTTGCAAATTGCAATGAGCACAAATGGACAAAAATCAAAGACTATACCCCCAGATTCATCAAAGTCCCGTTTTGCGAGTCCTTAATAGCGAATATTAAGGAATCGCTATTAAAGACTCGCAAAACGGGATTCATGTAGAAATCACAATATTTGTAGCGATTTCTACTGCCTCCTTATTTGCGATTCGCTAATTGCAAATCGCAAATAAGGAATGGCTTTCCCATTCATTCCTATGGGCCTAAAGGCCCATAGGAATGAATGGGGAGTCATTCCTTTTTTGCGATTCGCAATTAGCGAATCGCAAATAAGGAAGCGATTTCAAGGGTGCCAGGGTGTCCAAAGGACACCCTGTAGCACCCCTGAAATGCTCATGTACACTGGTGTTGCGCGTGTGTAACATACAACTTATCACTGCGCGCTGCGCTCTGCAATCCAGGCGTTGTTTCATTTTTAAACATCCCCGTTTTGTCTTTTATTTTTAAACTAATTTGGATTTTTCCCTATTCTTAACTTACTTGCCGCATTGCCTGCACGTTAATCTGTGCCCCCCACCGCGATTTCAGCGGGCTGGCCATCGCGTTAAGGGATTCTCTGAGCGCCATCTTGGGGGTTGAGAGGGGACGCTAGGGATACTGGGCGAGCGCTCTAGCAGTCAGGCTGACTGGCTAGAGACAATCAGGTGCGGACCTCGGAGGACTATTTAGATCTCCTGTAAAGGTGGGTCTTGCCTGTTAAGGCTCATATCACTGCGCGCTGCGCTCTGCAATCCAGGCGTTGTTTCATTTTTAAACATCCCCATTTTGTCTTTTATTTTTAAACTAATTTGGATTTTTCCCTGTTCTTAACTTACTTGCCGCATTGCCTGCACGTTAATCTGTGCCCCCACCGCGATTTCAGCGGGCTGGCCATCGCGTTAAGGGAAACTCTGAGCGCCATCTTGGGGGTTGAGAGGGGACGCTAGGGATACTGGGCGAGCGCTCTAGCAGTCAGGCTGACTGGCTAGAGCCCTATATAATTCGAGTATGGTGGCGCGCAGCATGTGCGCGCTGCGTGTGCGCCGGAGCGACGCCGGAGTCAAGCCAGAGTCCAGCCCGTCTGCGCCCGTCCGCGCTGAGGACGGGCGGACGGATGGCTGTGATGTGGCTGTTCGCTCGACCTTTAAGTACTCGTTACAGGATGTGTTGAGGCTTAAACCGCTGGGACTTTCGTGTTTTCATAAAAGTTCCCCGGAGGATTTCCGATTATCTCCACGTTGTGGCTGTTTTCGGGCATGTCCTGGAAGCGCTGGCCTATCTCCTTCTATTCCCCTATTGGAACCACACGAGGATTTGACCGGTAGCGCATTGAGAGAAGTTTGTATTCTTATCAATGCTCGCTCGCTTATCAAAAACAATATTGCTTTCAAGGAGCTTGTACTTGACAGGAACCCCTCGTGGCTCTTTGTCACAGAAACATGGGCAAAGGACTCCTCTGGCCCTGACCTTGTCGAAGCAGTCCCTGAAGGGTACTCCCTGCCACGGCAGGACAGAATGGGCCGTGTGGGAGGTGGGTTAGCGATCCTTTATAAGGATAGCTTCCACTGTCACACTACACTAGTTTCTGATTCTAAGGATACTTTTCAAGCCCTATATTTCTCCTTGACAGGTCTCCATAAGTTCGCATTCAATGGGATTCTGGTTTACCGCCCACCAGGCCCCAGAGCAGACTTCGGACAGCAGTTGCTTCACGTACTAGAACCGTACTTTGGTCGTGAAAATTTAACTGTTTTGGGTGATTTTAATTTTCATCTGGAGCTGTTGGAGACCCCTGATACTTTCTCCCTGCTGGATGGTTTGTCTGCCTGTGGACTATCTCAACTGGTGAAAGGGGCCACCCATCGAGCAGGTCATACGCTCGATGGGATTTTCTCTAACGATCGGAGGCTGACGGTAAAAGACCCTTTCTGCCTCTCATGGTCAGATCATCTGGCCGTTCCATTCTATGTGGCCTGCCCGACCGTGGAAGGAACTAGAAATATTCCCAGTAAAAGGGAATTACGTAGGAATTTTAAGAACATTACGGAAAGTTCCTTTGCTCCCTGGATATCTAGCTTGTCTATTTCCCAGGAGGATAATGTTCAGTCGGCGGTCCTAAAATATGAAGAGACAGTTACGGAGGCTCTGGAAGCATTGGCTCCCCCTCGGCTGTGTTACTCAGCCAGGAAAAGACCATCAGCCCCGTGGTTTTCGGAGCATTTAAGACTCCTTAGACAGGAAGCTAGGAGACAGGAACGACTCTGGCACACCAGCTGGGATTTAAGGGATAAGGAAGCCCACAAGATCCTGCTAAGGTAATATAAGTTGGAAGTCATTAAGACAAAACAAGAATATTTTATGGCTCTTACCACTTCTCTTTCCTCTTCAAAAGAGCTCTTTAGGATAGTGGATTCCCTCACTACCCTCCAGACCCCGGACCCGATCACTCCATCTCAGGAGCTCTGTGACAGTATAGCCTCCTTTTTCCAGACTAAAATCTCGGATATTTATATCGCCTTGGAGTTGCAGAGATCTTTGACCTCTGAGCCCCCAGTCTCCGTTAACATGGACCCTGTTCTCGCGGAGAAACTCCTGCCGGGATGTTTGGAATCCTTCCCTCCGCTTTCTGTACAGGATCTAGAGATTCTCCTCAATAAAACCAAATCCGGCTCTCCTCTTGATGTCTGCCCGCTCAAGATCCTTAAGCAGTGTAGAGAATCCCTCTTGCCTCCCCTTGTTGACATCATGAATAAGGCTATGAGGGATGGTACTTTTCCCCAGCAGTGGAAAAGGGCAGTAGTAAGACCTTTACTCAAGAAACCTTCTCTTGTCCCTGGGGTAATGAAGAACTTTCACCCCATCTCACTGCTCCCGGCTCCTGCGAAGATGTTAGAAACACACTTGAACAAACATCTCGCTTCCTTCGTGGAAAGCTCGGGTTGTTTGGATCTCTCCCAGCATGGTTTCAGGAGGGAACATAGCACAGAGTCTGCCCTCACCATAGTGCTGGATAATATCCGCACGCGTGTGGATGGGGGACAGACCTCCCTCCTGATTCTTTTAGACCTTACAGCTGCCTTCGATACCCTTTCTCCCTCAGTCTTAACATCTCGCCTGAGGGAGATCGGGGTTCAGGGGGCGGCCTTGGGTTTACTCACTTCTTTCCTCGATCAACGAGAGCAAAGAGTGATGCTGGGTAAATTTCTATCTCCATCCCTGTCTGTGCAATGTGGGGTCCCCCAGGGGTCGGCGCTAAGTCCGACCCTTTTTAACATATACGTGACCCCTCTTGCCAGACTAATTAGATCTTTTGGGATGGAGGTAGTTTCTTATGCGGATAACACGCAGATCCTCGTCTCTCTCTCCCAGTCAGTGACTTCGACTGCCTCCAATTTTAGATCTTGTATGGAGGCAGTCGGTCAATGGATGATTCATAATTCGTTGAAACTGAATGGAGAGAAGACTGAGGTGATGGTGTTTGGAGGAAAGGAGGAGGTATGGTCAGCCGATTGGTGGCCAGACTCACTGGGAGCCTGTCCTGTCCCCGCTTCTTCTGCCAAAAACCTGGGGGTCGTGATCGATCCCACCCTCAGTATGTGCCAACAGGTCAATAGAACTGTTTCTACCTGTTGGGGTATTATCTGCATATTGAGGAAGGTTAGGCATTACCTTCCACAGCAGGCAAGGAAGCAACTTGCTATTGCCCTGGTTGGCTCGCGTCTGGACTACTGCAATGCGCTGTATGCGGGACTGAATAAAAGTCTGCTGCAGCGCTTGCAGGTAGTCCAGAATGCTGCGGCTAGGTTTGTTCTGGACCTACCCCGACGCACTTTGGCTACCTCTGCCAGAAAATCACTTCACTGGCTCCCTATAGAGGACCGTATACTCTTTAAAACCATGTGTATGATCTATAGGGCCTTGGCAAAAAATAATCCTACCGGAATTGGATCTATTCTGTCTCGCTACAGCCCTTGTAGGAACCTACGTTCCTCTAATAGACTCCTTCTATCAGTCCCTCGTATCCGGAGAAACAGATGGGGTGGTAGGGCCTTTTCCTGTCTGGCACCCAAGTGGTGGAACGCCCTCCCGGTGGAACTAAGGTCCCTTTCCACCCTTCAGCTCTTCAGAAATGCTCTGAAAACCCGTCTCTTTGCGAGGGCATATTTGTAGTGGTGCGTTGCCTTTTTTATGATCTGTTTTGGTAGGCGCCTTGATACCTTCGGGTTTTGGTTGCGCAATATAAATTGCTTTTAAATTTAAATTTAAATTTAGAAAAATGCACTAAAGTGCATTTTTCTAAGTTTTCGCTATTTACCACGAAGTCAGACTTCGCGGTAAATAGCGGGTCCAGATTGCGAATTCGCAATTTTTAAATGGTTCATGAATTGCATTTAAGGAATCTCTAATTGAGATTCCTTAAATGCAATTATTCGCAAATTTGCGATTTCTACAAATGCGATTTTTGCATTTGGGATGATGAATCCCAAATGCAAAAATAGCGCTCGCAAAGGGCCAGATTCTCAGAATCTGGCCCTTTGCGAGCCCTATGTGTTTTCAAGGAAACTTAAAAACTGAGTTCAGCCCTTTTTTTTTCTTTGGTAATTCATTTACTAGTTGCTCAGCTGGTGTGGGGTGGTCAGATGTGGAAGATTCCCCTTTCCCTTCACCTTGCATCCAGAAAGTCTATCATATCTCCATATTAATTGAGAGAGTTTATCTATTCCCTTCACC
Source organism: Lissotriton helveticus (assembly GCF_964261635.1). NCBI lineage: Eukaryota > Metazoa > Chordata > Amphibia > Caudata > Salamandridae > Lissotriton > Lissotriton helveticus. The sequence continues at coordinate 811,088,414 of NC_136061.1, read as the reverse complement.
ACTACACTGCCTGCGACATCACTCCTCCTTTTTACATTGCAATAATGCTCCCTAATGCATGTCTTCATTGTGCTTGGGGTTTTCAGCAATTTCAATTGCTTGTGGGATTCGTGTTGCTCTTTTGATGCTGTGCCTTCAACTGTGTCTTTAATTCTTCTGTTGGTTTGGATGCCGATCTTTCGAATGTTAGGTTGGGAGAAGGCAGGAGGGAAGTTCACAGAATATCCATTATCTTAAGTTCAGATCATGTGGTTCATTGACCCAGGAACCGCTGCGATTTGTGTCACTCGAGAGTTTATGAATTATATAGTATGAGTTGGACAGCTGCAGACTTTTTGCTGAAGCCAGGGAAAGTGCGAGTTTCTGTCAGTATTGTCAGAACCGTTTATGAACAGTGTAGAGTACTTTGAATTTGATTCTGAACTACACCTTGAGTCCGTTGAGGTATTTTAGGGCAGGTTTAATGAGATTAGCGACCATCTCGCTAGTATGCCTCCGCAACTTTTTACCCTGTCTGATGCAACTGGAAATGTCCTCATGATGGTGGTGTAGTGGTGTGGCTCACTGGTTAGAGGCGGCAGACCCGAAAGCAGAAGTCGGCCCGGGACCAGGGTTCGATTACCGACGCGGCAGGGTCATGGACCAGGGTCAGCAGACTCGACAATTCTCACCTCGGTGCCTACTCTTAACCTGGGGTCCCACTTGTTAACTCTGGGCATTAGCTTGCCTAATCTCCACACGGCCCTCTCAACGCCGGCGATGCCTGGCTCCACCTTGGGGATTCCCAGCAGTGACCATCCCACAGGGAAAGCCAGGACGGGTTCCCCAGCGGTATACAGCGCCAGGATGCCGACTGGCAACAGTGCGCTTTTACAAGTATACACATTACATTACATGGTTAGCCTGACAGGGTTGTCTCTAGATTCGCTCCACACAACAAAAAAATCTTATTCGTGTTTCCATTTAAGAAGAAGAAGCTCTCTTTCATTCATTTTTAGATGTAACCTTGACCTTTGCTGAATTTTACAAGACTTTCGTATTTCCTTTCCAGTTGGATGTGGATTTGACTTTCTTAGGTGTACATTTAAAAGAGTACCCCATACTGTTCTAAAACCTGGGCTACATGGAGATGTTGAACAACAGTGGCAAGATGAAGTATCCTCATTGCTCTACACACACCCCCATAAGTGTAGATATTTTCTCTGACACAAAGCACTTGTCAGCTTTTCGCCTTGCTATACATCCCCATCATTATTGTATTATCCTTATTTGAGAGGTTGAGCTTGTGAACCGTATGAAGTGTGCATTCCTTTTGGCCAAGAACTTGAAAATACATTTCAAATCTACGCCAGATGTTGTGTTATGTGAGCAATTCTTGCACAATAGATGATAAGTTGAAAAAATAACTATTTCACTGTGATAAAACGTAAAAGTAAATTAGAAACATGTATAAAAACTGCTTGTGCTTACTGCTTGTAGCTCATGGCTAGGTCTGCAAAGTACTTCCTTCTCTTGCGATAGACGTTGTCCTTGAAGCCCTGTAGGGGAAAAAGTTACAAAATATGTATTTTTGTAATACTTATTGAGTCACAATGATTATTTTACTCATGTTTGTACAATATTCAAGATATATATGTAGAGAAGAACACACTGTCTTTGTATAGCTGTTTATTCCAGCACTATTTTATAAGTATCCTACACCCTGCTCTATGAGCCTTCAGTACCACCAACCAATGACGAGCGTAGATTAAAGTCCATTGAATCTAGTCAATCGTAAGCAATGTCTTGTGCATACCTTGTTACTAGTTTGAACATTTGTTAGAGGGTACATGGCTTGGCATCTCAGTGGAAAGCTGCTTACTGCTACCTCAGGATTTTGATTTGATTTCATTTTTATACAGCGGGAACAATTACCCGAAGGTATCAAGGCGCTGTAGCCGAAAATCCAGAACTGAGCAGTGTCCATAGACACACCATATTAAGTAGTAGGCGGTAGCGCTGTCTATATAGTGTAGAGCCAATTTTAAGTGTCTTTCTACAAGACAAATGCCCTGTGATCGCCATAAGGCGCTGCGGTATAGAATTCCAGAGTTTGCCTGCAGCAAAAGAGAAGGCTCAGCCTCCCCATTTCATCGTTCTGATCCTAAGTACTGAGACCAAATTACGATGGTTTCTTACTGGAGTGTACCGATGAAACATATCTTTAATCCTAGCAGGGTTAGGAAGATAAAAGGCATTGTGTACAATACAAATGGCTTTAAACATAATGCGTTTTATGATGGCGAGCCAATGCAGAACACACAACCCAGCAGCAGCTGATTGTTGCCTCTGAATATCAAGGATCCCTCTGGCAAGTGCATTCTGTGCGTATAATAATATGGATTCCTAGAATCTCAGACTGTACACCAGGTGTTGGACTTCGCCCTTTCTGCATGGTTATCTTCAAAGTTTTTGCCTTCACCCTCTTGTTTTATGAAGCCATTTTTGTTGGCCTTTAGGACGCTGTGCACTTTACCACTGCTAATAAGTGCTGAAGTGCATTTGCTCTCTCCTCAAAACATGGTAGAATTGGCTTACATCCAATTGGCCTATGTAATTTACTTGTAGGCCCCCAGTAAAGTGGTACCTCATGCACCCATGCCCTGTAAATTAAATGCTACTAGTGGCCCTGCAGCACTGATTGTGCCATCCACTCAAGTAGCCCTCAGGCCTGCCATTGCAGCCTGTGTGTGCATTTTTTAAATTGACCTGTCCATCTGGCCAAATAAACCTTTTGCAAGTCCTAAACGTTCCTTATCATAAATATAAATCATCTCTAGGGTAGGCCATGGACAGCTCACAGGGCAGTGTGCAATATATAGAAAAAGTTGGACATGCACTTTTAAGTTTTACATGTCATGGTAGTTAAAAACCCTTAAATTCATGTTTTCACTCCTGCAAGGCCTGCCTCTCTTTCAGGATAAAATTGGAGTTACCTTATTATATTTAATATGCTGCACATTCCAATTGAGAGCAGGGAGACAGGTCAAGTATGGTGTCTATAGGTTTGTAATTAAACTCCCTCTTTAATTTATTTCTGATCACAATTCAGAAAATGGCACTTTTAAAACACTGGCATTGTATTGTCCTAACCATTTGATGCCTGCAGCCTGATCTTATGGCACATGTGTAGCTAGCAGTTGGTCTTTGTGTATTGCTCCCAGACAATAAGAAAAAGGGAAGGTAGGTGCTGGCAGGATCGGCAACTCTGAGTGAACAACGGGGATAAGCTGTCACCTACCACACTTGCACATCACAAAGGCTCTGCCTGAGCACTTTCACAGGGTTGATATGCTGGAGCCGGGACACGGAGGAAGGGGATGCCTGACACCTCAGGGGGGGTGGAAACATCCCCGAAGCTTATTCTACTTCAAAGTGGTCACTTTGTATAAAAAAACCAACCTCACACACCAACTTCTCAATACACTTCTGGACGCATGGAAGACTCCCCCAGAAATAAGGACAGCTGTGCTATTGAAAGGGCTGCCACTCTACTGGTATTCTGACTGAAGGACTGCTGCCTGCTGTGCACCCAGCTGCCTGCTGCCCTCTTGCCTGGGTAAAAGGAGTGGACCTGCATCCTGCAACCAGAACCACCAGAAATACTCCAAGGCCTAGTCTCTTGTAAACAGCACCTGGATTTCTGCAGCTGTGAGTCCTACCCTGCCAAGTGGTGCCACCCTAGTCCTGGTCCCTCGGAGTGGGCTCTTCCAGCGCACATGTGGATCTAACAGAACCAATGCATCACCTCTGCTATGCAGTGCAAACCTGAGCAGAACTGATGTATTGCTTCTGCTACAAGGATTCTTCCAGTACAAGGAATCCGCATCAACCTCGTAGCCCACAGACTCATCAGAACCAGACGGTGAGAAATTCATCCTGATGCAGGCCCTTGCCCCTCAAAACTCTTGTAGATGGCAGCCTCAACAACGATGCAGCACTTTGCATTGGAAGCCCTGTCGTCTCTTCAGAACCAAACGGTGCACCACGCATCCTCGACGCAGAACTTCATATCGCAAGCTCCCCTCGTCCACAGCCTCGTTGATGACAATGCAGGACCTCGCATCACAGCTTAGCAGCTCCCTGGAACCAATGAATGGCCTCGGCTGTGCGATGCATCCTCTATGCGGGACATCACAATGTTCTGCAACAAGGATTTAAGGTACTCTTCTTCAGTGGCTTAACTTGCTCCCTGTAGCTGGCCCACGCTTTTTCACGGTCGGCCTGAACTTGTGACTGTGTCCTGGTCCAGCGTGAACAGAAATCCACAATTGGAGCTTTGTGGTTTTTGCCGCTATATTCACTGAAATCTTTAAAATTGTATATCTCCAGTTCTACTGATTAGATTTTTGCCGTTTTGATCTTGTTTTAGATATTAAAATGTACTCTATCTTTCTAATCTTGTGTGGGATCCTTTTTGTGGTGTGTGTTCATTTTGTTACTGTTTGAAGTGTTGCATAAATAATATATGCACTGCGTCTAAGTTAAACCTCAGTGCTATGTGCCAAGCTACAAGAGGGTTCAGCACCAGTTAATTTAGGGTTTGTTTGAGACTTCACCCTGACAAGGATTGTGCTTCCTGCTTAAATAGGGTTTCACCCCCCCTCAACCAGAAACCCAGTTTCTTATACCTGGTGAAAGGAGCCATTCATCCATATAAATTAGACTTGCTCTTTTATCTCTGGTCCTTCAGCTCGAAAGGTATAAAATGGTTATACTGATTATGGGCATTTAGCCAAGCTTAACTGCAACTGAAATGTAAGGATGGTGCTGCCAATTCTAGAGCTCACTCCTAACTAACTCATAGATTCATAATAAGCAAAGAGCATCTGCCACAATCGTAATCCCAAAACTATGCTGCCTCCCTATCAGATCATACCTCACCTCTTCAGGTCCAGAATGAAGCAAGGTCTGTTGTTTGTCCAATACTTGGCTTCAGGCTCTTTACTGTCTCCGGTCAGGAGTCTTCCCTCACTTCCCCACATATTTGATTGTTTCCATGCTAAAACAGAGTTCACAGTGTCCAAATCAATCCGGAGAATGGAAAATCACCTCTTTCTACGCCTAAGACATCTTCTTAACTGGAGCCGTGCTCTCACTTTCTCATTTAGCCTTTTCACACTAGGTCTTAGATTCTCATTTAAGAACTCAAATCTATACGTGATTATGGAGCAGTGACCACAAGACATGGCCTAGAGCTGCTAAACTATCACAGATCAACATCTGCATAATAACTGGCCAAAGGGTATGTTGCGTGTTTGGCGTAGTGATGTTATGTGGAGAAAATAGCATAACATTAGCATGGACAGGATACTACAGGGTAGGATCTCAGTTCTCTCTGAACAACGCAAGTCAATTCCCCCTTAAAGCCCTACAAGTGTTTTTGTGTTTGGCTCAGGATTTCATTCCTACTAATTCACAATCCTTGTAGACTGAAGTACCCATTAACCTACCCTATAATACCCAGTCATTCCCACTATTCACCCTACACTGGTACTGGACTCCAAAACCCCTTTTCATATCTTGCAGCTTCTAAGGAATGCGTGCAATTTATCACAACCATTTCCATTGCTACATGCAACTGTCTTGAGTGCCCCGGGACCTTCAGCTCCATCCAGCCCACCCTGTTACAGGGCCTTCTCTGTTAACAACATCGGTCAGTCTCCAATTCATTTACCCGTGGAAATGTTCTCAACACCATGAATCCCCTTGAGACTTCCTTTTATTGCAAATTGGCTTTGCACTGAGGGGAGCTATAAACTTAGACACCTCTGAAACGCAAACTCACTTATCTGACTGCAGCTCTATTCAAATCAATAATTCTTGGACAATTTATACAATGAGCAGTGTATGGAATCCTAAATAACGGATTGGATGATGGTATGAATGAATGCACTATTCTTTGACCTTTCCACTTTTCCAAGACAAATTTACACCGGAGCACTGCTCAAAAGATACCATATGACCAAATCCTTCTGACAATGGCCAACCTACATTTTTTTAATTCTCCCAGACCAATGTGGCAACAAATCAGACAACTGAGCACTATAGTGCCACAAATGAGGCACTCGTTTGCTGTATAAATGTGAAGTAACAATTGCAATTTAGAATGCTCACTATTGTGTCATCTATTTTGGGGAAGCAAAGAGCTGTCAATCGTTGCCTACCAGCACTTCACAAGGTGAGATTCTAGCTCTGGATGGCACATAAATGGTTGCCAAAGGCAGGCATATGTTTGTCATTTGAAAGTAAAACAAAAACGACATGTAAAATGTATATATCAAATTCTGCCTGTGTTGGAATTTACCATGTTTTTCACCAAGTGAATTTTGGAAGGTTCAATTGCTAAAATTGTTCAAGGGAAAATGGTGGGGGGTGAGGTGTCTACCATATATCTCAGAATTCCAAACCCTGTGTGATCGGGGATAACATTTGACTCCAACTTGTAATTAGAGGGTGAGTGGTAATGTAAGTGGCCCTACTTAGCCGCATACTCATAATGCTTAAGACATCAATGATTTAAAAAACAAACAGTTTACATGTGGACCTGGCAAGGTAAAGGCCTATAATCAATCGTAAACTGAAAGCATATGAAAAATGTCTTAGTTATCATCAGTTTCTCAGTTGACAGAGACCTCTGTGCTGTCAAGAGGCAATTCATCCAGGTAGCCAAGCAAAAGAGACAGAGCTAATACCGTGCCTTATGGTCAACTGGACGTGCATGCACATAAGGCATAAGGCCATAGGAAGTCCTTAATAGATCATCCTGGTACTGGGTGCTTGCGCTTTCAGGAGCGAGCAATATAGGAAAGAATTTCATTTTTCTATTGGTTTACCAGTGACAGGCACCCTATACCCCCGTTCCAGGCATCCTGGAATCTGTAGGGTTACCCTAAATCCTCCTGCACATGCATCTAAAAAGCACTGGGGAAATCCCTAAATTTGCAGCGATCTATGCCACCCAACCACACTCTTTCCTATCCGACTGCCAATGTTAGAATCAGGCCATAAATACTGCCATGCACATATGTCTGAAGGATGAATTTCTGTCATCGATTCTATGAGATTTGTACCTCTGCATATTAATGTAGCTGGAAGGGAAGCAGAAGTTAGAATTTGACAGGAGGAGGCAGAAGCCTTCTCCAGGCAAACTCTAAATTGACCCCATGTGGCCATTATTGCAATTTCTCTTGTCATCCCTTTTCCAAATGTCTTAATATGAGCATTCTTAAGGATAGATGCTTATGGGTCAAATCTCGGACCCATTGAAGAGATTAAATCTTACAACTCTTTCCTTCCACCATTACTCGTTTGAGGTGATATAGGCAAATAGTTTCTAAGACATGTATAGGGAAAGGAGGAAGAAGATAAGACAAATATTTCTAAAATGTACATGGGATAATTCATACTCTAGCTGACAGCACACCTGGAGGCCGGGCCTCTGCCAGCCCACCAGAAGACTATCCACCTTCTTGAGAGATCCCCAGCTGCTTGACGGGGACCTCTGTGCTATGAAGGATCTCCCCCTGACAAGGCCCTCTTGACATAATTGAACGTTTGTCAGGTGGATGCCATGTTTAAAGGCCCTGCTCAGTAAACTTTGAGTAGAGAGAAAATAAACTACCTAAGCGGAATTTGATTTTTGAACAGAAATAATCTGTCATGCAGGGAGTCTCCCAATTCTTGTGGGCTATTGTACATTGTCCCTGCCTTTGTCAGCCAAGAAGGTGTATGGAAATTGAGTGACATTTGAGGAGAATGCCCACCAATGTGGCCTGGTAGCCCTTGGGTATATGGTCACCTAGATCAGAAGTTTACATTGGTGTAAACCTGGCACTTCCCCTGACGTGAAAGTGAATGGGAAACGGTTAATTTAACGGGGCAGGAGGACCCCCCGATTTATGAGGGTCCTGTGCTCTGCCAAACTCTAAATCAGGACCATAGATTGTTGATGTTTGATTGTGAAGGTGGATCCCTTGCTATTCTGTGTCCATCTCTATTATTACAGAATAATCTAGCAAATACATCCATTAACACATGCATGTTTTTTATGCTGTGCAATAGGCTTTGTGTTGATGAAATTGTTCAGGACATCGTTCAATTATTCAGTTTATTATATTACAAGTTCCATACATTTGTCATTAGCGCTGTTACAGGTTTGTAGCATACCTTCAACTGTGGCATGCCTCATTCCCATCAGCTTTCCCTGCTGTTCGGAATAGATGTTATCCTGAGCAGTCCTTCTTGATCAGGAAGTTGCTCTTTTGTTGACATTTACCTGCCTATTGATCCTATTCTTGTCTGAGTATGGACTTAGAAAATAACCTTTTGCACTACTCCTTCCCTCTACCGACTCTCGCAAAGTAATCTTAGCAGTAGAGCTTCCATTGTAGAGATTAGTTTGTAACCTGATCCTACCAACATGGATCCACTGAAGAGAGCGCCATCAAATTGGGTACCAATACCACCTGTTATAAGTGCCTCGAGAGGTTTCAGCTTGTGTAAAGAGTGATATTTAGGTGTCCTAATTATCCTTATCACTAATGAGGACTTGGTCCTAACATCTTTAGAGGTTGCATCCACGTAGTCACAGAACCCCTATCCTTTTTATTTGGCATCTGCATGAAGATGTGGCCTTACGGCTAGAGCAGTCGACTTTGAAGCTGGGGGTACCGGGTTTGGGTCTTGGCATGGAGGTTCAACATCTTGTGATTCTGAGCAAATCACTTAATCTCCCCATGTGTAACAAAATTAATATGTCCATCTGTAACACAACTGGTGCTCCTGTCAAGCGCTCTGATACCTTGGGGTCGAGTTTACGCTATATAAAACTCACAAAAAAAGTGCCTCCATTTTGAATCCACCACATGTGTTACTCACCATGTAGCGTAGTGTACTTTGGCATCTATTCTAAGTCCAGCAGTAAGCGCCCATGACACGTAAACTACTCCAGTCAATGCAATCCAGCTAAGAGTATTATAACTAACTTCAGAATTGCAAAAATCCAAATGAGTGCTCTCAGTAAATAAAATGACATATTTTTCTATCGAAAAAACTAGCGTTGCACCATTAACAGATTGGGGGGGGGGGGTTCACTTGCATGGAGTAGACACACATACAAATGCACTGAATATAGTGGAAAAGTTGCGCTGTTAAAAAGGAACAGACTCTTTTGGTATTATAGAGGGGATATTGTAACCCTTTCTTTGATATCAAAATTGCTAAAATGACCCTGCACCATTTATTTGGTTATTGCATCAGCTCTATTTTATGCAACGCCCAAAAAGCTTCATGATTTGTTCAGAAGGCTGGTCCATCTTTAGAAAGATCTTTCAGGCAAATGTCCCTTAAGTAGGTTTAACTCTCTAGTCGCCTTATGTGAGCTAAGGCCCACCTTCAGAGGTGTGCTGGCAGCGGTTGTACCATGTTTAAGAGCCGTCGAAAATTAACACAATCTTCAACGCCTTTAGAACATTTTCTGAATTAAATATGTATTCTTTGTAAATGTATGAATTAGTTACAAGAACTATAGTTGTTTACTCACAGGGTGGTCAGCGTCCAGTTCGGAGCCATACATCAGAACACGGTTAGCACATTTATCCAAATCTGAGATCTTCTTAGGAAACCAAGGAACATTCTCCATATCTACAAAATGTACACATATCAGCGTGTTATTATGAGAATACCTACTGAAAGCCAGCAACAGAGGTACAATTCATCACAACCATACTTTATAGTATGCCTCGGTTTTAGACCAGGGCTGATCTTGCTTTGATTTTTTACATGTTGGTGAAATAAATCCACATATAAAAGTACTTACAGTAGTCTCCTGTTGTTATCTGCTAGTCTGTATTGCATTCACCTAACCTGTCTCTGAAGTAACCATACTGTCTCAAACAGTGAATGACAAGTCATGGACTTGCCCTGTGGTGGAACTGCCCTTGCTGCCCCAATCTCAGAGGTCAAGGAAACAACAGAAAGAGCCTGACCCCCCCAGGATATTGCGGCATGGATTAGCAAATTTAGCGGCACAAATATGGAAATTTAGCGGCACAAAAATAGAAATTTAGTGGCATTTTTGCAGCACTTTATTTTACTCATAATCATTCATTTTCATCCTTAAATAAATAGAAAATGTTTTAGCAGAGTATTCCACTTTAAAATAGGCATGTTTAAAGTTCTGCTGCTCTACGGAAGCACAGCTCCAATCCTAACCTCGTTTGAGGGGGTCCTATTTCTCCCTGGGATGTTCTAGCACCCATGTACACACCTCTGCTGGAGCGCCGCTGCCTCTTGGATCCATGAGGCACGACATCTCCCTCAGGTGCCCTAGGGCACAGGATCGTAGTGGGTGGAGGTGCATTGCCACTACTAATGTAAGGATGATAAATATTGCTCTATGCCATGGCAGACATACTGAGGCCTATAGATGGGAAAACGTGTAATGTTTTGTTCACTGTTAGATAATATCGCATTATTGTAATAGTCTACAGGATGGATCTGTCCTAACCTTAAAAAGAAATGGGAGATGCACTGTATGTGCTTTCTGTAAGTTCAGTAATCATGCGTACCATGCAAGGTATATGGATCTTTTTATTTTAAATTGGGCAATTAATATTGAGACCACCACCTGCAGGACCCGAAATCATAGCCCCGGCCCTGTGAAAGAAGTGCAGGTGCTGAGCACCTGAAAAGCACCTGCTCAAATTAAGCCATGCACACAGTCCATTTGCATGTTAGTGAGGCCTTGCTGTTCGTTTCACCCCTTCTAAGAGCCCCTGCAGCTCCACTCTGCATGTTGCTTAAAGCTTCAGCCCCTCACCGAAATTTTTTCTTAGCCCCCCCCATCCCTTCCTACCCACCCCCGAAATTTGGCTCTAGTTTTGCCTCTGTCCAGGTCCAAGGGAGGCTGTAAAACGCGGAATGTAGTAAAAAACACAAGGGCCTAGTCACGAGGTTGGAAATGCGCTCCTTGTAAGGGCTTCGAGCCCACTGGATGAGGCGCTGTCTACATAATTATGTGTACATACCAAGAATGTTTTATCCAGTTCTATTTAGGACGAATTTTGATGAAAGGCATTAGAGTGCTTTAAATGAGCATTAAGTTACATTACAGATTTGTATTTTAAGATTTGTATAGGCACGGGGAGATTAACTGAATTGCCTAGAATCACGGGCTGTTGAGCGGACACCGAGACGTCTAAATCCAGCATTTCTGACTGTTAGGCCACATCCTCTCTCCCAAATGTTTATACAGCGTGAACCGACTTTCTTCTCTGTGACTGACTTGTCCTTGCATTGCTGCAATATGCAATGTTACGTGTGCAAATGGGAGATTTTTAAGTGCAATCACGGGATATTAAAAGATTTGGTAGTCAAGATGTGAGGTATTGCTGACTGTGTATGTATGGAGTCTCCCAACTCTTCTCTCTTTTCTCTATTGTATGTATTACTTATTGGATGTATTTCGAGCTTTTATATCGTATGTATTACCTATTGGATGTATTGATGGTAATTTTAATAGACTACGGTCTAAATAAATACAAGTTTGACTGACCATGTAGTTTGTATATTCTTGTGTGTCTATTAGCTGTTTGCTCTGGTGCGCTGCTGAGGGTGGAGGAAATGTGTGACCCTGTCCAGCTCTGTCCATCCTGGACTTCTGACAGCTCCTCCAAGCCAGGATAGAACTCCTTTCACCCCCACTGCCATTTACAGCCTGCTCCTCCCAAAAGGTCAAATTAAGCTATTTTGTGTACTTCCACACCCATTGGACTCATAGGACTTCAGCATTCCCCCCCACCCCGCTCCCGCCCCGCAGGGACAGCCTCCCGGGCACACACCCGCACCCAAGCACTTCACAGGTCTTTAAAAGACCACTTGCATGTTAATGAGGCTTTGTTGTTGTTTCAACCCTTCTAAGAGCCCCTGCAGCTCCACTCTGCCGATTGCTTAGAAATGCTCTAGTTGCGCCTCTGACCCCATGTGCCTTTTCGCCTGCTTCTCTCGTGTACTTTATCTCTAATGCTGTATGGAAACACGTAGTGACGTGCGTGTTTGCGTACATCCAATAAGAAGCCACCACTTTTTTTAAATAGCAGCAGGGACACCATTTTCGCGGCCGAAATGGTTAATATTGCGGCCATTGCGCTTTTCCCCTGATTTTGCTATTTTTTCGTGAATTGCAAAATTGCGAAAAGCTGGAGGGTCTGTAAAGGTAACACGGCTCCAGGAGGCCTGTTTACTTTCTGCATTTTCACTCATTGCCCTTTCCTCTACTCACTGAGGTGTAACTAGAGTGCTGTTGATGGACTACTGGTGGGACAAAGCGTCAACCCTGTGATGCAATCAGAGGTCAAACAGTGTATGGTGTCACTTTCAATACCTCTGGTATTTAAGTGAATACAGATTTGCAAGGGAAGCGGATTAATAAATGAGTGCCGTAGCAGCCGAGAAGATATACTCACCAGTTATTAACCATTAGCAAAGAGATGCGTAGCAAGGCTCCTGCTCTCACTCACATGCCCTCTGGACTTGAATGTAATTTTGCATTGCATACCTGACGTGAGATAGTTTGCAATTTGCTGAGAGGAGGGTTAGCCTGCAATTTTTCAGTGGCAGAGCTAAGCTGTGAAGAAGCATTGGTTTGTAGAAGGGTGGAGGGTACATGTGGACTATCTTTACAGTCCATACATGCACTTGTATTTCCATACATACAAATGACCAACTGGTTTTATAGGCCTTTTCCAAAACTTGATGATCACACAGAGGCATCAAAGACTGTGAACAATGTAAATGACAAATAAAGTATAGAAATATTTCTAAAAAAACAAATGCTGTGCTAAATTCATTGGTAAATGTTTGAACCGGGAAAGATAAAAAATGTAAAGTTTGACTATTGCTGCTGTGGCCCACTTCTAAATTAATTTTTGGCGGTGCAGTGACGACGAGGTTTATTCAAAGAATCCTAGCAAACACTTGAAGAATCCAAGGACTGTCCCGCAATAGGCAAACTCTATATTTTATATTCATCAAAGCTTTATTCAATATTGAAATATCTTAAAAGCACAGAACAATAAAAGTACAATTCATGTTGTTAATTAAAACACTTAATACATAATTAAAAGGCAAGATAAAACAGCATTAAACAATTAACAGCTTTGGAATAGTTAGCAAAAAAATATATAACGGGATTGTCAGGGAAAAATATTTTATATATTATTATTAATATCTGGGTGATCAAATACAGCCAGTTAGCTGCATTTGGAGACAATATTTGCTGAAATAAGGATGTATCTCACACTGTTCATATGCCACATGAACAGCAACGCAAGGCATTAGTTAAAATAAGGTGAACTTCCGTAACAGCATTACAATTATACATTGTATCTTATTCGGCGTTAAGCTGCAAGCTAATTTTGCATTATGGGTGTCACCAATGCTTGCTACATGCAAGTGTGTCTATCTATACTGTTGTTCTCGGTCACAGACTTGTTTTTCTCTAACGTGCTGCTCTGCTGCGTCAATGCGTGGTTCAACCCTGCTCTTGTGTTTCACTAATCTGCACAGCGGCCACTTGTGTGCTAGCAAATCACCTCACAAGATTGTGAACAACCTGCATTTACATCTACGACCACACACACACATGCGCATCTCAGACAGCCATCTACACCACTGGAGTCAAGCTATCCTGGCTGAAGACGGCTGATAGCCAGAAACCGGTCCTAGGATGCTTGATTCCGGTCCAGGAAAGACATGGCTTGACAGTTCAGGCTGGACTGTTCCCATGAGGCACAGGGTCAAGGCTGATTTGCATATGGCCATGTCTGAACTGGGGTGGTGTGGAGTGCAAAAAAACGATGGATTTAGGCCCAGATCTCTGTACTGGGGTGAATGTATGACATTGTTCTGCATTCTGTCCATCAACTGTTGTTTTGCAGCTATCTATTCTAGTACTGCGGAGCGTATAGGACAGAGCACGGCTTCCCGAGCCCTCCAGTCGACCATGGTCTTTCTCTACAGCACTTACCATCCTCTTGCATGCTGAAGTGTTCTGATGGGTTCATCGGTACAACATTGACGTGGGACGTAAGCAGCTGCAAGATCTCGTTCAGTTGCTCTCCGTTACTCTCACAGTCCACAAAGATCTCAAACTCTGAGTTTCGCCTCTTAGATTTTCGTGCCTCAACGTGGATCAGATTCTCATGCTTTTCCTGTTAAGAAAAGATGTATGTTCAAGTCTAAGCAGCGTTTTGTCCTAGATGGACCAGGAGAAGGAATGAGGTCAAGTTTACAATAAATACAGAGAGTAGAAGAAAGCTTTCTGCAGCTTCAATAGGGCTTTCTAAAGAACAGTATTGCACACTCTTGACAAATAGCTCTGATTCTGGATCCATACTTAGAGCCTCTTTATTCTTTGCAAAATTTTTCATATTAATCAGTTTGCTTATATTTCCATCACCATCATTTTTAACTCCCAGATCATGTATTCATAATTTATCTGTCAAAATACAGTTTAAATAAAGCTTTAAGCGTATTGGATTTCTGCCCTAGCATGTTTTACTCCTGTTAACAGTTGACTATTGATGTTTTTTCTATGTAGTTTGAATACTGTAAGCTATCGCACTTAGATTCAAAAGTGTCAGGCAGATTTTAGATAGTCCTGTTTCTTCAACATACTCAAAGCAGCCCTTGCTTGCTCTTCAGCAACAGCACACACCACCGGAACAGTCAAGCTGCACTTATAGTCCCGGGTTACCTCTGAACTGAGTAAAAATGGGCATTTAAGTCCATGTGCAACTTTTTCATGTATATTCTGTAGACACTGGAAAGCAGTATATTAAAGATTGGTTACCTTTTTTTACATCACTCTAACTCCTTTGTAAAAATGGGCTACAAAATCATGAGAACAGTAATAATGCAGCAAAGATGGGCAGATGGTGTGATACCAGAAGTGTTGGAAAGTGGATTATTGGTAGGTGCAAATGTATATTTGCCGCTGGCAATAAGACCACTAACACAGTATATGGCTCAGAATAGGTCTTAAAAACTTATTCCCATGCTCAACCCTTGGTAGCTTGGCTGAGAGCAGGCAGACTTAACTTCCAAGACAGGTATGTAAAGCATTTACAAACACAAATTCAATAAATCATTAAGACAGAATGCACAATGAAAATGAAACACCAATTTTAAAAAATAGGACATATTTGTATCTTTAAAATGACTTCAAAATGATACAAATCCAATGTATGGACCCAAAGATATGAATTTTCAAAGATTTTGCATTATATAGCACAAAGAAACTTATAGCGCCTTGTCTGGACATCTGGTCGCAATAGACCGGGTCAAAGTCAAAGTTTCAGGCTGACCATGATGGATTTCTGCGTGGCTACCCCTCGCGGTAGGTCTCAGTCAAAATTTTTACCTTCTGACTTAGAAATTTATCTGGAGCTTTTCTTGCCGGGGTCTCTCGAAGTTCTCAGCCAGTCCGATTCGGTGAGGGTTGGATGTCTGACCTACAAAGTGTTCCAGCAGGACAAACCAAGGATTCAGGCCGACTCGTGGTTGAAGGCAGGTTGCTTGGCTTCCGCGGTAACTCCCGGTCACCTTTTCTTCGTTCGGACTTAGAAACATTTACAGAGCTTTTTCTCACGGGGTCCCATGATGCTCTTCACCAGGCCAGATTCGTCGAGGGTTCGCCAGCCTCGGATTTCGCCTACTCCTGGCCAAACTCTGGAAGTAGCACCTACGGAGCTTTTCAGCGGAACAAACCAGGATGGCAGGCCGACTCGCGGTTGAAGGCAGGCAGCTTCGCTGACCAGGTTGAGTCAGTCCACTTATCGAGCTTTTTTCCAAAGTTGCTCCAAAGTTCTCCAAAATTCTGGAACTTCTTCTTGAAGTTCCCCAAAGGGTCCTAAAGTGTCTCAAACTCACTCCAAGGGTCTGGAAGCTCCAAGATGTTCCTTGAAAGTTGAGGACTTCAGTTCCCACAATCCACTTGGACAAAACCATTACAAACCAAATGGTAGTGCTCCAGGTTGAGGATTCTTGGTGGTGATGTTCCACATGAGCTCTGTTAACCTGTAGCTTGCAGGGAGTCCACTCTTTAGTCCTTTTACAGCATGGTTGTCCACAGGGTTGTAGTTCTAGATGGTGGAGAAGGCGTAATCTTCAGAGTGCAGGCCTTAGGGAATGCACATCAAACTTCCCAGCATGGCCCTTCTTGCTTTCTTAGGTTTCAAGCAGCAGATCTGAGAGGCTCTGCCCCTCTCAGATACTTATTCCAAGTTCTCTGGGTCAAGCAGTAGGTCGCTCCTGTCCAATGAGGAGTAGGGTACCGCCCCAAAGTATGACCACTTCCTTCAGAATGTGGCACTATTTTGTCCCAGAGTGCACCAATTCTTCCAAATTCATAATGGCAGATTTCCAGCAGGGAGAGAAGAGCTGGCTAAATACACTCCTAGGATGGCTAATCTCAATAGTCTCTCCCCGTGCATCTGCTCATTCCTTCCTTAAGCCCAGCATCTGGCTGGGTTCAAAAGAGTAGAGTTGTAAATGAGACTGGTGTATTCCCCTTCCCTTGAAGTCCATTGATTACGACTCCTTCCCCTACTCTGGCATTCCTGTGTAACAGAACACTGTCCTCCCAGCAGAGCTGGTCAACCCCAGGGGCTCTTTATCACCTCTTCAAAGAAGCCTAGCTTAATCCACTTACCTCTGACCTATCAGGAAGGCTGCATCTGGTCTTACAGGCAAGAAAGTCGTATAACTTCTTGTCTGCACACTTTAGTAGAAATTCAACGATATCATATTGTTGGATTTATTAATACCATTCTGGGAAGTCTTTGAATGCTATTTTTTTATCATTCTCCATCCAGATTCATTAGTTAATAACTTCTCGCCATGTTAACCTCTGTGGCAAGGGATTTGCAATTAGATTTTTCCAGCACCAGGGCTTAGTACTCTGCCTATATCCACAGGACCCCCACCCCTGAATCACCTAGGGGAAACATTAGGGGTTCTGAATATGTAAAAATACTGCAGATCCTCCCTCCGCAGTGCTCCTAGCACCAAAGTCGATTTTGGGCAGCACTTTATCACAATGTGGGGAGTGAAATGTGCAATTTCACTTACCCCAGGGTACATAACACTCATTTTATAAGGGCCCTCCTTATAAATACCTGACTCCAGCCCCTGGGAGTGGTATCAGGTAGCAATCCCCTTAGGTCCTGATGAAAAGCCTTGGGGTAGGGCTTTAAGCTAGTTGACCAGAGAACAGGTGGGTCATATACCCTACGAGTATCTCATCATCCCCATATTTTAACCATATCGACTAGGGGAGTGAATAAATTAACTCTTCTTCCCACTAGTCAGATATCTTAAACCTCTTATTTGCACTATAAAACCCACTCCAATACCATTACAACCAGCACAGGTGTATAGGAATACCATACTATTAGTGCTCCCGCGTACCCATTGGTGATAGCAAACCCCTTTCCGTAGGGGGTTAGGGATTAACCCTATGATGAAGCATTCCACCAAGGGGTAACCCTAGTGTGTGAGGGTTACTTAAAACGAAAACCTTTTTCCTTCCCAAGATGAGGTTGTTTTTTCCAAACATATATCTACACAATTTTCCAAATAAAATGTAATATTGCAATCTTAAATTTAGGATATTACATAGATCTGTGACAAAATACCTACAGAGAAAACTGCTGAGTTCCATGGCACTGCCATGAGAGCAATCATCATGTCAACAGTTAGCACTGGGAATATCACCCTGATGGGTCTACATAACATATGCAAACAGTTGGCGCTGGGAATATCACCCTGATGGATCTCCATAATAAGATAACTGAGAGAAGCAAAGTACAACAACCTTCCTTGCCGCAAAGACCTCTTTTCTATCTGTACCCTATCATCGTTGATATGAGATTAGAGAATGTAGCTATAGCTAAATATATTCAGTGCTAGGACTATATGCGCACTACTAGTACACAGTTGTTCGGCATACAGCACACAGTCATTTAACAGAGGGTACACCGTCGCATCACATAGGACCCTGATCACAACAGACGTTTGAATCTAAAATGGGATTAGAAGATGGGTGCAAATTTACAACCACACTGAAAACTTCCTTGCTATTTGCAGTAGTTATAACCTGCTGCACATCAACGTGTGTGCGATTCTAGTTGATGCCCCCTGGATCAGGTTAATTAATGGGAAATGGAGCAAGTAATTCTCAATTCCTTAGTGGCAAAATCAGAACTGAATGCAAATTGCCTACCAACTCATTAACACACCCTGCGGTATTGGTAATTGGCAGGTGTGAAATTTCCATCCACACTTACGCATTGTTTGTAATAAGGGTTAGTTGATAAGTCAAAAAGAGTCCCTATTTACATAGTATTTTATTGCATAAAAACCATAACATCTCCTCAACCTAAACCCCTGCACATCATTTCATTTCCTAAAAATGTCTTGCCTGCTTCAGATATTTGAGGCCTGATTACATAGACCGTACTATTATCAAGCAGTGCAAATGTTTGTGAAAAGTTGCACCACTGCAATATATGTATTCCATAAATATCTGTGCAAAACCGCCCTAGTGCAATCTATGTAACTCTCCTGTAGATTTTTGCTGGAACAAAATAGCACGGGCCACTGCAGAAGGAAACAGCACATCATTATAATATGTAATGTGGAGCCAGATAGCACCTAGGTGCAAATCAGCACCTCCTAAGCAGTGTATGTAGTCTGTCAATCGATTATTGAGGCCGCATAACCCATAATCAGGAATTAACTTCCCAATACAAGTAGGAAATGACAGTGCATTGCCCTTTGATCAGAGTTCGGGATATCTTAGGCAGTTAGTATGATTAAGATTTTCATCCAAGCAATTGCGTAAAATAATAGTTTGAGGCTAGTCAACCCATCCAGTCCCCGAAATCAAATGGATATGATGCTGGATTGGCAGTTAAGTATAATCAAAATCGCAAACTTCATACATTCTACCACCCCCCAGGCAAAGAAACCAGGTTCATAGACACGTTGATAGAAATCATCACAGCAAACTCTACCCCTCATTCCAATGATATTTTCTTAGGAGACTTCAATCTTCATTGGGAGGATCATTCTGACAATCAGATCAAGCTACTCAAAGCCTTCCTTGAAGATCAATTGCTGGTCCAAGAATGTGTTCTACCAACCCACTCCAAAGGCTCTACCTTAGACTGGATCATAGCTAAGGAAAACGCTATAGATAACATTGACATCACCCCATGTGATTGGTCTGATCATCACATCATTACCTCCCAAATACCCTTCACAAAACCAAAAGCTTCCTCACAAGCAAAACAAAACAGAAAATTGATGCATGACACTAGAGGGTTCAATATGGATATTATCGCAGCACGCTGTGAGATAGAATTGCAACCTTTTAATAACATGGTGGACGTCAATTACCTCACAGAGTATTACAATAATACAATGTCGAGTATTATTGAGGACATAGCCCTGCTAAAATTTAAAACGATCCCTGACAAAGATAAGAAAAGTGGTTTAACGGTCACCTCAATGAAGAAAGATGGTCACTCAGATTCACCAGCAGAAATGGTGACAACACCCTTCCTCACCCCATTTAATACAACTACGACAGGCCAGGAAAGCATACAATAAAAGCATTCTAAACTCAAAAAAATACTTCTTCAGGAAAGAACTGGACAATGGAAAAAATAGACAGAGGAAACTATTCGATCTGCTAAAAAATCAATCCAATAAAACGGCTAAATCTGCAACAACTCCTACAGACTCGAATACAAGCAGTGAAGATTTCTCTTCCTTCTTCACAGCCAAATCGATGGAGGTGGAGCTAAAAAAAGGAGCGGAAGGCCCTTGTATCACTAAGAGCACCCCAGATGAGATGAGTTTGAACGTCAGCCAGATCTGGAAACGTCTAAAAAATAATGCAAAGGGTTGGTCTACAATAAACCAACTGCTCATCCCATCTTGGACAAAGATCATCAAAGCTTTGCTGGCACACGGCTCAATACCGGACTGCCTAAAAACAGGGCAAGTCACACCAATCTTTAAAAAACCAACAGAGATCTCTCCTCGGCATTCGACTCAGTTAACCATGCCAAAATACTAGATCGCATAAAAAATAGGATGGTATTAGAGGGTACAGTCCTAAAATGGTTTAGATTGTTCTTAGAGAATAGAACGCAAAAATTCATAGTCAACCAAATATTATCAGCTTCTTCCAGAAATGTGATAGGAGTTCCTCAGGGCTCAACACTATCCCCGACACAATTCAATCTGTGCGTAGAGCCACTCACAGAAACCTTACAAAGAGCAAACATCTTTTTTCACATGTATGCAGATGACACACAGCTGGACATCAAGGTTACATCGACAGTAGAGATAGATATCATGAACCAAGCACTAAAGAGTACCATCCATTGGCTAACCAGTAATCACTTAAAGCTTAACCCTCTTGAAACCGAATTCCTGCTGATCTCCCCCCAGAAAGCGCTACGAACATCCTAGAGTGGACCAATCTGATCACAGCACTAAACTTTACTCCAAGGATTGTTGATTCTACCAAATCCCTGGGAATTATACTAGACAAAAACCTACATATGCTATCTCATATCAACACAATGGTAAAAAAATGCCTGGTTCCATTTAAGCTACCTCAGAAAAAACTCAAACCTTTCTTAAATAAGCCTGACCTTAAAACAGCAGCCTAGACAGTAGTAATATCAAAAATCGAGTATGGTTGCACAACCCTACCTGGTCTCCCCAAGATTTCAACAGCCCCACTGAAAGCCTGTCTCAATGCGGCCACAAAACTTATAACTGACTCCAGGAAATTCGACCACATCACCACTCATCTGAAAGCACTTAACTGGCTGCCTTACAAAGCGAGAATACAACTAAAAATGGCATGTATCACCCACAAAGCGATACACTACAAAACACCTGTGTACCTAGCCCAGAAAATCACACTATCAGGAGGATGCTGTGTCTCGGAGAGTCATGGAGATCTATTACTGAAACAGGCCCGATTCCGTAAGAAAAGAACTTATGACCGAGCTTTCTCTGGTGCAGCGCCTAGAATTTGGAACGCTCTCCTCCCTAACATTAGAAGAATTCCGTCAATCTCTGCATTGTAAAATTACGCCAAATCTTTTTACATGAGTAAATATCTCCCATAATCGCAGCAGAATCGCCACTATCATAGATCCACGATGATCATACGGATGCTACCTCTCATCGAACATTAACCTCATTTGAGTATTGTATATATGTATATTAAGCTTTAATGTTTTTCTTAAAATCTTTGTACAACTACTGATGACTTGGTAACAAAACTGTTGATTCATATGCAAATGTAAATCACTCTGATACCCCACTCAGGGTCATGTTCGCGCTATATAAAACACGAAATAAATAAATAAATACAAATATTTAGATGCATGGCTTCTAATATTATCTTTAAAGGCAATCTTGGAAAAAAGCCTCTTTGTTTAAAGCAGAGAAGCATGTATCACTGCATCAGCAACAAGGATGCCCCAAGTAAATCCCTGCTGTGTCACTTTAAAAAGCCACGGTCCATCTATGGAATGCATCTACCACTGCAGGAAATATTTTAAAAATAAATGTAAACAGAATAGAAGCTTAGATTCAATCGGAAGTTGCCACAGCGATGATAGATGCCATGAACTGTATGATTTGGGAAATCTGTGGGTAGTGTGCAGGGAGTTTGAGGTCTTGAGAGAGTTGCCTCAGAAACCCATAACATTGCACCTTTGTAACGGGTATTACTCTCATGGTTCGAGCTTTGAGAATGCACTCATTAGTAACACATAACTAGCGCATTCGTTGGTTTAAGACTACAGTTTTCCCCTATATGCATCGCACCCTCCCAGTTCCTCCCTAACGGACCTACTGGAGGAGTCTGGCATCCAACTGCCATGCCTCTCCCGAGAAGCTGCAGAGGCTCTGGACGGTCCCCTTACCCCTGAAGAAATTCACGGGGCTATCTCCCTGCTGCACTCCGGCTGGACGCCTGGACCTGACGGGTTCCCCCAGGAGTACTATGCGATCTTCCGGGATGATCTTGTTCCCCACTTGACAGAGCTCTTTCATCAAGTTACCGAGGTGGGTTCCTTTCCTGCTGAATCGGATATGGCCACCATTGTGGTCATCCCTAAGACACGGCCTCCCTCCCTGGACTGCTCGGACTACCGTCCGATCTCCATGATCAACACCGATGTTAAAATTTTCGCCACCACGTTAGCCCAATGACTTCGACCGCTGCTACAAGACCTCGTCCACCCTGCCCAGTGCGGCTTCATGCCTGCCAGGGGCACCCGCCACTGTATTCGTCCCCTTCATCTGGCGTTGGCTCACCGGCATCGGCTGTCCCCCTACCTCGCGCTGCTTCTCGTTGATTTCGAGAAAGCCTTTGACACGGTGGACTGGGGGTACCTGAGCGCCGTTGTGGAGAAAATGGATTTATGCCCTCCCTTCCGCCAACTGATTGGCATTCTTTATCAAAGTCCCAGAGCCCGGGTACTTGTCAATGGTGAGCTGTCGGAACCGTTCCCGATTCGAAGAGGCACCCGTCAGGGTTGTCCTCTCTCACCACTTCTATCTGCACTGGTCTTGGAGCCCCTTGTGGCGCTCATTCGGCAGAGTCCCCTGATCAAGGGCTGGGCTTGGGATCTGAGCCAGG
Source organism: Lissotriton helveticus (assembly GCF_964261635.1). Lineage (NCBI taxonomy): Eukaryota > Metazoa > Chordata > Amphibia > Caudata > Salamandridae > Lissotriton > Lissotriton helveticus. The sequence goes on along the minus strand of NC_136061.1, from coordinate 811,065,634 downwards.
TGGATAAGGTCGCCTTATATGCAGATGATGTCCTGCTCTACCTGGAAGACCCGGAACAATCTGTTCCTAGGGCTCTCGCGGCCCTTAAGGCGTTCGAACACGTCTCGGGGCTTCGCTCAACCCAAAGAAGTCTACCCTGGTCCCCCTGCACCCCTCCCGGGCGTGTTTCGACTGGCAGGAGGTGATCCCCCTTCGGAGGCAATCATTTAAATTCCTCGGTGTCTGGGTGACCCTCCTTCCGGAGCTGGAATGGGCCCTCAACATCGCCCCCTTGGTGGTCCGGATGAAGGCCGACGTCAGGAATTGTCAATCCCTCCCCCTCAACCCGCTGGGTAGGAGCGCCCTTTCTAAAATGATGGTCCTCCCCCGCTTTCTCTATATTCTGCAAAACACCACGGTACAGCTCTCAGGGAGGTGGTTTCGCAAATTAGACAGTTCCCTCACCAGATTCCTGTGGGCCGGTGGACGTCCGTGCTTGTCCCTATCCCACTGCCGGATCCCCCCATTTGACGGGGGCATGGGTGTTACCAGTCTCCACCTCTACTATTTGGCTACGAGGCTCTTCGTGATCCACGACTGGTTTGCAGGAGGTTGGTCTGACCTGGCCTATCGGGTGGAGCTCACCACCCTCGATTTTGCACGGCTCCAAGGCTTCCTTTATGGTTCCCCGTTGCCCCAGGCATGGCCCCCAGTTACCAGGTCAGTGATTACGGCTTGGCACACAGCCCTTAGATACGTGAGGTGGGATCGTCAGACGCCCCTATGGCATGGCACCTGGCTGCGGGAGGTCTCATCCCTGGAAGATTTCCATCGATGGGATTTGGTGGGGATCTCGCTCCTCGGGGATGTTTGGGTGGGAGACCATATGCGCTCCTTTTCGGATTTGCAACACAGGCACGCCCTCTCCCACTCCCAGTTTTACAAATACCTACAACTCCGCCATGCTCTCTGCACACACTTCCAGACACCTGCCACTCTCCTGGGATTCAGCCCCCTGGAAGCTCAGGTGATGATGGGCAACCTGGGTAGAGGAGGGGTGTCCCGTATATATCAAGCCCTGGTAAATAACGCCCCTACTTCCCTTGATTGGCTTAAGGCGCGATGGGAGGGATGAGTGGGCCCCCTAGACTGGCGCGACGCCCTTATGGCACCCAAAACCCTCACGACCTCCTCTAAGCTGCGCCTGATCCAACTTTACTACCTCCATGCAGCGTACCTCACCCTGGTGCGTTTTTTCAAAGCCGGCCTGAGGGCCTCCCCGGCATGTAAGCGCTGCGATTTTGACCCTGCAGACTTCTATCATGTAGTGTGGCTGTGCCCGGCCCTGGCACCCTTCTGGAGGGGGTTGGAGCGCGAGCTAACCCAGACCCTGGGTGGGAAGTGCCTCATGACCCCAAAACGTCTCCTATTAGGGATATTTGATAGTCTGGACTGTACCAGGATTGACAAGCGTTTCCTAGGGACCGCTTTGGCAGTGACGAAGCGGGACATAGCCGCCGGATGGTGTCTGGCTGCGCCTCCGACGCTGCGAAACTGGTAGAGAGGTGTGGACTGGTGTGGGGTCCAGGAGGAGTCCCTCTTTGAGGCCAGGGGGTGCCCCGACATGTTTACTAAGGTGTGGGGCAAATGATTTGGCCTTCTACCGCCTTGAGATATCCGCCTTCCCTAGGATGTACACCATCTGGTTGATAACGTACCTGTGTAAGGGGTTTTTACTGTGTCAATGCTGTAGACAGGGAGGGGAAAGGAATGCACTGCTATTACGTGATATGCTACCAATGAATTTCTCTGTTTTTAAAAATGACAATAAAAATGTGATTATCAAAAAAAAAAAAAAGACTACAGTTTTAAATTCACATTTATGTCTTCAAAATTGTCAGCTAGATCCTGGAACTAACTTATTGGTGAAAAGATTTGAGTCCTGGTTTACACATGGGTGTAGGCACCGCCTAATCCCTGATAACACCATGCCGCCCCCCATGGCAACCAATAATTATTGTCCTCTATTACAAGGGAAGCAGGTCTGTGGTGGGAGAATGATAGGCAGTGCCGGACATAAACATGGAGTACAAATACCATTGTGCTGACATCCCTCTCCCACCAGGTTGTTATTGAGGGATCACCTGGCAGAAATCACTCCTGGCAGAGACGCCAGGGTTGAGGAAATCCTGAAATTGTTGTCAGTGCAAAGCAGAACGGGAGGGATTGGGGGACAGATGGAAGGGGAATCCCTGGATTCCTTAGGCCTAAATGTGCCAATTCACCAAACTGATATCTATGATTAACTTTCCTGGATGCAATGAGAATCCTGGGGATCCGTCACCAGGATAGCACAAGCCTGTGATACCTGCAAGGAAATTCACCAATATGCGCTACCAGCAGTCATTTAACACTTGCCATCTTTATTTGGCTTCTCTATAGTCAGGTCTTCTTTTTTGTGCTTTTTAATATTTTTGGTAAGCTATTTTGTGGCATCTGATATGGGGACTGAAAATATTGGCATATTCCTAAATAAACAAAAGAAAAACAGATCTATTTGAAATTATATGCATCTCTCTTGCATCCTAAGTCTTCAGTAAATATTCTTTTGATCCAATGTCATTCAAGTATCGGCTCAAGACCACTCAATCACACGCATAAAGAACATATTGATACAGTCAATTTTTCAGCATTCATCCTAAAGAAGTTCCGAAGGAGGACGACCATGATGTTTTGTTGTTCGGCTGTCTCAAAACAGAGATGAGATACTTGCTGTAGCCATGTCTCAGTGCAAATCAGTATTTCTCTACATTTGGTAGAGGGGCACATTAGATTAGAGATCCTAGCATCAAATGTATTGTTCATTTCACACCAGTCTCAAATCAGTAGTTGACAAAGTACTCTAGACACCACGATGTCATCAAACTCCACAAATGCAAGCCTTTCCTAAAGTTAAATGTTCTTAGGATGATAAGGCTTCTTGAAAAATAAGAACATTTCAGTAGATGAACCAAAGTACTGTGATCTGGTATAACCAAGCCTCTCTCTGGAGCACGCAGGTTCCATCCCAACTCTCCTATGTCTAAGTTCACCTATTGACTCCTGTTTAAGATTCTTTATTAAAATGTATGGTTAAATGAATGCAAGAGAAACTTGAAAACATATATATTACAATAGGCGTCATTCCCTATTGAATCCTAAAGGCAAGTGTAAAATTGTCATTAATTTTACTCGTTCCTGTGCATCTACTGTCCCAATATATTCTTTTGTAACATAACATCTTTTTTTATCATACATGCTTTTTCAATAATCACCCCAATGACTCCTGGAAGTGTCCATGACCAACTTTAAGATCCGCCCACTTTTCCAAAACATGACCAACAAACATTTTCAATGTCTCTTCCCAAAATTCTCTGGTATCACCCATTGTGCAGTCTTTGTTGGGAAGCACGCTTTACCAGTGAAAAGAACAGTTTTGTTGATTTTCTGTGTCTGCTTAAGGTTTCACAAAGACCACTCAAGACCTTTAATGAATTTGGTGATTTTCTTCAACAGTTTCTTTTCAGTCCATTAAGGTAGTCGTCATTACAAGGTTTTGTTTAACAAGCATATCATAATGTTTGCAATAACAATAACTCCTTGCTTTAACATTACAAGGAAAAAGTCAGAAGTAAGGCAATTGTGTCCAGTCTTAAAATGTTAAAGGGTTTATACAATACCTGAAATAGTTTAAGAGCCTTCACCAGTCCACCAACTTCATTCTTTAAAGAAAAAATGATGGCAGCTCTTCCCCTTTCAGTGGAATGGTCTCTGTTATCCTTATTTTCCTTATTTTCTTCAGCATTTATGTATTTTAGCTTGTTTAGCTGTGAACACATGCAGAATTTGGGTTTGATTGTGAAACGAAAATTGCATAAGAGACAGGCTAGGACAAATGACCAATCAATTACTTGAGAAATGTGTTTCAACCATTTTCTTAAAATAAAAATGCAATTTAGTTTTATACAGATCTGTCAAGAGGTTAAGAGCCACAACTTAAAGTGGCACCTCTAACTACAGAGACAGGCAACACTTGTTCTAGGTCCGCACCCTATTTATGACCTCCAGTCACCTTCATGGGTGCATACGTAAGGTAAGTAGTTATTATGCAGCTTGGTCAGGATCTGCCCTGTATAAAGTGCACTGTGAATGTGTTTGTGTCGTTTTTTACAATTGACTGGTGTTGTCAAATACAATTTTGTCAGAACAACGTGCTAAATAGCATAACAAATAAAAGTAGACCGTATCTATGCAATTTAAAATGTGCCCTGCGGCTTAGCCTTACTGGTAAGAATAACATTCTAGAACTACTATAAGTGGATGTTTGGAATTACTGTAAGTACATGTTTAATTCCATTTGGTTATAGTATTTTTTACTGTTCTATGTTCAGACTTTCAATTCTTTTATTTAAAATTGTAATCTAACGTTCACTCCAATAATTTCGTGCATATAGTAGGCACATTTAATGGATAGGTTGATATTCATTTTATTTTGCCGAACAAAAGAGATGACCTACGTTGTTTTTTTTAAACATTTTTACTCTTGTTTGTTAATTTACTTTTTCAACGCATATTTGTGCATGCCTCCTTACCTCCGTCTTTTCAATCTTATTGTAGGTCCAATTTGCCTTAGGACTAGATGCTATACATTTCTAATCTATTGACGAGTAAGTGCTTCTTACTCTCAAAGTATAGAACTTCATTAGCCTATACTTTACAGAAACGTCTATTGAACGTACATTGATGTATTTGTGCAAGGCAATAAAGTTATAAAGTCAAACACTGAGCTGAAAACCAATCAATATCACATTAGGTATTTACACAACCATAAGGGTTGAACATATGCTTCAGCTGCAGGTTTAATTTTTCTATAATTGATGATTATTCTTGCACTTGTAATTATCTCATGAATAGTTAATACCATCAAGGCACAGTGCACTGAAATGCAGGACAGGCCATCCAATTATCTTATTTTTGCACAACGAATATGTTAGTGGTTTTTATAAATAAGGCCTTTGCGTGAATATTTAGAACAGTGTGTTAAAGCCAAAGAATATGAGTGAAGAAATGAAGTAACCAGGTGTTCAGCCTATTAACAATCAAGTCAACATTTATTTATGAGCAATGTACGGTAAAATTATTTTATAGATAACTTGGTTAAGTTTCCATTTACGTAAAACTTTATACCATTAGAGCTGAAGACATTCCTAAATCTTTCTGTGGTTGCTATAAGAGCTTGTTAGGGTGTCTAAACTTCACCTTTACAATGACAGTCCACAAGGAGGTATTTGGTACAGTCAGTTAACCCTTAATCCAGATATTTATGTGTATTTGTTATGACATGGTTGACGACCAAAGGTACCTGTTAATGTACAGTCAGTGCCAAAATAGTAGTGATTTATTGAGGTATAGCATCACAGTATCAGTATTTCATAGCACATGGTATACGTTGAGGCTGTTGTGTCCAAAAAAGCATATTCGTCACAGATCTACACTAAAATAACAATATTCATTTTTTTCTTTATGAGGAACATTAAACTTTGTACTTTTCCAAGTCTGTGTCAGTAGTTATACATAGGCAGTATTAAGTTATACTTTAAAATCACAACCTGTATATGGGCACACATGTTAGTGGCAAAGCAACCATGAGACACATCTGTAATACAAGAAAGTGTGATGTGACCGAGATGTCCAAGTGAGTAAAACAAGGTTAGGGAAGGAGGAAAAGCAGGCAGTGGAAAAGTAATTAGGAAAAAAAGCTTTTTGCCTATGTACAAGTACCCTCACAGCCTTGAAAAAGTGACACGCCTAACTGTACCTGAAGGTAAAACACATATGAGCCTTTCATTATAATAAAAAAAAAGAATATTGTTATATGAATGTTGATCTGCTTATAAACGTTTTTGGACATGGCACAGCTGCCTCCACTTACACTCCGTACTGTGAAATAATAATACCTAAATCTTGATTCATGTAAGATTGATTTTCAAATCTATATTGATTGAAATTTTATTTACTTTGATTTAGGGCAGAATTTTTCAAGTGTTAGGACCATACAGCAGGAATATGTCAGAGCACACCATTTCGTCAGTGATCCTCTTTATATAATGGTAACAAATGACACCACTGTATTTACAAAGTAGGATGCAAACTCTCTCCCTAAATGGGTTATGTTTTATCGAAGCTAGACAAGGGTCTGAAAGAAGAGCTAAATAGGCTGGTAAAGAAAATGGTGAAGTGGCAATGTGGGTGCTTGGCAAGAAACAGTTTTTGAAAACAACTTTAGTGCTAAATAATGAAATAAAAAATTTGAAGTTTGAAAATCGAAAAACAGATGAGGCTTGCCCAAAAGAGAGACTAGGGCTGCCTGATAGAGGCGTTGTAGAGAATGCCACAGCAGAGCCTGTAGAAAAATTACCTGTGAGGATGAAGGAGTTGAACACAAGGTTGCAATTCCCATGGTTTCTGTCTCATGGTATGCTGTGTAAAATAATGTATTAAATATGAAGTTGCGGATGGTAATCCAGGCCCCGGATGGCAGTGATGAGGAAAGAAGGGATAAGGAGTATAGGAACAAGAAGGAGGATAACTGGGAAATGACGAGGTGATTGGGCATTCAAATTAGAATTATGGTACTTTGGCTGAAGTATTGTGGATTCAGATTCAACTTTGCAGTATTTTGAATGGGCATATGCTTAGTAAAAATAAATTAAATACAAAGGGATTGTCACCAAAGTGATTGTGCTTAAAGGGGTTATCAGCAGCCAGTTAAACTTTGCTTCTCTAAGAAAGAGAACATGTAATTGTCCCTCATTCCCAGCCATCACAAGATATTGCACATATGGATATTTGTGTCCAGGATGGAAAATGAGAATCATGGTTTCTTAACAAGTTTCAAGAACGTTTCTGTATTCCAAAATAATTGGCTGTGGAAATCATACAAATGGAGGACTTAATATTAATTGAAGCTTGAACCCTAAAAGGCATATGCTTCCTTCTTGCCTGTAGACATTAATGATATTCTAGTCTCCAGCAAGTACAGCCATTATACAGCTGATCAAATGACTTACAATGCTGTGCATAATCACACCAATAGCCAAGAGCCTGGTCATTCTGAACACTCTCTAGTTCTGATTCCTCTTGAGTACCTTTCTTAGCATTTGGAGAGTTTGCCCAAGCACACCCACAATTACAGGAAGACCCACCAGCTAAACTGAGAAAAGGAAAAGGAAATCTCCCAACATTGTTGAAATCATATCAACCTAAAGATGGTGGGTAGCACACCAGAAAGATCTTTTAAGTCCCACTGGAGCCCCCAGGCACACAACTATATCTGCAGTACTACACCCAGCTTCAGTCAACAATCCGCTTCCAGTTTTTAATTAAAATGAATAATTCCTCAACGTCCTCGCAGTCTTTTCCTCTCTCTCATACCATTGGTGCATTACATTCAGTAGGTAGAGTCTGACAGGCACAGGCTTTGGCTATTGCCAATGATTTGTAGGGGAAAACCTGCCCTTTGGTTTGTACGGTTTGTAAGGTTCTGTACCCAGCAATCCTCCAGTTCATACCTTGCTAGGCATGTTTTGGTACGCAAACCAAAAATCCAGTTCTAAATCTACTCATCATATTTAACTCTTTTTATAAGCCCTTTTCTCATACCTTTCAGCCTACCTTGAGGGCACCTTCCCATTAATATATATTCATCTGACTTGTCCAGTTGAATCTAGAACAGTTAACAGACATTTTTCTGCTGCATCTGATCATCTTTGCACTTGGAGGATACCTACCTGGGGCAGCGCTACAGACAGGTGTGTGGTTTCGATTTTCTCCACCCTTGCAGCACTGTAGTGTTATAGAAGGTGCCTCAGACGCCTGTGCACCCCCTCCTGTAATACTGATAGTGCCAGTGCACATGTAGCACCAATACAATCTTAACAGGGCTTTCCCTTATTCACTTATTTGCATGGTGGCATGGCCGATGCATATGAGGGAAATCTCTTTCCCTCTGCACCTGCACTGCATTATGTATAAGGGCATAGAGGCAAGGAGGCCTTCAGGAGTTGCACTGACTGTACACCACAAAAAAGTAGCACATATTGTATCCTTAAGATCAGCCTTCTGGATAGGGGCCAGGGAGTTCCATGGACCCACCCAGACTTCCCCTTGCAGTCCGGTGCAGGGGGTTCTCTGCCCCTCCCCCCCTATGAAATGATTGGGATTCCTAGCTAAGGAAGAAAACTGAATAGGAATTGAAGATAATGAATAGCAGATGGAGTATGTGTAGCTGATGAGGCAGAAAAAAGAGAATCTCAGATTTTTAAGCATTGAGTTTTATGAAATAAGACGACATTCCGTTTTCAACTGCAGAGGGATATACAGCTCTCTAATTAAGAATGGAATTGCTAAAAGAGGAATATGAAAACAATATCTGAGAATCATCAGCATAAAAATGTGAGTTAAAACCAAATAATAATGGAAGGAAGGGAAATGATATACACTCAGGAATACCAAAAAGAACAGGTACGAAGACGATGTAGTGCCTATTGGGGAAACCGAGAAAGAGCAATCCATGAGATAGGAAAAATACTTTTAAGAAAAAGGCCAGAAACGTTCTCTATTGGACGGGGCACCAGGCAGGGTTGCCCACTATCCCCCTACCTATTTGCACTAGCAATGGAACCCTTAGCGTCCTGGGTACGGATTGACGCCTAGGTGACTGGTCTTGACTGGGCACCAGATCTGTCAGATCGTATTGCCCAGTACGCTGATGATGTTCTCTTTTTTCTAGACAGACAGGACTGCCATTGCTCTGCATTATGCAGATTTTCGGGGAGACCTTGGGCCTATATATGAACCCTCGTAAATCTACTCTTTGGGTCCTTGGGGGAGGGGTGAGTCTCGGTTCCTGGACCTCCTCCGTTCAGGTGGCCTCTGGGGGGTTGAAGTATCTGAGAGTGTTTTTATTGGATTTGCCAGTCACCTCTTGAGAAAGGAACTTAGCCTCTATATGGGATCGCGTGCAGGAGGATATTAAAACCTGATCTCATATGCCCTTGTCTATATATGGCAGATCAACCATCTTTAAGATGGTATCGTCCCCCGCCTACTTTATCAGCTACAAAACCATCCCTATCTGATTTCTCCCAGATGGTTCCGGCAGGTTAATGCGGCCCTGGGACTGTTTCTATTCGCTAGTGGAATGGTGAGGGTGGCCCTGCGGACCAGTTCCAGTCCAAATATTGCGGGGGGCTGGAAACCTCTTATATTTTGTAATATATTATATGGCCTCGCATCTGCTGGTTCTCAATGAGTGGTGGTATGGGGACAGGGCCGACCCAGCCTACGCGGTCGAGAGGCAGTGTATGGAAGATCACACCTTGCACACTATATTCTACTCCGCGCCGCTGTGCAACTCCTTGCCACCTGCCATGAAACGTATCTTCTGAATTTGGCGACAAGAATTGCGGAGGACCGGGTGGTGGAATAAGTTGACATGAGAGACCCCTCTTTGGCATAATGGCCGATTGTCGCAACTAGCTGCATTGTCTGGCTTTCAGGGCTAGGACCGTATCAGCATCTCTACTCTTGGGGACGTGATACAGGGATCGATTCTGAAATCATTTCAGGACCTACAGACTTTCAAATGCCTAATACCCAATTTTACTGATATCTACAGTTCCGACATGCCATCACTCTATACATTGAGGGGTTAGGGTCCCTGGCTGAGTTTAGTCCCAGGGAGGAAAAGGGATTCCATAATCACAAGATCTCCAAAATCTATCAGTCCCAGGTCACCCATAGCTCCCACACCCCGCAGCGCCTTAGGGAGGCCTGAGAGGGAGACATAGGTCCATGGGAGGAGGAGGATTGGACGGAGGCCTTCGCCTCTCCGCGGGGGTCAGCCATAGCTGTGAAACTACGCCTTATTCAGTTTAAGTATCTCCACTGGGTCTATTTTACTAGGGTTAGACTCTGGAGGGCGGGATTGGTGGCCTCCTCTGTGTGTCTTCGATGCGAGCATGAAGAAGGTACGCTGCTCCATACTGTCTGGCACTGCTCCCCGTTAGCACGCTTCTGGAGGGGTGTTATGTCGTGCCTCTCTGAGGTACTGGGCTGGGACCTCCCCAGCTCCCCGAAGCTGGTCCTGCTACATGTTATGGACGACATAGGAGGTAACATATACAAGTGCCATCTTATGTTACTAGGGTTCATTTTGGCCAAGAGAGATATCGCCAGAGCCTGGAAAGCTCCGGGGGCGCCCTCGGTGTCTGCGTGGGAAAATTGCATGTTTTTCTGTATGGGTCTGGAGATTCCCATCTTTGTGGCCAGGGGGTGCCTGCTTAGCATTATAACATCTGCTAGCGATGTGCAGAGTACCGTGGCTTAGAGCTGGAACCCGTTTCCATAGCCGGGACCCCCGACCCGGCTTTCCTCCCACCCTAGTCAACATGCAATATCGCCCCCTGGGTACTGATGGATCATGCCTATGTAGACAAGACTGTTCTCTTGTGGTGCTGCTCTAGGGTAGGTGCGAATGCAATGGGGGGGTGGGTTTCTGAGGTTTTTGTTTTCTTTTCTTTTTGTTAATATTTCAAATGCAATGCTCTTTAGTTGTCCTATTTTTGTTATTGAAATTGTCAAAGTCAATTTAATGTACATTTCATATGAATGAGTTGCTGGGTTACAGTGCTCTGCGCTATATTTGTTATTTGGCAAATGTTCTTATAAAAAAGGCCTGAAATCCCAAATTTATAGAAAGAACTAGCTTACCCATCGCGCGTTGCTGCGATCTCCGAAGAAAGGAAATTCAAGGAAACTCGTTATGATAACATTAAATTTACATTGTGTCATTTTTATTGAAACGTATTCATTTTAATATGGAAAACATTTCAAAGTGTTGTTTTAATTCTATTTATTTATTCGAGTGCTTGTGGATACACGATTTTTTGTTTTTCCGTCTGGTGCGTACATCAGTATTCACAAGTTTATGAGGGCCCTGGGGGTCCGATATTAAAAAAAGAATTATGCCAGAAACCTTCGCGGGAGTGTACTCAACAACTTCCCAAAGTTTTGTGCGATCGGATGAATGCTGTTTTAATTCTATTTATTTATTCGAGTGCTTGTGGATACACGATTTTTTGTTTTTCCATCTGGTGCGTACATCAGTATTCGAAAGATTATGAGGGCCCTGGGGGGGCCGATATTTAAAAAATGTTTATACCAGAAACCTTCGCTGGAGTGTACTCAACAACTTCCCAAAGTTTCATGGCGATCGGATGAATGGTGTAGTAATGCATAAAGGACAAACAGACAGACGTACTTTCATTTTTATATATATAGATGAACAGGAGGAAAATATTCAACCTTGTCAAAAGCAGCAGAGAGAATGAGAAGGATAAGAAATTAAGACTGTTCATTGTGATATAAATGAAGCACAGTCTTAGTTACAGAAAGAAGTGTTGACTTAGTATAGCTACCAGGATGAAGGACAGTTGAACAGTACAAAAAAGCTCAGTGGATTGAAGAAAAGAGGAAAGTTTAGAAAAACCAATATATTCCACTTTTGTAGAGAAAAATGGAAGCTGAGATATGGGTCACAATTTAGAGAGATTCTTAGAGTTGGCATCAATGTCTTGGCACACCATGAAAATATTCCAATATTTAAAAATTGCCCTTTCCAGACCTATGGTTTTTGAGTACATTTATGAAACAATTGTGCTTTAAAATCCACTATTTGACCTTGTTTGTTTTAAAATTTTCTTTGTGGGAGAACTCCTCCAAAACCTCCTACAAGTTGGGCTTGCACACTCGTTTTCAGGGCAAGTATTACATCGCAACACTATTTAAGACCATAAGCCACCTCCGCTAAAAATAATATGGATGCAATCCTAATCACATATGTTATTGTCAACTGTTTGTTTCTAATTTGAAACAATTTTGTGTTCTAAGCACATTCAGTAAATATATCAAAATTCTACAATATATACTATATGTCTCTTTCATTTCTTGTTAGATTCAATGCTCTTTACAAACTGGGAAAATGTCAGTGGCTATGCATGGTGAAAGAGTATATTTACCTTTGCTTACAGTATGTAAGTGATGACATAGTACAATAATATAAAACCTTGAAATGTGAGTAATAAATATATTCCAAGTCACAGCACATGACTTTAGAGAGGCCTGTACATAGTTCAGAAATTCTTGGTCAACTGTACAGTTGAGGGCAACATCCCGAGCCGTGTATGGAGCTCTCGCCATACTCCGCGGCTGAGATGTCTGACGACCCTCATCGGCATCCAAGATGGCACGCAGCGGCGCTGCGATGTTTGCTGGCTCTGCTCCTGATGGTTTTTGATTAATTTCGGCAGCATTGAAGTCTCAGCTCTGCCCCACCGAGAACAAACTGAGCTGGAGTTTTAGTTTTGGGCTCCACTCGATGTACCTGACCTGCTGCTGCTGCATTACCAGCCGACTTTGCGCACCCTTTGAATTGAATTGGTGGTTTTTGCAGCTTTTGAAGGCAGTGGACTCCTGGCTATGCTGGTTGGCTGCTTACTTTAGCTTGCTAAAAACTGCTGCAACTGCCTCCACCCCCATTACTTATCAGGTTGAGTGAGTAGACTACATTTTAAGATAATTGAACAGAGTGGAGTACCCTTAATTGCGACCCATGTGGAAGATGGCTAAAAAGGAGAGAAAAGTTGAGGCAATAAGAGAGGGGAGGCACTAGACTTCACCAGGGTGGGGAACACTCGTAGGGGTCACGGAGGCGGCCCATTTAGCTATGGGTACGGCTTGCTGTCTCTAAAAGTAATCTCTGAGTTGGACATTTACTTTGCAAATGGTGAATAATTAAACGGATTTCTCGAGATTCAACTAGTAAGCCTCGCTATTCTAAAGTACCTGCGAAGCTTTTTATTACCATTGCTGAATGTGGTGAGGAACCATGAGCCATAAGAGGCAAAGCATATATGGTTTAAGCCAAGGCATTTTTAAGTCTGGTCTACTGTCAGCGCATGCGCTGTGGCTACAAGCAATACTGTTTACAATAAAGGCTTGGAGCCCACCCATTGCTTACCATTCATTGGCTTCATTGATACTCTCCTTTAAAGCATCTTAATTGGCCAGCACATGCCAGGCGTTACTTCCATTACTCCACTCTACAACACTTTACTCCACTTTATGCTACCCCACTCCACTCTACTCTGCTCCACTCTACACCACTCCATTCTACAATACTCCACTCTACAATACACTACACTCTCCGACTCTCCATTCTACTCCACTTCCATACCTTAGAGGGTAATACTGAGTGAAGTAGGGTTGCATAGAGTGGAGTGGCATAGTGTGGAGTGACGCAGAGTTGACTAAACTGGCATGAAGTGTAGTATAGTGGAATGGCATAGTGTTGCAGATTGGGGTGTTGTAGAGTGGCACAGAGTAGAGTCGGGTAGAGGAGTGTCGTAGTCGTAGTGCGGGGTGGCATGAAGTGCAGTGGAGTGGCATAGAGAGGAGTAGAGTGGCCTAGAGTGCTTGGCATAGAGTGCTGTGTAATGTCGAAGAGTGGAATAGAGTGGCCTAAAGTGGTGTAGAGTGGAGCGTGTAGGGTGGGATGGAGTGACATATAGTGGAGTGCCATAGAGTTGAGAGGCATAGAGTGGAGTGGCATGGGAGTGGAGTGGAGCAGAGTGGTGAAAAGTGGAGTACAGAGGCAGAGTGGACAGAGTGGCACTGAGTGAAGTAGGGTTGCATAGAGTGGAATAGAGTGGCATAGAGGAGAGTGGTGTAGAGTGTCGTAGAGTGGAGTGGCGAATAGTGGAATAGCTTAGAGTAGAATAGAGTGGAGGGGTATTGAATTAAATTAAGTGGAGTATAGTGTCATAGAGTGGAGTCACGTAGAGTGGAGTATGCAATGGTGTGGTAGAGCACTGCCATTACAGACAACACATTTTTAATTGAAATGACCATTATGTTTGCACAGTCATACATTTTTACTGATAAAACTATACAGCAAACAAACAATAATGTCTTGAAATGGCATAACCTAGTGTATTGATTTGTTGTGATTTTATTAAAATATCTATTTCCACCATACTGCAGCATTTCAAACAAATTTTCTTCATTCTTGCTTTCTTAATTCTAATAAATTCTGAAATATTAGTGCAGTTCATTTGCAGACTATTAAATAATGTTGCATGCTGGAAAAAAAGCCTTTCCTTTCACACCTCCATATTGTCAGAATAATCCTCTCCTTTTGAAGTCAGAGAAAAAAAAGTAAACACCATGCTCCCTCGGAAGATTGAGCCTGATATTTGACCTCTTTCTTTGAATGCTACCGTGACAAGATAAGAACCCGATTTAAAGGTATGTTTACAGAAAGCAAGCACTCCTGAAAGAATACATTACACAAGATATGCTCCACAGAAGGGACAAAGACATGTTGGACTGCCTAAAGTAAAAAAGTCAATAAAGAGAAAGCAAGTAAATGTGAGTTACAAGAGGGCTGATAGTAAGCAATGGGTGGAATGCATTCTTAGGTCAGCTTTTAGAATGTCTCCAAAAAGCCTTCAGCAACCAGACCAGACCAAAGAAAACACATCTAATCCTGAAATGGAATGCCATTACCTGGACAACAAGCACTAGTTGATAGCTTTATTGATACCTTGAAGAGGTAAACATCTCTGCCTAGCTGATGCTGGCAGCCGTAACCTGGCTCTTGATGTGCTGAGGACACGGGCCTTTGACCATTATCTCCGCACGAATAAAAATCAACATGTTTGAATAAATTTGATTAGCAAATCGCAGCCGAGGGCAATACGCCAAATACTATATTGATATCATAAGTTCTCAAATGTAAAATATTTGTTAAACTGTTGAAGACCATCACGGTTTACAAAAAAAGGTCTCAAAGTAGCAGTTGTTTCAAGAGGGCAATTGTAATTCAGAAGAACCCTAGGCATTTTATAGTTATTTTGAATGTCTGATGACTTCTACAATAGCGTGCCCCTTAGGAGTCATTTAATAATGACTTTCAGTTCTGCAGTACTTTGCCTTAAGAAATTGGTACAATGGCACCCTTATAGCGTGAACACAAAATAAACAATAAACTGATCTCCGGGACACATATTTTAAGATGTAGGTAGTAGCGGCCGGTGTCAGAGGAGAGGGGAGGGGCAGGTGAGAGGTGGGGGCAACGAACAACAAAAATACCTTTACCTGCTGCCTGCAACCCGCCACATCGCTGTCTTTTGCTCCTCTCGTGGCTCCACTGCTGACGCTGCTATCATGCATGAGAGCAGCTTCAGGAATTGCCTGAGTGCCGATGATTTCCGCACCCAGGGAGACAGGAGCCTGTGCTTTGCTGTCCCCAACCAAGCAATGCAGCTGGGTTGGTAGCGAGCATTAATGCTCATGACGGTTTGGCCGGTCTGAGATGGCCGGCCACACCGTCATGTGCATTAATAACAGTGCATACCACTCCCTGTGGGTGCCTTTTATTCCCCCAACCTCGCCCTCAAAACTCATGTAAACAAAATGAAACAATATTAATAAACACAGGGTTATTATTATTATTTTGTTGTGCTTTTGGCAGTGGGGCAATGCTCTTCCACTATAGAGGAGGGGCCACCCCTGGATGTATGATTTGAATAGAAGAGGTGCCCCCTTTATAAGAAAAAGAGCATGCATGAGGCTGAATTATATTGTGTTTATCTCCAATTTTAAAAAATAGTTTTTTTTATTTAAAACAAACTAAATATTTTGTAAAACACTGCGATCTGCTTTGTACCTATACCTAATCATTTTTCAATCCCACAATAGCTAGATTAATATGCCACAGATTACGCTGCTCAAACTGAATTTTTCCGAATAATGTGCAGCATAATTGATCTTCTCCATGCCCCACAAAATTAATTCAACCCTGCCATTCAGTTTGATGCTGAATTGTCGCATAATTCCAAAGATAGTGCCTGTAGGATAGGGTCTTAAAAAATGTGTTCCTTGCACCAAGAGTCAGCAATTTTAAATCCAAGTTTGTTAATGCTTGTGCATACTATGTCTTGCATTAAAACATTTTTTTAAACAAAGCACTGTGATGTGACCAGAGCTGGCCGCATCATAGCTGTTTTTTCTTCTCCTTAGGGTAGGTGGGGGTGGGGGAGGGCAGCACGGACAAAGGGAGGGAGGGTGGCAGGTAAGGGGCAACACGGACAGCATGGAACAATAGGATGTTTAAAAAAGTGCTAAGACGTGGTTAGCGCTGGTCACGGCATCGTGTCTTTTTTCTAATGGCAGTTCAGGGAGGCAAAACAGACAACATGCGGGTGGGTGTGGGAGGGAAGAAGGATCCCAGATGGGAGGGTGGGGGATATAAGGGGAGAGGCAACACCGCCAACGAGAGGATGGGTGTTGGGAACAAAGAAGCAACAAGGAAAATGATGGGCTGTGCGTGGAAGGGAAGAAGCAGCACAGACAACAGGGGTATTAGGTGAAGATTCAACGCGGGAAGGGTAGGGGAGGGTAGGGGAAGAACCAATGCGTCAGGAACATATGCAACACAGACAGGTGGGAGTGAAAAAGCAACACAGATATGGACAACAGACACGGTAAGAACAAAAAAAAATACATCAATCACAGGGCAAGCAGTGAGAAAACACTAATTAAGATAAAGCAATTAGTACTTGCTCCATGCTCCATGTAAAAGAAGAGGAAGTGAATATGGCAAGCACTGGCAAATCGGGAGGCAGCAAATAGGAGCGACAAATAAGTCAATGAATGATAAGCATTGGGCAGGCTCCAAGACCCTTCTAGTAAACAGTGTCTCATGCAAGCGTGAGTGAATGTGCTAGTACATGCGCTGTCTCAGGCGAGACCTAAAAAGAGCGGCAAAGCTGAAGATTGCAGGCTAGTGTGAGGAAATCCCCCCCAAACCCCCCCCCCGGAGCACTAAGTGAAAGGAATGCCCTATCTGCGCAGAGCCAAGCAGCAGCCCTGGCATGTAAAAACAAAATTCACAACTCAATTGCTGCCAATACAAGTAAAGTTCTTTTATTTTGCCAAATTTGATGTGATCCCGTTCAACTGTTCTTTTCTGAATTGATTCCCAAATTACCAATTGGAATTAACATGGGGAATTAATGTTTTCTGACATCCTCCTAAAACTTTCCAGCACGGATATGAGAAGGTTGAACTTCTTTTTGGAACGTTTTCTGAAGATTTATCAAGCAGCAAAATTATTAACAAAACAAAAAAAGCTCTTCTTCGGGAAACTCTGATCTAACTATAAATACACAGAGGCAAGCCCCTCTTTTCACTAAATATGTCAATCAGATGTTTGGGTGCTTCCATTAAACAATATGCAGTAGTATAAAACCTATATTTCACGGAGAAATGTAAAATGTTGAAAACATTCCCTGTCAAATACAGGTTCCATCATCATAATAACAGCCCCCAAACCACTCAGCAGGGCTTTTACCATTTTAAGGACCACTAGGACTATGAGGAAAAGTTATATAAATTATCTGGCAAAATAGTAATATTATGTGACAAATTCTCCAGCAGTTTTATTTTCATGTATTTGGGCCTCTCCTGGCCTTTTAATTATAAATGACTCGGGCATGCACAAAAGCATCCCCGCTCCTTCCCCCCCATGTCCTAATTGAGTTCTCTAGGAATGGGGGCGGCTCATAACGAGCGTCTTACAACACCTGGATAAATTATTTCCATAGCCGTGTTTATTTTTCCAGCCATCTTTATTCTTCTTACACTCGCGCATAACTTATGCTTTCATGTTTTTATTTTTATTTTCCCACTTACCGTTTTCCATCCGTACGCACCTACTGTTCCATCGGCATTTACCACAGATACAACCACTCACATCTGCTGACCTTCCTGCATTTTTCCCAAAAATGAAGCGAATAGAAAAATCAAAACGCAAAACAGCGCTTAACAAAGCCACTTCTGCTGCTTGTGCACGGAGGGAGATGTGCACGTGTCTCCTGCACTCCTGTTCTCAAAAAGTCCTGGGCACAGAGACTTGGGTATTTATATTCCACCACGTGTGCCTCCCCCTGGGCACTACAGGAGAGAGCTGAGCATCCCTGGCCCCACTGGCTGCCTGAGGTGGATGAGAACTTGAGTCAGAGTACAAGTGCCCACGGCGTTCCTTTAGTTATCAGGATAATTTATGACAAAATCACCAATTACCAGCCAGGATATCACTTTTTTTCATTTACTCGTTGACTCTTCAGATACTGTGGAAATCGTTCAAGTTCTCACCAATGAGTATTACTGAAAAGAGTGTTTCTGTGTATACTTATCCATTATTGACCTTTTCCAAAAAAGAGATGCAAAATCCATCCAAATAACAATTTTTTTTAAAACGTGTTACAACCACGTAAACAAAATGAAATACTCAGCAAATTTATTTACATGTAATATTGTACTCCAATACGTAAAATTGCTATGAAGTAGTGATCACACGCTGCAGAAACAGTTAGTGACAGGAGCGTGTACATAAAATGACACATGGCTCTGGGCTCCTTAAGATTACTTGTCAAAGAGGGTCAGCAAGTAGACCACTGTTTCTATTGCCCTTGGTTCCTGCATATCATATTGGGCCTACCCTTACAAAGGGGTACACTCTCATAGCATTTTAAACGATTTTCTCTGGCTTCTTAGGTGCTTGTAATTTTGGGTGAAGGGCCATCATGCTTCTTTAGCACTGACTTGTGAAGTAGTCGAGATTTTCAATGTCTGTTTTACAAGATCTGGTATTTGATTTTATTGAAAAAAATGTTTTCTGTTGTTCTTTTAGCGCCTGAAAATCGAGAATCAACTTTCAGATTTCAGTAGGCATTTGGTAAAGTGTCAACATTCAGAGAAATTAGATGATTTTTAGTTGTTTCTGTTTAAGTTGCCTGCTGATACACATTTTGAATTGAAGTGTGTCCAACAGTAGATGTGGCCTTACTCTGTAACTATATTTCTTCAATAGAGTACATCCACTTGCACTAAATTTACCAGGAAAATGTTGGAAATTACCATCTTTTATGTGGCATTCCCCTAGAGTTCTGCCTTCGTATGCTGAACCCGTTTTTGCTGGCCATCATAGGACTCTGCGTACCTTACTCCTGCTAACCAGTGGTAAAGTACTTGCGGTCTCCTCTCTAAACATGTTGGAATTGGCAGACCGCTAGTTCCTACATGTATTTATTATAAATCCCGAGCAAGTACCTAGTGTATGGTACCATATGTACCCACGGCCTGTAACTGTCAATTAAATACTACTAG
The DNA here is from genome assembly GCF_964261635.1 of Lissotriton helveticus. NCBI lineage: Eukaryota > Metazoa > Chordata > Amphibia > Caudata > Salamandridae > Lissotriton > Lissotriton helveticus. The sequence continues at coordinate 811,046,323 of NC_136061.1, read as the reverse complement.
CGGACAGCAGCATTTATTGAGACACCAACTAAAGTCACCATGTAAACATATCTCCAGGCCTGTCACTGCAGTCTGGGTTTGAAGTTTTAGACTACCATTTCGAACTGGCAAAACAAACCTTTCGCTAGGCCTAATAAGTATTTATTTAAAAAGAAGCTTGTGTATACTTAATGTTTTCTATGTCCTACAAGCGACAAACCTCCAACGTTGGTTTTCACTGTGGAAAGGCTGGCTCTTCCATATAAAAACACGGTGTTACTTACTTTCAGTTTGGAAGTAGCTAGAAAATGATTCAAGGACTCATTTTAATAATAATTTAAAATTCAATGTACTGGTCAATTCTGATTTTATATTGGTATTTTGGAAATGACACTTTTAGAAAGTTGCAATTTTCCTGCTAAAGCCAAAAGGGCCTTGCCACCAGTATCTTCTGACTGATTGCTTCATGACAGTGGACAAAGCGCTTTGGCGCGGGGAGAGATGTTTCTTTCCTTGCCTACCTTTTTCCTGAGCTTCAAAGGATGTCTAACCTGTCACTGGCAGATGTCACTCACACCCAGGCCTACCACCACTCTTTACTCCCCCAGAGTAATTCAACAGTTCTTCAAGGGCCTATTTTGGATATTTTTCCCAATTTGTCACCCCCCTCCTCCTTGCCATTTAAACATTGTATTGGCGCAACTCATGAAGCCCCCATTTGAGCCAATCCATAAGGTCGATCTCAAATTCATTTCTTGGAAGACTTTGCTGATTTTGGCTCTCACTTCTCATCGAGTCAGTGACATACAGGCTTTTACTACAAAACCGCCTTTTCTACAATTCACCAAGGACTCTGTCTTGCTCCGCACCAATCCGGACTTTATCCCCAAAGTGCCATCTGATTTCCATCTTAATGAGCCGGTCTTTTAAAAACTTTTTTCGCCAGCAAATTAAACTGGATTTTGTTCTGCGGGCAAACAAAAAATACTGATTTTGCTTGTTCCGCTTTTATGATGGTTGCTGGAGAGGATTGGAGTTGTTAGTGGCAGTTTTGACTCATATTTGGTAGCGCAGAGCAGGTGCAGCGGGTTAATATGCCTGCTGCAAAGAACGTGTACTATGCAAATTACAGAACAGTATTTCACGTGCGATGCTCAGTGGGATGCTGCTTTTGTCACAGAGATCTTTCTGCTACTGAGCAGTTCATAAATTGCAATCATGTTCTAGCACTGTGAGCTATGAACTGTAATCAAAGCCCTAGATGCAAACAGCATGGTACAGGTTAGAAAGTTATGTTTTTTTTCCAAGTCTTTGACTATCCTACTTTTAATACAAAAAGATTTGTTTAGGTAGAAATACATTTTTATTAGTAAAGTCAACCCTAACCACTCTGTGTAGTTAGTCATTTTAGTCAATTTATTCAAAGACTGTGCTTTAAATGCACTTTTGCTTTAATTTTTTTCAAACTTTTCATGGGTCAGGTGGAACCTCCTATTAAAACCTTACTTAAGAAAGTTTTCCTTCTTCAAATTCAGATCGGGTATTACATCTGACTTTCAGCAGTGCTAGTTGAGGACGTAGGTGGAGCCAATAGAGTAAGTGGGTGGAGCCAGTTGAGGAAGTGGGTGGAGGGGGAGTAATGAATGTGGCCTCCTGAAAAAATTTGAGCACCTGGACTCAATATTTTACAAATTAAGCACTGAAAATAAAGGTCACAAACGAGCAGCAAGAAGCAGAATAAAGGTCAGCAACAAGCAGAAAGAGGCAAAATAAAGTTCAGTAACAAGCAGAAAGAGGCAGAATAGAGGTCAGAAATTAACAGAAATAGGGACGATAAAGGTGAGAAATTAGCAGAAAGAGGCAAAATAACATTCAGCAATGAGCAGAAAAAGGCAAAAAAAGGTGAGAAACGAGTAGAAAGAGGTTGAATAAGCGTGAGAATTTAGCAGAACAAGGCAACATAAAGGTGAGAAACGAGCCCAAAGAGGCAAAATAAACATCAGAAACAACCAGAAAGAGGCAAAATAAAGATGAGAAACGAGCAGAAAGAGGCAGAATAGAGGTCAGAAACGGGCAGAGAGAGGGATGATAAAGGTGAGAAATGAGCAGCCGAGGATTCCTCTTAGCCCAGAGAGCACAGAAACACTGTAATGAGGCAAAGGGCAGACCTTAGCCCACGCTCGTCCGCTCAGGTGGCTCTTCTGGACACTGGGCCACTCTAGCCACCGGATGAGGTCCCTGGGGCCTAATAAGGCTTGAGGAAGGGGCTGTGCACCCTCTCCCCTTATATTATAGGTAGGTCCCAGGGATGGGGTCCCCGGGACATCACAGAAGCTCGGGCAGGAGGCCAAGCGCCCCCCTCACCAAGTGAAATATATTGCGCCATCCCCCCTGGGCCTCGACCCATCTTGTTTTTTTTAACAGTAGCGTGGGTAGGGGCGTGTCCAAAAGGGCTCCCATGCAGGACCTTTCTCACAGAACTCTGTTGAATGGCCTTAGCACCGGCTGGATACTGGGTCCCCCAAACACTACAACTACAACAGCCTGAGTTAGGTTTTTGTTGTAGTCACCCTTTGGGGCACACTGATAATCAGAGAGTCGCCTCACCACTGGCTCTGGGAAAGCTCCTGCAGGACACTCCAGGGCAGGGGTCTACCCAAGGTATGACGACCCCCTCAGGTGCACTAATAGCAGTTGTAGTGTTTGGGGGACCCAGTATCCAGCCGGTGCTAAGGCCATTCAACAGAGTTCTGTGAGAAAGGTCCTGCATGGGAGCCATTTTGGACACGCCCCTACCCACGCTACTCTTAAAAAAAAACAAGATGGGTCAAGGCCCAGGGGGGATGGCGCAATATATTTCACTTGGTGAGGGGGGCGCTTGGCCTCCTGCCCGAGCTTCTGTGATGTCCCGGGGACCCCATCCCTGGGACCTACCTATAATAAACGGGGAGAGGGTGCACAGCCCCTTCCTCAAGCCTTATTAGGCCCCGGGGGCCTCATCCGGGAGAGCTTACCCCTCCCCGGTGCACAGGAGTTTCCCTACCCGCAAAAGAAACTTGTTTTCTCAAACCCAGGGGGAGCATTTTTAAATATCCCACCGGGTGCCCTCCCTGCCTGCATATCTGCTCTCACTCAGTGGGAGGTTTAAACATATTTCCACAGGGTGGAAGCAGACTTCTTTTTCCCTACCTGCAATCCTGCAGGCAGATGAATACTTATTGCTCCCGCCCAATGGGACCAAGCATATGTAGCTGCTCCTGCCAGGCAAAGCAATGCTGGCTCCTGCTGTATATGCCAGTTCCTGCGGTATGTGGGGAGCCAGCTGGGGCAGAGAGGGTCCACCTTCGAATAAGTGATGCCCGGTGACTGGATCCATAGGGCCACAATAGGCTTAAGAAGGGGTGCACACAGCCCCATCCCCTTTATGGCATTAGACCATGGGGGTTAGGTCCCAATCCCCTATATTAAGTAATTCCCCTGAGAATGGGGTTCTATTGCCTCGGTGAAGGAGGGCTTACACTCCCTCCCCTTAAAAACTCCAGGGGTTTGGGTCCCAGGCGCCCCTGGTGACTCAGGGAGGGGACTCAGGGAGGGGAGTCAGACTCCCTGTCTCCTTTCAAAATTCGTTTTGGCCCAGGGGGATGCAGACCCTGAGGACGAAAGTGGCTCAGGGAGGGGCTGCACACCCTCTCACCTTTTAAGAACAAGCATTGACAATGCATTAGGTATTGCCTTTGATTAAGTTAAAGACATTTGCTTTCTTAATGGTATTGTATAGCAAAGCAAATGGCTTTAACTTAATGAAAGGCGAGACCTATTGCAGTTTTAATGGTAGTTATGTTATGTATGGCCCCTCAAAGTCATCGGCCCTTGTTTTTAACTGATCCTCCGGGACAGAGGAATAATAGCGTGAGCCATACATAACATGGCCTCTCCACCCTGAGCTAAATGTAAAAAACAAATCCGGCCTCTTGCTACCCTCCCTTACCGCACTTTGTGCTCCCCCTCTTCTCTCCCTAAGCTCTGCTCTGTGGAGCAATCAGGTCACTTTGTTTCTCACTGTGTCTAAGTCACAGCAGTGAATAACCAGATTTCAAATACAGTCTTTGTGATGCTGGCCCTGAGATCTGTGCTTAACTACGACGTGAATAGAACGCATAATTAACAAGCATTTGCAATGCATAAGGTCTCGCATTAGGAAAGTTTGAGCTACTGGTATTGTAAATGACACATTTTTTATTTATGTGTTGGTTTTGAAAATAGCAAAAATAATAGCTTTGTCATTTACAATGCCAATAGTTATAACTTGTGACACCTATAGCATTTGTAATGCAATATGTGTTGTATTCACGTGACTTAGATGTATTGATATTACAAATAACAATGGCTTTTATTTTTTTTAATAATTATTACTTAAATAAAAGTTATTGTAATTTATAATGGCAATAGCTTAAACTTTTGTAAATAACTTTTGTGAAGAATATGTTCAGTGTATTTTATTGTGACGAAAATCCAAGAACAGAAGTGAAATACTAACCTCTTTTTGTGACATTTGTAATAAAGCTTGAAACATTGAGAGAACATATTTGACCCAGTTGTTGTTGAATGGCTGCACAGATTGATGCTGTGGTGGCGCTGAGTGATGTTGTGGTGGCGACTAGTGATGCTGTGGCATTCAATGATCCTGTGGTAGCGCATAGTGATGTTGTTGTGCCCCTTAGTGATGCTGTGGTGGTGCTGAGTGATGCAGTGGTGATGCGATAGATAGAGTGAGTGGGATAGATAGATAGAGTGAGGGCGATAGATAGATAGAGTGAGGGCGATAGATAGATAGAGGGAGGGCGATAGAGAGATTGAGTGAGCGAGATAGATAGATAGATAGATAGATAGATAGATAGATAGATAGATAGATAGATAGATAGATAGATAGATAGATAGATAGATAGATAGATAGATAGAGTGAGGGCGATAGATAGCTAGACAGATAGATAGAGTGATGGCGATCAGTATCTAGATAAATAGATAGATAGAATGAGGGCGATAGATAGATAGATAGATAGATAGATAGATAGATAGATAGATAGATAGATAGATAGATAGATAGATAGATAGATAGATGGATGGATGGATGGATGGATGGATGGATGGATGGATGGATAGATAGATAGATAGATAGATAGATAGATAGATAGATAGATAGATAGATAGATAGATAGATAGATAGATAGATAGATAGATAGATAGATAGATAGATAGATAGATAGATAGATAGATAGATAGATAGATAGATAGAGTGAGGGCGATAGATAGCTAGACAGATAGATAGAGTGATGGCGATCAGTATCTAGATAAATAGATAGATAGAATGAGGGCGATAGATAGATAGATAGATAGATAGATAGATAGATAGATAGATAGATAGATAGATAGATAGATAGATAGATAGATAGATAGATAGATAAATAGATAGAGTGAGGGCGATTAGATAGATAGAGTGAGGGCGATAGATAGATAGATAGAGTTAGGGCGATAGATAGATAGATAGAGTTAGGGCAATAGATAGAGTGAGGGCGATAGATAGAGTGAAGGCGATAGATAGATAGATAGATAGATAGATAGATAGATAGATAGATAGATAGATAGATAGAGTGAGGGCGATTAGATAGATAGAGTGAGGCCGATAGATAGATAGAGTCAGGGCGATAGATAGACAGATAGAGTGAGGGCGATTAGATAGATAGAGTGAGGCCGATAGATAGAGTTAGGGCGATAGATAGACAGATAGATAGAGTGAGGGCGATAGATAGATAGACAGATAGAGTGAGGGCGATAGATAGATAGATAGATAGATAGATAGATAGATAGATAGATAGATAGATAGATAGATAGATAGATAGATAGATAGATAGTTGTGTGTGTGGTTGTGTGTGGTTGTGGTTGTGTGTGCGTGGTTGTGTGTGTGTGCTTGTGTATGTTATGCTTTGTTTTGCTATGCTATGTTTTGTTATGCTATGCTATGCTATGTTTTGTTGTGTTTGGTATGCTATGCTATGTTTGCTAGGCTATGATATGTTTTGTTATGCTATGTTTTGTTGTGTTTTGTTAAGCTATGCTATGTTTTTTTGTGTTTTGCTATGTTTTGTTATGCTATATGTTGTTGTGTTTTGTTATGCTATGCTATGTTTTGTTATGTTATGCTATGTTTTGTTATGCTATGCAATGTTTTGTTTTGCTATTCTATGCTTTGTTTTGTTATGCTATGCTATGTTTTTTGCTATCCTATGCTTTGTTCTGTTATGCCATGCAATGCTTTGTTGTGTTTTGTTAAGCTATGCTATGTTTTGTTGTGTTTTGCTATGTTTTGTTATGCTATGTGTTGTTGTGTTTTGTTTTGCTATGCTTTGTTATGTTATGCTATGTTTTGTTATGCTATGCAATGTTTTGTTATGCTTTGTTTTATTATGCTATGCTATGTTTTGCTATCCTATGCTTTGTTTTGTTATGCTATGCTATGTTTTGTTGTGTTTGTTATGCTATGCTATGCTTTGTTATGCTATGCTATGTTATGTTGTGTTTTGCTATGCTATGCTTTGTTTTGCTATGCTATGTTTTGTTATGCTATGTTTTGTTATGCTATGCTATGTTTTGTTATGCTATGCTATGCTTTGTTATGCTATGCTATGTTTTGTTATGCTATGCTATATGTTGTGTTTTATTATGCTATGCTTTGTTTTGCTATGCTATGTTTTGTTGTGTTTGATATGCTATGTTTTGCTATGCTATTATATGTTTTGTTTTGCTGTGCTATGTTTTGTTAAGCTATGCTATGTTTTGTTGTGTTTTGCTATGTTTTGTTATGCTATGTGTTGTTGTGTTTTGTTATGCTATGTTTTGTCATGTTAGGAAATGTTTTGTTATGCTATGCTATGTTTTGTTTTGCTATCCCATGCTTTGTTTTGTTATGCTATGCTCTGTTTAGTTTTGCTATCCCATGCTTTGTTTTGTTATCCTATGCTATGTTTTGTTGTGTTTTGTTATGCTATGCTATGTTTTGTTGTGTTTTCATATGCTACGCTTTGTTATGCTATTTTTTGTTATGCTATGCTATGTTTTGTTGTGTTTTATTATGCTATGCTTTGTTTTGCTATGCTATGTTTTGTTATGCTATGCTTTGTTATGCTATGCTTTGTTATGCTATGCTTTGTTATGCTATGTTTTGTTATGCTATGCCAAGCGTTGTTTTGTTAGGCTATGCTATGTTGTGTTTTGTTATGCTATGCTATTTTGTATTTTGTTATGCTATTCTATGTTTTGTTGTGTTTTGTTATGCTATGCTAGGTTTTGCTATGCTTTGCAATGCAATGTTTTGTTATGTATGCTATGTTTTGTTGTTATGCTATGCTATGTTTTGTTGTGTTTTGCTGTTTTGTTATGCTATGCTTTGTTTTAAGTTATGTTATGCTATGTTTTGTTCTGCTATGTGTTGTTGTGTTTTGTTATGCTATGGTATGTTATGTTATTCTATGTTTTGCTATGCTATGCTATGTTTTGTTTTGCTATCCTATGCTTTGTTTTGTTATGTTATGCTATGCTATGTTTAGTTTTGCTATCCTATGCTTTGTTTTGTTATGCTATGCTTTGTTGTGTTTTGCTATGATTTATTATGCTATGCTATGTTTTGTTGTGTTTTATTATGCTATGCTTTGTTTTGCTATGCTATGTTTTGTTATGCTATGTTTTGTTATGCTATGCTATGCTTTGTTATACTATGTTTTGTTATGCTAAGCTTTGTTTTGTTATGCTATGCTATGTTGTGTTTTGTTATGCTATGCTTTGTTATGTTTTCTTATGCTATGCTATGTTTTGCTATGCTTTGCAATGCTGTGTTTTGTTATGTATGCTATGTTTTGTTGTGTTTAGTTATGCTATGCTATATTTTGTTGTGTTTTGCTATGTTTTGTTATGCTATGTTTTGTTATGCTGTTTTGTTCTGCTGTTTTGTTGTGTTATGTTATGCTATGCTATGTTTTGTTTTACTATGCTATGTTTTGTTTTGCTATTCTTTGTTATGTTATGCTATGGTTTGTTTTGTTATGCTATTCTATGTTTTGTTATGCTATGTTTTGTTATGCTATGCTTTGTTTTATGTTATGTTATGCTATCTTTTGTTCTGCTAAGTTTTGTTGTGTTATGTTATGCTATGCTATGTTTTGTTGTTTTACTATGATATGTTTTGTTTTGCTATGCTTTGTTATGTTATGGTTTGTTTTGTTATGCTAAGTTTTGTTATGCTATGCTATGTTTTGTTGTGTTTTGTTATGCTATGCTATGCTTTGTTGTGTTTTGCTATGCTATGTTTTGTTTTGTTATGCTATGTTTTGTTTTGCTATCCTATGCTTTGTTTTGTTATGCTGTGCTTTTGCTATCCTATGCTTTTGTTTGTTATGCCATGCTATGCTGTGTTTCGTTATGCTATGCTATGTTTTGTTATGCTATGCTGGTGAGGGTATGTGAGGGTGTGTGTGTGAGTGTGTGTGAGGGTGAGTGAGGGTGAGTGAGGGTGAGGGTGTGTGAGGGTGAGGGTAAGGGGGTGTGAGGGTGAGGGTGTGAGAGTGAGTGAGGGTGTGTAAGGGTGAGAGGGGGTGAGGGGGTGTGAGGGTGAGGGGGGTGAGGGTGTGTGAGAGTGAGGGGGTGTGAGGGTGAGGGGGTGTGAGTGTGAGTGAGGGGGTGTGAGGGTGAGTGAGGGTGTGTGAGGGTATGTGAGGGGTGTGAGGGTGAGAGTGTGTGAGGGGGAGGGGGGGTGAGGGTGAGGAGGTGTGAGGGTGAGGGGTGTGAGGGTGGTTGAGGGGTAGTGAGGGTGAGGGGTGTGAGGGTGAGGGTGTGAGGCGGTGTGAGGGAGAGGGTGTATGAGGGTGAGAGGGTGAGTGATGGTGAGGGTGTGTGAAGGTGAGGGGGTGAGAGGGTGTGTGAGGGTGAGAGGGTGAGTGAGGATGAGGGTGTGTGAGGGGGTGTGAGAGTGAGGGGGTGTGAGGGTGAGGAGGTGTGTGAGGGGTCAGGGGGTGTGAGGGGGTGAGGGCGAGTGAGGGGGTGAGGGCATGAGGGTGAGTGAGGGTGAGTGTCTCCAATGAATGTCGCTGCTTCGCCTTCTTTGAAAATGTTCAGTGCTGCAAATAGAGCATGCCGCCCTAATTATCACAGCATGAGGCCCCAAAGTGATAATTATCACAGCATGCAGAGAGGCGCCCCACGCTGCTGGAGCACTCAACTGCACATTAATTATAGTTGAGTGCTCCAGCAGCCTGGGGCGCCTATTGACATGCTGTGATAAGTGGGGTCTCATGCTGTGATAATTGTTACTTGCGGCGCACAAGCTGTTCCACTGTCAAGCGCATTCACAGGCCTGAATCGGCTCGTGCCCATATTACAATCGGCTCGTGCACAGGCCTGTCTCCAGGTCTGTCTCCCTTGGAGGCAAACACGGTGACTATAAGTCTCGTTGGCGGCAGCGCTTCGCGCTGCAACGCCAGCGAGACCTAAAAAGCAGTAGAGGCAGGGAAATAAATTAACACTCTGTAGGAGCTAATGTCAAATTAATTGTATTAGTTCAACATTTAAATGACATAGATTTTTTAGAGTAAAAAAGTATATATCATTATTTTAAAACTGATAATAAACTTGAGAAAATTAAACCTAGTAAAAAAGTAAAAATTATTTACATTAATTCTACATGTAACAACTCAATTTAATATATATTAAATACAAAAATTGTTAGTCAGGGTACTTTTTTTTACTTACTGTTTAAAAATTACTTATAAATTTAAATATTAAAATGTGTTATTTAATACATGTTTAATGAGCACATAATGTGCTGTAAAATGGGTTAATTCTAGGTTAAAATACATTTCTTAAAATAATTTACATAAAATTTAGAACAAAAACTTTAATAATCTATCTAATATGTTCCCAGAGGGCAAATTTACCACGGTGTCAGCAAAATCTATTTAAACATACAAAGTTAATAATGGCAACTCTACACTCCTAAATCCTAGTGAATGAACCTCCTGATTTGAGGGGCTTAGACATACGTTTACACTTAGGGCTAGATCTACACTCGCAAAGGGTGAAAAGCAAACAAATTGTAGAGTTACATAGCGTATATTTACTTATGTGTATATTTACCTTTGCAAATATGCTCACAGGCATCTAAAGTTTATAGCTTTTGAGACAGATTCCGTTTTTTGTTGTGTTGAAGGGAAATAGTGCTGAGGCTTAGTATTATTGTTACTGGTCCAAGAAGAGAATTTTCAGAGAATTCTGTTACATATGTAGGTTTTAAACTTGTTCCTACATTTTTAGATAGGGCAGAGGTTAAATGATTTTAAATGAGTGTGGACCTGCTAAAGCGAAGAACAAAGGATTGTTAGACATGGTTCATGTTATGATGGGAAGAGTTTGTCCCACAAGAACCGTCCAAGTATAGAGGAAATTAGTATGAAATAGGTCAAATGTGCAATTTTTGACTGCTGGGTCATTCACGGCTTTCCTCTTCCTCACAAAACCATCTGAGATACTCTCGAAAGACTACAGAAATATTGGAAACCTTTAGAAAAAACCTCAAGTTCACGTAGCACTGCACAGAGCTCACGAATGGAATAAGAAAGGCATTTGCTGACATTTCATGTGATGGCATAGTGCCTAAAGAACAAGTACCTGGAAATTGCTTGAGTTCCTGGCAAGCCACCGGCCCGATCTGGCGCGAAATCCGGAAGTCCAGCAGCGTCATGCTTGCTGTGGGGCGGTACTTCCGCCATAAGCTCGTGCACGAAGTGACTCGCCGAGATGGAAGTGGTGATGCGGGGCTCCCATGCTGGAGGGGGAGCCCGGCGGTGGCGGCAGTAAAGTGGTGAGCCAGGTCAATGGAGGCGGAGGAGATGACATCCGGTGAGTGGGACTTGGTGCCTTGGGGGCTCGTACACAGGCTCGGGCGACTGGTGCGTGTGTGCGCGGCCAGGGCGGCTGGTGCGTGTGTGGGCAGCTGGTGCGTGTGTGCGGGGCTGGGGGCGGCTGGTGCGTGAGTGGGCAGCTGGTGCGTGTGTGCGGGGCTGGGGGCGGCTGGTGCGTGTGTGGGCAGCTGGTGCGTGTGCGCGTGGCTGGGGGTGGCTGATGCATGTATGGGCAGCTGGTGTGCGCGCGCGCGACTGAGAGGCATGGCTGACTACCTGAGATGTGCATGGCTCGGGAGGCGGGGCTGGGCATTCGAGGCCACGAGGTGCAATCGGCGCTCGTGCCCCGGTCTGTGGTCCCTTCAGAGCTAACTAGGCAGCAATAGGTCTTTCGCTGACGCGAGACCTAAAAACATAAAAGACCACCAACTCACTAGAGAGTATGCTGTTGTCTTTAAAGTTTATTTTCAAAGGACAGTGCACCAAATACACTCTTCAGTTTGTGAACTCTGTGAAAAGAGCGCCGGGCTGTTGTTCTGTTTGTCATCAGATACGTCATGTGACTGCTTGACACACATGCAATATTAATAGAGTGTTCACCAGCCCAGTGAATGTCCAGAGGGCACGGGAGACACAAAGCGCACCTTCTGCAAACTCTGTTGATAGCTCAGGGGGTGAACGCACTGCTATAGGAACTTTTAGAGCCTAGTGGTGTCAAATTCCAGTAGTGAAAAATCAGTGCAGCACTTAGTGCTTTGAAGAGGAAATCAAACTGCTAGGGCCTGGTCTGTCAATAGCATCAGCTATAATGGCCACTGCTTTGAAGCCATAGACTGCCACAGTAAGCGCTATATTAAAAGTAGGCAATAATACTCACTTTAACATCTTTAACAAAGGCATCAAACAACATATAATATTACAGCATTTTAATGTGAGGGTTTATTTAATATGAGACAGGGCCTTTCTGCAAATCCCTACAAGTCAATTTATTTATTTATTTTATTTATTTATTTTATAGCATTTATAAGGCGCACAGCTACCCACAAAGGGTTTCCCGGCGCCGAGTCAAGCATTTACAATATTCGAAGATCTAAGAAGTGAATTGTTCCCACTCCCGGTTCAGTGGGATATGGGTGGACTTTCTATAAAATGTTAAAATGTGAGACCAATAATACCTCCTAACAGCGCTGCCGAGCTATCCCAGCGCCACCCCGTTATGTAGAATTTTTGTCTTTTTAGTACTAGCGCCGCAAGTATCAGCCCCGGCAGAAGACATCTGGACTGGATGTACTGGTCACACTGATAGAGACCAGGCTGATGCTACTCTTAACTAAAGATATGTTCCTCCTTTCATCGACTCCATAAGGATGAAATGAGAACGCCCTCACGGGAACTGATCTTCAGGATGCACATAGAGCGGAAGCAAGTGCCTAAAACCACTGAGGTATATTACCAGCTGTGTGGGGACCGGTTTTGTGACCCTGGTGGCCGTTTTTGTTACAGGGATGTTTTTGCAGCATAGTTTCAATATCGGCCCTTTAACAAAATCGGCCGAAACCGGCCCTGGCAAAGAGCTCAGCCGGGGGCGAGTACTTTGCCAGGGCCGGGTTTGGTTCCCAGTCCGGCACCCCACCCATGAGATACAGAGGGGTCCACGCGGCGCGGGCATGTTAGCAAGACTTCTCCCTCAATCTTTTCTAACCAGCTCTCTTTTCATTTTTACACTTACAACCCTTTTCAATTCACACGCACCAAATTCTTCAAAAAATTCTTACATTTAAATGTTTGTCGAGGCACACTTTTTAAAATGCGTCTTTAAAACAAAGGAGTAATTGCATTTAGACAAGTGTCTTCCGGATACGGAAAAAAATTGAATTTTGCCTTCAGCTTCCCAGATCGTAAATTCACTTAGAAGCTCTCTGTAAAGCCTGTAAAGCCGCGGGGAAAACACTTAAAATAAGAAAGGCAATGTTTATAAAAAATAACAGAAGAGAGGAAACGGCTCAATAAACAAGAATTTGCAATGCAAAATGTCTCGCATTTACTAGAGTTTGAGTTATTGGCATTGTAGATTACAATGCCTTTTATTAATGTGTTGGTTTTTTAAACAAATAAATAAAAGGCATTGTCATTTAAAATGCCATTAGCATAAACTCCCGCAAATGCGAGACCTATTGCATTGTAAATGCTTGTTAAACATATTAAAACTGTGCAATTGTCGGTGTCTCATCTCAACAGATCCATAACACACAAACATGGCAATAAGCAACACAAAAGAGACTAGTGAACCTTTATGAACAGCCTATCACCGAGTGGCCACTTGTGTTGCTGAATTTTTAGTATCTTTTAATCTGTTTCAGTTTCGAAAAAATAATCTGCAGATTATGCAGCAGATGGATTATGGGGAAAATAAGGCAAATGCATAAATATGTTAAAATAAAATAAACAAACATCCAGGGATTGGTTACAAGGTATCACCTCCTCTTCACCCAGGCTAGTTTGAATCCAGTGGCACAGCAAGCATGGTGCCCACCAACACATTCCCTCAATGTACAACACCATGTGCACTCTTCTGCACATCATACTGTCCCCACAACACACCTATGCCCCACAACACACCTATGCCCCACAATACACCCATGGCCCCACGATGCACACCTATGTACTAAAACGGTGCATAAGCTATTCTCTAGCTGTCCTCCTGATGCACAACCACCACAAGGAACATCATACAGCAATCTCATGAGCCATCCAGAAGTGTTCTACTAAGATATTACTCAGACGTCCCCGGCTGCACTTCACTCGGTGAACCTTGCTATACATCAACCTGAGCCTGTCTTGCTTAACGTAACGCATTACGTTTGCTTTGGTGCTTGTTTCTGTTGGACTTTGAAAATCTGTATACTTATGCCTGTCAATGCCCATAATTTAAGATAATAATAAACTTCTTTATTCGGCTTTTTCACAAGAAAAACCATAAAAGAACAATTAAAAAAAATAAAGTAGAACGTACATTTTAAATCTAAAATGTCAATGTAAAACATCGATTCTGAATTTCATACAAAAGCAAAGACCATTTCATTTCATCAGAGGTAAAGTTACACAGTTGTTAATTATAAATTTTGTCTATTCTTCATGACGCATTTTAAAAAATTGAGAACAATATAGCAGACAGTTTCAGATTCAAGCATTTGGAGTCTGAGGAATGCCGGTCTGCATTGTCTAAAACCCCAACTCCTCATTGTTGGGAGTAGCCAAATTTTTCTGTGTGAGTGGTGGAATTTGCAGAACATGATCACATGTAGATTAGACTGATTGGATATTTCATCGCAAGGGCATGGGGGGAGACTTGAATCCCATGCATTATTCAGAGGAAACGTGACCAGTCTAAAAAAAGTGTTCAGCGTAAATCTAGTCATCAGCATTCTTTCATAAGTTGTTATCTGCAGTGTTAAATACGGGTGAATGCCATATGTTGTTTGGACCATGTTTGCATGTATGACCGAGGGTTTTGAGGATTCAGATGCCAATCTCAAGGTCTCTAAGTGGCGGAGGGCTTGTTGTTTTAATTCGTTCTTCGGGAGATCGATTATGGACTCTGGGTGAAGATAGTATTTCATAAGTCCGATGTCTTTAAGAAAATTTCTAATATAGGAAAGCCATCTTACTTTGGAAGACTTGTCTAAAGTCATTGTATCCAGTACAATGGACTGGGTCAGCAAGTTTTTGTCTGATGTCCAAATGCGCCGCCACAGCATCAACAGTTGAATCCTAATCAAGTCCTCCAAGTAAGGGATTCCTAGTTCCAGGTGGGAAGCATAAGAAGAAGTGCCTTTTGGCGTAGCTAAAAGAAATCTTATATCTGGATAGGGCTCGTATCCGTGTGTCCCCAGACTCCTGCTCCATACAACGCTATGGCCTGACATTTGGCGCTATAAATTTTCAATAACTCCACGGGGGCCCATCTCCCCAGTCTCTGGGAAAAACTCATTAGGGCCGCTGTTGATCTTTTGAACAGATGGCATCTTGTCTCTACAGCTGGTTTCCATGTCAATTTATCGTCTATCATGATACCAAGGTACGGATACTGACCAGTAAGCTCGAGTTTTTGTTTGTCGAGGTAAATTTCTTTTACTCTTTTTTTCCTGTTACCTGATATCATGACAAACGTCTTCTTGACGTTTACCAGTAGGTCGAGACCACCCATAAAGGCAGTATATCTGTTTAGGGAGTTCTGAAGCTCTCGCGGGGTACGCGCGAGGAGGACAACATCGTCCGCGTAGAGCAGAGCGGGAATCAGGCGCTGTCTTATGCGTGGGAGGTCCTGAGCCCCCTTCAACAGCCCCTTCTCCAATCCGTTGGTATAAAGTGAGAAGAGGAAGGGGGCCAGGACACATCCTTGCCTGACTCCCCGCTCCACTCCAAACGGTGCTGTCAGTTCGCCATTTAGGCCAAAGCGTACTCTGGCCGAGGCTCCTGTGTAGAGTTCTCTCAAGAAATCTAGGAGGGGGGGTTCAACTCCCATATGGCGTAGAACCGTCCATAGCTTTGAATGCGAAACGCAGTCAAAGGCTGCGGACAGGTCCACATAAACCATATATATCGTGTTCTCCTTGGCCTGCGTGTATTTACCCACCATTAAACTGAGATTAAGGGCCTGTTCGACCGTTCCGAACCCCTCTCGGAAACCGAATTGGAGGTCGGAAATAATGCCTCTCTCCTCACCCCACTGCTGGAGTCGATCCAAGATTACTCTCCCCACAACTTTCCCGATCGAGTCCAGCAGTGAGATGGGGTGGTAGCATTTCACATCTTGGTGGTCCCCCTTTTTGAAGATGGGGACCATTATAGATTTAGTCCAAGAGTTCAAGACTCCCTCGTTTACAACAGCTGTACATACTCTTGTAATAATAGGTGCCCAAAGATCTAAGTTATGTTTGAAGAAGTCCACAGGGACTCCAGCGGGCCCTGGGGCTTTCCCTATTTTGCTTGATTCTAGGGCCACTACCAGATCGGGTATATCAAAAAGGAGCGAGATTGGGTATTGAACATTTGAAGGCATATTTTCAGATTCGACGGCAGTTGAATTATTTTTAAAAATCTTCGAGAAATGAGCCACCCATGTACTTTCATCAATGGCAACTTCGATCTTGGGGATGTTATTGTCAGTAAGGTAAGGAGCCCTGACCGTTCGCCAGAAAGCCTCACTATTTTTTGAAACAGCACTCTTATGCAGGTCTTCCCAGAGTTTCTGTTTCAATTCTTTAACTCGTAGCTTACGTTCCCCGGAGTATTGGCGTCTAAGAAGTTGAATCTGCCCAGTGTCCCTAGGTTTGTTTTGTAGGGCAAATTTTAGTTTAGTGAGGGCTATAATACAATTGTGATTAAACCACCCTCTTTTTGTTGCTTTTTTAGACTTTCCTTTAGATGATAATAGTTCTTTAATTTTCTCTAGGATTTGTTTAAAATTATTTAAAACTTCTTTGTGAGTTGCCGAGAGGTCTAAGCATTTTATTATATTTGTATAGGCAGACTCAACCAATTTTTTTGTAATTTCATTGGGGTTTATTTTTTCCCATTTAATAGTATAACCATTCTGTTTTCCTACCTCTAAATTATTCTGGGCAAGAGTATTAGCTATGACTGTGTTTTGTGGCTTATGATCAGGTAAATAGAGGTGGATCCTCAACGCAGAATGATCGCTCAATAAGTTTTCAATTACCTGAAAATCTTTGGCTATATCTAATAAGCCAGGGGACAGTAAGATGAAATCAACTGTAGTTTGGTGGCCTCTGCCCACATAAGTTGGATTAAGAGAATTTAAATCCGCCATTGGTTGGTTAGCGATTTGGAGATCTAGGTCAGAGAGCACATTGATAAGGGCGTTCCCCGCCTTAGTATGCGTGAAGTGCACTAAAGGCGCCTCATGTTCATCCACTATCCCACAACAGTGTGAATTCGCCAGTGGGCAAGGATGACGATTGAAAACTCCTCCCCATAATAGATGAATTGCCCCATTTCTACCTTTCCATTGATAATATTGACTTAATCTCTCTTTTAAATTTCTGAGAAGAATCATAAATTGATCTTCCTGTAGATTATTGTAGAGATTAATTAAAAGAACAGTCTCCTTGTTTTTATTTGCAAAGGAAAGAGAAAGAATTTGGTAATTAGGATCAGAGTGAATGATCGATACTTTTAGATTATTCAGGGTGTTTGCTATATACGTTATTAACCCACCTTTGGGCCTACCTATTTTGCTACTCAGTGCTGGTGTAAAATACGTTTTATAACCTGGTAAGTGAAGCTCTGTTGTTAGCCATGACTCCTGGAGGCTGATTATTTTGTACGGTTCTAAAAAGTTTTGGGCCGTCCCATCCTCAATCTTTGAACGCAGACCCGCTACGTTCCAAAATAGGATTGGTATGAGATGTATGTCGTCTTTTAAAGCTACTCCTATTTTCGATGACGAGGGATGGCTCATGTTTGGAATGGGATAGGACAGATTATGGTTTATAGGTTCAGTTCCCGTTGGTGGTCAATCGACCATTTCGAGTCCACTGAATCTGTTGGTCAGCGGGATGTTGTACCATGATTCCCACCTGGGTTGTTCTCGGTGTGCCATCCTTGGTAAATGTGGCCTCCATTCTTCCCAACCTCCACCCTGGTGGCGTGGTCCCACTGGCTGCCAAAAATTATCTTGCTCATAATATCTGGGGGCCCCACAATATCTATTATTTCGAACGTCGACCTGTCGGGGGACTGGTGCAAGCCAAGGAAGATCATTGTCCTGGGCGAAACCATTTACTTGTCTGTAGGGGTAAAAGAAGGAGAGTGACTTAACACTGATTCCTCCTTTTGCATCCGTGTCTTCCCACGAGCAGATATAGTCTGCTATACGGGGGTCTTCGAGGGTGATCACGATGCAGTCCCCTGGGATCATTTTTCTAGTTTTGCCCACCCATGATGTTCTACGTACTGACCGAATCCTTCCATGCCAGGTCGAAGGCATGGGTCGATTGGTCTGTAGCCAATGTTGTGCCTTGTTTTTCAGAGACCAGCCGGGTTCCACAGTATGGCCTTCTAACTCTGGAACGCCAGTCATAACCACTACAAAAGGTGAAGCCTCGGGTGGCAGTTCAAGTGGAATTCTAACGTCCCCGGTGTTTCTCCAGGTATTTCTATTAGCTTTTGGGGCCGATGATTGAGGCACCGATGTTTTAGATGGTGGTTTATTTGTGGTCTTATTGTTTGTTGCCACTGAATTTGGTGCAGATGTAATTGGTGTCTGTAAGTTCCCCTGTGACTGAGGAAAGGGTATCTTTGTAGTTGGTGTTGGTATATTTTTAGGCATTGGCAGGGTGGGAGTTACTACCTGGGGTACATTCTTTTGGACGTTTGGTGGTTTGGGGGCTGTATTTGTGGGATTTTTAGATAGTTGTATGTTATTTGTATTGCCCCCTATTTTTTGAACCCCTACTATTTGGTTATGTTGCGGGGATTTAACGAGCTTTGATATCTGTAGCTCGAGCTGTGCTAGCTTTTGTTCTAGTGGCCGCAAGGAAAGTTTAAATAGGTTGGCAATGAGTTATCGCCCTCGCATGGTCCCATGTTAGTGACTGGAGGGACCGGGGAATCCAGGTTAATGAGGGTGAGGGAATCGTTCTCAATATGATGGATTTGCGCAGAGACTACTAATTGTTCTACTCTAGTAGTTTTATCCTGTGGAGCACCAGAAGTATGGAGTGTCGTGATAGGAAGGGGGTTTTCTAGCTTGTTCTGTCTCTTACTTATTGCACCCTCCCTCCGTCCTCTTTCTTGAATTTTTTCTAGGGGGGTCACTTGTGAGGGGGATTGGGTGCTAATTCGGGTGTTCTTTCTAAATCAGAACTTAACTGTGTGTCTTCAAGATGAGACACGGATAAGTCCACGGTGTTTGGCAAACTACATCTCTCACACTCCACCCTCGCCCCTTCGTTTGTGATCCCTGCTACGGGTGTTCGAGCGTCGGCCAGGTTACCCAGAGAGGATCTTTTGGCGAAGGCTAGATCTAAGGATACCCTTTCTTCTATCAAGGATATGCTTTGGTCAATGAATGTGTTCGCCTTAGTTATAAAATCGTCCATCGGACCAAGCAATTTCCCCACACTACCCGGGGCCTTTATTTTGTTTCCTCTAGTTACTACCATTTTAACTGGGAAGAGTAATTGTACTAATGGGGGACAAAATAATACAAACCAAATACAAGGGGGATAGCCCTGCCCAGTCTCTCACGTTCTCGAAAGGCCTCAAACGGCCCGGTCTTCGCCCGCGCTTCCGTCCGCGCGCGTCCCGCGTTCGCGTCAGGAGGCTGGGCTAAATAGGAGGAGGGGGGCGGGAAGAGGCACCAGGTGCGCGGGATGTTGTTACGCAAGCACCTCTGGTCCTCGCAGTCCCGCTCCCGTTAGCTAGGGCGTAGTCTCCTCTCGGCAAGGTAGTGACCGAGCA
The DNA here is from genome assembly GCF_964261635.1 of Lissotriton helveticus. NCBI lineage: Eukaryota > Metazoa > Chordata > Amphibia > Caudata > Salamandridae > Lissotriton > Lissotriton helveticus. Next base: position 811,026,914 of record NC_136061.1, on the reverse strand, counting down.
CACGGGCTCCCAGGTCAGAGGGCAAGTTCAATTCGGAGCAAGTTTTCCAGGACAGGGAAGTCTTCTGCCACCACACGACTGTGAGCGGCTCCCGCGAAGCGGGGGGCCGCGAGTCGTTTTAAAGGTCCCAGGGAGGAGGGGGCGGGAAGAGGCACCAGGTGCGCGGAATGTTGTTGTGCAAGCACCTCTGGTCCTCGCAGTCCCGCTCCCGTTAGCTAGGGCGTAGTCTCCTCTCGGCAAGGTAGTGACCGAGCACACGGGCTCCCAGGTCAGAGGGCAAGTTCAATTCGGAGCAAGTTTTCCAGGACAGGGAAGTCTTCTGCCACCACACGACTGCGAGCGGCACAATTTAAGAACAGCAGTATGGTGTGTGTCCAAGTGTGCACAAGGTACAAAAAACAAACCTGTTATGCTTTATCAATACTTGAACAAATGTTCATTGTTAAAGCAGTTTTGCGGAAAATGTACCAATCACAAGGGAGATTCAGGAAGAAAAAAAGATGCAGGAAAGTAATGTTCATGTATTTCTAATAATCAACCACCTCCATCAGCTTTGAGCAAGTGGGCGTCTAAGGAAAAGCAAGTATTTCATTGAGCTGCAGGCAGCTGTAAGGAGGGGAGCAGGAGAGGGTGTGCGCGCGCGCTCGAGAGTGTGAGATAAGTGCAGCGGTGAGACCTTCTGAACGAGATGAGCCGCGCAAGTGCTGCAGTAAGGAACCGCTAACAGTTAATGTATGAGGCACGTCACTGGCCCAGTGAGATGCTCCTGTGAGGGTGTGCTGTAGAAGAGCCACCGCAGAGGTAGTCTTTGAGAGGCAAGTCTCGTCGGAGAGTTTATGACAGTTCCCAATAAAGAAATGGACTTGTGAGCCGGAGTTATGCGTGAGGCCTCATTTAGAAGCTGAAGTCTGAATTCCTTTAGGAGAGAACCCTCTGCCATTAGTGAAACACTGAAGTTTGACACAAAACTGTGAATTAGTGTAAGAGACAAAACTCTGCCATGCGAGACAAACTGATGTGTGAGCGTGTGAAGGAGGGGGCGTGTCTTCTGAGTTAGACGCTGAAGTGTGAAGTAATGTAAAAGACACCCCTCTGCCATGCACAGACGTGTGAGCGTTTAAGGGAGAGACTCCTTTACGGAGTTAGGAACTAAAGTCAGAATTAGTTTAGGCGACTTCCCCCCATTAGTAAACGCAGGTTTGTAATTGTTGTTGGCCCATGTACCTGCACCTCTAATATTATGCTCAGTGAAGTCCAAGTCCCACTACCAACAACTTCGAGACAATTGTGGAGCTGAACTATTTGAAAAGAGCAATCCGTGTGGGAAAATATTGAAATATATTAAAACATATTTTGGTGTTTAAATATTTTAGATACATATTTTCCCAATCAGTTGTGTTTTATACTCATGTATAACTAAGAAGCCTGAATTTGTGCAGTCTATAGTGCACACACAAGATAGTAAATGTATTTGTTACTTTTTTGCCCTTGCTTTAATACTAATTGCTCAGAAAATGTAGCTAATATGGCTTATTGTTGTTAAAGCGTTTGTTTCCAGGTGCTCGACAGAGTTTGGGTATGTGAGCACGTGTCATGTTCAAAGAGTTAGAGGGGGTGCCCACGTAACCTTCATACCTTACAAACTGGCCTCAAGGCGCTCAACACTTTCGTGCACACTTATTTTTCGGTTTGGCTCACAGAACGCTATGGAACCGTGTAACTTCGATTCCCTGTGGGAAGCACGCAATATATTGTTTACAAGGACTCGCTCCGTGCCCAACCCTGGCGATTTCAGGATATCAATAGGTGATTAATTTTGCCCGTGCAGACAAGGACGTACTTTTCCTCATTAGGGTGTGGCCCAGAGAAAGGAAGAGACAAAAGAAAAACTTACAAAGCCGTCGGAAGGGAACGACCGGCAAAGAGTGACAGAAGGGTGTAAAAAAGGGACAGAGAGCTCAAAAAACAGCAACAACTGGTGATAGAAGGAGATACGGACAGAAAGAACAAGCACGGAATCGAAACCTGTGGTGCGCGCGCACCACAGAGGAGCCAACGGAGGAATCGAAACCAGTGGTGCGCGCGCACCACAGAGGAGCAGGGACGAGGGAGTCTGTAGTCTGTGCCGCGCTGATGCGCATCCTAGACATCAATGGGAATGGGCGGAGCAAAGGCGGGACATGCACCCGCCTTTGCCGAATTGCGTGCCTTATTTTTTTTTTACGCTAAAGCCAATGGCAACCTGCAAAAGCAAAACCACACGCATGAGCGTGTGGTCAGCTTTCAGAACACTGTACAAGAGGTCTCGCGCTGGCAAGCAGTGCTGCGCACTACAATGCTAGGCACGAGACCTAAAAAGACACATGCTCATGCACTGCATAGTGAGGGACACTTCGAGGCGCACCCCAGACAATGGTGAGTAATTACTATGTTGGGACACCGGACGGAAACGGCTTTTGAACCCCCCCCCCCCAGAAAAAACACAATAACAGTATAAAACGGTATAACACCGAAACAAACTCTAAACTCAAAAAGTAAAATTTCTAATTGTAATGTTAAAACCGATCACGGACCACCTTTTAAATATATATTAAAAAAACATTTTGATTCAAAATATAAAGCCTCCAGTGCGTATTTTGAAATGAAAAATGTGCTTCTTTGAAGGGAAAATGCGCATTTTCCAAGCCGTGAATTGTATTTTGAAACAATGCGAACGCAATCTCCTATGGGAAAAAGCTCATTTTAAAGGGAAACGGGCATTTTTATGCGATGCTTGGAGTGTAAGGATGAAAGGTGTGTTTTGGGCGATGCTTGCACTTCAAGGATGAAGTTGTGTTTTCGTGCGATGCTTGCAGTGCAAGGATGAAAGGTGTGTTTTCAGGTGATGCTTGCAGTGCAAGGATGAAAAGTGTGTTTTTGGGCCATGCTTGCACTGCAAGGATGAAAGGTGTGTTTTGGGCCATGCTTGCACTGCAAGGATGAAAGATGTGTTTTCAAAGGTGGAACTTGTCATTTCAAGTGCCTCCTTTGTAAGGAAAAGTGCGCGTCTCTTCTGCACAATAAAGATCAATAAATAACTTAAAATGCGGGTTTAATGTCCACTTCCCTGGTTTGTTTTCCTAAGCAGCGTCCGCCACTAAGGCGCACAAAGACACAAGGTGATCCCGCGGATCTGGTCTGGCGGCCTGCTGCCTGAGAGATCCTCTGATCCGGACAGGGAAGATCTCGCAAGAGAGTACTTAGAAGCTCCTTTTGTAGGGCAGGGAGGCTAGGAGAGGGAGGGGAGCTGGTCGCCTCTCCCTATCACCCTCATTTACCTCACAGAGCCAGGGCAGCTTTAAGATTAAACCCAAGATGCGCACTGTGATGCTGGTGGGTATGGGAGCAGTGGACCTTGGAGGGGAAAGGGGAAGAGTGGGCGCTTTGGGGGCCACACTGCCCGCTTCCACCTTAAGAGGGCATTTTACGGGTAAAGTTGTGGGGACACACTCTTCCACACCTCATAAGATTCCCACGGAGATCCACAATGTGCACTCAGACATACATACAGACAGACAGACAGACAGACAGACAGACAGACAGACAGACAGACAGATAGATAGATAGATAGATAGATAGATAGATAGATAGATAGATAGATAGATAGATAGATAGATAGATAGATAGATAGATAGATAGATAGATAGATAGATAGATCCACAGCTATATATACACAGTCAGGAATGAATTTACCAGAATTAAACCCGAATTATTGCATTATCAGCAGACTGGTCTAAAATATGCAAAGATATGTTAACAATGAATATATAAAAACACACATTTGAAAAATACCAACGTTGTATTTCTACTCACACAATGTGGTGTTTGAACCCGGTCGTCCTGGGAAGTGTCGCTGAAACACTGATGGTAAATCACAGACTCCTGTACCGGGGAGGGAGGGAGGGAACCATCGAGGGATTGGGGGGCCGAGCCCTGTGGGGGGTCACTGGAGAGTACCTTGAGTGCTGCGCCCAGCTCGGCGGTGCCAATGCCGCCCTGCCAGGGGCTTCCCTCACTTTATCTGGGGCTAATCTCAGCATTTCCATAAGGCACCCCGTGTCCCGCAGGGCAGGTCCGGGGCCCCCCACACACACACACACACACAGCACTGGCCGGTGTTTAACCACACTGTACTCTCACTACAGTAATGTCATGGACAGAGCACACAATAATATTATTCACACAAATGCATTCACCCGGGTCTCTCTGCCGCGCGTGGAGGGCAGCAGCCAGGGCGGTTTCTCCCTGAAAAGTGTGTGCGTGGGGGGAGGGGGGCAGCCCCCCTCCCATCAAGGCTGGTGCCTCAGAGTCTCACTACAGTGAGATCAGGAGAAGAGCTCACAATATCAATACCTATGTACACACCCGGGGCTCTCTGTCTGCCTGGGATGAAAGGTTGTAGCAGTGTAGTAAATCTTCCTGAAAGAGAACTTCATGCAGACACCCCCCAACCCTTCCCCTCATACACACAGCACTCTGTGTCTTGCAGTGCCTAGAACTCTCAGTACGGTAACACCAGTGACAGGACAAACACTATTAATGCACGTGCACACATCTGGGGCTTTATCCTGCCCGGGGTGTATTGCCCCAGCCAGGGTCGAATCTCTCTGAAAGGGAGGGGCTGCTTGAAAGGCACAACGCCCTCACTCAACCTGCTCCCACAAATCTGTGAACTGAGAGGACAGAACGCAGCTTTCACCTGTAGGTGTAGACAGGTGGGAACAGGAAAACGAACTAGGAGATCGTCTTCTCCAAATGCTGAAAAATGTAACCCCCACCACCTTACTTCGTTCGTATATAGACAAGTAATGAAATAGGCTTATCAAGATGGCGTCTTCTGCGCAAATGGCCCTTGCGCTTCTTTTGGCGCTATGAACGCAAGCATTCACTAGAAACATCCCAGACTTAATGCATGTTTTGCAGACAGCAAGCTTTAAATGTTGCAAAATATATATGAATATCCAAATAAATTCATGTGTATGCTCTTCAAAAGATATCATGCTTAGATATATCACATTAACATGAGGCCTGGATGCTCACAGGGCTTCCTATCCGACCTTGACTGGACAAGCTTCTACAAGTTATTCTGTACCCCTTAGAGGTCACTGTCCTGACTACATGATATTTCTTTTTCTGGTTGTGCAAGTTGCTTACACAGTGCCGAGCCAGCCTTTCTGGTCTGCCCATATCTGGCTGTTTATAATTTGCATGCTGCAGACATTGCACATCCATGTTAGCCATATTTGGCTTGGTGCCTTATTCTAGTTCCGCTGACATGGCATTACTCAATGTATATAGCACCTATAAACCTGTCACTCTGGGAAGAAGCAGTCTGAGAGCCCCTAAGACTGGAGACCTGACGTCTTCCTTGCTAATTAGCAATGATGCATGCTTTTGGTATAAATACATACATTTCATTCTGTTTCTGAGCAAACCTGCTATGTCTGTTGAGTTTCATTCATTTGCTCCTGGGAGGGTGCCAGTATTTCCCCATCAAAATGGTGTCAGAAAGTGGGACATTGGAGGACTGTGATGTCAACAATTGGTAAGTGAGATGTAAGCTAAATAACTAACTTGCCTTGCTGCAAGTAACCTTTCAGTCTTTCAAATGCGTATCTAACACATAGTATTAATAAAAGGGGCATTGACTTGTATTTAAAATAGACAGGGTGACTGTAGAGAATGTTTTTAAAATATTCTCTGTATCGCTAATTGATATGTGGCATACACTGCAGGAGAGCCTGGGTTAGAGAATAATTTATATGTACCTACACATATAAGAAGTAGTGAAACAGGTGACTGATAAGTAACTGAGTTACTTTATGTCAATAAATATTGACAAATGGCTAGACCCTTCAGGGGTTTTATAAAAATCCATTGCAGTAGACCCTATGCTAGGATGGGTTATTGATTTTACCCAGAAAAAGAAACCCTCCCAGAATATAGTGAGTGGAGCTTCTGATTTGCGGGTTGCACCAGAACACAGGGAAATGATTTTGAAATATGCGTAGCTATGTCATGGATGAATGACTGCATTTGAATAGGGCATTGATCTTCAGTACTGGACCTCTAGGTTTCCTTGATTTATATAAAAAAAATGGAGGATATTAGTGCATGAGAGAAGGAAATTGGTTTTATATGTGATGTCTCTGGCTGGTCCATAACTGTTGATTTCCCTCTTTTTAACTCATTCTATCCCTCACCTAACAACTTTTCCCTTGTAGGAGACCATTTGAATTTATCTTTCAGGGTGCAAGCGCACATTGTGAGTAAAAAGTAAATTTCACAAGACCGGATTTTAGATGAAAATCATGGTAAGCTCACTAGAAAGCTGCTTAAAAAAACATCAGGAGAGAAAAATTCAAATGAAGGTAAGAATATGAATTATATTAAATATGTTAAGTGGCTGCACTCTACTATGGACAGTGACATAAAACTCCTTCCAGGGCTAGAAGAAAAGTGGTTGGAGGAAAAGTTAACTTGGAAACATTCATATTTTCACATGAGCAAATCTACACATGCAAATCTGCTCATGGAAAAATGCAGTTCACAAATATTTTCTAGGAGTACTATTTCTTGGCCTACTACTGTGAATTCTTGTGAACTCAAGGAAACCGTATATATGCAAGGCTATATACCATGCATGCACTTTTGAGACTTTCTTTAATAATTGGGCATCTACTTAGGCCTGGCGTTAGCCATGACCTTTTGTGTATATTTAAATTCTGCATGTCACTCTCTCACTCTATCAGATGGCATCACTGTGAGTGACAGTATTCTGTTCTTTCAGAAGGAGCATATTGACACACAAAGTAGTGTTGTACAGTGCCCAGAGGTCCTATGGCAATGTGTACTTTTTGAGACCAAAAAACAAATTTGACTTTTGCCAATGCTTGTTAGAATAAAGTCACGCATTGACAAAAACAAAAGTCTGACCTCCAACTTCAGACCACCTGGCTTTGACAATGCTTGTTTATTTTTGTTTTCTATAATTGTATTTAAACTGGTTAAACTGATTTTCCATTATGAATATTTATGGGAACTACTAGCATACATGTTACTAAATATGCTGCAAAGATTTGGTACCTAAAATATTACAGTAGTTTAGCTAAATGTTTTTTTCCTGCTTGCATTTTTTGTGAACGTTTTATTTTGAAAGCAAAGAATAATCACACTTGCTTTCAAGCGTCTGCAAATATTTGCTTATTATAAGAGAGCAATCTGGGAGCATTATACATAGCCTCATATTACTAAACTTTGAAAACGCGTGTTCAAATTTATACTGAAACCACCGTCAGTAGTGCAGTCAGAGCTTACAAGATTTAAGAAACAAAGGCTTTTGGCAGCTGTTAACCCAGGACCTGTCAAAGAGGGCAGAAAAGGTCCTAGGGTCAGGCTGGAATAAATTTGTAAAGGAGGGGTGTTTTTAGGAGCACAGCGCAAGCAGTTTGGTCAGAGACAGACATGGTTAGGTCACTGGGTCTTTAATACTAATTGTTACATGTTAATGTTAAAACTGTCTTTTCCTAGGAAAAGACACTAAATAGAAAAAAGTAGGTCCCACAGAGAAAAATGAATGTGTGTGCTTTTACAAAACTAGGACATAACAAATATTAAAAATAGATTCAAAATATTGCAGCACTCTTATGGCATAGCACTTTATAATGACATTTCAAGAAAACTCAAAATGTCAGTTGTGTAAGCTGAATTTATCATTGATGTGGAGTAGATTTGACTCTCCTTAGATACATGATATTAAGATGGTTAAAATAAAGCACATAAAAAAGGTGAATATTTGTTTCTCTAGCAAGAGAAATCTACGTTAAATCTGTGGTGACAATTGTATCGGATAAAAGCATTTGGACAAATATCTAGAGTTGTTACAATTGATATATGTTTGATTTAGTGGTTTTCTCTGTTAATATGAATTAATGTTACCCCTTTTTTGTTCCCAATTTTGTGTACTACAATTAGCTCGGTGTTCAATGTGTTTTGATTTTTAGACCGTTCGTGCTTTCTCGCGGATGTTTTTAAATATTTCTGTACAGTCCTGGTTTGGAACTGTTAGATTTCTATGAATTTTATTGTGTATTGCAATGTATATGGTACCTATTATTTGTGAATAATTTTGTATCCTTTTTAGATTTATCTCTTTGATCATATCCTTTTTATCCATTGTCATCCTACTGGTGTGAGGCTGCACGTGTAAAAGTGGTGTGGTAAGTGTGAATTTACCCAAAGGGGACTCTTTTTATGACTGAGGTCTCTAGCAATACAGACATGAGAATTACATTGCAAGCCTTTATGCAATCTTTTACTTTTATGCACAAGGATTCTGTGAACAAATTATGGCATTCTGAAAACTGTCATTTGTAGAACGCACAGTGCACAAGAAATAAATAAATAATAATTTTAAAAAAGTGCACCATACCTTTCAATTATAAGCACACAGGCACGGAGCAGGAATGCTTTTCAGTCATGCTTCTCGAGAGATACTTTCAAATGTGAAGGCCACATCGGGTAACATCGCTCAGACAAGGAACAACAGGTTTAAGGTCAGAAGCCAAGTTCCATATTGAGAACTGAGCACCACTACCGAAAGTAAATGTCCACGCAGGGAGTTTTTGGAGCTTTTTTTATCCGAAGTTAGCCACTGTGACAGTACTTAATTTAAACACGTTTTGTTAGCAGATCACTGATAAAATTGACTTTATCTAAATGATTTCAGAGAGTCACATGCACAGACTCTCTAGTGCAAGCTAGAATATTTGTTGAAATAAAATAAGTCAAAACTTTTAAAAGTATCTTAAAAAAAGTGGGTGTGATTTCAACTTACTTTCAGAGGCCTAAATTAGACTATAAAAGCCTCACAGCATTTCCAGATGTATACATGTACATTATAATTGTGTAAATGCAAGTTGTACATTTAGTCTATAGCCCTTGTTGTATTAAGGGAAAGACACAAAAAACTTCCCTAATCACTAATTTTTAGAATCTAGGTAAGTAAAGGGCACACACCACAGGTTCTAACATATATTCACCATACAATTACCAGCAAATAATATAAAAATATCATTTAAAAATATCATATAAAAAGGTCAAACCAACAACTAATCATAATAAATGCAAATACAAAAAGATAAAAATGGGACACAATTTATTCCATCACTTCATTATAAAAACAATACATCAATTCAAAATTAAAAACATAACAAGTGACACAATCAAAGGGTATTAATTTACAATTCACAATTCAAGAAAACGGAAGTCGACGCTGCGTTTCGGTGATTTGTCTACGATATTCACCTTTTTCAGGACAGTTTTCTATCTCAGTCACGAGGCCAGATGTGATACCAGCTTTCAATATTGGTATGTGTTCATTAGACTTAGGATAAAATTTCCTGCATTTCAAATATTTTTATATCCAGGGTTAATACCCTTTCAAGACTAAACTATGATTTTAGAAAACCTTCTGTGGGTGCCACCGTGATATGTCGAGCAACACTGGTAATGGGTTGATACAGAACTGTTAAATTAGTCTGTTTGCACTTCGCAAGGGGATGGCGAGTTGGCCTATCGCAACCGCAATGGGATTCTTCTTATGGGTCGATTAGATTTCAATGATCAATGATCTAAGCTGCAGGCTGTAGTTTCCTCATTCAACCTGGAGAATATAAGACGGCCTCCTTGCAACCACATGGCTTCTTACTTCTTTCTAATGATGCTTATCACATGTGGGTGTGTTGAGAGATGATGAATAATGCTGTTAGACTGCAGTTTGTTACATATGAAAAGGAAATGGATGGATGTGCACATAACTAACAATAAGGTTATAGATCTAGGGAACAGAGAGGTTTTGGAAAAATGCCCTCACCATAAAGTGATGATTAAAAAAAATAAAAAAAAGTTTTTTTAAAAGAGAGGGTGGTGAAACCATGCTGTCCCCATAAAGTGATTACCTTATGAACCTGTGGTTCCCTTAGAGCCTGTTGTGCCTGACACCAGTACTATATTATTATTTCTACTTATAGAGGCAGAGTATCTTTCGCTCCTCAGTGGGTTTTAGCATTAAAGTCCATCTACAGAGTGAAAGCCTCCTTGCCGTCGTGATGGGATACCCAGTATACTTTGTTCACTGTGAGTCCCAATGTCAAGGCGCAGGCAGTAAAGAGAGACTTGGGCCACCTATGCCTGGAAGGTGGTAGCATCGTCTTGCAGTAGGCTGATGACCTCCTTGTGACATCTCCATCACTTGAGGCCTGTGAAAGCTTGTGAAAAAGACGCTGTAGCTCTGCTGAACTACCTCCAGAAGAGAAGCCTCATTGTCAAAATGCCAGTCCTGCCAAAAATAGGTGACTTACCTGGGTTTTGTGATATTCCAATGTACACGCCGCATATCACCTGACAGAATAAAATTGTTTCAGGGCATTCAGCTCCTGCAATGGGTCCATGAATGCAGATGCTATGACCAATGAACTTGCAAACTGTTTCAAGAAATTGAAAGGGACATTGTGTACTGCGTCATCATGGGGTCTGCCTGACTACAAACTGCCTTTCCATCTCTGTTTCAGAGCAAAATAACATTGCAAATGAAGTGGTGCTGCCAAGGGTGTGCTGATACAGCTGGAAAAGAAAGGCCTGTGGGGCACAACTATGTGACTTTGCTTTCTGCAATGATGAGGGGTCTGCAGTTGTGATGGTGGAGAGGATGGCTCTTATTGTGTTGGACTATACCTGTATTGTCCAGCTGCCACATTTGGTATGGTTGTGTTGTTGTATGGATCAACACAACATTTTCTCCTGGAAGGCACATAGGTTATAATGGCACCATGCTGTCTAATTGTAATGTCATAATAAGAGGCCCACCTGTTAATTTGGCAAAAGTATTACCTGCAATAGGTTATTCTGATGAGATCCATTCTCTTAGAAACAAATGAGACTCCTAAGTAAATTGGTGTTGATATTGTAGAAATCGGTACCACACCAAGATTAGACACCATTAGAAAAGGCAGACTATAGGAGTGGTACACTGATGGTTCCTCCAGCATACTGATAGATACTGATTACAGGGCAGGGTATGCTATAGCAATAGCTGACGTGCAGCTCTGGCACTTGAAACATCTACCCACTAAGATAAGCTGTATGCGGTAAAAAAAGCATGAATACTAGTCAAGGGTAAAACTGTTAACATTTACACTAACTCACATTATGCTTTGCAGTTCTTATTTGTGGCCAGCTGTGGAAGTATCACAGATTCATAAGAAAAACAGGGCGCCTTATTAAAAATGGTCCTTTAGTAAGGATCTTGTTAAAAGCAATATTATTATACACCAGGATAGGAGTGATGAAATGTGACGCCTACACAGGAGCTAATACTAAGTTAGCCAAAGGTGATGCCATTGCTGACACAGCATTAGCCACATCGGTGCTCATAACGAGCTCAGCTCAGCTCGTCATGCGGCACAGTGACGCTGTGCTCATGGCGAGCTGAGCTTGTCATAACGGCCGTGGAACGCCCATGCGGGTATAATTCCCCTGCTGTGCGTTCCATTAAATGGGCGTGGTCATGACGCGCAGCACCAACTTGCAGCGTGACGAGCCGAGCTCGTCACAAGCACCGGGACACCGCGTGCGGCCTCCCTCCCCGACGCCGCGGGGGAATTAGCCCCACGGCGAAGGGTTAAATGAAAGCATGTTACAGCCAGTGCAGATGGGACTAATGAACAAAGCATTCCAAAAATACAGCTCATTCAGAGACAATTGTTGCAAGCTAATGTAAAGGAAGCACAATGGTCTGCAACACCAGACGAACATAGAGGGAGGATTGATGAATGATGTGAGCCGTATAATGAAGAGAGCGTGGGCCTACCAGGATGAGATGCTTGTGTCCCCATGCAGTACGTTCCTTTCCCTTACAAAACTGGAGCAGGGAACTATCTGATATTGCACAAGGGAGGGTTAATGTGAATTGCAGCAGTAGCGCCTCTGTACGAGGTATGTGGGATGCAGGCGCACTGCGAGGAACACGGTCCGTCACTGAGCAGAACTTTGTCACCACCATTTTTATGCAAAATGACAGCAGTAGAGCCTCTGTATGAGGTATGTGGTATGTAGGCGCACTGCGAGGGACACCGTCCTTGCAAACATCTTTCCGAGACCTGGTATAATCTGATTTGTTACATATTTGAACAACAGGCAGCAATTAAAATCATGTTCTCAGTCTCAGCTCTTTGATAAGTTTCTATAGCGCCAGTCTGTGAGTACTTCGTACTGCAAGGGACACCACAGATTGGGATTACAGTAGAAAGAACATCGGGGCATATTAGTAAGAACCTTGTTAAAATTATCGCCGTTTTAGTGGCAGGAAACTGCCGCTAAAACGGCGATAATGGGCTTGCTAATATGCGTTTTAGAATTCCAATGGAAGCCCAGGTTAGATGTCCTGCACATCTAACCTGGGCTTCTATTGGAATTCTATAACGCATATTAGCAAACCCATTATCTCTGTTTTAGTGGCAGTTTCCTGCCGCTAAAACGGCGATAATTTTAACAAAGTTCTTGCTAATTTGCCCCATCGTTTTTTCTGAGTTCAGTTAAGAAGGCTGATGTTTAATATAGTACAGACGTTTTTAAACGTTAATTTTAATATTACTATGAACTTCTCCCAACAGCAGCATTGTGGTTAGTGAAACGCTATTAGATTTCACACTGCTTGGAAGGCTTCACGGGGTGAAGTGTGTGTTCCTTGATACAGTGGCGTCGTATTTCAGGCTTCTGCCCCTTAGCGTGTACCAGTTTCCCATCTGTGCGGTAGGACTGTTTACATAGGTGGATCATAGGGGCCTGTTTGCAGATTAGTGCCTCATACATTGAACATTTGCTTCGAGGCATCTATGCATTAGGCAGAACAGTTCGACGACCAAACAGTGAGAAGGAGCCAGACTGAGGTTTAGAGAGTCCAGCTGGGTACATCCAATCTTTTAAAGCGCATCATAAGCATTAGTTTTACAAGAAACGCTGGTAAAAGTGAGAGGCAAGTTCCCAGCAGGTTACTCCTGTTCACTCTCTGCCCTCCCCCTTCAGAAGCCAAGGCATTGATTTATTTCAGCTCTCTTCACTCCCTTCCCCCGCATGTAAGTTCTTGGGGGGAGGATAAAAGAAAATGTTCTCTCACTCGCAAGTCATGCGTTTTCTTTGGTACGGTTTGAAATTTGAGAATGTAGATTCTCCATATTTTGAATTTGGAGACTATCCATTTAATTAAAGACACTGAGGCTAGCATTACGCATAAGCTTTTCTTTGCACCTCCATTTAGCCTTAAAAAAAATAACCATGACTAAATTTCAAATTAGAACTTTATGAAATTTGAGAATCCATTGGACATGAGCATCTCTGATTGTAATAGCATTCATAGATGAAAAGATTGAATGGGAAGCATTGGATTTTCCCCAATTTCCAAGGATGTCACTTCAATCAGCCGTGTTTATTTTTAGCAAGATATTACAAGGTGCAGTAATAATACATTAAAGGTAACTTCCTTCGACAAATCTTCGTAGAATGTGCAGATTTCAATAAATATTTTCTTTTGTTATTAAAGTACATGTCCTCATCATTCTGTGGTTGCAGCCTAGGGTGGTGTGGGACAGACACGTGCAGTGGTCCTTCTTCTGCAGTTGTGGGTCCTGAGCACTTGGGGCTTGCCTCGCTTGGAACTTGATGACTTGAAGATTTCAACCAGTGGTATCTCTTGTTTTCAGCAGCTATAGCCTTCTTGAGCCACGTATCGACTGCGACACTGGAAAGGCAGGTGCGGCCTCCTGGCTGATATTGACCTCTTACATGCATTTGACAGTTGCACCTCAGGGCTCCCACCTAGGCTTCCTGGCTGTCTCTGGCTATTCCCCTTACCAAGAACATGCAGGCTTCTCCTCCTCCACAGTCAAATACACACATTCTCTCTTTCAGAAAATAGGCACGCTTCTAGGCAGACCTTTTGCTTGCCAGTCTGCCTGCACAGACAGGCACACTTCTAGGCTCAAGGCAGGCCCCCTGCTCCTCCAGCTGAAAGTGGAGACTTGAGGTGATTTCTGCTTACTTCTGCAAGGTTGACTGTCATACAGACACCAGCTCTCCGAACACAACAGTGCTTTGAGTTATCTACGGAATACTACATTTCTTGGTCAAGTAGAACTTAAACTGGAATTAGGTGGGGTCTTTTGGATCCCTTCTTCATACAGATTTTCCAGACAGGGCATGTGACTCCTCTAGCTAAGGTTTCAGAACCAGTTTGGGGTGGTTGGCAAGCATTGAAATAGCCAGTAGTTCTCACCTTTGGGACCTTATATGCAGTTGATGTTGTTGCACCAAGGATATTGTGCTGCTTAACCTAATACTTATAAGGTCCCAAAAGCGAGACCTATTGGCCATGCCAATGCTTGTTTTCTATGTTTTCTTGTACACAATTAAAGTAACATACACTTATCAACATAGCAATCTGAAACCTTGGCAACTATGACACTCCACACACAGAACCCACGAGGCGCGTGGAGGTGACGCAGTTTACAGCAGGCGCAATACAATACTTCTATTTTGCAAGAAGAACACAATTATAGAACCTAATATGGAAAAAGCAAACACTCTTTTGGAACTCAAGATGAACTAAAACATATTGAAATGTAAACCGAGAATAAATGCATCACTGAAAATGATTCTCTATTGGTTTTTACGTACATTGTCAAGAAATCCATCTGTGTTTTGCCTGTAAAGTTAAGGGCATGTATAATTGAATACCCTTAAGCACCCATCCAAAGTTGGGTTTGAATTGCTGCAGGAGAGAGCCCCGTGAGGAGTCACAGCCCTGCTGAGCTGAAGTGAGCTCTCTGCACAGGAGCAATGATCATCAGCTATTAACGCTTTCTTAGCCCGCGTCAGTCACTAAAGAGGCAGGTAGAGGAAAGTAACCATCATGACTGCATATTTCCATCCAACACGAAGGCAGAGCTGAGGCATCCAGTGAAGTATAAAAGCGTTCAAAGATGGCTGCCAATGCACGTGTGCAATGGGTTGTCCTGCTTTTGTGTTTACTCCTGAAACGGGCACTGTGCTGCTTTCAATGCCGTGTCGCCCCTGTGCTTTATGAGCTAATCGGATTTGGAGTCCAGCGACATGAAGATTCGGCGGCAGAAACACGCCAAGAGAACTTTGTCCTTCTACAAGCATAACTTTGGACTGAGGGAGCCTTTCCAGGTGGTACTGGATGGGACCTTCTGCCAGGCAGCGCTGCGTGGCCAGATCCAGATCAAAGAACAGCTCCCAAATACCTAGTGGGCGAGGTTACCCTCTGTACCTCCAGGTGAGTGGCTGCACTGCCGAGAGGAAGGTGGATTATAATTGGTGGAAGGGTTTGCAAGTGTGACTCGGAGGCGGGAAAGCTGTCTACATAGGGCTTAGGGGTGAGCCCAAATACTGGGACATGAGAGCTCTCGCTGATATAGGAGTTTAATAACGCATGGCTCGAAGACTTTACACATTTAAACCAAGATGCCCATGTGATAAGTGTGTGAGCGATGATCACAAGTGAAAAATAAAATATACTGTCTGTAAATCCTTTGCATATTGGCATGGACGTTTAACAGTGACTTACAATGTTTATTAACATTGCAAAGCGGGAGGTTGAGTCGGTGATGTTTTATGACATGCTGTATGCAAACGCTTCTAATGTTTTTACCGGTGTCACAGTAGACTTGATTTGCAAGTTGCAAAAACAACAAGCATTGGGCGCGAAAGCAACACGGCCAGGCGGGCGTAAAAGCGAAAGTAATCGTGATCAAGCGAAAGTGATCGCAAACGCGGGGACGCGCTCTGTGGTGGGGGAGGGGCGAGACGCTCGGGAGAGCAAGGAAAGGGTGCCGCGAGGAATGCGCGCAATGGCAAAAGCAGGTTGGTGAGTGGCGTGCGATGTGCGCGCACCATGACGAGAGAGGAAAGCCATGTGGTGCCTCTGCTCGTCATTGTGTGCGTAACCGCACGCTCTATGCCTGCCAAAAGCGATTGGTAGCACTTTGAAAACCCACACACTAAATGTCTTGCAGAGCAGCGCATGTGCTGACTCAGCGAGACCTAAAAAGCACGGTCCCGAAATTGAAAGTGATCCTGGATCTCTTGTCTTTATGGGGCCATGTGTTTCTAACACATGGCCCCATAAAGATAAAAAAACTGCTTTGTGACAGTAGCAAACCTGGCCACCGAGTCCGGCTCGTAGGCCAAAGGGCGTCCACCAAAAACCCTCATTTCCAATGGCAGGCCACCGTTTAGCATAAACAGTGACGCCAGCCAATGGAAATGAGGGGCGGGGCTTAAAGCCCCCTTCTGTAATCTCCTTCATCACAAGAGTCTCGCACAGCGTTGCTGTGCAACGCTACGCAAGACCTAAAAAGGTCTCTGAGATGGGGTCCCCGGGGCCTGAATTAGGTTGGGGAGGGGGGCTGCACTAAGGCCATACACAGCGTGATGTTGACTTTATGTATGGTAACAAAATATTACTTTAATTTATTTTGTAAAAACCTTGAAAATAACTGAAAAAACAAATGTTAAAGTAATGTTATAGGTAGACGAGAATTTCAGTGACAAGGTATCGTTTTCAACATGCAAAATCACTGAAATTTACCAGTTATAGTTATCTTAAATAACTATAACCCATGCCCTAAGGTAACTACAACTCGAGCAGCTCCTGTATATAAAGCACCCTACAACACCAGCGAAACTGAATCTGCTCACCTCAAATGTCCGGTTTTCGATCAAAGTTTCAGGGCACAGGATTAGCACAGTGCTATCCATGCCAATATATATATATCTAGTATGTTTGAAATGAAATATCAAACTGTGACAGATTGAACTAAGATTGAAAATTTCATTTTGTCATGATCGTATTATTAATTTTAACAAGTGTATTGGTTTTGATCATCTGATTCATTAGATCTATCCCTTTGTTTTTAGGTTTCGTAACCTGGCGAGGGGCGAAGCCCCTCCCAGATCGAAATCTGTTGTTAGGTTTCGCTGGAGGGCGGAGCTCTTAGCTCCGCCTCCAGAGAAATCTCTTGATTTCCAGTAAGGAGAATGGAATACGCCCCCCAGTCCCATTGGCTAGCTCCATAAATGGAGGCTAGCCATTGGAACAGAGATCTGTCCGTCAAGGCCGGACCAGATTCGGGGGCGTTCCCGAGATTTTTTCCCAGGGCGGAGTTACGTTTTTTCCCGTTCCCTCCCCTTTTTGGCGACGTCACGCGACGTTCTGCTTTCACCTTCCTGCTCCGGCCGTCTTCTGCGTCTCTCCTCCCCCTTTCCCGCCCCCTCCCGCAGTCAGTCCGAAGCGCTGTGCTTCCCCCTGAGCGCTTTTTGTGCACAGCCGTTTTGGCCGTGAAAATCACCGCCGCAGCCCCGGGGCCGTGGAGAAGCCGAGGGAACCACCGCTGACGTCACCCGGGAGCCGCGCTGCCATTGGTTCAGGCTGCGGGAGGCTCGCCGGGTGACCTGCGCGGTGATTGGCTGCTGGAGTGAGGAGAAACCAGGAAGCGGACGGGAGCCCACCCCGCGCTCCTGCCGGGAAGAAGAAGGAACCGTCCTCCGGCGAGGCTCTCCCGAGGAGAGAGCCCTGCCACCGTCACCCAGAAGAGCCCAGCGGAGAGGAGCCGCCGCCGCCTCAGACAACCGGTGAGTGCGGGCGGGCTGGCTCCTGGTCGACGGCTCTATCTGTCTTATGCTTGCCCGGGGCCGTGGAGAAGCCGAGGGAACCACCGCTGACGTCACCCGGGAGCCGCGCTGCCATTGGTTCAGGCTGCGGGAGGCTCGCCGGGTGACCTGCGCGGTGATTGGCTGCTGGAGTGAGGAGAAACCAGGAAGCGGACGGGAGGCCACCCCGCGCTCCTGCCGGGAAGAAGAAGGAGGTAAGGTAAGGGGTGTCTATTGCTGTCTCCAGGGTAGTGGGTGTCTTGCTGTCTCCAGGGTAGTGGGTGTCTTGCTGTCTCCAGGGTAGTGATGATGGTAAGGGGTGTCTATTGCTGTCTCCAGGGTAGTGCTGGTGGTAAGGGGTGTCTATAGCTGTCTCCAGGGTAGTGGATGTCTATTGCTGTCTCCAGGGTAGTGGTGGTGGTGGTAGGGGGTGTCTATAGCTGTCTCCAGGGTAATAGTGGTGCTAGGGGTGTCTATGGCTGTCTTCAGGGCAGTGGTGGGAGTGATGATGGTAAGGGGTGTCTATTGCTGTCTCCAGGGTAGTGGCTGTCTCCAGGGTAGAGCTGGTAGTGATGATGGTAAGGGGTGTCTATTGCGGTCTCCAGGGTAGTGGGTGTCTATTGCTGTTTTCAGGGTAGAGCTGGTTGCGAGGGGTCTTTCTGTCCTCAGGGTAGAGGTGGTGGTGTAAGAGGGGGGAGTCCATTGGTACCTACAGCCATGGGGATGGGGCGCTGCTGCTGCCGCCCCCGGTCATGGGTGCCGGAAAGCGTCACTACACTCACTGCCTGGTTTGGGGAGAGGGTTCTACTGCCACCTATGAAGGCACTGGGGTGGGCACCACGGGTACTTACAGATGTGAGTGGGTGTCTTTACTGCCACGTTACCACAGCGAAGAGACCTAATCTGCTGCCTACAGACGCCCGGAAGTACTGCCACCTACTGTGCGGTGGGTGGGTGGGTTCACTAATGAAAGACATGGAGCTGGAGGAAGTGAGAGGAAGGCCAGGCGGTGATTGTGGATCGTTGTGAAAGCACTGGGAGGGTGAAGTGAAATGTTACATTGTTGAGGGATGTGGACATATTGAAGGGATCCAGCTGGGGCCGAGGGTTGGCTTATTAGCATCGGATGTCGTGAGACGGCCCCTCCTTACTTGGTAAGCTCAGGGGGGAGGTTGGGGGGGGGGTGTCCCCGCTATAATGTAGTTAGAAGTTGCAGGGAAAGCAGCTTTTTTATTGCCCCCTCCCGCCTCCACTGATAGCAGCATTGTGTGCTCTGGGGAGGGGGCTTCTGTCTCCGGAGGTGAACAATAGAGTCTAGCCGGCCCCAGAGAGAGGACGGATAACCGGGTCTATAAGGTACAATGTAAAGACCAGCTCTGGTGTATGAACTGCAGGGGAGGGAACAGGAGGTGAGGGGAAGCCCCGGGGAAGAGGCGTGGGTAATTTAGCATAGAACGGCAGAGACGAGCATCATTGTAGATACAACACATGCCCATCCCTCGCCTGTGCCGAGTCACCATTGGCTGGACAGACTGCCCTGCTCCACATGTCTCTGTAGAGTATTTGTATGTGATATTTGCTAGTGTCCTGGTCTGCAGTATATGGTGTTGGGCCTTCTCTGGACTGCACTATGGGATTATGTATGTCTTGGGGTTTTGGGTCTTCTCCTGGGTTGTGCTATGGGGTGTTGGGAATGCTCTTGGGCTGCATCCGGGGTGATGAGTGTTCTCTGGGTCTGTGCAATGACTTAGCAAATGGGGGGGCGCGTGGGAGGGTGGGGGTGTATCGTGCCCTAATGCAAGGAATGAAGCCCCCCTCCCTGACTGCCATTGCTTGTTTACTAAAATCCAGTCATAATGGAGGTGCAGAGGGCCCCTCTGGGTCCTTGGGCCCAGTTGTATCACACCCCTGGAAATGGCCTTCAGATTATTTTCTTCGCGGTGCAGAGGTATGTCGTGCAGAGGTATGTCGTGCAGAGATTTGCCGGGTAGTGTCTGCTGGGTATGTTCCCGGGCCCTCTGGGTTCTTTATTCTGTGCCATGGGGCCCTTGGTATTGGTTGAGGTACTGGGTGTAATCTGGACCTTTAATAGGAAGTGTTGGACACAGTGTGCGCTGCTGGGTATTGTCACTGTGCTACGCACTGCTTTCTATTCAATAAACCATGCAGTGGGTGTGATGCTGTGGCCTGCTTGTGTTAGCAGTACAATAGGGCGATGCATATTCTTTGTGGTGCTTTACATCCTCTCTCCCCCTGCTCAGGGGGCACATACGTTAGGAGGGAATAATAATCTCCTCATAAAAGATATGACGAGTTAAAAATATGGGGTGGGTATTCTCTAGGCTAGTCAGTGAAGCGCTGGGTGATGTTGCCAGCGCCTACGCTGTTTTTATTTTTATTGTCCACGGATGTGGAGCCCTCGACATTCCGGTTCTGTGGGTGTATGGTATCCTGTGATTGGCGGGTTTTCTCCCGTGATACTCCGTGCAGTGCTGAGAACTGGTTATTCATTGAGCCTCCTTAGGCAGCGCCGTAGGGTGCTAAGAACCCTTCATGGTGTTCTGGAGTGCTGCCTGGGTGTTTTAGTAAAGTGCTTGTTTTCGGTGCTGGGTATTCCCAGTGCCCGCGCTGTGGGTGATTGCTCGGCTGTGAAGTGGTGGTTTTCTCCCAGTCTACACTGCATACTGCTGAATAATTGTATTTCACGCGGCTCGCTTTGGGAATTTTCTGCACGTCTTGGGTCTTTGTTTTTTCAGGGCCTTGCTCGATGGTGCTTTTCGGGTCTGGGGATTGACAGCACGGCTGTCAAACACACATATACATACAGTAGGCTATGCGTCCTCCCCTTTCAGTCATTGGCTTTCCTCGACCAGTCTCTTTCAGCCATTGCCTTGAGGTTTTGTAAATCGTGTCGTGGCTCAGTCAAATGTGCTATTGAAATCAAGTGCTTGCGTTGAACGTCATGAGGGACTAGTTTACAACTGTACACTTTTCTGCCTCTCCTCTGGGGCACGATGGGGGGGGGGGGGGGGATGTTCCCTCCTGTGTTTCTCTCTGTTATGTGCTGATGCTGTTTTGCACATTAAAACCCGTTCTGCTGGCTTCGCCAATGCTTAGATCTGGCTGCAGAGTGCTTCTCTCATCAGTATGTCTAGAGAATGAGGGCCTTATGGGAGAGCACTACCTGTTACTTTGGCCCTGCTTGGGAGTACTGTCTGTTTCCGGTGTTTTGCTAGAGAGTGATTTGTATTTATCGGGCATTAGTAAGAGTATTTTTTAGGACTTACCTGCTAAGAGTTGGCCCGTTGCCTACCATTGGTTGGGTTCATTGTTACTCACATTTGCTGGCTTCATATTTGGTATTGCTTGTGGCCTTTCTTTCCTCTCTTGTATTTGTCACTGTCTTGGAGCATGGACGCCTTACATTGCTCGCCTTTTCTGGTGCTACAGTAGGGGATAAACATTGAAACTGTACCGACATGGTGATGGATATTTTGGGTTGACGTAAATGTGTATGGGTTAAAAGAAAACTGGACGGAAGATTCACCTAAGAAGAGAGGAGGAAGAGTCTGCACGCACAGGCTCGGGCACAGGTAGTGGGTGCCTGCGTTTGCAAAGAAGCAGTTTTTTTTTCTTTTCAAGGGTGGTTTTAAAAAGTGAAAAGGAGGGTAATTCGCCATATATAAAGACACCTTTCACATTTTAGGACTATTGGTAGGGAAGCATCTGAAAAATATGGTAGAAATATTGAGCAGTCTCTTGGTGGAAAATACCTCGAAGCAATTATCTGTTATGGGCATATAAAGAATTGTAATTTATTTAGGGCACACTTCTTCCTCCATGTTAGTTCTTCCATACTAGTTTTCTTGGGTCGCAACTGACATCCTCGAGTTAACAAGAATCTTTTATCAAACTGGAAGTAAATGAGAAACAAGCATTTACAATGCAACGGTTTCGCCTTTGGAAAAGTTAGAGCTATTAGCAATGTAAAAGACAATGCCATTTATTTATCTGTTTTTCAAAACCAACACCACATAAATACAAATTTTGTCATTTACAATGCCAATAGCTCAAACTTTTCCAAAGGCGAAACCTTTGCATTGTAAATGCTTGTTTTTAATAGTGAGGTTAGGACAGCCTCTGTTTCCAATTGGCTAGCTCCATAAATGGAGGCTAGCCATTGGGAGGCAGAGGCTGTCAATCGCGTTTTCTCTCGAAAACGCGATTCGGGGGCGTTTCTGGTGCTTTTTTTAAGCCCCGCCCCTTTGTCCCGGGCCGCGCTGCCATTGGCTGCCGGCCCGGGACACCCCCGTGACGTCATTCCCGGGCCGCGCTGTGATTGGCTGCCGGCCCGGGACACCCCCACACCTCCGTGATGTCATTCCCCGGGCCGCGCTGTGATTAGCTGGCCGGCCCGGGACTGACTTGTTTTTAAAATCTCCCACTTTCCTCTTCTAAAATATTGGCATGTATGCGTGTGGAAACGTTGCTTTATGAAATGTTGGTTAACACAAATTGAAATCTGATAAAGGTAAAATGTCTCAGTTTGGGCACCCTTTTACTCCTACAAAAGCAAGCTGGAACCTCGCTTACTGATTGCTGTATTCGGGTGGTTAACTGATGACAATGAAATATTTGCACACGCACTATTAACGTGTGTTAAACAGCAAGATAGCGGAGTAAGACTTCAACCGAACGTGCCGCATAATTTGCATGTTCTTGTATATAATTAAGTTCTCTTTAGCAGAATAACTATGGTTCTAAGTACAAAATAATCGCGTCCGCGTCACGATACTGCAGCCACAATCCCATTAGACAGGATTTGAAAATAGTCTCCTTCTGTTGTTTACTGCGACTGTGATCTCTTGTATCCCGTTCCATTCGGGTCTGCTGTGGTCATAGTCCACTCTCTATGTTTATGCTTCTGTAAGCTGTTTTCTGCCATAGCTGTTCCTTCAACGGAAGTTACGCTGCGCGGCGGCCATCGCTTCCGACTTGGGTACTGCTGCCGCTTCCGGACTAAGGGAGAGCAGGACAGTCTGTCGGGGAAGTCAGCGCTTACATAGGTAAGTGATTGTAGCCAAGAGCGTTTGAGGAGTAGGTACTGAGGGCACCGAAGGGACTCCATGCTTGAAGGACAGAGGGCATAGGAGGAAGAACATAGGAAGATAATGGGTGTTGAAAGGCAGGGAAGTAAAGTGTGTTTTATCAGATGAAGGGGAGGACGGATTGCCGTAGAAACAGCTGAAGGTTGTTTGTGGTGTTAATCGCAGGTACGATTATGGAGGAAATACGAAAGTACGAATGAGAGCTTTTTGGGCTAGAGCAAATTGCCCTGCAGGAACAAGAATGGGTAAAAATTAGAGTCTGGTGCTTGATGCTTTTAGCGGAGACCTGGGTGTTGTGATAAGGGAGAAAGCGGTGCTGAAGTGTTGTTGCAACGAGCGGGGGATATGATACTATAGAGGGTAGATGGACTGGGAATCGTAAAGGTAGGTACTAAAAGGATGCTCCGAGTACAGAGGAGAGTGGTGCTCATAACGGGATGACGATTGGGTGTTGGAGTGGAGCGCACGATTTATATAGCCAAGGAGAGTGTTGTGACGAGAGAGAGAGGAACAAAGGAAGGTGGGTTGCTGGAGTCTTGGGTGGAGACACTTGTGCTGAAGGTTAAGGAGAGGATGGTGTGTTATGCTGGCAAAGGAAGGCTGGAGGGACTGTTGAAACACCACACAAGGACATAGTCCTTGTATTGCTGGTTTTGGGCATTTTAATTGCGTGTGATGAAGCCCTGCAAAGGTTAATAAAGGAGGTCGTATTTAAGGATTAAAGGTGTGGAATAGGCCATAGGAGGAAGTTGCAAGGGGTTGTACTAACATTATTCTAGACTATAACTGGGTGTCGACGCAGGGGTGGTCTAGGGCTAGGAGAGATATTGCAGGGATTCGAGATGACTAGTGGCAGATGACAGCTGAAGGAAATAGTGATTGGCTGGAGTAAGGGTAGCTGTTGAAGTAGGACCGTGTCCGCTAGAGGAGTGGAGTTAGTGTGTGCTGAAAGAATAGAGTGTTGAAGGAGGGTGGACTGTTGTCAGGTTAAGCTGATGATGATATACTATGAGTAGATGTGTATTTGGACAGTGTAAGTAAGCAGTTTGCTGGAAACAGGATGAGTGTGTGTTGATGGTACAGAGGGGGTAGGACTGGGCTGGATAGAGGAGAATGGATTGGGGAGGGGGTGCTCAAGTTAATGGAATGGTGTTTAGAACAGTGTCCTTCAAGAATAGGAGAACGAGGAGGAGAGTGTGTGGGATGAAATATACAGGAGGTGATGTTTCACCAGAAGCTTGAGAATGGGTTATGGTGCTTGAGTGACAGGGCGAGAAGAGAATGAGTGCTAGAGGACCAGGGCAAGGTGTGCTGAATGGAGGAAGATGTACAGGAGAGATAGTAGGTAGGGTTCAAGAGGGACAGGATAAGGGTGTGTTAGCAAGGAAGTGGATTCTGTGCTGGAGTTGGAACCAAGGATGGTACTGTGGCTAGAGGGTGACGGCTACTAGTGAAAGATGTGGGAAGGCTAGAGAGGAGGTGCAGGAGGCTAGAAGCATTTGCAAAGTTAGGGGAGGGCTAGAGGAGGACCTCTTGCTAGAGGTCACCACGAGCGGGTTGCCAGCTACTTCACAGTAACAACCAACGTCTGAATAATGTGAAAGAAAGCCACAAATGTAAAGCGTTGCCAAACATATAACAGAAAAGGTGATAACAAAACATTATGGGTTATGTTCACACTGAGAGCTGGAAGAAGGGTAAGCAATGTGGACCTAAGGGCTGGGGAAAGGATTAGTAGTGTAAATAGGATGGTTGGAAGGAATGCAGAAACGTGAAGTGTATGATATTTGTGAATGTTTTGTGATAAGGCATACAACACATGAAGAGAGCCTAGGGTAGGTGGGAGTTAGGAACAAAAGTGTAATAGAGAGGGGAAGACAGCAATGCAACATTTCAGACTCACTGGAGCAGATGTATGCAATGCATTGAGTAAAACCCCAATAAAATCTGTTAAAAAAAACCCCACATTTACAGATCATTACGTTTTATGATAATTAGTCGATTGCATCAGGTTACCTGATCATGAAAGTTGTATTTGCCAGGATGTTTACACTTTTGAAGGTCAATAGCAGGGCTTTATTTTGGTGCACTATTACTACATGCAGTTTTGAGAGACCTAAAAAGGATGTGGGCTTGATATGTTCTATGAGAAACTAGAGTGAAGATATTGGAAGAAGAAGTCTCTGAACAAGTGTTTTACAAGGACTCGAAAGAATTATGTTTGGCTGTAGGGTGCAGCAGTCGAGAACGGGGGTATTGTTGGCAAATAAGAATTGTCCAATGCTTTTTTGAGTGTCTTTGTTGCAGCTGTAGCGCTACCCAATATAAACTGCATGGATGAGTAACTAGAAATGTGCTTGGTGCAATGTGCACTTTAAAAACAAGAATCAACGAAAGTCTCAGAATTCTCCGCTGTGTATGAAACTTAGTTGAAACTCTGTGGTTAAATGGAGCTGCTTTAGCATTCCAGGTACAATTTGTTGCACCCTGGTTGGATTCTCGTCAGTACTGCTAACATTTCATCATTTTTTCATTTCGAGGTAGGCACAATGAATGTGTTAAATGAGCATATCGTAATTCCTGTTGTTCATAGCACGATGTAACGTCAAGCTGTGGCTGTCAGCATGGTACAAAAGTAAGTTGTAAACAAAACACAGTATCCCACGTGGCTGTGTGGGATGCTGTATTTTGTTTATGGTTTTTGTTTTTCCCCTCATCCCAGATCTAAAATGATTTTGTAAATGACAGCCTTTGAGTTGCAGAAAAGACAATGTGATAAAACTCTAGCGAAGGGACTCTGTTTGAAGTCCTCCTTTAAACCTTTGTAAATGTATTCGTCCTACTCCATCTCGGCATTCTGTGAAGGAATTAAGTGATGTGAACGGCTCTTTCTTATCCCTCTGAATTTTAGACTGTGTGTCTGCAGCAAACAAAGATAAACACCAGGAAACCTATTTTAGATGACTCCTTCTCTTATGATTCTCAACTTAAGTTGTCTTACTCTTGGGGTTCACCATTTGTTTAGAATTAGCCCTTTGCTATCTGAAGATAGCAAAGCGCCAATGAAGATTAAAGAGCCTCCTTGTTGGAAAGGTTTTACGTTCTTTCACTAAATCAATTTTGACGCAGCCCTGTAAGGTTCTGGTTTCTTCTTTGACTGTGCACCAAATAGTGCATTTCATCCCAAATTTGCCTTTGGTGTCTAAATGGTTCTTTGGCCAGTTCCTTACTTAGTTGTATTTCATCGGTACACATTGAGTGAATGATTGTTCCCAGGTGACAATCCTAGCCTCAATGTTTCTTAATTGTTCTTGACATTCTATGTTGAGAGGTTAGTACTTTGCAACCACTGTCAAATGAGAAAATTGTGTTTGTATTTTTTTCTAATAATTTGTTTAAGAAAGAAAAACATTCTTTCAGTGCTGTTCACTGTTGGATGATGCTTTTGTTAGACCGAACTTTCCATCTTGGCAGTGTTTTTTCGTTGTCCATCCCGTTAATAGTCTGTGGGCCACACTCATTGCCTGCTTTTTGTATTCAAAAGTTTGAGTTTGGCTGTTCAAGACTGCTTGCATCAATCAGCCCATATATTATCTTTAACACAATCGTTTTTGTTTTCCTTATTAGGTTTCGTAACCTGGCGAGGGGCGAAGCCCCTCCCAGATCGAAATCTGTTGTTTTTAATAGTGAGGTTAGGACAGCCTCTGTTTCCAATTGGCTAGCTCCATAAATGGAGGCTAGCCATTGGGAGGCAGAGGCTGTCAATCGCGTTTTCTCTCGAAAACGCGATTCGGGGGCGTTTCTGGTGCTTTTTTTAAGCCCCGCCCCTTTGTCCCGGGCCGCGCTGCCATTGGCTGCCGGCCCGGGACACCCCGTGACGTCATTCCAGGGCCGCGCTGTGATTGGCTGCCGGCCCGGGACACCCCCGTGACGTCAGCCAATCACAGCGCGGCCCGGGACCCGACTTGTTTTTTTAGCCGTCTCTCTCCCGCCCGCCCACTGTCCGTGCCTCCTCCCTCCCTCCCTCCCACTTATAGATACACTTGTTAGGATCATATTTACATACTGTGATAGAATAGATAAATAAACAGAGGCCCATAGGCATCTAATGAAATAACTTATATGAGTAGGGTGTCAGCCCCCCTCAATCAATAACCTAATTTATTACACCATCTTACCAAGAAGCGTTCGGATAGTGTAGTAATAATGTTGAAATGTGTTGGTCATGGTTATGATGAAAACATAACAGCCCTACCAAGAGGTTTTGTTAATAGGAAGGTCACGGCATAATGGTCTCTGAAAGTACTTTTCAAAAGAGGCAGCCTAACAATTCGCGTTATTTAAGGCCAGAAGGCACCATTCAGGTATGGCCGCCACGTTAACCTACTTGGACGAATCTAGCGAACGCGACGGAAAAGGAACTCTGCTCTCGGAAGTGACAGGCCCGCCCCATCCTCACGAGCCACCGTAGCCAATCGGGAAACGCTACGGAAGCCGGCAAGACGGCGGCCCCGCAACGCTAGCCTACAGTCGGGCCAATAATGTCCGCGATAATGGGGAGCAGGAGGGCTCAAAGAACAGCGCTAGGAACCGGGGAGGCGTACAACGCGTGGAGGGCAAACTCCGTGCTAGCGTGGAGAAGGGGGACTACTATGAAGCGCACCAGATGTACCGCACCCTGTTCTTCAGGTAAGGCAGCTGGCGTCCTGCAACCAAAGCCTGGTCTTCCAGGGCTTTCTTTGCTCTTTAGTGGAGCAACTCACTGTCGTCAGGCCCGCCCCCTCACTCGCAATGGCCTGTTTTGCGGCTTTAGCGTTGATGTGACTTTTTGATAGGTCAGAAAGAATGTCAGTTTGAGGAAGGCCCGATTTTTTCCTCATATAGAAAGTGTCAGTTGCTTTCGCGTCCTTTAAGTCAATGGCCTACCTGTCATTGGCCTTGCTCAGTGTCACTTAAGCACTGAATGCCGTGCCCTAACAGTACCGTAGACGTGTCCATATGCTTCTGTCAGCTGGGGTTTAACGCAATGTGCAATATAATATGTAAAGTTTTGGTAGGGAATGGGAGCGGAAATGCAGGTCGCCCAGCACTGACCTTTTAACCAAACCACTAAGTCAACTGTATGTTGACTTTTAATTTTAATTTTAATCCAGACCTGCAATGTTATAAACAACTCGTGTGTCCTAGAAGGTATTCTCTTGTTTGCCCAATAAAATAGATTCCTTGCGTGTGTTAACTCTGACACGAGACCGATTGAATAGTATGTGTATGTAGCTTGTCTTGGGTAAGGTTTCACTTGTGTGTACTTCTAACGCATAGAAAAGTCATTCTGTTCATCTCCATTTTTTGCCCCAAGTTATTTTAAATAGAACCAACCTTATAAAGCTAATTAATTCATTACCAGGTCTTGGAGGAATAATTCCCACGGATCTGTATAGGGTTGGCTTTATACCCGGCCCTGAGGTAGGCAGTTGAGTCCGCTATAACATGGTGGTCAACCCTTTTTTGGCAGAAGAGATATTGTCACATAATGCCACATTGGAATGCTGGGGGATCTTGGTAGTAGAAGGGGCCCCGGGGCCATACCCTTTAGTATTCAGAACATCGTTTATTGCCAAAGTTTAAGCTATTGGCATTGTAAATGGCAATGCCTTTTATTTAGGTTTTAAAACAAAAACAAAAATGAAAGGCATTATTTGCAAAGTCAATAGCGCAAACTCGCGTAAATACGAAACCTATTGCATTGCAGATGCTTGTTTTAATAGACTTAAGTCTTCTAACATCAGTGTATCATGTTGAGATGCAACATGGGATCAATGTGTAAATAACATAAATAAGTTGTTGCATATACAATTTGCATTGCACTATGACTAAAAACTGGTCCCTGAGTCGAAAATCTATCGCTACACTGTAAACATTTTCATTAATTTTTGCCTATGTGAAGTGCATGATCAAGATAAATTGCAATTTGTAATCACTGTAAATACTTACGCACAAAGTACTTTTGCACATATTGCCCATTCAGGGATAAATCATTTGATTTTTATCTTATGTGGAAGACACTGCAAGTTAATTTAAATAGCAGTACATATACTCAGTACACCCCTTTAAGATGGCCGCCAAGATTCATTGAATTGAATTGTATGATTGACATAGTGCACTTTCTGTGTTTATTTCCCGGTCGGAAATGAAGCAATCTTTTTACCCGGAAACACTTTGGAATGTTAACTGTTTAAAATGGCGATTTATGTTTGTGTGTGTTATCATTTCGAAAAAGGCACGAAGCCGAAACGAGTCCTGCTCGTTTGTATATGGCAATAAATACCGTATAATTTACTTCCACTTGAGTGTGGTCTATACTTTTGCCGAGTAAAGGAAGTCTGAGCTTGAGATATATCTATATATATAAAAACGAAAGTATGTCTGTCTGTCTATCTGTTTGTCCTTTATGCATTACTACACCATTCATCCGATTGCCATGAAACTTTGGGAAGCTGTTGAGTACACTCCCGCAAAGGTTTCTGGCATAATTTTTTTTAAATATCGGCCCTCCAGGGCCCTCATAATCTTTCGAATACTGATGTACGCACCAGACATAAAACAAAAAATCGTTTATCCACAAGCACTCGAATAAATAAAGAGAATTAAAACGACACTTTGAAACGTTATCCATATTAAAATGAATAAGTTTCAATAAAAATGACACAATGTAAATTGAATGTTATCATAACGAGTTTCCTTGAATTTCCTTTCTTCGGAGATCGCAGCAACGCGCGACGGTTAAGCTAGTATATATATATATATATACGGACACACACATGCACGCTCATATATTATAATTTAGGGTTTAGGGGTAGGTAGGGTCATAGGGTGGTAACAGTAATTTTTTGGGTGATGGGGTGGGCAGGAGTATAGGGTTGTAAGCATGATTTTAGGGTTTTGGGGTTGGTGGGGTAAGGTGTGTTAAAGGTAATTTTGAAAAAAGGGGAAGTTTGGAGAGGTTCCCCCAAAATAAAAAATTAAAAAATAAAATTAAGAGGAGGAGGAGTGGTAAGAGAGCTCTGAGGACTGTCAGTGTGAGTTACAGTCCATATCACTGAGTGAACAAGCACTGGCAATGGCAACAGATCTCGCCTTTGGGACCAATTGACAATGCTGTACATCATTGACAAAAAGCTTTTCTTACTGTTACTGTGCAGCTAGGCAAAACATAGGAATAAAAGAAGGTGTGATCATTTGGCAGCCAGTGGCTGTGTCATTTTGTAGACGTATGCCTTCATGATGATGCATGCGCATGTATCACCACGCATGCGCACACCTACAAAATGCTGATGGGGCCAATTGTTTGTATTGGCCTGAGATGAAACTCAAACAAAAAATATAAAACAAGTGGAGCGGCAGGCAGGCAGCAACTTGCTGCCTGGCTTCCCAAAAAAATAATGAGACTGCGTGAGTTGGGGGCAACAGAGGAATGACTAGGGAGGGTGACAAAAAACAAAGGCAGGAGGGGTGGAGGGGTTAAGCAGCAGACATGAAAGAGAGCAACACGGAGGTCACGGGGAGAAGCACATGATGGACAGGTCAACACAGAACGCAGTTGGGGCTTGGGAGAAGCAGACGGGCTAGAGAGACCAACACAGCTCGTGGAAGGGGAAGAGAAGCACACAATAGAGACAGCTGGAAATATAGGTACTCTCATGGAGCACTTAATCAAAAAGAAAAAGAAGTTCCCTAAATTTGAGCAATGGAAAAAGTCACAAGTATGCAAATGAAGAGGCTGGTAAAGAAACTAGGCTATGGGGGGTACAAACCTAAGATGGACAAGGGAAGCCACTGAATAAGAAGCAAGTAAATGTAAGTAACAATAGAGCAAAACAATGGGAAGTAAAGGGCAGGATTTAATCTCATTGTAAGTTCTCGATAAGAGCGCAATAGGTCTTTTCCAACAAAATAGCTTGCACTGTATGGCAGGGGAAATTATATTCAATTACATGTTAAACTTTCAGAAACAGAATCAAACAAAAGCTTTTGTAGTATGTGTTACCCAGCAACACAAAATCCTTAAGATTACACTGGATGTAGGGAAACAGGGTGAGAGGCAGAGGTAGGCTGAGAGCAACTGTCCACTTTGACCATGCCGTAAAGCACCTCTGCTTCATATTATGCCAAGCTTACTCTGATCATGCCAAACTCAGAGTTAGTTTATTCACTGGCTCTGTTTTCCCAAGAGCTATTCATGCAGGGCTCTTGATTTTTGCCAAGGTGCTGGCAGGCTTAGAATGCCATCACTCTCCTCATATCCGTATTTTGAATACAACAGTGTTCTGTGTATGATAGGATACTGCTTGTACCATACTACATATTTCCTACTTTGGTTTCTGAGCAGGGGTATCAGTTTCACGTCATAGAGATCGATTTTTTAAATGTATTTCTTTGACATAAGGAACATATCTCCTGGAGGCATTCTGTTTATTCCACGTAACTTCACTGTTGTTCTGCAGTTTATTTGTGGTCCAGCAGCTAAACGGTCAATTGAGGATCAAGCCGGCCTCCGTTCCAGTCCCTGCTTCTTCGCTAGACCCCATTGTTTGCTTATGAACAAATACTCCATCTCAATGTGTCTTGGTTTAAATACATACTACAGTTTTCAGTATGGACCAAATACAACATCAGTAACACTGCATTTACTTTTGACAAAGGAATCAACTTTCAGTTCCTTCCTTTTGGATTCAAAGTATTATTTGATATATATTTGTTGACTGCCTTTTTCCACTGAATCGCTCCTATTTTCAAATGTTACCATGCATAAAGCAAATACTTTAATTACAATGATTTATTGAAAAGGTAAGGGTATTTTTAAAACAATTGCATAGTAGGTTAACAGAACTGTCTGCAACTTTGCCAGTTTCTAACAGTTTTATCAAGTTGACAATATTTTTTGGAAACATTTTATTTTGAAACAAACAATCGCAGATATTAAATACGTTTGTTGGGGATGTTAATTGGAGGCCATGAATGTTCTCAACAAAACTAAACCCCAGACTTACTAATTTTTGACTCAACGCAGCATTCAAATTTGTTGTGCTGTTTTGCACACATAGTAAAACACAGCTCACTGCTCGATTTTCAAAGATTGGCATGCAGCTGGTGTCATCCCTTTCACGGCCTTGTGCGAAGCATAGCCTGGCATATTGGCGTGGAGGTGAGCGTGCATTGTTAAGCATTGGATTGTAGAGTTTGTTGATCCTCCCCAGTAGCATCCTCTAGACAGAAAGCGATGCAAGTAGTTGTTGTACTGTGAAAAGTTCACCTTTCCAGCAGTAAACATCTGTTGTGCTACATAGTAAATGACATGTGCCACTATGCTTCATTTTGCATCGCACTATCACCAGTGCAAATGTGTGAAACCATAGTAAACCTGGGACTGAGTTAAATATTGCAGAAAAGAAAAAAGAATGCCTTTTTGTGTGTTAAGTCAAGTGATGTGCTCCTGGAAAGTCCAGGTATAAGGCCAGCCAGGTGCATACACGCTAAACGGCTTATTGGTTCCACAGTGGCTATTAAAAATGTGCAAGTCACTTTAAAGCTACTTTGCTAATTTCAAGTTCAGCTTCTGCCAAAAGGACTGTGCCTTTCAGAAATGTATTTCTTGGAGAATTAGAGTTAAAATATTCATAGCATAATTGCGCATCTGTTTGTAGTTTTCAGCATGTGACTACTAGCAGTTTCCGTGTGCAAACATCCGAAGTGTGTTTCTTGTGAACACTAGCACTTCTTCCATATGACCATCAGTAGTTTCTTTCTTGTGAAGATAATTACCACTTCTTGCACGAAAATGTCTAGCTTCTTTCATGGAGCAACAGCAGGTCCTGCACATTAACCTGAGCAGTTTGCAGCACGTAAACACTAGTAGTTGTTTCAGAGGAGCAGTACCAGTGAGAAAGCTAATTAGCAAATTAAAAATGCACTTGACATAATTTATATTGTATTGCTAGTTGTAGGCTTTTAAATAACATGCACAACTTTCTCTGTAAAACAGAAAAATAATGTGAGTTCCTTTTGAAATGATGGTCTTGCTCATCGGTGTTTCTTTGCCCAGTCCCAGTGTTTGTCCCCCTACTGTGTTCTTGCCCAGATTGCACTCTGTTTCTGCTGTCTTGTGCTTGTCATTGCCTGATTGTTGTTTTGTTTTTCCTCCTTCCGCCCGCTCACTTCCCACCATTTTTTCGCCCTCACCCCATCACACCCCTAGGTGTCTGCTCCCTCTCTTTTGTCTTTTCTGCAATTAGTTTCCTTGCTGTGGTCTTGCCCAGGGTACACAGTCTAAATATCGAGGTCAAATATATCGACCTACAAAATATCGAGTTGGAAATATCGAAGGTATAGAATATCGAGGTCAAGAATATCGTTGGACAGAATATCGACCCTAAGGTAAGTAATATTGATTTTTTTATATCGATGTAAGTAATATCGAAGTTAGTAATATCTATAGCATATATATCGATGTAACTAATTTCGATGTTACTAATATCGATATTTGTATTATTGTTATGTATTTTATTATGTATGTGTAATATGTTTTTGTTAAGTATTTTAATTGTTTTAAATTATATGTGTACTATTTTTATATATTAATAATGTTATTTTTAAGTAGATTTTATGTTTTAGTACCGGAGCGGGTTGTGGGTTTATAGGGGAATAGGGTGGGAAGTAATTTAAATATACTAAAATAATTATTAATTTTTAGGAATTATGAATTAATTTTAATTAATTTTTGTTTTTATTTCTGTAGCGGGTTGTGGGTTTATAGGGGAATTGGGTGGGAGGTAATTTAATTGTAATTAATTAATTATATATATTTATTTATTGGTATGGATAAATATTTTATTTACAATTAGTTATTAATTGGCAATTAATTATTTTATTTGATAATAAAAAATGTTAATTGGTAATTAATGTTATTAATTGTTAATTACTTTTTTAATTGATAATTAATTTTTTAATTAGTAAATTATTTTGTTAATTGGCCATTAATATTTTAATTGGTAATTATTTTTTATTAATTGGAAATTATTTTTAAATAATTGGTAATCAATGTTTTATAAAAAGTATTATTTGGTATGAAAAATAATATTGTTTAATAATTTTTCATTGTGAATTAATTTTAAATAATTAATATTTTTTGTAATGAAAAATATTTTATTGTTTATTATTTATTATTTGGTGACTAATATTTATTAATTAATATTTATTGTTAATTTATTGTTAAGTAATTATTCAATTGTAATTGCTTTTAATAATTATTAATTGTTTGTAAATGATGTAGATTTATGTAAAATTCAATTATTCATTATTTTAAATAGAATTTTTTTTTATGAGTATGTTATATTTAAATTCTATGCTATCCAACGTTTTCATTTCTGTTTCACTCCCTGAAGTTGGAATAGTAATTTTTACCTGTACGCTATCCAACACTTTCCCTACTGTTTCCCCCTCTCGAGTTGGAATAGTAATTTTTGCCCTTACGCTATCCAACGCTTTCCCTACTGTTGCACCTTCTGGATTTGGAATAGTAATTTTGACCCCTACGCTATCCAACTCGTTCCCTACTGTTGCACCCTCTGGAGTTGGAATAGTAATTTTTACCCCTACGCTTTCCAACGCTTTCCCTACTGTTACACCCTCTGGAGTTGGAATGGTAATTCTTACCCCTATGCTATCCAACGCTTTCCCTACTGCTGCACTCACTGGAGTGGGAATAGTAAGTTTTACCCACCCGCTATCCAACTCTTTCCCTACTGTTGCACTCTTTGGAGTGGGAATAGTAATTTTTACCCCTAGGCTATCCAACACTTTCCCTACTGTTGCACTCTCTGGAGTGGGAATAGTAATTTTTACCCTTACGCTATCCAACGCTTTCCCCACTATTTCACTCTCCTGAGTTGGAATAGTAATTTTTACCCACCCGCTATCCAACGCTTTCCCGACTTTTGCACTCTCTGGAGTGTGGATAGTAATTTTTACCCCCACTTTATTTAACACTTTCCCGACTGTTGCATTTTCTGGAGTGGGAATAGTAATTTTACGTCCTACGCTATCCAATGTTTTCATTATTGTATTTTTTTGGGACTTTAATTAGTAGTTTTATTTATTTTTCTATTTAATATATTTTTTATTATTTTAGATAATGTAGTATTTAATTAATTTTAAAAATATTGAAAGTATATATATTTTTCTAATTTATTAAATATAATTATTAACTTTTTTATGTTATTATTTTATGTGTGTAGATGTATTTGTAATTTATAGTATTTTTAAATAATTTATAAGTAATTAAAATAATTATTAAAACTTATTATTAAGTAAGTATATATTATATATTTTATGTATATCTTTAATTAATGTATTATTATTATATATGTATAATTTATTAATTGTAAACATTATTAAATATTTTTAACTATGTTTACTTTATATTTAAGTATTATTTACTTTATTTTACACATTATTATTAACAGATAAAAAGCGATATTTTTAATAACGATATTTTTAACATCTATATTTTTGTTTAGATATTTTTGTACTTACCATATTGTAGATAGGATGTCGATATACTTGCCTTCGATATTCCAGCGTCGATGTTTCTGTAGGTCGATTTTCTGTCTTTTGATATTCTGTCATAGATCCCTTGCCCAGATCATGCTCTGTTTCTGTTGTCTTGTGCTAACCATTGCCACCCCCAAAGGCTACAAGATAATTCACAGGGACGGAACCAATAAACACAGAGGTGGAATTGCCATCATCAACAAGGACACCATCCGCTGCATCACCTCCTAAGATGAATCAACCCCTATAATGGTACGTCTCAACTTTCAACTAATCACAGATGGAATTAACACCATCAGAAGCACCCTCGCCTACAGACCACCAAGACAACGCCCCAGCTTCTGCAATGCCATCCCTGACCTAATCATCCCGATTGCCACCGACTCCCAGCACAACTTCCTAGGAGATTTCATCTTCCACCTCAATGACCCAAGCAAAACTAATATGACCGACCTCCTGGAAAGCATTAGCAACTTCGGCTTCAAGCAACTTGCCACCGACCCTACCCACATCACAGGACACACAATCGACCCCATCTTCACATCCAGTGAGAGAGTCAAGTACAACCACATTTCCCAGCTCACCTGGACTGACCATTACAGTGTCTAATTCATCATCTTAGGACCTCCCAACACTTGCATCTTATCCTCCAGGTCCTCACGCAGAAACCCGAAAAATAACTCAGAAGACCATTGGAACAAGGCTCTCAACACCCACCCCTGAGACACAACAATCAACCCAAAACAGGCTGCGAAGAACTTCTCCCAGTGGATCACTGAATATGCTGACACAATAGCACTCGCTAAGCCAGAAAAATCCAAAGGGCTTGCCAGAAGACCTAGCTGGTTCACCGTGGAGCTGAAATCCACCAAACTCAACTACCGCCAACTGGAGAGGAAGTAGCACACCAGCAAAGAGACCAACAAGAGACCACGCTACCTTCAAGGCAGCCCTCAACCAGTACCACTACCTCCTGAAAGAAACAAATAGGAGCGCCCTAGCAGACCACATAGAAGCCAGCACAAACTGCAGTAAGGAGTCTTCACCATCGTGAAGGGGTTCTCCAACTCCGCTATTGCCAGGAACAGTATCATACCATCCCAAGGTGTGACACCCTGGCTGAATTCTTCCACAACAAAATGTCTGTCAGCTATGAAAAATCAAACCCTCAACCTACCGCCGCCAACAGTATTGGCCTGCTCACGCCAACAAACATGAACCCCAAACACCTGATCACCCACAGGGACCCTCTCACAACTCAAACCACAATCTCTATCATTAGGTCCATGCACGTGGGTGTTCCCACGGACCCCTATCCCTACAACGTCGTCATTCTCGGAAGAAAGACGATTGGTGACAAGCTCAGGAAAGTCCTGAACGCCTCCATCTCCTCGAACTCCTTCCCCGAGGACTGTAAATATGCTGAAGTGAGGCCCCTCTTGGATAAACTTTTTGCTGACTCAGGAGAACCAAAGAACTACTGCCAATCTTCCTTCTCCCCTCCCGCAAGGGCTCAAGAAAGCAATCAACCACCAACTCACCGAACATCTGGAATTGAAACTGGTCAGACATTCCGGCTGGATTCTGATGGGCTCAAGGAGCCCATCGGAACCGGCCCAGAGTCCATATGGACATCAGTTCACACCATCCGGATTACGATTTACGGCTTCTGGCAGGGTTTCCATGTCGGCCTTTCCGACATGGAACCCCTGTCGGAAAGCGTGTTTGGGGGACCCTAGCAGGATCCCCTTTCCCTTGCGGCTGCCGGTTGGGGGCCAAGGGGGCACCTACGGTGCCCCCCTAATAATCCCTGCACATTGTGGCAAGCACCCTGTGGTGCCTGCCATGAGGTGCAGGGATTAACACAATCTCCCATTTCTCTATGGGAACTTGTTTTATAGCGGTTCACAGCGTAACACAAGCTCCCACAGAGAAATGGGAGAATGCGACTGCACCCTGTGACCCTGTGCAGTTGCATTATAATTAGACAGTCAGGACTGCCGACTGGAGGTTGGTCGTCCCTTTCCCACCACGGTGTTGGTCAGAGGATACTCCAATCGACATCGTAATAGGCCCCACAGTGTTTTCTCATGCAAATCATTGGTTACTTTTTCTAAGTTATCTGGCTATTTGATTATTTCTTTTTAAATTGCATCAGATATTGTTCCTTTGGCAATTTATGAGTTTAAAGCGTTCAATTAAGTTTCTGTCCTGTGTTATATTTTTTATTGCTACATTGCAAATGTAACTTTAATTGTATTAAATTAATAAATCCAATGATAAAAAGACCACGTGAGGGCCTTTTGGCAAATTCTTTTGGGCTCAGTTTAGAATTCACTTTGCATTTCACTGGTCTTGCGGATCAAGTCATAAAGGAAAGTGTGGATAGTCTTTGGTAGGGAGAATTGCGAGGAATTCAACATTTTTGTAGAACTGCCAGAGCAACTGCTTTGGTTGGAGAACATTAGAACAATTATTTTATTAATTTGGACTTTGTATTTGAGAATTTTTTGGGAAATGTACACTTTCCACAGGCACACTATTTTGAGGTGCTTTACCGAGGTGCACTCTTCTGAGGATGCTGAATATGATTCCCTGAACCATAAGTGAACAGTTAAAATTGTTACCTTTTTTTAATTTTTGAAGGACTTTGTTTTTGAAAGACAGATTGAAAGGGAAAATGTCTACAAGAACGAAGAATATTTTCATGGCTTCCAAAGTATTTTTATTCTTTTTCATTTCAGCTATTGTTATTGGGCGGTTAAAGTATGCATTTCCTCATTTAATACATCTCTCAAACCTTAAGAAGGAGAGCAATACTAATAGATAAATTAGATGCAAAAAGAATAATGAAAATCATTATATACAGCATATTTATGTCGTTCTGTTAAAGATTATAAAGAAATCATGAATGTCAATAATTGCTATATGTTTACATCTCCCTACATCTGTCCCTGATGGAGTGACTCTTAAACAATTAACGTTGTATTATGCATTGTCTTGTTCAGAATACTACTCAATAATATTGCAGCAGAATCTGTTAGAGGAAGTTTACATGGAGTGCTATATTCCACTTTTTCTATGCATTTGTTCTGTTAGTTTAACATTTCTTTCAGTATATGAGTTTAACAATGGGTGCAAAGTATGATCAATTTGAGAAGTTGCTTGATGAGATAACACCATCTCTCCCACTGAAAAGCCCAGCTCATGAAAGGATTTTTGAGATTAGAATTCATACATGTTTACGGTGGAAGCAGAGAGTGATAATAAAATACAGTTTCCTGAAAATAGTAGATTTAATTTGAAGAAAATTTATTTTCTGTGATGTTGCTAGTCAGATATGAAACATCAGGAAAGGCCTACACAGTTTGAAATGTTAAATGAATGGTACACAAAAGAAAAAGAGAAAGCAAATCAGAAATAGATGAAGGAGCATGTTAGTAAAACTATTCATGATTGGCTGGATAGAAGATTTTGGTAGCAAAAACAGGCGTGGTGTGGAGAAGTATACGAGACTATGAGAGCTCTCCCTTGTGTAGATGATTTGGACACCATGAACCAGTTGGAAAAAAAATCTAAAGGTGCAAAGCAAAATGATTCAGATGATGAGGATGATGTCACAGATGAATTATGGAATCCAAGACCTCATCCCCATAATGTGGATGGAATGCAGAGGGCATAGAAAGATGGTGCTTTATCTGGGGTTGTCAAAAATTCACACTGGTATCTCTCTGAGCTCCACAAAAATAAACAGAAATGTAAACTTTCACAAATTAATATAAGGAATTGTTCCACCTAAGTGCAGGATAAATCTTCTTTTCTTTAAAGAAGATTTATCCGTTGAAGAAAAGTGATCCACAAATCCAATATTATGGTAATCCAATGTCTTTTAATAGAAGATTCTTCAAATAAGTCTTTAGCAGCCAACGGCCACAGCCAACACGTGTTTCGTCAGATGCTAGTTATTGCATCGCTTGACTTCATCAGGGCTTAAACGATAACAAGTCCATCACCGGACTATAAATCAAATTATTCTAAATCTGAGAATGTGGAAATACCTCTTTTCACACACTTCTTACACTCCACTCATTCTGTGATCGTCGAGTTCTTGCTTTGGCGAAATTAAATCCAAAATACAGGATACACGAGTACATGTACCTGTCCGCTCACAACAATGCTCCCTCGTACATTTCCTGGCTCTCGCAAGAACTCGACGGTTTAAAGAGTCTAGAGGTTTATTTGAATTGAAACAAAACAAGCGATAAATCATGGAGGGAGGGTGTAGGTTTGAATATGGAGGTTGTACCACATGAGGAAAAGGAGAACAGGTTGTTTTGGGTCAAGGACAGAAAATGGAGGTATCCATTGAGAGTGGTAGCGTTCAGCTATGTCCTTTTAGCGGGAAAAATGTTGATTTTACAAAAACGTCATGAATGTTATGCACACCAATGTTTGCGTGGGACTGGGAAGCCATACTCTAACTGTTATGTTTTGCATTGATAGATAAACACAACCCCTGACGAAGGGCCGGAAATTAGGCCCGAAATGCATTGGGTAAAAGACACGTGTTTGTGGATAAATCTTATGTACACTGTCACGATGAAGGATAAGGCTTGGATTAGCATTCCTGCACCGTTTAAGACAAAAGTGAAGATATAAGCGCCTGTCTTGTGACTTGTGAAAAAACAGGAAGAAATTATGAACTTGTGGAATATTTTGAAAAATAAAAGGATTCAGCTAAGAGAACAATTAAAGTTGTTAGTATTATTGCGGTGCAAAGCAATTTAATGCTGTTCACCCGGGATGGCGCGAGTAACCGCCCCGTCCAAGTAATGTATATATACCCATAGGTATCCCCAGAGGTCCTAACTTGCTGTATTACTGTGTCGGTCTAAGGATGACGTTGGGCATGAACTTTATACATAGATTTTATACAGGAAATGGTAATAATGCTGTGCAAGAAGCGTCATGCATAATGTATGAGATTTCTAACTAGGGAAAATCCCGTTCTGAATGCAGTGTAATATCTAGGTAAAACGTCACTCCACGACAACTGCGACAAGTGTAATGTAGGGAGAAAATATAGGTGAAGGGTAACGAGTTTACCGAGGCCTATATTATGGTACCTATATGGAATATAACATTGAATTTCCTTGACATTTGTTGGAGATGGCCAATTGGTAATGACTACTACCTTTTTGGGGGCCATAATGATGCCTGGGAGAGATAAGTGATATCCCAGAAACTCTACTGACTGTACCTCAAAGGAACATTTCTCTAATTTAGCAAGGAAAATGTTTTCCCTAAGGCACTGCAAAATGGTGCGTACACGCTGTACATGTTCTTGTTCTGAGTTTGGGTAAATCAGAATGCCGTCTATGTAGACAATTGCACAAACATCTAAAAACTCTCTCAAGATCTTGGTAATGAAATAGTGAAATGCTGCCGGAGCATCACATAGCCTGAAGGGCACAACATTATACTCAAACAGCCCGAACTTAGTCCTAAAGGCGGTTCTCCATTCATCGCCTTCTCAACCATGGATTAAGTGGTAAATTCCCTATAAATCTAGTTTTGTAGAA
Organism: Lissotriton helveticus; assembly: GCF_964261635.1. Taxonomy (NCBI): domain Eukaryota; kingdom Metazoa; phylum Chordata; class Amphibia; order Caudata; family Salamandridae; genus Lissotriton; species Lissotriton helveticus. Next base: position 810,985,852 of record NC_136061.1, on the reverse strand, counting down.
AAGGTGGAATTTCTGACCTGATCAAGTAGTACCGTAATTAAGAGGAGATGATAGTGGTTCCTAATAGTCACCTTATTGACCGACCCATAATCCACACAAACCCTCAACTCCCTATTATTCCTGGGTACAAAGAAGAGTGGGGAAGACACAGGCGACATGGGGTGGCGTATAAAACCTATCTCTAGTAGTTAATCCAGATATTTGCGTCGATATTGAGTTTCAGGTTCTGTCAACACGTAAACTCTACGGCAAGACAGAGTTGCTCCTGGGAGCAGATCTATGCTGCAATCAAAGGCTCTGTGTGGGGCCTGTTGGGTGGCTTTCAAGGGATCAAAAACATCTTGAAAGTCTTGGTATTCTTTGGGTACTTCTTGTTTTCTGTTCCTCGGACCAAGGCGCAATGCAGAGGTATTCCCACCTCTGGAGCCTCTTGGTAGCAGAATGGCTAGTTCAAGGTTATAGTACAGTGTACCCAATCGGTTTTTGGATTATGGTGTTCTAGCCAAGGTACTCCCAAGAATTACCCCGAAGGTGGGAGTGTTTATTAGATCGAAGAGAGTCGTTCAGAATGCCCATTATCGCACATTAACATTAGAGCCGCTGTCTGAAAACAAATTAGACCAGAAGACAACTCTAAACGATCTACTGCTCATACAGGCTCATTTTTTCTTTGGGAACTTTTGTGAACCCGAGCTTGGCAGCTAGGGTCAGAGCAAAGAAATTGCCTGTGGCCCTTTAGTCAACGACATCTATATTATGTGCCTCTGCAGTGGGGATATGATTACTGTGACTCATATAGTCAGATGCCGTGGAATTCATATTCCTACTTTGGCCAGACATTGTGAAATCTGTACGGCTTCTTTCAACAAGACCTCTACACTAGCCACAACCTTAGTCTTTTTTGTTTTTTCAGAGCATTCCCTAGCGAAATGACCTACTTTGCCACAATAAAGACATATGTTTAATTTTCAGAAACGTTCCTTTTCCGGATTAGATAGTGGACCCCTTATACCTCTTATCTGCATAGGTTCAGTATCAAGAGTCATACTGCCTGACTCCTTCTTCTCCATTTTTAGAATAATTACTCTGGTGTCACTCCGAGATCAGTCACTCTTTCATTCGCCCAATCGGTGATCTAGCTTAACCACAAGATCAATAAATTCTGCACAATCATCGGGCAGATCAACAATGTGTGAGAGGGAATCTTTAAGGTCATCTGTTAACCCACAATAGAATAAGGATGTTCTTTTCTCATCTGGACAGCATTTTTTCCACCACCAGTCGATTGAAGGTAGTGATATAGTTCCGCAGGTCATTAGAACCTTATCGTAGGTTAAATGACTCATTGTCATTTGCCTGGATAAAAACATGTTTTGCAAATAACTTAGTAATGGCAGCCTTAAAAGCAGAATAGTTGTATAAAAGGGAATCGTTTGCTTCTATTAAAGGAATTGTCCAGTTAGCGGATACACCACCCAAATAAGAGATTACAAATGCTCCTTTAGCAGTGCCATTGGGGAACGCCTAAGGCTTGCATGGGAAATGCATTTCGCATTGCCTTGTAAAGGCTGCAAATTTAGTACTGTCGCCATGAAAGCGTTTTAAAGCTGCCAAGGGCACAGGACTGGGTGTAGAGACAGATGCATGCAGATTCTGATCAGTAGTTGCAAACGCCCCTCTCTGAAATGCTTCTCCAAATACAGGCTGGGTCAAAACTGGGCGACTATCCCAAGCTTTAGTATCCCTACATTGTGTGAAATGTATCCTCTCTCATTTCAACTCTTCCCTAAGTGTTACATTTTCTGCTTTTAACCTATTCTGATCTAGTTGCAACTGCTGCATTAACTCAGACAGATTGTTATCATCATTAAGGTTCCCTAATAAGGCACATGCTAGATCGTCTGTGAATATTTGGGCTTGATTGGTCATGGTGCTGCCCGAAATGAATGCTGGGTGTGTGTCATAGCCTTCTATCATAAGCTACCTACCTGGATCCCACAAGATTCCAAGGGGACGACATGCTAGTTCCTGAATCCTCCAGAGACTTGCCCTCAGTTTACAGAACGAGACACTGCATCGATTGCAAATCCCAGGGGGTAGGGGGCTTGGATGGAGAGAGCATGTGAAGTCAAATATGCTGTGGCTAGTCTACTCAACAACAACACTACAACACATTCACATTCACACCAGTCTTATGAATGGTCCCAGCAAATAGAGTACATATAAACAAACAAATAATAAGCCTTTAGTCTAATATTACATTTCTCTCTTAATGTATCACCTCATGAAAACTTTTCAAATCTCAGGCAACCTTTAGTTTTGATTAGTTGTTGTTTTGTTTTCAATTAGACTGTCATTAGAGGCCCCTTCATCAAAGTTCTCGAAACTGTAGTGGTTTTGAACAAAGACACTGGTTACCTTTGTTTGTAGCACAATGTTGTGACTGAGCTCAGTGTAGTAAAATTAAATTTGATAATGCCGTTCTCATTTTATTCGTGTTCTTTTTTCCATCCAGTTTTGAGACTAATGCGGTACATTCTTAGCCGTGAGGTCAAAGTGGGAGGATCAAGGGAGATGGCAAAACAGAGTCCTGGAAGCTGGGAGTGTAGAGGGTCTTTAAATAAGACTACTTTAGAACGTTCATAAAGGTCACATTCTAATTGTTTGCAACAAGGAACTGGTTCAGACAATTAACTTGATGTGGCTGCCTTTCTAGAAGGTGATTTGGAAGGTTCACAAAGGTCACATTCTAATTGCTTATAGCAGGTAACTGGTGCAGATGAATAATTTGATGAGGATGTCTTCTAGAAGGTGTTTTAGAATGTTCACAAAGGTCGTGTTCTAATTGCTTATAGCACGGGACAGGTACAAATTATTAATTTGATGAGGCTGTCTTCTAGAGGTGTTTTATAATGTTCATAAAGGTCATATTCCAACAGGTGCAGGGTATTCATTTGATGAGGGCTGTCTATTGAAAGGTTCATGTTGAGGATGTCTATGCCGGTTGCTTGATGCTTATTCTGGTAATTTTTTTGGATGTTCCTGTGATGCCTGAAACCTGACCATTCATATGCATGGTAAAACATTTATAAACGCTATTAAACCTTTTCAAACAAACCGGGGAACACCAACTGCAGCTAGCTATTACCAACAGCATGTAGTATGGTCAAAAGTCAGGGTACAAGATGTTTGTTCATTCATAAGTGTTGGGAGGAATGATATGAGTCATGCTGATATATTGTGATGGTTAAGAGAGGTGAGCTGTGGCAGGAATCCTGACGCCCAATTTCTCTCCTTGGTGTTCAGTGGTGGGGTCCAGTACTTGTGTTTGTGCAATTGAATACAGTGATTTGTTTAACATAAAATCCCATATAAATAATTTGCACCAGAGTTGACCTCTTTTTAAATTCTTCTTAGTTTTCCATTGCCCGTTTTCTCCTTTTTCTCCATTTTAGTGCCCTACCTCCATTTTTGCACAATGGAGATGGACCTGTTCAACATCAGCAATCTCACGAGCGCTGAGCTTTGGAGGCTCGGCAAAGAATAGGGGATGAAGGCAAGCAAGAAGGCCACAAAGCAAGACCTCCAGATAGCCCTTAGAGACTGTAAGAATGTCAAGAGATGGCAGTCCACCCTAGAGGAGCATAACCCAGAGGAGATGGAGCACATTTGGATGATGGGGAGGAGGAGGAAGACCCACACCTGAGTCCTTTGCTGCAAAAGGAACATATCTCACCCCAAGAGGATGCCCATGAACTGTCACCAGAGGGGCTGGAGGACAGGAAGGCAGAGAGGAAGCTCAAACTGCAGCTGGCCAAGATGAGGCTGAAGGCAGTGGAGAGAAGGCTGAGGCAAATATAGACTTTGCCAGAGAGAAAGCTGAGGCAGATAGAGCCTTGGCTGAAAATAAACTTCTACTGGCACATGAAATGATTCTGAATGAACTGGAGCTCAAAGCCAGGCAGACCTCAGAATCCAGCAACAATAGTAACAGTATTAACCCTGTGTCCACTACAGAAAAATAGTCCCATCCCAAAGGACCTGGTCCCGAACTTTGTTGTGGGAGATGACATAGACAACTGGTTTGAGCATTATGAGGCTGCCCTAGAGATACACAGGGTCCCTTATGAGAATAGTGGGGGGGGGGCAGCTCTGGAGGCACATTACTAATATAGGGAGGGATGCCCTGTTAGCCCAAGGGACAAGATCAAGTATCCCTTCAAAAAGGAGGGACTGACCAGGAAATATGTGCTCACCCCAGAGATATATTGGCAAATGTTCAGAGACAGTCAGAAGCTTCCCCAGCAGAACTTGGTCGATTTTGTGGATCATTTTTTCCAAGGCTCTGGATGGTTGGGTGAAGGGCCGTGAAGTGAATGATTATAATGGGCTATACAGCACGATTGGTCAGTCTGTGTGTTACAGAGTTGTGCCAACTCCTTTTAAATAGTAAGCTATTTGACCCCAGGGAGCTTACTAATGAGGCATACCGCTGGATCAGCAGCACCTGGGCCCACAAAAATGCATCTGGGTACCTAAAAGGGTGGCCAGGCTCCCACCAAAAAGAAGGGGGAGATACAACTAGACGCAGTTCTCTCAAGGCCTCCAAATTGGTTCTCAAGGGGAAGGAATCAAATACCAAACTGACCACAAGAAATCTGGATTTAGGGACATGGGTAATGGTAAGCTTGTCCCTAGGTATTATGAGTGGTACAGGTTTGGGCACTCAGAGGGTTATTCTAAGTGCCCAAAGAAGGCACAGTTCCCCAATGGTGGGCAGACCCAGGGGTTGGCCAATGTAGTGCTTCGGAGTATGTGGCCCCAGTTAATGTGGGGTATACAACAGAAGTTAACCTAGTGTCCCGTGGTGATGGAGAAATTTTGCCCCAAACCCACATGCCTGCAAATACTTTCAAGTACAGGAAGTGTGTCACCATCAATGGAAAGAGGGTGGAAGCTCTTATGAACACAGGAGCCAGTATGGCTACTGTCAGAGCAGGTGATACCTAATGCATTTCACCAGGTTGTAGTAAAAAGCAACTGTGAGAGCCACTACCCAGTGGCTCTGGTTCCCTTTGAGTTGGACAGGGCTCAGGTTCTCTTAGGGTCTTGGTCCTGCCATGCCTGTGGATCGTTTGTTTGGGAATGATCTGGAGCACAAAGCCTGGAAGGAACTGGAGCTCACACCTCGAAATGTTGGGCTTACCTGACTGGGTCTGCATGACCACAGGGTCCATGGATGCCCAGTAAGGGAGCAAAGGAAGCCTGCAGCCTGGAATCATGGCCCAGGCAGTTGCCAAGAAAGAGAAGGACAGGAGCCATGTGAAATGAGACCCAGAATCTCCCATGGTATAGGTGAATGGGGCACCAGAGGAGGTCGCCCGAGAGACTATCAGGGAGGACAAGACTTCCCTATGAGACCTACCTGAGCTTGTTGTGTTGGATAGCAAGCTGAGGGTGGGCCCACCAGGGAAGAGTTCTGCAAGGGCATGAAGTGGCAAGCTGAAGCCCAGGCAGCTGGTGACACCTCTGGAGATCACCTCATATATTGGAAGAATGACCTCCTGTTTAGTGAGCCTTTGTATGGAGCAACACTTTTTCTAGTGGTCCCCCAATGTTACTGGGCCTTCCTACTGGTACTGGCTCATTAAATTCCCCATACCAGACATCTGAGGTAAGACAACACCTTTGCCAGGCTTGTCTCCCACTTTTATTGGCCCCAGGTGAAGATATACTCAGATACATTCTGCAGGAACAGTCTCACCTGTCAGGCCAGTGGGGAACAGGGAAAAACTGTCGAAGCTCATGAGGCTGAAGTTGGACGTAATCTTACCATGCTTGCTTTTTGCCTACAGAGAGGAGCTACAGAAGAGAGTTGGGTTCAGCCCATTCAAAGTCTGTTATGGACACCCTGTTAGGGGACCTCCCAGTCTGATGAAGGAGAAGTGGGAGCAAGCTCCCAAGAAACCCCCCAGGAAGTGGTTAGCTACATGCAAGCCCTCGTAAAACAGATGACCAAGTTCTGGAAGAAGGCCTCTGAGTACTTCGAGGCTAACCAGGAAGTAATGAAACTCTCATATAACCAGAAGGTCTCTCTGGTAGAGTTTCAGCCTGGCCAGAGAGTGTGGCTAATGGAGACAGAGGAACCCATGGCCCTCAAAGACTTTCGGATTGGGCCCTATGAGGTGATTGAGAGGAATGGGGAGGCCCCCTACCTGGTGGACCTCAAGACCCCCAGACACACCTAAGGGTACTCCATTTCAATTGCCTCAAACCCCACTATGAGAGATCTGAGGTGACCATGCTGTTGGTGACAGATGAAGTGGAGGAAGAGAGTGAACCTCTCCCTGACCTTCTATCATCCAAGGAAAAAGGTGGATCCATGAAAGGTGTCAACCTCTCTCCTATCCTGACCCCAAAACACCAGGAGGACTGTCACCAGTTGTTGGGACTGTTTTCCTCGCTCTTGTCCCTCACTTCTGGGCTTAGACACCTGTGTGCTGATTATATTGATACTGAGGACAGCCTGCCCATTAAAAACACAATATACAAGCTGACAGGCAAAGTAGTGGCCAGCATTAATGAGGAAGACTCCAAGTGGTTCAAATTAGGGGTGATTGAGTACTCTGGTAGTCTCTGGTCCAGATCGAAAAAAGGGGGGAGGTAGAGGGATATGCTAGGTCCACCCTCCTGTTCTAGTTATAGACATACACAATCCTAAATCTCGGATAGAGAACCAAGCAGTAGAGATAGATTTTCACTCAGTGTGAGATAGAAAATCTGGCAAAAAAGGAAAAATTTCCTTTCTTGAGTCCCACTCACTCACCGGGGTTTCCCCACAGTGACATGCTTCATCATAGGGGCCATCCCAACCCGCTGCGAGTTGAGGCGTGCTAGGACTTGCAAAATACGTAGGAACACTGTTGTGAGGAACTATGTGTGGTGCAGTGGTGTATGTGGATTGGAGTGACTTTAAAAATATCTAACTAGTGGGCGAAATAACTTTATTCTTGCTCCTAGTTGATATGTTTAAAAAGAGGTAGGTCTCTAGGGTGCCTAGTTTCAATGAGTCAGGGGTCCCAACAGAGGTCAAAATGTTTCGAGCATCCCCAATGCTCTTCTTCAGGACAACACAGGGTCCAGCCCTGTGTGTACCACTCCAAAGTGAGGTGAAAAAGTGACTCACAAATGCTATCTAATAAGCATAAGGTAAACAATACATACAACACTAATAAGTCATGTTGTATTTTCTAAAAAGTGGAACTTTACCTCATGGTCAAAGGAGGGGGCGTGAGAAGGGTCCAACTGGAACTTTCATAATTATTCCTCTCCGTCAGTGTACCTGGATGGTTCCCTCGAGACCGCATATTGTCTCTGGCCCAGCCCAGTGGTGCTGGTACACAAAGCTGCCCAACCGGGCACTGCCCCAGAACTCAGGGTCTGTGTGGAATAGAGCAGGCTCATCTCAGCCACCAAGACTGATGCTCACCTCATCCCCCGAGCTGATGAGCTCATTGACAGATTAGGGGCTGTCAAGTTCATGAGTATTTTTTACCTTATTTCAGGGTACTGGCAGAATACCCTAACTGAGGCAGCCAAAGAGAGGTCAGCATTCTCTACTCTAGAGGGCCACTTTCAAATTAGAGTGATGCCCTTTGGCTTGATGAATGCCACTGCCACCTTCCAGAGGTGGGTGAACTAGATCTTAGGCAGGATGGAGGTCTTCGGTGCTGATTACCTGGATGACATAGTTGTCTACAGCAGCAGCTGGGAGGACCACCTGTTTCACCTACAGGAAGTTCTTCCAGCCCTGCCACAAGCAGTCCTGAATGTCAAGGCCAGTAGTGCCAGATAGGGCAAGGTTCTGAGGTGCACTTGGGACACCTCGTGGGCATGATAAGGTGCCAAAATAGAGACTATCTTCGCCTGGAAGACTCCAAAACCCAAACAGAAGTGATGGCTTTGCTGTGTTTCATTTGATACTACTACAGGAGTTTTTTTTTAGGGTATATGAAACCATTGTGGCCCCCTTAATTAAGCTGGCTCCCCGAAAATGGCACATTCTCGTACACCACCTGCAGCCTTGCTTCGGTGAATGTCTACCTTCTTAGAGACTTTTTGCTGAAATTTCTTCTAAGTCAGATGGTAAGCTCCGGGCCCATTACCCTGTTTTTATCCAACCGGCGCTCTTTAGATGTTGGCCATATTTTTTTTACTTTGACCTGGTTTCGCACTACTAGATTTTTGTGGTTGGCACTTTGATCTTTCAGATGCTAGTTTTTACCTTGAACTCCAAAAATTCACAACTCCGATTCTACTGATTGGATTTTTGTCATTTCAGTGTCAAATAATGTAATACAACATACTCTATTTTTCTAAATTGGTGTGGGATTTTTCTTGTATTGTGTTTTCATTTTATTACTGTTTGGGTGCTGCACAAATACTTTACACATTGCCTCTAAGTGAAACCTGTCTGCTTTTATGGAAAGCTACCAGAGAGTTAAGAACAGGTTAATTTTGTGGGTTTTCTGGTTCACCCTGACTGAAATTGTGGCTGAAATTGTGGCTGCTGCTTGAGCAGCGTTAACACCCCACTAAAACAAAAAACCTAATTTCTCACAGTAGTTTTATCCGGGAACACAGAAAAAGGAAAACAATGATGGATTGACTTTTTGTTAAGTTTCTTAAATAACAATCAGATATAACTGTAGTCTAGAGTATTATCTGATTGTATTTAATAAATATAACTCTATTATTAACTTACCATCTACTATGAAACGAACATAAGGTCCATGTTCCACTTACCATTTATCTCTATATTAATTACAATTTAGTATTTCCTGACAAAAGATGGTTAATATTGGTAGACACTCTTTATCTTTCAAGATATTTGGTTAGTTCTGAAACAAGCTTTTTTTCTCTCCATTTTTTCTGGAACTTTTTTTTTTACAATATCAACATGATGAACCAAAACAATTGTCTCAACAGGAAACAAAAGGACAACAAAGGCAAAAAAACAATAAGGTATTTGGGGAGGACACTGTTGGCCATTTTGTCTCTGCCCCAACAATTACAGTATGGCAGAAGAGAGAGTATTTCTCTGTACTGCCATATTACTCTTTAATTTTCCGATTCTGCCTTAAAAGATGTATTGGCTCCACTCCACCAGTAGCAGGTACTGGTGGAGGCACATATGCACTGGTTGTTGGTGGAGGTGCTGATGGAGCAGAAGAATTAGAAGGTCCTACTGGAGAGACAGATGCAGCAGGTGGTGGTGGAGGTGCTGACGAAGCAGACAAAGTCAAAGGTGTTGCCGTAACCGAAGAAGTTCCTGCTTCTGCCTCTCTATCTCCTTCTGATGCCTTCTTTCTGCACACGCCAACATAGTGGAATGAATTGTCTGCAGGTGTTTTCTCATTCTCATGGTACAGAACAAGTATTGTTTCACACTCCCACGGGAAATATCTTTATTACATAGCTGAAGGTAACAGACTTGGAATTCACCTTTTTCCCTACAGATGAATATGAACAAAATCCCATACAATCGAACCCTTCAATTTCTTCCTCTGCTCCACCCCTGCTTCATCCTCTTGCAACAGCACAGGATCTTGTTCTTCAGCAACTGCAGTTCTCTAAAAGTTCAAAGGTGGCTTCAGAACAAAAGATATTCCCTCAGCTAAAGAGCACAAACTTCTTCTTTGAATATATCAAACTGAATGGGCTAAGGGGTATACTCTTCCTCTTTCCTACAATTGACAGAGTTTTAAACCAATTGCGTACATTTTTCCTGACAAGAATCTTCTACAGTGTAGCATGAAGCCAGCCAGATGTTGCAATTTTCTTGTTTTTATATGGTGTGAATCTCCGAGCAATGATAGAAAAGTACGGTCAATCTAATATAAAGTGACTGACTGACTGGCTGTCCAATTGCCTGAGTTATTGAGTGGCGGAATGAATGTGAAAGTAAGTGTGTGCCGGACTGAATATGTGCGACTGCGGGTGTGACCCAATAACTGTTGAATTCACTGAAAAAGTGTATGATTGAACCTGAATGTATGTGTCAGCGAGTGGATTATTGTCACTTAAGGGCAGGGCAGATTTTCAAGAAATTGGCGCATCTCTGCGTTTCAGCAGCCAGTGTGCAAAACCCTTGCACCACCATGGATGCATCGTATATAAAATATGGTGCACCATGGCGCAAGGATTGACAGATGCGCAAAAATCATGCATTGCTGGAGTTGTGTCACAAGCACGACGCAACTCCAGCAATACACAGGGAGGCCTATTCCCAATACACTGAGTCACTCTTTATGCCTGCTCCAAGAAGGCGTAGGGTTTTGGCACAGTGGCCTCCTAGAAGTGGCACAGTGAAATCATGTAGATTTTACTGTGCCACTTCTACAAAGCTTTTCTGCGTGGGAACGCCTACCCTGCATACATTATACCTGGCGCAGGCATAATGTGGTTGTATTACAGCAGAGTAAAGATGATTTGAATTGAATTGAATTGGCTGGGTGAATGTGATTGGATGTGCAATTGAGAGATCAGGTAACTGTGCGATACAGAGTGTTACTGGCTGAGTGTATTGCCGTGACTGGGTTGCATGCTTAACTGAACATATGTGTAAATGTCTACAAGCTAGTGCGTGAATGAGTCAAAGAGAGAGGGGTGGACTGGATGTGTTACTGACCATTTGTGTGACACGGTCAGTGTGTGAAGCAGTGCTAAGTAATCTGCACGTGCGATCTAGTCATTCTGTGCAAAGATTCCACTTATGGAAGACAAACTCAGGAGTACAAAACAGGTACAAGTTAAAGCTCAATTGTGCACAGGGTCGGCTTTTGGCGTGGGCGAGCTGGGCCCAGGACCAGGGTGCCAATCTTCTGAGGACTGCACGGAGCTGTGTGCATTAAGGGTATGCAAACAGCAACACCACTCTCAGCTTGCTCCAGACTTGTCCCTGTCCCTGCGTTCTCGTTTCTCTGTTATATTTGCCACTTTAAAGTGGTCCTTCATTATCATACCGTAGGGTATGTTTTTAACACCCCATTAGCCCCCTCCCTTCACCCTCTCACCCCTGCTGACACACACCAACACCACCGGTAGCAGCTACTACCAAACGGGCGTGAGCTGGTGTGGGGGGAGCAGAAGGAGGGGAGGAATAAAAAATATATTTTTTTTTTAAATCACTTACCTGGATGTGGCTGGCCACCCCCTTTCCTCCATCCTCTTGTCCTCTTCCTGGTTTATGTGGAAGCAGAAAGAACCCAGGCTCACCTGAGCCAATTACAATGCTACAATGCAGCATTATGTATGGTCTGAGTGCGGTGGAACAGAGCTCAGACAGGGAACGGGACCCTGGCTCTGTTGTCCACCCAGGCCGTAATGCACCCTGGGTGGAGAACATGCAAAGTATGCAGACATTTTGGCCTTCCTCAGATGGCCGGCCAAACTGTCATGCGCACAAAGAAGTGCTCACCACTCCTCCCCCAGCTTCTAAATAGCCCAGAGCTGCCACCAAATAATGGAGCCAGTAACCTTAAGGTATTAGCATTTTATTTTTCTATTTTTAATTGCTCACTCAGTAAGCAGTGGGGTGACTCTCTTTCGCCTTAGTGGAGAAGCCGCCATTGAACATCACCCTCATCAGGGCTAGGAAGAAAAGCTATGAGTGATTTCGGTGAGCTGGGGGAGGTCTGGAGATGTTTGGGTTCAGGAGCCATTCACTGAAGAGCCTGGGGAGTCAGGGACTGACCAGTGAACACAAAGGTGGACCACTGCTGCTTCATTTTCTTCACTGGCATCAGCAAGAGCACTCTAATGCTGATTGTGCAATATCAAATTTTAGGTGCCCCCTGAGAGGGTGACCCTTCCTTGGTTCTCCAAGATTCCTTGTTTCGTCCAAGATTCCCCTTCTGTCAAAACCACAGCCTTGCTCGCTCGTGTTAGACCCACAACCACCTTCCTGGGAACGTCTGCCATATTAAAAGAGTAGCTTCCTGGACATGATAGTTTACTGGAGTTGTCTGAACACCACACTCCATTTTTCTTTCCTAATACGTCTTCTTACTTGCCTTTCTAATTGTCTCGAACCTCTAGTACTGTGGTACTCATAGTACGGCCCGCATGCATTCATTGGTGGCCCACGGACCTTGCCTTGTCGTTTCTACATTTCCAGTGAGGCCAGCAGTAAACACAGATGACCGCAAGAGCATACGTAGTGAATACTATATTAAATAGGTATTCACTAAGTATGCTCCTGCGGCTATCTTCTGTGTTTACTGCCGGCCTCTGTTACTTCACTGCACCGTTGGAAAGCTTCCCAAAAGGCTCTTTAAAAGTCAGCTGTAGGCGCTTTCACAGCTGACTTTTAAAGGGCCTTTTGGGAAGCTTCTTGTTTGGAGAGGGACAGATAGAGGAAGGGACAGATAGAGACAGAGATACAGACAGAGACAGATAGAGACAAAGACAGAACCAGATAGAGACAGATAGAGATAGGGACAGACAGACAGATCTTGCTGCTGTCTCTGTCCTTAGCCATCCTGACTCTTGAATCCAGGGCCCCTGTCCCTCATCCATCGTTCATCAGTTCCATGAGTTCCCCATCTCAGTATCTCTGTCTCCCTCTCATCTCACCTCAGCCTCCTTGAATCCTCATCCCAGTGGGTCTGTCTCTCTCTCTCATCTCCCCCCAGCTTCCCTGAGCACTGAACCCATTGTCTCTGTTTCCCTCACACCTTCCCTCAGCTCTCTGTCTCTTGAAGCCAGGTATCTCTACTACCCTACACGCCTCTCCTCAGCCTTCACAAGTGCTGATCCCAGGTTTTGTAACCCTATGCACATCTCTCCTCAGTCACTCAGTTCAGAATCGGATCCCAGTGGCATATGTCCCTCTCACAAATAACTTGGCACCTCAATAAGTCCTAGCACGGTTTCTAGACCATATTCATAGCTGTGATGGCCTGCCATCTTTTCCTCCAGTCATTCCCCCTTCTTTTCTCATGATTCGACACTCTTTTTCTCTGCCTGGAACCGCAGACAGAGAATGAAAAAGCCATAGCCACAAAGGTAAAATAGGCGAATACCTTCTAAAATTCGTTCAGTAACAGAGTAGGTTACAAAACCTGCCAGACATTTTAAAAATGTTATCCAATTTGGAGATCTGTGATTTCTGAATGAGTGTTTGAGCCATACAATACAGTAGCTAGTCATGAGATGTTACACTGCCTGGCCTGAGAGACCGTCTATTTTAGCAGAGGTGACTTGACTAAAAAAAAAGCTAAATTAAAAGAAAGACAATCTCAGGTGTTAAAGGAAATATGTAATGTTAGGGTAAGGATGTATTCTCAAAACAGTCGAATGTTCAGAGACAGTTGCTGACGACTAAAGAGCAAATTGGAAAAGGAGAAGAAAA